>NC_053395.1:215222575-216440075 GCF_905171765.1 Bufo bufo | reverse complement strand
ATTTTTATTTTTTTTTAAATAAAAATATTTTCAGTTTTTTTGATGGTACGAATAGCGCTGCAAACTGCCTAAAATGGTGGCAACTTCTGCATGTCCTAAAACAGAGCGCCCTAGTGTGAACATAGCCTAGAGCAGCTTAGAACAAGTTTGAGTGACGGTAATTATTTCTTGTTTTTAAGTGAACGTCTTATTGACTTCCTGTTTATGATGAAGATGAAATCACAGGGGTGACTCTTATGTTTCCACAGGTCAGCCATTTATAAACCCAGACGGCACTCCAGTCGTGTATAATCCCCCTGTGACTCAGCAACCAGTTAGGACCCAAGTGCCTGCCCCAGCGCCCCCTCCTCCTCCTCCTCCACCACCTCCTCCACCACAGCAATCTTCCAGCCACCTAATCACCCAGGTATGAACAGACACTGGTCACAGGATCTTGTAGTTATTTTTTGGGGGGATAGTCCTTCTGGGACAATACCCTTTTTAAGAAATGAAATACTTTACGTTGAACTTGCCCAAACTTGAGGCTGTCGCTGGCCCTGGTTTGACACATTGGTGCTATGATGATCCTCTTCTGTGTTTTGGACGGTGACCTCCACAGCACTGTACCCCCTCCTTCCCCCCCGTAGAGGAACAGGATTTGTCTTGTGTCATATTAGTAGCGGAGAGATATGAGTAAGCGAAAATGAATGAGCGTTGACCAAGCGAGTATCAAATGACCATCCACGGCATTAAAAAAAAAACAAATTCCGGACGCCTGGCCAGAGTATGAATGGAGTGCGACACAGCTGTCAAACTTTTGTGTCTTAACGTTTCAAATTTACTTTTTTGTCACCCGTAAAGAATTCATTTTTGCAACGGAAATTTTGAATTTTTTTTTAGAACATGATTATATTTTTGGACCTCCTTTTAAAGAGCATCCGGCAGCATGATCGAAGCTATTTAACCAGATGGGGTTGATCCTGCAGATTAAAACTATACCGGTCTTGCGAAAATCGGTTGTGACGATTCTAAGAAGTAAGACTTGTAGTCTTTATGCAAATGAGGGCTTTAGCGCACCGAAAGGCCCTCAGATTTCCAGTGCTTTGCATAAAGAACAAGTGTTTTTTTTTTTTGTTAGTTTTTTTCCTTCTCAGAAACACTGCAAGTGATTTTTCACAAGACAGGTATCGTTCTAATCGGCAGGATCATCCCTACCTGATTAAATAGGGTTCATCCTGCTGCCGGGTGCTCCTTCAAGGTGAACTCTTAAGAACGCTACTGTGATAATAGTAATGATTAAAAAAAAATATTATTGTAAATTTAGAAAACTTTTTGAGTTCTTGTAGTTCAGTTAGAATGGTTACCTGCAGTACCTCTTTCCGCCACTGTTGGCAGCAGTTGTTTTACTTCATCTCTTCTCACTCTATTGTAGCTGATATTTATTATGAGTAAAACGCAAATTTATTTATTTTAGATATTACGGTATAACTCTGGGGGTAAAAAAAAAAAAAACACATCTACACCGCTCCACTTCTTTTTCACAGTTTGAAATCTATCATTTTAGAAAAAAATTAGAGCCGTCCTTAAAGGGGTTCTCTGGAATTTATGTCCTTTCATCCGAATAGGTCAGTAAGATCGCATCATTGGGGGTCTGCCACCCACACTCCCGTTGATCAGCTGTTTGGGAGTAGCTCCGGAGCTACACGGCTCCATCCAGTGTATAGTGGACGGATCTGGTTACTGCAGCGTGACCCCCACTGAACTGAATGCTGCCGTAACCACTACAATATGGATGGAGCTGCGTAGTTCTGGCGCCACTCCCGAGCACCTGCTTGGTGGGGTGTTGACCCCCTGCCGATCTGATATCTATGGCATACCCTGAGGATATAGAAAAAAATAATCCTCTCTGGAGAACCCCTTTTAAACTTTCAAGAAGTGCAAGCGACAAGTGCTCCTCAGATCACGGGCAGTCGCCGTTCTTGTTATGCAACCCGCCAAACGCTGTCGCAATATAGCGAATGCGATACAGCTATCGGTTTGCATAAAATCATGTAAGCAGGTGTCATTATAAATATGAGGCGAGTGAAAAGCTTATTTTAGGCCCCGTAACTCTGCTTTGGCTGGAAACCGCCATCCGTGTAATGTTATGTGGACGGCTCAGGCAGGCGTGGAATGCGGTCTCCGCGGAGTGACAGCATATGGAAAATGAATTAAGCATCAGGGTGGATACAGACATATTGTAGCGTCGACGGAAGGAATTCGCCGCACTCAGCAGCTTCCATATTTGAATGCTTATTAATTCCACGTGTCACCCAATACACGTGGGGAATTGTGAAGAGCACATTGCCCTTGGACAAGGGATGCCATGAATTTCTTTCTTTACCGCCGCACGGCTTGTTTATACGAGGCCAGTGGTGGTGAGGTTATTACCCGGGACACTTGAAAAGACCCAAAAATGAACAGAAAATATAAAAAAAAATATCAGCAGTTCTGTTTTATATATTTTTTCTTTGTCTATGATACGTGGCTAAATGTGTTTTCTGTTAAAATTCTTTTATTAAAAGGGGTATTCCAATAGCAGAAAGGCTGCTGCTTGTATTGGAGGTATTCCAGTTGTCCTCAGGGGAGGTGATGACTGTTGGGTGGGTGGGAGACTGATCACAAAATTGGGGGTTTCGTGCCCCTCCCATTTGAATAGAGTAATGGTAGAGCATGTGCGGGTCTGCCGGAGATGGTGGACTACAAGGCTCGGCTATCTCAGTCAGTCCCATAGAGTTTGAACAGATCAGCGCCTCTCCATTCAAACGGGGGCATAGGACCTTTGTTCTGTGATCGGCCACCACCAGTCTAACAGTTCTCCGCCAATTCTGTGGATAGACGTTGACCACTTTCAACTGATCCCCATTTAGTTACTGGGTACCATTCATTGTGACTGTGGGTCTCTCATGTGGACTCGAAGCTGAATTGATCTTGGCTTTGCACCAGTTTTCAGGTGTAAAAAAAAAATAAAAAAAGTTGCATATTTTACATAGAACAATTTTGCCCTTTTTTTTTTTTTTTTTTTTTTACACCTTTTTCTTGTTTAAAAGTCACAATAAAGGTAGCAGAGCTCAACAGAGTTACTATAATTTATGCCAGAGATTAGTGTAAATTGTAGCTAAAGAGGTTGTGAGCGACGCGTCTTCTCTCTTACCGTTCAGTCTTGTTCTGAGTGTTTCCATCTCTGTTTTTTCTTGTCTTTTATTAACCAAGTTTGTTCAACTGTTACTCCTTCAGCCTCTCCGGTCTCTGCCGTCCTCCTCGCAACCTGTTCAGTACCCAGCCGTCTCTTATCCACCCCCGCTCCTGCAGGTCTCACCCACTCAGCAGTACACTGTGGTACTATCTTCTGCTCTCTTGTCTCTGTGCTGCTTGTATCTCTGTACATGTGATGTGTTTGTGTCTAAAGTGGAAGTTTTATGTTGGTAGATATCTAAAAAAAAAAAAAACATTTACAGCTGCATGTGATTCCTATTGACCTGAATAGGTATACAACTATCTGTTTGGACCCGGTGCCGTTGGGATGTACACAATGTAATTGTAGATATGATGTATAATAATATACAAGATAATTGATTTATTACCCAGGGCATCAACCATGAGCTCAGGCGGGTGGAGGGGCTTGCATCCACCTTTCACGGATAAACCTTCTTTTCAGTGTTTTTAATTAAGTGAAATTGTTCAGCTGCACGGAGATTTGTTCTTCATTTTATGTGTTAAGGCTTCCTGTGATTTATTTTTTGTTTAGACTTTTTGCATCTTCATTTTTTAAAATGCGTTAAAAAAATCCTGAAGGACAAAATAAAAGGTGAAGCAACTTTAGCGTTTGAAGATGCATCACCTCAAGTGCAAATGTTTAATGGAAAAAAAAAAAGTTTGAGAAGATTAATTTGGCAAGGGGATGTTTTTGTTTTTTTTGTTTTTTGTTTTTTTATTGAAATTCCTGGGTAGATGAAAACAATATAAAATACAGCATTAAAAAAAAAATAGAAAATGATATAAAAATAAACATAAAAATGGAAGAAGTCTTAAGATTATTTAAATTACACAATATAAAAATTATATAACATCTTAAAAATAGAAAATGTGTATAAAGATATACAATTATATAAAATATAATATAAAAATAGTCATTAAAATATAAATATAAAAATTAGTTAAAAATAGATGTATATAACGGCTAATATAAAAATTATATAAAAAAAAATGTTAAGTTCTCAGCTGTGGACTAATACAGATTACACCTTAATAATCACCCTTTTCCCATATGAAGATATATATATATATATATATATATATATATATATATATATATATATATATATATATATATATTTATATTTATATTTTATACATTTGGGTGACCCAGGCTTATTACATGTGTATATATATTTTTTTTGAGCATTACTTTTTTTTAATGAAAGTTTTACATCCAACAAATAGGTCGATTTATTTTAAACCTAATATTTTGGGGTTTAATATTCCCAAATAGCACTTGAATGTTTAATAAGTTTTAATAAGATACCTGCCTGATGCGCTCATAAGCCACAACCCGATAGCATCCACTTTCCAGATAGATTGTAATATCTGGTGACTTGCTAATCCCCTCCACATTACTGTGTCTGCTGTAACCTAAGCCGATGAGGTGGAATCGGGAAGAAGGTGAAGCGCCACGTTCCGTAATACCTTTTATATAACCAGTTTACAGTTTTTATTTTTTATAGTCTTGATGTTAATTTAACATCATGGTAACTCTAATTATCCTAATATCACCATAATGACCCCCCAGACTCCCCTAATCACCGTTTTTTGGATTGTCATTTTTATAGGTTGTCCGAGATTTTGCAAACGCAGTCCAAAGCCTTCGCTGGCAGCGCTATCTATTTTCTTAATTATTTTTTTTTTACTCGGGAGACGTGTTCTGTATTGTTCCAGGATATAGTATGAACATTGCTGCTCTAAGCTATTTTTTTTTTTTTTGCTCTCCTCGGGGATGGCCGATGAGAAAAAATTAAGATGAATCAACATTACTTTAATTGTCAAGGTGTTAATTAAGTTAAGAGGAGGAACAGGCTTTTTTCTTCTTTCTTTTTGCCTTTTTTTTCCTTTTGCCTCTTTTCCTCCTTTTTTTTTTTCTCCTTTAGGAGTTCTTTTCTGATGCTTTGCTTGTGATGACTGAGAATTTCTATATCTATATATTCACTTTTTTTTTTTTTTTGTATAGAGTTTTTTACTCTTTTATGCTGCTGCCTTGTTCTAGAGATGTCATTTAATGTATTTTTTTTATTTTTACTATGCTCATGATTTTTGGGGAGATTTTTTTTTTTAATAATAAATATAATAGGATTTATATATAGAAATAAGAAATTAGGTTTTATATATAACGTTTTAGGAATTTCAGTTAATAAAGAATACAGTATTTATGTATTGCTATTTTTAATATCTTTAAAATATATATATTTTTTATATTTTTTTATTTTTATTATATAGTCAGACAACCTGGGCTCCCAGTTTAGCCATATGAGTCTTGCCAGACAGCCTTCGGCAGAGTCTTCAGACCATTCGACCATGTTCCAGTCCACCGTGGTGCTTCAACCTTCTGCTCAGTCCGGCTACATCATGGCGCTCCCTCCTCCCCCTCCTCCACCGCCACTTGGACAACCTTTACCACCCCCCAACTATTCTGCCTCCAGCCAGCCTGTCAATCCCACAGTGCTGCAGCCGCAGGGATACATCCAGCCCCCCTCTCTCCAGCAGGTACGCGGCTCCCCCGAGACCAGCTCAGGTGCTAATGAGGAAGATGTCAGTAAAGGACACCGAGAGCTTCTAGCGGCGGCTAATGGTGAAGCCGTAGTCATTAGTGGAATCCAGCTTTTGGGCTTGAAGGTTTATTAGATGACAACAGACTAATTTGCAAATGTCTGTACTTTATGGGTGGAATATACTGTGTGGAGATGAGAATTATTAATGGGGTTTTTTTTGCCTAATTTTGCATAGGTTAACATTTTGCAGTCATGAAGTCTCACCGGCGGCAGCTTTACTGACATTGTTATATTTTTATATTCACTCGTTAAGATATACAAATAAATTTAGAGAATTTTTTTAATGATAATTATAATATTTATGCTTAAGGAGGTTTCCCATGACAGAAGGGGGTGTCCTCCTCTCCCTGAACCGGTCACAGATTGTAAGCTGGAGGCAATTGAAAGATAGAACTGATCGTGTGCAATCGCCTCCGCGCTGTACGATAGATTTTATTATATAACTCAGTGGCTGTTCTAAATATCTCGTTACATTCAGATCCAGGTGCTGCTCTGAAAAATGTTGAATTTTAATTATTATTATTATTATTATTTTTTTTTAGGGGCTAAACCATTTATTTATTTGTTTATTTTAATTTTTCTCACTATGTCTAGATGCCAACCTGCTACTGTGCTCCAAACCAGTATCCTCACGTGAACCAACAATACCGACCCGTATCATCTGTCCAGTTTAGTTCTCAACCAAACCAAACACTGCCACACGCTGCCCCCCACCAAACAGGTTTGTATGTTTCTCTACCTGTAACCCTCCCCCCCATTCCTGCGCTGTGGGTTAGACATGGAGCGGCGGGATGCGGGCCCGGGGCGCTGTATGAGAGGGTTTAAGTTTCTCACAGTGAACCGGTCTCTTTTCCAGCCACTTTCTCTTCTTCGGTTTCGCTGCTTCTGTAGCAATGTCTTCTCCTGGCTGCAGCGACAAGATTTTGAGATTTCCTAAATTCCCCTCCCCCCCCCCCCCCCATATTGTACAATGGCGTCCTTATCGGGGTGGTGTGAGATGACACTATACAGCAGTGATCTCCTACAGCAGGGATGCCCAACCAGTGGTCCTCCAGCTGTTGCAAAACTACAACTCCCAGCATACCCAGACAGCCTACAGCTATCAGCCAACAGGAGGGCAGGATGGGAGTTGTAGTTTTACAACAGCTGGAGGGCCGCAGGTTGAACATCCCTGTCCTACAGGATGCTCTTTAGCTGTTGCAAAACTACAACCAACCCCCTCCCTCCCAATAGTGCACTACAGGTTGTCAGGACACAATGGGAGCTGTAGTTTTGCCACAGTTGGGGATCATTGCTTTACGGCTGTATTTGTTGCTTCCTTTTCAGTTCATGCTACAGGAAATCGTACAACATTTTCTGTTTTTCCGCCCCATTCATTGTTATGTTGCCTTATTTACAGCATACAAGTGAAAACGGGCTGAACCGGAAAAATAATGGATCAGTGGTTCTAACTAGGGATGAGCGAACTTGTGTTTTTCAAGTTCGGCGTTCGGATATATGGTCGATTCCGTTATCGCGGAATATGACGCAATGCACCACTGATGCGTTATGCTGCCCATTGACTTCTATTACGACGGAACGCCTCTTAAAGTCTTCCGTGGTGCATTCCACCATAGCATTCCAATTATATTCTGTGATGACGGAATTGCACAGGTACCCGAACTTGAAAAACACAAGTTCGCTTCTCCCTAGCTTAACCCCACAGTCGTATATGCATTTATTACACCTTTGTTATAGACAAGCCAGATCTTCAAATATTTCAGCCATATTGTACAGCAAGTGGCTCATCTGGATTATAGATCCCCCCCCCCCCCCTGGTGACGTCACTAGTCCCAACAAGGGGGGGGGGGGGGGGGGTCACGTGACCGTGTCAGTCTGATCCTGCTTTTATTGCACCTTCACCGTACATGCTGATCGTCCCCCTCCAAATGTAAATGTGTGTTATTTCTGCCTTTTTGGCTCCATGTCCAGATCAGCCTTGAAGTCCGTCATCCCTGTATGGCCCATTGTGGAGGCCGGAGCGGCCCTTTTATTCCAGGTCTCCTTTGTGCTGGAATTGAAATGCAAATGAAATGCTCTTGCATTGTGTAGTTGAAAGCGCGGGGCAGCTCTCGTGTCATGTGCCGCTGTACGCGGAGTGCTACTCGAGGCAAGCGTCGCTGTTGATGCACGGCGGGGGACCGTTTGTCCGTAGAAAGGGCTTGAAACTTAACAGGAGACTTCTGCTGATCTGTTATTTCACCTCGCACAGAGAATTGTACAGGGGGAGGTTAGACTTGTGCATTGAGTCTATAGACCACCTGCAGACCGGTCTACACCGCCAACCGTTGACTCGTGTCCTCAATACCCCACGGATGTATAGCTACTGTTGTGGTAGTGCAGTCTAAGATGCGTACGCTCCCGATATTAACCCCCTAACTCAAATTCACGTGCGTTTAGACCGTTGCAGGAAGGTAATGCAAACTGGCACTTAAAGGGTATAACGTGGGAGCAGCTGTGTGACCGCCATCCCTGGTGCCTGTGATTGACAGTCCCGCACTAAGGCTCCATTCACACGTCCGCAATTCTGTTCTGCATTAATTGCAGGACGGAATTGCGGACCCATGCATTTCTATGGGGCCACACGATGTGCTGTCCGGATCTGCACTTTCGGGTCTGCAATTCCGTTCCCGGAAAAAAAAATGGAACATGTCCTATTCTTTTTCGCAATTGCGGACAAGATTAGGCATTTTCTATTACAGTGCCGGCGATGTGCGGTCCGCAAAATGCGTAACGCACATTGCCGGTGTCCGTGTTTTGCGGATCCGTGTAAATGGACCCTAACAGCTAGGATCAGATGAACTCAGATCTTGGCAGTTTAACCATTAAAGTGCTGTAATATGCAAACGCAGATCCTTATGTTTAACCATTTAAGTACCATAATATGCAAATTAAGATCCTTGCTGTTTAACCATTTAAGTTCTGCAAGCTGCCCTGGTGACAGAGTGAGGGGTTCACCCCTCCATCTTCCTGGAAGACCTGGCATTACAACAGCTGGCAGCCTAGAGCCCAACCAAGGCCTTAAAGGTTCTTAGTATTTGTGCCCGTTAGGACATATTTTAGGATTTCAGGCACTGTTCGCATTGAATTTTAACACATTTGAGATTTTTCTCTGGGAAATCTTCAAGCATAGGACCCCCGTGACCTGATGTATAGTGTGCCTTTAATGCTTTTCAATACAGAGGCGCTAATAATAATGGAAAAAAAAAAAATGTGGATTTATGGTGGAAAAAAGTTCTTAAGGGGTTGTCGGGGTTTAGGACATGGCTGCTTTCTTCCCAGAACAGCCTCACACCCGTCCATGGCTTCTCTCTGGGATTGCAGCTCGGCTACATAGAAGTAAATGAGGCTGATCTGTAATACCACCCACAACCAGTGGAGAGGTGTGGTGCTGTTTTGTAGATGAAAGCAGCCACGTTTTTTCTAAGCCTCTACATGTTTGAACCATGTTAGTGATTTGGTCCTTGACCCCTGGAATGTACCCGGCCATGTAGAAGTGATGCATTTTCCTCCATAGTTTCTCTTTGTACATTGCAGCTTATCCTGCAGTTATGCCCAGCCAGCAGCCGACCTACCACCACCAAGGCATGGTCAATGTGCAGCAGCCTCAGAGTCAGACGTTGGTCAGCGGGCAGCTTGGCAACATTGCCAATCCCATCCAAGGTGTTATGGTGCAGTACTCCTCAGTGCCCTCATACCAGGTAGTGCCAGTAAGGCTGTGATGAAGCATTTCGTACTAGTGTTGTAGTCGCTTTAGCTGAAGAGATGCCTTATAATATGTAGTAAACGGATGGGCTTGTTTCCTTAGGTTCCTGTTCGGCAAGGCTCCCAGTCTGTGCTACAACAGCCATATCACCAACAGGTGCTCATTCCTAACCAGTCCCACCAGGGCCAGTTACCGACCACGGGGATGCCGGTTTTCTACAGCGTCATCTCACCGGGACAGCAGAATAACCTGAGGTAGGGACACTATGTAAAATATCTACCGCCCGGCGTATTGTGCTATAATAGACTATGACGGCAAATGCACCTTGTGCTTCACAGCTCCTCAGTGGGGTATATGCAGCATCCGGGATCCGACCAGATGCAATTTCCAAGGGCAACCTCTCCTTGTAGCTCTCAGCCACTGCCAGGTCCTCAGTGTGCAGGTATACAGCGTACGTATTGGTATATGTGGAATAGGTGACGCGCACGGCGCCGCGTCTTTCCAGGGATCGCCTCTGGTATTGCACTTCACTTGAATGCATTGAGCTGCGACACCAGAGACGGTCCACGGACGGACGCGGTGCTGTTTCTGAACAAAAACAGATCTTTTCTGCTCTAGATTTGTTAAATGCGCTGAGCTTTTAGTACAGTTTTTTTTTTTTCTCCCTATTTTTAGCAGTACCAGCGCCGCCCCCTCCTGGTGGAATGGTAATGATGCAGCTAAATCTTCCTCACAACCCACCACCTCAAACACATTCACCACCTCAGTGGAAGCCAAATAAATATTATTGTGACCACCAGAGGGCTCATAAAACGGAGTACGGAGGCTTGGATCTGTCTGCACAGGTAAATGAAGGGGGCGCTCTTGTGTCCAGAGAGTTTTGGTGGTTTTCAATGAGTTATTTTTATTTATTGTGACTCTATAGAGTCTGCATCATTTAATAATTTAAAGCTTTCCTGGTTGGCATGGGTTTACGGTTTAAAAAAAAAAATTGTGTTGCATCTGACCGCCAGCAAAGTGTGTATTGCAGTTTTTTGCACTTCTGACCAGAGCCGACCTTACGTTAGATGATGTACTGTGCTTTACCCATATGATGTCTTACAGTTTACAAATAACCCGTCCATACAGTGCCCAAATAACCCGTCCATACAGTGCCCAAATAACCGTACCATGCATTCGCCATATGACCCATACATACAGTTGCCTAAACGGCAATGCTATAAAGTGTCTCCACCACCATACACTACAAAATATCTGTCAGATATACCGCCATACAGTGCTCATATAATAATAGCATACAGTGAACAGCTTTATACATGTGCTATACAATTAATATAAAAGGATTATTCTCCTCTTATGTGCCACCACTTTGATCGGCGATGTGCCCACCTCTGGGACCCCCACGATCCCAACATTTGATGTCTGTTTTGCTCTATTGTGTCCTGACAAGGCAGTAGCAGTTGGCAGCAAATGATTAAAGTCGTCCATCTTGATTCACTAGTATTATGGGTCGCTTTACAGTCCTTCAAGGATTTTCCAAGACTTTACTACTGATGACCTATCTAGAGTATCTGATGGGTGGCGGTATGACACCCGGGACCCCCTCTGATCAACTGTTTGAGAAGGCACCGGAGCTCACAGGAACGTTGCGGCGTTCTCGCAGCTCAGCCAAGTCCGAGTGATGTCATGTTCATCGGTCACATGGCCTAGGCGCAGCTCAGCCCAAATCACTTGAATGGGGCTGAGCTGCAATATCAAGCATAGCTGCTGTATAATGAATGTATGGCGCTGTGCTTGGTGAGCTGAGAGAGGGCTGTAGGGCTACTGCGAGCATCGGGGCCTTCTCAAACAGCTGATCAGTGGGGGTCCTTGGTTTCGGACCCCCACCATTTAGATACTGATGATCTATCCAGAGGATAAGAGGCCACTGCATTCCCCGGAGTACCCCCTTGTGGCATTCTCCCTTGCCAAGGGGTAGGTGTTCCGCAGTCTGGCACTTTTTTGAGGAAAGTGTGGACGATAAAAGATTTGTCATTTGCAATCTGTGCCGTGCCAAAATGAGCAGGGGGGTGAACACTAGCAACCTCACCACCACCAGCATGATCCGCCAAATGGCATCAAAGCACCCTAAAAGGTGGGCTGAACGCCTGGGTCCACAATCAGTGTCTGCGGGTCACACCACTGCCTCCTCTTCCCCTGTGTTACATGCTGGCCAATCCCCTGTTCAAGACGCTGGCCCGGATGCCTCCCGCCCTGCACCTGGACCTTCGCAAGCACCATCAGCTAGCACATCCACTTCTGTGTCCCAGCGCAGCGTACAGATGTCCATGCCCCAGGCCTTTGAATAAAAGCACAAATACCCAGCCACCCACCCACCCACAGGCCAGAGCACTAAATACGCACCTTTCCAAATTGCCGGCCCTGGAAATGTTGCCATTTAGGCTTGTGGACACTGAGGCCTTCCTCAGCCTGGTGGAGGTGGCCGTCCCTCGTTACTCAGTCACCAGCCGCCACTATTTTTCCGCCACTATTTTAAAATTGCTCCAAACATTTCCAGCTGACAACGCTGGCGGCAGATTATGTAGTTCCTTGGGCAACCGAGGAAGGGAGACGAAGGGAACACACAGCAGTTCCAACAGAAGCAGGGCAACACTCTCCAAGGCCTGGGACAGTTTCATGACACCCCACCAGCACCCTCACCCTGATGAGTGGCCTAGTGTCACAAGGAGGGAAAAGTTTTGGAAGATGGTGAAGGAGAACGTAGCAGACCGTGTCAGCATCCTTAGTGATCCCTCAGTGCCTTACAACTATTGTGTGTCCAAGCTGGACATGTGGCACGAACTGGCGCTCTACGCCTTGGAGGTGCTGGCCTGCCCTGCCGCCAGCGTTTTGTCAGAGTGGGTATTTAGTGCTGCTGGGGGCATAATAACTGATAAGCGCATCCGCCTGTCAACTGAAAATGCTGACAGGTTGACTCTTATCAAAATGAACAAGGCCTTGATTGCCCCTGACTTCTCTACTCCACCAGAGGAAAGCGGCTGAACATAAAGGCACTTTAAATGTGGCTTTTATGGTGTATTGAACTAACTGTACACTGTATTCCCTGCACTCTTTCCACCACTAAAAAGGGTATAGGGTTCAATCTCTCTTTTCTCGTCCTCCTCCATCATATTAACCTGCTTATTAGGCTGCCCTTATACCTAATGTTTTAGAGGGTCACCAGCAGGCCCTTATACCTAATGTTTTTGAGGGTCACCAGCAGGCCATCAATCATAATTTTTCAAGGGTGTATGATGCCCTCCTTTATGTGTAATAAAGGGTGTATTGGAGTGCCGCTTCCTTGTAATTTTTGACAGCCCCTTCCCTTAGTGCATAGGCTTTATGAGTGTAGGAGTCCCACTACCTGAACAATTGTACCACAATGTGAATGAGGCCCTCCTTTATGTGATATAAAGGTTGTGTCGGAGTGCCTCTTCCTTGTAATTTTTGGCAGCACTTGCACTTTATATACAAGTAAATATACAGGAAAGAATGTTTCCTAACAAGTTTTCCTCTAAAATCGATTTTATCTTCGGTTTGGTGCTTATTATTGTCAGTCTGTAAAAGTGGCGTACTACTCGGACAACATCGTTCCCAGCAGCGACCTGGGAGTCCAAGATGCATCCAGACATCCTCCCCATGCTGTTCCCGAACCATTTTGGTGGTGTTTCCATCAATTTCTGACCTTTTTCCTATGAACCAGACACCGTCCCCTCTTCAGAGCAGGGGGCGCCTGGTTTAATGCTCGGGTTCTCCCATTGACTTCCATTGTGCTCTCTCGAGCACCCGAGCACTGTGGTGCTCGATCAACACTAGGGCTTACCCCTTCTCCCCTTGCCGGAGTATTGGCATACATATAATATAGGTGAAGAGACCGGCTGTAGATATGTGCTTCTTTTCATACAGATGTATTTAAATAAAAGCATCTTGTCTTTGTTTTTTGGCCCCTTTTGCAGCATAGTTCACATCTAAGCAGCCCCATCACATCGCCCACTCAGTCACCGGTTCCTGTCCAATTAACCAACATGAAAATTATCCGCCCTGGTTTATCACCTCTCCCTCTAGTTCCACATTTTTCTAGACCGTTTGCTCCAGGACAAGGTAAGTGGTCATACATTTGTCTTTGAAAATATTGCACTGCACCTCCTAGACACTAGGGGGATTCAAGAGACCATACACACAAGAGCAAAATTGATCGAACATCGCCGATTTAGTCAGGTCTGACTGATCTTATGTTTATAGAGGCAAAAGGAAAAAGAATCCTGCTGATCGTGCCGCCAGTTGACCAGTGAAAACTTTTGGCAATTAGAGACTGTTCAAAGGGCATGTCTACCTTTTTGAGTACCATTTTAAAACTTAAATGTAAATAGAATCTACATTAAAAAATAATTTGGTAAATACGTTACATTACTTATTCTGCAACAGACACACCCCTAACAGCGTTTCCGAGCTTCTGTAACGCTAGTTGATTTTCATGCACTACGTGACTGAACAGTAAAGATGACACTTCCCAGAATTCAATTCACTAGATCAAGCTCTATACAGATATTTGAACCAGACAGAAATACTAGGATTTTTCAGCTCTGAAGTCTGCAGAATTGTGAATGCTGCTGTGAAGTATAATACAGTACCCTTTGGATCTGGATCAGTAAATAAGTAATATGAAGTGTGCACACAGTGACTCCTCCCAACATAATGGTGAGTGCAGCTCTGAAGTATAATACAGGCTGTAACTCAGGATCAGTACAGGATAAGTAATGTACTGTATGTACACAGTGACTGCACCAGCAGAATAGTGAGTGCAGCTCTGGAGTATAATACAGGATGTATCTCAGGATCAGTGCAGGATATGTAATGTATGTACACAGTGACTGCACCGGCAGAATAGAGAGTGCAGCTCTGGAGTATAATACAGGATGTAACTCAGGAACAGTATAGGATAAGTAATGTAATGTATGTACACAGTGACTCCACCAGCAGAATAGTGAGTGCAGCTCTGGAGTATAATACAGGATGTATCTCAGGATCAGTGCAGGATAAGTAATGTATGTACACAGTGACTCCACCAGCAGAATAGTGAGTGCAGCTCTGGAATATAATACAGGATTTAACTCTGGATCATTATGAACTTTATATCTGTACAGAATAAGTAACGTGATGTATTTACAGACCCCCATCAGCCCACTGTATTAGACCCCCATTCATCTTCAGATCAGATCCTGCTCTGGATCGTGCGCTCTTCCTGCATTCACTGCTCCCTGTTCCTCTTCTGCGCCCCATGCTGCACTATGACCTGATGACGCACAGTGTCCTGGTGCTGTAGGCAGTCGGGACACAGTGCAGTTAGCTTACTGCTGACTGCTTCCATAAGCGGTCATTAGCGTTCACACTATAAGACGCACTGCCATTTTTTTTTGGGGGGGGGGGGGGGTGCCTTATAGGGTGGCCCAGTTTATATCTCTGGGTTTGGTATTTAATAATTTTAGTAATTTAGGCAGCATTTCTCATTCTCAGGATACAGGTCATCACCATCTTATTTCTTTCTCTCTCTTTCTCTTCCTCCCTCTCTCTTTCTCTCCTTTCTCCCCGGCAGGTGATACAAGATATCCGTTACTTGGTCAGCCATTACAATACAATGCTCCTCAATTAGTACATGGACATATAACAAGTCAACAGGTTTATAATCGTGTTCTTGATCCTACATTTCACATCTAGGATATAATGAAGACGTCTCAGGGGATAACGTTCTCTTTAATGTAGATACATAGGCTTTTCTCCAGGGATCCAAGTCACTGGGGGTAAAAGAATGAATGTTTTCATATTTCTTATAAGCCAGATAAAATGCAATCACATGGGCACATAGCTGTAGATACAGATGTAGACAATGTGTCACTGACTCAGTAGTAATAATAATAATAATATGCCAGGTAACAAAAATAAAGAATCTCATTTGTGCATGTTCCAGGGTCAGTCTGGACACAGACATGGAAATAGAGGCAAAAAAAACACCAAGAAAGCTGCTTCCACAGACCTCTCTGCGGGTGAACCTGGTATGTTTTATGCACATACCCTTTAATTTCCTTTCAAGTGTCATTTGTTATTGATCTAATGCACCAGCACCCTCCAGAAATAAATAAACCCTTACAAAAACATATATGTATATCACACCTAACCATTTGGGAAGAACTCTTTTAATATTGTTCTCATGATCATTGGGGCACCAGTGGTTGGACCCCCACCAGTTTAATAGTTGCCCCCTATTCTTTGGATAGGAGTTAACTCGATGTAACCGGAATACCATTTTAAGGGTCAACTTCATGTTTGCTACATCTGTATATATCTAGATTAGGCTCAGTTAACACTACTGTTAAAGTTTCCATTTTTCTGTCATAGGTGCATAAAAACAAAAATAACATAGTCCTGGATCTGTCCTATGACAGACACCAACCGCACCCGGCGGCCGACTCCATTGACTTGAGTGGATCCGTCTGGTTCTAGTCATGGTGTCTGTCGTCTCCGCAGGAAGAATACCGCGGCATGTTGCGCTATTCTTCCTATCAAATATGATGTAGTTTCCCAAGGGGAATGTGAACAGACCCTTAAACTTCTGGTACCTCAAGTCCCGCGCTATGAATGGTCTAACCCAGGGATGGGCAACCTGCGGCTCTCCAGCAGCTGTTGTAAAACTACAACTCCCAGTATGCCTACAGAAGGGCATGATGGGATTTGTAGTTTTACGACCTTCTGGAGAGCCGCCGTTTGCCCATTCCTGGTCTAACCCAAGTGCTCTTATGTCTCCTTCATCTGCAGTTGTTGGGAAAGTCCTAGAAATCACAGAACTGCCCGACGGGATCAGCCGCAAAGACGCCGAAATGCTTTTTGGTGAACTTTTTAAAGCAGGTGCTAAAATTCGGTGGCTCCGGGACCCCCGATCACAGCAGACCCCACATCAACACCATCAACACTACTGCGGCAGCGGGGAGAGCCACACGAGTACTGAACAAGCCAGCCCCTCTTCAGACTTGGCCTCCACCTACACCATCGTGGCGACGTTCCCCACCGTCTCAGCTGCTAAGTTTGCACTGAAAGAACACAATAATTTAATGAACAAGTTTAGACTGAGAACGAGCAGAAAACCCTACGACCTTCACATCCTTGAAAGAGCGAGCTCACAGTAGAAGAAACGGGGAGGGGATGGGGGGGGGGCGTTCCTGCATTGCCTGCCTTTGCCACGTGATAAGGATGGGCCTTTGGAGGGGTTTCTGTCTACGCCGAGAGTCGGAGCATCACCACCACCACGATCTGGGAACTGCAGAACTCCCTACAGCGCCGGCAGAAAGTCACCCGTCAGTAGGACTGCCCTCCTCTACCCTCCCCTTTTATAGCCTGTTTGTTTTATATTTATATTTCTGTATCGGACCCAAAGTTCTCTTGTACAGAAAAAAAAATAAGATATGATGTTCATAATGAATGCCCAAAAAAAAAAAATGAAGAAAATCAAAAAACTAAAAAGGTCTGTTTTCTACTTTTTTTTTTTTTCTCCCCCCCAAAGCCAGCACTTTGACGTCCACTTTAATAGAAGGGGGTGGGGAAATTATTGCTGCACTTAAAGAAAAATCTATATACATAGATATATATTATAATAATAATAATAATAATAGACCTATTACTGTTTCGAAGAGAAGTCTTGTCCTTCCCCTCTGGTCTTCCAAGGGGGGGGGGGATATTGGTAAAACAGACCCTCTTCACTGTGCCCTTCATAAGTTATATACATTAAGACTTTGTGAAAGTTCATTGTAAATAAATGGTTTCTCACGAAAGTCATTTTTCTTTAATTGTGGTTCTGTTTTTTTTTGCATCCGGTTAGATTGTGAGGGGCAGGGGTTAAAAGCCTACGATCGCCTGAGTACCGTGTGAACGGGGATTATTCGTCAGTCTTCAGATCTCTGGTTACTGGATGCAGGACAGTCATCGGCAGACATTTTGGAGAACTATTTTGGTCGCCCACCTACAACTACAGTATATACATTCTCTGGATCTGTCCGTCTTCGTTTATGCCACCCCTAGTGTCAGCACTCCCGTGTGGGACTGCTCTTGTTGTGGATGGGGGTCCCAATGATCAGACCCCCACCAATTAAGACACATCACCTATCCACACCATCATGTAAGGCTACTTTCACACTCGCGTTTGGTGCGGATCCGTCATGGATCTGCACAGACGGATCCGCACCGTTTTGGTGTCCGCCTCCACAGCGGAACGGAGGCAAACTGATGCGTTCTGAGCGGATCCTTATCCATTCAGAATCCATTAGGGCAAAACTGATCCATTTTGGCCCTGAAACGGATCTCACAAACGGAAAGCCAAAACGCCAGTGTGAAAGTAACATAAGGCATTAGGAAAAGTCCATTCTTCTCACCTCGGCAAGTGGCATTTATCATGTAGAGAAAGTTAATACAAGGCACTTACTAATGTATTGTGATTGTCTATATTGTCTCCTTTGCTGGCTGGATTCATTTTCCCATCATATTATACTCTGCTAGTTTCCTCTCTGGTGGCCGGGAATGTGGGAGCGCACATAGGCTGGTACTTTTTTTTTCTATAGTGTGCAAACACAACCACCACTGATGGATTGCAGGTTGGTCGTAACTAGGGATGAGCGAATCGAATTCGGATGAAACCTCCAAAGTCGATTCGCGTAAAACCTCATTGGAATTCTGTACGCAGCGAGCGCTCTGTACAGTATTAGTATGTATTGGCTCAGATGAGAAAAAAAGAATCCAGCCAGCAAAGGAGGCAATATGGAGAATCACAATACATTAGTAAGTGCCTTGTATTAACTTTCTCTACATGATAAATGCTATTTGCTGAAGTCGCACATCCCCTTTATGTAAGGCGGAATGCCAACATAAAGCTTTCCAGGTTTACTATGGTTTTTGACAGATACTCATGTAGTTTCTTACCTCATGTCCTTCCTTCCTTCCTTTTTTTTTTCCCTCCCATATTTGGACTTTCCTGACCCATTTTCACCATGTAAACCAATCCCTCTAGTTTGTTTCCATCCTGTATGTGGCACTTCCTTCTCTTGTGTCCAACCAAACCCATGATGCACTTCTTCTTTCTCTGCCACAGTTCCATCACCGTCCCTAAGAACGCCCCGCTACTATATAGCTATTCCCACCCAGCTAGTTACATAGACATGCCCCTATAAATGCCCCTGTCTATGGACAAACCATCACAGGAAGTGGGAAGGAGCTGCATGGACATGGTCATGTGACCGCAGCCGAGACTGGAAGATAGGAGCAATAAAGGTAAAAATAATGCATTACAAAATTACAGCTCCCTTCATAAATCATTATTTTAAAGGGTGTTGATACAAAATGGAAAACCCCTTTTAAAGATGGTGATGGAAATGCTTTCTTTTTTTAGAGTTTTAGTTAATTTCAATGGATAAAGCCTTGTGAAGACCAAAATTTGGGGATAGGATTAGATGTGTTTCTGGGGGGGAACTGTCTCATTGCTACAGTGTACCACTGCAAGGGATATACACACGTGGACAAAATTATAGTTACCCTTCTGTTAAAGAAAGAAAAACCCACATTGGTCACTTAAGTAACTTGAAAGATTGAAAATAATTTGACCACAAGGACATATTAAACTAAGGTGTGTCCTGTAAATAGCATCACAGTCTGCCTATTTAGAAGGTAAAAAGTAGTCACTGTGCTATTTATCATAGTGTGTACCACACTGAACGTGGACCAAGGAAAGCTAAGGAGAGAGTTGTCTCAGGGGATCAGAAAGAAAATTGACAAACCTGTTAAAGGTAAAGGCTAGAAGACCATCTCCAGACATCTTGATGCTCCTGTTATTACTGCTGCACATATTATTCAGACGTTTAAGGTCTATGGGACTGTAGCCAACCTCCCTGGACTTGGGCGCAAGAGGAAAATTGATGACACATTGAAGAGATGGATAATACGAACAGTAAACCAAGAGCCCAGAACAACTTCCAAAGAGGATAGAGGTGAACTGCAAAGGTCAAGGTAGATCAGTGTCAGATTGCACCATCCGTTGTGGACTTAGTCAAAGTTGGCTGAATGGAAGACGACCGAGGAGGAAACCACTGTTGAAAGCAAACCTTAAAAAAAATTTGCCAAAATGCATATTGACAAGACCCAACGCTTCTGGGAGAAGGTCGTTGGGACAGATGAGACAAAACTAAAGCTTTTTGGCAAGTCACATTAGCTCTATGTTCACAGATGCAAAAATGAAGTGTACAAAGCAAAGAACATTATACCACCTGTGAATCATGGAGGAGGCTCAGTTATGTTTTGGGGCTGCATCTGGCACAGGGTGTCTTGAATCTGTGCAGGGTACAATGAATTTTCAAGACTATCAAGGCATTCTGGAGCGATATGTGCTGCCCAATGTCAGACGGCTTGGTCTCAGTCGCAGGACATAGATCCTCCAACAGGATAATGACTCAAACACACAGCCAAAAACTTCCAAGAGCAAAGCATTGGACTGTTCTGAAGTGGCCTCTATGAGCCCTGATCTAAATCCTATTGAACATCAGTGGAAGGACCTGATACATGCAGCCTGGAGAAGGCGCCCTTCAAACCTGAGACAACTGAAGCCCCTTGCTCACAAGGAGTGGCCAAAATACCTGTGGACAGGTAAAGAATTCGCATTGAGCGTTGCAGAAATCGCTTGATTGTAGTGATTGCCTCAAAGAAAGGTTGTGCAACAAAATATTAAACGGGTTCTTTGAGAGAGGCCATCAGTATCTGATTGTTGGGACTCCACCATGCGGGACCCCCTCCAATCGGCATTTTATAAGGCGGCCTTCTCTCATCTTTTCCTAGACCAGTGACGTCACGTTCATCGTTCACATGGCCTAGGAGCAGCTCAGCCTAATAGAGGTGAATGGGTCTGAGTGTGAAACCAAGCACAGCCGCTATACAATGTACGTCTCTGTGCTTAGTGAGCGGGGACAAGGCCGTCTCAAACAGCTGATTGGTGGGGGTCCCAGGTGTCAGACCCCCTCTGATCAGATACTGATGATGTCTGCAGATATGATCGGTATAAAAATCTTGGAAAACTGTTTCTACGTTAAGGGAACCATCGTTTTGTTTTTGTCCAGGCCAGTTTCATTAGTTTGTTTTATAAATTATTCTGTTGAACCACAATTCAAAAGCAAAGTCTGATTTTTGTTACTTGATTTACAGTAAATTTTTATTTATTACTTTTGTCGGTTTCAGTTTATTTCGGTGACCATTGTGGGTTTTCTTTGTTTAATGGAAAGGTACCAAAAATTTTGTCCACCTCATTTTCTATAGAAGATAAGCAGCACTACACGAACAAGTCCACTAGTAGGGTAAGTATCATGCCAGTAGTCCAGATACTTGATGATAAGGTCCAGTTTAGGTTGGTGCCTGCAGATAGGGATCCAGGCTGGGGGTCTCTTGTAGTAGCAGAATAGTAGAAAAATCTGCAGCCGGCCTAATGAAGACTTTTTAGTCGAAACGTCGCAATAGTTGTTGCTGGTTGAATAAATACTGAATTTTCGACACTGGAAGAGTGCTGCAGATTTTTTCAACTATTCTCAAACCTTATTTCCAGCCATGCAACTGTGGATAATGATCAGGTGTCCCTGGTTTATATGGTAGAAAATACTAATAAATATAAACCTACCTGCAAATAGCAGGAAACCGGGGCCGATCCAAATGTTTGTTCCAACCCGTGCAGCCAGGAAGATGTTAAAGGGAGTCTGTACCAGGAAACTTGCTGGGCACAACGGGGGTCGGTTATCTGAGCTTTGATATCCCTCACAATGAAGATGCACTTCATTTTTGACAAGGCGCATCCTGCAGTCTGTGTGCCGCAAATGAAATGTACGTCCAGCCCCTGACTGGAGTGGATTTCAGTTTCCACCCTGCCACTCGTCAGTGGCGAAGAATAGATGGTGTAAAAATGTTGCATGCTGCTAAATTTAGGAGAATCTGCATTTAAAAAAATAATAATCATAAAACAGGGTTGTGCAACTTTTTTCTCATGAGAAAAACAGTCCTAGTGGGCCATAATAAATGATCCCCAAGGCCTTGTAGAGCTAACTCAGCCGAATGTAACAATATCTTTAACTTAGTGGTCTGTTGCTTCATTCTGGTGCAGAAGTACTTTTAATGCATATTCAAATGAGCAATTCAGTGCATTGAGGGTGGGCCCAAGACAATCTGTGCACCCATGCTCCTCCTGCTTCCACTGCCAGCCCCCCCCCTCAGGGGTTGTCTATAGGAAAACATAAACTGCACCCCTGTCTGTCTGTGGGTTGTGTGAGCTACTGCAGCTCAGCCTCATTCAATTCCATGGAGCTGAGCTGCAATCCCAGAATCCACCCTGTAGACGGGTATGGCAGCCGCAGCCATGTTTTCCTAATTCTACACAATCCCTTTAAATTAGTTGTAACTCTTACTAGAAGGAGCCGCACAGATGAGAGAAGGAGATATCTGGGGCTGTGCGCTCTCTTAGAACCCCAGTGACTCTGTGACTCACAACTGCTGTCATTTAGCACTTTTTCAGGTTCCGGCAACAAGAGGAACATGCGATTGGGGTCATAACTGTCACAAAGAAAGAAAACGCCTCCTCATTGCTAAGTTTTGTTTTGTTTTGTTTTTTTTATTTCAATCATGTTTATTGAGATTATGTAAATAAATCGTGCATAGAAACAAGTACAGAACATAGTTGCAAACAATCCAGCAATGGAAGAAGACAAGGGTGTATGGTGTCATAATCGACATATGCATTAGAATTGCAAGAGTGTACATAATTATTTTTTATCAATAAACAATTATGAATATTTAAATAAAAAAAGATAATAAACATAACATTGAACAGTCATAACATTACTACTAGTCACGTGGGGTGTTTTAGTTTAGTTCAATACATGTTGAGAATGTAACAGGCATGTCCAGTGGGAGTTGAATCTTCCAAGGTTATGGTCCTTATAGGCCATCATTTTATCAAAGATACAGTTTTGTTGCACCCGGGCGATAGTCTCTGAGAAGGACTGGGTATCTGTTGACTTCCAATATCTCGTGATATTAAGCTTAGTGGCAATGAATAGGTGAGCTATTGGAATCCTGTGAGACTTAGGAATGACATGCATATCCATGAAGATGAGGGCCCAGTAGGGCGAGGGATCAAGGCTTAGCCCACTAAATTTGGAGGCCAGATCGAATACTAGTCCATAAATTGGTTATCTTGGGACAAGACCATAAGATGTGCAAGAGTGTGCCTTTGGCTCCACATTGGCGCCAGCATAAGTTGGAAGTTCCAGGGAATGTCTTACTTAATCTATCAGGAGTTAAGTACCACCTCAAGCAGGTTTTTATAGCGGCTTCATACAGGGTAGTACTTAAGAAGATAGTTGAAATAAATCTTAGGGCCGGTATCCATCTGGATAGAGGAACCGGTCTATTAAGTTCCCTGTCCCAGGCCAAAAAGGGAGTTGATTTTTGAAAGGTGGGTTTGTCTCCCAGGCTCAAATATAACGTTCTGAGGCCCGAGTTTTTCATGGGTGCTGTTGGGGATCCCCATAGCGCAAACCATTGCCTATTGGCCTCTATTATACAGAGATTGTAATAGGCGGCGTATTTGTAAATATTTATAAAAGTCTGTGCGCGGTAGACCAAATTCTTGTTGGAGCTCTGCAAAGGATTTGACCTGACCTCTGCTGTACAGCTGTGATATCCAAAGAAGACCATAGGACCTCCAAGATGTGAATCTTGTATCAGGGAGCTTCAACTCGAATAATTGCAGGGGGGACATGGATGATACATTGATGGTTGTATGAGCACTTTTATTGTGAAATGTGCGCCAATGGTATAAGGCTCCTTCTAAAAGATAAAGAAGGTTGGGGAAGAATTCAGACAGTCGATTAAGAGTGATCTAAAATGCTTCAAATGGGCCAGGAAGGATTACATTTGAATCCATGGGATAGAGGTGTCTCCCGTCCACCAACCAAAGAGGAGGTTAACTTGTGTCGCCAAGAAGTCGTCTTCTAGCCTTGGTAGGCCTAGTCCTCCTCCTCCCCGTTTGGTTTTGCACAATAGTGTCGAGGATATCCTTGGTTTATGTCCTGCCCATACAAAGGAATTAAGAAGATCCTGTGCTTTTTTTTTTAAAGTGGGAAGGCACTTTGATGGGGACCGTGCGAAAAATGAACAAGAGCTTAGGCAGAGTCATCATCTGGAAAGTCGCAATGTGACCCACCCATGATATCTCGTATTTGCCATAGGTAGAGATATCTTCTTTAATGGTTTCTAAAAGGGGGAGGTAGTTATGTTGGAACAGTGAGGGGATAGATGAAGTTAGATTAATGCCCAGGTATTTCATAGAAGTGGACTGCCAGTCTAATTGGAATTTAGACTGTAATTGAGCCCATTGGTAGGAGGGGATATTAAGAGGGAGGAGTTGTGACTGTTCATTCATCTTCTAATATGATCGGCGCCCAAATTGTTCTATAAGTAACAAAGCGGTTTCCAATGATGACTGAGGAGAAGATAAGGACAGAAGGATGTCATCTGCATAGAGAGATATACAGTGGTGTTCATTCCCGAAATTAATTCCTATGATGTCGAGGTTTAGCCTGATAACTTGGGCCAGGGGTTCGATAGCTAAAACACAAATGAGTTGGGACAGCGGACAACCTTGGCGGGTTCCGTTAGAGCTAAAAAGGAAAGAAAGTCCTCCAGATTAGTGAGCCAAAAAAAAAAGTTTTAACCCCTTAGGCCAGGTTCGCACTTCTTGCGTTAGGGTATTCCATTAATAGGTTCTGTTTATAACGGAATTCCCGGACAGAATGCAAAACGGAAGCCTTTAAGAGGCATTCTCTTTTGATCCATCATAATAGAAGTCTGGTTTTTGTTCTGCTGGACAGAAAACAAAGTCCTGTCGACAGAAAACCAGACGGATCCGTTATGCTTGCCAATTGACTTCTATTATGATGGATCAAAAAAGAATGCCTCTTGAAGGCTTCCGTTTTGCATTCTGTCCGGGAATTCCGTTATAAACGGAACCTATAATGGAATACCGAAACGTAAGTGCGAACCCGCCCTTAGTGACCACCAACACGCCTCCTTATGGTGGTCACTAAGGCTAGACTGCAGGAGCTTGGCTCTTTCATGCCAGCCTGGCTCCTGCTCTAATGTACCAGGTCTGCATAATTGCTGATTCTGGCCATTTAACCCCTTAGAGAAAGCATTCAGTTGCACAAAAGTAGGTTTAGATGGAGGGGACTCCCTATGGGATCGTGGGCTGCTGACGTCTACACAATGAAGGACCCCAGATTGTCTTCTATATAAGCCTATTTGGCAATCATTGAGGCTGCGCCTCTGGCACAGCCTGTCTGTATCCTGACAGCATAATACACTGCAGTACATAAATAGTACAGTGTATTATGGAATTGATTAATTTATGGATAAGTGTAAAAGGGTTAAAGTTGTAATTAAACAAATCTTCCAGTAAAAAAAACACAAGCACACCATTTTTACTTTTTAATGGAAAGAATTTAAATAGTAACCCATTCAGATATTTGCTATTGCTGCACCGTGAAGATCTAAACTATACAATTATCATGTAATTTATCCTGTACTGTGAAAGCTTTAAAGGGCATCTGTCAGCATATTTCTACCTATGACACTGGCTGACCTGTTACATGTGCTCTTGGCAGCTGAAGGCATCTGTGTTGGCCCCATGTTCATATGTGTCCGCATTGCTGAGAAAAATGAAGTTCTAATATTTGCAAATGAGCAATGGGGGCGTTACCATTACACTTAAAGGCTCTGCTCTCTCTGCAGCGTCCTCTCCACTTTGACAGGGCCATGAGTGATGATGTTTTAACCGCCTGGTCCTGTCAATCTCAGTGCAGAGGGCGCAGCACTTGCAGAGAGGGCAGAACCTCTAGGTGTAATGGTAACCCCCCCCCCCCCTTCTGAATGAGTTAATCAAAGTTAAAGGGGTTATCCAGGAAATATATTTATGACTATTCCTCTGGATAGGACATCAGCTGTTAGAGGAGGCCTTAAGCTCTGCAGCCTCTTCTTGGGCCAGTGACATCACTGTACATTGGTCAAGTTAAAGGGACTGAGCTGCAATACCAAGCACTGCCACTATAGACATATGGTGCTGTCCTTTGGAAAGCTGACAGAAGCCTGCATCGCGCACCAGAGAGTGTGGCGGCTCCGTGAAACAGCTGACTGGTGGGAGTGCCGGGACTTGAACCCCTGCTGATGTGATAATTATGACTTCTCCTGAGGATACGTCATCATAATCATTTCCCGGATAACCTGTTTAATCAATGAGTTATGTGTACTTCAAATTGGTGCATTAAGAACTGCAACTTGTCCTGCAAAAGCTCTTGGAATGCGACAATGAAAAAAAGTTGTAGTACATCCAACTACATTGTTCTAACTGTACACAGTTTAATTCTCTCCCAGTTAGCAATGTATAGATTTCGGCAAGGATGGGAGCTCTTGCCGAAATCTTTCCTTTCTAGCTTCTTACAGTCTCTCTCAATAGATTTTATGGTGGTCAATAATACTCTGGCATCTTGATGGCACGTCTGGTCAGGACATGTCCAGGTGTGAAGGGTGTCTTAACAGTTTCACAAATCACAGAGAAAAAAATATATACACTCACCTAAAGAATTATTAGGAACACCATACTAATACGGTGTTGGACCCCCTTTTGCCTTCAGAACTGCCTTAATTCTACGTGGCATTGATTCAACAAGGTGCTGATAGCATTCTTTAGAAATGTCGGCCCATATTGATAGGATAGCATCTTGCAGTTGATGGAGATTTGAGGGATGCACATCCAGGGCACGAAGCTCCCGTTCCACCACATCCCAAAGATGCTCTATTGGGTTGAGATCTGGTGACTGTGGGGCCATTTTAGTACAGTGAACTCATTGTCATGTTCAAGAAACCAATTTGAAATGATTCGAGCTTTGTGACATGGTGCATTATCCTGCTGGAAGTAGCCATCAGAGGATGGATGCATGTTCTCATTCTGTTTACGCCAAATTCGGACTCTACCATTTGAATGTCTCAACAGAAATCGAGACTCATCAGACCAGGCAACATTTTTCCACTCTTCAACAGTCCAATTTTGGCGAGCTCGTGCAGATTGTAGCCTCTTTTCCCTATTTGTAGTGGAGATGAGTGGTCCCCGGTGGGGTCTTCTGCTGTTGTAGCCCATCCGCCTCAAGGTTGTACGTGTTGTGGCTTCACAAATGCTTTGCTGCATACCTCGGTTGTAACGAGTGGTTATTTCAGTCAACGTTGCTCTTCTATCAGCTTGAATCAGTCGGCCCATTCTCCTCTGACCTCTAGCATCCACAAGGCATTTTTGCCCACAGGACTGCCGCATACTGGATGTTTTTCCCTTTTCACACCATTCTTTGTAAACCCTAGAAATGGTTGTGCGTGAAAATCCCAGTAACTGAGCAGATTGTGAAATACTCAGACCGACCCGTCTGGCACCAACAACCATGCCGCGCTCAAAATTGCTTAAATCACCTTTCTTTCCCATTCTGACATTCAGTTTGGAGTTCAGGAGATTGTCTTGACCAGGACCACCCCCCTAAATGCATTGAAGCAACTGCCATGTGATTGGTTGACTAGATAATTGCATTAATGAGAAATAGAACAGGTGTTCCTAATAATTCTTTAGGTGAGTGTATATACAAACATCCTGCACGATATGATAATGAATGTTGCGGATGTTCATGGCTACATTTATACAAACACAGAAAATAATGCACTATAATAATAGATGCAAGCATAACATATGGACTAAGCCCTCACTCTATTGATAAAATCTGAGACACTTGGTCAATACATTTTGATCAAAACACATCTAAGCCCACCTACCAAGCGACAAGGTGGTCTCAGTTCAGGCGGGTCCTACGCTAAACCTGCTTGGTAGGTGGGCTTAGATGTGTTTTGATCAAAATATATTGACCAAGTGTCTCAGATTTTATCAACAGAGTGAGGGCTTAGTCCATATGTTATGCTTGCATCTATTATTATAGTGCATTATTTTCTGTGACTGTCTTAACAGTTTCCCTCCACTGCAGCAAAGTCTGAATGGCTGTAGTCGCAGGTTACGTTGCTGACTTCTACTGTATGCGTGGCCAGGCAGATTCTAAGTTCTTTCTCTCTTTCTTGCCGGAGGCATCAGTTAGTGTCTGGATCCAGAGGCCTAAGGAGAAGGAGCACATGGACTTGCTTCCCCACTCTTCACTCTCTAGTCCTTGTCAACCATACCAGGTCACGGTGGGTGTACATAACATTGTAATATATTACATAACATTTAAAGGGGTTCTTGGGCCTTTTAACCCCTTCCATACCAGCGCCGTACTAGTACAACGCTGGCCGGGTCTTTAAAGATGCCGTCCACTCCGCTCCATACAGCAGACATGATCGGCGGTTATGCTGGTCACGGACATTTTACACTTCAGATGCCGTGGTCAATCCTGCGCCAGCTTCTAGTGATGCTCCAGCTCCCCCGTGCGGTGATCGGAGGAGCTGGAGCTTGTGTGCAGCAGCCCTTGTCTTAGTGAATGACAGTAGGCTGCTGCTTAGTATTTCACAGCCCTTGCATGTAATAGGACTCCAAAGGAAACTAGTAAAATCATCATAGACTCCAATGCTAGTGCATTGGAGTCTAAGATAATAGCAATAAAATGGGAACTATAAAAAAAAGTGTAAAAAAAATAATAAAGTTTTAAAAATAAAAAAAACATAAAAATTCAAATCACCTTTCCCCAAAGTAAAAGTACACATCATGGGTATCACCACGTGCGAAAACGTCCATAGTATAAAAATTAAAAAGTGATCAAAAAATCATACACACCCCATAATGGTATCAATGAAAAGTACAGCTCGCCCAGCAAAAAATTAGCCCTCACACAGCTCCGTACACATAATTACAAAAAAGTTAAAGGGGTCAAAACATGGCGACGAAAAAATAAAACTGATATTTTTTTCCAACTTTTTTATTATTTTATCACTATCAAACCGAAAGAAAAACTATACATATAAGGTACCTTCGGATTTGTTCTGACCAGTAGAATGAAAGTAAGGCCCCTTTCACACGAGCGAGTTTTCCGCGCGGGTGCAATGCGTGACGTGAACACATTGCACCCGCACTGAATCCTGACCCATTTATTTTAATGGGTCTGTGTACATGAGCGTTTTTTTCACGCACCAGTTCTGCGTTGCGTGAAAAACGCAGCACGTTCTATATTCTGCGTTTTTCACGCAGCCCTGGCCCCATAGAAGTGAATGGGGCTTCAGTGAAAAACGCATTACATCCGCAAGCAGGTGCGGACGCAATGCGTTTTTCACTGATGGTTGCTAGGAGATGTTGTTTGGAAACCTTCAGTTTTTATCACGCGTGTGAAAAACGCATCAAAACGCATTGCACCCGCCTGGAAAAAACTGAGCAACTGAACGCAATCGCAGACAAAACTGACTGAGTTTGCTTGCCAAATGGTGCGAGTTTCACTGAACGCATCTGGACCTAATCCGTATCGTTCGTGTGAAAGAGGCTTACTGGTCAGTTTTATTGCACATTGAATTTCGTAAATGAAAAACCTGTAAAACTATGGCAGAATTGCTTTTTTTTATTTCACCCCATTTGGAATTTGTTTCCTGCTTCCCACTACATCATATCCAATATTAAATGGTGGCGTTGGAAAGTCCCGCAATAGACCTCATACGGCTATGTGAAAGGAAAAATAAAAAAGTTATGGCTCTGGGAAGGCAGGGAGCGCAAAATATCAGATCAGCGGGGGTCCGACTCCCGGCACCCCCGCCGATCAGCTGTGTGAAGGGATAAGCGCGCACAGTGTGTGCGTTCTATCTCCCGTCTCTCCTCCTGCTAGCCATAGACATAGCAGCAGCGAGCAGAAAGAGAGGCAGGAAACAGCACGTGCACACTGTGCGCCCCTTCCCTTCATACAGCTGATCAGTGCCGGGTGTCGGACCCCCCCGATCTGATATTAATAACTTATCCTGAGGATAGGTCAGCAATATTATAAACCCGGAGAACCCCTTTAAGAACAAACCTATTTGCAGGTACCCCCTGCACTGGGGCACTGCAGAAAGGACACAGAAGGCCCGAGAATGTATGCGGTGCACACTCGCCAACCGTCCTGAAAATCCAGTGAAGCGGCTGAAAAGGGGTGTAATGGAAGCCCTCCCAGCTATTTAGGGATGTTCCCGGATATGGAACTTACATGTTCCAATTTTGACTTTTTAATGTTGGTATGAAAGGATATATATATATATATATACACTGCTCAAAAAAATAAAGAACACAAAAATAACACATCCTAGATCTGAATTAATTAAATATTCTTCTGAAATACTTTGTTCTTTACATAGTTGAATGTGCTGACAACAAAATCACACAAAAATTAAAAATGGAAATCAAATTTTTCAACCCATGGAGGTCTGGATTTGGAGTCACACTCAAAATTAAAGTGGAAAAACACACTACAGCAAGCATGTCAAACTCAAAGGCTAACATGGGCCAAAAAAACAAAATTTAAGTTTATGTGGGCCGCATCAAAAAAAAAAAAAAATCGTACATTTTCATAGAACAACATTGTTGTTTCATGACTGCTGACCCCCAACATCCCGTTGCCCAATAACACAAGTGAGACCTATATATATATACAAATATTAAACTTCACTATAAGACGCCCCTAGCTTTTTGAGGAGGAAAATAAGAAAAAAATATTTTTAACCAAAAGTTGTGCTTTTGGTGGGCTTTGAATTAATGGTGGTCTGTGCATGACACTATTATGGGGGATCTGTGGATGACGCACTGTCATGTGGCGGATCTGTGGATGGCACTGTTATGGGGGACCTGTGGATGGCACTGTTATGGGGGACCTGTGGATGGCACTGTTATGGGGGATCTGTGGATGGCGCTGTTATGGGGGATCTGTGGATGGCGCTGTTATGGGGGATCTGTGGATAATGCTCTTATGGGGGATCTGTGGATGGCGCTGTTATGGGGGATCTGTGGATGGTGCTGTTATGGGGGATCTGTGGATGGCACTGTTATGGGGGATCTGTGGATGGCACTGTTATGGGGGATCTGTGGATGGCACTGTTATGGGGGATCTGTGGATGGCACTGTTATGGGGATCTGTGGATGGTACTGCTATGGGGTGGGATATCTGTGGATGGCACTGTTATGGGGATCTGTGGATGGCACTGTTATGGGGGATCTGTGGATGGCACTGTTATGGGGGATCTGTGGATGGCACTGTTATGGGGGATCTGTGGATGGCACTGTTATGGGGGATCTGTGGATGGCACTGTTATGGGGATCTGTGGATGGCACTGTTATGGGGTGGGATATCTGTGGATGGCATTGTTATGGGGTGGGGGGATCTGTGGATGGCATTGTTATGGGGTGGGGGATCTGTGGATGGTGCTGTTATGGGGGATCTGTGGATGGCATTGTTATGAGGTGGGGGATCTGTGGATGAAACTGTTATGGGGTAGGATATCTGTGGATGGTACTGCTATGGGGTGGGATATCTGTGGATGGCATTGTTATGAGGTGCTATATGTCATCCACAGATCCCCCTCATAACAGTGTCCCCCAATACACCGGGCCCCGCCGCTCACCGAAGTATTTATAAACGTGAATCCTTATCCTGTTATTAAGTTGAACTAACGCTGCCCTCTCCCATGTTCCCCTGTATCCCCATAGCACTTACGAACACGCTTCCATAGCAGGCAGAGCGGACGGCACCAGTAACGTCACTCACTGACGTCGCGCGTCTGCTCCGCCTGCTTCATTCATAAAGTGGGCGGAGCAGGCGCCAGTGAGTAACATTACTGCTGCCGTCCGCTCTGCCTGCTATTGAAGCTTAAGTAAGTGCTGTGGGGATACAGGGGAACATGGGAGAGCGCAGCGTTAGTTCAACTTAATAACCGGATAAGGATTCACGTTTATAAATACTTCGGTGAGCGGCGGGGCCCGGTGTAAGAGTACAGTGACTGCACCGGACCACGCCCCTAGTTACGGACTCCAGCCCCTCCTCTCTCCCAGGTCATACATAGCAGTCTGCGATGCTGCAGCGTCGCAAACTGCGCTGTAAAATGGAAGCATTCGCCCCATAAGACGCAGGGGCATTTCCCCCCCACTTTTGGGGGGGAAAAGTGCATCTTATGGGGCGAAAAATACGGTACTTTTCTTACCTTGTGAATCTGGTACCCTGCGTCTATAGCCGCAATGGCGCCGTCCGCAGCATGTCAGAACTCCAGGCGGAGCCTGATGACGTCACATCAGGACGTGACATTTACCTCTGCGCACCTCCATCCTCTCCTGGACCGCCTCCGCCAGCCTCCATCCTCTCCTGGACCGCCTCCAACTGCTCCGTCATCCTTCAACCGCTCCTGGACCGCCTCTGACTTTTTTATTTTATCTCCGCCCGCCTCCAGGTAACCAGAGCAATGAATATCTTTTCAGGGCCGCAAAGATATTCATTGCGGGCCGCATGTTTGACACCCATGCACTACAGGCTGATCCAACTTTGATGTAATGTCCTTAAAACAAGTCAAAATGAGGCTCAGTAGTGTGTGTGGCCTCCACGTGCCTGTATGACCTCCCTACAACGCCTGTGCATGCTCCTGATGAGGTGGCGGACGGTCTCCTGAGGGATCTCCTCCCAGACCTGGACTAAAGCATCTGCCAACTCCTGGACAGTCTGTGGTGCAACGTGACGTTGGTGGATAGAGCGAGACATGATGTCCCAGATGTGCTCAATTGGATTCAGGTCTGGGGAAAGGGCGGGCCAGTCCATAGCATCAATGCCTTCGTCTTGCAGGAACTGCTGACACACTCCAGCCACATGAGGTCTAGCATTGTCTTGCATTAGGAGGAACCCAGGGCCAACCGCACCAGCATATGGTCTCACAAGGGGTCTGAGGATCTCATCTCAGTACCTAATGGCAGTCAGGCTACCTCTGGCGAGCACATGGAGGGCTGTGCGGCCCTCCAAAGAAATGCCACCCCACACCATTACTGACCCAATGCAAAACCGGTCATGCTGGAGGATGTTGCAGGCAGCAGAACGTTCTCCACGGCGTCTCAAGACTCTGTCACGTCTGTCACATGTGCTCAGTGTGAACCTGCTTTCATCTGTGAAGAGCACAGGGCGCCAGTGGCGAATTTGCCAATATTGGTGTTCTCTGGAAAATGCCAAACGTCCTGCACGGTGTTGGGCTGTAAGCACAACCCCCACCTGTGGACGTCGGGCCCTCATATCACCCTCATGGAGTCTGTTTCTGACCGTTTGAGCAGACACATGCACATTTGTGGCCTGCTGGAGGTCATTTTGCAGGGCTCTGGCAGTGCTCCTCTTTTTCCTCCTTGCACAAAGGCGGAGGTAGCGGTCCTGCTGCTGGGTTGTTGCCCTCCTACGGCCTCCTCCACGTCTCCCGATGTACTGGCCTGTCTCCTGGTAGCGCCTCCATGCTCTGGACACTACGCTGACAGACACAGCAAACCTTCTTGCCACAGCTCGCATTGATGTGCCATCCTGGATAAGCTGCACTACCTGAGCCACTTGTGTGGGCTGTAGACTCCGTCTCATGCTACCACTAGAGTGAAAGCACCGCCAGCATTCAAAAGTGACCAAAACATCAGCCAGGAAGCATAGGAACTGAGAAGAGGTCTGTGGTCACCATCTGCAGAACCACTCCTTTATTGGGGGTGTCTTGCTAATTGCCTATAATTTCCACCTGTTGTCTATCCCATTTGCACAACAGCATGTGAAATTGATTGTCACTCAGTGTTGCTTCCTAAGTGGACAGTTTGATTTCACAGAAGTGTGATTGACTTGGAGTTACATTGTGTTGTTTAAGTGTTCCCTTTATTTTTTTGAGCAGTGTATATATATATATATATATATTTTTTAAATAGTGTCCCATAGTATAGTACCTTTAGGCCTCTTGCACACGACTGTATGTATTTTGCGGTCCGCAAAAAATACGGATGGCGTCTGTGTGCATTCCGTATTTTGCGGAACGGAACAGCTGTCCCCTAATAGAACAGTCCTATCCTTGTCTGTAATGCGGACAATAATAGGACATGTTCTATATTTTTGCGGAACGGAAATAGGGAAACGGAATGCACGCGGAGTACCTTCGGTTCTTTTTGCGGACCCATTGAAATAAATGGTTCCGTATACAGTCCGGAAAAAAAACGGCACGGAAACGGAATGAAAATACTTTCGTGTGCAAGAGGCCTTAAAGGGAGTCTGTCACCAAGAAATTCACTGACACATCTGGCATGTCTTGTAAGGCTAGATCAGCTGAATGTAATGACTCCTTTCACTAAGGGTACTGTCAGATCCGTCCTTCCGCTATTTCGCCGTGCCGCCGGACCGCCACTCCGTCCCCATTGACTATAATGGGGACGGGGGCGGAGCTCTGGCGCAGCACGGCGAAAGCCGCCGGACTAAAAAGTCCTGCATGTCCGTCTTTTTAGTCCGGCGGCTTTCGCCATGCACCGACGTGCTGCGCCGGAGCTTCGCCCCCGTCCCCGTTATAGTCAATGGGGACGGAGCGGAGGTCCAGCGGCACGGCGAAATAGCAGAAGGACGGATCCGACATGGTGAACAGCTTGTCGGATCCGTCCTGCCGCAAGTGTGAAAGTAGCTTTAGTGAATGCAAATGAGCAATCAAGTGCACCAAGGGCGGGCCCAAGCCACTCTGTGCACCATTGCTTCCTCTGCCAGCCCTCCCTTCTCCTTGATTGACACATGGGATGACTGTGCAGGAATTTGGCGCTATCAATCAGAAAGGGCAGGGAGGGGCTGGCAGAGGAAGCAGGAGGAGCAAGGGTGCACAGAATGGCTTGGGCCCGCCCTCGGTGCACTTAACTGCTCATCTGCATAAGGATTAAAATATTTTTTTTCTCCAGAATGAGGCAACAGGTCGCTAAGTGAAAGGTGTCATTACTTTCAGCTGAGCTAGCCCCACAAGGCCTTGTGCCTGGTTTATCACTGAATTTCATGGCGACACACTCCCTTTAAGCACTGGCACCAACATTAAAAAATTGCATCCAGCAAAAAAAATTTGCGCCAAAAAAGTTTTTGTATGTAAGCAGAGCCAGAATGCCCCCATTAAAAGGAATCTGAGACCATCACAAAGAAAATGGTCATAAAGGCAACCATAGTGCCTAACCGCGACCACGGCTTCCATGCGCTGGCCAAATGGCGACTTATTGTGGTCAGTCAGGTGCGGCAAGCAGCGGAGGCAGGGGCGTAACTATAGGGGAAGCAGGGGAGGCTGCTGTTTTGGGGTCCTGACCCAGAAGGGGGCCCATCCAGGAAGAGGAGGACTAATGGATTTTGTCAGGGCCCCCTCAACAGTATTACACAATGAAATTATATACAGGACGGATGGAGCAGCTGCCGGGCCTGGTCTGAGAGAGCGACCTTTACTAGCCACAGGAATGGGGGCGGCATAACAGGAAGGGTCTGCGAAAAAAAATTACTGGGGGAGGGGGGCCCCATTCAAAAATTTGCTGTGGGGCCCAGTCATTTCTAGCGGAGGATTGCAAAGTTGTGAGTTGTGACTTATTTAATTATTTTACACCATTCTAAGCCCTTTTTAAAGATAATTTATTTGTCCTGACAACCCCTTTAAGAAGCACCAGCCAGAGAGCGCCTAGAAAGTAGATGACAGGCGCTCATGGCTGCTGCGGTGACCCTTGCTCAGGAGACGTGCCGTGCCAATCAAGGCTGCATCTGTTACCATGACAACACTAAGAACTCCGTCAGGAGTAAGGAGCGCGCCTTCCTGGGCGTGGCTTCGTCATGTCTAACTCCCTCGCGAGGGGCGTGGCTTGGGGGATTGAGCGTCGTGCGTGGTGACGTATTCGACGTCATTGGTCGGTTCTGCGCTTCGTCATCGCTGTATGTCCGGATCGCAGTGACAGGAGGCAGGCAGGGGAATTACTCCAGGCCGGGGACATGCTCTGGTTCCAGGGATCCATCCCGGAGGCCATAGCCGAGGCCAAGCAGCGGAGCTCCGTGTTTGTCGTGTTTGTGGCCGGTGAGGAGCGCTGGCGGCAGGGACTCCGTGCTGGTCTATGGGGCTCCTGTGTGTGAGGAGGTGACACAGGGCAGGCACAGTGACAGCTGCCCTAGGGAGTGAGGACTGACAACTGCTCGAGTCACCAGGTCTCTGACACCCCAAGGGTTAATAGGGGCAGGGACTGTGACCACTGGTGGGGTGTCCGCCACAGGACGTGGGGGGCGAAGGCGTCTGGCTAATGAAGGCCTAGAGGGCGATGGGACAGGACAGTCCGCTGGTGGACAGCGATTGGAAACCGTCAGCATGGTGGGATGTGTGATTGGCTGGAAGTTATGGAGTGAAAGGATGAATAATAGGGGCGGCGACTGCGACTAGGGGTGGGGTGACCGCCACAGGACAGACAGGAGGGGGCAGCACCATCAACCGGACTAATCAGACAGCGGCGGAGGCGGGAGGAGCGTGATGGACGGTGACTGCGACCAGCTAATGACAAGTGACGGCTGCAGGGGTAGTCCTAAAGGATGGGGGGGACGGCAAGATCCGCAATGTGGTGGGGGAGATGGCAAATGGAAACCGTCAGCATGATGGGATGTGTGATTGGCTGGAAGTTATGGAGTGAAAGGATGAATAATAGGGGCGGCGACTGCGACTAGCGGTGGGGTGACCGCCACAGGACAGACAGGAGGGGGCAGCACCTTCAACCGGACTAATCAAACAGCGGCGGAGGCGGGAGGAGCGTGATGGACGGTGACTGCGACCAGCTAATGCCAAGTGACGGCTGCAGGGGTAGTCCTAAAAAAGGATGGGGGGGACGGCAAGATCCGCAATGTGGTGGGGGAGATGGCAAATGGAAACCGTCAGCATGATGGGATGTGTGATTGGCTGGAAGTTATATAGAGTGAAAGGATGAATAATAAGAGTGGAATGACAGGACTAATAATAGGGGCTAGAGGTTGGGTGACCACCACAGGACAGGCCGGAGGGGGCCGCAACTTTAAGTGGGAGAAGCGTGATGGATGGCGACTGCAACCGGCCAATGAAAAGTGGCAGCAGCAGGGGTAGTCCTAAAGGATGGGGGGGACAACAAGATCGGCAACGTGGTGGGGGAGATGGCAAATGGAAACTGTCAGCATGGCGCTGTGTGTGATTGGCTCGAAGTTATAGAGTGACAGGTGGGGGCGGCGATATCACTGCTTATTCACATGGTGAAGTCAAATCAAGATTTCTGCAGTCTGATGATTTGGGGCGACCTGTACCTTCTGCGGATGCCCCCTGTCTGTCGCCATAGGTAAAGGAGACGTATACGGTGCAGTGTACGTTTTTTACAGGATGCCTGTGTATGGAATAACACATAGCAAAGTGCGCTGCTGTATGCTGACTCGGCGTAAGGACGCGCCCGTGGCGTCCGTTGGTTGAATGGACACGTGCGGTGTGTGAACACGTATGGCGAGTGGGGACTGTAACGTAAATGAAGCTTAAACGGAATCTTAAAGGAGTGAAATACATCTGCGGTTATCATATAAATCTTGGGTGGTCTTCTCTCCAGTTGGTAAAACTTCTGCCCCACCGGGTGCTTATCTCAGCTCCTAGGAGAGCTGGGTGGCAGCATTATGGCCTCCTCCGTCCCACAGTCGGCCACCTCGTATATTCCTAGTAGTGGGGATGTGCTATAACCGCAGGGTCCATCGCATTGTGCAGCCTAGCCACCTTCAAGTGATCGTTAGGGGGTCCTTTGGTCAGAACCCCAGTGATGGTTCTGATGGGCCATAACTGTACTATGTACCAGAACTTACATTGGTTTGGGATACTATGAGTGCTGAATAGCACCCCCCCGTAGAAGCTAGGACAGGCAGCCATGTTAGTAGTCGCCCAGTTTCCCCAAGCCGGGCCTTATAATTATTATTTTTATTTTTTAATATATTTTTTTTAATTTTAAAAGGGTTTTCTGGGAGTTTTCAATACCCACAGGGAAGGGGGGGGGGTCATGCTCACAAATGTATATATTTTTTTCCATGTCAGTGTTTTTTTTTTTTTTTGTGGCCCATATGCAGAACCATATTGTGGGCGACACTAACGTGGTCTCTTGTTTCAGGGGATGATGAGCAGTCCATTCGCATGGAAGAGAGCTGGGGGGATGAAGAGGTGGAGCGGGCAGCAGCTCAGGGCTTTGTCGCCATCAGGATCGACAGTAAGAGGTTTGTTAAATAATTTATTCATCTGTCCCCTCCACATGTTCAGTGAAAGAAAATGTACAAGCGGTACACGTCTGTGACAGTGTGGGGGGGGGGCGTCGGGGTGTACACGTCTGTGACAGTGTGGGGGGGGGGCGTCGGGGTGTACACGTCTGTGACAGTGTGGGGGGGGGTCTTCGGGGTGTACACGTCTAAAATAATTTCTGGGTGCGCGTCTAATAACAAAATTATTATTGCTTTATAAATAAACTAATCTTTTTTTCCTTGCAGTGACACCTGTCTCCAGTTTTCCCAGTTCTGTATCCTTTCATGTGTGATTTTTAGGCTGTGTATTCTCCTTGGCATTCCAGCAAAATGTAATGTATGTACACAGTGACTCCACCAGCAGAATAGTGAGTGCAGCTCTGGCGTATAATACAGGATGTAACTCGGGTTCAGTACAGGATAAGTAATGTATGTACACAGTGACTGTACCAGCAGAATAGTGAGTGCAGCTCTGGAGTATAATACAGGATGTAACTCAGGATCAGTACAGGATAAGTAATGTAATGTATGTACACAGTGACTGCACCAGCAGAATAGTGAGTGCAGCTCTGGAGTATAATACAGAATGTAACTCGGGTTCAGTACAGGATAAGTAATGTATGTACACAGTGACTGCACCAGCATAATAGTGAGTGCAGCTCTGGAGTATAATACAGGATGTAACTCAGGATCAGTACAGGATAAGTAATGTAATGTATGTACACAGTGACTGCACCAGCAGAATAGTGAGTGCAGCTCTGGAGTATAATACAGGATGTAACTCAGGATCAGTACAGGATAAGTAATGTAATGTAATGTATGTACACAGTGACTGCACCAGCAGAATAGTGAGTGCAGCTCTGGAGTATAATACAGAATGTAACTCAGGATCAGTACAGGATAAGTAATGTATGTACACAGTGACTGAACCAGCAGAATAGTGAGTGCAGCTCTGGCGTATAATACAGGATGTAACTCAGGATCAGTACAGGATAAGTAATGTAATGTATGTACACAGTGACTGCACCAGCAGAATAGTGAGTGCAGCTCTGGAGTATAATACAGGATGTAACTCAGGATAAGTAATGTATGTACACAGTGACTGCACCAGCAGAACAGTGAGTGCAGCTCTGGAGTATAATACAGGATCTAACTCGGGATCAGTACATGAATATATAAACTGTACAAGGCCGCTTAGTAAGGTCATTCTAGAAATTTGAGCTGGGCTGCTGATCCCCAATAATGAAATGACACTTGTCTATCAGTTGTTGGTCCTTTACAAGCGCCGTCCCAGATCCTGTGGTTTGTATCCCGTCCAGCTTCTTCATCGGAGAGAATGGGATTCCTTTAGAAGTCATTGCGGGCAGTATATCAGCCGAAGAATTAATCGCAAAGATCACCAAAGTGAAGCAGGTGCTGAGCGCCGTCTCCAGCCTCCGACATGTCTGATCTGTGATAGATGAGCCCGGAGTCTGTGCCGCGTCACAAAGCCTTTATATTTTCTTCCACAATCAGTGATATTTACCGTATTTAGAGTTCCTTTTTCCTCCCTGCTTTTTCACTTGTTTTACAGATGTTCCTTCCAATGTGTAGGAGTCTGTAGATGCATTCAGTGTGGCGGAGCTCAGTTCTATTCATTTCAATGGAGTGAGCCGCAACACCTGACAAAACCCATAGATGAAAGCAGCCATGTTTTTCTAATTACATACAAGCCCTTTAAGGTGCACTGCGACATTTAGGTGAAACACCTCTTTGATGTTCAGACTCAGTATCCACACTGTGTAACTTAGTTTCGTAACTTCGTCTGCAAAATCTGGATGACTAGGGGCTTGAAAATTTACATAGTGGATTTTATTTCCTCCGTGTGCCATTTTTTTATTCTAAAGGAATGCTGTCACTAAACCAACATGTGACTCCTGTGATGGTATCGCATACATGACTCGTGATCTTTGCAGTGGTATCGCCGCATACATGACTCGTGATCCTTGCAGTGGTATCGCATACATGACTCGTGATCCTTGCAGTGGTATCGCATACATGACTCGTGATCCTTGCAGTGGTGTCACTTCATACATGACTCGTGATCCTTGCAGTGGTATCGCATACATGACTCGTGATCCTTGCAGTGGTATCGCATACATGACTTGCGATCCTTGCAGTGGTATCGCATACATGACTCGTGATCCTTGCAGTGGTATCGCCGCATACATGACTCGTGATCCTTGCAGTGGTATCGCCGCATACATGACTCGTGATCCTTGCAGTGGTATCGCCGCATACATGACTCGTGATCCTTGCAGTGGTATCGCCGCATACATGACTCGTGATCCTTGCAGTGGTATCGCCGCATACATGACTCGTGATCCTTGCAGTGGTATCGCCGCATACATGACTCGTGATCCTTGCAGTGGTATCGCATACATGACTCGTGATCCTTGCAGTGGTATCGCATACATGACTCGTGATCCTTGCAGTGGTGTCACTTCATACATGACTCGTGATCCTTGCAGTGGTATCGCATACATGACTCGTGATCCTTGCAGTGGTATCGCATACATGACTCGTGATCCTTGCAGTGGTATCGCCGCATACATGACTCGTGATCCTTGCAGTGGTATCGCCGCATACATGACTCGTGATCCTTGCAGTGGTATCGCCGCATACATGACTCGTGATCCTTGCAGTGGTATCGCCGCATACATGACTCGTGATCCTTGCAGTGGTATCGCCGCATACATGACTCGCGATCCTTGCAGTGGTATCGCCGCATACATGACTCGCGATCCTTGCAGTGGTATCGCCGCATACATGACTCGCGATCCTTGCAGTGGTATCGCCGCATACATGACTCGCGATCCTTGCAGTGGTATCGCATACTTGACTCGTGATCCTTGCAGTGGTATCGCCGCATACTTGACTCGTGATCCTTGCAGTGGTATCGCCGCATACATGACTCGTGATCCTTGCAGTGGTATCGCCGCATACATGACTCGTGATCCTTGCAGTGGTATCGCCGCATACATGACTCGTGATCTTTGCAGTGGTATCGCCGCATACATGACTCGTGATCTTTGCAGTGGTATCGCATACATGACTCGTGATCTTTGCAGTGGTGTCGCCGCATACATGACTCGTGTGATCCCTGCAGTGGTATCGCCGCATACATGACTCGTGTGATCCCTGCAGTGGTGTCGCCGCATACATGACTCTTGTGATCCCTGCACATAAATCAAGAGTCTTGTTGTTTGCACGTCTGGCTATTGCACGGATTAGTGGAGTAGATCATCATTATTGGTTTTCTGTTGGATAGTTATCTTTCAATCTTCCTGCCAGATGCACACAGGGAAGAACGACCAGTTACCAGCAGACACAGACGTACCCGTTGGTTCTCCAGAGACATCATGCCCTGTATCTGAGAGCCCATCCATGGAATCGCCCCCTGTAGAGACCTCATCCGCATCGCCAGAGACAACCCCAGGTTATACTCTTAGTGCATCACCCTGTTAGTACTTTGTGTAAACTCCGTGCATTCAGTGTAAGTAAATATATTTTACTTCTCTCCCAGCACAAAGCGACAACTCGCCCACAGATGAATCAAGCGAGGTTGTCGAAGACGCGAGAGAAACTGCTGAAGAAATAGCGGAGAAAATGGAGAGGTTGGCTTTATATTATGTTATATGTCTGTTATTAGAAGGTAACCAGATGAAAAAGACGCAGTACCTGAGGGGTCAAAAGTCATCCTGCTACTTCTAACCCTGCACTAGTTATAACTGATTTTTTTTTAATTTTTTATTTTTTCCCCTTTAGCCTGGAATCACACGTGAGCCAAAGCCAGTTGTCCTTCTTTATTTTTTATTTCCCACTCCTTTTGAATTGTTTCCTGGCTTTGTAATGAAAAAACGGCATGTTTCCAGCCTTAAAGGGGCTGTCCTGGATTAGAAAAACATGGCTGCAAAAAACAGCCTCACCCAGTCCACAGGTTGTCTGCGGTATTGCAACTCTACCCAGTTGACTCAAATGAAGCTGACCACCAACCCATGGACGGGTCATGCTGTTTTTTGTTTTTTTTGGATGGTTTTTCTAATCCTGCACAAACCCTTTAAATAGACACTGGGCCCACTTGGCAGTTCCCTAAAAGGCAACTGATCCAAAGTTGCAACATATAAGAGTTTCCCCTCAGTGCTCATCACTGCTGAGAAACATGCGATGGGCTTGTCCACCTAATGAGCCGAGTGCTGGTGGACGCACATGCTCAGTCACTCTCAGCCACATCGTTGCATAGTGATCCTCTCTTCACTGTAGAGCAGCTAATTAAAATAGCTTTCCGGCCCTGCTTATCAGGGTAAGAGCAGTTTATCTGCACTAACGTGTCCAAGGAGACCCCCTCCGTAGGTGGTGGAAGAAGAAAGTATGTCGTCGGCGGCAGAGGAGGGATGAAACTAATTCTGTCCAGTGCCAGTCCCCCAGCAGTCTAAAGGGGGACACATCAAAGCACAAAAAAGATGGGAAACGCTGTGTATGACTCTGTAGCAGCTAATAACAGTCTTTCTGGACTATTGGTACAATAATGGTTCATTTTAAAGACAAAGTGTGTGTGTATATTAACATGGCCACCAGAGGGCACACTAGTTCCATGTTAGCTGTCTTGGCATCAGAGAGATGCTTTGGAGCCTTGCATATAGGTAGAGGTGAGCAGTATGTGGGGGGTCTCTACAGTATACAAAGGAAGCTCTGCTACACGCTACTAGATTTCATTGTACAGCACTTTGTACATGTGATTTTTAATTTGGAGAGAATATGTTGGACTTTTTTTAGGTTTTGGGTATATTGCTCTTGGCTGCTGATGTGGTGTTTGTATATTATAATATTGCTTGACTGACGGCGCTGAGACGTGAGATGGTCTGAATTGACAGTAATATCTTTATAATAGGGTTATGGCAAAGCTGGAAATGAAGGCAGAGCAGAAACATAAGGAAGAGAAGGAGGTAAGTAGCCTGTTACTCTTCTGTCCTCTTCTCCTCCCTCCCTTATCCCTTCTCTAGTTTTCCTCCTCCTCGTAGGCCCCTTGTACACCATCGTACGACAGGCACAATTTGGTGTTTGTCGTATGGCTGGAGCACCGATCACCAGATGGCGGTGTCAGTTCTGTTTAGTGTTACCGCTCTGTGAGACCTCTTTACAGGCATCCAATGACTTTTTAAGTACTATTAGATTTCAAAGTAAACCCTGCCTCATAGTGCTAATCCTGTGACATTAAAATTATCTTTCGTCCTTAACCGTGCTGTTTGCCCGGATTAGCGTAAAACGATGACATAGCCTTTCTTTGTCTTTGTCTTCTGAAGCAAGAGATCAAGAGAGAAATTGGCAGGAGAAAAATGGGAAAAGACATGCTGGAGTATAAAAGAAAGCAGGAGGATGTGCAGGCCAAACGGGTGCTGGAGGAGAGGAACAGGGAGAAAGCAGAGGACAAGGCTGCCAGAGACCGGATTATACAACAGATTGCACAGGTTGGCTGCATAGTGCAGAGCTGCACTCACTATTCTGCTGGTGCAGTCACTGTACATACATTACATTACTTATCCTGTACTGATCCTGAGTTACATCCTGTATTATACTCCAGAGCTGCACTCACTATTCTGCTGGTGCAGTCACTGTACATACATTACATTACTTATCCTGTACTGATCCTGAGTTACATCCTGTATTATACTCCAGTGCTGCACTCACTATTCTGCTGGTGCAGTCACTGTACATACATTACATTACTTATCCTGTACTGATCCTGAGTTACATCCTGTATTATACTCCAGAGCTGCACTCACTATTCTGCTGGTGCAGTCACTGTGTACATACATTACTTATCCTGTACTGATCCTGAGTTACATCCTGTATTATACTCCAGAGCTGTACTCACTATTCTGCTGGTGCAGTCACTGTACATACATTACTTATCCTGTACTGATCCTGCGTTACATCCTGTATTATACTCCAGAGCTGCACTCACTATTCTGCTGGTGCAGTAACTGTACATACATTACATTACTTATCCTGTACTGATCCTGAGTTACATCCTGTATTATACGCCAGAGCTGCACTCACCATTCTGCTGGTGCAGTCACTGTGTACATACATTACATTACTTATCCTGTACTGATCCTGTGTTACATCCTGTATTATACTCCAGAGCTGCACTCACTATTCTGCTGGTGGACTCACTGTGTACATACATTACATTACTTATCCTGTACTGATCCTGAGTTACATCCTCTATTATACTCCAGAGCTGCACTCACTATTCTGCTGGAAGACTCACTGTGTACATACATTACTTATCCTGAGTTACATCCTGTATTATACTCCAGAGCTGCACTCACTATTCTGCTGGTGCAGTCACTGTGTACATACATTACATTACTTATCCTGTACTGATCCTGAGTTACATCCTGTATTATACTCCAGAGCTGCACTCACTATTCTGCTGGTGCAGTCACTGTGTACATACATTACATTACTTATCCTGTACTGATCCTGAGTTACATCCTGTATTATACTCCAGAGCTGCACTCACTATTCTGCTGGTGGAGTCACTGTGTACATACATTACATTACTTATCCTGTACTGATCCTGAGTTACATCCTGTATTATACTCCAGAGCTGCACTCACTATTCTGCTGGTGGAGTCACTGTGTACATACATTACTTATCCTGTACTGATCCTGAGTTACATCCTGTATTATACTCCAGAGCTGCACTCACTATTCTGCTGGTGCAGTCACTGTATACATAAATTACTTTTCCTGTACTGATCCTGAGTTACATCCTGTATTATACTCCAGAGCTGCACTCACTATTCTGCTGGTGCAGTCACTGTGTACATACATTACATTAATTATCCTGTACTGATCCTGAGTTACATCCTGCATTATGCTCCAGAGCTGCACTCACTATTCTGCTGGTTGCTAATTGAAGTAGTTGAAAAGATGGTTGACAGACACACCCCTGAATACTTTACTGAGCTTTCATAATGCAAGCTGCTGTTAGTTTTTACCACATCAGACTACTGATCAGTGTCTGGTATAAAGACTATATTTCTTATAATACAACTCTCCACACCAAGCTCTGAGCGTACACAAGGAATACTGGCAGATTTCAGCTCTGAATCTTGTGGATTTGTATAAATGGTGTCATTTAAGATCAGTATTATATAGGTGATGGAAATGCTCTGGGTCACTCAGCTTTGTATGTAGGTTATTCTGTATGTAATCATTAATATTGACCCTTGCTTTACGTGACCTTTGACCTAATGACCCTCGTTCTTCACATCTATACATCCAGCGTCTACACGGCAGGGCTCTGGTGCTTACAGCCAGACTAGCCCTGGGCAGCTCCAATGCTATGGTCTTCCATAGCTCGCCTCCGCTGTAGGTGATACAGAGACGTCATCTCTTTACTTCATTGAGGTCGTGTAGATAAGACTTCTCCGCCACATCTGGATCCTTCCCCTTTCCTTCATTGAATTGTACTTCGGGGAGCGGTTGGTAACCATTTCATGTTTCTGGTTCCATTCAGTGTAATTGTTTTCTAGGATCGTGCTGATCGCGCCGCCCGATTTGCCAAGTCTAAAGAAGAACTAGAGGCCATAAGGGCGGCCGAACTACAGGCGCGGCAGGTGGCGGTTGAAGCCAAAAAGGAAGCGGCACAGAGAGAGCGAAGGTGAGTGCTGGACCATGGTCTCTACAGTCCGCTGTCTCCTCACGCCTGCCTATGACATTGTGCTGTCCTTCTGTTCAGGACTGTAGCCAGGATACAATTCAAACTGCCCGATGGCTCTTCCTTCATGAACCAGTTCTCATCAGAGGCCCCTCTGGAGGAAGCACGACAGTTTGCCGTACAGGTCAGTGGAGAATAGATGATCTTGCTTATGTTATATCTCAGTAAGGCTGAGTTCACACTTCAGTTATTTGGTCAGTTATTTCCATCAGTTATTGTGAACCAAAATTAGGTGCGGGTCAAAAATACAGAACAGGTGCAGATCTTTCCATTATGCCTGATCTCTGAGTAGGTTTCACTACTGGATTTGGCTCACAATAACTGATGGAAATACCTGATCAAATAACTGAAGTGTGAACTCAGCCTAAGGGCTCATTCAGACTGCTGTATGAATGAGTCCGCATCCGTTCCGCAATTTTGCGGAATGGGTGCAGAGCCATTCATTTCAATGGGGCCGCAAAAGATGTGGACAGCACACAGTGTGCTGTCCGCATCCGTGGTTCCGTTACGCGGAAAAGATACAACATTTCCTATTCTTGTTCGCAATTGCGGAACACACATGGCCGGCAAAGCACTACTGCCGTCTGAATGGGCCCTAACTCTACTTTTCTTCATCCATCAGCCTTGTGGTCATTGAATGGAGTGGCATCAAACACACGAGCGCTGCTCCATTCAAACTCCTCACTGCGGTTTGGTGTTAAGGTGCAATGGGGGAGCTGGGACTCCCATTCTAGTGATCAGTGAGGGGGGGGGGCATGTCCCAGTAGTGAAGTCCATAGCATTCAGACGTGTATCACCTATGTGCATTAAGTGTCACTTCCATCTGATCTGTGCCTATGGACACAATTAATTAATTTTTTTTTTTTTTTTCGTTTTCTTCCTAAATACAATTTTTACTTTATAAATGGTTTTCATTATTTTCCTGCTTCAGAGTGTGCTGGCAGTGCTGTGTTGTAGATGGCAGCAAGGAGGGGGATGTTCACAACAGATCAAAGAGTGTACGGGGAAAGCATCCAAGTCTTCAGGGTGGGCAGATCACACAGGCTGTAGATGGTGAAGAAAGCACACACAATGCAGTCTGCAGGGGGACAACAACACAGTCTGTGTATCTGTAGAGAGTGAGAGCGAGTAGAGCGCTCCCTGCAGAATCTGAAGGGGAATAACCTGTCACGGACGTTCCCGCGACAGGTGGCCAGAGATCGGTGAGACTGGCAACACGCGGTTTGATCTGACCCGTTTTCCGTTTGGATTAAGTGACGTCTGTGTTGTTTCTGGTGCCTACCTCACCTTCTTTCCCCAGGTTTGGCTATTAGGGTCATTTAACCTTCTCTATTTATAGTTGCTTCTCCCACAATGCTGTGCGGTTTATAGCTTCTGTTTGGACCTTTGGATAGATTGTGGTTGGATCTTGGCTGAGTTCCTGGTGCTTCCATTGCTCCTTTTGAAGTTTTGTCTTTCCTTTCCCTTTTGTAATTTGTTTGTGTTCTGTGTGTTGCATTTCCCTATTGTTTGTATTGGGCCTGAAGGAGACTCCTGTTCGTCCTTCCTTTTGTAGGAACAGGTAGTCTCGTCCCTGCCATTAGTATCGGGGTCCTATAGGGCTTGATAGGACTCTAGGTATTCCTGCGTATGAACTCACCTACCTTTTGGGGTCTGTTCATACTGGTAGTCAGTCAGGATTTTGGTTAGGGTTTTCACTAGGAGGTGTCCATTTTTTTTCTTCCCTAGTTCTCAGGCCTGATTTTCTCCCCCCCCTTCCCTCCTATGCTCGGTGGGGTGTTTCCCTCCCACACCGAAGTGTGACATGAGTGAATGTCAGTAAGAACAGGTCCTTCAAGAGCTGTAGAAGGAGAAATCGGTCTAGTAATGGAGACCTAGTGAAGACAACAGCAGCAGCATTCTAGACACTCAGACTTTGTCTTCATTTGTAGATTCACATCGTTTGTGTATATGTAGAGAGAGAGTAGAGCACCTACTGCAGAATCTGCAGGGGAAGGGGGAATCACACGATCCTAAGCATGGGTTAATGTCAGTAAGAACAGATCCCTCATGGGCTTTAGAAGGAGAAATCAGTCCAGAAACAGAGTTATGCTGATACATGAGAGCTAGTGAAGACAGCAGGATCCTGAACACACAGAGCACACGTCTTCATTTGGAGAATCGTATAGTCTGTATATGTAGAGGGAGAATAGAGTGCCCACTGCAGAGTCTGCAGGTGAAGGGGTAATCACACGGTCCTGCGCATGAGTGAATGTCGGTAAGAACAGATCCCTCGTGGGCTTCGGAAGGAGAAATCCGTCCAGGGACAGAGTTGTGCTGATACATTAGAGTTAGTGAAGGCGGCAGCAGCATCCTGGACATACAGCGCTTACATCCAGTATGTCCACCACAAGAGACAAGATGCAGGTTTTAAACTGAATATTAGGGAGTGTGAAAATGAATGAAGATTGCAGTCTGAAACTTTCAGCAATTCTTTATTTTAACCCCAAATATTTTTTTTCTCCATGTCAATGGTGTCTATAACTTTTAAAGTTGAATTCCTGGCACTGCAGTACTAGACTTTTCTGAAGTGATGACCACACAATAAAGACCGGGTCCTAAGTTTGCCTGTTGTTTGTTCAGAATAGTTCACAGAAAACGATGACGGTTTGGTGCCCGTTCCATTCACATACATGATACAAACCGGATTCTTTTCATCCTTTTTGTGAAAGGATCACTGAACCTGACACGTCCTAATTGTGGACTTTCTGTTAATGAGCACATGTTCTGGTCAAGGTCACGGTGATCATTAAAAGTAAGGTCAAAACGGCAGTGAATGCATGAGCGCTAATAAGATGCATTTATTCTACTTGCAGACCGTCGGAAACGCTTACGGCAATTTCTCCTTAGCAACCATGTTTCCCCGAAGAGAATTTACCAAAGAGGACTATGGGAAATCTTTACTGGTTTTAGAACTTGCACCCAGCGCCTCAATAGTCCTCTTGCCGGTAGGTCTGCTGGGTGTATTCACATATATGTGTGTAGATAGATGGATATCTCTATCTGTTATAAATGAATTCATATAATATAGTTTGTATTAATTTTTCTGCCTTTGCTCTATCGATAGGCCGGGAGGCCAGCTGGAGCCGTAGTGCAATCCTCATCAGATGGAGGGGCCTGGGGCTTTTTGGGCACTTTCTTATATCCCCTCCTTGCAGTCTGGAGGTTTCTGAGCAGTTTCTTATTCAGCAGCCCACCCCCAACACAGCACACAGGCCGCCCGGGCCAGACACAGCAGGAAAGCACCAACTCTTCTGCATCCAGTAGTTCAGAGCCAAAAAGGTAAGTGTGAGGGGAGAACCTAGACTTATGATGATCCTTTCATCACCAAAAGAATGTCCATGACACCATCAAAGTGTCCATCTGGTTTACCAGCCACAAGAACAGGGACTGGGGAACACCTGTGCAGTCAGTCCCGAGATTTTAAGAAGGGCCCTGGGGTGCTCCGTACAGTCAGCCTGCTGTAAGGACACGCAGGCTGCGTTAAGGTGACCCAAATCATATTGTATACAGGAGTATAGTAATACATTATGGAAGCGTAAAATACTGAAAACGTGTAAAACTGTTATTGCATATAAAAAAATAAAAAAATTGCCTAGACAGTGCAAAATGAATATAAATGAATGGAAAGCACAACGCACAAGCACAGCCACCTCTCCGTTTGCTTCTATGGGACTGCCGGAAATATGAATGGACTGCGGCTGGTCTCCGCTCTGGAGATAGGTGTGGGTCCCTAGATATATGCCACCAATGTCTCAGATGAGACAACCCCTTTAAGAGTATCCCCTAACTGATCACGAAAGTGGGGGTCCCATGTCCCCTTCATGATGGAGCAGCAGGCCGATCTTATGCCCTGCCACTCCATTCATTCTTTATGGGACCGCTGGAGATAGTGGAGTACAGCGCTCAACTGTGTGGACAGGGGATAATTTTAATACTCGGCACAACCCTTTTAACATAGTAACATAGTTTATAAGGCCGAAAAAGCCCTCTGTCCATCCAGTTCGGCCTGTTATCCTGCAAGTTGATCCAGAGCATGGCAAAAAAAAAAACTGAGGTTGAAGCAAATTTTCCCCACTTAAGGGGGAAAAAAATTCCTTCCCGACTCCAATCAGGCAATCAGAATAACTCCCTGGATCAACGACCCCTCTCTAGTAGCTATAGCCTGTAATATTATTACGCTCCAGAAATACATCCACCTCCTCAGAGTTCCATAGTCTCACTGCTCTTACCGTAAAGAACCCTTTTCTATGTTTGTGTACAAACCTTCTTTCCTCCAGACGCAGAGGATGTCCCCTCGTCACAGTCACAGTCCTGGGGATAAATAGATGATGGGATAGATCTCTGTACTGACCCCTGATATATTTATACATAGTAATTAGATCTCCCCTCAGTCGTCTTTTTTTCTAAAGTGAATAACCCTAATTTTGATAATCTTTCAGGGTACTGTAGTTGCCCCATTCCAGTTATTACTTTAGTTGCCCTCCTCTGAACCCTCTCCAGCTCTGCTATGTCTGCCTTGTTCACGGGAGCCCAGAACTGTACACAGTCCTCCGTGTTTGGTCTGACTAGGTATGTGTAAAGTGGTAGGACTATGTTCTCATCACTGGCATCTATGCCCCTTCTGATGCAACCCATTATCTTATTTGCCTTGGCAGCAGCTGCCTGACACTGGTTTTTACTGCTTAGTTTGCTGTTCACATGTCAATGTTACCCAGTGTTTTACCATTTAGTATGTACCGGTGACTTGCGCCAAATCTGAACATGCGCTGATCCCTCGTGTACCAACACCTTCTGACTTTCCATCTCTTCCAGAGAAACTGTTCGGAAAAGGGTACTTGAAAAACGAGCGGACGAATTTAAGAAAGAAGGCAAAATCTACAGGTTAAGGACGCAAGACGACGAGGATGAAAACAACACCTGGAACGGGAACTCTACCCAGCAGATGTAGGGGCCGAGTGACAGATGTTTGTGTGGGGTTTGGTTTGTTTGAGCCACTTTGCTGCAGTTTGGGGGGGGAGGGGGGTTTCTTTATTTTAATCACTTTTCATACGGCTTAGCTCAATGCATGAAATTAGGATCCTCTAACTCATCTGATTTATACTTTTACAGACGCTGCACTCGATAGAATAAGCTTCTCTAACAAGTATGAGTTCAGGATTTTTTTTCGCTCTCCATTTTGGGTAAACTCTGCAACATTTTCGAGCTGTGTTTTTTTTTCTGTTTTTTTTTTTTTCTTTTTTCATTTGGAACAGGGTCCTCCAAAGAAAACAATTGCTGCTACTAAAAAAAAAAAAAAAAAAAGGACCCATCGGTTCGCCTGGCATGTCTAAATACTTGCAGTCCCCTTTTAGAACATCTTTTCTTAGGCCTCTGCATTGGGTTGTCCCTCTGTTATACCTCCTGGAAATGTATGAATACATTCACAACCAATTTCCCTTGTCCATGAGGTGCGTTTGACAATGTGCTCACTGGACAGTGTGTAGGGACACACCCCATCGACAAGGGGAGCAGTAACGCCCAGTGTTCCAGAAGGGGGCAGCACAGAGCGAGTTATTTTATGGGAAGTGCAAGTATTTTTTATTTTTTTTTCCAGCTCTTTAATGCCTTTCCACGCGATATTCTGAGAGTAAGGGTCCATTCACACGTCCGCATCCGTTCAGCAATTTTGCGGAACAGGTGCGGACCCATTCATTTTCAATGGGGCCGCAATGTGCTGTCCGCACTTTCGTTCCGCAAAAGTAGAACATGTCCCATTCTTGTCCGCAATTGCGGACACGAAAAGGCATTTTCTATGAGAGTGCCGGCGATCTGCGGTCCACAAAATGCGGAACGCACATTGCTGCTGTCCATGTTTTGCAGATCCGCAAAACGCATACGGACGTCTGAATGGACCCTAAGTGGCTGTATTATTCTAGGGATGGCCATGTGATGCACATAGATCCATTAGGCTCTACCCCTGCAGAATTGTAGCTCTGTACAGTCACATGACCTGTGACGGGAGGGATTTGCGTATGGATGCGATTTCCGGTCAGCGTCCAATGGCTATATCTGTTTAATACTTCCATCACGTGCGTGCCCCTGGTTTAATAACTCTGTGCTCCCGGAGCGCCCCTCTTACAGCTTGGAACTCCTCGGATAACTTATTTATATTCAGACGCGACTTTATCTCTGATCACGGTTGCTTCTCCCGGTCTTTCCGCAGTTTGTAGATGTTGCCAATTAAAGGGCATCTGTCAGCAGATTTGTCCCTATGACACTGGCTGATCTGTTCCATGTACGTGGCAGCTGAAGGCATCTGTGTTGGTCCCATGTTCATATGTGTCCACATTGCTGAGAAAAATGAGGTTTTAATATATGCAAATGAGCCTCTAGGAGCAACGGGGGCGTTGCCATTACACCTAGAGGCTCTGCTCTCTTTGCAACTGCCGCGTCCTCTGCACTTGACAGGGTCAGGCAGTGTAAACGTCGTCATGCCTGACCCTGTCAATCAAAGTGCAGAGGGAGCTGCTGTTGTAAAGAGATCAGAGCCTCTAGGTGTAATGGTAATGCCCCCCTTGCTCCTAGATGCTCATTTGCATATATAAAAAAATAATAATCATGAACATGGGCCCATGAACACAGATGCCTTCAGCTGCCAAGAGCACATGTAACAGGTCAGCCGGTGTCATAGGGACAAAACTGCTGACAGATGCCTTTTAAAAAGGTTTTTTCAGCTTTCTATTTCCACCCATTTTTTTTCTGTTAAGAGAGTATTTCAGGACTTTTATTTCGATCTTTGGAGACGTACCATGCAGAGCTGATCTTGATTTATATATATTTGTAACATGTCACTTCTATATAAACATTAGTAATATAAGGACACTGTGTAGGAGACTCTTTATTTTTACCGGGCTTTATTGGATACCCAATCGATACTTTTGTCGATACCGGGATTTGACATTTATCGATACTAGGCTGCCCTACTGCACAGCCTAGCATCAGAGAACATGGAGCGCACTGCTGTCAGCGCGCTCATGTTCCCTCAGCAGCACAGGGGAGAAGGAGTCACTCCCTCCCCCCTGGGCCGCTGCTGCCGCCAATAAGAGAGAGGGAGGGGTGGGCGCACTGCGCCACCAATGATAGTAGAGGACCTTTCATGGGTCCAAACATTGTAAACTAACTATCAGGATATGTATTGCGCCCTGGGATCTCACTGCACTTACTATTATTCTTGGGCGCCGCTCCGTTCGCCCGCTGTAGCCCCCGGTATATTCTCCAGCTCTGTATGCTAATTGCTAGCATCGGAGCAATGGGGAGGAGACTGCCCTTTTTTTCAATGGGCGTTCCTTCTTCCTGGCTGTAGCGTTGTCCAATCAAAGCGCAGAGCGTCACAGCCCCGCTACATATCCTGATAGTTAGTTTACAATGTTTGGACCCATGAAAGGTCCTCTTTAACCTTTAATACAGGAGGCGGGTGCCGGCAGCAGAATCACATAGCCGGCACCCTGCCTCTGACAGGGAGCTGCGATCAGCGACAGTTAACCCCTCAGGTGCAGCACCTGAGGGGTCAACTGCCGTTGACCTTCTGCACCTGCCTCCTGTATTAAAGGTTAATTATCATTGGTGGCGCAGTGCGCGCCCCCCTCAATCTCCCTGGTATTTAAAAACATTGGTGGCAGTGGCCACAGGGTCCCCTCCTCTTCATTGGTGGCAGTGGCAGCTTCTGATAGGAGCCCCAGCAGTGTAATCCTGGGGCCCTGATCGGTTACCATGGCAGCCAGTGTAATCCTGGGGCCCCGATCGGTTACCATGGCAGCCAGGACGCTACTGAAGCCCTGGCTGCCATGGTAAGCTCCCTGCTGCTGTGTGCACTATATGCACAGGGCAGCAGGGAGAGTGTGAGGTCCTATTCACCCTAATAGAGCTCTACTAGGGTAAATAGGACAAGGGATTAAAAGATCCCAGGTTCTAGCCCCTAAGGGGGGAAATGGTTATTAAATAATTTATTTTTTTACTTTTTAAGTATAAATCACCCCCTTTTATATATAATTTTACATATAAATAAACAATAAATAAACAAACATATTGCCATGTCTGGAAAATCCAAACTATTAAAATTAGGGATCGACCGATATTGATTTTTTAGGGCCGATACCGATAATTTGTGAACTTTCAGGCCGATAGCCGATAATTTATACCGATATTCTGGGAATTTTCATTTTTGAGAAAAAAAAAAAAGTCATACACAAATCTGCTGAAAATTAATATGTTTATTGTTAATGTGTATTTTGGTTTATTGTTAATGTGTATTTTTTTTTTTTATAAATCTTTTTCATTTATACTTAATATTTTTGTATTTATTTTTTTTTACTAACTTTTAGCCCCCTTAGGGACTAGAACCCTTGTCCTATTCCCCCTGATAGATCTCTATCAGAGTGAATAGGAGCTCACACTGTCCCTGCTGCTCTGTGCTTTGTGCACACAGCAGCATGGAGCTTATCATGGCAGCCAGGGCTTCAATAGCGTCCTGGCTGCCATGGTAACCGATCGGAGCCCCAGGCTTACACTGCTGGGGCTCCGATCGGAGGAGCAGGGGAGAGGGGATCCTGTGGCCACTGCCACCAATGAGTAATACTGGGTGGGGGGGAGGGGCGCACTGCGCCACCAATGTTTTTACTATTGGCCGGCATTGGGGTGGGGGGCGCACTGCGCCACCAATGATTAATACTGGGGGGCTCGGGGGGGGCGCACTGCGCCACCAATGAAGAGGAGTCTTTCATTCATTCATATACAGGAGGCGGGAGCTGGCTGCAGAATCACATAGCCGGCTCCCGACCTCTATGAGCGGTGGCTGCGATCCGCGGCACCTGAGGAGTTAACTACCGCGGATCGCAGCTATCGCTCATAGAGGCCGGGAGCCGGCTATGTGATTCTGCAGCCAGCTCCCGCCTCCTGTATATGAATGAATGAAAGGCTTATCTTCATTGGTGGCGCAGCGGCCACAGCCCCTCCCCTCCTCTTGTCTTCTCTTCTGTCATTGGCGACAGCAGCAGCAGCACAGGGGGAGGAGACACTGCTTCCTTCTCCCCTGTGCTGCGGAGGGAACACAGAACGCGCTGAGAGCAGCGCGTTCTGTGTTCCCCATACGTTATCGGTATATCGGCAAAATAGATGCCGATACCGATAACGTTCAAAATCCTCAATATCGGCCGATAATATCGGCCAAACCGATAATCGGTCGATCCCTAATTAAAATATAAAAAAAATCTATGCGATGAACACCGGAACAGAAATTTTTTTTTAAAAAAGTCTGCGCAATTCTAAATTTTTTTAAATGCGCAATGCACGTGGCTTTTTTGATTTATTTTTTTCGCAATACTTTTATGGTATCGAATCAAAATTTTGGTATCGCAACAACCCTAATTGAAGCATCCCTTTATGAATCATTGGGATCCCTCAACCCGTCATTGCAATCACAGCTCTGTTACTAATGGAAGAACATTGCGGTAAGTTCACAGAATTGTCATCGTTTTTCCTGGCGGATTCTGCACTGAAGAATGACATGCGTGCGGAGCAATGGCCTGCCTGTCTGGTCTGAGCCCACAGAACTCATGTAGGGCAAATTGCTGAACAGATTACTGCTGGACACCTTCAGAGGTCTCGAGGAGTCCATGACATCGACGAGTCAGAGCTGTTTTAGGCTACTTTCGCACTAGCGTTCGGGGCTCCGCTTGTGAGCTCTGTTTGAAGTCTCTCACAAGCGGCCCCGAACGGATCCGTCCAGTCCTAATGCATTCTGAGTGGATGCGGATCCGCTCAGAATGCCTCAGTCTGGCAGCGTTTGTCCTCCGCTCAGCAGGCGGACACCTGAACGCAGCTTGCAGCGTTCAGGTGTCCGCCTGGCCGTGCGGAGGCAAACGGATCCGTCCAGACTTACAATGTAAGTCAATGGGGACGGATCCGTTTGAAGTTGACACAGTATGGCTCAATTTTCAAACGGATCCGTCCCCCATTGACTTTCAATGTAAAGTCAAAACGGATCTGTTTGCATTATCATGAACAAAAAAAAAAAAATTTTTTTTTTTTTGTTCATGGTAATGCAAACGGATCCGTTCTGAACGGATCTAAGCGTTTGCATATAGGAGCGGATCCGTCTGTGCAGATACCAGACGGACCCGCTCTGAACGCAAGTGTGAAAGTAGCCCTAGTGGCATGAGGGGGACCTACCCTATAAGGCTCCATTCACACGTCCGTGGTGTGTTGCGGATCCGCAACACACCTGCCCGGCACCCCTATAGAGATGCCTATTCAAGCTGCGGACAAGAATAGGACATGTTCTATCTTTTGCGGAGCTGCGGACCTGAAGATCGGGGCCGCGCTCCGCAAATGCTGACAGCACATTGTGCTGTCCGCATCCATTCCGTCCCCATAGAAAATGAATGGGTTCGCACCCATTTGCGGATGTGTGAATGGAGCCTAATAGGCAGGTGGTCTTAATTCCGTGACTGATCGGTGTATAAATGTGATGACTGCAAATACAAGGTAATAGCCAACTACTAGACTGAAATACTGGATCCTTTATTCCATTGTTACTGAGACAAAGAAGATGCCAGATGATGAGATTCTGGATTATCAGAGGGCTGTAGAAACATCTGTACATTACAGTAGTATTTCATGTCTTCCATGATTTCTGGACTATCGAATGTCAGATTAAAATCGTATTCACACAGCGTTTCCATTGATATTTTCAACTGCATAGTTTTAGGTTAAAAAAAGAAACGCCACCAAAAATGCAATAAAAAATTGTGACAACTAAGCAGTTTGATTTAGGGCTAAACCTTAGGGCGTTATCCTGACAGTCCCCTGGTATACACCATTTAACCCCTATACAGCTGTCTGGCCATAGCTGCAGGGGAGTCACCAGGCCGCTGCCTCTTAAAGGGGTATTCCCATCATAATGATCACTGTTAAATCTGTTAATCATTTGACAGTGATCATTTTTGTAAATATATTTGATTAACCAATTCCAACCCTTTAGGAGAAAATTCATCCCCACTTACCTCATTGTTGTCATTCGGTCTCCCCTGGTTACGGCTACCGCTCTTCCCTGTGGCCGCACTTGCGCAGAAGACTCCTTCTTTTCTCCCGGCCAGGCCGCTCGCTGTCCTGAACGCGCACGCTCCATGGTGACTTCTTCCTGGCCAAAATAGTGCAGAGCCGCTAACGCGCACGCCGGCTCTGTACTATACTGGCCATGAATAAGTCACCATGGCGCATGCGCCGCGGTGAAGTCCCCTATTCATTTTCTATGGGGACACAGTGTGCTGTCAGCATTTGCGGAGCGCGGCCCCGCAAAAGATAGAACATGTCCTATTCTTGTCCGCAGCTTAAATAGGCATTTCTATAGGGGTGCCGGGCAGGTGTGTTGCGGATCCGCAACACACCACGGACGTGTGAATGGAGCCTTATAGGGTAGGTCCCCCTCATGCCACTAAGGCTACTTTCACACTTGCGTTCAGAGCGGGTCCGTCTGGTATCTGCACAGACGGATCCGCTCCTATAATGCAAACGCTTAGATCCGTTCAGAACGGATCCGTTTGCATTACCATGAACAAACAAAAAAAAAAAATTTTTTTTTTTTTGTTCATGATAATGCAAACGGATCCGTTTTGACTTTACATTGAAAGTCAATGGGGGACGGATCCGTTTGAAAATTAAGCCATACTGTGTCAACTTCAAACGGATCCGTCCCCATTGACTTACATTGTAAGTCTGGACGGATCCGTTTGCCTCCGCACGGCCAGGCGGACACCTGAACGCTGCAAGCTGCGTTCAGGTGTCCGCCTGCTGAGCGGAGGACAAACGCTGCCAGACTGAGGCATTCTGAGCGGATCCGCATCCACTCAGAATGCATTAGGACTGGACGGATCCGTTCGGGGCCGCTTGTGAGAGACTTCAAACAGAGCTCACAAGCGGAGCCCCGAACGCTAGTGCGAAAGTAGCCTAAAACAGCTCTGACTCGTCGATGTCATGGACTCCTCGAGACCTCTGAAGGTGTCCAGCAGTAATCTGTTCAGCAATTTGCCCTACATGAGTTCTGTGGGCTCAGACCAGACAGGCAGGCCATTGCTCCGCACGCATGTCATTCTTCAGTGCAGAATCCGCCAGGAAAAACTATGACAATGGACGGTATGCACATTCAGTCCAGCGCGCGGCCCGGCCGGGAGAAGACGTCAATCAAGATGAAGCCCGCCCCCAGCCAGAATCCAGGAAGTGAACGGCGCGCTGGCAGCAGGTAAGTATGAAAAGGCGCTATGGGAATACCCCTTTAAGCTGACCCACGGGGGTTAGAGACACCGGTGTGAGGCAATAATCATAGGCAGGAGACGAGGTCAGGGGGCGACAGAGTTAACGCGTATGTGAGAAACTAGTTTAAGGTCAGGGAAGATGGCAGTGGATCAGTACGGAAAACAGACTAAAGTCAGGGCAAGCAAAAGAGTATCAGAGTTGGTAACAGGCAGAGGTACGGTACATGGCAGACAGAATATCACACCTTCACTGGTAAATTAGATGCCTATGAACCTACCGCTTAGCAGGGACAGCTAGGCAGGGGCTGGGAAAGAATTTGGACGCACGCTGGCTCTTTAAAGGGGTTACTGACTTTTTTTATTGATGACCTATGCTCCCCTGTATTCTCTTCATACAGCGGGGATGCTGGGAGTTGGCACCTGCTGATCTGATATTGATATATTGATGACCTATCCTGAGGATAGGTCATAAATAAAAAAAAGTGGACAACCCCTTTTAGAGGCCAAGAGTGCATGTGCCCTCTATAGAACAGACTAAGCACACAGGCTTCAGCCTGCAGAAGAAACTTTAGACGTTGGCTGGAGGAGGCAGGAGAATGGGACTGGATCACCGGCAGAAAGGAGGGGCTGAGTAGAGCAGTACCCGTCACTGCAGGGAGGAGCGGGGCAGCTGCGGGCATGGGACAGCAGCCCCACATCCATGCAGTTTTTATTTTTAATAAGCGTTTTAAAATGCTGAAAAGAGTGTTTGTGAAGGAGGCCTTAAAGGGGTTGTGCCACTATTAATTACTGTTTTATGTGTAATCTGCTAATTGATAATTCAGCATGAAAATCTAGTTACTTTTGTAGTTTGGTTTCTGTCACAAAAATTATCCAGTTGTGAGATGTTCTTTTTATAATTATTATGGCGCCCTCTGATGTTTAATCTGTATAGTAGTTGCGTGTCCACCTGCCGTGTTAGCAGCACGTGCTCAATTCCATCCTTCAATTGAGACCAGCCATGTCTACTGTTGTGGCTGTGACAGTTACAGGGGGAGAGCTGCAGCAGTAAGAAGACACCTGCCCAGAGCTGTGACGGGGAGAGCGCTGCAGCAAAAAGGACATGCCCCCTGAGATCTGATGGGGAGAGAGCTGCTGCAGGAAGGATCCCCTCACCTGAGCTGTGATAAGGGGAGAGCTGCAACAGAAAGGACACACCCCTGAGCAATGATAGAGAGAGAGCTGCAACATAAAGAACACACCCCTGAGCAGTGATAGGTAGAGATCTGCAACATAAAGAACACACCCCTGAGCAGTGATAGGGAGAGAGCTGCAACAGAAAGGACACACCCCTGAGCAATGATAGAGAGCTGCAACATAAAGAACACACCCCTGAGCAGTGATAGGGAGAGAGCTGCAACATAAAGAACACACCCCTGAGCAGTGATAGGGAGAGAGCTGCAACAGAAAGGACACACACCCTGAGCTGTGATAGGGAGAGAGCTGCAACAGAAAGGACACACACCCTGAGCTGTGATAGGGAGAGAGCTGCAGAAGAAAGGACACACACCCTGAGCTGCAGCCAGAAAAAAATCTAGCAGAGGAATGAATGGGGAGATCTCTGGATCCATGTGAGGTACAGGGCTGGTTCTAGCTTTCTAGATTGTCATGGACTATATTACATCAGTCATGACATAACCCATTTAAAGGGGACCTGTCACCTCCAAAACACATTTAAAACCGACATCATTACCTTACAGTAGCCCCCAGTGTGCTCACAATGATGATTTTCATTCTTCCATTGGTTGCTGCATACTGTAAAAAAACGCATTTTTAATCACCCTTCTCGCTATCGTTAGAGTCAACTTGAAGTCAAGGAGGCAACGGCCTTCCTTGCTTCAAGTAAAAATAAGCCCGTCCCTTACCGTCCTCTTCACTTTGACATCCTGCCTAGAGGCTGGGATCGCGCAAGTCTAGCGCATGCTCCGTTGCGCTCCATGTTACTGCGCGATCCCGCAGTCAGCCGGCAGCCTTGTTCTAACTGCACATGCGCCGGCCATTTCAAGTGTGTGCGCGCACCCGACGTTTCCTTTGAGGTAATATAATATTTGTGCCCCTGGATAATGTGGAAAATTAAACTAGAGTGGTATATGAAGTATACGCCTATATATACAATCAAGCAAATAATGTGTGAATAGGCGCTAAAACAAAATAATAATGTCTTTATTAAATGTCCGATTAAAAAAGGGGGGTATCACCCGTCAGTGTAACAGTCAGCACTGACTAATATTGAGTATGTGAGAAAGCAATGATGTCTCCAATCAGCGCCACCATCTGGAGCACCAGAACAGTCTCACAGACTAACCAACACGTAAGGGGGCTCAATACACCACAGGGTACAGGGTATGCAACCCAGGGTGAGGACTATGATCAAGGGGATGTCTGGTATGGGGAATTCACCAAACACCACTCCAAACAGCGAGAGCCGGCGCGCAGACTCTCACTGCACTAATAATCACAGGTGCAGGACTATGGCAGAGCATGAGCCGTCACTCCAACGTAGATTAGTGGAGCAAGGATTGCCCTGACATACCCCAGAGTGGTAACAGCTCAACGCGTTTCCATGCATTGAGAATGCATTTCATCAGGAGCTATATGCACCAAACTTAGAGCAGAGCCCAACGCCTCAGTTATGATTTTAGACCGAGGTAGTGGACAGACAGACAGCAGTAGAAATACCTGCCTAACGCCGCATTCCTCTAGTGTGAGGTACGGAGCTGTAACTTAACAGGCTACTATCCTGCCTGAGCTAGCAGCCTCTAGGTTGAGGCGCTGCGTGCTAGTATGCATGTGAATCGGCACTGTAATGGCCGCAAAGCGGCCCACAGAACGCCGAACTATACGGGTGAAGCCCCGCCCTGCTAGACACGCCTCCGTCACACAGCCAATCCGGCCAGGAGGCTCGGTACAAGGTAAACCAATGGCTGACAGAAGGAGGAACTCAGTGGGTCTCAAGGAGAGCGCAGAAGCGCCGCATTTATGTATAAGGGAATTAACAAGGCGGCTTTAAATACAGTCACCGCAGCAAGGACACCTTTTCATTAGTATACAGTGGACCAAGATCACACAAGAGAGATGTATATGAACGAGCAGCCGCATATGCTCACATACACAAAGGGACCCATATGAATCTATTATTACAATACTTTGCACGAAATGGAAACACCAGTCTCGTCATCATATAAAGGGGACAAATGAGATCGCATCATTGAGGCCGGATGGTTTAATGGTGTTTAAAGAAAAGATCCATCTCGCCTCTTTTTGTAGCAACATGCGATCACAGTCACCACCCCTAGATGATACCTTCACAGAGTCGATCACTTGAAACTTGACCGATGATGTATTCCCTCTGTGATAATCAAGAACATGGCGTGCAATTGGAGTATCTTTGAGATTCGTGATGTCAAGAATGTGCTCCCCAATCCGTCTTCTTAGCTCTCTAATGGTTTTGCCCACGTATTTGATGTTGCATACACATGTCATTAAATACACAACACCAACCGACTTGCAATTATAGAAAGACTTGGTGAAAAACGTTTTGTCCGCAGTACTGTTGGTAAAGCTTTTAGATTTATTAATGAAACCACAAAATTTACAGGATCCACAGGGAAATGTACCTGTAAGTGGGTTTCGTAGCCATGATTGCGGACGGGGGCTGGTGTATAAGCTATGCGTCAACATGTCACGCAAGTTGTTACTGCGCCGATATGTGACTGAGGGTTTGGCTGGAATCAAACACCCAATATCTGGATCAGATTTGAGTATGTCCCAATGTTCAGCAAGAACATGGCGCACCCTATCATGGGCACTATCAAATGTCCCGATAATCCTCACCATGTTATCACCAGTGTCTCTCTTTTTCGGAGACAACAACAGATCCCTGTTGGTGCTCATTGAGTGCTGATAAGCCTGTTTTAGACACCGCTGAGGATAACCACGACATTGAAACCTCTGCTGAAGATCTTTGGCAGCCACCCTGAAGTCACCAAGATGGGAACAATTCCTCCTCACCCTCAAATATTGGCCCTTGGGAATACCTCTCTTAAGGGCCAAAGGGTGCCCACTCTCCCATTTCAAAAGATTATTCGTAGCTGTGGGCTTTCTAAAAACGTTGGTACTAATATGCCCATCAGCAGACAGTGAAATGGAGAGGTCCAGGAAGGAAATAGTGTTCATATCAATCTCTGAGGTGAAGAACAATCCCAGAGTATTCCTGTTCAGGACCGCAACAAATTCTAGGAACAGCTCACTGTCACCCCCCACAGGATCAGCACATCATCGATGTATCTGATCCAGAGGGGGACAACATCCGTGAACCGCTCCATGTCTTCACAGAACACCACCTCTCTTTCCCACCAGCCCAGGTAAAGGTTCGCAAAAGTCGGGGCACAGGGACTGCCCATTGCGACCCCCCTGAGCTGGTGGAAAATGCAGCCATCAAACAAAAACACATTATGTCTGAGTATGAAACTCAACAATTCCATGACAAAAGGTATTATGATCCCTGTATTGTTCACCTCTCTGCTGAAGGAACGTTAGGATCGCTCAACAGCCTAACTCATGAGGAATTGAGCTGTAGAGCGCCTCCACGTCCAAGCTGGCTAGAAAGGTGCCCTTGTCACATTGGACACCATCCAAACGTCCCAACACATCCATAGTATCCCTAACATGTGAGGGCAAACTATTGACGAATGGACGCAGGATGGTGTCCACATAAGTACTGATATTGGCTGTCAGACAATTATTCCCGGACACTATTGGCCTCCCCTTTAAAGGCTCATACCCCTTATGAACTTTGGGGAGACAATAGAAGGCCGCAGTGACTGGGTGTGCAGGTAACAAAAAGGCCAATTCAGTCTTGTCGATGAGTTTCTTCTCTAGGGCTTGGTTCAGAATACAGGACAATTCCATCCTGTAGGCTGGAGTGGGATCAGACGGGAGTAGTTCGTATGTGAGTTTATCCCTGAGCACGCTCATACACATATCTGAATGAACAAGAAAGAGGGGCTCTCTGGTTGTTGCAGCAGGATAAGGAGTTGGTGATTAAATCTTCAGATAAGGGCGGGAACATTGTTATTCTTGGGCACAAACAATACCGGAATATGTGTATGAGCGTGCTCAGGGATAAACTCACATACGAACTACTCCCGTCTGATCCCACTCCAGCCTACAGGATGGAATTGTCCTGTATTCTGAACCAAGCCCTAGAGAAGAAACTCATCGACAAGACTGAATTGGCCTTTTTGTTACCTGCACACCCAGTCACTGCGGCCTTCTAATGTCTCCCCAAAGTTCATAAGGGGTATGAGCCTTTAAAGGGGAGGCCAATAGTGTCCGGGAATAATTGTCTGACAGCCAATATCAGTACTTATGTGGACACCATCCTGCGTCCATTCGTCAATAGTTTGCCCTCACATGTTAGGGATACTATGGATGTGTTGGGACGTTTGGATGGTGTCCAATGTGACAAGGGCACCTTTCTAGCCAGCTTGGACGTGGAGGCGCTCTACAGCTCAATTCCTCATGAGTTGGGCTGTGGAGCGATCCTAACGTTCCTTCAGCAGAGAGGTGAACAATACAGGGATCATATTACCTTTGTCATGGAATTGTTGAGTTTCATACTCAGACATAACGTGTTTTTGTTTGATGGCTGCATTTTCCACCAGCTCAGGGGGGTCGCAATGGGCAGTCCCTTTGCCCCGACTTTTGCGAACCTTTACCTGGGCTGGTGGGAAAGAGAGGTGGTGTTCTGTGAAGACATGGAGCGGTTCACGGATGTTGTCCCCCTCTGGATCAGATACATCGATGATGTGCTGATCCTGTGGGGGGTGACAGTGAGCTGTTCCTAGAATTTGTTGCGGTCCTGAACAGGAATACTCTGGGATTGTTCTTCACCTCAGAGATTGATATGAACACTATTTCCTTCCTGGACCTCTCCATTTCACTGTCTGCTGATGGGCATATTAGTACCAACGTTTTTAGAAAGCCCACAGCTACGAATAATCTTTTGAAATGGGAGAGTGGGCACCCTTTGGCCCTTAAGAGAGGTATTCCCAAGGGCCAATATTTGAGGGTGAGGAGGAATTGTTCCCATCTTGGTGACTTCAGGGTGGCTGCCAAAGATCTTCAGCAGAGGTTTCAATGTCGTGGTTATCCTCAGCGGTGTCTAAAACAGGCTTATCAGCACTCAATGAGCACCAACAGGGATCTGTTGTTGTCTCCGAAAAAGAGAGACACTGGTGATAACATCGTGAGGATTATCGGGACATTTGATAGTGCCCATGATAGGGTGCGCCATGTTCTTGCTAAACATTGGGACATACTCAAATCTGATCCAGATATTGGGTGTTTGATTCCAGCCAAACCCTCAGTCACATATCGGCGCAGTAACAACTTGCGTGACATGTTGACGCATAGCTTATACACCAGCCCCCGTCCGCAATCATGGCTACGAAACCCACTTACAGGTACATTTCCCTGTGGATCCTGTAAATTTTGTGGTTTCATTAATAAATCTAAAAGCTTTACCAACAGTACTGCGGACAAAACGTTTTTCACCAAGTCTTTCTATAATTGCAAGTCGGTTGGTGTTGTGTATTTAATGACATGTGTATGCAACATCAAATACGTGGGCAAAACCATTAGAGAGCTAAGAAGACGGATTGGGGAGCACATTCTTGACATCACGAATCTCAAAGATACTCCAATTGCACGCCATGTTCTTGATTATCACAGAGGGAATACATCATCGGTCAAGTTTCAAGTGATCGACTCTGTGAAGGTATCATCTAGGGGTGGTGACTGTGATCGCATGTTGCTACAAAAAGAGGCGAGATGGATCTTTTCTTTAAACACCATTAAACCATCCGGCCTCAATGATGCGATCTCATTTGTCCCCTTTATATGATGACGAGACTGGTGTTTCCATTTCGTGCAAAGTATTGTAATAATAGATTCATATGGGTCCCTTTGTGTATGTGAGCATATGCGGCTGCTCGTTCATATACATCTCTCTTGTGTGATCTTGGTCCACTGTATACTAATGAAAAGGTGTCCTTGCTGCGGTGACTGTATTTAAAGCCGCCTTGTTAATTCCCTTATACATAAATGCGGCGCTTCTGCGCTCTCCTTGAGACCCACTGAGTTCCTCCTTCTGTCAGCCATTGGTTTACCTTGTACCGAGCCTCCTGGCCGGATTGGCTGTGTGACGGAGGCGTGTCTAGCAGGGCGGGGCTTCACCCCGTATAGTTCGGCGTTCTGTGGGCCGCTTTGCGGCCATTACAGTGCCGATTCACATGCATACTAGCACGCAGCGCCTCAACCTAGAGGCTGCTAGCTCAGGCAGGATAGTAGCCTGTTAAGTTACAGCTCCGTACCTCACACTAGAGGAATGCGGCGTTAGGCAGGTATTTCTACTGCTGTCTGTCTGTCCACTACCTCGGTCTAAAATCATAACTGAGGCGTTGGGCTCTGCTCTAAGTTTGGTGCATATAGCTCCTGATGAAATGCATTCTCAATGCATGGAAACGCGTTGAGCTGTTACCACTCTGGGGTATGTCAGGGCAATCCTTGCTCCACTAATCTACGTTGGAGCGACGGCTCATGCTCTGCCATAGTCCTGCACCTGTGATTATTAGTGCAGTGAGAGTCTGCGCGCCGGCTCTCGCTGTTTGGAGTGGTGTTTGGTGAATTCCCCATACCAGACATCCCCTTGATCATAGTCCTCACCCTGGGTTGCATACCCTGTACCCTGTGGTGTATTGAGCCCCCTTACGTGTTGGTTAGTCTGTGAGACTGTTCTGGTGCTCCAGATGGTGGCGCTGATTGGAGACATCATTGCTTTCTCACATACTCAATATTAGTCAGTGCTGACTGTTACACTGACGGGTGATACCCCCCTTTTTCAATCGGACATTTAATAAAGACATTATTATTTTGTTTTAGCGCCTATTCACACATTATTTGCTCCCCTGGATAATGTGCCTAAAAAGTGTAATACCTGATGCTGGTGAGGTCGGGGGCGAAGCGTGACCACTGGCTTGCGTTCTCCTACGCCTGAAGCCAGTGATCACGCTGACGCTGCGGACAAGAAACGCCGGGCGCGTGCGCATTGAGAACAAACCTGACTGCGGGAGCCGGAGACGGGATCGCGCAGTAACATGGAGCGCATCGGGCATGCGAGAGACTTGCGCGATCCCAGCCTCTAGGCAGGATGTCAATCAAAGTGAAGAGGACGGGTAAGGGCCGGGCTTATTTTTACTTGAAGCAAGGAAGGCCGTTGCCTGAAGCTGACTCTGAAGATAGCAAAAAGGGTGATTAAAAATGTGTTTTTTTACAGTATGCAGCAACCGATGGAAGAATGAAAAACATCATTGTGAGCACACTGGGGGCTACTGTAAGGTAATGATGTCGGTTTTATATGTGTTTTAGAGGTGACAGGTTCCCTTTAAGGAATTTTTGTGAATGTGCATCAGTCCGAAGGTGACCACATGTGGCAGGGCTGAGCGTTGTGTGCATGTATCCTAGCAAAAGAGTAATATTCTAATATTACTCATGCAATGCTGCCATATTAGGAGTCTGGGGATAGCTGAGGGTCAAGCCCAACACCTTCCAGGCTCTTTATAATTAGAGATGAACGAATTTCATATTTTGAAGTTCGTTCACACTTCGTTTGTTGGTTAAAGGTGAATTGCGTTATGGATTCCATTACCACGGACAATAACGCAATTCCATGACTGAATTCATAACAGAATGCCTTTAGAAGCATTCCGTTATTCATTTCGTCATAATAGAAGTCTATGGGCTGCAAAACGGATTCAGTTATGCAGGAGAGGACTCCCCTCCTCTAAAGGCATTCCATTATGCATTCCGTCATAGAATTACGTTATGGTCCGTGGTAACTGAATCCATAACGCAATTCACCTTTAACCAACAAACGAAGTGTGAACAAATTTCAAAACATGAAATTCGCTCATCTCTAATTATAATATTGTGATAATGTATCACTTATCATCACAGCGTTAATTAGACAATATAATGTGATTTGTCAAACTCTTATTACCCAGGCCTGGTTGCAGCAGTGACTGATTCATGTCACAAAATCTTCTACCTCATTATAGATCTGGGAAAACTGGTGCCTCCCTAAGCAATTATATTTCCGTCCTAGAAGTCATTTTCCCTGGCAGTCTCAACCACAGTTCGGATTTTTTTGACATTTTGATAACTGTCATACTCTTAAAAAGTGTACCTCCAGTGATCCACTTAGAAACCTCATAGGAAGCTTAGTTTGTAAAGTCGAGTCTCTAGTACTTGATTCTATTTATCAGCTTCAATAACCTGCAGGCAGCACAAATTCCATTCATTACAATATGGGGCAGAGTAGGAGACTAATTACTGCAGTCATTTACTTCCTCCCTGCTAATGTCAGCTGAAATAGCAGATAGATCAAAAGAGAGCTAAAATAACATGAATGTTTCATCCAAACCGCTAATATAGCAAATATATTTTTATTGGCTAACTGGAACGATTGTATTTGAAAGCTTTTGGTGCACACATGCCCCTTCATTAGTGTGACTGAGAGAAAGGCACAGGAAGACATTGGACAGGGGGTGATACATCATTAAGATAAACTGGAGTTTATCATACAGAAGAAAGGATGATGGCTTATCCAGTTAATGAAATATCACCCAGCGAACAATGTGCTCTTCTCTCAGTCACTGATTAGTAAACTTGCCTGGGGTAGGGACCTGCTCTGCTCTGAAAGCTTTCAAATGTAAGTTTTCGGTTTTGACAATTAAAGGATAACTCCTAAAATACTTTTAGTAATTGTTAAACATTTAACATCACTGAATGTTTTTTAGCTCATACAGTACTTTTTTTTTTTAAATTGTGGTTAATCACCTAAACATAGCAATGGCATGGTGTTAGTTTGTCTGTAGAGAGAACTTTATAGCAAATAAAGCCCTGTGATTACAGCAGCATCAGCACTGATTCAAGCAAGCATTGCTGTGCTAATAGAGCAGGGGAGGAGTAAAAACTTAAATGAGCTTCTAGAAAAAGTGTCTGTGACTGGGCTGCATGCAGCTCCACTGGATGTTACATGGCAGACAAAGGTAACTGCTTCCTATTAGTGAATTAGGAAGGTGGAGAAATTGTTTTTTATTTTTTTTTCACTAGAGGAAAGCTTTAAATAGTAACACCATCCTATGGTGATTAGGAAATCTCTCCTATTGGCTGGTTTCAAGCAAATGTCACGCTCCGGACTCGCAGCGCAGCTCCCATCCGGAACTTCCAACACTGCCAGGGTCTCAGCATTATATTGATTTACATTGCTATGTAGGATCCTTTGATGACGTCACTGCGCTCATCACATGGTCCGTCACATGATCCATCACCATGGTAATGGACCATGTGATGAGCTCAGTGACGTCATCAAAGATCCTATTCCTCACAGATGAAGACAGAAGAGATGCCGGCTGCGCGAACAAGTGGATTAAGCGGAGTTAAAAAAATATTATTTTTTTTAACCCCTCCAGCCCTATTGTACTATGCATTCTGTATTCAGAATGCTATTATTTTCCCTTATAACCATGCTATAAGGGGAAATAATACAATCTACACAACCTTAAACCCAAACCTGAACTTCTGTGAAGAAGTCCAGGTCTGGGTACCACATTCAGTTCTTTATTACGCGCGTGCAAAACGCATTGCAGCCGCGCGATAAAAACTGAACAACGGAACGCTATCGCAGTCAAAACTAACTGAAATTGCGTACCTACTCGCGCGTGTTTGCCGAGACGCATCCGGACCTTATCCGGACACACTCGTGTGAAAGAGGCCTTACAGTTCTGGAATGTATTGGATAACACTGACATAATGCTGTCATAATACATTCCAGAACTCTAAGGCTGGTTTCACACGGGCATTGCGGATTGGGGCCGGATGCGTTCAGAGTGCGTTCAGTGAAACTCGCACAATTTTGCAAGCAAGTTCAGTCAGTTTTGTCTGCAGTTGCGTTTAGTTGTTCAGTTTTTTCCGCGCGGGTGCAATGCTTTTTGATGCGTTTTTTCACGCGCGTGATAAAAAACTGAATGTTTACAAACAACATCTCTTAGCAATCATCAGTGAAAAACGCATCGCACCTGCACTTGCTTGCGGATGCAATGCATTTTTCACGCAGCCCCATTCACTTCTATGGGGCCAGGGCTGCGGGAAAAACGCAGAATATAGAGCATGCTGCGATTTTCACGCAACACAGAACTGATGCGTGAAAATCACCGCTCATGTGCACAGACCCATTGAAATGAATGGGTCAGGATTCAGTGCGGGTGCAATGCGTTCACGTCACGCATTGCACCTGCGCGGAAAACTCGCTCGTGTGAAAGGGACCTAAGGCCTCTTTCACACGAGCGTGACGGATTAGGTCCGGATGCGTTCAGGGTGCGTTCAGTGAAACTCGCACTATTTTGCAAGCAAGTTCAGTCAGTTTTGTCTGCGATTGCGTTTAGTTGTTCAGTTTTTTCCGCGCGGGTGCAATGCGTTTTGATGCGTTTTTTCACGCGCGTGATAAAAAACTGAAGGTTTCCAAACAACATCTCTTAGCAACCATCAGTGAAAAACGCATCGCACCTGCACTTGCTTGCGGATGCAATGCGTTTTTCACGCAGCCCCATTCACTTCTATAGGGCCAGGGCTTCGTGAAAAACGCAGAATATAGAACATGCTGCGATTTTCACACAACGCAGAACTGATGCGTGAAAAACAACGCTCATGTACACAGACCCATTGAAATGAATAGGTCAGGATTCAGTGCGGGTGCTATGCGTTCACGTCACGCATTGCACCCGCGCGGAAAACTCGCTCGTGTGAAAGGGACCTAAGGGTTACATCATAAATCAATATAATGCTATGCAACCCCGGCAGTGCTGGGAGGTCAGGACAGGTGCTGTGCTGCGAGTCCGGAGCGTGACACTCGCTTGTCTGAAACCAGCCATTAGCAGCATTTAGATCTACATGAAACAGGACTTTCCTACAGAATGCTGCAGCAGATGATTGAAGTTTCCAATAACAGCATACATATGGGAATTGCTAGATAAGCAATAAAAAGTGTCTCCAAGCCAGGGGTTCACATTCCGCATAGAAAGCAATCGCACAAGTCCATTCAGCAGAATTAAACAATCACTCAAAGGGAATGTGTCACCATTGTTTTCCTCTGCCAGTTAAAACCAGATAGGAACACATCTTTTTTTTTTTCTAATTGCAGATTTTTTTATATTCTGTTCTGGGATTATGGGGGCGTCCATCTTGCCTGAGCTGTTTTTAACAGCATTTAGAAAATTGCTTTACAGCAGCCACATGGACCATAGACACCATGGACAGGAGGAGATCTCATTGACTTCTATGGGAGAGTTTTTTAGGCATGCAGAGGTCAGGAGGGAGCAGATAAGCTGTTATATCGCCTATTGTGAATGATGAATCCTGTTTTATCTACCTGCAGGTGATATTTCATTCTAATCCTGCCTATGATGATAAGCAGATAACTGCCTGAAAGTGATCTGTACATACCAAAAAGTGGCGCCTATTATTAGGCTTAGGGGCCAGTGTGAAAACTGCCGAATTTTATATTTTTTGGTTAAATACAGATATTGACATAGAAAATTAAAAATTACCATCACAAATTCTTTAAAAATATGTTTATATGTGATTTAAACAATAGGTCCTTTTCTAATCACACATTTCCTTGAAATTACACCCGAGCCTAAAACAATTCTGCAAGTTTTAACTTCTTGCGCAGTTTACTGTACAGGACTGAGAATAAAATGATTCCTAGAACGGCAGCGAGGAGAAGAGCGAACTCCACGTACAGAGCGACCATCGCGTCAGATGTAGAGATCTGCATTCCCAGGAAGGAGACACTTTCAGGGCTGTCAGTAGGAGCGGGTTCAGATGTTATTCCTGCCTGAGGGGTCGTCCCTGTGTGAGTAGAAATACATGAATATAATGAAATAGAAAGCATAAGAGGATGTAACTCTAAAAGTGGAGGCAGAACCTCTCACAGCTGAGAGTTTGTTACAATTGTATCCAGCCTAGACAATCCTCTGTGAACTAAACAGATGGCTCAGGATTGATACATTTTACCAGCACAGATACATTGTAGCAAAATGATCAGGCTAGTTTAGATGTTTGTTCTCACAGATGAATTGATTAGACTGTGGATACAACGGTAGCAAACCCTCTGCTGTAAATAGTATTAGGTCTGTACAGTTTTTCTGCTTACGGATATTAGACTCTGTTCACATCTGGGCCGGCGTATACAGGAGGTATGCTGCAATTGCTCTCATTTGAAGGCCTCATGCAGCACACAACCATGTCTTGTATCCGTGTCTGATCCACATGTTTGGCGGATTGCACATGGACCTATTCGTTTCTATGGGTCCGCAAAAAAAAAAACCGGACCACACAACGATGTCACACGTGTGCTGTCTCCATCCATGTGTCCGTTACGTAAAAAGATAGAACTGGTTTTATTCTTGGGTGCAAAATGCTGCCCTCCACGGACCCATGAAAGTCAATGGGTCTGCAGGAAACAAACTGACCCAACACAGATTTCACACGGATGTCATCTGCGTTTTACAAAGTGCGTACTGTTGTGTGCATGAGGCCTAATTGCAAGTATATTGCTGCATGCTGTGCTATTCTGTCACGAAAATATATGTAAGACCCTTAAAACTATAATTTTTAATATGTCAATCTAAAACCTATTGCCCAAACTATGATTGGCAAATGATGCCAATCAATAACCCTGGTACTTCAAAAATGACATAAATCAATAATGAAACAAACGTACAAAGAGGAGCGGGACGGGGGGCCGGGGGAGGGTATGCACTGACCCTGGATGACCCTGTTGTACCCCTCAGCCCAGAGAAGAATCCCAATGGTGGAGACTCTCTGTCCTCGTTCCTCAGCTAGATAACCCTAAAGGTGTTTTGGGGGTGTTTTAAGGGTCTTACATATATTTTCATGGATAAATTATTTTGATAATTAGACTCATTATATATCCCATGTAAACATCATAACATATGTAAATGTGCTATTCTGGCCATCAAAAGTGACGGAAACCCAAATGCACAACTTTAGGGCCCATGCACATAACCGTATGTATTTTGCGGTCCGCAAAACACGGATCCGAAAAAATACAGATGACGTCCGTGTGCATTTCGTATTTTGTGGAACGGAACAGCCGGCCCCTAAAAGAACAGTCCTAGCCTTGTCTGTTATGCGAACAATATTAGGACATGTTCTATTTTTTTGCGGAACGGACATGCGGACATACGGAAAAGGAATGCACACGGAGTACCTGCCTTTTTTTTCTGTGGACCCATTAAAATGAATGGTTCTGCATACGGTTCGCAAAAAAAATACGTTCATGTGCATGATCCCTTAAGGTGACCAAATATTGACATATGGAGGCCCTTTCATCTAATATAGGCCTCTTTCACACGACCGTATGGCTTTTTCAGTCTTTTGCGGTCCATTTTTCATGGATCCGTTGTTCCGTTTTTTGTTTCCATTTCTCTTCCATTTTTCCGTGTTTCCGCTCCTTTTTTCCGTTTTGTTTTTTCCATATGGCATATACAGTAATTACATAGAAAAAATTGGGCTGGGCCTAACATTTTCAATAGATGGTTCCGCAAAAACGGAACGGATACGGAAGACATACGGATGCATTCTGTATGTGTTCCATTTTTTTGCGGACCCATTGACTTGAATGGAGCCACGGAACGTGATTTGCGGGCAATAATAGGACATGTTTCATCTTTCAATGGAACGGAAAAACGGAAATACGGAAACGGAATGCATACGGAGTACATTCCGTTTTTTTGCGGAACCATTGAAATAAATGGTTCCGTATACGGACCGTAAACGGAAAAAAAAATGGTCGTGTGAAAGAGGCCATACAGTATGACCCACTGAGGGGGAGGGGCTTCACTGAATTTCGTGTCAATGTGGTCTTCCGATATTAGTTAGACATGGCTGCCTTCCTCCAGAAACAGCGCCACGTTTTTCCATGAGTGTCTGATATTGTAGATCAACTCCAGTGAAGTGAGTGAGGCCAGATGTGGCGCTGTTTTTGGAGAAAGCAGATCCTACACGTGGCTAGGCTCCCATGTGGTGCCATTTTGATATCCAACCCCCACTATAGTCAAACAAAACCTACTTGCAGTCATCTTACCTTCAGGCTCCGGCTGGAGGCAGGGATGAGAGACGTTTTTGGGGTCCGGGAATCCGTTGCACCGGATGAGTTGCCTGTAATACTTGGAGGACTCTTTTGGGATGCGAGTCAGATTGGGATCGGTGTAATTGGTGTAATAGAAACCAAACCGCTCGGCGTATCCTGCCGCCCACTCAAAATTATCCATGAGGCACCAGGCTGTGTAACCGCGAAGATCCACCCCATCATACGTGGCCGCTGCATGGAAATAACCAGTCTTATGTTTAGTTGGAAAATACAGATTTTTAGCTTAAAGGGGTTGTCCAACGGGTTAAAAAAATATTCCCCCGACGCCTCCATGAAATGCATTCTTAGCCAATCACTGTCCAAAGTGGTGACCCGCCTCAGCCAGTGATTGGCTGAGCAGTCATTTCCTGAGTGTCAAGAGGAAGCAGGAAGTAGAGACCAGTGGGGGAGCAGCATTAGGACTTATTATTTACACCAGGGATGCTCAACCTGCGGCCCTCCAGCTGTTGCAAAACTACAACTCCCAGCATGCCCTAATAGCTGTAGGCTGTCAGGGCATGCTGGGAGTTGTAGTTTTGCAACAGCTGGAGGGCCACAGGTTGGCCATCACAGATTTACACCGTTTGGAGCCCTCTAAAAAAATAAAATGTTAATCCGCCAGTCAACCCTTTAAAACTCAGATTTGAGGTAGCATTAGATGTAGGAATGTTGACTGTACCGAAATCTGCTTCAGATCATACCGCCTTGTAGGGTAGAGCCCCCGAAACATCATACTTTTCTAAAAACCCAGTCCTCTGATCCTGAGGAAGGTTTCTTTTGATCTCATGCAAATAAGGCTTTCGGTGCACCATGGGAGGAGCCTTTCTGTTTGGTGCACCATCGCTCCACCACTGAAGCCACCCAGCGCCTCCCCCTCATGTTTTATTGTCAGTCCTTCAAATTTCAGAGTGGGTAGCAATAACACAGGGGGGACCAGGTGCACCAAATGGAGAGGCTCCGCCCACAGTGCACTGAAAAACCCTATTTGCATAAAAATAACAAAAAGCATTTCTCAGGATTAGAGCACCGGATTTTCACAAGAAAGGTATTATATTTAATTTCGGGGCACCTACCCTACAAGTGACAGGTTCCCTGTAAATTTATGTTAATTTATTCCGATAAGTGATAATACATGAAGGGGAAACAATATGATTCAGATTCAATGGAGCAGAGTAGATATGGGTTGCAGAAGTGTACATACCCATTAATGTGGTCAGCTTACAAATGTACCTTTTTTCTAGACCAGTGGTCTCCAACCTATGGCTCTTCAGTTATAGTGAAACTACAAACCCCAGCATGTCCTGATGGCCGCCCCCTTCTAGACGCCGACGCTCTCACCTTTTAACGCCTCATTGACGTAGAGCTTGAAGTAATGTTCCCTCCAGACGTCGTTCAGATCCGTCCCCCGCTCAGAAATCCCGTTCTCCGTCACATAGATGGGAGGGTTGTTAAACTCTTCTTTTATCCAGTTCAGTATCCTCCGGAAGCCAAAAGGAGTCACTTTCAGCCAAATGGAGCCCGATCCGAGCCAGGTGCGGTCAGCCATCGAGGCTACACCCCTGCATCAAGTCAATGGTTTGTCAGTTTTTACATCCCTGGTTATGGAAGGTCGCCCATCGTCTGTACAAGGAGGGGGCCGCTGTGCCCATATTTACCATAATGCAGCTCAATGTCACCTCATAGTAGGGATATCACTTAGATTCAGAATTCTGGGCGGATTCATTTCTTCATTTATCATTACAGAGTTTGAAACATTGTATCGCACAAAAAGCGTGTATAGACAGTAATATTCTGCCTGCCTACAGCCACCACTAGGGGGAGTTTAAGAGCTTACTGCATATTGTTTATACACTGAACTCAATAGTAATCCAGTATTGAGTGAGCTCCCTCTAGTGGTGGCCGCAGGCAGACAGAATTTTATCATTCATTTCTATGTTTTTGCAGAGGATTTGCAACTCTGGGTCAGAAAAACGGAGGTCTGGCTGCTATAAGAATAGATTAAGAAAATATTTGCTACAGAATATGGGGCTGAAAGGTGGCCACTCTGCATTATCTCGCCAGCAGTTGCATCACTTAGGCATGGACTCAAGGGAACTATCAATTTGCTGATCTACTGTAGTGTACAACCCTGATAGGACTGCAGAGAGAGAACAGCCCAATGGATGGAATGGGTCGCTTCGCCCACAATCTCATGTCATGCAATTGGCTTTTGGCATGCCACAGCCATGGAGATTAGGACACAATGCGTCAGTAATAGCTGTTTCTGGCAGCCCCATTCACTGCATGAAAAGGGACAGCGTCTGTTTGTCCTGTTTTGCAGCCACGAGGGGGCTATTGGCTTTGATCTCATCACATTTAGGGGCCCCAAAGGTCGGACCCCACTGTAACTTTCTATTCTGATTTCACAGGTTAAATAAAGTAAAAAACAATATGTGGTTGGAAAACTTAGCAGCAGGTTCATTATTAAGATAAAGCAATACCAGTCTGTGACCACCAGGTGGCAGCAGAAAACTGTTCCATCGAATATACAGTGTACATTTTGGTGTATGATGAATACATTGCAGATTGCACTAGGCAATACTCATACACATTCATGGTAATTGTGTGCGTTCTAGATGAGCTCTATGCAAACATTGAAGTTATTTGTTTTATTTTTATTTGTTTTTACCTAAATAGGTGCATAATTCTGTGCTGCTTAATATCATATTTATAGTCCTTTATAGTGGTTTGATTTTTGCAAGAGCTCCCAATGCTGCTGCGTCCCTTCTCACAGCCACAGAAATAAATGACACAATTCTGTCAGCCTGCAGCCACCAGTATGGGAAGCCCACTAATTATATGGCTCCCACTGAACTCAATAATAAATTGGCATGCAGTCAGCTCCCCCTTGTGGTAGCAGTTAAAAAAAATAATAATAATGCTCAGCTCTATTTGCTGGTAGCGTCCTGATGTGCCACCAGCAGTGGTGAGAGCCTAAAATCTTGCCAGCAGTTGCTTCATTGAGGCATGGACCTTCAAGTCAAATATCAATGTGCTGATCTACTGTAGTGTACCCCTTTAAGATCATACAAATGCATTTGACTTTGTAGCGCCTACCTGTCTGCATCATAGGACTGTACAGACTCACGGAAGTTGAGGGGAGAGGTCAAGGTTGTGGTGTAATGATTGAAGCCAAAAAAGTCGTATGTGCCTTTAATTCTTTTCTTCTGCTGTTCTGTGAATTCAGGAAGTCTGTAAAGGGTTAAAGTAGCTAATTTACACACACACACATATATATATATATATATATATATATATATACACATGCATGCATACACACCCTGTTTCAAATAAATTAAAAAAATATCCAACTTTGCTAATAGTCTTTATTACAAATTTCCTAAGCAGACTTATGTGTCTCCATGGTTACAGACTACAAAATTAATCCAGTGTAGTCAGATCCTGCAATCAGTGGTTACTTAAATCTCATGGGACCACAAATACAATATGCAACGGGGCCAATGCCCGCCATGTACAGTTTATAGTACTGGTGTCTTAGGCCTCATGCACACGACCGTTGTTTTATTCCGTGTCCGTTGTTCGTGATTTTCTGCGGACCCATTGACTTTCAATGGGTCAGTTGAAAACTCGGCTAATGCACCGTTTGTTGTCCGTGATCCGTGGTTCCAGTTCGTCCAAAAAATATAACCTGTCCTATTTTTTTCACGGAAAACGGTTCGCGGACCCATTCAAGTCAATGGGACCGTGAAAAAACGCGGAAGCACACAAGATTGTCACCCGCGTCCGCGTCCGATTTTTTCCTATGATTTGCATGGCAAACTTGACTTAGACTTTTTTTTACTTTCCTTCATGTCTGGTGATCCTCCAAAAATAAAGGAAGACACACGGAAACAAAAACGGAAACGGATCACAAAACAACGGAACCCCGTTTTGCGGAACGGCACACAACAACGGTCGTGTGCATGAGGCCTTATGCAGTAGAGGGTACTTTGGGCCCCACAGACACTGGGGCCCAGGTGCACCTACTAACCATGCACCCCTATTAGCTATGTCTTTGACCCTAGGGATGAAGTCTGGCCATGTTTAAGGGCTCATGCACACGACCGTTGCCCCGCCATGCCTGTATTGCAACCCACAAATAGCGGGTCCGCAATATGCGGGCACTGGCCGAGTGCTCACAGCATCACGGATGCAGACCCATTCGCTCGAGCGGTGGCACAGAACCCCACGGAAGCACTACGGAATGCTTCCGCGGTTTTCTGTCCGTGCCACATGTTCTATTTTTTTGCGGTGCGGACGGATCACGGACCCCTTCAAGTTGGATGGGTCTGGATCCGTCTGCGGCAGCCATACGGGAGATGCCCGTGCGTTGGGGACCGCAACTTGCGGTCCCCAATTCACGGAACGGCCGCGCTCGGCCGTGTGCACGAGCCCTAACTCTCATAGTCGCTTTCATGCCTAGGAATAAATGATAAGAGTATAAACCCGCCCCATTCCAGTTACCGAGATTTTGGCAGTCCTTGTGCGAGACTCCTCTCCAAAACCCTCGACTTCATGATCTCATTGTAATCTCCATTGTTGAAAATTGGATTTGCAAACCATCCTCCGTAAAACTAGACAAGAAAGTAAAAGAGGGAATCTAAATGCTTATGGACACCACAAAAGGGCAGAACAACCGGACTATAAGTAGTCTTGATAATTAAAGAAAATTGTGTATACAGCCCTTATGCAAAGCTATGTGCCTCCATGCTTTCGGACTACAAACTATTACCCTGTACCTTGGAATATACAGTATGTTCATGTTTTTATTTATTTATTTTTCTTTTTCGCTTATTTTTATTTGTTGGTATGTGGAAACCATCATCAAGTAGATAATATGCTGCTGGCAGATTCTAGCTTTATTTTTTATGATGATTTGTTTGGATTCTCGGGTGATGATTGATGATTTGATGCTCATGGAGACTCATCCTTCTCAGCAGGACACTATAAAGAATAAAGTACTAAATAACACATAATGAGAATAACCTGCAAACAGAAGCCTCCCTGCTTGTTGACGGTTTCCATTTTTCCAATGCATTTTTTTTTCTATCATGCAGAGTAGTATTTTTTTTAAAAATGGTGTGAAATGGAATGAAATACATATACAATGTGATTTATCATCTCCAATCATACCATCATATATCTCCGGGCTGCATCTATATCTTCCTGTTTGTAGGGGTTTCTTGGTTCAGCCCAGTCAGAGTTAATGGTGATGGAAATGAGGCCTCCTTGTTTTGCTCTGTAGGTGCTGTTGTAGAGGTGCCAAGCCTCAGCGTGGGCCTTGATGAGATTATGTCCCACTTCATAAGGTCCAATCCCGGGCCTATTATAAATTCCTTGAGAGAAGTTTACAGAGAATTACTAAAGAACTGTGTGTCCTACTGGAACCGCTGTGATTAAGGAACAATCCATAAGTGAAATTATTATAATGATCTGAAAGACTCTCTTCACCTCGGCAGCAAGTGTTCACTTTCTCTACAGCACCCCCGCAGGAGGAATGAAGCATTACACAGCGCCCATCAAACCTGGTTAGTTAATAGACTTGGAGGGTCTTCCAGAAGAAGAGACTCGTTAACCCCTCGTAAGGCTCACGTTCTTACCTGGAGCTGCTGTTCCATAACCGTACCCCAAATTAGCAATGATGTACGGCTCGTTCAGAGTGATCCAGAACTTGACTCTGTCCCCGAGTCTATCAAAGAGAAGATCGGCGTAATCTTTAAACCTTTCCACTATTGTCTCGTTTTCCCATCCTCCAACGTCTTGTAAGGATTGAGGAAGATCCCAGTGATAAATCGTCACCTATGGGAAAGTAAACAATGTCTATGCGAAAGAAGACCTTCAGTCCGAGCAGCCTGACCCCTTCCCCAAATCTTCTGTGTACGTCAAGAGCAGCCGTCACCTCTCCTGACATGTCTGTTTTACTAACGACTTGCATCCCCCATGTAATAACAATTCTGGATTATCTATCCGTATGACTCTATGTTGTGACGTTCCTCTATTATTCCTACTAGAAGTTTATCAATGTCAGCGGGTCCAGCTGGGTGTTATGAGTGTTTCCCTGCATAGTCTGATAATATCAAAGCAGTGCTGCCAGTGAGCAGGGAAATCCCCCCCCCCCAACTGGTAACACCCAGCTGGTAACACCCAGCTGGACATTCATTGCAATCTGTTAACAATTCATTCTTAACTTCTAGTAGGGATAATAGAGGAATGGCACAAGAGAGAGTCATAAGAATAGGTGTTCTAGAATTACCACGTGAGGGATGCAACTTCCTTTTAGGGCTCGCTCACACGACCGTTGGTGTCCCGTGCTGTGAACCGCAAATTGCGGTCCGCAATGCACGGGCACCTTCCGCAAAAAGATAGAGCATGTTCTATCTTTTTGCGGTGCGGAGGAACGGAACCCCAGAAAGCACTCCGTAGTGTTCCGTTCCGTGCTTCCGTTCCGCATCTCCGGATTTGTGGACCCATCGAAATGAATGGGTCCGCATTCGTGATGCGGAATGACGGCGGAACGGTGCCCGTGTATTGCGGTCCGCAATACGGGAACGGGACACCAATGGTCGTGTGAACGAGCCCTTAGTGGTATCCATACGCAGTAGCGGTCAGTCGGCTGGATGCGGACTTGGCCAGCTATCTAGTGTGTACTGCATGGAAGTTAGGGGACAGAAGGATCGGGCATGTTGGATTTTAAGATGCTCAATCATTTTTCCCCATAGGAGACAGGCTGCCGCCACTTTATGCCTTTCTCTCTATTGACAACACATGCACACTCAGCCGGAAGTACTTATATTGGAAAGAATAGCTGTCAGCTAAACGAGCAGATATCTGCGGTGTATGGCCCTACCTAAGCATGTGCTGACAACCGATAATCTTAAAAATAGTGCTGGGACCCACCATGTCACACTTATAAAGGGTGCAACCAGTTACCTGTATAATGTATATCCAATAAAACGGGACAGAACTGGGAGCGTGGCATGCATATGGTTAAATGGTGGCGATCAGAGGTTTGTCTGATCCCAGCTGTTGGAGCTGGATTGCGGCAGTGAGTGGCATGCTGGCTCCTGACTGTGTGCAGAACCCCACTGATCTATATAGGGGGGACTTGCCCCTCTAAAAGTATTAGCCTTACGGCTCATGCACACGAATGTAGCGTCTGTTCCGTTTATTTTTGCCGACCGTATGCGGAACCATTCATTTCAATTGGTCTGTAAAAAAACCAGAAGGTACTCTGTGGGCATTCCGTTTCCATATTTCTGTTCCGCAAAAAATAGAACATGTCCTATTATTGTCCGCATTACGGACAAGGATAATACTGTTCTATTAGGGGCCGGCTGTTCCGTTCGGCAAAATACGGAAAGCACACGGACGTCATCTGTATTTTTTGAGGATCAGTTTTTTGCGGACCGCAAAATACGTACGGTCGTGTCCATGAGCCCTTAAAGGGATTTTCCCTATCTTTGGACCCTCTGCGGTCACCTCTACATTTAAGTATGGAGAACTGGCGAGCAGGCGGGGAACCCCAACCCCATCAGGCACGTATGGCCTGTCCTGTAGCTATGCCATAATACCTAAGATCGGAATGCCCCTTTAACCCAACCATTATTACCTGAGGCTGGATATTAGCAGCCAAGAGAGCGTCAATCAGTTTGCTGTAGTAATTGAGTCCGGCTTGGTTCACGTAGCTTCGCGTTCCGTCGGGGAGGACCCGGGGCCATGAGATAGAAAAGCGGTAGTGCGTGACTGTAAGGTTTTTGAGAAGCGCCACATCCTGGTCTATTCGGTGGTAGCTGTCACAGGCCACGTCGCCGTTTTCATCATTCGCGATTCTACCTATTGAATGTGTGTACTTGTCCCAGATGCTCAGGCCTTTCCCTTCCGTCCTCCATGCTCCTTCAATCTGAGAAACAAAGAAACATCACTGCTATTATCTGAAAAAGGGATTGTCTACGATCTGAAAAACATGGCTCTTTTCTTGCAAAAACAGCGCCACCCAGTCCACAGGTTCTGTGCTGTATTGCAGTTTGCCCCATTGACTCCAATGGACCTGAGCTGCAGTACCACACACCACCTGTGGACGGGGGTGGTGCTGTTTTGCAATAAAGCAGCCATGATTTTCTCATTCTGAAGCACTACAAAAAAGTTCTAACTGTGCCACCGATGGATACGCCATCAATAGTAAAATCCTGGACAACTCTTTTAAGGGGCTGTGCAGGTGATTCCAAATTTTTCTGTGTCATTTTCTGTGTCATGCTCCCAGACCCTGACCAGACCCTGACCAGACCCTGCACTAAACAGTGTATTGGCTTTGCTCAGTGTCTTATTTTCAAATACATAGGTTGAAAACATGTGACAGTAAGGAAAGGTCTTGAAAATGGTGGGAAATTAAGCTCCAAATATATTACTAAAAAATTATTTTCTAAAAAAGACAACCCCTTTAAGTTATTTTTAGAAAAATCTGATTAATAACAAATTCACCTAACTTGAGAGCTGCAGTACCTTTTACAGCCACTACCAAGTGTACGGCGCTGTGCTGTACCACTGCTTGTTCTAGAATGCAGCATAAAACGACACTCTCCCCCCTTGTACTGCCATATGTATATGTATGTTTTTGTACTTCTGCAAAAAGATGGAAGCCCTCTTCTTTTTGGAAACCCCATTTTTTTTACACCCTAAGGTCCATTTACATGTCCGCAATTCTGTTCTGCATTTTGCGGAACGGAATGCCGGACCCATTCATTTCTATGGGGCCGCACGATGTGCTGGCCGGATCCGGAAATGCGGACCCGCACTTCCGGGTCTGCAATTCTGTTCCAGAAAAAAAATCGAACATGTCCTATTCTTGTCCGCAATTGCGGACAAGATTAGGCATATTCTATTATAGTGCCGGCGATGTGCGGTCCGCAAAATGCGGAACGGACATTGCCGGTGTCCATGTTTTCCGGATCCTAATAGGGAATAAGGGTATCCTCAGCTCAGGATCCTCATCTCTTGGATAAGGGGCACAGAGGTTACAAAGAGCATCTCTCTCTCTCTCTGGAGGACCTGTCCTACATTACACAGACAACCCATTGATCTGAGTGGACATTGTGTAGGGCTTAGTCTCTCCTGTGGTGGCGCTGCAGAAAAGATGAACGGTTACTAGCAAGTTTCCCAGACATTACAGCTGATCGCTGGGGGGGGGGGGGGGGGGGGGGAAGGGTGTCCCTGCAGGAGGGGTTGTCACACTAAAAATATTCTGGATCTGAATACTTTTGTAACAGCATGTATTTAAAAATGTTATATAGCCACTGAGTTATTCAATAAAATGTGTATATCGCCACCTGCTGTTTGTTCTTTTTATTTCTCTGTCCACCTTACTGAGTTGCAGCAGAAAGGACATGTCCCCTGAGCTGCCAGATTGATATAAATCTAGCAGATCAATTGGAGCAATGAATGGGGAGATCTTTGGACCCATGTGAGGTACAGGGCTGGTTCTAGCTTTGTTAGAAATAGATTGTTATGCACTATATTAATTGTTTACATTGAAGGGGTTGTCCCACGAAAATTATTCTACAGTTTTCAAACCAGCTCCTGTATCTGAATACTTTTGTAATTGCATGTAATAAAAAATTTAGCACAGCCACTGAGTTATTCAATAAAATGTATCTGTATAGCGCCACCTGCTGTTTGATTTTTTTCTTATTTCTTTGACCTGCTCACTGAGATGGCCGCACATGCTCAGTTTCATCCTTCAACTGCTTCCTGAGCTGTGATAGGGAGAGCTGAGACACTCCCCCTGAGCTGTGATAGGGAGAGCTGAGACAAGCCTCCTGAGCTGTGATAGGGAGAGCATGGACACGCCCCCCTTAGCTGCAGCAGAAAACACCCTCCCCCTGAGCTGTCAGCTTGATATAAATCTAGCAGAGCAATGACTGGGGAGATCTCTGGATCCATGTGAGGTCCAGGGCTGGTTCTAGATTTGTTAGGAGATTGTCATGTACTATATGATCTCTAATTTTAATTGTTTACATTTATGATGGAATAACCCCTTTAAGTGTGTAGAGTATGTAGCGAAAAGCATGTAGGTAGTCGAACCTGATAAGCTGCAGAGGCCACGCTCCATGCAAAGTTGGGACGGAACTCTCCATATAGAAACTCATCCTCCTTCTGTAATGGGATACCATTGCTCCTTATGACCTCTGAGTAATATATGGCAGATCGTTTGGCGGTCCTTGGACGGGTGGGATTCGTGAAATCCACATGGTGCAGACCAAAACGTACACTGTATCCTGAATTCCATTCAAAGTTGTCCATGAGGGCCCAGGCTGTGTAACCTTTAAGATTTACCCCATCTAGACTGTGAGCTAAACAAAGAAAACAAAGGCACAGGTCACTACCCACAACAGGATCAGCAAAGTCCTCTCCTGAAATGCTCTGTGCTGCCATGAACACAAAATACTGCACATATATAATAGGTACCTTTCAAAGCCTCATCGATATAGGTTTTATAGTAAAATATTCGGTTCGTATCATCAAAATCATCGTTACTATTTGTTGAAACACCATTTTCAGTGATGTATATAGAGACATCTCCATACTCTTCCTTCACCCAGTTGAGCAGCCTCCTCAGTCCCCAGGCTACTGGTCTGTGCTGTGTAATGGCTGATGTTGGCCAGTTAGCAGGATACTCTTCTGCAATATCAAGATCAGTTTCAAAAGATGGTGGACTGAGCCTAAGAGTTTTATGCTGAACTATTTTTGAGGCGTAGATGTTTATGGAGAAAATGTCTGCTGTCCCTTGGATGTAGGCCTTCTCCTCATCTGTAAAAGTTGGAAGTCTAGAAGATTGGAAGCCTTGTAGCTCACTCTTATTGGCCACCTGCCATTTCATCGCCTCTGGGTAGTCACCATTTTTGAATATGGGGTGTGCAAACCATCCCAATGTTAGCTGTAGGTAGCGGTCAGCAGCTTCTATGTCCCGTGAGTCAGTGTGGTCTTTAGGTTCCACCCAATCTGTGTTAAGAGTTATAGAGATTACGCCACCTTGGTTTGCTCTGTACTTCTCATGGTACGTATGATAAACCTTGGCATGGATTTTGAGCAGATTGTGAGCTACTCTGTATGGAGCTGAGCCAGGGTCATTCTTCACTTCAGGTGGGAACACACCAATCCCATAACCAGCAGTTACTATCGCGTGGGGTTGGTTGAAAGTCATCCAAAACTTGACCCTATCTCCGAATATTGTAAAACAATAGTCTGCGTAGTTGTGAAAAGCCTCGAGGACTGTATCATTCTCCCACCCACCCAAGTCTTGGAGAGCCTGAGGAAGATCAAAGTGGTAAAGAGTCACCATTGGTGAGATGTTGTTTGCCAATAGGCCATCAATAAGCTTGTTATAATACTCCACGCCCTTAGTATTGACTGTGCCCTGTCCATTTGGGAAGATTCGAGGCCACGAGATGGAAAAGCGGTAACTGTTCACCCCTAGACTTCTCAACATGTACAAGTCTGCATCCAACTGGTGGTAACTATCACAGGCAATGTCCCCATTCGAACCATCAACAATATTTCCGGCATGTGAGAATGTGTCCCAAGTACTTAGTCCTTTCCCATCTTCATTCCATGCCCCTTCAATCTGATAAGCCGAGGTCGAGACGCCCCATCTGAAATCTTCGGGAAATGTTGCGTAATGGTACATGTCCCTTTCAAAAGCAGTTTGCCCTGAAAATTTTTCCCATACAACTTTCGAAGATGAAGGCACTTTTGATGCTGGAAGAGGGGGCAACTTTCTCGAATTTGACCATCTTAAGCTTGAAGAACCTATCTTAGTTTGCTTTGTTATTGGAAAACCGTTATTTTTGATGATATTCGAGAGAAGAAAGGCTGATTGTTTGGGGGTCCTTTGCCTGTTTGCGTCTACAAAATTAACATAATGTAAACCATATCTTTGGTGGTATCCCTGTGGTCCCTCAAAGCTGTCCAGCAAGGATCGGACTATATATGAATTTACAGACACGTTATCGGTCTTGACAGCTACAAAGGGATAAAATAAATATCACGGTTAGAGCACTTCAATATAATTGCAACGCAATGGAAAAAATAACTGGTGTAGATAATTAGTTTTCACACATCTAATATATATCTATATATTCATTACCTTTTACGGCTTCATTGATATATGCTGTCAAGTACTCCACTCGAGCTGTGTCATTGAACACCTCTCCAGTGTAGGGTGTTGGCATACCATTCCCAGTTATATATATGGGTAGTCCTCCTTTTACATATTCTTCCTTGACATAGTTCAGAAGCCTCCTGAGACCCCATGGCACCACATAGAGCCATGGAGATGAGGTGGTCGGCCATGAAGGATCCACATGGGGTGCAAATCCTCCAATGTTATCATAATTGGCTACACAGCTAGGGCTTTCAGAGGCATTGACCATTCGGGATGTATAGTGGGAGATGCCAAGGAAGTCTGCAGTGCCATTGATGTAGGCTTTCTCTTCCTCAGAAAATGCTGGCAACTCAGCCACTGTAGTAGAGCACTGGGTATTTATGTGTTGGACCTGTGTCTTCAGGACCTCTGGGTAGTCCCCATTGACAAGAATTGGATGTGCGAACCACCCAAGCATGAACTGGAGATATCGCTCTGCAGCGCTCACGTCATTAGGATTATTTGGGTCTTTTGGTTCTGCCCAGTCTGAATTCAGAGAGATTCCTACCTGACCTTGCTGCGAGGCCCGGTACTTGTCATTGTAAACATGCCAGGCCTTAGCGTGAGCTTTCACAATGTTGTGTGACACCTGTGAGATACAATGTGGAAGACACGATTAGAGAAATACTTATCCATTCCCGGCCCTGTTTTATCAGTGGTATGGCTGCTCATAATGAGATAGTTTATAGTGAGCTAATTATTAGGTAGGTATCTGCTGTTATATGATATCACTACCATAGCGGCCCGCAGAGATAGCAGGACATTATATCACAACCAATAATAATAATGTCTGTACATGACTTTTCTAGGCATAAAAATTTATATTTATGTTGCATTTATGCCACTAATATAACCTTCCATATTCTTTCCCAATAACTGCTGACATATTTGATATAAATGAATGAAATATTTAGGTTTTGTTTCCTGACTGTAGCCTTGTGGGCATGATCTGTGACATGTGCAAAGGTCATTGTACAGGGAGGGGGAGGAGGTGAGCTGTGTAAGGAAATTCACATTGTTTACAAACTATTGAAATAGTTAGATGATTTTGATTCCTGTTTGTACCTTGAAGGAGGCATTTCCTGGATCTTTGATCCCGGGGGCATGTTGTCCAGTGCCATAACCCGCGTAACTAACGACCCAAGGTTCATGAAACGTTATCCAATGTTTAACTCTATCTCCAAAAGTGCTGAAGCAGAAATCTGCGTATTCCATAAAAGCCTGACTGGTGGATTCATTCTGCCAGCCCCCGGACTCCTGCAGAGCTTGGGGTAGATCCCAGTGATACAAAGTTACCATTGGTTTGATATTTTCTTTGATTAACCGGTCAATTAATCTGTTGTAATATTTCACGCCTGCTGAGTTGACTTTGGATTTCAGTCCTGTTGGGAATATTCTGGACCAGGAGATGGAGAAGTGATAGACCTTGGACTGTAGGCCCTTCAGAAGATACACATCATAGTCAATCTTGTGGTAGCTGTCGCAGGCCACATTGGCTGTTGCATTGTCATCAGCTTGACCATGTTGTCCAAAAACGTCCCATATAGATTGTCCTTTATCTCCCTCGGACCAGCCTCCTTCTACTTTGAAGGCTGCAGAGGAGGAGCCCATCAGGAAACCATTGGGGAAGGTCTCATGCAAGAAGACGTCTCGCTCTGCTGGTGTCTGGCCGGCAAATCTCTCCCATACGGTGGTAAAGGCCGAGCGAGATGTTCTTGCTGAATACTCCCACCTGAAATGCAAAGATAGTGGCAAAAAAAGTTCTTAAGTGGGTTTCCACTCACTTTCAGGACAAGAGGATGGGGAAGTGTGGCCATATTGGCTGTCATTTTTAAGTTAGCTTCTAAGCAACTGATAGTAACTAAAAGAAGAGTCCTATGAGTCAATGTAATCATAAAGGGTTTGAGAGATCAAGTGCTGTGCATGAGCGTGTTTGGGTGACCGCAACATGCACAGTAGTGGTCACAGGAAGTTCTATGGCTATCCCTTTTTGCTAGAAGGGTTCCCTGACAATAATATGGTCGCAGGGACTAGCAGGAACCTGTGGAGGAACTGGCAGCAGGTGTTCACTTTTCCTGCAGTGCCCCCACAGGTGAGATGAAGCATTACAGTACAAGTACTGAGTCTCTTGCAAATTTTATGATCACAGTGATCTGAAGGACTCTCTGCACCTTAGCACTTAGCACATTTTTCTCTGCAGCGCCTCCACAGGGGATATGAAGAATTACAGTTCCCATTTAAACTATTTGTGTCATGAACAGATGTCACGAGTCTTTCCAGAGCAAGCGGGCGAAAGAGAAAGCAAGACCGAAAAAGAGTAAAATGTTCAAAAAAACAGTAATAGCAAAGGAAGACTTTTTTATTTCTTTAAAGGAGTTTGCCGGGTTTTCCTCAGGATGGGTCATCAATATCAGTTAGTCAGAGGTCCGACATACAGAATTCTGCCAATCAGTTCCTTGAGGAGGCTGCTCCTCACTTTGATGAGTGGCGTGACTTCCTTGCATTGTACCAAGCACAGCGCCGTCCTATGGATAGTGGCTGTGTTTGGTATTGCAGCTCAGCACCATTCGCTTGAATTGGATGAGCTGAGCCTAGGCCATGTGACCAAAAAACGTGAATTCGCTGGCCCATGTGCTCATGGCCTCTTCAAACAGCTGATTGACGGGCGTGCCAGGAGACGGACCACCACCAGTCAGATACTGATGACCTATCCTGAAGTTCATTAGTTTTACACAATTGGACAACTCCTTTAACTTGTCCCAAAATGATGAACCCTGGTACTGGGACTATGAAGGGAACTACATTGATATTTTTTTGGTACTAACCTTTTTTGATTTTCATGGGACAGGAGTATAAATTGACTGACGTCATAACCTTTCAAATCTGCACCCGAGTCGTCCAGTGCTGCAAAAGAAATGAATTAATACAGAGGCTCTGGTGACTTAGACTCCATGTTGTTGATGGTCCTAAATGGATATCTAGGGCCTAGAGAACTTTACAAAACCATTTAAAGCACAAATAATGCCTCAAAAACATCACAAGATCCAGGTAACATCTTCGGTGGCCATTCTTTAGTCACGGAGTCACCCAGTCTCTACACACATGAGCAGTCCCTGCTTTCTCCTCCCTCCTGTTAGAGATATGGAGGCCGGAGAGTGAAAAACTAGACGTAAGGTGAGAGAAGCCCCATAGTTATAGCGAAAATTTACTTACCGAAATTTTTGTTTCCTGGAGTCCGTAGGCAGCACACACCAAAGGGTTAAGTCCCCTAGGTACAACCAGAATAGAGACCAATTAGCAAGCAATAGATTGATTAATTACATAGTACCTCCTAGTATAAAGTACCACAGAGCACACAGAGCCATGTATTGTATGCAGCAATAATTTATTAAGGGTGGGCATATTGTGCTGCCTACGGACTCCAGGAAACAAAAATTTCGGTAAGTAAATTTTCGCTTTCCTGTTGTCCTTGGCAGCACACACCAAAGGGATTTTTAAAGCAGTACTCAAAGGGGGGGAGCACTGGCCGCCAACTGTAGCACTCGTTTGCCAAAAGAAGCCTCTTCTGCTGCCTGAATGTCTAGCCTGTAGTGTTTAATGAAGGTCGATGATGTAGACCATGTTGCGGCTCTGCAGATTTGTTCCAATGGGACTTGTGCCAGCTCAGCCCAGGACGAAGCTGTAGACCTTGTTGAATGGGCCTTTAATAATAATGGACACTGTAACTCAGCCATTTAGTAGGCCAACTCTATAGTCTGTTTGATCCACCTCGCTAAAGTTGCTTTACTGGCCCTTTTACCCTTGTTAGGGCCCTGGTGCTGTAAAAAGAGACTTTCACATCCTCTAAATGATGAAGTGACTTGTAGATAGAACAGAAGAACTCTTCTGACATCCAGGAGATGAGTTTGATCCTGGTCTTGAGTGTTAGACTGGATTACTGGGAGCGATATCTCCTGGTTAATGTTGGTAGTTGAAGAAACCTTGGGCAAGAAACCTGGCATTGTGCGTAGAATCACGGAGTGGCCTAAGTCCCTGAAATATGGTTCCCTACAGGATAGGGCTTGTAGATCACTTATACGTCTTGCTGATGTGATTGATAGTAGGAATAAGGCTTTCCCAGACAAGTGTTTTATGGAAGCTTCTTCAAGCGGCTCGAATGGAGGTTTACACAAGGCGGACAATACCACAGACAGATCCCAGGATGGAATTGGAGAATGGAAGGAAGGATTAATATTCTTCAAAGCTTTGAAGAAAGTGCGGATCAATGGATTATTTGAAAACTTTCCTTGTTGCTGCGCATTTATTGCAGTAAAGTGCACCTTCAATGTATTAGTTTTCAGACCTTTTTTGAAGCCTTCATGAAGAAAGTGAATGATTGTATTTAGGGATTCTGGGTCTTCTGAGTTGCTTTGGCACCATGTCTTAAAGATGCGCCAAACTCGATTGTAAACCTTAACTGTAGCCGGTTTTCGAGCAGCTAGGAGAGTATTGATCACTTCTGTGGGAAGACCTAGGTGAATTAAAGAATCCCGCTCAGTCTCCAAACCGATAACTTTAGGTTGTTGGGGTTCGGATGAAAAAACCCGTTCTGACTGAGGAGATCCCGTCTGGGTGGAATCTTCCAAATCCTCCCTTTGGATAGACGGAGAGCTAGCGAAAACCACGTTCTTCGTGGCCAATAAGGTAGGACCACAATTGCTTCTGCTTGGTCCTGCTGAATCTTCTTGAGTACCTTTGAGATCATTGGAACTGGTGGAAAGATGTATATTAGACCTTCTTTCCAGCTGACTGATAAACCGTCGATCGCAAATGCTTGAGCGGAGCGGTAAATGGAACAGAATATTTTGGTCTTTCTGTTCTGTTCCGTTGCCATTACATCCATACGAGGTTCTCCCCACCAATTCTCGATCTCTGCAAACACAGCCGGATTGAGACTCCATTCTCCCGGATGCATCTTCTTGCGACTGAGTAGGTCGGCCATGACATTCAATGCACCCTTTATATGGAGTGCTGTTATTTCTTGGGTCCATACTTCGGCCCAAGCCATCAGAAGACTGCATTCCCTGGAGAGACTGCTGTTTCTTGTCCCTCCCTGTTTGTTTATGTAGTACACCGTGGAGATGTTGTCTGACCGGATTAGGACACTGCGGCTCTTCAGATGATCCTGGAAATGAATTAAGGCTAGGTGTACCGCCTTTAGCTCCCTCCAGTTGGAGGACCTTTTGGAATCTGCTGTGTTCCACTTCCTCTGCACCCACAGACTGTCGACATGGGCACCCCAGCCCCAGGAGGAGGCATCCGTAGTGAGGTGAATCTGGGTTTGGGATTGCAGACTTCTGCCTTGTTGAAGGCGTTTGGGTGACATCCACCACCTGAGATGACGACGCGTCGATACTGGTATCACAAACTTCCTGTCCAGGGAGTGATAACTCTTGTCCCACGCTGTGAGGATGGCATGTTGTAGCTCTCTGAAGTGAGCTCTTGCCCATGGAACTGCATCCACTGAGGAAGTTAACCGACCCAGTAGAGACATGGCCTGCCGAAATGTTACTCTGGGGGCAGAGATCAGGTGTGAGGCCTGTTTCTGGATAGCTATTATCCTTTCTGCGGATAACCTGACATTCATTTTCTTTGAATTCAGAATGAATCCCAGAAACTTTATCTCCTGAGAAGGAACAAGTTGAGATTTTTTGTGATTTACCAGGAACCCATGATTCTGGAGCATTAGTAGAGCTTCTTTCAAATCTGTTGATAGTTGAGCTGCAGAGTTTGCTATCAGAAGCCAGTCGTCTAGATACGGTATGCAACATATGCCTTTGAGGTGCAATGCTTCTGTCAGGACCACTGCTACTTTTGAGAACACCCTGGGTGCCGATGATATCTCGAAGGGTAAACAGGTGAACTGAAGATGCGATGTTCTGTATTGAGTTCGAATCGCTATTCTTAGATACTTCCGATGCTTGGGAAGGATTGGAATGTGTAAATACGCATCTTGGAGATCTACTGATGCCATGTAGCTGTTCTCCTCTAATAGCGAGATCACCGATCGGATTGATTCCATTCTGAACCTCTTCTTGGCAATATACTTGTTTAGGTATGTTAGATCCACTACTAGCCTCCACTTGTTCCCTGGTTTGGGTACCGGGAAAACCTTGGAATAAACGCCTTTGCCCGCTTCCATATAAGGGACTGGCTCCAATGCTGCCTTCTCTGTGAATTCTTCTAACAGTTGAAGGATCACTGGATTTGTCTGGTTTATAAGAAACCGGTCTGGAGGGATTTTTGAAAATTCCAGGACATAACCTCTCTGGATAGTGGAAATGACCCAGGCGTCGTTTGACGTGTTCTTCCACGCTGCGGTGAATTCTTTTAATCTTGCTCCTACCCGGGGCTGAGGCCTGGCGTCATTGTTCTGCGGGCTTCTTATCTTTTTCCTGAAGTCAAGTCTCTCCTGTCTGTTGTTACGGAATCTTCTTTGTCTGTCAAACTGCTGTTTGTTCCGAAATCTAGGAGATCTTCTTCTCTGGAAACGAAAAGATCTGGAAGGCTTCCTTCTTGTTTCTGGGAATTTAGCAGTCTTGCTGTCATTTAATGACTCCAGAATTTTTTCCAACTGAGGGCCAAACAAGGACGTGGGCTGGAATGGAAGATTACAAAAGTGGAACTTTGACAAGAGGTCACCTGACCACTGCTTAATCCATATGGCCCTTCTGGCGGCATTAGTTAGAGCCAAAGAACGTGATGCAAACTTTAATGAATCTAATGGAGAATCACACAAGAATTCGGATGCATGTTTCATGACCGGGATATTTTTTAAAATTTCTTCCCTTGGAACCCCATCTTTCCAGGTCATGAGATAATTGGGACAGCCAGATCCGCAGAGATCTTGCCACTGGCACAGAGGCTAGGGCCGGTACACAAGAAGAAGAAGTGGACGAATATGCTTTTTTCAAAAAAGACTCCGCCTTCTTGTCTACTGGATCCTTGATCAAGGAAGTCTCCTCAGAAGGAAAAAGCGCCCTCCTTGACAATCTGGCCACTGGAAGGTCTACTTTAGGGACTGACATCCAATCTTTACATGTGTCGTCCGCTAATTTATATGTATGTTTGAATCTGGAACTGGGATCCGGTTTCTTATCCGGTTTATCCCAATCCTGCCTTAGCCAATCATTGAGCAGCGGGTGCCCTGGAAAAGCTTTGCATCCTGATTTAGGAAAGTAAAACAGCTTGTCACATTTTGACTTATTAGAAATATCTCTACTAGATTCAATAGTGTGCTTGACTGCTTTGAGAAGATCCCCTAGGTTCTCCTTATGGAACAGCATAGTGTCCTCCATATCCTCAGAATCTGAGTCTATCTCTCCCTCAGACAAGGAACTGTCAGAGGATAAGGCAAACTGTGGTTCTGAGGTTCCATGAGATTTTTTGGTTTTTTTATTGGAGGCTCTGACTTCATTAAAAACAGATGATAGCTGATCCTTAAACCAGAGCAGAAAGTCATTATTCTGGGAGGGAGGAGACTCAGAAGTGCAGCCCTGACACAGATCAGAAAACGCATCATCTGGCATAGGTTGTTCACAATTCCTGCAGGAGCGGTGTCTGGATTTTCTTTTTCTCTTAAGAGATTCCTCTGGGGAGGCAGACATCTAATAATAGATAAGGAGTATCAGTAAAAAATCATTCCTTCACCCCAACACCACCGAAGAGTGTGCACAGAGGAAGAGACAGCCGCATCAAACCTATGCCAGATCTTGCCAAGCATGTTATCCCCATACGCCAACCTTACTTACCTCGGCAAGCAGTGGGAGTAGCGTCCTGGCGAGCGCCCATGGTAACTGTGCCACGGAGTTAAATACTTCCGGGACGCGCCAGCGGGAGTGCGCATGCGCGAGACGTCGCGATTCCCCAGTATCATCTCGCGCCTGCGCCTCCGCTATAGCGCGCGTCTCTGCTGCCTCAACCTCAACCCACACCATGCAGAGGGAGGCAAGCAGAGAATGGAGCGAGGTGCTGCCGACTGCACTGGGGAAAACACTCTCGCAACCATCTTCAGGGTGAGGGACTAAAAGTATTACACCTGGGAGGGGATAACTGTGGGAGTTGTGGTCTCTTCAAGTGCCTAGAGAAAATAAAATACATGGCTCTGTGTGCTCTGTGGTGCTTTATACTGGGAGGTACTATGTCATTAATCAATCTATTGCTTGCTAATTGGTCTCTATTCTGGTTGTACCTAGGGGACTTAACCCTTTGGTGTGTGCTGCCAAGGACGAACAGGAAAGTAATAACTCTGCGTCTACTTTAACCCTTGGCTGTCGGACAGATTATATTGAGGAATGGACATTAGTACTTTACCTTTAAGCATTTTAAAGGCAGGGAGATATTTCTCGTCTGTGGAGCCGCAGTCCTTTAGGGCTACGCTGAAAACCAACATCTCCAGACCCTTCCTGATGTCCTGTAATGAATATCATAATGCTGGTGGCAATATATTATAACATTACATAGAAATATATACAATAGGGCTGAAATTATGTTTTTTAAACTGGACAGACTTTTAAACCTTAAAGGGGTATTTGCATCTTATAAAGTGATGGCATATTGCCAAGTGAAGGTCTGACCTCTGGAACTCCTAAAAAATGAAGGTTTTCTGTGTTTTGGACTCTTCACTCTCAGGATCAGTGAGGGCCGGACCTCCACCAATCATAAGGTGTTATGATGCCATCACTTTATGATACTGGAATACCCCTTTAAATTAGTTCTGCACCTTTATTACTTTATACTGTACATCATAAAATTAACTTGGTTTAGGACCAAGATCTGGGACCACCGCTAATGCTCTAAACGTAGTGGGTCCCAGTGTGTTGTAAATATCTAGAAGCCCTCACATCTTATAGGTTTTTGGTTGAGCATTTTGGTAGCCAGTGACTTTGGCAGAATCCAGGTCGCACAAACCCATGTGTTTTGGTAATCATTAAGGTATTTTATGGAATAGGGTTCTCAATGATCCTCCAGAGTGCTAAGGCTCTGAAGCCATAGTGGGTCCCAAAGGACCTTTGGAGGTAATCACTTGCCATTTAAGGTCTATTTCTTTAGTTCAAAACCTATTACACTTTATTGATGATGCAGGGGTTGGAACCCCAGAGAATAATGTGCTCTGGTGGGCCAGAGGGACCCCGGTCCAATGCTGCTTCTTGCAGTGACTTACTGTATCTCCCCAAAAACAAAAGGACTGGGCAGTTGAAATCCATCTGTCTGATCATTATCTTCTCCAACATCGGGAGGCCCCATAAACTTTGGATGGTGGGTTGGTCCTGTCTCAATTGGCTGGTTCGGCCAACGTACATGTAATGTACATGGCCAGCTTAAGACCTGGACTGCTTCTTCTGGAAACTCATGTTTGATAAACGAGGAGTCACTCATTCCTTACCAGATTTGCAATCCACTTTGGCAGCTGATCCCCATCATGGCAGTCATATCGTACGTTCAATGCAAGAAAATCAACTGTTTCCTAAAACACACAGAAATAGTCAATTGTTTGATGTCCTTGTCACACATGATTCCTGAAAGGGGCCTCCTTTTTATCATTGCTATTAGTCCCCCTCTCATTATGTATTTTAGCCTTCATCTTACTATTAATTTACAGTGGGTACTTTTTTTCCTATAAGATGGGGTCTTGAGCAACGAGCAAAGTATAGCCCCCCCACCCTATTTTTTGAAAATATTTTTATCATAACTTCAAAATCACTGGTGGTCTTGGGAAGTGAAGGGGTTATTTGTGAAGTCCTTGGTGGTCTTACACAGTGAAGAGGTCAATGATAATTTCAGGTTGTTAATGGGAGTACTGCCTATAGGAGGGTGACCTCGTAAATGGGAATCCTTGACAGTTGCCCAGTTTGCCATCCCCTAGACCTCCTCTGGCCTTATACATGGAAAACATGGGGGCTGAAGGACTATATTTACCAGGACTCGAGGAGTCGTGCTCAGCGCTGCTGTTCCCAGAGCAATGGATATCCGTCCACCTGATAATAGAGATAAAAAGACCATCATAAATCAGTTCTGAAGATGGCGGCTCATGATGTCCTCGTTAATCTATCAATCATTTTTTTCATTAGTATAATCACCTCTGTCAGTGGCTGTGGATATACTGATGACGTTATTAATACCTTTACATACAAATCACATGCCAATCACATGCAAAATCTCCTCTATTTCCAATAAAATGTATCACTTCTTTATGGTGAAGCTCCATCTTTTATTATCATATGCTTTTTAGTTCCAAATTTTTGTGCTGATTCTGTTCTGATACAGAGCTCCAAATCCCCTGCATAGACATAGATTTAGTGCAGCCACCACTAGAGGGCGCTTACTATATACTGTGCTATTGCTGAATGCATAACAGTATGCAGCAAGCTCCTGAGCTCCCCCTGGTGGAGGCTGCAGACATCCACAAGGTTAACTTTTCACCCATTATGCCTATGCTGAGGAAAAGACGTCTAGATTAGGCCATGGACAGAAAAAAAAAACCTCATGTGAACAGAGTTTCAATATTTCACTGATTCAAAATCAATGGTATGAGCAAAAAACATAGGCGCGCCTTCTCATCCACCAGATCAACCAGGGTGCTTAGTGTCGGACCCCTGCCAGTCTGATATTAATGACCTATCCTGAGGAAAGGTCATCAATAATAATAGCTGGACAGACCATTTTAATGTATTGTGCCTCACACCCACTGAGAAAATGTACAATTATTTTTTTAAAAGTTATTGTCCTCTATAAATATTATCACCTATGAACCGGTTGAATATTTTACACAGCCCCAAATCCTTTGCTTCCCGCACTTAGCCATACAGTTATATGATAAAACAATGGTTGTAATCGGTCACCACTAGGGGGAGCTAAAGGCATGTTAATTTCTACAGCTAGTATGCAACTCAAGGGAAGGTGTAAATATCTGTATGCAGTGAGCGCCCCCTAGTGGTGGCTGCAGGCAGCCAAACATTATGATAGGAAGCAAAGATGCCGTTCAGAGCAAGGCCCCCTTTCGTTGAGGGTCCCATAGCTGCTACATTATCTGCCTCTATCGTATGTACCTCAATAATCAAGCTGATGATTATTAAAGGGTGATACCCTGAAATATACATTTTCATATATTATGTTGTCCTTGTACCCAGGATAGCACTTTATTTTTTACTACTCTCTCTGTGGAGTGGATTCGTTTTTCTGTATCAGCCGGGTTCATCAATCTTATCACGCTCACATTAATGACTTATCTGGTTCTGATATTGATTTACACAAACAGGACTGCTCTGGGTGCAGAGTTCACAATGTGATTCATTACCACAAGATAAAAGCATGTCACCTTGAAGATCTGAGACCCTGCAGGTAAGGGCTCTTTCACACTTGCGTTATTGTCTTCCGGCATAGAGTTCCGTCGTCGGGGCTCTATGCCGGAAGAATCCTGATCAGTTTTATCCTAATGCATTCTGAATGGAGAGAAATCCGTTCAGGATGCATCAGGATGTCTTCAGTTCCGGTACGGAACGTTTTTTGGCCGGAGAAAATACCGCAGCATGCTGCGCTTTTTGCTCCGGCCAAAAATCCTGAAGACTTGCCGCAAGGCCGGATCCGGGATCAATGCCCATTGAAAGGCATTGATCCGGATCCGGCCTTAAGCTAAACGTCGTTTCGGCGCATTGCCGGACCCGACGTTTAGCTTTTTCTGAATAGTTACCATGGCTACTGGGACGCTAAAGTCCTGACAGCCATGGTAAGTGTAGCGGGGAGCAGGGGAGCAGCATACTTACCGTCCGTGCGGCTCCCCGGGCGCTCCAGAGTGACGTCAGGGCGCCCCAAGCGCATGGATCATGTGATCACATGGATCACGTCATCCATGCGCATGGGGCGCTCTGACGTCATTCTGGAGCGCCCCGGGAGCCGCACGGACTGTAAGTATACCGCTCCCCCGCTCCCCACTACTACTATGGCAGCCAGGACTTTAATAGCGTCCTGGGTGCCATAGTAACACTGAAAGCATTTGGAAGACGGTTCCGTCTTCAAATGCTTTCAGTACACTTGCGTTGTTACGGATCCGGCAGGCACCTCCGGCAACGGAAGTGCATGCCGGATCCCAACAACGCAAGTGTGAAAGAGGCCTAAGGCTACTTTCATACTCGCGTTTGGTGCGGATCAGTCATGGATCTGCACAGATGGATTCGTTCAGATAATACAAACGTCTGCATCCGTTCAGAACGGCAGAGGATTCCGGCAGGCAGTTCTGTCGCCGAAACTGCCTGCCGGATCCGTCAAACTGTATGTAAACTGATGGCATTTGTCAGCCAAAACGCCAGTGTGAAAGTAGCCTTATAAATACTGAGGGCGACAGATTTACATACAAATGGAAATTTCACCTAAAGGGAAACTGCAAATCAGAGAGGTTCTCATAGTAACTGTCCAGTCAATCTTCACCAGTACCAGAACCAAGACAAACCCACTGGTGGCCCTGAAAAGATGGCCGTTCCAAACATACTGGTCAATGTCCTTACTCTTGACCATATTCTTGTACATAGGAGCAGTATTATTGTAGTTATATTCTTGTACATAGAAGGCAGTATTATAGTAGTTATATTCTTATACATAGGAGCAGTATTATAGTAGTTATATTCTTGTACATAGGAGCAGTATTATAGTAGTTATATTCTTATACATAGGAGCAGTATTATAGTAGTTATATTCTTGTACATAGGAGCAGTATTATAGTAGTTATATTCTTGTACATAGGAGCAGTATTATAGTAGTTATATTCTTGTACATAGGAGCAGTATTATAGTAGTTATATTCTTGTACATAGGAGGTAGTATTATAGTAGTTATATTCTTGTACATAGGAGCAGTATTATAGTAGTTATATTCTTGTACATAGGAGCAGTATTATAGTAGTTATATTCTTGTACATAGGAGGCAGTATTATAGTAGTTATATTCTTGTACATAGGAGCAGTATTATAGTAGTTATATTCTTGTACATAGGAGGCAGTATTATAGTAGTTATATACTTGTACATAGGAGGTAGTATTATAGTAGTTATATTCTTGTACATAGGAGCAGTAGTATAGTAGTTATATTCTTGTACATAGGAGCAGTATTATAGTAGTTATACTCTTGTACATAGGAGCAGTATTATAGTAGTTATATTCTTGTACATAGGAGGCAGTATTATAGTAGTTATATTCTTGTACATAGGAGGCAGTATTATAGCAGTTATATTCTTGTACATAGGAGGTAGTATTATAGTAGTTATATTCTTGTACATAGGAGCAGTATTATAGTAGTTATATTCTTGTACATAGGAGCAGTATTATAGTAGTTATATTCTTGTACATAGGAGCAGTATTATAGTAGTTATATTCTTGTACATAGGAGCAGTATTATAGTAGTTATATTCTTGTACATAGGAGCAGTATTATAGTAGTTATATTCTTGTACATAGGAGCAGTATTATAGTAGTTATATTCTTGTACATAGGAGCAGTATTATAGCAGTTATATTCTTGTACAAAGGAGCAGTATTATAGTAGTTATATCCTTGTACATAGGAGGCAGTATTATAGTAGTTATATTCTTGTACATAGGAGCAGTATTATAGTAGTTATATTCTTGTACATAGGAGCAGTATTATAGTAGTTATATTCTTTGAAAATTTTCTTTTTATTGAAAGGAAAGGCACATTACAGCGACATACCACAACATTTTACCATGTTACAGTCACAGGATATAAATGTGTAATACAAAAAGTACTCATTACAGCTTATCATCCCAAGGAGATGTATTAAATTGGTTACACAGAGTATAAATGACAAGGCAAACATGGCGACCATGGTACAAGTTAAACATTTGTCATAATTCACTCGTACCCATATCCTGTGAGTGATCAGATCAAAGGAGTAACAGATGTCGCCGTATGGTCTGTAAACTTTAATAACACAGATGAAAGGATGAAGGAACACTGGGAAGGAAGGAGTAAGGGAAAAAAGGTAGGGGATTAGGGAAGGGAGAAGGAAAGAGCAGGGAAAAAAGAGGGGGGGGGGGGGGGGGGGGAAGGAGTGAGAAGGGGAACAAAAACCAAAGCCCATCCATAACCTTTCTACACATGTACTAGATCAACTAGTTATAGTAAATACTGACAGCAACTACATTCACAAGTTCTGCTAAATAATGACTTGCCCACAGCCCCGGAGATTGTACGTTAGCGCACAAATATCACTTCTGACAATGGTTGTACCACGACTAATTGCTGTATAGCTTACATCCCATCAGACATTCTGTTGGTCACCCCTAAACATGAACCAAGGCGTCCAAAGTTTCATATATTTGTTGTGGTTTCTGTCCTCCCAACTCGCCAGTTCCTCCATATGACAGATATGGTCCACCTTGTTCAGCCAAGCCTCCACAGTGGGGGGTTCAGTGCACAACCAGTGCTGTGGGATGAGCAGTCTGGCAGCCTGGAGTAAGTGGGTGGTTAAGCACCTCTTCGAGGGAGAGAAGGAAGTAGTTGGGAGCCACAGAAGCACAAGGGTAGGGGGCGCTTCAACCGTAACACGTGTTATCTTATGGATAGTTGACAAAACCCCTTCCCAAAATGGACGGATTATTGGGCAAAACCAAAAGATGTGGGACAGAGTCCCTATCTCGTCCAGGCACCGCCAGCATTTGTCATCCTGTCTCATACCTCTAATGAACATTTGTTTCGGAGTCTGATACCATTGGGTAAGGACTTTGTACGTGTGCTCTTGTATCCTAGTGCACCTAGAGAAGCCGTGTGAGTGCGCGTGTATGCGCAAAACATCAGTCTCGCTCAGCTCTAAGTTCAATTCAGCAGCCCAATGCCTCAAGTATTGCGGCGTTCCAGGGGAGCGGGGACTCGCCAACGACAAGTAGCATAGGGAAATAAGTTTGCGAGGGATAGTTTCAGATGAGAGGAGTTTCTCAAACCACGACTGAACGGGTTTATGTCTGTTATTGTTTAATAGCGGTTTGGAAACCGAGTTCAGCTCAATTAGTTCCAGAAAATTACATGTTTTTATCAGTGCATGAAGCGGGTGCTGGTCAGAGAGATCACCCGATGATGCTCCCAGAAATTCATCTGTCCTAAATTTAAGCCAAGTCGTGGCTATGTGTTTGGTATTTGGCCTCATAGCAAAGGGGAGGAGATCCGCTGGCATTAGGGGGGAGGGATTATTCAGGAGATTAAGTTTACCATTCAACTGCTGAATTACTGAAGCAGTTACCCCTAATAAAACCTGAGATTAGACGTATTAAGACCCCAAAGACCCGCCCTTTGAACCGGTGTAAGCTGGACAAATTCCAAGTCCCGCCCCCAAAGTTGACATTTATTAGCATGCAGTTGGACCCATCTTTTTAAATGAATCGCCTGATAATATAGATGTGCGTCCGGTAACCCAAACCCTCCGGTGTTTCTTCTCTGAATTAGCCTGCTATGAGCTAACCTAGCTGTCTTCCCACCCCACAGAAACGTTCTGAATAATCTCCTAATCTGACAAAAGTAGGACATAGGTAGGAAAATGGGTAACATCTGTAGTGCGTATAGGATCCTGGGCATAATAAAAGCCTTCAGAAGGTTCTTCCTACCCATCCAGGAAACATAGGGAATTTTAAGGGAGTGGAGGTGACTCTGCACATCAGTCAATAGTGGTTTAAAGTTCAGGGTAAAAATATCATCGAGATTAGCAGGAAGCTTAATCCCCAGATATGAAAGGTGGGATCCCTGCCAGATGAATGGGGTTGTGCCCTTTAAGGAGGCAATCACACTACTTGACGCTGAGACATTCATAGCCTCCGACTTCGAGTAATTAACCTTAAAGTTGGAAATCCTCCCATATGCTTCAAAAAGGGCTAGAAGATGCGGAAAGGCCTCGACAGGGTTCGTGATCATGACCAAAAGGTCATCCGCATAGGCGGCATTTATGAATTCAGCAGAGCCATCTTTAATACTGAGGCCCTTTATACCCGGATGTTCTCGTATGGCTTGTAGCAATGTCTCCATTACCATGACGTATAAGGTGGGTGACAATGGACAGCCTTGGCGAGTCCCATTTGTAATCGGGAATGATTGAGACAGTGTCCCATTCACTCGTATGCAAGCACTAGGTTCATGGTAAAGGGACATGATGGCGGTTTGGAACTGCTCTGGAATGCCAAATTTATGTAAGGTTTTCCTCATATAGCTCCAACTAACCCTGTCAAAGGCCTTTTCCGCATCCACTCCCAGAAGGACCAACGCGGTCTTGTTTTTTCTCGCTAATTGCATAGCAGACAGCACTCTACAAGAGTTCTGATTGCCTTCTCTTCCGGGCACAAACCCGGCCTGGTCAGGGTGAATTAGTTTCGGTAAGAGGGGTGCAAGGCGGGAGGCCAGCAATTTGGCCCATATTTTAATATCCACATTAAGAAGCGAAATCGGCCGATAACTACCACATTGGTTAGGGTCTTTCCCAGCTTTCGGAAGAATTGTGACCGTCGCCTCTAAGGATTGTCTGTGAAGAGTGGCACCGTTCAAAAGAGAGTTACACCAGTCAGATATATGAGGGGTTAAAATGGAAGACAGCTTTTTATAATACCCCACGGGAAACCCATCAGGACCCGGGCACTTCCCCATTGGCATAGAACCCAAAATTTTTGCTATTTCCTCTTTAGTGACTGGAGTGAGAAGCTGTTCCCTCTCTTTGGATGACAATTTAGGCAGTTTAATATTAAGCAGAAACTTGTCAGCTGCCACCTCAATTTTGGCTTCCGTATCACCATCTGGGCAACGGATACCATAAAGCTGCCTATAGAATTTTTGGAATTCTCTTGCAATATCTGAGGTTTTGTGCATTAGCTTCCCGTCCATACTTTTAATCCCATGAATATAGGAGGCATCTTTTTTTTGTTTGAGGAGTGAGGCCATAAGCTTAGTCCCTTTATCTCCATGCGCATAAAAGCGGAACTGGGCATGTTGATAAGATTTGGCCTGGTGATAGTTAAGATGGTCCTTTAACTGGATCTGCTTGGGCCTCTAGATTTCTTGTGCAAAGACTCCAAAGCCGAAATCTTCTCTAATAATGAGAGAAAGGTTTTTTGCTTCTCTTTCTTTTTCTTACAACCCAAAGCTATTAATTCCCCCTTGATGACCGCTTTGTGTGTCTCCCATACTGTAGTAATAGGAACGTCATCCATGGTATTCTCCCTGAAATAATTTCTCAGCTTGGCTTCAATATCTTTCCTATCCACCATATCATCCAGAAGGGTTTCATTCAGTCTCCACCGACGAGACTGCTGAGGCAGATCAGAGAACACCACGGATGTCGTGACAGGAGCATGGTCTGACACTGTCATAGGGTCTATAGTAGAATGAGTTACTAGCTCGGCATGATTAGCAGAGATAAATATATAGTCCAGCCTGAAGTATACCCTGTGTGGGGCTGAATAGAATGTATAGTCCCTCTCAGCGGGATGAGTCAGACGCCAAGTGTCCAGCAGATGGGCCCCTACTTAGTGCTTATTTATCCTACCAATAGCTGCTTGTGTCAATTGAGAAGAATGATCCGAAGCATCCATAGTTGGGTTTAGGGCTACGTTAAGATCACCTCCTACAAGCCAAATACCGTCCGCAAAGGAAGACAATTTAGATAGTGTAGCTCTCAACCATACCCCTTGCCCCCGATTGGGACTATACAGGCTTGCCAGTGTCACCGGCGTGGTCCCTACCTTCCCCTTCACAAAGATATAACGTCCCTCCGGGTCAGTCAGAGATGCAATAAGGGAAAAGGGAACGTTTTTGGAGATGGCTATCCCCGCTCCCCTGGACGCCTTGGCATGAGAGCTGATGAACCGGTGCTGAAAATAAGATCGAGAGAGTTTAGGAATATGACCTAATTTAAGATGGAGTTCTTGAAAAAAACAGATATCTGTGCGCCGCTTCTTCAAGAGTCTAATCACTTGTGAGCGTTTCTGGGGTGTATTAAACCCCCGTACATTAAATGAGGTGCAGTTAATCGAAGCCATCAGTATAGTAAAACATCTGTACAATAGCAGCTAATGGCATGTGTGAACATGGATAGGTAAACTGGGAAAACAGTTCAAGAGTAGTAATAGGACACCGTGCAGAAGCACAGGAACCCCAGGGTGCCAGGGTGGAAGTAGGTTGACTTAGGGCTCTTTCACACCTGCGTTCTTGTCTTCCTGCATAGAGTTCCGTCGTCGGGGCTCTATGCCGGAAGAATCCTGATCAGGATTATCCTAATGCATTCTGAATGGAGAGAAATCCGTTCAGGATGCATCAGGATGTCTTCAGTTCCGGAATGGAACGTTTTTTGGCCGGAGAAAATACTGCAGCATGCTGCGCTTTTTGCTCCGGCCAAAAATCCGGAACACTTGCCGCAAGGCCGGATCCGGAATTAATGCCCATTGAAAGGCATTGATCCGGATCCGGCCTTAAGCTAAACGTCGTTTCGGCGCATTGCCGGAGCCGACATTTAGCTTTTTCAGAGTGGTTACCATGGCTGCCGGGACGCTAAGTCCTGGCAGCCATGGTAAAGTGTAGCAGGGAGCGGGGGAGCAGTATACTTACCGTCCGTGCGGCTCCCCGGGCGCTCCAGAGTGACGTCAGGGCGCCCCAAGCGCATGGATCACATGATCGCATGGCACGTCATCCATGCGCATGGGGCGCTCTGACGTCATTCTGGAGCGCCCCGGGAGCCGCACGGACTGTAAGTATACCGCTCCCCCGCTCCCCGCTCCTACTATGGCAACCAGGACTTTAATAGCGTCCTGGGTGCCATAGTAACACTGAAAGCATTTGGAAGACGGTTCCGTCTTCAAATGCTTTCAGTACACTTGCGTTTTTCCGGATCCGGCGGGCACCTCCGGCAACGGAAGTGCACGCCGGATCCCCACAACGCAAGTGTGAAAGAGGCCATACTCATTGTCAATCAGCACTACTCCTGTAGCCACAAAACAGGAGTCCATGCGCCTACAAAGTGTGCTAGCATTATATTTATGCAAACATAACAAATCTCCTAACCGCAAGTAGACAACTTAAAAGGTATAGGAAAGAGTCGCACCGCAATGCGTGCATCTCCCTTGTGCAAACAGAAAAATACAATATAGTAAACGGCTTGTTGCCCTAAATGACAACTGAGGAAAACAGCTTAGCCCCTGAGGCGCGAAGAATACTGTTCAACATTCTTACAGCTGCACCCCCCGAAATCAACAACTCCTAACTTAGGGAGCCAGCGTTAAAACAGCCCACATACGACCTGTGGATAATGTTCAGGTGATTCTGTGCTTAGCCCCTGGACCTTTTCTTGATGGTACTCCAGACCACCTGGAGTTGTCCGGGAGTTCTGGAAGCGGGACGCCAGTGTCTGCCGATGGCAGCCATGATGGAATGTCCTGTGGTGTGGTGTTGAGCAGCTCCCACGCCGCCGGCAAATCACTGGGGGTCCGGATCGTGCACCTCTTGCTGTCCTTAGAGAACGTTAGGCCAAATGGAAATAGCCACTTGAATGGTGTCTTGCTCAGCCAAAGAATCTCTGCTACAGGACGTAGTGCTCTCCTTTTACTCAATGTCGAGGGCGCGAGATCCTGGAATAGCAGAATTTTGGAACCTGCGTGTTTCAGTTCCCCTCTTTCTCTGGCAGCTTTAAAAATCGCTGCAGTGTCTACATAACGCAGAAGTCCGCAGACCACATCACGAGGGGGTTCCCCATCTCTGGGTTTGGGTCTCAGGGAGCGGTGAATGCGCTCAATTGTAATGGCAGAAGCGCTGGCGGCTCCTAACAGTGAAGAAAAGATGGCGGACGCTGCTTCAGGTAACTCCTCATGGGGCACCGATTCAGGCAGGCCTCTGATGCGCACATTTTTACGCCTACTTCTGTTCTCCTGATCCTCGATCAGCCCGTAGGCTCGGTCCAGGGAGGATGCATATGCAGCACAGTTGTCTCCGATCGTTCGGGCATAATCCAAGATAGCCCCTTGTGTATTCTCAAGCCTCTCAACTCTGTTGCCGATGTGCTTAACGTCCCCCTTTATTTCGGTGAGCTCCTGCATCACTGGTAATAAGGCTGACGAAAGCGCCTGCTGCAAGAACCTCTTAGAGATAGGCTCTGGGGCTTCAGCTTGCGATCCCTGGGAGCCCTCCGTGGACGGGCTGTCAGCTCTCTCCGTTTCATCCATGCCCTCTTTAGGGTCCCGCGGCGCCATCTTGGCCCTTTCTGAGGCCGGAGCTGCAGACTTCTTATTAAAGTATTTCTCCATATCAGAGGGTCCCCGTTCTTGTCTGAGGAGTTCAGGTTTGTCTTTAGGCAGATACTTGCCGACATTGCCCATTTTTGTGCGGTTAGGAAGCGAAATATACCACTTTGTAGGGTAGTGGAGAGGAGAGCTCTCTTCACATGCGGCCGGTCAGGACGCCGGTCAAGCTCCGCCCTATAGTAGTTATATTCTTGTACATAGGAGGCAGTATTATAGTAGTTATATTCTTGTACATAGGAGGAAGTATTATAGTAGTTATATTCTTGTACACAGGAGCAGTATTATAGTAGTTATATTCTTGTACATAGAATCAGTATTATAGTAGTTATATTCTTGTACATAGGAGGCAGTATTATAGTAGTTATATTCTTATACATAGGAGCAGTATTATAGTAGTTATATTCTTGTACATAGGAGCAGTATTATAGTAGTTATATTCTTGTACATAGGAGGAAGTATTATAGTAGTTATATTCTTCTGCATAGGAGCAGTATTATAGTAGTTATATTCTTGTACATAGGAGGCAGTATTATAGTAGTTATATTCTTGTACATAGGAGGAAGTATTATAGTAGTTATATTCTTGTACACAGGAGCAGTATTATAGTAGTTATATTCTTGTACATAGAATCAGTATTATAGTAGTTATATTCTTGTACATAGGAGGCAGTATTATAGTAGTTATATTCTTATACATAGGAGCAGTATTATAGTAGTTATATTCTTGTACATAGTAGCAGTATTATAGTAGTTATATTCTTGTACATAGGAGCAGTATTATAGTAGTTATATTCTTGTACATAGGAGCAGTATTATAGTAGTTATATTCTTGTACATAGGAGCAGTATTATAGTAGTTATATTCTTGTACATAGGAGCAGTATTATAGTAGTTATATTCTTGTATGTAGATGGCAGTATTATAGTAGTTATATTCTTCTGCATAGGAGCAGTAATATAGTAGTTATATTCTTGTACATAGGAGAAGTATTATAGTAGTTATATTCTTGTACATAGGAGCAGTATTATAGTAGTTATATTTTTGTACATAGGAGGCAGTATTATAGTAGTTATATTCTTGTACATAGGAGGCAGTATTATAGTAGTTATATTCTTGTACATAGGAGCAGTATTATAGTAGTTATATTCTTGTACATAGAATCAGTATTATAGTAGTTATATTCTTGTACACAGGAGCAGTATTATAGTAGATATATTCTTGTACATAGGAGGCAGTATTATAGTAGTTATATTCTTGTACATAGGAGCAGTATTATAGTAGTTATATTCTTGTACATAGGAGCAGTATTATAGTAGTTGTATTCCTGTACATAGGAGCAGTAATATAGTAGTTATATTCTTGTACATAGGAGGCAGTATTATAGTAGTTATATTCTTGTACATAGGAGCAGTATTATAGTAGTTATATTCTTCTGCATAGGAGCAGTATTATAGTAGTTATATTCTTGTACATAGGAGGCAGTATTTTTAGTAAACTGAAGTGAAGGTTCATTCCAGCCTCCGGATAAAACATTGGAATCCTTTATTGAAAAATAGTTATAAAATCCAGGTATTCCAAACACCATAGTACACTGAAAAAACGCACCTCCTGTGTTTTTTTTCTGTGTACTATGTATTTGGCATACCTGGATTTTATAACTATTTCTCAATACAGGATTCCATTGTTTTATCCGGAGGCTGGAATGAACTTTCTCTTCAGTTTGCATTTGTTGGAGTACCACGCTTTTCCTATCCCTGGACCTCTGTATTGGAGCTGCCCGTGATTATCTTTGGCAGTATTATAGAAGTTATAGTAGTTATATTCTTGTACATATGGGCAGTATAATTTATTCTTTAACATAAAGGACATTATTATAGCAGTTATTTTCACTCTTAAATTAATATAATTCTTATATGTTTCAAATGTTAATTCTAATCCATTTATATGTGTAATGTATCATCACATGCAAACAATTGTTTCTAGTCACTGATTTTGTTACATTTATCACGAAAAGCATTTACCATATTTTTTTTTCTGTGACTGTCATTCAATCATCATAAATCTCGGTTCCCCTTTAATAACTCACCTCCAGCAGGGTACTTCTGGTGATATAGCGCATACACTCTCTCATGGGCGTCCAGCAGAACCTGCAGGGTTTGTGAATCTGTTACATCTGCAGGAACATCAAATGTTATCCAGGTTTGGACCAAATCCCCAAAGGAATGAAATGCAAATTTAGCATATTCTGCATAGGCATCAACAGGGCTGGTGCCAGTCTGGGTGCCAACTTCAAAAAGTCTGTTGAGGTCACTGTCATGTAAGATCACAATTGGTTTAATGCTGGCTCCCTGCAGTTCCTGGAGAAGGGTCCTGTAACACTGCAGTTGTCCCTCGTCCTTGCCCTTGAAGGTTACAGAGTTCACAGACAGCTGGATCTTGTAGTGGGTGATGCCATACTTCTGCAGGGTCGGAATTTGGTCTTTCAATTCATTTAAAATGTCGTTGTTGCACCTAAATACTCCCCCTGGATCTACTTCATTAAGACGACCATTGTTGTTGCTCTGCAGAGGTCCAGCAATGGCCATGAAGTCTCCATGGACTGGACCGTTGAGCCCATGACACATGGAGGAGAGGAGAACCAAGAGGACTGCTCGCCATGCAGGCGCCATCCTGGCCACTGTATTCCTAAATGTACCTGTCAAGTCATTTATACATAACGTCCATAAAATGGTCCCTTGACGTCTTATCTTTGCTGATAATGACATTGCAGGAGAGCTATTTACTAAGAGATAATGAGGCGGCTGCAGGAGCACAAGGTGCGATTGTCAGAGGATACAGAGCTGGTAATATGCATTAGGTAGAGTTTCAGTTCTAGTGCCTGGTGTTGACCACCACACATGGTCTTGTCCTTTAGATTCCTCTGGTTGAACATCTAAGTTATTCGTGACAGACTGGTTGCTAAGTACATATTACCTATTCCATGTGATTGTCAGACAACAAGTCCATAGCAACCAGTTTGTTTCAAATTACCCACGTTTTTGTCTTAAGAAAGAATCTCCAGGGGGAAGAAATGGGTATCTCTCATACCGTTGACAGCTATTCCTCCTGAGCCCATACACCTACACATTTGGGTTGGCCAGGTATGCATGTGTTTGCAATAAATTGAGAGGAATAGGCTGATGGCAGACCACCTTGGCTTTGAGCCAATCCTAGGGCCCCCCCACCAACATGGAATAATCAGGATACCCGTCCCGCCCATACCCATTAGACAGTCCATAGATGCCACAAAAAATGCTGGCTTGGCAGACAGTTATTTACCATGTATGGGCCACTTATCTCATGCTTAAGTGCCATATTTAAAAAAAAAAAATACACTGAGGACCTCATAAAACATTTGGAGACTAGAGGTCATCAGTTTCTCTGATTCTCCCAGGTATTCTATCTTCTGGCCCTACAACGTCTAAGGCTAGATGGTTAAACGCTTTCGGCAGAGAACAGCCTGCTGGAGCTCACCAAATCTAACATTGCCGCATACTGTCATTCACCTCTGGACCCCATAAACTGTAATGGGATCTGGCTGCTTACCGACATGAGTGCTGTGTTTTGGCCTGACAGAAAAAGCTGTTTCCAATGGTTTTTGTTCTTCCCATTGTAATCTATGGGGTCCAGCGGTGAATGGCCGTATCTGGCAATGTGGGATCCGATGATACGATAATACGATAATCCTAATTATTGACTTCAGGCATTTCATTCAGCCCCATTATTACAGGTGTGTAACATCCAGCCCCTAGCAGTGCAGTCTGCCATTTCCACAGGTGTATAACATCCAGCCCCTAGCCATGCAGTCTGCCATTACCACAGGTGTATAACATCCAGCCCCTAGCCATGCAGTCTGCCTTTACCACAGGTGTATAACATCCAGCCCCTAACACGCAGTCTGCCATTACCACAGGTGAATAACATCCAGCCCCAATCCGGGCAGTCTGCCATTACCACAGGTGTATAAACATCCAGCCCCAATCCATGCAGTCTGCCATTTCCACAGGTGTATAACATCCAGCCCCAATCCATGCAGTCTGCCATTACCACAGGTGTATAACAGACAGCCCCAATCCATGCAGTCTGCTATTACCACAGGTGTATAACATCCAGCCCCAATCCATGCAGTCTGCTATTACCACAGGTGTATAACATCCAGCCCCAATCCATGCAGTCTGCTATTACCACAGGTGTGTAACATCCAGCCCCAATCCATGCAGTCTGCCATTACCACAGGTGTATAACATCCAGCCCGTAGCCATGCAGTCTGCCATTACCACAGGTGTATAACATTCAGCCCCTAGCCATGCAGTCTGCCATTACCACAGATGAATAACATCCAGCCCCAATCCATGCAGTCTGCCATTACCACAGGTGTATAACATCCAGCCCCAATCCATGCAGTCTGCTATTACCAAAGGTGTGTAAAATCCAGCCCCAATCCATGCAGTCTGCCATTACCACAGGTGTATAACATTCAGCCCCTAGCCATGCAGTCTGCCATTACCACAGATGAATAACATCCAGCCCCAATCCATGCAGTCTGCCATTACCACAGGTGTATAACATTCAGCCCCTAGCCATGCAGTCTGCCATTACCACAGATGAATAACATCCAGCCCCAATCCATGCAGTCTGCCATTACCACAGGTGTATAACATCCAGCCCCAATCCATGCAGTCTGCTATTACCACAGGTGTATAACATCCAGCCCCAATCCAAGCAGTCTGCCATTAGCACCGGTGTATAACAGACAGCCCTAGCCAAGCAGTCTGCTATTACCACAGTTGTGTAACATCCAGCCCTTGGCCATGCAGTCTGCCATTACCACAGGGGTATAACATCCAGCCGCTATCTATGCAGTCTGTTTTTACAGACATTTGTGTGCAAAGAGGTCACTGAATTCCAGCATGGTCCTGTAACAGGATGTTACCGCTGACACAAGTCACTATGTGAAATGTCTTGCCTTCGAAATATTGCACCATCACTTGTGAATGGTATTATTGCAAAGTGAAAGGAAGCGCAGGAACTCAGCCAAGTTACAGAGGGGGTCGCTGAGTGCTGAGGAGCATAGAACATACTGTAAGTCACCAACGCTCTGCTGACTCCATATCTGCATCAACATGAGCACACAAATTGTGCTGTGTCGGGGGCTTCATGGCATAACTGTTGCCTTTGCACCGCCCGTGGCTACGCCACTCCCCAGATGGCAGCAGACGAGAGAAAAACTGAGATGTCACGACCAGGGAGAGATTGGGCTTTGATTACTGATTTTGTTGATTGGAGTCCTTCAGCGCAGACATATCTTATCAGGATCGTTTCGCTCTTTGATCCCAGTTGAAAAGTGCATATTTAGTATCTATTACTTTCTGGTAATCGTTGATTAGTATGATGAGACACCGCGAAGATTCACATGATGGTATGAATTATCTATGGGTAGGGCCAGGCAGATGGTGAACAGAGTCCATGGGCCTCCTCACCATTAGCTAGGCTCAGATAGGCCCACAGGGGTACAGGTGAATCCCCGGGTGGGCCCCTGAGCGCGGTGGGCCACTAGTCTCCCACCCCCTGCACAAGTGGCACATAACACAGTAGACTTCCTGCACTACATACATATATTCCATGTCCGCACCTCAACCAGCCTGTGTTCATATAAAAAACCTGATAGATTATTAAAGAAACTCCCAGTTTATTATTCTAGACCTGATCAGAGCTGAGACGACTTCTAGGTGTAGAGGAAAGCCACCAGTGTCCTCTTCTCCCCAGGACCTACCTTCTCAAAGTCACTGCAGGGACCCCCATATTCAATCGTCTGGTAGCATCTTGCTGCTGTGTGAGGAGGTAATATTTGAATATGGCCTCATGCACACGACCGTTGTGTGCATCCGCGTCCGTTCTGTCATTTTTCACAGTTTAGCGGAGGTCCCATTCATTTCTATGGAGCTGTGAAAAAAAACTGATAGTCCTCCATTTTTTCTCTGCATCCGTGATCCGTGATTCCAGTCCGTCAAAAAGATATAACCTGTCCTATTCTTGTCAGTGGAAAACGGAGGACGGACCCATTCAAGTCAATGGGTCAGTCAAAAAAAACGGATGTACAACTGGTATGTCGTCCGCGTCCGTGTCCGTTTTTTTCTACAAGACAATTTCTCAAAGACATGACAATTATTTCCATCCAGATACCTAACGGATTGAATGTTGAATTTAGGGCTGTCTAATCTCTTACCTGTGGGAGGGTGTCTTATACCTATATAGTTTTTCTTTATATTTCAGGATATCTGGATGGAAATAATTGTCATGTCTTTGAGGACTTTACCCGGCATGAAGACTCCATGTGCGCCTATCCTTACATGATGTATTTGTTTGTTTATTTCTCTTTTGTTTTCTCCCTTCTCAAATTATTTCCAGACGGGATTACGGCTGTCTTGGTTCCCTAAATGAAGATTTATTGTCCCAGTGGAATGCTGGGTTATTTTATTATGGAGTGGTGTAAAATATTATCCTATGACATGGGTGAAGATGGAGTTTTTCGGTGCATGAGGGGACTCGGGGGTGACACTGAGGTGTTTTTCTCCCTTGTCCCGCATGGGGACACCAGTCCTGGAAACAGGGCTGGTGGCCCTATGTTAAGCATGCATGAACCCTGCCCCTACCCTAACAGTATACATGGAATGGGGGTATAATGATTGGAAGGAGTGGACATTGATTTGTTCCTCCTCCCTGTATCATAATGGTTAATGCATTCCGGTTGACACTGGGAGCCGTGACCTTATAATACTCCTCATAGTGTTATCAAGCTGTGTCTCTTTATCTAGAATGTCACCACTTTATCATTTATATATTTTAAGTTTCATGTAGACACAAGACAGCGGGTCCTGTAATTGTTTTGAGTGGATCTTGCCACACGGGGCGTGGAGCGTCCTGTGTAGACAGAGATCCTTGTTGCAGGGCGCAGGCGCACGGTACGGGGATCCGATGTTGACAGGATCCGTGCTGGCGCATGCGCAATACCTGGTCGGGAGACACAAGTGTTGTGCGCAGGCGTGGGACAGGTGGAATTCTCGCGAGAGCGGGACACCTGTGAACGCATGCGCAGTACACATCGTGGGACGCCAACAGGGTGACGCATGGAGCCGATCATGTTAGAGTCTGTTCCTTTTTAATGATTTATTTTGCACAGGAGCACATTATTAATGATTAATGAATCAATTGTATGTAATCATGGTGTATGCACAATATTATGAGATTAAGATTATGTATCAATTTGTCATCGCTTTCACTGGAAGCACCTGATGTTTTTAACTTTATAAAATTTGATTCACAATCATGTATTCACTTTGTAATCTGGTTAATATGTTTATTAGCAATTATGAAACACTTATGTATTCAGCTGTATTTATATCTGTTTGAGCACTACGATCACTAGCTTGACAAAGGCTCTATTGAGAGAGCTGAAATGCTGCATTGCTGTTGGGTGTAATAAAGTATCCATCTATTCACTGGAAGAGCGGAGTTCTGCCTTATTATCCTTCTGCTTTATAAATATCAATATAAATATGAGAATGCAGAATAAAACATAGGTATGAAAAAATAGTAATCAAGTGAAAAAAATGCATAAATAAAAATTGGGTGAGAAGGAATGCCCACCTAGAGTAATGGAGTTGACTCCATGATTTTATCATTATTTTTATTTTTAATTGTGATTGCTCCTGAAGAAGGGGGTCCGAGTTAACACCCCTGAAACGTGTTGGGATGACCTGTGATACCATTAAAGGATTTTACCGGAAGTACCATTTGTTGGGACTGAAGTTCTTCCTAAGATACTACAACCGATCCAGGCGGGGGGAGGTTGAGTTTGTGGGTGTCTTGAGCTGTATCCCACAGACCACCTCCCTGGTGAAGGGAGTTATCCATTTATATATTTCATTATTCGGATGCAAATCTCAGGTAATAAACATTATTGGCGAGCATGCCATATATATATCACATCATGAACATCCTTTTAAATAACATCATTCATAGTTACATGTATTACCTTTGCATATGTTAGTCAGTTATTTATATTATTTAATTTTTTTTTAATAACAGATGATAATCCTAGTAACCCCCTCCCCAAACTTCACCCGCCAACACCTGTCGCTCATGTTATAATAATGAAAGTACAAGTAATAAACACTTCAGTTCTACAACCCATTCACTGTGTACCGTCTCATTTATATCTCAAGTTTTCCCAGCATGCCCTTAACCTTTGCCTCTAGGTACCATTTGGTTTGCACAAAGGGAGACATCAGTTCCTCTATTTTCTCCCCTGTTAATACATGCTCAACTAATCTCCTCCATTTTTTTATGAACTTTGCCACCGCCTTCTCTCTATATTTACCAAATTCCAGCCTTTCCATATATAGTATCTTTTTCACCAAACCTATAACCTCATCCTTAGTAGGCAATGTATTTAACAGCCAATGACGTAGCAGGCATTTTTTGACCGCCATAAGTACTATATGTACTCCCGGTTCTGCTATACCTCTCCCTTGGGATTCATCTTGTTCCACTGGGATGTATTGAAATATACACTGCTGGGGCTCTGCTTTCACCTCTATGTCCCACACTTCTTTAATGAAGGAGATTATCTCATCCCACAGTGGCTTATGCCTACAATCCCACAACCCATGCAAGAGATCTGTTTTTGGTTGCGAGCATTTCGGACATTCTCTCAGGTAATGTGCTGGAGCGTTAGCGTATGAGAGATTGAAGGCATATGTGGCTTTATGTAGGATTCTCAGTTGCGACTCTTGCCATTGTTCGCTCTGGACTGCCCTTCTGATGTACTCCAAACCCTCTCTCATTTTGAGGGAGAGGTCTGTGACTTTTATGTCTCTTTCCCAATGTGCAAATACACTTTTGACCAAGCCCACAGAACTCGTACTATGAATACGTCTGTACAGATCTGAGAGTGAGGTCGAACCATCTATTCCCCCCAGGAGAGCTGCGAACCAGGTCAATCTGTCAGATTCTCCCAATGGCTTCAACTGGGCTTTACAATAAGCTGAAAGCGGAAGATATGGCAATGAGTGCGATGTAATTAGTTGGTATTTGCCCACCAATTGTTCCCAAGTCATCAACATATGGTCTGACATCCCCATTATATCACTCAGAGTGCGGATGCCTTTCTCCCTCCAACTTTTGAACATCCTATTGTCCCTTCCCTGTGGGAAGGCCGGGATGGACCACAGGGGCATCTGGGGTGACACGTATATCGGTAACTTATACAATTTCCTAATTGCTTTCCATGTCATTATGGTGTCTCTGAGTAGTATGGAATGCTTAATATTTGCTGGAAGGTCTTTAAGCCTGGTATGCATCAGGGCCACTAAGGCTGGTTTCACACGGGCGTTGCGGGAAAATGTGCGGGTGCGTTGCGGGAACACCCGCGATTTTTCTGCGCGAGTGCAAAACATTGTAATGCGTTTTGCACTCGCGTGAGAAAAGTCGCGCATGTTTGGTACCCAAACCCAAACTTCTTCACAGAAGTTCGGGCTTGGGATCGGTGTTCTGTAGATTGTATTATTTCCCCTTATAACATAGTTATAAGGGAAAATAATAGCATTCTGAATACAGAATGCATAGTAAAATAGCGCTGGAGGGGTTAAAAAAATAAAAAAATTAAAAATGTAACTCACCTTAGTCCACTTGATCGCGTAGCCCGGCTTCTCCTTCTGTCTCCTTTGCTGAACAGGACCTGTGGTGAGCATTAATTACAGGTAAAGGACCTTTGGTGACGTCACTCCGGTCATCACATGATCCATCACCATGGTAAAAGATCATGTGATGGATCATGTGATGATCGGAGTGACGTCACCAAAGGTCCTTTACCTGTAATTGATGCTCACCACAGGTCCTGTTCAGCAAAGGAGACAGAAGGAGAAGACGGGCTACGCGATCAAGTGGACTAAGGTGAGTTAACTTTTTTTAAAAAATTTTTAACCCCTCCAGCGCTATTTTACTATGCATTCTGTATTCAGAATGCTATTATTTTCCCTTATAACTATGTTATATGTTATAAACAGAAGAAGATGCCGGCTACGCGATCAAGTGGACTAAGGTGAGTTAAATTATATTTATTATTTTTAACCCCTCCAGCGATGTTTTACTATGCTTTCTGTATTCAGAATGCTATTATTTTCCCTTATAACCATGTTATAAGTGAAAATAATAATGATTGGGTCTCCATCCCGATCGTCTCCTAGCAACCGTGCGTGAAAATTGCTTGCGGATGCTTGCGATTTTCACGCAGCCCCATTCACTTCTATGGGGCCTGCGTTGCGTGAAAAACGCAGAATATAGAGCATGCTGTGATTTTCACGCAACGCAACAAGTGATGCGTGAAAATCACCGCTCATGTGAACAGCCCTATAGAAATGAATGGGTCGGTATTCAGTGCGGGTGCAATGTGTTCACCTCACGCATCGCATCCACGTGGAATACTCGCCCGTGTGAAAGGGGCCTAAGTCCCACGGTTGCGCCAACTCTCGTTCTATCTTGCCTGCCGAAAAGTAGTCAGTATTCCACACCCAATCTCTCACATGTCGAAACAGAGCTGCCAGATTATATAGTCTAATATCTGGCATTTTCAAACCCCCCTCCCACTTCAATAAACATAATTTTTTGTATGCTATGCAGGGCCTTTTTTTTCCCCAGAGGAAGATCACGAAAGCTGATTGTAGTTTCCTTATATCTACATGCTTCAGTAGCATTGGGATTGTCTGCAGCGGGTATAACATCTTGGGGAAACTGATAAGTTTTATTAGACACGCTCTCCCCGTCAGTGACAATGGTAATTCCTTCCATTTATCAAGCTCTTTGATAATCTTGTTAATTAACGGTGGGTAATTTAAAGTATAGATTGAAGATGCGGTTCTACCTATTTTGATCCCCAGGTACGTGAGATATTCCTTCCTTACTTCTACTCCAAGTTGGGACATATTTGGTTGGTTTTGGTCTCCCAAAAGCAAAAGTTGACTTTTGGACACATTTATTTTGTACCCCCTTACACCACTATACATTTGGAATGTCTCAAGTATTGTCTGTAAATGTAGATCCGGCGATCTCATGTAAATTAATAGGTCATCAGCAAAGCACGTGAGTTTCAGCACTTCTTTTCCCACTTTAATCCCCTCATATAAATTAGAACGTATTAGGTATAAAGCCCACGGCTCCAGAGCTAGATCAAACAATAAGGGCGATAATGGGCATCCCTGTCTTGTTCCTTTATTAAGCCGTATCACCTCTGACAGAAAACCCGGGACGTGTACCCTCACTTCGGGGCTGCATATAGGGCTGTGATACAGTTCCGAAAGTTACCCTTCAGAGCCATTATGTCAAGAACATCATCTAGCCATTGCCAGCTGACATTGTCGAATGCCTTAGTGGCATCAACTGCCAGGAGGGCATGCGAGATATTTGGCGTTCTCCCCTTTAAACTGTCTTGCAGTGCCAATACCTTCCTAATATTTGTTACAGCAGAACGGCCTTTAATGAAACCAACCTGATGGTCCCCGATTATATCCGGCATAAGTAACGCCAGCCTGTTGGCCAAGATTTTAGAAGCCAGTTTTAGATCTTGATTGATCAAGGATATGGGTCTGAATGATTCCGGGTTTGTTAAATCTTTTCCTTCTTTAGGAATAAGTTTAATGTATGCAGTGTTACCGGAGGGCGGTATTCTTCCCCCCTGAATCACTCCATTAAACAATGCAGCTAGCACTGATACAATCTCTGGTCCCAGAGCTTTGTAAAATTCTGCTGGAAACCTGTCGGGGCCTGGTGACTTCCCGTTCTGTAAGGATTTGATTGTCTGTGTTATCTCAGCCTCCGTTATTTCCGCATTAGGACTAGCTAATGCCTCGTCTGTCAATATGGGGAGTCGTACCTTCGCTAGAAGATCCTGAGCCACCCGCTTGTCATAAGATTCTTGAGAATACATAGCTGTGAAATAGTTTTTCATAATTTCCACCATCTTTCCAGGGTGGGTGTGCAGCACCCCCTTTTCATCTCTAAGGGGATATATTTGTACGCGTCGAGTGTATGGGCGCGCAAGATTTGCCAATAATTTACCTGCTTTGTTACCGTGCCTAAACATTTGACCTTGCCTTCTTGTAAATAGTCATAGTTATGTTTTGCTGTGACCCACTGTGTTCTATTGATATCTGACGGGTCATCCAGATATTTTGTATATGCTAGTCGGACAAGCTGAATCGCCTGCTCATATTTTTTCTGAATATCTCTTTTCCGTCCTATTGTATATGACATTATGCGCCCTCTTAACACTGCTTTGGCAGTTTCCCAAAAAAGCTCTGGGTCTTGCCTGTGGGATTCATTATCCTGGGAGTACTCCCACCACCACCCCTTTAATCTGTCAATAAAATCCTTAATCAGACAGCAGGTGACTAGGCATCCTCCAGACATGGTCCGAGCCCCTAGGAAGAGTCTCAGTAACCTCAACCCACAGCGGAGCATGATCCGATATCAGCAGATCAGCCATTTCAGTTTTTTGAGTTCTCAGAATCACATCCGGAGACGCTAATAGGTAGTCTATTCTAGACCAAGACAGTTGGGAGTGAGAGTAGTGAGAATACTTCCTATCCATCGGGTGATGATGTCTCCAGATATCAACTAGGCCGGTCGCCTCCAGCAACGGGGTCAATGTATGGGGTCCTTCTGGATTTTGCAAGAACTGACTGCGTCTCTCCTGCTTTCTGTCCTCTACACTATTACGTACTCTGTTAAAGTCACCTCCCACTATCATTTGGGGGCCCTTATTTTGCAGGATAGAGGTCTCCAGTGCCTGGTAAAAACTTGATTGGGCCGTGTTTTAGGAATATATATTATACAGGAGCAGTTGGCCTCCCGTCAGACCTAACTCCACTCTCATCACTCTACCCTCCCCATCTGTTTCACATTTGTTCAGGATGTACTGTAAGTTTTTGTGTAATAGCATCATTGTGCCTGCCTTCCTACCCACCGATGGAGATCCCAGTACCTGGCCAACCCACTGTTTGCGCATTCTCCGGAAGTCTTGCTCCTCTAGATGTGTCTCCTGCCTCAGGGCAATATCTGCCTTTAGTTTTTTGAGATGTCTGAGCACCATGTTAAGTTTAGTCTGCGAACGCAGACCTTTGACATTCCACGTGACGATTCTCATATAGGTATTTGATTTAGAGCTATTATCGGAGACACATCCAGAGGAGGGTCAGACCGTCTGTCCATGACCAGTGAGTTAAAGTACAAATCAGCGATGAGCAGCAATAAAAGCGACAGTTCCCCATTTAGAACTCCCGCCCTTCCCCTTCCCAACAATGAACATATATTGCGTTCAACAACGACATCAAATTAATAGCATTGACTTCTCTTTTTTCGCACCACCACCGGAGCTGTCGTTACTCCGTTCCTCTCTAGCAAGTAAACAATAAACAGATAAACTCTATGAGAACCTCCCTCACCCAAAGCCCTAAGCAACTCTTCAGTATAGGCTCACCATTGTGAACCCGATATTTCCCCTCCCCTCAGAGTTAACATCGTAATTGATCATTTCTATGATTTTTTATTAATTTTTTGTTTCTCCTTGAAGCTATATTTCCCCCTTACTTCATGTATGCAATCATTTTCTTCTTCCCCCCACCCCCTTTACACTAATCAGATGAATCCCAACACTGTTACCCTCCATTTCGTAGAATATAAACTGATTCATCTATTGGCCGCCTTCTCAGCAGTCCTAGCAAATACACGTCTTCCAAGCCTCTTTCTTCTCAGTCTTGGGAATCCTCCGTAGCCTCCCTGATCCTCGGCAAACCCTGGCGGTATGGAGAGTCCGATAGTTTCTCCCTTCTGTGGTTGTGTACGGGTCCCGACGGTTTCCTGCCTCTCACTTGACTTGGTTCCCCATCCATGTCAATGTCCATCGCTTCCCACGCTTCCTTGGGAGTAAGGTACGTATCAATACAGCCATTTTGGTGGAATACCCTCAGCGTGGCAGGGAACAGCAGTGCGAATTTTATTTTCCTCTCGACTAAGGTGGAGCATATTTGCAAAAAAGCTCTCCGTCATTTTGTAACTTCCACGGAGTAATCGCTGAAGAGGAACACTTTTACACCCCTCAACATGAATGGGTGTTGGGCTCCCTTGTATTTCTTCAGGATCGCCTCTTTGGCGGCATAATTTAAATATTTTGCTATGGCCGGCCTCGACCTAGAACGTCCCTATTCCGTTTCAGGGGGTCGGGCCGGACCCAATCTATGGGCCCTCTCAACGGTGTATTTGCCTTGTAGTCCAAGAGCTTGGGGGAGTTCCGTCGCAAATATCTGCGGCAGTTGCGATGGCGGGATATCTTCCGGTAACCCCACCACTCGGAGATTACTTCTTCTCGATCGATTCTCCAGGTCCTCCATCTTGTCTTTAAGTGTCTGATTGTTAGACAACACTTCACGTACCCGCACCTGCGTTTTCTCCAGTTCCTCCTCCATTATAGCTACTCTCTGCTCCAGCTCTGCTATCTGGGAGGAGTGCTGGGAGACCTCCGTTTGGATCTGGAGGAACGCTGCCGAGACTGTGGCTTCCAGCGTGGACTTAATGTCTGGCGCAAGTAATTTCGCCACTTCTATCGCCATATTACGGCAGGAGATGGTAATGTCCTGATCAGGGGGTTAAACTGACCTCCGCGTCCTCAGTCCCCGTCTCTGAGTGTTTGGCTAGTGGCTGCGCCGCTGACCGGGTAAGTCGCTGGGTCTTCTCTGCGGCTGCCATCTTGTTTCGCGGCTGTTTGACGTCGCCTTGCGAGAGTCGCGCTGGCGTGCTCGCTATGCCTTCCTTCCTCAGGAATTATTCCATCCACTCCTTTTAAACTCTGTGCGGGGGGTCAATGTGGAAAAAAATCACCATTCGAGGGGTGTAAGACTCGGTTTGCGGGCTTCAGGTGCCGGAGCTCTGATCTCCCTCAGCCTCTCATGCGCGCGTCGGAACCGGAAGTCTCCACCCAATTTTTATTTATGTATTCTTTTCACTTGATTACTATTTATTTATACTTTTACCTATGTTTTATTCTGCATTCTCATATTGATATTTAGCAACCTTCAGTAGATGGCGCCTCTTCCTGTGGCTGATAACTTCATCCCTCTCTCATTATATATACCTATGTAGCACTTTCTACACATACAGCCACTAACGGCAGACGCCTTCTACTCCCTCTGCTTTTTGCCAACAACCCTCCTTTCTATTGGCGCCCTGCGGTTACTCTAAGAACTTTTGGACCTACATCCAAACAGCTCTTTGATTAACACTCTCCTTTTTCTTTTTGCCTGTACCCATCTGTTGACTTGCCCCAGTCTCATATTAGCCCCCAAGACTCTTTGATCATCCTCTTGCCGCTTTTGATTAGCCCACATGCGTCTTTTGATCAGCCCCCATTTCCTTACATGTGCCCCATGTCTCAGATGACATAAAATAAAAAAAATCACTTACCTCTCTTGCTCCGGGCACCGCCGCTCCTCACCACCCGTGATCTTCTTCCTTCTCCTCCATCGGCTGTGCTGTGAACCGGACTGCACAGCATGAGGTCACAGAGCGCCCTCACGCTGTGCGCAGCCATAGCACAGCCGACAGCCGAGGACCAGGAAGCGGTGAGTACAGAGCCTTCCTGGTCCTCCGGTACTACATTATGGAAGCGCTCATTAGTATTCGCCCCATAAGACGCAGGGGCATTTCCCCCCACTTTGGGGGGAAAAAACTGCGTCTTATGGGAAGAAAAATACAGTATTTCACTTTACTGACATAGAAGTCAGATAAAGTTGGTAGGGTGGAAGGTGACTTGTTTTATTATTATTTTTATTTTATTTTTTAAGTAAAATGTATTCCGCTAAATTCAATAAAAAAGTCTAAATTTGTCAGAAATCTAGAGTGTCGTCTGGGAGGGATTGTTGCACGCATACTGGGTGGGGGCCCATACTGTTTTGCTATGGGGCCCTATGAGACCTGTACACAGCTTCTCCCACTCTCAGTTGAGAAGTGGATACAATAGACCAGTGGTGGCGAACCTATGACACGGGTGCCAGAGGCGGCACTCAGAGCCCTCTGGAAAATGTCTATGGTGTACCAATATGCCTTAGACTTCTCCTGCCATTCCTCAGCGCAGGGCGCACTATGTACGGCACGGGCAGCGCATTGAATGCAGGCAGGCTATTATAGCTAAATGATAAAGTACATGGAAGATATACTGTACTGGACTGTAGTATTCAGGGTAAATTTCTGTGTTTGCGATAAACAAGTGGGGTTTGGGTTGCAGTTTGGGCACTTGGTCTCTACAAGGTTCGCCATCACTGCGCTAGACTATACTCTGTAAGCTAAACAGCTTGGACTCCAGACTGATACATTGTAACAAACTATCAGCGATTTGTGCAGCTACTGCTGATGTGTTTTGCTCACAGAGCATTATCTATATTTGATACAATTGTACTTCAGTGATAGAAAGCTTATCAAGGGGCACTGGGCTAGCACTGTTTCTGTGGGCTCCCCCTAGTGGCAGTTGCAGGCAAAACGAATTTAAAATGTCATTCTGTGGCTGAGAACTGGGAAGCTCTATGCTACAAGTGTTTATCAGGGGGCACTCCGCTGACACTGTATATAGGTGGCCTTATGCGGACACTATTGTTTATCAGGGAGCACTCTGCTGGCACTGTATATAGGTGGCCCTATGCGGACACTATTGTTTATCTCTGATGTAGATATTCTCTTTTCTCATCTTCTCCATTCACACCAGACCACCATGATGATTTTTCACCCATCTCTCGTCTCTACAGTTTGACAAAAAAAATCTTAGTTTCCTACTTTTACATTATCCTCCCACCCTCTAGACAAATCATCCTGCCACCCCCAGTACTGTGCCCGCTGTGCTCCCCAATATTATACTGCAGAAACAGATAAACGGCCTGATATTATTAGTACCATGCAGATAGTGCCCTTCAATAACCGCGCCCAGCAAATAGTGTCCCTGACACTAATAGTCCCCTAAAAAGAATATCCCCCCAAAAGAATTGTGCTAAGCTCATACTGTGCCAGGGTACCCCCCCCCCCCCCCCCCCCAGTAATAGTGCTCCCAAAAGTATCACCAACAGTAATAATTATCTGCAAGAGCGTACTTGGTAGCAATAGCCCCTTCAGTACCTCAACAATAATATCCCCGCTTTGCCCCAGAAGTAATAATGCTCCCATAGTGCCCATACTAGTAATCATGTTCCCCATAGTCCCCCAGTAGTAATAAAGCCCACCATAATGCCCCCTAGTAGTAATAATTCTCCTTTTAATGTGACAGTAGAAAAATGCCCCTTAAAATGAGCAGCAGTACAAAAATGCCCCCTTATAATATGTGCCAGTGGAAAAAAAATGCCCCCTAATAATGTGCACAAGTACAAAAATACCCTTTTCCAGTGCCCCCAATTGAGCTAATGTCCATATAGTGCCCCCATACTGTGTGCCAGTATAAATACCCCTATATAATGCCCCCATAGTGCTTCTCTCCCTCATAATGTGCCAGTATAAAATACCCCTATATAGTGCCCCCAGTAGATGCCCCCATAGTGCTCCTCTCCCCCTTCCCCATAGTGCCCCCATAATGTACCGCTATAAAATTCCCCTATATAGTGCCCCAGTAGATGCCTTTAGTGTCCCCATAATTTGCCAGTATAAATACCCCTTCTTAGAGGCCCCAGTAAATGCCCCCATAGTGCTCCTCTTTCCCCCTTCCTCACAGTACTCCCCATAATGTGTCATGTGTCCCAGTATAAAATGTCCCTATACAGAGTGTAGTGTCCCACTATGTGCTTTATGTGGGCACTTTAAAGTTTTGAACTGTCATATTAATGTATTGTGGTATCAAGCTGTAATTCCTATTATCAGGCTGTAGGAGTGTAATTGCATCTATTCGCCCCCAGGTGGTGCTGGCATCACTGATATATATTTCTGGGGTTTGCTAATAAAGTTGGTTGAAGTTAATCCAGTGTGGAGAGCTAAGAGGAAGTTAATGGAGGAGGTGAACAAGAGCAGTCCACAATGTAGCTGCCATCTTATCCCCTTTGCTTTGGCCAGGCCAAGGGAGCACAAGAACAGTATTACAGCAGCATAGCACAGACCAGTGAGTCTATGTCTGAATATAGAGAAAGTCTAGTGGAGATTAGAGCTAGAACAAGCCAATGGACGTCACCAGCAACAGTGACCGGGAGGAACTTAAAAGGTACCTGGACACAACCGGATGATTAGTGCGCAGAATTGTCCTTTACCACATGCCTCTATGGACATAGTTGACCTGAACCTTTCCAGAGAGCATCCTGCATAAATAATGTAGCAGAGCGTTTGCCTGCCACGAGGGAGAACGCCCTTATTGGATTGCTCAACATAAAGCAAGAAGTTTATTATATTCAGTACCTGAGTGCTAGAGTGTGGACATAGAATAGAAAGATATAGAAGGAAGGAAAACTCCTCAACTTACAATTGCCAAGCCTGTTATAAGGAAAACAGATGAACCAATATTTGGATTGATTGCTTTGCCATATACATGAACTGTACTAACTACCTCAAAACAAGTGATTTAGTAAAAGTTCTGTTGTTTACTACAATTGACTCCTCATCCTTTCTACCAAAGCACCTTAAGCATACCCATTACCATCAAGGGCACCTCAACTTCCATCTGCCTGGTGTTCCTTACAATAGAGAGTGCCCCGGAGGATTTAATGCTGTCTTCCCCGTCACTGCACGCTGGCCTATCGAGGTTCTGCTAACCGCGAGTACCAAAAACTACTACTACCCCCATCGGCCCACCGTAGTCTCACGTGTTGCAACTGTGGACCCGGTCGCTGCAAGAGCCCCCAGTAGATGCCCTCATAGTGCCCCCATAATATGCCAGTATAAAATACCCCTTCTTAGTGCCCCCAGTAGATGCCTCTATAGTGCCCCCCCTTCTCCATAGTGCCCCTATAATGTACCAGTATAAAATACCCCTTCTTAATGCACCCAATAGATGCCCCCATTGTTCTCTTCTCCCCCCTTCCCAATAGTGCCCCCCATATAAAATAACCCTTATTTGTGCCCTCAGTAGGTGCCCCCATAGTGTCACTCTCCCCCCTTCCCCATAGTGCCCCCCATATAAAAAAAAAAACCTTCTTTGTTCCCTCAGTAGATGCCCCCATAGTGCCTACCATAATGTGCCAGTAAGAAACGCCCCTTATTAGGGCCCCTAGATGCCCCCATAATGCTCCTCTCCTGTACTGTGCCATATATAAAAATAAAAATAAACACATATACTTACCTCCATGTATAACACCCCAGAATGGTGTTACCATTCCAGTACCCTGCTACTGTCTCTAATGGGCTAACATAAATGCCATCCTGTGTATTTCTTTCCAGGCCCTCTACATTGTGCAATCTAGTCTAAACAAGAGAGGACTCAGAGGAGTAAGGTGTGGCACGCTCACAGCCTGACGTGCCTATGTCAGCCAGAGCAGCCTAAGCTCTGTTGACCATGGAAGTAGATGTCTGGAAGCCATAGGGACCAGAGGCAATCGTTCTTCGGTCGCCATAAGAGAAATCAGCAAGAGGAATAGTTCTTCGGTTGAAGATACCTTATTTACTGAGTGTCGGGTGGGGAATAACATCCCAAGGCACTCCATCCAAGGATACCAGAACAGACCTAAAGTACAGAAACCAGAACTAAGCAGAGTTCAGTGCAGCATAAAGAAAGAAAGCAAAGTAATTAAGCAAGCCTGTCAGTACAGCAGAGATAGAGAGAAAGCAGAGCTATCAAGTTTGCCTGCCAGTTTATGCCAAAGCATGCTGGAACCAAGACAAAGCCTGCAAATCGTTTGGATGAAAGTTTATTCAAGTAAAGCTGCCGTTGAAATTCATATTAAGGTCTGGACTAAAGTTATTTCTTCTTCATAACTCAACTATTCCCCTTTTTAATGCTACAGAGCCTAAGCCTGGGGTCCCGCTGTGTAGGAGCACCGTGACACATACAGGCCGCAGCACACCACTCGGCATTCCTCTAGGATGCAATAGAGCCCCGGGGGGCAGCTTGTTGCACATGCGTATGGCAGTGATGCGATGCAGGCCTTTTCTAGCCTGTGTCCTGCACTGTACGGCTCAGGCGGCGTGATGACGTCATCGCGCCGCCTGCATCAGCCTCTGATAGGCTGCAGGCCTAGTGCCTATCAGAGGAGCCACAGCATCCATCTGTATTGCTGTCCTGAGGACTGCGATACAGATGAATATAGAAATGAGTGCTCCCACAATGGAAGTGCTCATCTCCTACTGACATGCTGCCACCGCCGCCGCCCACTTATCTCCAAGGCCGCGCCGCCTGATCGCCATACCTAATTGTTGGTGCAGCCCTGATTGAAGTGTGTCCTGACATCAGCAGATCATGTGACACTAACCACACCCATTGTTCTTACCAGTGACGCGTCTTACATCCTACATTACAAGTCACCAATGCAGGACGTCACCTACAGGAACAGGGTGCAGTGGTCGGATAATAATTTTACAATAGCGTGGTTTTGATAAATGGTGGAATTTGGGGAAAGTGATTATAACAGATATCTGTTGGGATGGATACATCAGTGGCACAACCCCTTTAATGTTTCTCTTTGTGTTTAGATGACTACTTGTCACATTTCTGCCTCCTACACTGCTCCATCTCCACACTATTCAGATTCCCACATAACAGACGAGATTCGTTTTTATAGTTTATTTTCATGTTGATATTTTACATTTTCTATCCTCACAACTAAAATAACTCGGCTTGCTTGATTTTTTTTTTACGAAGTTTACCGTACATAACTGAAAACAAAATGACAACTAAAATGGTAGCAAGTAAGAGCGCAAATTCCACATATAAAGCAGTCATTGCATCCGAGGTGGAGACTTTCAGTCCCAGAAAGTGCACAAATGGTGGTTCCTGCTCTCCCGAGGGTCCTGTAGTGGGGCTGCTGCCGCTGGTCGTGGCTGTGGGCCTGGAAGTTGTACCTGCCGGAAAACAGTGCATTCTGGGTAAATGTCTCCTACTATTTACATGTGATGCTGGGGTTTAGATATTATAATTGAGGCTCAAAAATATAATTTATTAGAAACAACCAAGACAATTCTGATGATTCTGGAAATTTGAACTTCAGTGGATGTTTTTACTGAACATTTATTGTAATAAGGCTACATGCAAACCGCAGATCCGCAAAAAATGACAGCCGCCCATGTGCCTTTCCGCAATTTGCGGAACTGAACGGGCGGCCCATTGTAGAAATGCCTATTCTTGTCCACAAAACGGACAAGAATAGGACATGCTATATTTTTTTTGCAGGGCCACGGAACGGAGCAACGGAAGCGGACAGCACACGGAGTGCTGTCCGCATCTTTTGCGGCCCCATTGAAGTGAATGGGTCCGCACCCGAGCCGCAAAAAATGCGGCTCGGATGCGGACCACAACAACGGTCGTGTGCATGAGGCCTAACACAGACATAAGAATTATTGACCCTCCTCTTACACTGCTCACAAAATGTTAGGGATATTTGACTTTCTGGTGAAATATATGGAAAACGTAAAAAGTTCCCGCTCCAGTGATATTATTTCATGAAAGTCAGGCATTTAAGTAGAAGCAGCAATGGTGATTTCCTTATCTCAAAAACAATTTATTGACACAAAAGCCACCACCAGTGGTGGGTATAGCCCCACAAAAAATGGCAGTGTCTCAATAACTTGTCCTGTGGCCTTGAGCATAAATTACAGCTTGACAACGATGTCTCCTGATGTTCACAAGTTGACCTATTGTCTGCTGAAGCATGGCATCCCACTCTTCTTGAAGGGCGGCTCTCAGGTCATTGAGGTTCTGCTGTAGAGAGTTAGAAGTAGCCATTCCCCACTGATGTGACCTCAATGAGCTGGCGCATTATCATCCATGAAGATAAAATTATGCCTGTGTTGTTCATGCAGAGGTTATTCAAGTAGTATGGGCTTGTCAATGTACCATTCACAAAGTGTAGAGCAGTTCTGTATTGACTAGACACACCAGCCCACACTGTAACACCACCACCACCAAAGGCTCGTCTGGTGACAACAGTGGCTGATGCCTTGCTGTCTTCTTGACGTCTCTATCATTTCTGCTCAGTGTGAATCGACTTTCATTAGTGAACAGCACTGAGGCCCACTGGTCCCTCGTCCAGGGTAGATGTTCCCTGGCCTATGCAAGACAATGACGCCTGTGTTCAGGTATCCTTGCAGGTCGTTTAGCCGGCAGACCACGCTGATGTAAACAGTTTCGAATGCTCTGACGTGACACTTGGGTTCCTGTCACCTCCCTTAAATGTGCCTGGAGTTGTGTGGAATACATCATCCAGTTCCGCGGGGAATTGATCACAATGAAGAGGTCATCAGTGTGGGATGTGTTCAACGGACATCCACTTCTATGCCTTTCTGTGACTCTTCCAGTCTCCCTGTATCTATGTTGCAACATGCTGATGACACTCTGTGTCCCTCTAAGCTCAGTGGCCACTTCCATCTGAGAACATCTTGCTTGAAGCCTCACAATAGCGAGGTACTGTTGATCAATTGTTAGGTGTTGTCTTGGTCTCATGATGTCAAAATATGAACAGCCTGATGAGGAGGACTGTTTAAATACCAATTCTAACTGAACCAGGAAATGTATTGGGCGATTCATGGATCAAACACCTGTTGTGAATTTTGCCTTGTGAGAGAACAGCAAGTTGTGCAAAAAGTACTGAAACATTGAACAGTTGGACATGTGCATTCAAAAGTTTAGAGACGGTAACATTAGGTTCACCTGTAAAGGTTAGAGTGCATTTTAGGTTCATCCTGAAATTTCGCCCACAAGCCAAATATCCCTAACTTTTTGTGAGTAGCGTATGAGTGCCTTTACTTATGTCACACAATCATTTACACTCACCTTCAGTTTCCGGTTGTAGGCATGGATGAGACCCGTTATGTGGATCCGGAAAGCCATTACACTGAACCAAAGATCTGTAGTATGTCACAGAAGATTTAGGGAGACGAGACAGATTTGGGTCTGAATAGTTAGTGTAATATAAACCGAACCGCTCAGTGTAACAAACCCTCTAATGTTTCACTTTGTGTTTCAGGAAACTACTTGTAATTCCCCAACCCCCGGTCACATTTCTGCAGCTTGCACCGCTCCATAGCCGCACTATTCACAAACTCACAAACACATAACAGACGAGATGAGTTCATATAGTTTATTTTGATGTTAATATTTTAAATTTTCTATCCCCACAACTAAAATACCTTTGCTAACTTGTGTTTTTTACGAAGTTTACCGTACAAAACTGAAAACAAAATGAAACCCAAAACTGCAGCAAGTAAGAGAGCAAATTCCACATATAAAGCGGTCATCGCATCCGAGGTGGAGACTTTCAGTCCCAGAAAGTGCACAAATGGTGGTTCCTGCTCTCCTGAGGGTCCTGTAGTGGGGCTGCTGCCGCTGGGTCTGGAAGTTGTACCTGCCGGAAAACAGGGGATTCTGGGTAAATGTCTCCTATAACTTAAATGTGATGGTGTATCTCAATGACTAAGTTGTCTCCAAGTTATAATTCATCAGAAACAAACAAAAAAGTTATAATAATTCTGGAAATTTGAATTTCAATGGAAAATTTGTAGTAACATACGCCTAAGAATTATTGACCCTCCTCTTATGAGCGCCTTTACGTATGTCAGAGGATCGTTTACACTCACCTTCAGTTTCTGGTTCTAGGCATGGATGAGACCCGTTATGTGGATCCGGAAAGCCATTGCACTGAACCACGGATCTGTAGTATTTCACAGAAGCTTTAGGGAGACGAGTCAGATTTGGGTCTGAATAGTTGGTGTAATATAAACCGAACCGCTCAGTGTAACCTGACGCCCACTCAAAGTTATCCATCAGACTCCAGGCGGAGTATCCACGGAGATCAACACCATCGTACTTTACAGCTGCAGAAGAGAACAGTCAGATAGAGGGATGTACAGTAATACCAGACAGAGTTATAGCAGTTATATTCTAGTACATAGGAGCAGTATTATAGTAGTTATATTCTTGTACATAGGGGCAGTATTATAGTAGTTATATTCTTGTACATAGGAGCAGTATTATAGTAGTTATATTCTTGTACATAGGAGCAGTATTATAGTAGTTATATTCTTGTACATAGGAGCAGTATTATAGTAGTTATATTCTTGTACATAGGAGCAGTATTATAGTAGTTATATTCTTGTACATAGGAGCAGTATTATAGTAGTTATATTCTTGTACATAGGACCAGTATTATAGTAGTTATATTCTTGTACATAGGGGCAGTATTATAGTAGATCATTTGATCTGTTTCGATGGAACACACCTAGCGCTTGTACTTTATGGTGTCATGTTTACGAAAATACTTCTATGGGACAACTTTTTCGCTAAATGTCCCTTTACATGTTTTATATTGTTCATTCTCTTATATGATGATGTCATATGAAAATGGTAACCTGTTTGGTTGCTTCACTCTTGGTGATTAAATAAAGAATAAAAATAAATAAAAGATCCAGAGTGTGACCATCTCTGTGAGTGGGAGTGGAGGACCACTGTCAGAGGGCGAAGGAGGAAGAGAGTGCTAGAAGGTGGCTGAGTGGCAAGTGTCATTGGAGATGTTGAAGTCACCCATGATGATAGTGGGGATGTCAGCAGATTATAGATAGATAAATTATACACACAAACTAAATATTTTTTTTTATACTTTACATACAGCAGATATACCAGTATCTCACAAAAGTGAGTACACCCCTTACATTTTTGTAAATATTTTATTCTATCTTTTCATGGGACAACACTGAAGATCTGACACTTTGATACGATGTAAAGTAGTCAGTGTACAGCTTGTATAACGGTGTAAATTTGGTGTGCCCTCAAAATAACTCAACACACATCCATTAATGTCTAAACCGTTGGCAACAAAAGTGAGTACACCCTTAAGTGAAAATGGCCAAATTGTGGCCAAAGTGTCAATATTTTGTGTGGCCACCATTTTTCTAGCACTGCCTTAACTATTTTGGGCATGGAGTTCACTAGAGCCTTACAGTTTGCAACTAGAATCCTCTTCCATCCCTCCATGATAACATCACGAAGCTGGTGGATGTTAGGGACCTTGCGCTCCTCCACCTTCTATTTGAAGATGCCTCACAGATGCTTAATAGGGTTTAAGTCTGGAGACATGCTTGGCCAGTCCAGCACCTTTACCCGCATTTTTTTTTTAGCAAGGCAGTGGTCGTCTTGGGGTCGTTATCATGTTGGAATACTTTCCTGCGAACCAGTTTCTGAAGGAAGGGGATCATGCTCTGCTTCAGTATGTCACAGTACATGTTGCCATTCATGGTTCCCTCAATGAACTGTAGCTCCCCACAGCCGGCATCACTCATGCAGCCCCAAACCATGACACTCCCACCACCATGCTTGACTGTAGGCAAGACACACTTGTCTTTGTACTTCTCACTTGCCAACACACGCTTGACACCATGTGAACCAAATAAGTTTATCTTGGTCTCATCAGACCACAGAACATAGTTCCAGTAATCTATGTCCTTAGTCTGCTTGTCTTCAGCAAATTGTTTGGGGGCTTTCTTGTGCATCATCTTTAGAAGAGGCTTCCTTCTGGGAAGACAGCCATGCAGACCCATTTGGTGCAGTGTGCGGTGTATGGTCTGAGCACTGACAGGCTGACCCCCCACCCCTGTGACCTCTGCAGCAATGCTGGCAGCACTCATACATCTATTTTAAAAAGACAACCTCTGGATATGACGCTGACCATGTGCACTCAACTTCTTTGGTCGACCATGGTGAGGCCTGTTCTGAGTGGAACCTGTCTTGTTAGACCGCCGTATCGTCTTGGCCACAGTGCTGCAGCTCAGTTTCAGGGTGTTGGCAATCTTCTTATAGCCTTGGCCATCTATATGTAGAGCAACAATTCTTTTTTTCAGATCCTGAGACAGTTCTTTGCCATGAGGTGCCATGTTGAACTTCCAGTGACCAGTATGAGAGAGTGTGAGAGTGATAACACCAAATGTAACACACCGGGGAGGGAAAATGTGTACTCACTTTTGTTGCCAGCAGTTTAGATATTAATGGTGTGTTGAGTTGTTTTGAGGGCACACCAAATTTACACTGTTATACAAGCCGTACACTGACTACTTTAATTGAATGAAAGTGTCAGATCTTTAGTGTTGTCCCATGAAAATAACTAATAAAATATTTACAAAAAGGTGACGGGGTGTACTCACTTTTGTGAGATACTGTACTTTTATAATGACCTGAAGGTGTTAGTGAAGTGAGGTTGCTGTGTATATGCCTCCTTATAGATGCTGAGCTCTTGTGAGTAGTGTTGAGCGCGAATATTCGAATAGCAAATATTAATCGCGAATATCGCAACTACGCTAATTTGCAAATATTTCGAATATAGTGCTATATATTCGCTATATCGAAGATTCGTCATTTTTTAACATCTGAAAACATGATTCCTCCCTGCTTCTTTCTTGTGGGTCAATAAGTCATTGGCCCACAAGCAACTTAAGCAGGAAGGAATCATGTTTTCATATGGAAAAAAAATGACGAATATTCTAAAAAAGAATATATAGCAATATAGTGAATATATTCGTTATTTTTAATATTCGCCTTTTTTCCCCTAATCTGTACAGTTGTTCGCATACTCCTCCCCGACAAGCGTCCCCGTCACCATGGGAACACCTGTGGGTTAGAAAATACCATCGGATCTGAGTTTTTCCTGAGATCGTGAAAACTCAGATCCGATGGTATATTCTAACTCACAGGCGTTCCTATGGTGATGGGGACGCTTGTCGGGGAGGAGTATGCCAAAGTGGAATAACAGTGCTGATTGAAAAAAAAAAAAGACGAATATTCTAAATAACGAATATATTCGCTATATTGCTATAACTTTGTTTTTTAGAATATTCGTCATATTCTAAAAAACAAATATTCGTAAAATACACATATAGACTGCAATTTAGCTAATATAGTGCTATAGTATTTTTGTTTTAAAAGTGTAAATTTTTTCCAAATCTGAAGTTCAGAAGAGACCAAAAAAATTAGACTATAAAAAAAAAGATTATAGCACTATATTAGCTAAATTACAGTCTATGTGTATTTTACGAATATTCGCTAAATTGCTATATATTCTTGTTTTAGAATATAAAAAATATTCTAAAAATCTAAGTTATAGCAATATAGCGAATAATACACATATAGACTGCAATTTAGCTAATATAGTGCTATACTATTTTTTTAAAATAGTGTAAATCTTTTCCAAATCTGAAGTCCAGAATAGACAAAAAAATTTGACTATAAAAAAAAAGAATATAGCATATTAGCATATTAGCTAAATTACAGTCTATATGTGTATTTTACGCATATTCGCTATATTGCTATAACTTCGTTTTTTTAGAATATTACGAATATTCTAAAACAAGAATATATAGCAATATAGCGAATATTTCGAAAAATGCACATATTAGCCAATAGCCATAGCCAACCAATAGGAAAGTTGCCTTATACAGTTAAAAAAAAAAAAACGCAATACGCAAATAATTAAGTCGCATATTATTCGTGATAAATAGAATAATGACGAATATTCGATTTCAACGAATATAAGACGAATATTCAATCGAATATTCGCGAAATCGATTATGGCACCTCCCGCTCATCACTACTTGTGAGTAATTTAACTACAAGTAAAGACTGGATGTGGTTGACTGACATGGATTGCAGATACGTTTGGCCTGCGTTGTATATAATCCCATACCTTTCAGAGCCTCATTCACATAATGCTTATAAAAATAGGTTCTCCAGTCATCATTTAGATTTGTCCCACGCTCAGATATGCCGTTTTCTGTGATATATATAGGAGGGTTGTTAAATTCTTCCTTTATCCAGTTTAATAACCTTCTGAGTCCAAAAGGCACCACTTTCAGCCATGCACTCCCAGATCCGAGCCAGGTCTGGTCGCTCAGTGTATAAACCCCCCTGTAATGGAGGACAGGAAATCCATCAAATCTCTTTATTTTCTTTTTAGTTAGGATCCAGTTATAGTCAGTGTCACCTTACCTGTCCCCTTGATAAGCCTGATAGTCTAGATCATAGACAGCATTTCCAACCAGAACGCTAGTGTAGTGGTTCAGGCCTAAGAAGTCGTACGTGCCTTTTATTCTTTGCTTCTCACTGTCTGTAAACTCTGGGAGCCTGAAGATGATGAAAAGCATAGCAATGACTATCTATCCAAAGTATGAAGGGCAGGTGTGGTAAGGATCATGCATCCATATGAGGAATAGACCTTTGATTCTGTTATGTCCTGCAGACCACACATCCAGGTCTTTACCCCTTTTTGTCACCTCCAGCTCAGAAACACTTCTCACATCTGCTCTTCCTTCAACCACAAATCACCCAATATGCCTGTGCATGCCCTCGTCATCTCCTGCCTAGACTACTGCAATATGCTCCTGTATGCCCTTCTCTCTAAGGCTTGGTTCACATGTGTCTCTGAGGCTCCATTAGGAGTCCCTGTCATAGATTTGGTCGCATTCGAGAGGAAAACCGCATCTAATCCTATTTTTCCGTCAAAACAACAGACAACTCAGAAGCTGAAGCCCAATGTAAATGAAAGGGGTTTGTCTAGTATCGGTTGTAACCATTATGTAACGGGTCCAGCACTGTATTGTGGGGGCGTTGTAGGGGCGTTGCTAGGTTAAAACATTCGGGGCCTAGGCCCCGGATGTTTTGTCCCAGGCCCCCAATGTACTGCCTACCAGATAGATACAACTGTATTGTTGTTCTCAGGACGGCAATACAATTGAATCTAATGCACTGGAAGAGCTGAAGGACCTGTGATGACATCACTGTCATGTGATCAGTGCTGAAGGCAGTGGTTGAGAAGGACCTGGAATAATGTCACCATCATGTGACCAGTGCAGGAGAGGATGAGGAGAAGTCTTGGAGAAGAAGCTGTGGTGAGGTCTGCTACATGAGGAGAGGTAAGTGAAGGGAGAGGCAGCACAATGCTGAAAGTTGTGGTTATTAAACTGGGACTGTATGTTAGGGCTGAAGGGAGAGATGTTATTTACATGGGACTGCATGTTGAGAGGGGGATGTTATTTACATGGGACTGCATGTTTGAGCTGGCTGGGGCAGAATGATGTTATTTACATGGAACTGTGTGTTGGAGGTAGCTGGGGAGGGGGTGATGTTATTTACATGGGACTGTATGTTGATGGCGGCTGTGGGAGGGAGTGATGTTATTTACTGTACATGGGACTGAATGTTGGTGTCAGAATCCTGATGTATTTTTCTAATTTATCACTAGTGGCCACTGTGCTGCACTTTCACTGCTCACCACTGGAGGCTGCTGTGTTTGTCCTAGGATTTGCCCTTAACAAAGATGGCTGATGTGTGCTGATTGGAAGCCATCTTGTTTCCAGTTTTGGCCTACTTCTACCCATGAGGCAATTCAATCATTGCTTGAGTATTGTGACTTGTTCCAGTCTTCTGCTCCTCAGAACCATCTTTCCCAGACTCTTTCTACTCTTCGCTGAATTATCACTTTGCGATCTACACTTCAAGCCGCACTACGGACTACAACTCCACAGTACATAACTGCGCCTGGCTTATTCCATCTGGCTACCGGATTCAAGCCATGTTTACCAGTATCGTAACAGTTGGAGGAGGCTGAGGGAGGGAGTGATGTTATTTACATGGACCTGTGTGTTGGAGGTGGCTGGGGAAGGGGTGATATTATTTACATGGAACTGGATATTGAAGGCGGCTGTGGGAGGGAGTGATGCTATGTACATGGGACTGTGTGTTGATAGCAGCTGGCGGAGGGAGTGATGTTATTTACATGGGTCTGAATGTTGAGGGGGTGATGTTCAAATGGGATTGCATGGTAGAGGCAGCTGGGGAGGGAGTGATATTATTCACATGGGACTGTATATTGAAAGTGGCTGGGGAGGGGGTGATGTTAGTTACATGGGACTGTATATTGGCGGGGTTGAAGGGAGGGAAGTGATGTTATTTACATGGGACTGTATTTTGGAGGGGCTGTAGATAGAGAGGGATGTTATTTACATGGGACTGTATATTGGAGGGGGCTGGAGAGAGGGTGTGATGTCATTTACATGGGACTATACGGCTGAGGGAGGGACATAGTGTTATGTACATGGGACTGTATGGTGGAGGGGCTGAGGAATTATTATTTCTGAGTAAACTAAAGGGAGGAATATAACTACGGGGGGCATTATAAATACTAAAGCACTTCAGGGGGCAATATAACAGTAGGGGCGATAAAACTATGGGGGGAACTGCAGGGGGCATTATAAATACTGGTGGCACTGCAGGGGCATTATAAATACTAGGGCACTGCTGGGGGCATTATAAATACTGGGGGCTCTTCAGGGCAAGCATTATAACAGTAGGGGTCAATATAGTATTATAGTAGTTACTGTATATTCTTGTACATAGGAGCAGTATTATAGTAGTTATATTCTTGTACATAGGAGCAGTATGATAGTAGTTATATTCTTGTATATAGGAACAGTATGATAGAAGGCAGTATTATAGTAGTTTTATTTTTGTACATAGGACCAGTATTAAAGTAGTTATATTCTTGTACATAGGAGGTAGTATTATGGTAGTTATATACTTGTATATTGGAGGCAGTATTATGGTAGTTATATACTTGTACATAGGACCAGTAGTATAGTAGTTATATTCTTGTATATAGGAGCAGTATTATAGTAGTTATATTCTTGTGCATAGGAGCAGTATTATAGTAGTTATATTCTTGTACATAGGAGCAGTATTATAGTAGTTATATTCTAGTACATAGGAACAGTATTATAGTAGTTATATTCTTGTACATAGGAGCAGTATTATAGTAGTTATATTCTTGTACATAGGAGCAGTATTATAGTAGTTATATTCTTGTACATAGGGGCAGTATTATAGTAGTTATATTCTTGTACATAGGAGCAGTATTATAGTAGTTATATTCTTGTACATAGGGGCAGTATTATAGTAGTTATATTATTGTACATAGGAGCAGTATTATAGTAGTTATATTCTTGTACATAGGAGGCAGTATTATAGCAGTTATATTCTTGTATATAGGAGCAGTATTATAGTAGTTATATTCTTGTACATAGGAGGCAGTATTATAGTAGTTATATTCTTGTACATTGGAGCAGTATTATAGTAGTTATATTCTAGTACATAGGAGGTAGTATTATAGTAGTTATATTCTTGTACATAGGAGGCAGTATTATAGCAGTTATATTATTGTACATAGGAGCAGTATTATAGTAGTTATATAACGAGAGTAATCTTCCTATGGTAGGTATGCCTCTGGATAAAGTATACTGTGCATGAATGCACACAAACGTATTTTCTTTCCGTGTCCGTTCCGGAACCATTCATTTTAATGGGTCCGCAAAAAAAACCCGAAAGTTTCCGTGTGCATTCCGTGTCCGTATGTCCGTATTTCCGTTCCGCAAAAAAATAGAACACATGCTATTATTGTCTGCATTACGGACAAGGATAGGACTGTTCTATTGGGGGCCAGCTGTTCCATTCTGTAAAATACGGAATGCACACGGACGTCATCCGTATTTTTTGCGGATCCGTTTTTTGCGGACCGCAAAATACATATGGTCGTGTGCATGAGTCCGAATACAGACAAGGTTTTAAACACAGTTATACTTTGTGAAGGGCCAGTGGAGGAGATGCTGAACCCAGGATAGAGAATCCCTCAGTTATGCTCCTTCCCCTCAGGCCCTGCACTAAGCATAACATAATATATGAGTTTCACTAGGAGTGTTTCTTTAAAACATCATCCAGTCATAAGACAATGTGAAATAAGGATTATTACATGGCTGATGCTGGCCTAGCCATTGTCAGCATACTCACCGGCTTTGGGGCAGCCCCGCAGCAAGGCTTCTCTCACGTATCCTGGTCTTCATAATTTCTGGGTAGTCTCCAGTTTTAAAGATAGGATATTGAAACCATCCACCGTAAAACTGAAAACCAATGAAAGTTGAAAGTCACTTATACATGAGGACACAAAATGTTTGATATTTTTCCAACTTCAATGTACTAATAACAAGCATTCTTCCTATGTGTAATATGATGTACGAAAGGATTCACCCTGAGAACATTAAAAGAAAAATAATAAATTCTTTATTGAACCTATATTGTTTAACCTCTTAGGGACCGGGCTCATTTTCACCTTAAGGACCAGGCCATTTTTTGCAAATCTGACCAGTGTCACTTTATGTGGTGATAACTAGAGATGTCCCGAACTATTCGCCGGCGAATAGTTCCCGGCGAACATCGCTTGTTCGCGTTCGCCGCGGCGGGTAAACATATGCTATGTTCGGTCCACCCCCTATTCGTCATCATTGTGTAAACTTTGACCCTGTACCTCACAGTCAGCAGACACATTCCAGCCAATCAGCATCATACCCTCCCTCCCAGACCCTCCCACCTCCTGGACAGCATCCATTTTAGATTCATTCGGAAGCTGCATTCTTAGTGAGAGGAGGGACAGTGTAGCTGCTGCTGATTTAAAAGGGAAATCGATAGCTAGCCCTTTTTAGGGCTAGAACATCAGTCAGCTTTTTTTTTTTTTTTTTCCTGTGTAATCTAATTGCAGTTGCCTGCCTGCCAGCGTGTGTGTCAGGCTCACAGCGTATACTGTGCCCACTTGCCCAGTGCCACCACTAATATCTGGTGTCACAGTAGCTTGCATTTAAAAAAAAACAAAACTTTTTTGACTGTAATATAATAGCAGTCAGTTGCCGGCACGCGCGTGTGTTTCATGCCCTGCAAGTGCACAGTGTCACCAGCGTAACTCATATCTGGTGTCACATTCGATTCCATTTAAATAAAAACATCAATTTTGACTGTGAATAAATAGCAGTCAGTTGCACACACGTGTTTGTGTGTTTAAGGCCCAGCTGCAAGTCCATAGTGTCACTTCAGCGCAACTCATATCTGGTGTCACATTCGATTCCATTTAAAGAAAAACAACAATTTTGACTGTGAATAAATAGCAGTCAGTTGCACACACGTGTTTGTGTGTTTAAGGCCCAGCTGCAAGCGCATAGTGTCACCTCAGCGCAACTCATATCTGGTGGCACATTAGATTGCACGCGCAGTGCCCCAAATTTGAAGTAGGAGGACCGACCAAGCATCTTTTTCCATCTCCCGGTTCCTAAAATCGATTCCATATACACGTCCCCTGCTAGGGGACGTAACAGGGATTAAACTGATAAGAATAGTACTACTTAACACACCACTCATATCTGGTGGCACATTAGATTGCACGCGCAACTGCCCCAAATTTGAAGTAGGAGGACCGACCAAGCATCTTTTTCCATCTCCCGGTTCCTAAAATCGATTCCACATACACGTCCCCTGATAGGGGACGTAACAGGGATTAAACTGATAAGAATAGTACTACTTAACACACCTTATAATAATAATAATACTAGTGAACGTAACAGGGATTAAACTGATAGGAATAGTACTACTTAAAGGGAGTCTGTCACCAGATTGTGACCTTATAGACCGCTTACATAGCGCTCTAGCATAGCGGTCTATGATTCTAATGGTACCTTTGATGTTTGCTTGTGAAGTTCCCCCAAGGCAAAAACGGACTTTTATTCATATGTAAATTTGGGCTCGCAAGTGCCCAGGGCGGCGCTCACATCGTTGGAGCCCAGGCTGTTCTGCCTCTTTTCGTCATATCCCCGCCCCAGCCTCTTCCTCTGCCCGCCCCGCTCTTCCTTTGCGTCCTCCTTCTCTGCAGCGAGATCCCGCGCCTGCACTATCCATTGCTTGGCCGGGGCATGCGCACTGTGATGCCCATTATGGGCACGGCATCGCCGTAGCTACTACGCATGCGCCGGCCAACGGCGAGAAACAGCGGCGAGGAGGCGGACCAGAGACACCCACAATGGGCATCGCAGTGCACATGCCCCGGCCAAGCAATGGATAGCGCAGGCGCGGGATCTCGCTGCAGAGAAGGAGGACGCAAAGGAAGAGCGGGGCGGGCAGAGGAAGAGGCTGGGGCGGGGATATGACGAAAAGAGGCTGAACAGCCTGGGCTCCAACGAGGTGAGCGCCGCCCTGGGCACTTGCGAGTCCTAATTTACATATGAATAAAAGTCCGTTTTTGCCTTGGGGGAACTTCACAAGCAAACATCAAAGGTACCATTAGAATCGTAGACCGCTATGCTAGAGCGCTATGTAAGCGGTCTATAGGGTCAAAATCTGGTGACAGACTCCCTTTAACACACCACACATATTGGGATTGCACAGTACATTACACAGCGCACGCACAGTGCCCCAAATTGGAATTAAGAGGACCGACCAAGCATCTTTTTCCATCTCCCGGTTCCTAAAATCGATTCCAACGCAGAGAGAGGAGTCTGAAGAAGAGGAGTCAGAGGAGGAAGGTGGCTTTGAGTAGGTGGAAGACCAAACACAGCAGGCGTCCTAGGGGGCTTGTTGTCACCTTTCGGGGACCCTTGGTGTTGTACGTGGCTGGGTGGAGGAAGAGACCTTCAATGACATCAGTGAGGACAAGGAACATGGCTAGCTTGGTATCCAACCTTGTGCAAATGGGGAGTTTGCGGTTGTGCAAATGGACTGTTTGCGGTTGTTTGCGTTAAACAGGGAGTTTGGTCTGTCACTGTGAAGCGGGCGTAACCGTTACACTACCTGATCGATACAACATCATACCTGATGTTTTAAAGCACGTTATTCCAAACAATTTAGGAATGTTAGGTGATTTATGCCCTTTATGGATTAAAACCCGACTCTGCGTCAACTACGTAATTTTCCATGGGAGTTTTGCCATGGATCCCACTCCGGCATGCCACAGTCCAGGTGTTAGTCCCCTTGAAACAACTTTTCCATCACTATTGTGGCCAGAAAGAGTCCCTGTGGGTTTTAAAATTCGGCTGCCCATTGAAGTCTATGGCGGTTTGCCCGGTTCGCCCGTTCGCGAACATTTGCGAAAATTTGCGTTCGCCGCTCGCGAACGGAAAATTTTATGTTCGCGACATCTCTAGTGATAACTTTAAAACGCTTTGACTTATCCAGGCCATTCTGAGATAGTTTTTTCATCACATATTTTACTTCATGACACTGGTAAAATGGAGTAAAAAAAAATTCATTTTTTTAGTTTCAATTTCTCTACTATAATACATAGTAATACCTACAAAAATAGTTATTACTTTACATTCCCCATATTTCTACTTCATGTTTGGATCATTTTGGGAATTACATTTTATTTTTTGGGGATGTTACAAGGCTTAGGAGTTTAGAAGCAAATCTTTAAATTTTTCTGATATTTTCAAAAACCCACTTTTTAAGGACCAGTTCAGGGCTGAAGTCACTTTGTGAGGCTTACATAATAGAAACCACCCAAAAATGACCCCATTCTGAAAACGACACCATTTAAGGTATTCAAAACTGATTTTACAAACTTTGTTAACCCTTTAGGTGTTCCACAAGAATTAATGGAAAATAGAGATACAATTTCAAAATGTAACTTTTAATATTTTTATTCCAGTTACAAAGCAAGGGTTAACAGCCAAACAAAACTTAATATTTATGGCTCTGATTCTGTAGTTTACAGAAACACCCCATATGTGGTCGTAAACTGCTGTACGGGCACACGGCAGGGCGCAGAAGGAAAGGAATGCCATACGGTTTTTGGAAGGCAGATTTTGCTGGACTGGTTTTTTGACACCATGTCCCATTTGAAGCCCCCCTGATGCACCCCTAGAGTAGAAACTCCAAAAAAGTGACCCCCATTTTAGAAACTACACCCCTCAAGGTATTCAAAACTGATTTTACAAACTTTGTTAACCCTTTAGGTGTTCCACAAGAATTAATGGAAAATAGAGATATCATTTAAAAATTTCACTTTTTTGGCAGATTTTCCATTTTAATAATTTTTCTCCAGTTACAAAGCAAGGGTTAACAGCCAAACAAAACTCAATATTTATGGCTCTGATTCTGTAGTTTACAAAAACACCCCATATTTGGTCGTAAACTACTGTACGGGCACGCGGCAGGGCGCAGAAGGACAGGAATGCCATACGGTTTTTGGAAGGCAGATTTTGCTGGACTGGTTTTTTGACACCATGTCCTATTTGAAGCCCCCCTGATGCACCCCTAAAGTAGAAACTCCAAAAAAGTTACCCCATTTTAGAAACTACGGGATAGGGTGGCAGTTTTGTTGTTACTAGTTTAGGGTACATATGATTTTTGGTTGCTCTGTATTACACTTTTTGTGAGGCAAGGTAACAAGAAATAGCTGTTTTGGCACGGTTTTTCTTTATTGTTATTTACAACATTCATCTGACAGGTTACATCCTGTGGTATTTTTATAGAGCAGGTTGTCACGGACGTGGCGATACCTAATATGTACAGTATACTATGTATAAAAATATTTATGTTATTTTTATTTTTTTACTGTATTCACCTGGGAGGTTAGGTCATGTGATATTTTTATAAAGCAAGTTATTACGGACGTGACGATACCTAATATTTATACTTTTTATTTATTTATGTAAGTTTTACACAATGATTTCATTTTTGAAACAAAAAAAAATCATGTTTTAGTGTTTCCATAGTCTGAGAGCCATAGTTTTTTCAGTTTTTGGGCGATTATCTTAGGTAGGGGCTCATTTTTTGCGGGATGAGGTGACGGTTAGATTGGTACTATTTTGGTTGGCATACGCCTTTTTAATCGCTTGCTGTTGTACTTTCTGTGATGTAAGGTGACAAAGAAATTGTTTGTTTATTTAGCACAGTTTTTATTTTTTATTTTTTACGGTGTTCATCTGAGGTGTTAGGTCATGTGATATGTTTATAGAGCCGGTTGATACGGACGCAGCAATACCTAATATGTCTACTTTTCTTACTTTGTTTTAACCAATTTATTTATACTTTATTTGGGGGAAATTGTTTTGTTTTGTTTTTACTTGAAACTTTTAATTTTTTTGTGGGAAAACTTTATTTTTCAACTTTTTTTTCCACTTTATTTTTTGTCCCACTTTGGGACTTCAACTCTTGGGGGTCTAATCCCCTTTACAATGCATTCCAATACTTCTGCTTCCTGCCTGTGAGATCCAGGGGGCTGGACACTTATAAGAATATGTAAAAGGTTTATCTATAAAGGGAACACTCTGCAGTTATTGTACTTAAAGGGTAACTGTCATATTTTTTTTAGTTGCTTGTTTATTAGAGCTAGGCATGTATACCTCAGTTAGTCTGTCAATAATTGTCAAAAGATCTGTAATTACCTTATAATAACTTTCATTAATGTCCCCTGTCTCTTTCCACTGCTCCCTTAAAAGACGGTTACTAGGGATTGTCTGTCTCCCAACTTAATGTAAACAGAAGACAGAAGGGCGGTCCTTCACACTGCATGCCTGCATTAGGCTTCAGAGTGAGGAGGCGTGTCTCTCAGTAATCCAATCTAATTGGCTGGCAGGGAGCTGCTGGCTACAGCAAGTGTGTATGTGAAGTGAGGGAAAGCAGTTTTGGCCTCAGAGAACTGGCAGAGGAGCCATCTTGAGAAGGTCCTCATATTGTAAATGTTTAAACAGCCATAACTAAGGGAAAAACTCAAGGAAAACAATGGTATGTGAAGAAACTAAAGATTGCTTTATGCATAATGCTGCTGCAGCAGTAACATATGCAAAAATAGATTTTTTTGATGAAAACATGACAGTTACCCTTTAATTAATATTGATGTATTTTTTTATTTATGCAGAATACTGTTGAACATTAGGGTTATTTACTTGGAGGTAGGTGGAGTGTTATGTAGTAGTGGTCCTATAGGAGAGTACATGTTACAATACTGACATGGTGATAGTTTCTTCATAGCTAATGCCTGAGGAAAGGGAGCGGTGTCGATCTCAGGCATAGGGATGCTGGATGGGAGCTTTCTCTGTCCATTCTTGAGAGTCCTTATCAGTGGCGTACATAGAGAAGTAAGGGCCCCATAGCAAGAATAAAACCAGGCCCCCCACACAGGACAGAAGAGTTTCTGCCTAAACCAGGGATCAGCAACCTCCGGCACTCCAGCTGTTCAGAAACTACAAATCCCAGAATGCTTCATTTAGTTCTTTGGGAGTTAGAAGAACAGCCAAGCATGTTTGGATGCTGGGAGTTGTAGTTTCACAACAGCTGGAGTGCCGAAGGTTGCTGATCCCCAGCCTAAACCCCTTTCAATGACCTTTGGGCCATTTTCCACTGCCTCATTTGCTAAAAGTTAGTAAGAAGTAAAGCTACTTTCACACTAGCGTTTTTTGCAGATCCGTCATGGATCTGCAAAAACGCTTCCGCTACAATAATACAACCGCATGCATCCGTCATGAACGGATCCGGTTGTATTATGTTTCTATAGCCATGACGGATCCATCTTGAACACCACTGAAAGTCAATGGGGGACAGATCCGTTTTCTATTGTGCCAGATTGTGTCGGAGAAAACGGATCCATCCCCATTGACTTACATTGTGTGCCAGGACGGATCTGTTTGGCTCCGCTTCGTCAGGCGGACAGCAAAACGCTGCAAGCAACATTTTGGTGTCCGCCTCCAAAGCGGAAAAGTGACTGAACGGAGGCAAACTGATGCATTCTGAGCGGATCCTTTTCCATTCAGGATGCATTAGGGCAAAACTGATCCGTTTTGGACCACTTGTGAGAGCCCTGAACGGATCTCACGAACGGAAAGCCAAAATGCGAGTGTGAAAGTAGCCTTAAGCCTCTTATGGCATTTTTAGTGTTTTGCGGTCCATTTTAAACTGATCCATTTTTCTGTTTTTTCTTTCAGTAGTGTTTCCGTTCTGCTTCCGTTCCATTTTGCCGTTCCGTTTTTCACAAACGGAAACGGAAGCATGGAATATACAGTATACAGTAATTGCATAGAAAAATTGGTCTGGGCATAAAATTTTCAATAGATGGTTCCGCAAAAACGGAACGGATGCATTCCGTATCCGATCAGGTTTTTTTACAGCCCCATTGACTTGAATGGAGCCACGGAATGTGATTTGCAGGAAATAATAAGACATGTTCTATCTTTGAACGGAATGGAAAAACGGAAATACAGAAATGGAATGCATATGGAGTACATTCTGTTTTTTTTTTGCGGACCCATTGAAATAAATGGTTCCGTAAACGGAAAAAACTATTTTTTGTGTGTGCAAGAGGCCTTAGTTTCATTTTCAGTCAGAGAGAGCAGCTGAGGAGACAGGGAGACACAGGTGCTGGATCTGACACCTGATTGGTGGTTCAGATTGAGACTAAGGGGAGGAGCTACATGTGTCTGAGGAGTTAGTTTCACTTTCAGTCAGAGAGAGCAGCTGAGGAGACAGGGAGACACAGGTGCTGGATCTGACACCTGATTGGTGGTTCAGATTGAGACTAAGGGGAGGAGCTACATGTGTCTGAGGAGTTAGTTTCATTTTCAGTCAGAGAGAGCAGCTGAGGAGATGACGGAGAGGACGGCACCAGAGCTGTTAATTAGGGATGAGCGAATTGACTTCGGGAGTTGAGGAGAAGTCAGACAAGAGAATAAGACACCCCCAGCAGTACATCATCTCTATAGCAAGGTTGATGGAAGTACAGTATATGAAAAATACCTCAGTTCTGTTGTTTATAATGAAATTAAGTTGCCCTATTTTAGCAAATAATTCAGGGTTATAGCTATTTTTGCATTCATTTACAAATACAGTATCTTGACTCAGCGTCACCGGTTTCTTAGTGACGGTTGACGCTTTGAGGCTCCTCCGTTTACAAACATGCTTTGCACTACCCCTCCCCCGTCATACTCAGTCTACTCGTCATGCCGGGGGGGCTTTGTCCACACCTTCTTCCCCCGATTGGCTGAGCAATAGACACACACCACAGGGAGCGGGGTTGGCTTCCCCTTCAAAAAGCCAGGTTCCGGGCGACGCGGCGTGGACGGCTCCTACAGTGCCGATTACTAGCTGACCGCACACCATCAGTTGCGGCCGGCACTGAATTAATTTGCCTCCACCGACTCCTTATATAAGCTCCTGATGACGAACAGGGTAACACCCACTATAGAGACGCATTGAGCGTATAGGGGGAGACAGTCAGTTATTTTGTGAGGGTTCAGTGGTACTATATCAGTATGGAGGGTTACGTTCCAGTTTAACCCCTCCGTTCTACTACAAGTATGCGCTCATGCACACGAACATATTTTCTTTCCGTGTCCGTTCCGTTTTTTTGGCGAATCGTATGCGTAACCATAAATTTCAATGCAAACTGAAGAGAAAATTAATTCAAGCCTCCGGATAAAACAATGAAATCCTTTATTGAAAAATAGTCATAAAATCCAGGTATGCCAAAGACATAGTACAGTACTGTACTACCCTGTTTCCCCGAAGATAAGACAGTGTCTTATATTAATTTTTGCTCCAAAAGATGCGCTAGGTCTTATTTTCAGGGGATGTCTTATTTTTCCATGAAGAAAAATACGGTACACATTTATTGTTGAACAAAAAAAAAGGAAATCAGGGTGGGGAGGGGGATCACTTAAAATGACACAGGGGGATCAGAAGGGGGAATCAAAATGGTACAGGAGAATCAGAGGGGGGGATTACTATAGCATTTTAGTACCCCTTCTGATCCTCCTGTGTCATTTTGATTCCCCCCTCTGATCCCCCTGTGTCATTTTAAATGATCCCCCTCCCCACCCTGATACCCCTGTGTCATTTTGATTCCCCCCTCTGATCACCCTGTGTCATTTTAATTACCTTTTTTTTTGTCTCCCCCATCTTCACCAGACATCCCCCACCTTCCATCAGATATCCCCCCCCCCTACCTGTCACCCCATCCCCTGTGTGTCCGTGCCAGCCAAGTTGTGAGACTCCATCAGGGCAGAGCGAGCAGCGGGGGCGGAAGAAGGCGGCAGCTTGTCCTGGCGACGGCGGCGGCCAATCAGTGAGCTCCTTACATTCTGGGGTGGCTTGCTTTATAATCGGGGAGGCATTATGTCCGGCCGATGCTTTATAATCGGGGAGTGATTATGTTCGGCGGATGCTTTATAATCGGGGAGGCATTAGGGTATGTTCGGCCGATGCTTTATAATCGGGGAGGCCTTATTTTTGGGGGATGCTTTATTATCGGGGAGGCCTTATTTTCGGGGGGATGCCTTATATTACAGCGATAGGCAAAACTAGAGGTAGGTCTTATTTTCGGGGGATGTCTTATTTTCGGGAAAACACGGTATGTGTTTGGCATACCTGGATTTTATGACTATTTTTCAATAAAGGATTTCATTGTTTTATCCAGAGGTTGGAATTAATTTTCTCTTCAGTTTGCATTTGTTGGAGTGGACCTGGACCTCTGTATTGGAGCTGGCCTTGATTATCTTTCGTTAATTTCAATGGGTCCGCAAAAAAACCCAAAAAACGCAAGTTTCCATTGCTTTCCATTTCCGTATGTCCGTTCGGCGAAAAAATAGAACATGTCCTATTATTGTCTGCATTACGGACAAGGATAGGACTGTTATTAAGGGCCAGCTGTTCTGTTCTGCAAAATGCGGAATGCACACGGACGTCATCCGTATTTTTTGCGGCTCTGTGTTTAGCAGACCGCAAAATACATATGATCGTGTGCATGAACCCTTATTCCTAGAGAATCTACAAATCACCCTCACAGCCCAATTCACTGTGCATATGGGCACAGCCCTGTTTTTAAACAATATAGGTTCAATAAAGAATGTATTAATTTCCTTTTAATGTTCTTATCAGGTTTGAACCCATTATACAGTTGTGTTCAAAATTATTTTGATCATTTCAGTCATCTTGTTTACAATTAAATCAAAGAGGCACTTGTAAGTCAGACAAATATAACATAACATTTATAATGAAATAACCACAAATGTCTTTTCTGTGCTCACATCATTATCAGTTTTATTCAACCCCCAAGTGACATTCAATCTTAGTACTTAGTACAACATCCTTTTCCAGTTATAACAGCTTTTAAACGTGAAGCATAGCTTGACACAAGTGTCTTGCAGCAATCTACGGGTATCTTCGCCCATTCTTCATGGGCAAAAGCCTCCAGTTCAGTCACATTCTTAGGCTTGCGCGCTGCAACTGCTTTCTTTAAGTCCCACCAGAGGTTCTCAATCGGATTTAAGTCTGGTGACTGCGATGGCCACTTCAAAATGTTCCAGCCTTTAATCTGCAACCATGCTCTAGTGGACTTGGAGGTATGCTTGGGATCATTGTCCTGTTGAAACGTCCAACGTCTCCCAAGCCTCAGGTTTGTTACGGACTGCATCACATTTTCATCCAATATCTCCTGGTACTGAAGAGAATTCATGGTACCTTACACACGCTGAAGCTTCCCTGTACCTGTAGAAGCAAAACAGCCCCAAAGCATGATTGACCCCCCGCCATGCTTCACAGTAGGCAAGGTGTTCTTTTCTTCATAGGCCTTGTTCTTCCTCCTCCAAACATAGCGTTGATCCATGGGCCCAAACAGTTTTAATTTTGTTTCATCAGTCCACAGAACACTTTTGTGGTTTGTCCACATGACTTTTGGCATACTGCAGTCGACTCTTCTTATTCTTTGGAGACAGCAAGGGGGTGCGCCTGGGAGTTCTGGCATGGAGGCCTTCATTACGCAGTGTGCGCCTTATTGTCTGAGCTGAAACTTCAGTGCCCACATCTGACAAATCTTTTTTCAGTTCCTCAGCAGTCACACGGGGACTTTTCTCCACTTTGCGTTTCAGGTAGCGCACAGCAGTCGAAGTCAGCATCTTCTTTCTGCCACGACCAGGTAGCGTTTCAACAGTGCCCTTTGCCTTGAATTTGCGAATGATGCTTCCTATGGTGTCTCTTGGTATGTTTAACATCTTTGCAATCTTCTTATAGCCATTGCCCTTCCTGTGAAGAGAAATCACCTCTTCTCTTGTCTTCCTGGACCATTCTCTTGACTTCACCATGTTTGTAAACACACCAGTAAATGTCTAGAAGGAGCCGAGTATCACAGTCCTTTTAAATCTGCCTAATTGGTGCTTATTATGCTTGATTGCTGCTCCTTGACATCCACAGGTGTTTTCAATACCTGATCGAAAACACTTGAATGAACCTCTGTTCTTAAGAGTGGTAGTCTTTAAGGGGTTGAATAATTGTGTCAATGAAGAAATCACAAAAAAAAATTTAATACTGTATTACAAAAACAATTGATGTCATTTTAGTTGCATTTGGTTCTTTAAAAAGTCCTTGTAAGATTTCATTCTGAACACAATTACAAATGTACACTAAATTCCCTAAAACCCTTTACAGCATTGGGGGTTGAATAATTTTGAACACAACTGTATCTATAGAACGTTTACTAAGTAATCTAATATCATGTATGACTCCTACATCTGTGAAGCTTTATGTTTTAAAGTGTTCTTATATGGTGACAAGCTGTTCTTATTACCAGGCACACAGGCAGATCAATTATTATTATAATCCTTCTCTGTATGTACAAAAGCATAGCTATTATAATAGTTCCCTGTGTTCAAGAATGTAACTACTATAATACTGCTCCAATGTACAAGAATATAACTGCTATAATACTGCTGCTATGTACAAGAATATAACTACTATAATACTGCTCCTATGTACAAGAATATAACTACTATGGGGGCGGAGCCTGGCTGTGTAGCTTGATGGCTGCAGATTGCTGAGCTCCTCATCCATACCGGCGAATTAACCCCTATATTAAGCTAACAGCACAGCTCTGATGGGCAAAACGGGTAGGGATCGACCCAAGGATCAGGCTGATCCAGTCCATGTTAGATCCAGACAGCCTGACATGGATCAATTTGTTAATAAACAACCGAAGCTTCGGTCGGCTCAGACCCCCAAGATGGCGCCCGCTCCTGCCCAGGCATCCGACATGGAGGAAGACACAGATGGCGGGAGTGTCTCGGATGCCTCCACCTGCAAATCGAGGAGGCAGAGGGGCTCATTCACTAAAGCGGCACTCCTGGAGGTGCTAAATTCAGCGTTAGCACCGATTAAAAGAGACCTCTCGGAAATCAAAGAGGACCTCCGGAACATGGGTCACCGGGTGTCAGACCTGGAAGGCGCGCAAGAGGCGGCAATCCGGAGGGAAGAGAAGACGTACAAAGCGATCAGCTCCCACACTGACCTGCTTAATGAAGCGCTCCTGAGGGTCGAGGACCAGGAGAATCGGAGCCGCAGGAGGAATCTGAGGATCCGCGGGCTCCCTGAATCGTTCGCCAGTGAAGCGCTGGAAAAAGTGGCGCACGAGATATTCACTGACCTGCTGGGGCCTGAGAGAGCAGAGCGTATCGTGATTGAAAGAATTCACAGGGCGCTTAGGCCTAAGCCTAAGAATACCGATCCCCCACGCGATGTCATCTGCGGCCTCCTAAGTTTTGTGGATACAGCAGCAATCATGAGAGCCGGCAGAGAGAAGGAGCAGCTGCAGTATGGAGGTACGTCGCTCATGCTTTTCCAGGACCTGGCCCCGTCCACTTTAGCTAAAAGGCGCATCCTCAAGCCGCTCTTGGATGCCCTTAGAGCTGCAGCTACCCCGTTCCGGTGGCTTTACCCGTTCGGAATCGCAGTCCTCAAAAACGGACGCCAGATCACCATCCGCTCGCCGAGGGATCTGCATGCCAGCTGGGCCCAGTTGGGGTTACCCCCGATCGATATTCCCTCATGGATGCCGGCCGACATGGAGGATCCTCCCCTCCCGCCACCCCAAGCAGCTGAATGGCGCCCTGTTTACAACAAAAAGTCGCCCAAAGCTAGGGCTGAGAAGCCTGATTATCCTCCTACCTGAATATAAGAAGTTCTACAGAAGATTTCTGCATTGTTTCCAGCTCTGACCGAAATGACCGGGACTGAGCGCCTCCTGGAGAAGTTACCTGGTGCCTCACCGTTTTCTGAGGGCACAGGGCCCTATTCCAGGCCTGTCCTGTCCGCCTGTTGTGGATGAAGGCTGTTCCAGGGTTCTAATGAGGCTGATCCGTTTCCAGATTGTTTACTGGTTTGTTTAAAGTTCTGGACCTTGCCTGCTACTTGCTCATTTGATAATTGCAGGGGTTAACCCGGTTTCACCTTTGGGTCACCCCTTTTTCCTTGTGAGATGGCCAGTATTTGGCCCTCTATAGCTCTGCGGGGCCCCCCACCTGACAGACCCCGGCTGGTTGCCGTGATGAGAAAGGGTCGTACTGTCAGGTGCTCAGTAGAGCTCCCTGCGCAAAATGTATTTGCACCATTGTTATGTGGCTTATTTGTTTGTCTCCCCTCCTTTCCTCGTGTGTTTCCCCCCCCCCTCCCCCTCCATCAGATGTCATATACTGCATTTTCAAATGCTGATTGTCTATTTTTTATTTCAGAATGTCGTCTATTGTGATTTCTTCATTTAACGCCCGGGGAATGAACGAGCCTTGCAAGCGGTCCCAAATCCTGGCCCTTTTACAGAGGGATAAAGTGTCTATAGCATTCTTCCAGGAAACCCACTTCCGAGAGGGTAAGATCCCCAAACTGCCCCCCAAAAGATTTTCCCAGTGGTTCCACAGCACGTATAGTTCGGCTAGCAGGGGTGTCAGCATAGCGATCCACAAGCAGCTCCCCTTTAAGCATTCTGCCGTATCTGCAGACCCTGAGGGTCGTTACCTGTTTGTTAAGGGCACTATCGCTGACACTCCTGTTACCCTGGCAACTGTATATGCTCCCAACAGAGGGCAGGTTGCTTGGCTCGTTCAGACCCTAGGCCTACTATCCTCCTTTAAGGAGGGAATGGTTATTCTAGGAGGTGATTTTAATGCTACCCTTGATCCTACATTAGATTCCTCAAATGGGAAGTCTGCCATTACACATGCCCGGTTGCGGCGCCTTAAATTGGCCCTACAGAGGTTAGGGGTTCTAGATATCTGGCGCACCACAAACCCTACTGGTAGGGATTTTTCCTTTTATTCAGCTGCTAAACTATCTTACCATAGATTAGATTATCTATTTTTATCCAAATCCTGTGCTAACAGAGTTATAAATTCTCACATAGGGAACATCACCCTGTCTGACCACGCTCCGGTATTTTTAAGTGTGTCCCTGCTGGACCTCCCAAAGAGGGAATGGAATTGGCGCATTAACGAGACCATTATCTCAGACCCCTCCCATGCTGCTAAATTATCTTCTATCATAACTGATTTCTTCACAACTAATACTTCAGGCCCTGACGCTCCCTCCCCTTCCATTATTTGGGAAACCCACAAAGCTGTCCTGAGGGGAGAACTAATAGCCTTGGGTGCACATATTAAAAAACAGCGGAATCAGGCTGTGGCGACACTTCTCTCCCAGATTCAGACTCTAGAGCTAACGCACAAAGCCTCCCAGGCCCTTAGCTGTGCCTTGGAGCTCTCAGAAGCCCGTACTAAGCTCAAGAACCTGTTAAATGTCACGTCAGCTAAGCTGTTACTTAGAGCCAAATTCCGCTCATATGCACACGGGGACAAAGGGAATAGGCTAATGTCCGCTTTAGTGAAGAAACAAAAAACTGACTCCTTTATTGCTGCAGTTAAAGATGACAGAGGAGTCCTTCATAAAGGTACCCCAGATATAGCAAAGACCTTTTGTGCCTTCTATAGGGACCTATACAACCTTAAAACACCAGATAATATGTCACCAGCTCAATTAGGTGAGGCAACTGAGAAGTTTCTCTCCTCCCTCCAGTTACCTAATATTACCCCCGCTCAGTCAGCTCAGCTCTTATCTCCTGTCACAGACGATGAAATTGGTAAGGTTCTCTCCTCCATACCTTCGGGCAAAAGTCCAGGCCCCGATGGTTTTACCATCTCTTACTACAAATCCTTTAAGCAGACCCTAATTCCCCATTTTAATACCTTATGTAACCACTTACTCCAAGGAGGTTCCCTTCCTCCCCAATCGCTTTCAGCCCATATCACGGTAATCCACAAGGAAAATAAGGACCCCCTAAAATGCGGGAGTTACCGTCCTATCTCGCTTCTAAATACTGATGTGAAGTGGTGGGCCAAAATTTTGGCTCAACGGATTCAGTCGGTTCTCCCTGGCATTATCAACGAGGAGCAGGTGGGGTTCGTCTCTGGCAGGCAGGGGAGTGAAAATACGGTCCGTGTCATACAATTGATCACGCATGCTCGTCAGCACTCAATACCTTTAGCTCTTCTCAGTACAGACGCAGAAAAGGCCTTTGACAGGATCAGCTGGCAATTCATGTCTCGGGCACTGTCGAAGTTTGGCCTTCCGGACCAGTTTATCCAATCCATTTTCTCACTTTATTCGCTCCCCTCTGCCAGAATACGGATTAATGGAACACTCTCTCCAGCTTTTCCCATTACTAATGGGACTAGGCAGGGGTGCCCACTCTCGCCTGCCCTCTTTGTTGTTGTCATGGAGACCCTGCTGGCCAGGATCAGGCAAGACCCAGATATTAAGGGGATCACCGTGGGGTCGCATACCCATCTAACGGCCGCTTTTGCAGACGACCTTTTGGTCATAACGTCCAACCCTCTAACCTCTTTCCCCAGACTTCAAGCCCTTTTTGAAGAATATGGAGCGGTCTCAAATTTTAAGATCAACTATACTAAGTCACAGGCCCTGAATATTTCTTGCCCACCTGCTACTGTAGACACGCTTAAAGGTTCCGCTGCTTTTACGTGGGCCACTAAGTCAATCCCTTTTCTAGGTACCCATATCTCAGCAAAACCAGAAGATCTTTTCGAGTTAAATTATGTCCCTTTACTGAAATCTATTAGAACACACTTACACTCTCTAAAACTCCCGTTTATCTCTTGGATTGGGCGGAAAAACTTCATTAAAGCTTTTATTGTCCCCAGACTGCTCTATCTCATCCAAACACTTCCTATCTGGCTACCCCATTCCTTCTTTGTGGAGGTCCGCAGGGTCATCTCAACCTTTGTTTGGTCTGGCAAGTCCCCTAGGTTGGCTTATGCCACTCTCACTCGGGAGAGGAGGTTGGGAGGCTTCGGCCTACCCGACATATACCTTTATTACAAAGCATCAATGCTGAACAGAGCTCTGAGCCTCATCTCTTGGCGCCCTCTCGGCCTTGTCTCCCGACTGGAGTGTAATTTGCTTTCATATAGGGACAAGTTAGTTCTATGGGGCGTGCGCAAATGTACTGCTAATAATAAATTTACCTCGCCCTTATGGAAGGGTCTGTTACTGGAATGGACCAAATTATATGGGTCCTCGACCCTTGGGTTCCCAAGCTTGAGTCTCCCCTTAGAGCTGCTGCAGGCACATGTTCACCCTACCACCTCTGATGCAACAGGAATTTGGGCTTTACTATCTAACTTTAAACTGAAAGACATCATAACTGTATCAGGTGCCTTAAATTGGAGTAAAATATATGAAATCCCTAGGGTTCAGGAAGCCTCTTTCCTAGCGCTTATGGCTTTTAAGAAAGATCTGGCGCTTCTGAAATCTTTTCCCAGGCCTACGGGAGATCCCTCTTGGTTGGAGGGGAAAATCTCTAACGCCCTTCGCCCCAAGAAACCTCTCTCCACATTCTACAGGGAGCTACTCTCCTCCGCACCTCCAGATCTGTGGTTCCTTGCAGCCTGGGAGAAGGAGCTGTCCCTGTCCCTGTCAGAACCTGAAAAAGCGTTCATCCTCACACACTCACATGGTTTCAACCGTTGTATTAGAATACAGGCAAACTCTTATAAATTACTTACAAGATGGTATAAGACACCGGAGTTCCTTCACAAGCTCAATCCCGCTATCCCAAACGGTTGCTGGAGGTGTGGAGGAGATATCGGTTCTTTATCTCATATTTGGTGGAGCTGCGAGAAAATAAAACCGTTTTGGGTTGAAGTACAAACAACTATCAACAAGATATGTAATAGCCAGATTACCTTAGACGCAAAACTCCTGCTGCTCTGGTGTCCAAATGGCACGCTAACCCCCTCAAAGTACAATCTACAAACCATGCTTATTACAGCAGCTCGATTGCTGGTCCCTCTATTGTGGAAAAATGAATCAGCTCCCTCGTTCTTGATGTGGACCGAAAAAATTGACCAACTATATCGGTTTGAAGAATTAGCCCACTGGGAAAGTCACTCTAGAGCAGTTTTTGTAAAACTATGGTCTCCTTGGAAGCTATATCGCAAATTCTAGGCTTAGATATGTCTTGATTTAAGATTGTGATTGACATCCAACTCTCCCCCTCCCCTATCCCACCTTCCTTTGTCTTGTCATAGCCCCCCCTCGTTAGATATTTGTTTACATTTGTCACTTTATTATTTGAAGTCGTGTATGCAACTATCTTGAATATATTGTGTTGGCTATCTATGCACTTGTCCAGCTGCGTCTGGACACATAATGTATGACTCTCTACATGACTGTATATTTTTCTCAAATAAAAAGAAATTTGATAAAGAATATAACTACTATAATACTGCTCCTATGTACAAGACTATAACTACTATAATACTGCCTCCTATGTACAAGAATATAACTACTATAATACTGCTCCTATGTACACGAATATATCTACTATAATACTGCTCCTATGTACAATAATATAACTACTATAATACTACTCCTATGTACAAGAATATAACTACTATAATACTGTGCCTATGTACAAGAATATAACTACTATAATACTGCTCCTATGTACAAGAATATAACTACTATAATACTGCTCCTGTGTACAAGAATATAACTACTATAATTCTGCTCCTATGTACAAGAATATAACTACTATAATACTGCTCCTATGTACAAGAATATAACTGCTATAATACTGCCTTCTATGTACAAGAATATACCTACTATAATACTGCTCCTATGTACAAGAATATAACTACTATAATACTGCTCCTATATACAAGAATTAACTGACTATAATACTGCTTCCTATGTACAAGAATATAACTGCTATAATACTGCTCCTATGTACAAGAATATAACTACTATGGGGCGGAGTTTGGCCGCTGAGCTGCATGGCTGCTGGTGACTGAGCTCCTCTTCCTAATCGGTACAAACCCCCTTAAATAGCACTTTTCAGACGCTAAAAATGGGCAAAACGGGGAGAGATCGCCCCAGGGAACCTATCGACCCACCTGTGAACCGCTCCAAACAGCCTGACATGGAGCAATTTCTGAGGAAAGCTGCCAAGGGCACCGCTGCAGGGACGCCTAAGATGGCGCCGGCTCCCTCACTCCACTCTGATGCGGAAGACTGCTCAGAAGCGGGAAGTATTTCGGATGCTTCCGAATATAAAAACAGACGGCGGGGACAAAATCTTTCAAAAGCAATCCTTCGCGAAGTTATGGATTCTGCTCTGGCTCCCCTGAAGCAGGACTTGGCGGAAATAAAGACCGATCTCCGTTCCATCGGCCAGAGAGTCGCGGCACTGGAAAATTCGCAAGATGCGATTATTCGCTTTAGCGAAGAAACATGCTCTACCCTGGGTGCGCATAAAGATCTCATCAACGATGCCCTCCTGCGAATCGAAGACCAGGAAAATCGCAGCCGCAGACGTAATATTCGCATCCGAGGCATACCTGAAATATTCGCACCGGAAGCGCTCGAAAAAGTCGCGAAAGAAATATTCGCGAATCTTTTGAATCCAGAAAGAGCAGCGAATATTGTTATTGAACGCATACACCGCGCTCTTCGTCCCAAGCCAAAAGCTTCAGATCCTCCGAGAGATGTTATCTGTGGTATCCTCAGCTTTGTGGACACCGCGGCTCTTTTGAAGGCCAGTAGAGAGACAGACCGTCTAGAATATGAAGGCTCGCAGCTGCAGTTCTTTCAAGACCTGGCACCTTCCACGCTGACAAAAAGACGTATTTTGCGTCCACTTTTAGAAGCGCTTAGATCCTCCGGGACCCAGTTTCGCTGGTTGTTCCCCTTTGGCTTGGCAGTCTTCAAAAACGGAAGGCAGATCACCATACGCACACCACAGGACTTGTCCGGGGCCTGGGTCTCACTGGGAATAGCCCCGATTGAATTACCGTCCTGGATGCCAGCAGACCAGGGAGACCCTATACCCTCGCCTCCGACTGCAGAAACCTGGTCCCTTGTACCAGCCGGGAAGAAATCCCGTTCCAGCCTGGGTTTTCAAGCCTCCACTGCTGCGGAACGCTCTCCTCATCGCTGAAGCCTTTCTGCTGTGAAAATTGTCATCTCTTGCCGGCCATAGTTCCGGTGTTCTCCTGAAGATTTCTTCTGTTTGCTGTTCAGGACATGCATCAGGGCCGCCTAGTTTTTGATGAGGCCTTTCTGGATGTATTTAGGCCTTTGTTCACCTCCCTGTGGACCTTACCTTCCTGAGTTTATTCACCTCTCCCCTCCCACCCCTTCTGCGTAGGGGATTTGTTTGCCAATGTTTCCCTCATTGACTTCCTTGTTACCTGATGGCCTTTTCTTGGCCTATTCCGGCTCTACGAGACCCCCCGCCTGATGGATCCCGGCACCAGCCCGTGATGAGAAAGGATCCTCTGGTTCACAGGCGCTCCGTGGAGCTCTTAGAATTGCACTACGTGATTTTGAATTATTGTTTGCCGTTTTGTCTACCCTTTTTTGCCCTCATGTGTTTCCCCCCTTGTGTCCTCTTTTCCCACCTTAATGTTCTTGCTTGGTTCGCTCAGACCTTGATTGCTATGTGCTTTCCCACTGACTTAAAATGGCTTCTCTTGTAGTCTCATCCCTTAATGTCCGGGGCCTGAACGAGCCGTGCAAAAGATCCCAAGTGATTTCCTTACTACAGAAAGACAAAGTCTCGATCGCCTTTTTTCAAGAGACACATTTTCGGGCAGGTAAGATTCCTAATCTTCCTTCCAAAAAGTTCACTCAGTGGTACCACAGTGCGCAGACCTCTGCTAGCCGGGGTGTCAGTATTGCCATTCACAAGCAGGTGCCCTTTGCGGTTACAGCCTCCTCCTCGGATCCTGATGGCCGGTACTTATTTGTGAAGGGCTCTATAGCAGGCACACCGGTTACACTGGCCAATATTTACGCGCCTAACAGGGGACAGGTTGCATGGCTGGTTCAGACCCTCTCGGCGCTTGCTGCATTCAAACAGGGTATGGTAATACTAGGGGGAGATTTTAATGTAACTCTAGACCCACTCCTGGACTCCTCCTCGGGGAGATCGGCTATCACTCATGTCCGTCTTAGACGCCTGAGGATGGCTCTACGTAAATTAGGTGTTATTGACACCTGGCGTACCCTGAACCCTACAGGTCGGGACTATTCATTCTACTCCCATGCCAAGTCCTCACACCACAGGTTAGACTATGTCTTTCTCTCCTCTGAACATGTCAAACAAATTGTAAATACCCGAATAGGCAGCATCACGTTGTCAGACCATGCCCCCGTCTTTCTGACGGTATCACTGTCCACCCTCCCTACACGGGAATGGAACTGGCGTCTCAATGAAACCATCATCCAGGACCAGGTGTCATCTGAGAAAATAGCCACCTCCCTCCAGGAGTTTTTCAGTACTAACTCCGCAGGTCCCTCCCCTCCCTCCCCTGCTGTAATCTGGGAAACCCACAAGGCTGTGATCCGTGGAGAGCTTATCGCTCTCGGCTCCCATATTAAAAAACAAAGAGCCCAGGCCATGTCTACCCTCCTATCCCGTATCGCTACTCTCGAGCTCAGCCATAAGCAATCTCAAGCGATAAGCCTCGCGGAGGAGCTTTCGGTCACGCGATCTCAACTAAAAGATATGTTAAACATTACCTCGGCTAAGTTGCTCCTACGTGCACGCTTTAAGTCATATGCACATGGTGACAGAGGGAACAAGCTTATGGCGGCGCTAACTAAACAACAATTTTCTGACTCCTTCATCCCGGCAATTAAAGATGCTGCGGGCAATCATCTTAAATCCACCCCTGACATAGCCAAAGCATTCTGTGCTTTTTATGAAGACCTATACAACCTCCCGGCCCCTCCTGGTTCATCTCCTTGCTCCATCGCGGAGGCCTCGAATAAGTTCCTCTCCTCCCTTCAGCTTCCCTCCATAACCCCAGACCAGTCCTCCCAACTAGTAGCTCCCATCTCCGGCCCAGAAGTCCTTAAAGTTCTAGCCACCATCCCCTCTGGACGTAGCCCTGGCCCTGATGGTTTCACCATCTCCTATTATAAAACTTTTAAATCTGTTCTAGTCCCTCACTTTAGCTCTTTATGTAATTACCTCCTGGAGGGTGGCCACCTTCCTCCCCAATCACTCACAGCCCATATCACCATTATTCATAAAGAGAATAAAGACCCGTTGCAATGTGGTAGCTACCGCCCTATCTCCCTACTTAATACGGACATTAAATGGAGGGCTAAGATCCTGGCTCAACGGATTCAAAAAGTTCTCCCGGATGTTATCCACAAGGAACAAGTTGGCTTTGTCTCTGGCAGACAGGGCAATGAGAATACCGTTCGCCTCCTTCATCTTATGAACTGGGCACGGACTACTTCAACTCCACTAGCTCTGCTGAGTACAGATGCAGAGAAGGCTTTTGACAGAGTGAGCTGGCAGTATATGTCACTGGCTTTGTCGAAATTTGGCTTTCCTGATCAACTTATTTCAGCTATTCTCTCCCTGTACTCGGCCCCCTCTGCCAGGGTCAAAGTCAACGGCACTCTTTCACCCGCCTTTGCCATTACTAATGGCACTCGGCAGGGTTGCCCTCTCTCCCCCTCGCTATTCGTGATAGTCATGGAAACTCTCCTGTGCAAAATCAGGCAAGATCCCGATATTGAAGGTCTTCAGAAAGCTTCCCACACCCACCTTACGGCTGCGTTTGCAGACGATCTCCTTATTATGACCACCAACCCGGAGAAATCCTTCCCCCGGTTGCACTCTATTTTTGAAGAATTTGGTTGGGTCTCCAATTTCAAAATAAACTATAGCAAATCCCTTGCCCTGAATGTCACCTGTAAACCCGCTCTTGTTGCGTCGCTTAAACGCTCCACCCCCTTCACCTGGGCTGCACGGGACATCACATTTTTGGGGATTCACATCTCTGCTAACCTGAACGACCTTTACAGCCTTAACTACACCCCTATGCTTAATTCAATTACATCCCATCTACAGTCGGTTAAACTTCCTTTCATATCATGGATAGGCAGGAAGAATTATCTCAAGACCTTCATTGTTCCCAAACTCCTATACCTGCTGCAGACATTACCCATATGGCTCCCGCTTTCGTACTTTAGAGAACTACGTAGAAGATTTTCCCTTTTCCTCTGGACGAATAAACCATCTAGGATAGCTTACTCCACGTTGATGAGGGAAAAGAGGTTTGGTGGCTTCGGCCTTCCCGATGTCCACCTGTATTACACTGCAACACACCTGAATAGGTGCTTCTCTCTCCTCTCGCGAAGCTCACCAAACCTGTGCACAGCTCTAGAGCGTGGCCTAGTTACATATAAGGACACTCTCGTCCTATGGGGGTTCCGTAGCTGCACGCCCTCACATTCCTTTGCCTCCCCCATTTGGAAGGGCATGCTCGTTGAGTGGGCCAAATTATACAGAGCTAAAGATCTAAGATTCCCCAATCCCCACCTCCCTCTGCACCTACTACAAAACTTAGCTCACCCTGAATCCACTACTCCTTCCGGGGTCTGGCGTCAGTTATCTAATCACAAACTGCAGGACGTTGTATCTGCGGTTGGGGACTTGGCATGGGACACAATTTGGGCCTTACTGGAGGTTCAAAAGCAATCCTTCCTGGCTCTTGCGGCCTTTCGCAAAGATACGGCGAACCTGAAACTCCCTCCCTTCTGCTCGGAGGAACCCACATGGCTAGAAAAGAAGATAGTTATGCCGATCCCCCCGAAGAAGCCCTTGTCGACTCTCTACAAGGAACTTCTCTCTTCCACACCCCCGGCGCTGACCTTTCTAACTGCCTGGGAAAAGGAGCTCTCGTTCCGCCTCTCAGAACCTGAAAAGGCATTTATCCTTTCCAATTCTCATGGATTCAGTCGTTGTATCAAAATACAGGAAAACTCCTTTAAGCTACTCACACGTTGGTACAAAACGCCTGAGTTCCTTCATAATCTCAATCAGGAAATACCCGATCGGTGCTGGAGGTGTGGAACAGAGAAGGGGTCACTTTCTCACATATGGTGGTCCTGCAGTCTAATCCGTCCCTTTTGGACACAGATTGAGAGCTTAATCAGGCACATCTGTGACCCCCATATAAGTCTAAATGCACAATTAGTTCTGCTTTGGTGCCCCAATATGTCCCTGACCCCTTCTAAGAACAACCTACCAACATTACTTCTAACTGCCGCTCGTCTGCTAATCCCTTTGCTATGGAAGAACGACTCTGCGCCTACGCTGCTGATGTGGCAAGAGAAAGTGGATCAGATATGTCGCTTTGAAGAGCTGGCTCACTGGGAATCTCACACTCGCCCTCGTTTCCTAGATATATGGAGTCCCTGGAAAGCATATCGTCACCTAACGCCTTGAACAACCTTATAGAGGTCTGATTGATACTGCCATCATTGTACCTACCCCCTTCCCTCCCCATCCCCCCCCTTTTTCCTCCCCTCTTCTTGTTTGTGTTTTCGTTATCCCTATCTGTTGTCTTGTATGTCTATTTTTGTTTATTCCCCCCCCCCCTCATTTATTTGGCTGCGGTTATATATGATTGCACTAATTTGATGCCATCTGCGTATGGCGCATGCTGTACTGTTGCACTTTCTAACTATTTGCTGTCTCAATAAAAAGAGATTTGGTTAAGAATATAACTACTATAATACTGCTCCTATATACAAGAATATAACTGCTATAATACTGCTCCTATATACAAGAATATTACTGCTATAATACTGCTATAAAAAACTTTGGAGAACAATTTCCTTATTAAAAGTTGCATGGCTGAAATTGGGCAAGTGTAGGACTCACAGGACTTCATTTGACTCTGTAGATTATAATAGCAAATATTTATAAGATTATTAAGCCTTCTCCCTAATACAATAACATCTTCAAGCAGACATACCATCAGGAACCGCCATGCTGCTTCTGTGTCCAGTTGTTTGTAAGGGTTAATTGGTTCAGCCCAATCATAGTTGAGGGTGATGGAGATGAGACCCCCCTGGGAGGCTCTGTACTTATCATTGTACAGGTGCCATACTTCTGCATGGGCTTTAATCAGGTTATGTCCTGCCAGGTATACACTAATCCCTGGTGAATAGATTCCTAAGAAAAGAGAAAAAAAATCTGAAAAAAACTGTGCACCAGAAATACAGAGATTTTCAGGTTGGGAAATAAAAGCCCCTCAGGGCACTAGGAATTGGTACCCATGGACATATCAAGGTGGCGAGGTAAATGTAAATGCAGGTAGACTTTTCCTTTAAAGGGGATGCTTTGTGTATTGTAATTTAGTTTCATCCATTAGCTAGAAGTTTATAGAATGAGTTCACTCATATTTTAAATGTATATTTTATGAAAAATTACTTCCCTAGGGGTGTTCATTTTGGAGACACATACTTCTTTCTTGTATTTTCTATACTGACATTGCAGCAAGATGTCTAATGATAATGAGATGACTCGGCTGATACTGCCAAAGTCTACACAGCAAAGAATTGGAGCTGCGGAAAGAAGAAAATGTATTCCTAATTTGTAAGCTACAATGTGAAAGCTGGAGTACTTGACCATCTAATTTTTTTGGCAAAAATGTTAATAAAACATTTTAAAATATTAAAACATAATACACCCACCCCTTTTAACTATGGCTGGGCTATGGTAGATTGTTGCGCATTGGACTTCTTTCTACACAACAGGATTATATCGGTGGTACTGACCATACTTAAACCCTATAGGTACCTCCTAAGGGCAGTAAAGGTGTTTGAAAGGAATATTGGGTCAGCCCTCATTGGCTGCACCAGTTTTGTATTACAACAATTACCTGGTGCAAAGATTCCTTCTCCATAGCCCAAGTGGGCAATGATGTACGGCTCATTCAGAGTGATCCAGAACTTCACTCTGTCACCCAGTCTCTGGAAAAGAACTTCAGAGTAGTCCTTAAACCGGTCTACGATTGTCTCATTCTCCCAACCCCCGTCGTTTTGCAAAGCTTGAGGAAGATCCCAATGATAAATCGTGACCTGCACAGATGAAAGCACGACGGTAAGTACAAACCTACATACTGTACGGTGGATTTCTACTGAGCTGGGGAAGAGCGGGCGGTGTGCAGGTTTATAGATAGTGGATGAGTCCAGAATTGAAGGGGTGCACTGTTCAGCTGAGTGATTTTACCTCTTCATCTTAGCAATTGTTGGGATTCTCAGCACTCGGACCCTGAGGCTTCAAAACTTCTGACGTGTCACTACTGTATGACATGTGAAAAGTTTTTTGTTTTTTTTCTAATGTTTATGGATCCAGATACTGTCCTTTTGAAAACCACATTTATTTTCATTGGCTGAACAAACATACATGTATATGTCCATTCACACACTGCAGGACTAGACAGATAGATAGATAGATAGATAGATAGATAGATAGATATACACTGCAGTACATATCTATACATATGTATATATACACATACATATACATACACTGCAGGACTACCCCTAGTAATAGATGTACAGGGTGGGCCATTTATATGGATACACCTTAATAAAATGGGAATGGTTGGTGATATTAACTTCCTGTTTGTGGCACATTAGTATATGTGAGGGGGGAAACTTTTCAAGATGGGTGGTGACCATGGCGGCCATTTTGAAGTTGGCCATTTTGAATCCAACCTTTGTTTTTTCAATAGGAAGAGGGTCATGTGACACATCAAACTTATTGGGAATTTCACAAGAAAAACAATGGTGTGCTTGGTTTTAACGTAACTTTATTCTTTCATGAGTTATTTACAAGTTTCTGACCACTTATAAAATGTGTTCAATGTGCTGCCCATTGTGTTAGATTGTCAATGCAACCCTCTTCTCCCACTCTTCACACACTGATAGCAACACCGCAGGAGAAATGCTAGCACAGGCTTCCAGTATCCGTAGTTTCAGGTGCTGCACATCTCGTATCATCTGAAGGCAATCGTCTATGCTGTGAAGATACGAGATGTGCAGCACCTGAAACTACGGATACTGGAAGCCTGTGCTAGTATTTCTCCTGCGGTGTTGCTATCAGTGTGTGAAGAGTGGGAGAAGAGAGTTGCATTGACAATCCAACACAATGGGCAGCATATTGAACACATTTTATAAGTGGTCAGAAACTTGTAAATAACTCATGAAAGAATAAAGTTACGTTAAAACCACACCATTGTTTTTCTTGTGAAATTCCCAATAAGTTTGATGTGTCACATGACCCTCTTCCTATTGAAAAAACTAAAGTTGGATTCAAAATGGCCGCCATGGTCACCACCCATCTTGAAAAGTTTCCCCCCTCACATATACTAATGTGCCACAAGCAGGAAGTTAATATCACCAACCATTCCCATTTTATTAAGGTGTATCCATATAAATGGCCCACCCTGTATATATATACTGCAGTACATATCTATTACAAGAGGTAGTCCTGCAATACAATTGGTGAGGACATGGCACACAGAGGGACCAGGCTGTGGGACTGACAGTGATGAAGTAGCAGGGCCAGGAGGTAGTGTCAGCATACCTGATAACAGCAGGAGGGGCAATGTCTCCATGTTTGGAGAGCAGAAAACCGAGTCGGGAGGGGAGGGCTTTCATTGGCTGGCACGCATCACATGACACCTCCGTTATAATGCAAGTCTATGGGCAGCAAAACGGATCCGTCCTTCCGTCTTATGGATTCCGTTATATAACGGAAAGCCATAACGGGCTCCCTAACGCTAGTGTGAACCCACCCTTAGCCTACTTTCACATTAGCGTTTTTTGCGGATCTTTCATGGATCTGCAAAAACGCTTCCTGTACAATAATACAACAGCATGCATCCGTCATGAACGGATCCGGTTGTATTATGTCGTCTATAGCCATGACGGATCTGTTATGAACACCATTAAAAGTCAATAGAGGACGAATCCGTTTTCTATTGTGTCAGAGAAAACGGACCCGTCCCCATTGATTTACATTGTGTGTCAGGACGGATCTGTCTTGCTCCGCACTACATCGCGGACAGAAAAACGCTGCTTGCAGCGTTTTTCTGTCCGCGATGGGGACGTAACCATGCGGAACGGAATGCATTTTGGTGCATTCCGTTTCGTTCAGTTTTGTCCCCTTTGACAATGAATGGGGAGAAAACTGAAGAGTTTTCTTCCGCTATTGAGATCCTATGAATTGAAAACGCTAATGTGAAAGTAGCCTTATTGGTACCGGCTGCAGCTCTGTCAGCGCACGGTGTGGGCAGGAGGGGAAGGTGATTTTGTTATGGCTGAGGCTCTCACACATCACAGGTCAGTGCAGTCATTGCTATACACGTTGTATAATAATGACAGCACACTGGGCACTGCCAGCATCTGTAATGAGTATTACAGGTGGTAACACACAATGCTAGCCTCTGCTGTCATTATCATGCACAGTGTATGATAATAACTGAGAGCAAGAGGGCCAGCGGCCAGCGATATGTATTGGAGGGGGCTGCTGAAGATCGGGCTCTGCCGGCCCCCTGCCTAGTAAAAGGCAATCAGCCCACCGGGAGTTTCCCTAGTAAGGTGCATTGCCAATCCGTCCCTGGCTGCAGCGCAGATACCCGGTGGCCAGGACAGGAGCTGCTAGGCATGTGATGCGTGCTACCAAAGTACCGGCCACCAGAGAGGCCGTTGCTTTCTCCTACAGTGCGCAAACACGACCACAGCTGCTGGATTGCAGGGTGGTCGTAACCCGTGGATACAAGCAGTGTATAATGTGATGGAAAAATGAATCCAGCCAGCAAAGGAGGCAATAAGGACAATCACAATAAATTAGTAAGTGCCTTGTAATAACTTTCTCTACATGATAAATGTTATTGTGCTGAAGTGAAACAACCACTTTAGGCTTTATACATAAATATAAAGACAGATAACCCCTCTGAATCCAAGAGCAGGGACACATTTCTTATTTTACCTCCCATGCTCATCATTGCAGTATGATCTTTCGTTACCTGTGGTGTAATACCAGCAGCCAGCAAACCGTCTATCAGCCGAGAGTAGTAACTCAGACCGGCTTCATTGATGTGGTTCCTAGTCCCATCGGGAAGAACTCTAGGCCAGGAGATGGAGAATCGGTAATGGGAGACATTAAGACCCTTGATAAGCTCTATGTCCTCGTCAATCCGGTAGTAGGTGTTGCATGCCACGTCTCCATTACTATCATCTTCAATTTTAGTTGGTGTATGAGAAAACTGATCCCAGATGCTTAACCCTTTCCCATCGGCCCTCCAGGCCCCTTCAATCTAGAAGGAAAGAAGAGAAGAAAGTTTTGGGATGTTAATTTTATGTACGGTAATTTTCTTGCGCAAAGTTCTTTTGAAATGACAAATATATTGGCCCACGTTTACTAACGTGAGTGCATCTACAGTCGTGGCCAAAAGTTTTGAGAATGACACAAATATTAGTTTTCACAAAGTTTGCTGCTAAACTGCTTTTAGATCAAGTTTGCTGCTAAACTGCTTTTAGATCTTTGTTTCAGTTGTTTCTGTGATGTAGTGAAATATAATTACACGCACTTCATAAGTTTCAAAGGCTTTTATCGACAATTACATGACATTTATGCAAAGAGTCAGTATTTGCAGTGTTGGCCCTTCTTTTTCAGGACCTCTGCAATTCGACTGGGCATGCTCTCAATCAACTTCTGGGCCAATTCCTGACTGATAGCAACCCATTCTTTCATAATCACTTCTTGGAGTTTGTCAGAATTAGTGGGTTTTTGTTTGTCCACCCGCCTCTTGAGGATTGACCACAAGTTCTCAATGGGATTAAGATCTGGGGAGTTTCCAGGCCATGGACCCAAAATGTCAACGTTTTGGTCCCCGAGCCACTTAGTTATCACTTTTGCCTTATGGCACGGTGCTCCATCGTGCTGGAAAATGCAATGTTCTTCACCAAACTGTTGTTGGATTGTTGGAAGAAGTTGCTGTTGGAGGGTGTTTTGGTACCATTCTTTATTCATGGCTGTGTTTTTGGGCAAAATTGTGAGTGAGCCCACTCCCTTGGATGAGAAGCAACCCCACAATGAATGGGCTCAGGATGCTTTACTGTTGGCATGACACAGGACTGATGGTAGCGCTCACCTTTTCTTCTCCGGACAAGCCTTTTTCCAGATGCCCCAAACAATCAGAAAGAGGCTTCATTGGAGAATATGACTTTGCCCCAGTCCTCAGCAGTCCATTCACCATACTTTCTGCAGAAGATCAATCTGTCCCTGGTGTTTTTTTTTTTAGAGAATTGGCTTCTTTGCTGCCCTTCTTCGCCTCACTGTGCGTGCAGATGCGCTCACACCTGCCTGCTGCCATTCCTGAGCAAGCTCTGCACTGGTGGCACTCCGATCCCACAGCTGAATCCTCTTTAGAAGACGATCCTGGCGCTTGCTGGACTTTCTTGAACGCCCTGAAGCCTTCTTAACAAGAATTGAACCTCTTTCCTTGAAGTTCTTGATGATCCCATAAATTGTTGATTGAGGTGCAATCTTAGTAGCCACAATATCCTTGCCTGTGAAGCCATTTTTATGCAACGCAATGATGGCTGCACGCGTTTCTTTGCAGGTCACCATGGTTAACAATGGAAGAACAATGATTTCAAGCATCACCCTCTTTTTAACATGTTAAGTCTGCCATTTTAACCCAATCAGCCTGACATAATGATCTCCAGCCTTGTGCTCATCAACATTCTCACCTGAGTTAACAAGACGATTACTGAAATGATCTCAGCAGGTCCTTTAATGACAGCAATGAAATGCAGTGGAAAGGTTTTTTTGGGATTAAGTTAATTTTCATGGCAAAGAAGGACTATGCAATTCATCTGATCACTCTTCATAACATTCTGGAGTATATGCAAATTGCTATTATAAAAACTTAAGCAGCAACTTTTCCAATTTCCAATATTTATGTAATTCTACAAACTTTTGGCCACGACTGTATATTCTGTCATAAATTGCAGAAAAATGGCGCTCAATTTGCTGCATCTAGGTTTAGAGAAATTATCTGTGTCTTGTCCGACAAGGGGGCTTACTGAACGAATGAAAGGCATAATTAGTGATATTTAGCGCAAAAATTGTGCCACAATTTTAGTTTAAAACTCTGTTTCAAAGTAAGCCAACTAGCAATTGGTATAAAACTAGAGAAAGGTGTCTGTCCCTGCACCAGATTTATCATCCAATGGTGGCAGCATCAAAGACCAAAGTGGTGGCGTCAGTATGGACGGTAAATCATTGTTGAGGTCAGTGATTGTCTGCTTTCGTCATGTGTCCAGTACATCATGTCCTTACTGTGTCCTAGCAAACAAATGCCGGTGGAAGAGCATAGAAGCATTGACTTGGGGAACATATGGGGGAATTGAAAGGTAATTTCAATCCCCCCATACTTTCCCCAAATCAATGCTTCTATGCTCTTCCACCGGCCTTTGTATGTGGCAATTTTTAATTTTTAGCTATATGCAGCTTACAGTGGGTTTGGCAACCAAAAAGTCTCATATAACCTGTCAGCACAAAGTGAATACGTCTCCTAGAGCTCCAAGACATACTGTACCTGAAAAGCTGAGGCAGCTACACCCCAAGCAAAGTCATCCCGGAATTCTCCATACAGAAATTCCTCTTCTTTGTTCATGGGGATGCCATTGTTCCTGATAATTTCGGCGTAGTAAATAGCCGTGCGTTTTGCAGTCCTTGGACGGGTAGGATTATTGAAATCCACATGGTGAAGACCAAACCGCTTTATATATCCAGTAGTCCACTCAAAGGAGTCCATAAGTGAGTAGATAGAGTAACCTTTCAGATTCACTTTGTCCAAGCTGTGAGCTTTAGGGGATTAAAAAAAATATATCATTATTGTGGTTACATCCTCTACTGGTAGACAATGTATAATTAAAAAGGTCTCCCAAAATCCACTCAAGATTAAAGGTGTTTGAAAAATGTGGCTAATTTGTTCCACCTGTCCACAGGTTGAGTGGTGTATTGTAGCTCAGCTTCATTCATTTCAGTGGGGATGGTCTACAACACCACATACAACCCATGAACAGGTGTGGCACTGTTTTATGAGGAAACATTAGTATTTTACACATTGATCTATAGATTATATCATTTTTAAGTGTTACCAAATGTGTTAATTTAGCACCAAAATGATATCACTAACCTTTTATAACTTCATCAATATATGTCTTATGATAGAAAATTCGAGCAGTGTCATCAAAATCGGGGTTCCTTTCCATTGCAACTCCATTCTCAGTGATGTATATAGGGACATCTCCATACTCTTCTTTCACCCAGTTAAGCAGCCTCCTTAGACCCCAGGCTACTGCCCTGAAATTAACAAGAGCTGTCCCTGGCCAGTTATTATCAATCTCCTCTGCAATGTCAATATCACTTTCAAAAGATGGAGGAAATAGTATTTTGGTCTTATGCTGAACTATGTTTGTGGTGTAGATGTTTATTGTGAAAACATCGGCTGTTCCTTGGATGTAGGCCTTCTCTTCATCTGTAAAAGTTGGAAGTCTGGAAGACTGGAGGCCCTGTAGCTCACTCTTATTGGCCACCTGCCATTTCATCACCTCTGGGTAGTCGCCATTTTTGAAGATGGGGTGTGCAAACCACCCCAAGGTGAACTGCAAATAGCGATCAGCAGCTTCTATGTCCCTCGGTTCTGTGTGGTCTTTGGGTTCCACCCAATTAGTGTTGAGACTCACAGAAATGACACCTCCTTGACTATTTCTATATTTCTCATCATAAGTATGGTAGACTCTAGCATGGACTTTGATTAGATTGTGAGCTACTCTGTAAGGTGCATGACCAGGATCATCTTTCAAACCAGGTGGAAAGAGACCAATACCATAACCAGTGGCAACAATTGTGTGGGGTTGGTTAAAAGTCATCCAAACCTTGACCCTATCTCCAAATGTTCTAAAACAATAATCTGCATAGCTGTGAAAAGCCTCAAGGACTACATCACTCTCCCAACCACCTATGTCTTGGAGAGCCTGAGGAAGATCGAAGTGGTAAAGGGTCACCATTGGTGTGATGTTGTTTGCCAATAGGCCATCAATAAGCTTGTTATAATACTCCACACCCTTACTATTGGCTGTGCCCTGTCCACTTGGGAAGATTCGAGACCATGAGATGGAGAAGCGGTAACTATTCACTCCTAAACTTTTTAGCATGTACAAGTCTGCATCCAACTGGTGGTAGCTATCACAGGCTATGTTGCCATTGCCATTTTCGACAATATTGCCTGGGATTTGTGAAAATGTGTCCCATATACTTGGTCCTCTTCCATCTTCATTCCATCCCCCTTCAATTTGATATGCGGAGGTTGAGACCCCCCATTTGAAATCACTTGGTACTGTAGAATAATGGTACATATCCCTTTCAAAGGCTGATTGTCCTGAGAACTTATCCCACACAACTTTAGCCTTTGAGGGAACTTCTGATGCAGGTAGAGCTGGTAACTTCTTTGCATGTACCCATTTTGCCTGATTAACTTTTTTGGCCAACTTTGTCCCTGGGAAGCCATTATTTTCAGAAATACTGGAAATGAGATAGGCTGATTTTTTGGGGGTTCTTTGTCGATTTGCATTTTCAAAATCTACATGATGTAAACCAAATCTTTGACTGTATCCTTGAGGTCCTTCAAAGCCGTCCAGGAGTGAGCGGACTACAAAGGCACTTACAGTCACATTATCAGTCCTAACAGCTGCAAAGAAAGGTTTCACAGTGTCAGAACTACAAATAACACACCAAACAATTATGTCAATTGAATATATTATCTTTTAAATTCTTTAAGATCTCTAACTGATCTATCCTAAGTTACCTTCCAAATGTGGACTTACCTTTCAGGGCTTCATTGATGTATGCTGTCAAGTACTCCACTCGAGCTGTGTCATTGAACACCTCTCCAGTGTAAGGTGTTGGCATACCATTCCCAGTTATATATATGGGTAGTCCTTCTTTTACATATTCTTCATTGACATAGTTCAGAAGCCTCCTAAGACCCCATGGCACCACATAGAGCCATGGAGATGAGGTGGTCGGCCATGAAGGATCCACATGGGGTGCAAATCCTCCAATGTTATTATAATCGGCCACACAGCTAGGGCTTTCAGAGGCATTGACAATTCGGGACGTATAGTGGGAGATGCCAAGGAAGTCTGCAGTGCCATTGATGTAGGCTTTCTCTTCCTCAGAAAATGTGGGCAACATGGCCAATGTAGTAGAGCACTGGGTATTAATGTGTTGGACTTGCGTCTTCAGGACCTCTGGGTAATCCCCATTGACAAGAATTGGATGTGCAAACCACCCAAGCATGAACTGGAGATATCGCTCTGCAGCTCTTACGTCATCTGGATTATTTGGGTCTTTTGGTTCTGCCCAGTCTGAATTCAGAGAGATTCCTACCTGACCTTGCTGCGAGGCCCGGTACTTGTCATTGTAAACATGCCAGGCCTTAGCATGAGCTTTCACAATGTTGTGTGACACCTGTGAGATACAATGTGGAAGACATGATTAGCAAAACACTTTTGCATTCCTTGCCCTATTTTTTATTGTGTCGTACATCGGATATCGATGTGATAAGTTCATAGGGAGAGGTCCTCATTCACATTAAGGTATTGCTAACCAAACTCATCGTCTTTGGCAGAGCCAGCCAATGATCTAATGTGCATAGGGAGCTCCTGAAACTCCTTCGACAGGATTTTGGGGAATAGAAGGATCTATCACACCTGATCCTTTTACTCTGGCAGTGGCTTTTTCCTCTCTCCCCTTTGATAACACATACACACAAAGTGTCGGTGTCTATGTGGGAGTCGGGAGAGATAGCTGTTGGCCAAATCGAGGTTCCATGTGTATGGGGGAGTCAGAAGAGCTATTGAAGATGTATGAGCAGCTTTAAATGTGTTCAGCTTAAAACTAGGCCAGACAGGCATCAGATGTGCCATATTTATCACAGTAGCTCCTGCTGTGTGATCATTTTGACGCATCTTATTGTCTTATCTACTTAGACATCCTAGACCTTTTCTCTTCCATGCACTGCAAATTTTGGCACAATTTGCCACATTTTAAGATTTCTCTAAGCTATGTCCCCGTTATTGTATGCTTTTTTAAACTATCCATTGAGAGCCACGTAAAATATCTAAAACACGTAATAAATCTGGCACAAGGCATATACATCACTTATTTCAGCCCTACTGTATATCAATAATTTCTGTAAGTGAATTTTCACATCAATCCAAGATTGAAGAGTGGATAGACTAGGTTAGGGTGTGTGAGGATGCACAGTTATAGGCCTGTATGGAAGGAGTGTAAGACTTATTTCCTTTTCGGGCATGAGTGACGTGAACACAAACATCTAGGCATGCACATTGTGCTTCGGTCAGCCTGACAGGATTCTGGGGGCACAGACGTTTCCTGTAGCATGAGCAGCAAGCTAAGGAGTAGATTTTGTGCTGCTCCACAATGAGCTACAGATGCTGGGGACTCCAAAATCCTGAGGATGACGAGAATGCGTTCTCATGCAGCCTATCATATTGCATGCACTCGTCTATGATTGATCGGCTTCTTAATGGGCATTTTAATTTACTGCAGTGATTGCCTCTTACACAAAACAAGTATTTTCTGCTGTCTATAGCGTTACAGAAACAACATGCACCATATGAACTGGAGTCTGGAGTGGGCATACTCTCTGACATGTGGAGAAGTGATTGTACAGATAGGTGGAGGGGTGAGCTGTGTAAGGAATTTTGAATTGTTTACAAAAATGTAAATATATAGATGATTATGTTTCCTGTTTGTACCTTGAAGGAGGCATTTCCTGGATCTTTGATCCCCGGGGCATGTTGTCCGGTGCCGTAACCCGCGTAACTAACGACCCAAGGTTCATGGAACGTTATCCAATGTTTAACTCTATCTCCAAAAGTGCTAAAGCAGAAATCTGCGTATTCCATAAAAGCCTGACTGGTGGATTCATTCTGCCAGCCCCCGGACTCCTGCAGAGCTTGGGGTAGATCCCAGTGATACAAAGTTACCATTGGTTTGATATTTTCTTTGATTAACCGGTCAATTAATATGTTGTAATATTTCACGCCTGCTGAGTTGACTTTGGATTTCAGTCCTGTTGGGAATATTCTGGACCAGGAGATGGAGAAGTGATAGACCTTGGACTGTAGGCCCTTCAGAAGATACACATCATAGTCAATCTTGTAGTAGCTGTCGCAGGCCACATTGGCGGTTGCATTGTCATCAGCTTGACCATGTTGTCCAAAAACATCCCATATAGATTGTCCTTTATCTCCCTCGGCCCAGCCTCCTTCAACCTTAAAGGCTGCAGAGGAGGAGCCCATCAGGAAACCATTGGGGAAGGTCTCATGCAAGAAGATGTCTCTCTCTGCAGGTGTCTGGCCGGCAAATGTTTGCCACACAGTGGTAAAGGCCGAGCGAGATGTTCTTGCTGGATTCTCCCACCTGAAATAGTGTCAAATAAATAGTTATTAAGTGGGTTTCCCCTCAAAATATACTGTAAGGAGCGCGACCATATTGTCATTTTTGAGTAAGCTTCTCAGTAACTGATCCCTTCCCTTCTACCAGCTGTCCCACCATTTATGAAAAAGAGGCCTATGAGTCAATGTATTGTAAAGGGTGTGTGAGATCAAGCAACATGTGCACTAGTGGTCACAGGAAGTTCTAAGGCTATGGACAATCCCTTTTTGCTAAAAGGGTGCCCTGATAATAACATAATAATATTATCGCAGGGACTAGCAGTGCTGCAGTGCCCCACAGGGGATATGAAGCATTACAGTACAAGAACTGAGTCTCCTATAAATTTAATAATCACAATGATCTGAAGGAGTCTCTGCACCTTAGCAGAAATTCTTCATTTTTCTCTGCAGCACCTCCACAGGGGATATGAAGAATTACAGCTGTGACCAGTCTTTCCAGAGTAAGTGAACGAAAGAGAGAGTAAGATATAAAAAGACGAATATGTTTAAAAAACAGTAATAGAAAAGGAAGTCTTTTATTTCTTTAAAAGGGTTTATTCGTGTTTTCCTCATGATAGGTCATCTTTATTAGATAGTCGGGGGTCCGACATCCAGAATTCAGCCAATCAGCTGTTTGAGGAGGCCGCTGCACTTCGGTGAGCGATGTGACTTGTGATGTTACTCGCATCTTATCAAGCACAGCGCTGCCCACTGGATAGTGGTTGTGCTTGGTATTGCAGCTCAGTCCCATTCACTTGAATTGGACTGAACTGAGCCTAGGCCAGTGATGGCGAACCGTTTACAGACCGAGTGCCCAAACTGCAACATAAACCCACTTATTTATCGCAAAGTGCCAACACAGCAATTTAACTTGAATACTACAGTCCAATATAGAATATCTTCCATGTACTTCATAATTTATTTACAATATCCTGCCTACATTCAGTGCGCCGCCTGTGCCGTTCATAGTGCGCCCTGCGCTGCTGAATGGCAGGAAAAGTCTAAGGCATATTAGTACTAGTGATGAGCGGGAGGTGCCATATTCGATTTCGACGAAATTCGCGAATATTCGCTTGAATGTTCGTCTCATATTCGTCGAAATCGAATATTCGTCATTATTCTAGTTATCGCGATTAATATGCGATTTAAATAATATGGTTTGATATCTAGAATTAGCGAAGATGACGAATATGACGAATGTATTCGTCATATTCATCAAAACGAAGATAACGAAGTATTCTCCATCTTCGTTTTAGCGCCATATTCGTCAACTTCGCTAATTCTAGCAATCAAATAGGAAAGTTGACTATAGAGACAGCTGTGTTTAATGCGCTATGCGATTATATTACTTAGCTTTTTTTTTAAATAAATAGAATAATTATAATAATTATCAAGTATTATAATTATTCTATTTATAAAAAAAAAAGCAAAGTAATATAATCGCATAGCGAATTAAACACAGCTGTCTCTATAGTCAACTTTCCTATTTGATTGCTAGAATTAACGAAGTTGACGAATATGGAGCTAAAAACGAAGATGGAGAATACTTTGTTATCTTCGTTTTGAGGAATATGACGAATACATTCGTCATATTCGTCATCTTCGCTAATTCTACCAAGCCAACCATAATAAACCAGGTCTAAGTTGAAATCGCAATGCGATTACTTCAAGTTATATTAATCGCATTGCGATTTTAACTTAATTCTCACATCCGACAGTACATTCTAGTATGGAGGCGTTCCCATGGTGATGGGGATGCTCCATGAGCACGGAAGTCGGCAGAAGCGGCAACGGGCACTGACTGGAGCAGCCAGGAAGCCAGGAATCCTCAGGACAGGTAAGAACTACTTTTGGGAAGTGGGAAAGAAAAAAATATAACAATAAAAAAAACAAAAAAAAAAAGAATATTCGAAATAGCGAATTTATAGTGCTATATTCAAAATATTCGCGAATTAGCGAAGTGCCGATATTTGCTAAAAAAATTCGCTATTCGAATATTCGCACTCAACACTAATTAGTACACCATAGACTTTTTCCAGGGTGTGGGTGCCCACAGAGAGGGCTCTGAGTGCCGCCACTGGCCGAGGAGTAGGTCACCACACTCACCGGAGCACCATGGCCACTTCAAACAACTGATTGACGGGGTTGTCAGGAGATTGACCACTACCAGTCAAATACTGATGACCTATCCTGAGTATAGTTCATCAGTTTTACACACTTGGACAACCCCTTTAACTTGTCACAAAGTTATGAACTCTGGTTTTGAGACTATGAAGTGAACTGCATTGACAGGAACTGAAAGAATATATAAAGAATATTTTTGGTACTAACCTTTTTTGATTTTCATGGGGCTGGAGTATAAATGGGCTGACATCATAACCTTTCAAAACTGGACCCGAGCCATCAAGTGCTGTAAAAGAAATTCATTAATACAGAGGTTCTGGTGACTTAGAATGCATGTTGTTGATGATCCTATATGGATATCTAGGTCTTAGAGAACTTTACAAAAGCATTTAAAGCAGAAATGATGGGAAACCTCCCACTATTTATAGTAATAACTTGACTGTCGGACAGATTATGTTCTGGAATGGACATCAATACTTTACCTTTAAGCATTTTAAAGGCAGGGAGATATTTCTCATCTATGGAACCACAGTCCTCCAAGGCTAAGCTGAAAACCAACATGTCCAGACCCTTCCTGATGTCCTGTAATGATAATGCTGGTGACAATATATTATAACATAACATAGAAATATATACCATAGGGCGAGAGACACATGGTGATGGCTTGTCCCCAGCTATAGCCAAAACATTCACCTTTAATAGGTGAACTATGTGGCCCTGCCCTTGCATGCTGAAATATAATATGTTTAGTTCAGAACTGGTTTATTTTCTCTTTAAGGTTTGTCTGCTTTGTGTAAAGCCTCAGAGTGGCATTACCACCTTTGTACCCTGCTACTGTCTTTATTGGTTAACCTCAGGTCATCATGTGTATTTATTCCAGGTCCACTGTGCATTTCCTATTTTATAACTGTTATGTTAAAATGTAATATGCCTGGTTAACCAGCAGGTGGCAGCAAACACGGCAGAGCTACAGTTAGGTAGAATAGAGCTTTCCATTCCATTCTAACACCCCCCCCCCCTGTGGAGGAGTGGGCGAGTCCCACTTCCTTTCGGAAGGGAGGGGACCAGTTTCTAGAGCAGTCTAGCTTAAGGAAGGAAGCAAGTGCTGGGCATGTCTCTGCTGGACGTGCCTAGGTCAAGCCAAGTTAGCCAGAGCACCTTCAGCTCTGCTGGATGTGGAGGCCACAGCTTAGAGCCTCAGGAGCCAGGAGGAGAATTCCCTGGCATAATTAAGAGACAGACTACCAAGAGAGAAGTTGCAGCATAAAGAAGAAGCTAAGTTACACAGCAAGCCTGTCAGTACAGGAGATCCAGAGAGAAACAGATGTAGCAATGACGAGTGACATGGGCATAAGGCCATCCTTCATATAAGATAGGGCCAGGGGCTATTCATAGTATTCAGTATATTGGGGAGACTAGATGGGCCAAATGGTTCTTATCAGCCGACACATTCTATGTTTCTATGAGTTTGCCTGCCAGTTTTAATGCTAAAGCCTGCTGAAACCAAGACAAAGTCTGTAAACCATGTTTGATGAATGTTTATTCAAGTAAAGCTGCTATTGAACTTCATACAAGGTCTGGACTCAAGTTACTTCTTTTTTTTGTTTTCTTTTTTTTTTTTAACTTTGTGTATTAATTTTTTCAAAGAAGATCAACAACACAAATCAAGCATTACATTTGATATTTAACATCAGTTGTTATCATACATTGAATGCTATCATTGGTCAGCGAAATGAATGTCCGGATGAATGTCCATGGTTACATGAATGTTTCGGTAATGACAATGACAGACATTTAAATCATCAGTAATTCCCCAATAGTCTCTTGAGACCCAAACAAACCCTCCTCCCCTCCCTCTCCCCCCCCCCCACCCTCTCTCCACGGCATGCTTCTCCTATTTCTGTTTGCGTCATTATTGCCTTATTTTTTAGTATGTTTTTTTTTAGTCCTACAATAAAGTTTTAAATGCATTTCTTTCTATAGTTTCAGCTTTCCCAATGAGTTTGAAAGCACCCCCTTATGATACCATGTTGTGTCTTGAAATGGTGTTACAATTAATCGTATTTCCTCCACAGACATGAAAGCTTCAATAAATTGTTGCCACTTATTGAAAAATTGTGTGGTTAATTTCGTTTTATTCTGTTCAACTTCTATTACTTCTAGTTGTAAACCTCGTTTCACTTGTTGAATTACTTCTGTAACGGTCGGGCACTGTTTTTCTAACCATTTACTCAAAAGGCATCTTTTGGATGCCAGTATCAACATATGCATCGCCTTCGTTATTATACTGTCTCCCTTTCCTGCTTGTATTATGAACAGACATGGGTCATGAGCTATGCTTATTTTAAGTGTATCATGTATGTGCTGTCTTATGGCTTCCCAGAACTTCTGGACTGCTGGGCACGACCATAGGCCATGATATAGATCTGTGTTTTCCATCTTGCATTTAGGGCAGGCGGTCATTTTGTCAGTCTGTTTATTCCTTGTGTAGAAACCATATATAGCTCTATGTATTATGCGATATTGTGTTTCTCTCCATATCTCACTGACTGTGGACCTGCACACTGATTCCCATCCCCTTAACACATCTACTGGTGTGTTCAACTCTGGGATTACTTTTTTCCATTGTTTGAATACACTCTTAGTTTGTTTCTCTGAAGTGTGGCGCCTTATGTCTTTGTAAATGTAGGATATTTTTATTTCTTCTCCTATATTACCTTTTAGGGAGTCGAAAGCTGTGCGTTGTGACTCCTGTGTGTAGTCTACCAGTTTTTCCTTTAGCTTTCCCACTATTCCATAATAATTTAGAAAAGAATATTCTTCTATCTCTGTTTTATCTTTAAATTCCCGGAATGTGCAGTATCTTTTTTCTTCTTTATTCCAGAAGTCTGCTATTGTTTTTGGTCCTTTCCAGATGTTGGTGTTTTCTGTACCTAGTTGTATGAGTGTCAATGGATTTAGGTATTTGGAGCATTACCAGGGTAGTCCTAGTTTTTTCCTTACTGCTTTCCATGTCGCGTATATGTCTTTGAATAGAAGGTTGTGCTTGGCTTTAATTGGCAATTCTGAGAATTTTGTGTGTAATAATGTAGATAAGTTCCAGGGTCTAAACATTTCCCTCTCTAACCCGTAATTAGAGTGTTTGCTACGTTCTCCTATCCAGTCTAAGCAGTGGCGTAGTAGGCTAGCTAGGTTATATGTTCTTAAATCAGGAAAGTTTAATCCTCTGGTTTGTTTGTTCAGCTGTAACGTCATCAAGGATATCATTGTTTTTTTTGATGCCCATATAAAAGCTCTAAAGGCCGTCTCTAATCGTTTTATGTCTGAGTGTTTTATTAATAACAGTATTGTTTGCATAAGATAAAGTAATCTAGATATACAGATCATCTTAAGCATGTGACATCTTCCTAGTAGCGATAGTGGGAGTTTCATCCATCTGGATATGTCACTTAATATTTTCTTAATTAACGGAGGGTAATTAAGAGTATATATTGTGCTTGGTGTTTTCCCAATTAGTACCCCTAGGTATTTGATAGATCCCTTTGCCATGCTTACTGGAAGCCCAGTAATCTTTCCTAGATTACTTCTTTCTGGGTGCGGTGTTATATCTAGGAGTTCGCATTTATTTTTATTCACTTTAAATCCTGAGTATTCACCAAATTTGTCTAGGAGTCGGAATATTCCACTTACTTGAGTCAAGTTACTTCTTTCATCCCTCAATTACTACCCCCCATTTGTCTGCTTCGGAGCCAACACCTGGGGTTCCAACCGTATCCAGGTAGGAGCACCGTGACACTCACACTAGAAGGGACATTTTAGGCCACCCTATACCACTCGGCCATTCCTACACCTGGGTACCGCCACCATTACAAAAGGGGCCCTGTTCGTTGCTGCTGCGTTGCAACTGGCGTCACGAACAGGATTTGTGTGTCCTTCTACTACAAGGCCTACAGAATTGTCAAGAAACCGTTTAATAATGACTTTATTACATTTACTGCGGAGCGACAGGTGCAGGAAAGTGCGGGTCGGCATCCGAAGGGTTAATCAGCCATCTTTGCCTGTGATGGCGTACCTTCTTCTTGCATCTCAAGAGCGGGAAAGTAAAGGAACGCCCAGACTAAGAGTGGGAAAATCGAGCTCTGCCCACAGGGAACAACCCAGCACAGCCAAAGGAAGTGAGGACTCCACCCTAAAAGCTCCTCCTGTCTCACCAGTTTGTGTCGGCACGAGAGCAAGAAAGATGGCGCTGCCCAAACCAAACTGGGGCAAAATGCTATGCAGAGATGACTTGCCGGAACTGCGCGGTGCCATGCAAGACATTCGGGAGTCGCAGCTCGTACAGAGACCCGAGAAGGGGCCCGGAGCATTCCCCGTGCCGGCTAGCGTGGCAGAGGCGGCCGGAGTATCTACTCTGCCACCCAAGAGGAGCTGATCTTTTACGGGCCTCAACCCTATGGTCCCAAAGGAGGTGACGTCCTGTGCCTACACTATGTGGGACTACAGACGAGCAATTGAAGACTGGGTAGTCCGCGTGTTAGACCGACCACAGCCCAGAGACCCAGACTTCGAGAGAAGAACCGGAATCATCTGGTTCTCTGTAGAGAAAGGTACTGGCTTCATCAGGGACAATAAAACTGGGCAGGAGTTGTTTGTTAACCGTCGCTCTGTGAAGCGTCCTTATCTGCCTGGGGCCCGTCACAGCCTGTACAAAGGGGACCAGGTAGAGTACACCCCTACGGAGTCCCTCAAGGGCCCATTTGCCACGGGAATGACCCTTCTGGAAAAGCCTCTCGTCTCAGCGCCAGCACCGGAGTGCTGGCAGGAAGACACAGCAGCCGTAGGTCGAGTCAGATGTCTGCGAGAAACCTCAGGGGGAGTGCTGCGCTTTTAAGAAAGACCCCAACGAAAGCCGGAGTAACTTATCCCTGGATTGCCACCACCACCAATTTGCCAGATGGGATGTGTATCAGCCTCTACCTTCACTTACAGTCTAACCTATCAGTTACCATGGAAAGTGGCTGCGGCAATGGAGAGAGCCTCCCAGAATTTACCAACAAGAGAGGAGGACTGCCTACCAGCTCCCGTGCAGCCAGAGGTCCTGAACCCCTTTCTGATGGCAGGAGGTTCCGAACCCGTTAAACAGAAAGTTGCTGCTACAATGACAAGTGTGACCACCCAGTCCCTTCCAAGATCAGCCACAAGAGGGCAGTGGAGCTCTACTACAGCAGCGCGCCTGGATTACAAGAGGCAAGAGCGACCTCTCATCAGCTTCAGCAGCAGCAGTGAGGAGCATGTCAGGTCCTTCCTCTAAAGAGCTTCTGTCACCAGGCAAGCTAAAGTAAAGACATTGTGAACTTATGGGAGCCACTTCTTGGACTCGACCTGACAGGTGAGGAAATGTTGGCTATGTTTTTGTTTGTTTTTGTTGCCCTTTTTAGTCCTCACCCAGATGGCCATGTTAGTTAGGACTCCCCCCACATTCAGGATCATCACCAAGTTGCGCACGTCTGCGCCAAAGTTCCTTTTTTTCCCCTTATCAGGTTAATCGGGAGCCCCCTTTGGAAAAAAAAAGGGTTCTCATCACCTGTGTTGCTATTTTATACATCATTACCCCATGTGGATTACAAATGACATAATTGCCCTACATGGATTACATATAGTGACGTTGTTACTTCCCGTGGATTACAAAGGACTTTTGCACTTTATGTACCAGTTTGGTGCACTTGATCCGCAAGCACTGAAGAAGAGACTCTAATGTGATTTCATTGCACTATTTAATTGCAGTATATAATTGTGTTATATATTTGCACTATTTCTGCACTAATCTTTTAAAGGGTTTCTGTCACCAGATTTAACCCTATTAAACTGGCTGACATTAGCAATGTGCTAATGTCAGCAGACCCTAACTCTACTATTCTTATGCTTACTGATAGCCCCCTTACTGCACAATTTTAACTTTTATGACATGCAAATTAGCTTCTAGGAGCAGGGGAAGCGTTGGGCATGTCTCTGCTGGACGTGCCTAGGCCAAGCCAAGCCAGCCAGAGCACCTTCAGCTCTGCTGGATGTGGAGGCCACAGCTTAGAGCCTCAGGAGCCAGGAGGAGAGTTCCCTGGCATAATTAAGAGACAGACTACCAAGAGAGAAGTTGCAGCATAAAGAAGAAGCTAAGTTACACAGCAAGCCTGTCAGTACAGGAGATCCAGAGAGAAACAGATGTAGCAGAGATGAGTTTGCCTGCCAGTTTTAATGCTAAAGCCTGCTGGGACCAAAGATTTCTAGAGTATTTATTGAGCCTCTGGTCCCGAGATCTAAATATGCGATAGGACCTCAACTATCACTCTGTTGGACTGGCCCGCTGGAGTACCAGATCAAGTCTAGAGGGCCCAGGCTTTGAAGACATAGCTGGCCCCAAAGATCCAGGGAAAAAAAACATTTGGAGCTGCAGTTGAAGCCAATCACTTGCCAGTAAGGTCTATTTCTTTGTGTCAAAACCTAGTAGACTCTATTGATGATACCAGGGTTGGGCCCCGATAATAATTTCCTCTGGTGGGCCCAAGTAACCTCAGTCTGATGCTGCCTCGTACAGTGACTTACAGTATCTCCCCAAAAATGTTAGGATCAGGCAGTTGAAATCTATCTGTCTGATTATTATCTTCTCCAAAATCTGCCCCTTTGGGAGGCCACATACAGATTGGATGTGGGTCAGTCCTGTCCAAATTGGTTGGTAAGGTCAACGTACATGTACAAAGAGTCACTTATTCCTTACCTGATTTGCAATCCACTTTTGCAGCTGATCCCCATCATGGCAGTCATATTGTATGTTCAACGCAAGAAAATCAGCTGTTTCCTAAAACACATAGAAATGGTCAATTGGTTGATGTCCTTGTCACACATGACTCCATTGTTTTCTATGTGCAAGGGCATATATATCCCAAAAGCAGCCCAGGCACCTGCTTTGGGACCCATGTAGAGAGGGGGCCCATTCCTGGTTGGCCTTATTCTCCTTTTATTGAGTGATGAGATCCTGCACACGGATGTCGTCTCATGCCACAATGCTGACAGAAAGAAAGTGGAACTGGAGCCATGAAAATAGCATGGGGCACCAGATCTGCTGTTACAGCTGGTTAGTGGTACCATTGTGGTGGTGTCAAGCAGCTCCTGAAAGGGGCCTTATTTTTATCATTGCTATTAGTCCCCCTCTGTATATTTGCTTTGGCCTTGATCTCGCCATTTACTTCATGTTGATTCTTTTTTTTTCTCTAGAAGATGGGGCCAAAGTAGAGCACACCTCCTTCCATTTTTAGACAATGATAATATTTTCGCACAACTTTAAAATCACTGGTGGTCTTGGGAAGTAAAGGGGTTATTTGTGAAGTCCTTGGTGGTCTTACACAGTGAAGAGGTCAATGATAATTTCAGGTTGTTAATGGGAGTACTGCCTATAGGAGGGGGACCTAGTAAATGGGAATCCTTGACAGTTGCCCAGTTTGCCATCCCCTAGACCTCCTCTGGCCTTATACATGGAAAACATGGGGGCTGAAGGACTATATTTACCAGGACTCGAGGAGTCGTGCTCAGCGCTGCTGTTCCTAGAGCAATGGATATCCGTCCACCTGATAATAAAAATAAAAAATCGTGATCACCATAAATCAGTTCTGAATATGGCGGTTCTCCTTTATCTATCAATCATTTTTTTATTAGCATTATCACCTCCGTCAGTGGCTGTGGATATATACTAGTGATGTTATTAATGCCATTTCATACAAATCACATGCCAATCACATGCAAAACCTCCTCTATTTCCAATAAAATGTATCACTTCTTTATGGTGAAGCTCCATCTTTTATTATCATATGCTTTTTAGGTCCAAATTTCTATGCTGATTCTGTTCTGATACAGAGCTCCAAATCCCATGCATTGACATAGATTTAGTGCAGCCACCACTAGAGGGAGCTTACTATATACTGTGCTATTGCTGAATGCATAACAGTATGCAGCAAGCTCCTGAGCTCCCCCTGGTGGCGGCTGCAGACATCCACAAGGTTAACTTTTCACCCTTTATGCCCATGCTGAGGGAAAGACGTCTATAATAGGCCATGGACACAAAAAAATTCCTCATGTGAACAGAGTTCCAATATTTCACTGAATCGGAATCAATGGCAAAAAAACACATAGGCCCCACGCCAAAACTTGCCTTACACCCACTGAGAAAATGTACAATGATTTTTTATAAAAGTTATTGATCTCTATAAATATTATATCATCTTTAAACTGTTTGACAGCCCCAAATCCTATGCTTTCCTTACTTAGCCATACAGTTATATGTTATAAGGCTTATTTCCACGGCTAGTATTCAACTAAAAGGAAGATGTAAACATATGTATGCAATGAGCTCCCCCTAGTGGTGGCTGCAACCAAACATTATAGAAACATAGAATGTGTCGGCAGATAAGAACCATTTGGCCCATCTAGTCTTCCCAATATACTGAATACTATGAATTCAGTATATTATGATGACAAACAGAGATGCAGTTCAGAGCAAGGCCCCCTTTTGTTCTATCTTATGTACCTTATTAACCCTTTCCCGACATGTGACATTATAGTACGTCACATGTCGGGTGTTTAAAGATGTCCTTACGGAATGGAGCAGGCGCCATAGCAACCGGGTGCCTGTATGGCTAATGTCCGTGATTGGCGGTAATGCCGATAGTGGGCATTAAACCTCTCAGATGCTATAGTCAAACCTAACCACGACATCTGAGAGCCTGTATTAACGAAAGTGCATACTTCCGGTAATGCTATGGCTCCCCTGCGTAGCGATCAGAGGAGCCGATTTGCAATTTTTTAGACGGTTCGCACACATAACTACAAAAAAGATTTTCTTTCAAATTTTTAATTTTTTTTCAATATCAAAACGCAAGAAACACTATACATATGTGGTATCGCCAGATTCATACTGACCTGGAGAATGAAGATCAATATAGTATGTTAGTTTTCACCACATAGTAAATAGTGTTCATCACGAATATTCAAATTGCTAATTTCTTTCTCGAATATAGGCACTTTGAGAATTCGCTAATATTTAGAATATAGTGATATATATTCGTAATTTTGAATATTCGAGATTTAAAAAAAAAATCAGTACACATGATCCCTCCCTGCTTCTAGCTTGTGGGCCAATGAGAAGTCTGCAATATCTTTGACTTTAGGAGTAGTGTTGATTGCGAATTTTCGTAATGAGAATTTCCGTAATGAGAATCAATGAGATCGTGAAAACTCAGATCCGATGGTATATTCTAACCCCCAGGCATTCCCATGATGACGAGGACTCTTGTCGGGGAGGAGTATGCCAAAGTGGAACAACTGGTCAGATTTTTTTTAAAAAGACGAATATTCTAAAAAACAAATATATTCGATATAGTGCTATATATTCGTTTTTTCGAATATTCGTAATATTCTAAAACAAGAATATATAGCAATATAGCGAATATTCGAAGAAAAAAAAACGAATATAGAGCAATTTAGCTAATATAGTGCTATAATCTTCTATAGTTGTAATTTTTTTCTCATCTGATGTTCAGATCGGAAAAAAAATCGCAACTATAAAAAAAAAGATTATAGCACTATATTAGCTAAATTGTTCTACAATCTTTTTTTTTTTCTGAATATTCGCTATATTGCTATATATTATTGTTTTTGAATATTACGGATATTCGAAAAACTAATATATAGCACTATATCGAATATATTAGTTTTTTAGAATATTCGTCTTTTTTTCCATCTGAAGTCATGATTCCTCCCTGCTTAAGTAACAAGAATATATAGCAATATAGCGAATATTTGAAAAAAAAATTGCGTTTCTTTTTTCCAATTCCACCACATTTGGAATTTTTTCCCCACTTCTCACTGCATTCTATGCCATATTAAATGGTGGCATTGGAAAGTACTACTTGTCCCCCAAAAATCAAGCCCCAATGCGGCTATGTGAACAGAAAAACTTTAAAGTTATGTCTCTGGGAAGGTGGGCAGCGTAAAACGCAAACACAAAGGTGAAAAATCCTCTGGGGAAGAAGGGGTTAATCAAGATGATGATTAATAAGGGGTAATACACTGAAATATACATTTCCATTTATTATGTTGTCCTTGTACCCAGGATAGCATTTTATATGTTACTAATTACTCTCTCTATGGAGTGGATACGTTTTTCTGTAACAATGTATCAGTCGGGTTCTTCAATCTTATCACACTCACGATAATGTCTTATCTGGTTCTGATATTGATTAACACAAACAGGACTGCTCTGGGTGCAGAGTTCACAATGTGATTCATTACCACAAGATAAAAGCATGTCACCTTGAAGATCTGAGACCCTGCAGGTAATAAATACTGAGGGCGACAGATTTACATAGAAAGTAGAAATTGTGCCTAAAGGGAAACTGCAAAAGTCTGAGATTCTCATAGTAACTGTCCAGTCAATCATCACCAGTACCAGAAACAAGACACATCCACTAATGGCCGTTAGATGGTCGTTCCAAACATACTGGTCAATGTCCTTACTCTTGACTATAGGAACAGTATTATAGTAGTTATATTCTTGTACATAGGAGGCAGTAATATAGTAGTTATATTCTTGTACATATGAGCAGCATTATAGTAGTTATATTCTTGTATACAGGAGCAGTATTATAGTAGTTATATCCTTGTATACAGGAGCAGTATTATAGTAGTTATATTCTTGTACATAGGAGCAGTATTATAGTAGTTATATTCTTGTACATAGGAGCAGTATTATAGTAGTTATATCCTTGTACATAGGAGCATTATAGTAGTTATATTCTTGTAGATAGGAGCAGTATTATAGTAGTTATATTCTTGTACATAGGAGGCAGTATTATAGTAGTTATATTCTTGTACATAGGAGCAGTATTATAGTAGTTATATTCTTGTACATAGGAGCAGTATTATAGTAGTTATATTCTTGTACATAGGAGCAGTATTATAGTAGTTATATTCTAGTACATAGTAGCAGTATTATAGTAGTTATATTCTTGTACATAGGAGCAGTATTATAGTAGTTATATTCTTGTACATAGGAGGTAGTATTATAGTAGTTATACTCTTGTACATAGGAGGTAGTATTATAGTAGTTATACTCTTGTACATAGGAGCAGTATTATAGTAGTTATATTCTTGTACATAGGAGCAGTATTATAGTAGTTATATTCTTGTACATAGGAGCAGTATTATAGTAGTTATATTCTTGTACATAGGGGGTAGTATTATAGTAGTTATACTCTTGTACATAAGAGCAGTATTATAGTAGTTATATTCTTGTACATAGGAGCAGTATTATAGTAGTTATATTCTTGTACATAGGAGCAGTATTATAGTAGTTATATTCTTGTACATAGGAGGTAGTATTATAGTAGTTATACTCTTGTACATAAGAGCAGTATTATAGTAGTTATATTCTTGTACATAGGAGCAGTATTATAGTAGTTATATTCTTGTACATAGGAGCAGTATTATAGTAGTTATATTCTTGAACATAGGAGGCAGTATTATAGTAGTTATATTCTTGCATATTGGAGCAGTATTAAAGTAGTTATATTCTTGTACATAGGAGCAGTATTATAGTAGTTATATTCTTGTACATAGGAGGCAGTATTATAGTAGTTATATTCTTGTACATAGGAGCAGTATTATAGTAGTTATACTCTTGTACATAGGAGCAGTAATATAGTAGTTATATTCTTATACATAGGAGGCAGCATTATAGTAGTTATATTCTTGTACATAGGAGCAGTATTATAGTAGTTATATTCTTATACATAGGAGCAGTATTATAGTAGTTATATTCTTGTACATAGGAGGCAGTATTATAGTAGTTATATTCTTGTACATAGGAGCAGTATTATAGTAGTTATACTCTTGTACATAGGCGCAGTAATATAGTAGTTATATTCTTATACATAGGAGGCAGCATTATAGTAGTTATATTCTTGTACATAGGAGCAGTATTATAGTAGTTATATTCTTGTACATACCGTAGGAGCAGTATTATAGTAGTTATATTCTTGTACATAGGAGGCAGTATTATAGTAGTTATATTCTTGTACATAGGAGGCAGTATTATAGTAGTTATATTCTTGTACATAGGAGGCAGCATTATAGTAGTTATATTCTTGTACATAGGAGGCAGTATTATAGTAGTTATATTCTTGTATATAGGAGCAGTATTATAGTAGTTATATTCTTGTACATAGGAGGCAGTATTATAGTAGTTATATTCTTGTACATAGGAGCAGTATTATAGTAGTTATATTCTTGTACATAGGAGCAGTATTATAGTAGTTATATTCTTGTACATAGGAGAAGTATTATAGTAGTTATATTCTTATACATAGGAGCAGTATTATAGCAGTTATATTCTTGTACATAGGAGAAGTATTATAGTAGTTATATTCTTATTTAATCACTCTTAAATTAATATAATTCATCTACGTTTTAAATGTTAATAATCCTTTTTTATGTGTAATGTATCATCACATCCAAATAGTTGTGGTTCTATTCACTGGTTTTGTTGTATTGGTCATGAAAACATTTACTGTATTGTTTTTCTGTGTCTGTCATTCAATCATCATAAATCTCGGTTCCCCTTTAATAACTCACCTCCAGCAGGGTACTTCTGGTGATATAGCGCAAACACTCTCTCATGGGCGTCCAGCAGAACCTGCAGGGTTTGTGAATCTGTTACATCTGCAGGAACATCAAATGTTATCCAGGTTTGGACCAAATCCCCAAAGGAATGAAATGCAAATTTAGCATATTCTGCATAGGCATCAACAGGGCTGGTGCCAGTCTGGGTGCCAACTTCAAAAAGTCTGTTGAGGTCACTGTCATGTAAGATCACAATTGGTTTAATGCTGGCTCCCTGCAGTTCCTGAAGAAGGGTCCTGTAACACTGCAGTTGTCCCTCATCCTTGCCCTTGAAGGTTACAGAGTTCACAGCCAGCTGGATCTTGTAGTGGGTGATGCCATACTTCTGCAGGGTTGGAATTTGGTCTTTCAAGTCATTTAAAATGTCGTTGTTGCACCTAAATACTCCCCCTGGCTCCACTTCATTAAGACGACCATTGTTGTTGCTCTGCAGAGGTCCAGCAATGGCCATGATGTCTCCATGGACTGGACCGTTGAGCCCATGACACATGGAAGAGAGGAGAACCAAGAGGACTGCTTGCCATGCAGGCGCCATGCTGGCCACTGTATTCCTAAATGTACCTGTCAAGTAATATATACATAACGTCCATAAAATGGTCCCTTGACGTCTTATCTTTGCTGACAATGACATTGCAGAAGAGCTATTTACTAAGAGATAATGAGGCGGCTGCAGGGGCACAAGGTGCGATTGTCAGAGGATACAGAGCTGGTAATATGCATTAGGTAGAGTTTCAGTTCTAGTGCCTGGTGTTGACCACCACACATGGTCTTGTCCTTTAGATTCCTCCGGTTGAACATATAAAGGTGAATTTGGACGGGGTGATCATCATACAGTGAAGGAGATCGCTTCATATAAATGTGTCTCATTCACTGAACGAGCCGCCAACTGTCGGGAAAGATCACTTTTTCCCCTACAGTCGGCGGCTCGTTCCGTGAAGCAATCTCCTTCACTGTATGAGGACAAGTCATCGTTATTGCTGCCCAGAAACTATGATTGGTGGTGCCTGCATGAGCTACAGGGATTACCCAATGAATGAGAATTTCGCTCATTCATTGGGTGATCGTAGGCACATTTACATGGGCAGATTGTCAGGAACAACCGTTTTGAGGAATGGTCGTTCACGATAATCTGGACGATTATTGTTTTTTTAGCAACTTTTCAAGACAGACTGGTTGCGAAGTACAAATTGCCTAACAACCACTGTCTATTTAATAGGATTGTCAGACAATGAGTCCATACTCAAATCTTTGGCTGTCCAGGGGGAAGAAATGGGTATGGAGGCTCATACCGCTGACAGCTATTCCTCCCAACACACCATACACCTACACATTTGGGTCGGCCAGGTGTGCATGTGTTTGCAAGCACAGTGGCTTAGTGGTTAGCACTGGTGCCTTGCAGTGCTGGGGTCCTAGGTCCTGACCTATGTTTGCCTTGGTTTCCTCTGGGTTCTCTGGTTTCCTCCCACACTGACACACTGAAAAGGAACTTAGATTGTGAGCCCCACTGGGGACAGTGGGTAGTGATAATGTCTATAAAGCGCTGTGGAATATGTCAGTGCTCTATAAGTGCATAAAATAAATAAATAAGGTTAAAGGGGTTGTCTCACTTCAGGAAATGGCATTTATCATGTAGAGAAACTATGTATTGTTGTTATCCATATTGCTTCCTTTACTGGCTAGACTCATTTTTCCATCACATTATATAATGCTCGTTTCCATGGTTACGACCACACTGTAATCCAGCATCGGTGGCCATGCTTGTCCACTAGAGGAAAAAGCACCAGCCTATGTGCACACCAGAGAGGCCAGTGCCTTTTTCTATAGTATGCAAGCACGGACACCAATGCTGGATTGCAGGATGGTCGTAAACCGTGGAAACGAGCAGTGCATAATGTGATGGGAAAATTAATCCAGCCAGCAAAGGACTTCAGGTGTTTTATTGAGCCCCATTACCAAAGGTGTAAAACATGCAGCCCCTAACATGCAGTCTGCCATTAGCACAGGCGTATAACATCCAACCCTAGCCAAGCACCCTGCTATTACCACAGGTGTGTAACTTCCAGCCCTAGCCAAGCACCCTGCTATTACCACAGGTGTGTAACTTCCAGCCCTAGCCAAGCACCCTGCTATAACCACAGGTGTGTAACTTCCAGCCCTAGCCAAGCACCCTGCTATTACCACAGGTGTGTAACTTCCAGTCCTAGCCAAGCACCCTGCTATTACCACAGGTGTGTAACTTCCAGCCCTTAGCCAAGCACCCTGCTATTACCACAGGTGTGTAACTTCCAGCCCTAGCCAAGCACCCTGCTATTACCACAGGTGTGTAACTTCCAGCCCTAGCCAAGCACCCTGCTATTACCACAGGTGTGTAACTTCCAGTCCTAGCCAAGCACCCTGCTATTACCACAGGTGTGTAACTTCCAGCCCTTAGCCATGCAGTCTGCCATTACCACAGGTGTGTAACTTCCAGCCCTAGCCAAGCACCCTGCTATTACCACAGGTGTGTAACTTCCAGCCCTAGCCAAGCACCCTGCTATTACCACAGGTGTGTAACTTCCAGCCCTAGCCAAGCACCCTGCTATTACCACAGGTGTGTAACTTCCAGCCCTAGCCAAGCACCCTGCTATTACCACAGGTGTGTAACTTCCAGCCCTTAGCCATGCAGTCTGCCATTACCACAGGGACACAAACAAAAGATTAACTGAGACTAAAACGGGTGTAGTAGCAAAATATAAATATACTTTATTGAATGATACATAAGAAATGAATTATACATGATGTAATGCATCAGATAAAAAAGGTGGACCACACCTGAGGGGACATAACATAGTCACACGAAAATGATGGAAAAGGGCAGTGAAGCAACCAAAAACTTAGACATATACCAAACACCCTGACACATAAGGATGTCACATCTATTCGTCATAAATGTCAAAAAGACAGTACAAATATAGATCTCCAAGCATACATATAAAAAAGAAAGACCTATCCAATGTGTCTAAAAATGTCACAAATGTCAGGATAGTATTAGCATGCACTCACATGTCTCCACATGGACATAAAAAGCTGCCAGTGCGCTATAAACAAAATCCCACATGGAGACATGCATGTGCATAACAATCAATCACTTTCATGGTCCCATACACATAGTATCATCTGTCTCTTATATAGAGAGCCAAATCCTATATACATGTGTGAGCATGCACATAAGTATCACCAAGAAGGCAAATAGGGCTGCTGGCAGGGCCCTCTCTCCTTCTGTACCAGTTTGTAACTCGTCTTGTTTATAATTAGTGCAATTGTCTGTATTATGTATGTGCACCGCTTATCATATGTGCAGCGCTATGGAATGAATGGCGCTTTAATAATAAATAATAATAATAATATCACATTGCGACACCTGCAAAAGAATACACACAATGGATACAATACTTTAAACGTTGCTGAAAACTTAAAGGGTTTCTGTCACCAGATTTAACCCTATTAAACTGGCTGACATTAGCGATGTGCTAATGTCAGCAGACCCTAACTCTACTATTCTTATGCTTACTGATAGCCCCCTTACTGCACAATTTTAACTTTTATGATATGCAAATTAGCCTCTAGGAGCGCGGGGGGGGGGGGGGGGGGCGTTGCTCCTGCACCTAGAGGTTCCGTTCTCCCACCTTATGTCACGCCCTGCCATCCTTGATTGACAGGGCCAGCGTTCATCTTCTCCTGCAGGCCCTGTGTGCTTGATAAATCTCGCGCCTGCGCAGTGCCGTTTTCTGGGCCGGCAGGAGGAGACGAGCGCTGCCTGGCCCTGTCAATCAAGGATGGCAGGGCGTGACATGAGGTAGGAGAACGGAGCCTCTAGGTGCAGGAGCAACGTCCCCCCAGCTCCTAGAAGCTAATTTGCATATCATAAAAGTTAAAATTGTGCAGTAAGGGGGCTATCAGTAAGCATAAGAATAGTAGAGTTAGGGTCTGCTGACATTAGCACATCGCTAATGTCAGCCAGTTTAATAGGGTTAAATCTGGTGACAGAAACCCTTTAAGTTTTCAGCAGTTCTGATCCCCCAGAAGAAGGCATCGCAGCCGAGACGCGCGTCGGGGTACGTTGCTCTCCTGAGTTGGACAGTTTTCTATTCTCATGGGTATGTAACCTTATAGTGTGAGGCTACCTTTTGCTGTAACAATGATTTTTCTTTGTGGTATATTTAGTTACTTAGTGCATGCTGCAGGGGTTGATCTCTGCGATCCCTGTTTTCACTTTGTGGATGCGGGTATCTAGGTGATTAATCCCTGTATACTTCCAGATATGGCTCTAGTTTAAAGCACTGGCAGCCCTATTTGCCTTCTTGGTGATACTTATGTGCATGCTCACACATGTATATAGGATTTGGCTCTCTATATAAGAGACAGATGATACTATGTGTGTGGGACCATGAAAGTGATTGATTGTTATGCACATGCATGTCTCCATGTGGGATTTTGTTTACAGCGCACTGGCAGCTTTTTATGTCCATGTGGAGACATGTGAGTGCATGCTAATACTATCCTGACATTTGTGACATTTTTAGACACATTGGATAGGTCTTTCTTTTTTATATGTATGCTTGGAGATCTATATTTGTACTGTCTTAGCTTTTTGGTTGCTTCACTCCCCTTTTCCATCATTTTCGTGTGACTATGTCCCCTCAGGTGTAGTCCACCTTTTTTATCTGATGCATTACATCATGTATAATTAATTTCTTATGTATCATTCAATAAAGTATATTTATATTTTGCTGCTACACCCGTTTTAGTCTCAGTTTATCTTTTGTTTGTGTATGTTTATGTACACTGAGTGGGTACGTCACTATAGGGTACTCTTTATTGCATAGGATCACTATTAGTGAACGCAAATCTATGTGTATTTTGTGACTGTTGTATTTTAATCATTACCACAGGAGTATAACATCCAGCCGCTATCTATGCAGTCTGTCTTTACAGATATTTTTGTGTAAAAGTTTAAATTGTGCAGTAAGGGGGCTATCAGTAAGCATAAGAATAGTAGAGTTAGGGTCTGCTGACATTAGCTGAATTCCCGCATGGTCCTGTAACAGGATGTTACCACTGACACAAGTCACTATGTGAAATGTCTTGCCTCCGAGATATCACTTGTGAATGGTATTATTGCAAAGTGAAAGGAACCGCAGGATTTCAGCCATGAACTGTAACGTAAAGTGACAGAGCGGGGTCGCTGAGTGCTGAGGAGCATAGAACATAAGTCACCAACGCTCTGCTGACTCCATAACTGCAGAGTCCATACCCCTGTGCCGGCAGCTTCATGGCATGGGTTTCCATGGCCGAGCAGCTGCATGCCAGCCTTACATCATCAAGCAGAATGGCAGGCGTGGCATGAAGCGGTGTAAAGCACGTCAACATTGGACTCTCGAGCAGTGAACATGTCTTCTGTGCAGTGACCAAAATGCTTCTCTATCTGATGGATTCATCTGAGTTTGGCGAATGCCAGGAGAACGTTATCTGCCTGACTGCATTGTGCCAACTGTAAAGGTGGTGGAGGGGGAATAATACTATGGGTTTGTTTTTAGGGGTCAGCCTCGGCCACATAGTTCCAGTGAAGGGAAATCTTAAATTGGCTGGCCGCACAGAGCCTTGTTCTCAATCCTATCCAACACCTTTGCGATTAACTAGAACGGCGAGCCAGGCCTACACAGTCAGCGTCTGAGCTCTTATGGATCAATGGGTAAAAATTCCCACAGACACCTCCAAAATATTTATAGAAGACCAAAGGGGGACCAACTCCACAATAATGCTTATGGATTTAGAATGGGATGTCATAAAAGCCCCAGTAGGTGGAATGTGTATGTGTCCCAATACTTTTCTCCATATAGTGTATCTGAGCACGTTACATCTAGGTGTTGGTGCACATTCGTGATGCCATTAAATTTTAAATTCTCAGTGCATTGGGGTACCTTGGACCTTCCATATCTTAGAAGAATCATTTCACTCTTTGATCCCCGTTGAAAAGTCCTTATTTAGTATCTATTACTTTCTGCTAATCGTTGATCTGTAATTGACCCGTTCAATGAGACACTAGCTTAGGTCCTGACACCTTCATTGAACAAGTGACCCCAACAGTTCATCAGATGAGATCAGGTAAGGCCTTAAAGGGCTTTCCCATATTTACTTACTGTACAGATCTAATCAACTTTCTGTTCAGTTCCTCACCATTCAAAACAATACTTGGCTGTCAGTGAATGAGGACACTCATGATTACATTCAGAGGCAGTAAACAGTAGCATACCTTTAACGGAGGCATACCGCGCAACTGCTAGGAGGCTTGGATTTTCATACAGCCACCACTAGGGGGAGCACAGTGCAATCATTTCAGCTTCCATTAACTGTATAACTTGTGTGCCCCCTAGTGGTAGCTGAGACTTTGGAAGGAGCACTGCATTCATTAAGCTCCATTTTACTGACATAGAAGTCAGATAAAGTGGGTGGGGTGGAAGGCGACTTTTTTATTAGAATTTTTTAAAGTGTATTCCTTGTAATTAAATTTTAAAAAATGTAAATTTGTCAGAAATCTGGGTCCTTGCCTGGGAGTGATTGTCTCACGCATACTAGGTGGGGGCCTATACTGTTTTGCTGTGGGGCCCCTTGAGATCTGTAGCCCTTGCAGAAGACCTGTACACAGCGAGTCCTACTCTTAGCTGAGAAGTATCTAGTGCTCTGTGAGCTAAACAGCCTCGACTCCAGAATGATACATTATAGCAAACTTTTAGTGACTTGTGTAGCTGCTGCTGATGTATTTTGCTCACAGCATTATCTATACTGGATACAATTGTACTTCAGCGATAGGAAGCTTATCAAGGGGCACTGTGCTATCACTGTTTCTGTGGGCTCCCCCTAGTGGCAGTTGCAAGCAAAAATAATTTTAACATTTCATTCTGTGGCTGAGAACTGGGAAGCTCTATGCTGGAAATGTTTATCAGCGGGCACTCTGCAGGCATGGTTTATAGGTGACCCTCTCCTGGCACTATTGTTTATTAGGGGTCACTCTGCTGGCACTGTTTCTGTTTAGCACTTTCATGGCAGTATTATTTATGGTGTTCCCTCTGCTCTGTTTTATAGGGGTGCACACTATGGGCACTATAATTTTTTTTGGGGGGAAAGGGGTGGTGTCCTACATTTGTGAGTAGGCTTTAGACGAGAAAATGACACTTAAAGGGGTTGTGCCATGATCTACTTGTTGTTTTTTTATTTGCAGTTTTCTCTTATCCCCCTGGAATCCTGCTGCCTGGTTTGTCATGTGTCTACTATCCCATCATGCCTTAGGGAATTGAAGTGTGTCCTGACATCAGCAGATCATGTGACACTAACCACACCCCTTGTTCTTACCAATGGCGCGTCCTACATTACAAGGCGCCAATGGAGGACGTAACCTACAGCAACAGGGTGCAGTGGTCGGATAATGACTTTACAATATAGCGCGGTTTTGATAAATGGTGGTATTTGGAGAAAGTGATATAACAGTGATATCTGTTGGGTGGGATACATTTATATCAGCAGGCTCGGACTGGCTCACCGGGAATCCGGTGAAATGCCCGGTGGGCCCCTTGCCTGTCTGCTTATACTGCAGCCAGAGCCACCAGCAGGGGCAGGGCAGTTGCTATACTTTCAGTTTCAGGCACCTGGCTGTTATCAGGTGCTGGACTGCAGCACTGGCACATATATCATTTTACTTTGGTGAAAGGGACAGCACAATACTTTGCAGTGCTTGTTCCTTTCTCCAAAGTAAACTTCACCGACCCGACATGAGCAGACAGCCCCCCCCCCTCCTCTCTGCAGTGTGATATTCCATCATGTGTGAGGAGGGGGCGGAGCCAGAGGAGCCAACAGCCGAGGCAGCAGCAGGAGATATGGAGACGCTGCTCTCTCTGAGTCACTGTGCCTCCCTCCAGTATAAAGTTCTCTTCTCTCACTGGTCCCACTACTCCACACAGCAGCACTGGGGTAAGTTACTATGGGAGAGAAGTGGGAAGAGAGTCCTGAAGCTGCTGCCCCTGCACATCTTGTGTCCCTGTTCCAGCCCCTCACAGACCTTTCCCACCAACTATCTCACCTATACTTTATACAGGGCAAGAAGTCATGTCTCCCAGTGTCCCCCTCTTCCCTCTCATCAGTGGCATTTCACACTTTCCCAGCCCCTCACCCCCACATAATATGTAATGTCTCTGGAGCAGTGGCGTGCACACAATCCATGGGGCCCCGGTGCAAAACTGAACCATGGGGCCCCCCTTCCCGTCGCCGCCCCCCTCCCCAACCTCCCTCCACCAGCAGCAGAGTTAGGCTCCATTCACACGTCCGCATCCTTTCCGCAATTTTGCGGAATGGGTGCAGACCCATTCATTCTCTAAGGGGACGGAATGGATGCGGACAGCACACAGTGTGCTGTCTGCAGCCGCAATTGCGGAGTGCGGCCCTGACTTCGGGTCCGCAGCTCCGCAAGAAGATAGAGCATGCCCTATTCTTGTCCGCAGCTTGCGGACAAGAATAGGCATTTCTATGGGGGCGCCGGGCTGGTGTGTTGCGGACCCGCAATTTGCGGGTCCGCAACACACCACAGACGTGTGAATGCAGCCTTAGGCTACTTTCACACCTGCGTTAGGTGCGGATCCGTCTGGTATCTGCACAGACGGATCAGCACCGATAATGCAAATGCTTGTATCCGTTCAGAACGGATCCGTTTGCATTACCACGAAAAAAAAAAAAAAGATAATGCAAACGGATCCATTTTGACTTACACTGAAAGTCAATGGGGACGGATCCGTTTTCAATTGCACCATATTGTGTCAGTGAAAACGGATCCGTCCTCATTGACTTACATTGTAAGTCAGGACGGATCCGTTTGGCTCCGCATTGTCAGGCGGACACCAAAACGAATCTGCACAGACGGATCCGCACCTATAATGCAAACACTTGTATCCGTTCAGAAAGGATCCGTTTGGCTGCAAGCAGTGTTTTGGTGTCTGCCTCCAGAGCGGAATGGAGGCTGAACGGAGGCAAACTGATGCATTCAGAGCGGATCCTTATCCATTCAGAATGCATTGGGGCTAAACTGATCCATTTTGGGGCCGCTTGTGAGAGCCCTGAAACAGATCTCACAGGCGGACCCAGAAACGCAGGTGTGAAAGTAGCCTAACTCTGCTATATTTCTGTAGCCTGCAACCTCTGACTGCCCAGTTGGGCTGAAACTACTACACCCAGCATGTTCTGGCAGTAATAGTAAATGGATATTGGTGCAATTCTGAGCTACTAGTCTATATAATACAATATAATATTATGTATTATATAGACTAGTAGCTCAGAATTGCACCAATATCCATTTACTAATGCTAACATGCTGGGTGTAGTAGTTTCAGCCCAACTGGGCAGTCAGAGGTTGCAGGCTACAGAAATATAGCAGAGCTAGTTATAAAGCCAGCCCCCATCAGACCCTACTCTGAGTCTACTCTGAACTCACTGACCATAAATGTGGTGAGCAATTATGAAGACCTTTTTTTTTTTTTTTTTTTTACAAATCTTATCTTCACTTCCGAACCGGCACCAGCTTCTTCACGCTCTCCGGTGCCTTCTTCCTGCTGCGTCTCGGCGTTGTTGTGCGCCTGCGCAGCCTAGGGAAACGTTGTGTCCGGTGCGGCCGCCCAACAGGAAATGACTAGGCACGCCGCACCCGCACGGGGAGGAGAATCGGGGGGGGAGACTCTCACTCAAGGAGGGTAGGGCTGGCCTGGCCTGGCACTACAGCGCAGAAACGCAACACTGGGTGGCGGGCCCCGGGTCGGCCGCCCGGATTAAGGCTGTTTCACACGAGCGAGTCCATTGCGGTAGAGTTGTTGCGATACCAAATTTTTGATTCGGTTTCGATACCATGAAAAAGTATTGCGATACTCGATACCATTCGATACCACGCGAAAAAAATAAACAAAAAAAGCCACGTGCATTCCTCATTTTTAAAAATGGCGAATCGCGCAGTTTTTATTTTATTTTTTCTGTTCCGGCATTCACCACCTAGATTTTTTTTTTATATTTTAATAGTTTGGACTTTTCTGACGTGGCGATGTAATATGTTTATTTATATATTTTATATGTGAAATTGGGAAAAGGGGGGTGATTTATACTTCATATTTTAGTGTTGTTTTTTTTTTTCACTTTTTATTTAATAACTATTTCCCCCCTTAGGGGCTAGAACCTGGGATCTTTCATCCCTTTTCCTATTCACCCTGATAGATCTCTATCAGGGTGAATAGGACTCCACACTGTCCCTGCTGCTCTGTGCTTTGTGCACACAGCATCAGGGATGTTACCATGGCAACCAGGGCTTCTGTGGCGTCCTGGCTGCCATGGTAACGGATCGGAGCCCCAGGCTTACACAGCTGGGGCTCCGATCAGAAGCTGCCACTGCACCACCAATGAGGGGGAGTGGAGAGGTCCCTGTGGCCACTGCCACCAATGATTTTAATACTGGAGGGTTGAGAGGGGCCGGCGCACTGTGCCACCAATGATTTTAATGGGATGGGGGGATTGAGGGGGAGGGGGTGCACTGCACCACCAATGATTTTACCCCTTTATACAGGAGGCGGGTACTAGCAGATCAGCGGCAGTTAACTGCCGCTGATCGCAGCTCCCTGTCAGGGGCAGGGTGCCGGCAATGCGATTCTGCTGCCGGCACCCGCCTCCTGTATGTGTTAAAGACTGACTACTGTATATGAGTCCAGACTTTCACTATTAGGCCACACAGAGCGGCGCCCAGCGATGTCTCAGCACTCACCATTTAGTCCTGGGCGCCGCTCCGTTCGCCCGCAGTGCCCCATTACTGTCTCCTCTCCTGCTCCACATGCTGCTGATTACTATCGGAGCGATGGGAGGAGACATCAGCTTCACTAGTGGGCGTTCCTTCTCCCTGGCTGTAGCGCTGTCCAATCGCAGCGCAGGGAAAAGGAACGCCCACTAGTGAAGCTGATGTCTCCTCCCATCGCTCCGATAGTAATCCTATCATTGGGGGCGCAGTGCGCCCGCCCCTCCTCCGCCCCTCTCTTCTCATTGCCGCCCCTCCTCCCCCCCCTCTCTTCTCATTGCCGCCCCTCCTCCGCCCCTCTCTTCTCATTGCCGCCCCTCCTCCGCCCCTCTCTTCTCATTGCCGCCCCTCCTCCGCCCCTCTCTTCTCATTGGTGGCAGCGGCAGCAGCACAGGGGGAGGGAGGACAGCTTCCTTCTCCCCGTGCTGCTGAGAGAGAACATGAGCGCGCCGATAGCAGCGCGCTCATGTTCAGAGATACTAGACTGCGCAGAAGCGCAGCCCAGTATCGAAAAAACGGAAATCCCGGTATCGTATCGATACCGGGACAAAAGTATCGATTGGGTATCGAAATTTCGATACCCGCAACAACCCTACATTGCGGGAATCGCGCTCCGTGTGTGAGTGTGATCCTCCGCTCTGGACTTGCAGGAGCGCACGGCATTATCATGATTTATAATGCCATGTGTCTCTGCATGGCCTTTTTTCCACAGAATCATACTGACCGCTTTATGTCACTATGTCCAGAGCGGAGGATCACACTCACACACGGAGCGTGATTCCCGCAATCGACTCGCTCGTGTGAAACAGCCCTTATACAGGCAGGCACAGCACTACTGCAGGGCGGGGCCAGGGGTCCACAGGCGGCTGGGCCCCCTGGAGTGCCGGACCCAGCCGCGACCCCTGTATGTACGCCCCTGCTCTGGAGGTTATATCAGTACTGGAGCGATATAAGAGGAGCGGCTGATATCAGTCACATATGATGTAATGTCTCTGGAGGGTACCGTATTTTTCGCCCTATAAAACGCACTTTTTCCCCCCAAAAAAATGGGAAAATGCCCCTGCGTCTTATGGGGTGAATGCTGACATTTTTACAGGCTGCGATGTATACGAGAGCGGGGAGGGACTGGGTGCGGTCACTGTACTCCGGCCCCGCCGCTCCGGTGCTGCAATATTCAAATATAAAATGTCTCATTCAATTAAAAGTGATTAAACAGGCCCCCCCCCCACACACTTTTAATATTACCATACACCCTAACAGCCGGGCGGGCGGCAGCATAACTCCCTGATGTCACGTGCCTGCGCCGCCTACTTTATGAATCAAGCAGGCGGCGCAGGCACGTGACGTCAGTGAGTGACGCGCTGGCCGCCCGGCCTGCCTGCGTTGTACAGAAGCTGTTAGGGTGTACAGTAATATTAGGAGTGAGGGGGCATGTGTAATAACTTTTAATTGAATCAGACATTTTATATTTGTATACTGGAGCGGTGGGGGGGGATCTGTGGATGACAGTTTTATGGGGGACATCTGTGGATGGCACTGTTAAGGGGTGGGGGGGTCTGTGGAAGGCACTGTTATGGGGTGGGGGGTCTGTGATGGCACATATATAACAGTGCCACCCGCAGATCCCCCTCCATAACAGTGCCACCCGCAGATCCCCCTCCATAACAGTGCCACCCGCAGATCCCCCTCCATAACAGTGCCACCCGCAGATCCCCCTCCATAACAGTGCCACCCGCAGATCCCCCTCCATAACAGTGCCACCCGCAGATCCCCCTCCATAACATTGCCACCCGCAGATCCCCCTCCATAACAGTGCCACCCGCAGATCCCCCTCCATAACAGTGCCACCCGCAGATACCCCATCATAACAGTGCCACCCGCAGATCCCCCTCCATAACAGTGGCACCCGCAGATCCCCCTCCATAACAGTGGCACCCGCAGATCCCCCTCCATAACAGTGGCACCCGCAGATCCCCCTCCATAACAGTGGCACCCGCAGATCCCCCTCCATAACAGTGGCACCCGCAGATCCCCCTCCATAACAGTGGCACCCGCAGATCCCCCTCCATAACAGTGGCACCCGCAGATCCCCCTCCATAACAGTGCCATCCACAGATCCCCCTCCATAACAGTGCCATCCACAGATCCCCCTCCACAACAGTGCCATCCCACAGATCCCCCTCCACAACAGTGCCATCCCACAGATCCCCCTCCATAACAGTGCCATCCACAGATCCCCCTCCATAACAGTGCCATCCACAGATCCCCCCCAATAACAGTGTCCGTCACAGATCCCCCCCATAACAGTGCGTCATCCACAGATCCCCCCCATAACAGTGCGTCATCCACAGATCCCCCCCCATAACAGTGCGTCATCCACAGATCCCCCCCATAACAGTGCGTCATCCACAGATCCCCCATAAGGCCTCATGCACACGACCGTTGTTGTGTTCCGTTCCGCAAAATGGGGTTCCATTGTTCCGTGATCCGTTTCCGTTTTTGTTTCCGTGTGTCTTCATTTATTTTTGGAGGATCACCAGACATGAAGGAAAGTAAAAAAAAAAAAAAGTCAAGTTTGCCATGCAAATGATAGGGAAAAAACTGACGCGGACATGCGGATGACAATCTTGTGTGCCTCCGCGTTTTTTCACGGTCCCATTGACTTGAATGGATCCGCAAACCGTTTTCCGTGGAAAAAATAGGACAGGTTATATTTTTTTGACGGACTGGAACCAGGGATCACGGACGCGGATGACAAACGGTGCATTAGCCGAGTTTTCAACAAACCCATTGAAAGTCAATGGGTCCGCAGAAAATCACGAAAGCGGAACAACGGACACAGAATAAAACAACGGTCGTGTATGAGGCCTAACAGTGCGTCATCCACAGATCCCCCATAACAGTGCGCCATCCCCAGATCCCCCCCCATAACAGTGCCATCCCCAGATCCCCCCCCATAACAGTGTCCTTCACAGATCCCCCCCCATAACAGTGTCCTTCACAGATCCCCAGTAATAGTGCCATCCACAGACCACCATTAGTTCCAAACCCACCAAAAGCACACCTTTTTGGTTAAAAAAATTTTTTTTCTTATTTTCCTCCCCAAAAACCTAGGTGCGTCTTATGGGCCGGTGCATCTTATAGGGCGAAAAATACGGTATATCAGTACTAGAGTGTTATAAGAGGAGCGGCTGATATCAGTCACATGTGATGTAATGTCTCTGGAGGTTATATCAGTGCTGGAGCGTTATAAGAGGAGCGGCTGATATCAGTCACATGTGATGTAATGTCTCTGGAGGTTATATCAGTACTAGAGCGTTATAAGAGGAGCGGCTGATATCAGTCACATGTGATGTAATGTCTCTGGAGGTTATATCAGTACTAGAGCGTTATAAGAGGAGCGGCTGATATCAGTCACATATGACTGTGGATAGGTCATCAGTATCTGATTGGTGGGGGTCTGATACCCGGGACTAGGGATCGACCGATATTGATTTTTTTAGAGCTGATAACCTGTGAACTTTCAGGCCGATAGCCGATAATTTATACCAATATTTTGTGCATTTTCATTTTTGAAAAAAAATAAAAAAGTTCCTACACAAATCTGTTGTTAAACGAAGAGATGCCATTATATATCTAAGATTAAATATTTATACTTAATATTTTGGTGTTTTTTTTTATTTAATAACTATTTCCCCCTTAGGGGCTAGAACCTGCATCCCTTGTCCTATTCACCCTAATAGAGCTCTATCAGGGTGAATAGGACGTCACACTCTCCCTGCTGCCCTGTGCATAGTACACATGGCAGCAGGGAGCTGACTATGGCAGCCAGGGCGTCAGTAGCGTCCTGGCCGCCATGGTAACCGATCAGAGCCCCGCAATTACACTGCTTGGGCTCTGATCAGAAGCTGCCACTGCCACCAATGAAGATAACTTGCCTATTATCAAATATAGCGACACCTGACCTCTATGAGGGGTAGCTGCGATCCGCAACAGTTAACCCCTCAGGTGCAGCTATATGATTCACCCGCCTCCTATATTTGAATTAATAACTGAGTTAGCATCATTGGTGGCGCAATAGCCACAGCCCCTCCCCTCCTCCTCCCCTCTTGCCTCTCACTGGTGTGCTGCTGAGGGAACATTGATCGCGTTGATAGCAGTGCGATCCATGTTCGCGATTCGTTATCGGCATATCAGCAAGGTTAGATGCTGATACCGATAACTTTGAAAATCCTGAATATCGGCCGATAATATCGGTAAATCCGATAATCGGTCGATCCCTACCTGGGACCACTGCCGATCAGCTGTTTGACAAGGCACCGGGGCTCCTGTGAGCTCTGTGCCCTTCTCTGTGATTTTTCTGGGCCATGTGACGTCACGTTCATTGATCAAGTGGCCTAGGAGCAGCTCAGCCCCATAGAAGTGAAAGGGGCTGAACATGATACCAAGCACAGCCGCTATACAATGTACGGCGCTGAGCTTGGTGAGCTGTGAGGAGGCCGGGGCACTACTGCCAGCACTTCAATAAACTTATCCTTTTGAATATGCAGGAAACATTTCCTTCACTTTGGATATTGTTTAGGCTGGGGGACTGGGTGGTTCATCTAGGACATGGAATGTCCACGTGTGACTGCTGTCCAAACTACTGTAAATAACAGATACAGTTATCAACTAAATGAGTTGCTTAACCACTTAAGGACCACAGGTTTATACCCCCCTAAAGACCAGGCCCTTTTTTACAATTCTGCACTACACTTTCACCGTTTATTGCTCGGTCATGCAACTTACCACCCAAATGAATTTTACCTCCTTTTCTTCTCACTAATAGAGCTTTCATTTGGTGGTATTTCATTGCTGCTGACATTTTTACTTTTTTTGTTATTAATCGAAATTTAACGATTTTTTTGCAAAAAAATGACATTTTTCACTTTCAGTTGTAAAATTTTGCAAAAAAAAACGAGATCCATATAGAAATTTTGTTCTAAATTTATAGTTCTACATGTCTTTGATAAAAAAAAAATGTTTGGGTAAAAAAAAAATGGTTTGGGTAAAAGTTATAGCGTTTACAAACTATGGTACAAAAATGTGAATTTCCGCTTTTTGAAGCAGCTCTGACTTTCTGAGCACCTGTCATGTTTCCTGAGGTTCTACAATGCCCAGACAGTACAAACACCCCACAAATGACCCCATTTCGGAAAGTACACACCCTAAGGTATTCGCTGATGGGCATAGTGAGTTCATAGAACTTTTTATTTTTTGTCACAAGTTAGCGGAAAATGTTTTTTTTTTTTTTCTTACAAAGTCTCATATTCCACTAACTTGTGACAAAAAATAAAAACTTCTATGAACTCACTATGCCCATCACGAAATACCTTGGGGTCTCTTCTTTCCAAAATGGGGTCACTTGTGGGGTAGTTATACTGCCCTGGCATTCTAGGGGCCCAAATGTGTGGTAAGGAGTTTGAAATCAAATTCTGTAAAAAATGAACTGTGAAATCCGAAAGGTGCTCTTTGGAATATGGGCCCCTTTGCCCACCTAGGCTGCAAAAAGTGTCACACATCTGGTATCTCTGTATTCAGGAGAAGTTGAGGAATGTGTTTTGGGGTGTCTTTTTACATATACCCATGCTGGGTGAGATAAATATCTTGGTCAAATGCCAACTTTGTATAAAAAAAATGGGAAAAGTTGTCTTTTGCCAAGATATTTCTCTCACCCAGCATGGGTATATGTAAAATGACACCCCAAAACACATTCCCCAACTTCTCCTGAGTACGGCGATACCAGATGTGTGACACTTTTTTGCAGCCTAGGTGGGCAAAGGGGCCCATATTCCAAAGAGCACCTTTCGGATTTCACAGGTCATTTTTTACAGAATTTGATTTCAAACTCCTTACCACACATTCGGGCCCCTAGAATGCCAGGGCAGTATAACTACCCCACAAGTGACCCCATTTTGGAAAGAAGAGACCCCAAGGTATTTCGTGAGGGGCATGGCAAGTTCCTAGAATTTTTTATTTTTTGTCACAAGTTAGTGGAAAATGATGATTATTTTATTTTTTATTTTTTTCATACAAAGTCTCATATTCCACTAACTTGTGACAAAAAATAAAAACTTCCATGAACTCACTATGCCCATCAGCGAATACCTTGGGGTCTCTTCTTTCCAAAATGGGGTCACTTGTGGGGTAGTTATACTGCCCTGGCATTCTAGGGGCCCGAATGTGTGGTAAGGAGTTTGAAATCAAATTCTGTAAAAAATGACCTGTGAAATCCGAAAGGTGCTCTTTGGAATATGGGCCTCTTTGCCCACCTAGGCTGCAAAAAAGTGTCACACATCTGGTATCGCCGTACTCAGGAGAAGTTGAGGAATGTGTTTTGGGGTGTCTTTTTACATATACCCATGCTGGGTGAGATAAATATCTTGGTCAAATGCCAACTTTGTATAAAAAAATGGGAAAAGTTGTCTTTTGCCAAGATATTTCTCTCACCCAGCAGGGGTATATGTAAAATGACACCTCAAAACACATTCCCCACCTTCTCCTGAGTACGGGGATACCAGATGTGTGACACTTTTTTGCAGCCTAGGTGGGCAAAGGGGCCCATATTCCAAAGAGCACCTTTCGGATTTCACAGGTCATTTTTTACAGAATTTGATTTCAAACTCCTTACCACACATTCGGGCCCCTAGAATGCCAGGGCAGTATAACTACCCCACAAGTGACCCCATTTTGGAAAGAAGAGACCCCAAGGTATTTCGTGATGGGCATAGTGAGTTCATGGAAGGTTTTATTTTTTGTCACAAGTTAGTGGAATATGAGACTTTGTATGAAAAAAAAAAAAAAAAAAAAAATCAGCATTTTCCACTAACTTGGGACAAAAAATAAAAAATTCTAGGAACTCGCCATGCCCCTCACGGAATACCTTAGGGTGTCTTCTTTCCAAAATGGGGTCACTTGTGGGGTAGTTATACTGCCCTGGCATTTTCCAGGGGCCCTAATGTGTGGTAAGTAGGTAAATGACCTGTGAAATCCTAAAGGTGCTCTTTGGAATATGGGCCCCTTTGCCCACCTAGGCTGCAAAAAAGTGTCACACATGTGGTATCGCCGTATTCAGGAGAAGTTGGGGAATGTGTTTTGGGGTGTCATTTTACATATACCCTTGCTGGGTGAGAGAAATATCTTGGCAAAAGACAACTTTTCCCATTTTTTTATACAAAGTTGGCATTTGACCAAGATATTTCTCTCACCCAGCATGGGTATATGTAAAATGACACCCCAAAACACATTCCCCAACTTCTCCTGAGTACGGCGATACCAGATGTGTGACACTTTTTTGAAGCCTAGATGCGCAAAGGTGCCCAAATTCCTTTTAGGAGGGCATTTTTAGACATATGGATACCAGACTTCTTCTCACGCTTTGGGGCCCCTAGAATGCCAGGGCAGTATAAATACCCCACATGTGACCCCATTTTGGAAAGAAGACACCCCAAGGTATTCAATGAGGGGCATGGCGAGTTCATAGAAATTAATTTTTTTTGGCACAAGTTAGCGGAAATTGATATTTTTATTTTTTTTCTCACAAAGTCTCCCGTTCCGCTAACTTGGGACAAAAATTTCAATCTTTCATGGACTCAATATGCCCCTCACGGAATACCTGGGGGTGTCTTCTTTCCGAAATGGGGTCACATGTGGGGTATTTATACTGCCCTGGCATTCTAGGGGCCCTAAAGCGTGAGAAGAAGTCTGGAATATAAATGTCTAAAAAATTTTACGCCTTTGGTTTCCGTGAGGGGTATGGTGAGTTCATGTGAGATTTTATTTTTTGACACAAGTTAGTGGAATATGAGACTTTGTAAGAAAAAAAAAATAATAATTCCGCTAACTTGGGCCAAAAAAATGTCTGAATGGAGCCTTACAGAGGGGTGATAAATGACAGGGGGGTGATAAATGACAGGGGGGTGATCAATGACAGGGGGGTGATCAATGACAGGGGGGTGATCAATGACAGGGGGGGTGATCAATGACAGGGGGGTGATCAGGGAGTCTATATGGGGTGATCACCACAGTCATTGATCATGCCCCTGTAAGGCTTCATTCAGACGTCCGGATGCGTTTTGCGGATCCGATCCATCTATCAGTGCATCCGTAAAAATCATGCGGACATCTGAATGGAGCTTTACAGGGGGGTAATCAATGACAGGGGGGTGATCAGGGAGTCTATATGGGGTGATCACCACAGTCATTGATCATGCCCCTGTAAGGCTTCATTCAGACGTCCGGATGCGTTTTGCGGATCCGATCCATCTATCAGTGGATCCGTAAAAATCATGCGGACGTCTGAATGGAGCTTTACAGGGGGGTAATCAATGACAGGGGGGTGATCAGGGAGTCTATATGGGGTGATCACCACAGTCATTGATCACGCCCCTGTAAGGCTTCATTCAGACGTCCGGATGCGTTTTGCGGATCCGATCCATCTATCAGTGGATCCGTAAAAATCATGCGGACGTCTGAATGGAGCTTTACAGGGGGGTAATCAATGACAGGGGGGTGATCAGGGAGTCTATATGGGGTGATCACCACAGTCATTGATCACGCCCCTGTAAGGCTTCATTCAGACGTCCGGATGCGTTTTGCGGATCCGATCCATCTATCAGTGCATCCGTAAAAATCATATGGACATCTGAATGCAGCCTTACAGGGGGGTGATCAATGACAGGGGGGTGATCAGGGAGTCTATATGGGGTGATCACCACAGTCATTGATCACGCCCCTGTAAGGCTTCATTCAGACGTCCGGATGCGTTTTGCGGATCCGATCCATCTATCAGTGCATCCGTAAAAATCATGCGGACATCTGAATGGAGCTTTACAGGGGGGTGATCAGGGAGTCTATATGGGGTGATCACCACAGTCATTGATCATGCCCCTGTAAGGCTTCATTCAGACGTCCGGATGCGTTTTGCGGATCCGATCCATCTATCAGTGGATCCGTAAAAATCATGCGGACGTCTGAATGGAGCTTTACAGGGGGGTAATCAATGACAGGGGGGTAATCAATGACAGGGGGTGATCAGGGAGTCTATATGGGGTGATCAGGGGCTAATAAGGGGTTAATAAGTGACGGGGGGGGGGTGTAGTGTAGTGTAGTGGTGCTTGGTGCTACTTTACTGAGCTACCTGTGTCCTCTGGTGGTCGATCCAAACAAAGGGGACCACCAGAGGACCAGGTAGCAGGTATATTAGACGCCGTTATCAAAACAGCGTCTAATATACCTGTTAGGGGTTAAAAAAAACACATCTCCAGCCTGCCAGCGAACGATCGCCGCTGGCAGGCTGGAGATCAACTCTCTTACCTTCCGTTCCTGTGAGCGCGCGCGCCTGTGTGCGCGCGTTCACAGGAAATCTCGGATCACGCGAGATGACGCCTATTGGCGTTAGTGTGACCTGGGAGCGCCGCAGAAATGACGCCTTTCGGCGTTAGCGTGACGGTAAGTGGTTAAAGGGAGTCTGTCATCACAGTTTCACCTTTTTAACCCTTCCCATAGCTTTTGAGCAGCATTACAGTTGATAAAAACGTTACCTTTATAAGCAATCGTGGACTTATAAAACTGGCAAAAATCATCTTAGTAGGATATGCAAATGAGGGCTCGCAAGTGCCCAGGGGCGGCGTCAACCTCGTAGGTGCCCAGGCAGCTCTGCCTTATCGTCGCTTCCCCCCGCTATCCTTTCCCTCTGCCCGCCCATCTTCTTACTTCTTCTTTCGCCGAGATCCCGCGCCTGCGCACTGAGTCCATCGGCCGGCGCATTCCATTCCTGGTATGGCATCACAGTAATTAATGCGCATGCGCCGGCTAACGGACTCAGTGCGCAGGATCTCGGCGAAAGAAGAAGTAAGAAGATGGGCTGGCAGAGGGAAAGACTGGGCGGGGGGAAGCGACGATAAGGCAGAGCTGCCTGGGCAACTACGAGGTTGACGCGGCCCCTGGGCACTTGCGAGCCCTCATTTGCACATCCTACTAAGATGATTTTTGCCAGTTTTATAAGTCCACGATTGCTTATAAAGGTAACGTTTTTATCAACTGTAATGCTGCTAGAAAGCTATGGGAAGGGTTAAAAAGGTGAAACTGTGATGACAGACTCCCTTTAAAGAGAAACTATTTGATATAGTGCAGTGCACAATACTGTTCTGTTTAGCATACTGTTACTGTATTGTGTGCTAAAATGCATACATTCATGTGTGCGAGACTGAAAAATGAACAAGTTATATCTCCAGCTCTAGGGTGGGCCCCCAAAATCAATTCCACTGGTGGGCCCTAGGCACCCCAGTCCGACACTGTATATCAGTAGCACAAACCCTCTAATGTTTCACTTTGTGTTTCAGGAAACTACTTGTAATCCCCCCCCCCCAACCCCCGGTCACATTTCTGCAGCTTGCACCGCTCCATAGCCGCACTATTCACAAACTCACAAACACATAACAGACGAGATGAGTTCATATAGTTTATTTTGATGTTAATATTTTACATTTTCTATCCCCACAACTAAAATACCTCTGCTAACTTGCGTTTCTTACGAAGTTTACCGTACAAAACTGAAAACAAAATGACACCCAAAACTGCAGCAAGTAAGAGAGCAAATTCCACATATAAAGCAGTCATCGCATCCGAGGTGGAGACTTTCAGTCCCAGAAAGTGCACAAATGGTGGTTCCTGCTCTCCTGAGGGTCCTGTAGTGGGGCTGCTGCCGCTGGGTCTGGAAGTTGTACCTGCCGGAAAACAGGGGATTCTGGGTAAATGTCTCCTATAACTTAAATGTGATGGTGTATCTCAATTACTAAGTTGTCTCCAAGTTATAATTCATCAGAAACAAACAAAAAAGATATAATAATTCTGAAAATTTGAATTTCAATGGAAAATTTGTAGTAACATACGCCTAAGAATTATTGACCCTCCTCTTATGAGCGCCTTTACGTATGTCACAGGAACGTTTACACCCACCTTCAGTTTCTGGTTCTAGGCATGGATGAGACCCGTTATGTGGATCCGGAAAGCCATTGCACTGAACCACGGATCTGTAGTATTTCACAGAAGCTTTAGGGAGACGGGACAGATTTGGGTCTGAATAGTTGGTGTAATATAAACCGAACCGCTCAGTGTAACCTGTCGCCCACTCAAAGTTATCCATCAGACTCCAGGCGGAGTATCCACGGAGATCAACACCATCGTACTTTACAGCTGCAGAAGAGATAGAGGGATGCATAGTAATACCAGACAGAGTTATAGCAGTTATATTCTTGTACATAGGAGCAGTATTATAGTAGTTATATTCTTGTACATAGGAGGCAGTATTATAGTAGTTATATTCTTGTACACAGGAGCAGTATTATAGTAGTTATATTCTTGTACATAGGAGGCAGTATTATAGTAGTTATATTCTTGTACATAAAGAGCAGTATTATAGTAGTTATATTCTTGTACATAGGAGGCAGTATTATAGTAGTTATATTCTTGTACATAGGAGGCAGTATTATAGTAGTTATATTCTTGTACACAGGAGCTGTAATATAGTAGTTATATTCTTGTACATAGTAGCAGTATTATAGTAGTTATATTCTTGTACATAGGAGGCAGTATTATAGTAGTTATATTCTTGTACATAGGAGCAGTATTATAGTAGTTATATTCATGTACATAGTAGCAGTATTATAGTAGTTATATTCTTGTACATAGGAGGCAGTATTATAGTAGTTATATTCTTGTACATAGGAGCAGTATTATAGTAGTTATATTCCTGTACATAGGAGCAGTATTATAGTAGTTATATTCTTGTACATAGGAGCAGTATTATAGTAGTTATATTCTTGTACATAGGAGGCAGTATTATAGTAGTTATATTCTTGTACATAGGAGGCAGTATCATAGTAGTTATATTCTTGTACATAGGAGCAGTATTATAGTAGTTATATTCCTGTACATAGGAGCAGTATTATAGTAGTTATATTCTTGTACATAGGAGCAGTATTATAGCAGTTATATTCTTGTACATAGAAGGCAGTATTATAGTAGTTATTTTCTTGTACACAGGAGCAGTATTATAGTAGTTATATTCTTGTACATAGGAGGCAGTATTATAGTAGTTATATTCTTGTACATAAAGAGCAGTATTATAGTAGTTATATTCTTGTACATAGGAGGCAGTATTATAGTAGTTATATTCTTGTACATAGGAGGCAGTATTATAGTAGTTATATTCTTGTACACAGGAGCTGTAATATAGTAGTTATATTCTTGTACATAGTAGCAGTATTATAGTAGTTATATTCTTGTACATAGGAGGCAGTATTATAGTAGTTATATTATTGTACATAGGAGCAGTATTATAGTAGTTATATTCTTGTACATAGGAGCAGTATTATAGTAGTTATATTCTTGTACATAGGAGGCAGTATTATAGTAGTTATATTCTTGTACATAGGAGCAGTATTATAGTAGTTATATTCCTGTACATAGGAGCAGTATTATAGTAGTTATATTCTTGTACATAGGAGCAGTATTATAGTAGTTATATTCTTGTACATAGGAGGCAGTATTATAGTAGTTATATTCTTGTACATAGGAGGAGTATTATAGTAGTTATATTCTTGTACATAGGAGCAGTATTATAGTAGTTATATTCTTGTACATAGGAGCAGTATTATAGCAGTTATATTCTTGTACATAGGAGGCAGTATTATAGTAGTTATATTCTTGTACATAGGAGGCAGTATTATAGTAGTTATATTCTTGTACATAGGAGGCAGTATTATAGTAGTTATATTCCTGTACATAGGAGCAGTATTATAGTAGTTATATTCTTGTACATAGGAGCAGTATTATAGTAGTTATATTCTTGTACATAGGAGGCAGTATTATAGTAGTTATATTCTTGTACATAGGAGGCAGTATTATAGTAGTTATATTCTTGTACATAGCAGCAGTATTATAGTAGTTATATTCCTGTACATAGGAGCAGTATTATAGTAGTTATATTCTTGTACATAGGAGCAGTATTATAGTAGTTATATTCTAGTACATAGGAGCAGTAGTATAGTAGTTGTATTCTTGTCAATTATCTTTTTATTGAAAAAGGTCAAGATCAAAAATATCAAGTTGACATTTCATACATAAAGGTATAAAGATATACAGTATACACCACCTCTGAGGATAGGCACATCCTCTTGTTAGATCTACAATCCAAATGTGAGCATAACATAAAACCACCTGTCAGACATATATATAGCCTCGTTCTAACCTTTAGTATGTGGTCAGATAATACCTGTATTACTCTTTTGTGATACTACACATTGCATGAGATTTTATAAAGTGCAAGTGCTATTTGTATGATGTCTACAAAGACCCCTGAAATTGAGGCAACCGACCTCAAGAACATATCTAAACAATAATAACGAGAACGAAACAAAACAAAACACATCTCTAGTTGTTCATGTATATAGGTCATTCTGTGGCATTAAGTCAGGTATGCAGTATAGCAAGCTCTGTCTGGGTCAATAGACCTTTATTAGACTATTGTTAGTGTTGACGCTCTAAATTGCAACCATGGACTCCACATCTTAGCATGCTTTTCATGAGTTCTAGATTCCCAACTGGCTAGTTCCTCTAGGCGTTGGATGAGATCAACCTTATGTATCCAATGAGAAATGGTAGGGGGTTCAGTGCTGAGCCATCTCTGGGGGATTAGTAGCCTTGCTGCCTGAATTAGTTGGGTGGCAAGGCAACCTCTAGATGGGGAAAATACTTTTGTAGGTAGCCACAAAAGGACCAAGTCGGGTGTTAATGTTATATCAGTATGGAAAATTGATTTCAGAGCATTAGAGATATTATCCCAGAATGGTCTTATCCCTGTACAATACCACATAATATGTGAGAGGTTGCCCTCTTCTGAGTTGCACCTCCAACACCGGTCCGTAGAACACAACCCTCTTGAGAACATCTGTTTGGGCGTCATGTACCATTGTGTTAGTACTTTAAAGGAGTGCTCTTGCACCTTGACGCATCTGGAGAAGCCATGTGAATGCGCATATAGCCTAAGGACATCTGTTTCAGAGAAGGTTCTGTTCAACTCAGCTTCCCACGTTTTCAGAAACTGCGGGCGGACATTGGGTCTCGGCATATTCAGTGCCAGATAGAGCAATGAGATTAATCTCTTGTGTGGTGAATTGGAAGAGATAATCTTTTCAAACCAAGTTTGTTCTAAATCCTGAACTTTTTTATCCAATAGGGCCTTACCCACAGATCTAAAATCCGCCACGTCTAAGAAGTTGCAAGATTTTACAGTGTTCCTGAGAGTGTGCTCATCTGGTAAGTTGCCTAAGGCATTTTCTAGAAATTCCTTTGTTGTGAAGTCTCTCAGGGAGCCCCACCCAGGAGGAATGTGTGTTGCTGTCGGCCTAACTGAATAGGGGATCAGGTCTGCGGGCATGACTGAAGAAGGATTGCGCAATAAATCCTGGTCCCTATTGAGTTGCATGACCACCCGGCCTGTGCCCCTGAGTAGTATATGTGTATGCAACGAAGTTGAGTTCAAGCCCCATAACGCAGCCCTCTGAGACTGAGATAGCTGAAACAATTCTAGCTCATTACCGACTGTTGAGCAACTAGGTACATGGAGCTGCATCCATCTTCTGAGATGAATTGCCCTGTAATAGAGCTGAACATCCGGTAAGGCAAATCCCCCTTGATTCTTCCGTAAAATCAGTCTGGCATGTGAAATCCTAGCACCCTTTCCTCCCCACAGAAAGTTAGAAAATAGTCTGCGTATCTGTGTGAAAAATGAGGAAGGGAGGAGAACAGGTAACATCTGCATGACGTATAGCACTTTAGGCAGTATAAAAGCTTTCAACAAGTTTTTCCTCCCCATCCACGAAGCAAAAGGAATGCGGAGAGAGCCAAGTTGGCTCTGTATCTCTGATAACAGGGGTTTATAATTCAGCTGAAAAATATTCGCTAAGTCTGACGGGATTTTGATACCTAGATAGGAGATATGAGAGGATTGCCAGATAAAAGGTGTCGTGGCTTTAAGGGAGAGAACATCTCTTGAGGAAGCTGATATGTTCATAACTTCTGATTTAGAGTAATTTACCTTATAATTGGACATCTTACCATATAAGTCAAACAGAGAGAGGAGATGCGGGAAGGCCTCAACCGGGTTGGAAATTAGCACCAAAAGGTCATCAGCATAGGCGACATTGGTGTATTCAATCATGTCATTTTTGGCCCTGACCCCTCTAATATTAGGATGTATCCTGATGGCTTGAAGGAGAGTCTCCATTACCAAGATATAGAGAGCTGGTGATAGGGGACAGCCTTGTCGGGTGCCGTTGTGAATAGGGAAAGAAGGCGACAAAGTCCCATTTACTCTAATTTTAGCGCTCGGGTTTGTATACAGGGTCATAATCGCGTCCTGAAATTGTGTTGGAATACCAAAACTGTGTAACGTCCCTTTCATGAAGTTCCAATTCACCCGGTCAAAGGCCTTCTCCGCATCCACGCTCAAACAGACCAGGGGGAGACCTTGTCTTTTTGCCCATTGAATGGCCGTAACTACTCTGCAGGAGTTATGGTTCCCCTCTCTTCCTGGCACAAACCCAGCTTGGTCGGGGTGTATTAGCTTAGGGAGGAACGAGCTGAGGCGAGAGGCCAAGAGCTTAGCCCAGACCTTAATATCAACGTTTAAGAGAGAAATGGGCCTGTAACTCCCGCAGAGTGTAGGGTCCTTCCCAGGCTTAGGCAGAATAGTTACTGTAGCTTCTAGGGATTGACTATGCAGCTGCCCCCCCGTAAGAAGAGCATTGCACCAATTGGCAAGATGTGGACATAAAATGTCCGCAAATTTTCTGTAATAGCCCACCGGAAATCCATCTGGACCCGGGCACTTTCCTAAGGGCATGGATTTCAGTATCCTCATTACTTCTAATTCAGTGACAGGTACCGTCAATGAATTCCCTTCCTCACTACTAAGCCGGGGTAAGTTTAAGCGGTGTAGAAAGTTGGTTATCACTGAGTCCGCAGTTGGGTCTGATTGGGAGGTTTGGTTATCCAACCCGTATAGTTCCTGATAGAATTTTTGAAATTCTTTGGCTATGTCTGCCGTCCTGTGTAATTGATTACCATCAGTGGACTTGATACTGGAGATATACATAGAGTCTTTCCTCTGCTTAATGAGGGAAGCCATCAGCTTCGTTCCTTTGTCTCCGTGAGAGAAAAAGCGAAATTGAGCATACTGATATGCCCTGGCGTGGCATGCATTGAGGTGATCTTTCAGTTTTGCTCTTAGGAGAAGAAGTTCTTGCTGTGTCCTCAAGGCTTTCGACCTCTTATGTATAGTCTCCAGATCAGCAATCTGTTTAAGAAGAGAATGAAGCAATTGTTGTCTCTCTTTCTTAACTCTACTCCCTAAGGATATTAATTCTCCTCTCATTACTGATTTGTGTGTTTCCCACACAGTCTCTTGAGAGATGCCTGGTGTCAAGTTCTCCCCAAAAAACCACGACAACCTTAGTGACAGTGAATCAACTGCTTCCTTCTTATTTAGCAATGTCTCATTCAGTCTCCACTGTTTATTCTGGGGGGGTAAACTGGCTAAATGTACCACCATTGATACCGGGGCGTGATCCGAAATTGTGATGGGATCTATATCTGCCTGTTCTATCATATCTATACAGGTGTTTGATACTAAAAGATAGTCCAGTCTCTTATAAACATTGTGGGCCGCCGAAAAAAAGGTATAGTCTCTACCATTTGGATGTACCAGGCGCCATGCATCTGTTAACTTTGCCTCTGCTAAACGGGCGTTTATGTGGCCCAGAGTCGTCTGTGTTTGCTGTGTGGAACCATCTGATGTGTCCACGAAGGGGTTCAGAGGCACGTTTAGATCTCCCCCAACCAGGCAAATTCCTTCAGCAAAGATTTTGAACTTTTGTAAGGTCTGGGAAATCCACAACTTTTGTCCCCTATTGGGGCTATACAGACTGGCTAAGGTTATCCGCTGCGTGCCAATGAAGCCCTTCACGAACACATATCTGCCCTCAGAATCTGACTGAGAGTCTGTCATTTTAAAAGGGATTCGCTTAGCGATGGCAATACCCACCCCTCTTTTGGCCTTAACAAATGTGCTAATAAACCAATTATTATAATAACTTTTCTGGAGGGTAGGAATATTTTTGGTTTTAAAATGTAATTCCTGGAAAAAGCATATATCAGAATGGGATTTCCTCATTAGTCGTAAAACTTGAGATCTTTTTTGGGGAGTGTTAAAGCCCCTAACGTTGAATGAGGTACACTTTAACTTAGACATTGTGCATATCTATAGGCAACTGCATAAAGTAGCCTGACCGGCCATTTCACTAGAGATTCCAAGTAACAAAAAACACTAACATAGTGCACAATCCTTATAGAACCCAGAATTGTGACTAGATAACAGAAGTGAGGGTTAACACATCCGAGCGCACCCCTAAGGAACAGTGCGGTCAGCGTGTATGCCTCACCATTAGTGTGCTTGCACCAGGGCTGCACAAGTAGTGCCCTGATGTGGTGCATGTAGGGGGAAAAGCACAAGATCTTTAAAGAAGATCCTGGATAGCCAGCTCACCCTGCAGACCTGGTGCAATACAAAATGCATTATATGGTATGTTATAACCCAAATTAAATAGGAGACATAAATTATCATTACATGCCAGCCCCAACTGAGCTTACATGCCTTGTATGGAAATAATATGCTATATAATATAGAAAAAACATAGAGAAAAAACATAGAACAGAGAGCCGGCATATTACGTGCAAAACTGCCATGGAAAATTAGGAGAAACTCCTGCCATGAATACCAACACAAAGATTATCAGATAACCTTAGAGCTACAGGTGCTCAAGTGTCCTGGGGCCTGGAACCGGTCTTCCTCCTTGATGCAGCTTTATTCCACCTCTGAACTCCCGGTAACTCTGGCAGTGGGATCCCGGTCTCCGCTGAGGGCAGCCATGATGGTATGTCCATAGGTGTGATCTGGAGCAATCCCCACGCTGCTGCTAGGTCTCCTGGGACTCTGATGGTGCATCTTCTGCCTCCCATGGCGAACGTTAGGCCGAAGGGGAACAGCCACTTGTAAGGGGTTTTAATGTGCCGCAGGTGATCCGTAAGTGGTCGGAGGGCCCTCCGCTTATTCAGCGTTGTTGGCGCCAAATCCTGGAACATGAGGATCTTGGCATCTTTATATGTGAGCTCTTTCCGATCCCTTGCTGCCCTTAGTATTGCCACTGTATCGGTATATTTTAAGAGGCCACACACTATATCCCTAGGATTTTCATTTACTTTTGGTTTCGGCCTAAGCGACCGGTGGATGCGCTCAATTTCGATTCCAGTTGTGTACTCCGGCCCCAAAAGGTCAGCAAAGATGGCGGCCGCTACTTCTGGTAACTCCTCATGCGGTATCAGCTCAGGGAGACCGCGCAGCCGAATATTCTTCCGCCTGCTGCGGTTCTCCTGGTCCTCGATTAGGGAGAAAGCGGAGTCCAGGGAAGCCATACAAGCCGCAGCATTATCCCCCAGAGTGTTGGCATATGTGAGTAAGGCAGCCTGATTGCCTTCCAGCGTCTCCACACGCTGTCCGATTTGTTTAACATCGGATTTAATCTCCTGTAAGTCCTGGAGCACAGGAGCGATGGCTGAGGAGAGGGCTTGTTGGAGGAATTTCCTCGATATCGGGGCAGTACCTGGAAGCGGAGCCCCGTCATCCAGGTCAGGAATCATCCCTGAAGCTCCTTCTGATTCCTGGGACCAGTCGTCCGGTGTAAGCGGCGCCATCTTGGCCATGCTGCTCCTGCTGCCTGAGGCTTTCTTATTTAGATATTTCTCCATCTCTGAGACCCCTCTATCCAGTTTCGGGGAGTCTGTCTTGTCTTGGGGGATGTATCTGCCGACTTTCCCCATGCCTTGCTGGGTTAAAGTGCGAAATTAACCAGGTTGCAGGATTGCAGTGAGAGGAGCTCTCCTACATGCGACTGTTCAGGTTGGCAGTCAGACTCCGCCCCCATAGTAGTTATATTCTTGTACATAGGAGCAGTATTATAGTAGTTGTATTCTTGTACATAGGAGCAGTATTATAGTAGTTATATTCTTGTACATAGGAGCAGTATTATAGTAGTTATATTCTTGTATATAGGAGCAGTATTATAGTAGTTATATTCTTGTACATAGGAGCAGTATTATAGTAGTTATATTCTTGTACATAGGAGCAGTATTATAGTAGTTATATTCTTGTACATAGGAGGCAGTATTATAGTAGTTATATTCTTGTACATAGGAGCAGTATTATAGTAGTTATATTTTTGTACATAGGAGCAGTATTATAGTAGTTATATTCCTGTACATAGGAGCAGTATTATAGTAGTTATATTCTTGTACATAGGAGGCAGTATTATAGTAGTTATATTCTTGTACATAGGAGGCAGTATTATAGTAGTTATATTCTTGTACATAGGGGGCAGTATTATAGTAGTTATATTCTTGTACACAGGAGCAGTATTATAGTAGTTAGATTCTTGTACATAGGAGCAGTATTATAGTACAGTAGTTATATTCTTGTACATAGGAGCAGTATTATAGTAGTTATATTCTTGTACATAGGAGCAGTATTATAGTAGTTAGATTCTTGTACATAGGGGGCAGTATTATAGTAGTTATATTCTTGTACATAGGGGGCAGTATTATAGTAGTTATATTCTTGTACATAGGAGCAGTATTATAGTAGTTATATTCTTGTACATAGGAGCAGTATTATAGTAGTTATATTCTTGTACATAGGAGCAGTATTATAGTAGTTATATTCTTGTACATAGGAGCAGTATTATAGTAGTTATATTCTTGTACATAGGAGCAGTATTATAGTAGTTACAGGTGAAACTCGAAAAATGTAAATATTGTGCAAAAGGTTCAATATTCTAGGCTGAAAGTATCACACTCTAGTCAGCTAATTAATCCATACCCCATGAGCAAAGGGTACCTGAGATTGTGACTTTGGGGTTTTCATAAGCTGTAAGCCATAATCATCCAAATTATAACAAATAAAGGCTTTAAATATCTCACTTTGCATGTAATGAGTCTCATATATTAGTTTCACCTTTTAAGTTGCATTACTGAAATAAATATACTTTGCACGATATCCAATTTTTTTTTTTGAGTTTCACCTGTATATAGCAGTTATATTTTTGTACATAGGAGCGGCATTATAGTAGTTATATTCTTGTACATAGGAGCAGTATTATAGTAGTTATATTCTAGTACATAGGAGCAGTTTTATAGTAGTTCTATTCTTGTACATAGGAGCAGCATTATAGTAGTTATATTCTTGTATACAGGAGCAGTATTATAGTAGTTATATTCTTGTACATAGGTGCAGCATTATATTAGTTATATTCTTGTACATAGGAGGTAGTATTATAGTAGTTATATTCTTGTACATAGGAGGTAGTATTATAGTAGTTATATTCTTGTATATAGGAGCAGTATTATAGTAGTTATATTCTTGTACATAGGATCAGTATTATATTAGTTATATTCTTGTACATAGGAGGTAGTATTATAGTAGTTATATTCTTGTACATAGGAGGTAGTATTATAGTAGTTATATTCTTGTATATAGGAGCAGTATTATAGTAGTTATATTCTTGTACATAGGAGCAGTATTATAGTAGTTATATTCTTGTACATAGGAGGCAGTATTATAGTAGTTATTTTCCTATACATAGGAGCAGTATTATAGTAGTTATATTCTTGTACATAGGAGCAGTATTATAGTAGTTATATTCTTGTATATAGGAGCAGTATTATAGTAGTTATATTCTTGTACATAGGAGCAGTATTATAGTAGTTATATTCTTGTATATAGGAGCAGTATTATAGTAGTTATATTCTTGTACATAGGAGCAGTATTATAGTAGTTATATTCTTGTACATAGGAGCAGTATTATAGTAGTTATATTCTTGTACATAGGAGCAGTATTATAGTAGTTATATTCTTGTATATAGGAGCAGTATTATAGTAGTTATATTCTTGTACATAGGAGCAGTATTATAGTAGTTATATTCTTGTACATAGGAGCAGTATTATAGTAGTTATATTCTTGTACATAGGAGGCAGTATTATAGTAGTTATATTCTTGTACATAGGAGCAGTATTATAGTAGTTATATTTTTGTACATAGGAGCAGTATTATAGTAGTTATATTCCTGTACATAGGAGCAGTATTATAGTAGTTATATTCTTGTACATAGGAGGCAGTATTATAGTAGTTATATTCTTGTACATAGGAGGCAGTATTATAGTAGTTATATTCTTGTACATAGGGGGCAGTATTATAGTAGTTATATTCTTGTACACAGGAGCAGTATTATAGTAGTTAGATTCTTGTACATAGGAGCAGTATTATAGTACAGTAGTTATATTCTTGTACATAGGAGCAGTATTATAGTAGTTATATTCTTGTACATAGGAGCAGTATTATAGTAGTTAGATTCTTGTACATAGGGGGCAGTATTATAGTAGTTATATTCTTGTACATAGGGGGCAGTATTATAGTAGTTATATTCTTGTACATAGGAGCAGTATTATAGTAGTTATATTCTTGTACATAGGAGCAGTATTATAGTAGTTATATTCTTGTACATAGGAGCAGTATTATAGTAGTTATATTCTTGTACATAGGAGCAGTATTATAGTAGTTATATTCTTGTACATAGGAGCAGTATTATAGTAGTTACAGGTGAAACTCGAAAAATGTAAATATTGTGCAAAAGGTTCAATATTCTAGGCTGAAAGTATCACACTCTAGTCAGCTAATTAATCCATACCCCATGAGCAAAGGGTACCTGAGATTGTGACTTTGGGGTTTTCATAAGCTGTAAGCCATAATCATCCAAATTATAACAAATAAAGGCTTTAAATATCTCACTTTGCATGTAATGAGTCTCATATATTAGTTTCACCTTTTAAGTTGCATTACTGAAATAAATATACTTTGCACGATATCCAATTTTTTTTTTTGAGTTTCACCTGTATATAGCAGTTATATTTTTGTACATAGGAGCGGCATTATAGTAGTTATATTCTTGTACATAGGAGCAGTATTATAGTAGTTATATTCTAGTACATAGGAGCAGTTTTATAGTAGTTCTATTCTTGTACATAGGAGCAGCATTATAGTAGTTATATTCTTGTATACAGGAGCAGTATTATAGTAGTTATATTCTTGTACATAGGTGCAGCATTATATTAGTTATATTCTTGTACATAGGAGGTAGTATTATAGTAGTTATATTCTTGTACATAGGAGGTAGTATTATAGTAGTTATATTCTTGTATATAGGAGCAGTATTATAGTAGTTATATTCTTGTACATAGGATCAGTATTATATTAGTTATATTCTTGTACATAGGAGGTAGTATTATAGTAGTTATATTCTTGTACATAGGAGGTAGTATTATAGTAGTTATATTCTTGTATATAGGAGCAGTATTATAGTAGTTATATTCTTGTACATAGGAGCAGTATTATAGTAGTTATATTCTTGTACATAGGAGGCAGTATTATAGTAGTTATTTTCCTATACATAGGAGCAGTATTATAGTAGTTATATTCTTGTACATAGGAGCAGTATTATAGTAGTTATATTCTTGTACATAGGAGGCAGTATTATAGTAGTTATATTTTTGTACATAGGAGGCAGTATTATAGTAGTTATTTTCCTATACATAGGAGGCAGTATTATAGTTGTTATAATCTTGTACATAGGAGTAGTAGTTCTTAAACATAGGAGGCAGTATACATATACATACAAATAAACAATATATATATATATATATATATATATATATATATATAAAAACAACATACAGCAGATATACTTGTATAATGACCTGAAGGTGTTATTGAGGTGAGGTTGCTGTGTATATGCCTCCTTATACAGTACAGACCAAAAGTTTGGACACACCTTCTCATTCAAAGAGTTTTCTTTATTTTCATGACTATGAAAATTGTAGATTCACACTGAAGGCATTAAAATTATGAATTAACACATGTGGAATTATATACATAACAAACAAGTCTGAAACAACTGAAAATATGTAAAATTCTAGGTTCTTCAAAGTAGCCACCTTTTGCTTTGATTACTGCTTTGCACACTCTTGGCATTCTCTTGATGAGCTTCAAGAGGTAGTCCCCTGAAATGGTTTTCACTTCACAGGTGTGTCCTGTCAGGTTTAATAAGTGGGATTTCTTGCCTTATAAATGGGGTTGGGACCATCAGTTGCGTTTAGGGGAGAAGTCAGGTGGATACACAGCTGATAGTCCTACTGAATAGACTGTTAGAATTTGTATTATGGCAAGAAAAAAGCAGCTAAGTAAAGAAAAACGAGTGGCCATCATTACTTTAAGAAATGAAGGTCAGTCAGTCAGCCGAAAAATTTGGAAAACTTTGAAAGTAAGGGCTATTTGACTATGAAGGAGAGTGATGGGGTGCTGCGCCAGATGACCTGGCCTCCACAGTCACCGGACCTGAACCCAATCGAGATGGTTTGGGGTGAGCTGGACCGCAGAGTGAAGGCAAAAGGGCCAACAAGTGCTAAGCATCTCTGGGAACTCCTTCAAGACTGTTGGAAGACCATTTCAGGGGACTACCTCTTGAAGCTCATCAAGAGAATGCCAAGAGTGTGCAAAGCAGTAATCAAAGCAAAAGATGGCTACTTTGAAGAACCTAGAATATGACATATTTTCAGTTGTTTCACACTTGTTTGTTATGTATATAATTCCACAATTCATAGTTTTGATGCCTTCATAGTCATGAAAATAAAGAAAACTCTTTGAATGAGAAGGTGTGTCCAAACTTTTGGTCTGTACTGTATATGTAGACTTCTTGTGAGTAATTTAACTACAAGTAAAGACTGGATGTGGTTGACTGACATGGATTGCAGATACGTTTGGCCTACGTTGTATATAATCCCATACCTTTCAGAGCCTCGTTCAAATAATGCTTATAATAATGGATTCTCCATTCATCATTTAGATTTGTCCCACGCTCAGATATGCCGTTTTCTGTGATATATATAAGAGGGTTGTTAAATTCTTCCTTTATCCAGTTTAATAACCTTCTGAGTCCAAAAGGCGTCACTCTCAGCCATATACTCCCAGATCCGAGCCAGGTCTGGTCGCTCAGTAAATAAACCCCCCTGTAATGGAGGACAGAAAATCCATCAAATCTCTTTATTGTTTTTAGTTAGGATCCAGTTATAGTCAGTGTCACCTTACCTGTCCCCTTGATAAGCCTGATAGTCTAGTCCATAGACAGCATTTCCAACCAGAACGCTAGTGTAGTGGTTCAGGCCAAAGAAGTCGTACGTGCCTTTTATTCTTTGCTTCTCACTGTCTGTAAACTCTGGGAGCCTGAAGATGATGAAAAGCATAGCAATGACTATCTATCCAAAGTATGAAGGGCAGGTGTGGTAAGGATCATGCATCCATATGAGGAATAGACCTTTGATTCTGTTCTGTCCTGCAGACCACACATCCAGGTCTTTACCCCTTTTCGTCACCTCCAGCTCAGAAACACTTCTCACATCTGTTCTTCCTTCAACCACAAATCACCCAATATGCCTGTGCATGCCCTCGTCATCTCCTGCCTAGACTACTGCAATATGCTCCTGTATGCCCTTCTCTCTAAGGCTAGGTTCACATGTGTCTCTGACTGGCTCCATTAGGAGTCCCTGTCATAGATTTTGTAACGTTGAAGCGGAAAAATGCACGCAGCACTATTTTCCCATCAGAACAACAGGCAACTCATCAGAACCCCATTGTAAATCAATGGGATGCGTCTAGTATCAGTTGTGACCATTATGTAACAGGTCCAGCATTGTATTGTGATCTCCATTTTAAATGGAAAACAAGACACTCCATGGGTGCTGTAAAAATCTGTAGACAGCAATCTCCCCCTAGTGGTGGTTGCAAGTAGACAAATTATTTTCATTTTACTCAATGACGGAGCAAAAGAAGGCAGTTCTGGCCGCAGGCCTTATAACGGGAGCAATCTACCTATGGTAGGTATGCCTCTGATGAATGACATTTGTCTCTTCCTCTGCATTGCAATCCATTGTAGATCAGCAGTAATTACAGATGTGGTTTTAAAGACTGTACACCAAGCAGAATATGATATATGAGTTTCACTCGGATTGTATCTTTGAAACATCATCCAATCATAATACAATGTGAAATAAGGATTATTACATGGCTGATGCTGGCCTTGTCATTGTCAGCATACTCACCGGCTTTGGGGCAGCCCCACAGCAAGGCTTCTCTCACGTACATAGGTCTTCATAACTTCTGGGTAGTCTCCAGTTTTAAAGACAGGATGTCCAAACCATCCAGCGAAAAACTAAAAAACCAATGAAAGTCACTTATACATGATCACATGAAAAGTTTTCTTTCTATGTGTAATATGGTGTACCACTCCGACATCTATAAAGTTTTATGTTTTAAGGTGATCTCATATGGGGACAAGCTGTTCTTATTACCAGGCACACTTGCAGGTAAATATTATAATCCTGCCCTGTATGTACAAAAATATAACTATTAGGGATCATTCAGACGGCCGTATGCTATCCGCAAAAATGCGGATCTGTTTTTTTGCGGATTAGATGCTGACCCATTCACTTCTATGGGGCCCTTTTCTATTCCACGGTTTCGCAAAACAAATGAAACATGTCCTATACTTGTCCGTGAAAATCAGGATATGGCCCCATTGAAGTCTATGGGTCCGCAAAAATACTGAATGCTATCCGTATGCTCCTATGTACAAGAATATAACTACTATAATACTGCTCCTGTCTACAAGAATATAACTACTATAATACTGCCTCCTATGTACAAGAATATAACTACTATAATACTGCTCCTATATACAATAATATAACTACTATAATACTGCCCCCTATGTACAAGAATATAACTACTATAATACTGCTCCTGTGTACAAGAATATAACTACTATAATACTGCCTACTATATACAATAATATAACTACTATAATACTACCTCCTATGTACAAGAATATAACTACTATAATACTGCTCCTATGTACAAGAATATAACTACTATAATACTGCTCCTATGTACAAGAATATAACTACTATAATACTGCTCCTATGTACAAGAATATAACTACTATAATACTGCTCCTATGTACAAGAATATAACTACTATAATACTGCCTCCTATATACAAGAATATAACTACTATAATACTGCCTCCTATATACAAGAATATATCTATTATAATACTGCTCCTATGTACAAGAATATAACTACTATAATACTGCTCCTATGTACAAGAATATAACTACTATAATACTGCTCCTATGTACAAGAATATAGCTGCTATAATACTGCTCCTATATACAATAATATAACTACTATAATACCGCCCCTATGTACAAGAATATAACTACTATAATACTGCTCCTATGTACAAGAATATAACTACTATAATACTGCTCCTATGTACAAGAATATAACTACTATAATACTGCTCCTATGTACAACAATATAACTACTATAATACTGCCCCCTATGTACAAGAATATAACTACTATAATACTGCTCCTATATACAATAATATAACTACTATAATACTGCCTCCTATATACAAGAATATAACTACTATAATACTGCCTCCTATATACAAGAATATAACTACTATAATACTGCCTCCTATATACAAGAATATATCTATTATAATACTGCCTCCTATGAACAAGTATAACTACTATAATACTGCTCCTATGTACAAGAATATAGCTGCTATAATACTGCTCCTATATACAATAATATAACTACTATAATACTGCCCCTATGTACAAGAATATAACTACTATAATACTGCTCCTATGTACAAGAATATAACTACTATAATACTGCTCCTATGTACAAGAATATAACTACTATAATACTGCTCCTATGTACAAGAATATAACTACTATAATACTGCTCCTATGTACAATAATATAACTACTATAATACTGCTCCTATATACAATAATATAACTACTATAATACTGCCCCTATGTACAAGAATATAACTACTATAATACTGCTCCTATGTACAAGAATATAACTACTATAATACTGCTCCTATGTACAAGAATATAACTACTATAATACTACTCCTATGTACAAGAATATAACTACTATAATACTGCTCCTATGTACAAGAATATAACTACTATAATACTGCTCCTATGTACAAGAATATAACTACTATAATACTGCCTCCTATGTACAAGAATATAACTACTATAGTACTGCTACTGTGTACAAGAATATAACTACTATAATACTGCCTCCTATATACAAGAATATAACTACTATAATACTGCTCCTATGTACAAGAATATAACTACTATAATACTGCTCCTATGTACAAGAATATAACTACTATAATACTGCCCCCTATGTACAAGAATATAACTACTATAATACTGCTACTGTGTACAAGAATATAACTACTATAATACTGCTCCTATATACAAGAATACAACTACTATAATACTGCTCCTATGTATAAGAATATAACTACTATAATACTGCTCCTATGTACAAGAATATAACTACTATAATACTGCTCCTATATACAAGAATATAACTGCTATAATACTGCTCCTATGTACAAGAATATAACTACTATAATACTGCCTCCTATGTACTAGACTATAACTACTATAATACTGCTCCTATGTATAAGAATATAACTACTATAATACTGCTCCTATGTACAAGAATATAACTCTAAAATTTGACATTGTAGATTATTATATCAAATATTTATAAGATTTTTAAGCTTCCTCCCTGATACAATAAAATCTTTAAACTTCTTAGCAGACATACCATCAGGTACCGCCATGCTGCTTCTGTGTCCTCTTGTTTGTAAGGGTTAATTGGTTCAGCCCAATCACAGTTGAGGGTGATGGAGATGAGACCCCCCTGGGAGGCTCTGTACTTATCATTGTACAGGTGCCATACTTCTGCATGGGCTTTAATCAGGTTATGTCCTGCCAGGTATACACTAATCCCTGGTGAATAGATTCCTAAGAAGAGAGTAAAAAAAAAACAGAATTACAGTGCACCACAAATACAGAGATTTTCAGGTTGGGAAATAAAAGCCCCTCGGGGCACTAGGAATTGGTACCCATGGACATATCAAGGTGGCGAGGTAAATGTAAATGCAGGTAGAAATCCCCTTTAAAGCGGATGTCTCATCTTTTCTAATTTTAGTTTCATCCAGTAGCTGTAAGTCTATAGAATGAGTTCACTCATATTTTATCTGTATATTTTATGAAAACTTTCCTAGGGGTGGTTATATTGGAGGTCTGTACTTCCTTCCTGTATTGTCTATACTGACATTGCAGCAAGGTGTGTATACGCTTTATGGCAGGTGCAATATATGGGAATTAAAGGTCAGAAAAGTGCCTATAGCTTAATACAGTCCCCAGGATGAGATTACCCATGATGATCTGCTGCTGATTACGGTACCCGCGCTCGTTCATCGTGCTTAATAATTAATTGTTTTTTTTGTTGCTGTCTAATCACGATCTGCTGCCGGCAAACAATGATTCAGTATGGGGACAAGCGATGGCATTAGTGATCACTTCTCCCCATACTGTGGAGGAGATCGCTGCATGTAATAGCAGAGGTCTCCTCCATTAATGAGCAGGCAATTGCTGGGAAGGAGCGCTTCCCTCCCGACAATCATCTAACTGATCTGCTAGTGTGATACTAGCCTAAGGCCCCTTGCAGACGAGCGTGAGCGGATTAGGTCTGGATGCGTTGCGGATGCGTTCAGTAAAAAAGCACGATTTCGCAAGCAAGTTCATTCAGTTTTGTCTGGGATCGCGCTCAGTTGTTCAGTTTTTATTGCGCGGGTGCAATGCGCATTGATGCGTTTTTCAAGCGCATGATAAAAAACTGAAGGTTTACAAACAACATCTCTTAGCAACCATCAGTGAAAAACGCATCGCATCCGCACTTGCTTAAGGATGCAATGCGTTTTTCACGCAGCCCCATTCACTTCTATGGGGCCAGCGTTGCGTGAAAAACGCAGAATATAGAACATGCTGCGATTTTCATGCAACGCACAAGTGATGCGAGAAAAACAATGCTCATGTACACAGACCCATTGAAATGAATGGGTCCGGATTCCGCTCGTCAGCAAGGGGCCTAAGAGTACAACAGAGCTGTCACCTGTCATTAAATAACCACAGTCTAATAATAATGAGATGACTCTGCTGACTCTGCCCTAGTCTACACAGGAAAGTTAAAATGTGAGCTGCAGAAAAGAGAAAATGCATTGCTATATTGTGAACTGCAGTGTGAAAACCACAATGCTTCTGCATCTTTTTGCCAAAAATTAGAAAAAACACATGTTCATTTCTTAAAAACACCTTACTACCCCACCCCTTTTAGCTATGTCTGCCAGGCTATGGTATATTGTTGCACATTGGACTTCACTACACACAATAGGATTGGATTGGTGGTATTGCAGTGACTGTACTTGGTCCGTAAACCCTATAGGTACCTCCTAAGGGCAGTAAGGGTCTGTGAAAGGCCTATTGGGTCAGCCCTCATTGCTTTGCCAGTTTTTATAAGACCTTTTTCAATGACTATAACTTACAACAATTACCTGGTGCAAAGGCTCCTTCTCCATAGCCCAAGTGGGCAACGATGTACGGCTCATTCAGAGTGATCCAGAACTTCACTCTGTCACCCAGTCTCTGGAAAAGAACTTCAGAGTAGTCCTTAAACCGGTCTACGATTGTCTCGTTCTCCCAACCCCCGTCGTTTTGCAAAGCTTGAGGAAGATCCCAATGATAAATTGTGACCTGCACAGATGAAAGCATGACGGTAAGTACAAACCTACATACTGTACGGTGGATTTCTACTGAGCTGGGGAAGAGCGGGCGGTGTGCAGGTTTATAGATAGTGGATGAGTCCAGAATTGAAGGGGTGCACTGTGAATTTGCACTGAAAATCCACAACTAATTTAAAGAGTCATTTTTGTGGATGGGGACGCTCATTCACACATAGCAGGATTTCCAGCGCTTCCTGCAGATTTTCAAATCTGCAACATGCCTATAAAGACCTCTTCACATGGGCCAGTGATCGGGGCAATGATTGGGAAGGACTGTTCCTGATAATTGCTCTGTGTGACGGTGTCGCAGATCACCTGATGAACAAGTACACTCTCTTTCATCAAGTGGAATTATCGCTGGCGTGGTCACCTAAAACATTGGGGGTCATTTGCGAACATTTTTTGGGGTAATAAAAAGTTTCAACCCCTTTTTGAGACTCTTTAAATGCTTGTGCGACAATATTGTGGCGCACAGCCGTTTTTACGCCATCTTCACTGCTTGGGAGTTATGAAGGAGTGGCAGGGGCCAGGACTTTGGCTTCTGCATAATTTAGGGCTAAAAATGGGCATAAAAATACCAAAGGTGCTTTGTCATAAATTAGCCAAATCCTCCAGAAAAGCAGGGGGGAAATCAAAGACAGGTGAAAAAAGTTGGTCTTTGTAAATGACCCCCATTGTTTCTAGGCAGAAGATCATGCTGGGAGGGATAACGGGGGAAAGAACAAACTCCAAAAAGGAGGGGAAAGTGAAAAAACCGGGAATATAAGCAAAGGCAAATAATGCCAGAGGCAAAGTAGAAGGCTGCAAACACAACAGAATAGGCAATAATGACAGATGAATAGGCAGTAAAACAACAAAGGCAGAAATATCTAACTAACCAAAAACCTGAAAGAAATATAAATATATATATATTCTAAACTGTAACAGATAAAGGACCTGCAGAGTATGGTGTACTTATCTGTGGCAGCAGCAAAGAAAGAGGAGGTTCTGCCCTCTGTATGGACATTATATAGGGTCTAGGGAAGGGGGCAGGCTTGTTGCCATGGTGATATGTTAATTCCATGGATTTTCTTCTTTGCTGCTGTGGTATCAGTAAAGGAAGTTAACGCAATATGAGCCTCCGTGTCTTGAGATAAAATCAGGGATCGGCTGCCCAGAAACAACAATTTTCTATGGAGAAAAACAATCCCTTGTCTCCATACGGCAGAGGCGATTGCTGCATGTAAATGCAGCTCTCACCTCCTCTGATGAACAGGCATGAACAGGAATGAATGGATCGTTCCCGATAATTGCCTGCTGTATCTGCCTGTGTTAAAAGGCATTAAAGGGGTTGTCTCACTTCAGCAAATGGCATTTATCATGTAGACAAAGTTATTACTGGCTTGATTCAGTTTTCTATTGCTCATATCCAGGGATTACAACGACCGCTGCAGCCAGGGGCAGATTGGGAATTCAAAGTGGCCCCATGTTGTAGGTGGAGCCAAAACCCGTTCTTCTGATCCATAAAAAAAACTGGAAAAAAATAAAAAAAATAAATGGATCCTATAAAAAGAAAACATCGTGAAATCAGTTATGCAAATTTGCCATCCGTTTGAGCCATTTCCTCCTGAGATCCGTTATTTTAGAAAAAAAAAGCACTGCCTCAGAAGAATAGAAAAAAAAAAACGGTGATGTCAACTCAGCCTTAGAGCTCGCCGACGGATCCGCAAAATATGGATACCGGCCGCGTGCGGAACGGATCATCTGGCCCCCTAATTGAACAGTCCTATCCTTGTCTGTAGTGCAAAGATGGGACATGTTCTATTTTTTGGCGGAACAGCCATGTGGACATATGGACATAGGATGCACGTGGAGTCATTTCCGTTTTTTGTGGCCCTATTGAAGTGAATGGTTCCACATACAGGGCGCAAAAAAAAACGGGACACGGAACAAAAATACGTTTGTGTGCATGAGCCCTTAGATGTTACTTGACTTTGTATTTTTATATTTAACATATTTGGTGTTTGTATTTTTTACTTTCTTTTTTTCCCCTAATGTTTATGGATCCAGATACTGTCCTTTTGAAAACCACATTTATTTTCATTGGCGGAATAAACATACATGTATATGTCCATTCACGCACTGCAGGACTAGACAGATAGATAGATATACACTGCAGTACATATCTATACATATGTATATATACACACACATATACATACACTGCAGGACTACCCCGGCCCTAGTAATAGATGTATATATATATACTGCAGTACATATCTATTACAAGAGGTAGTCCTGCAATACAATTGGTGAGGACATGGCACACAGAGGGACCAGGCTGTGGGACTGACAGTGATGAGGTAGCAGGGCCAGGAGGTAGTGTCAGCATACCTGATAACAGCAGGAGGGGCAATGTCTCCATGTTTGGAGAGCAGAAAACCGAGTCGGGAGGGGAGGGCTGTCATTGGCTGGCACGCATCACATGACACCTCCGTCATAATGCAAGTCTATGGGCAGCAAAACGGACCCGTCCTTCCGTCTTATGGATTCCGTTATATAACGGAAAGCCATAACGGGCTCCCTAACGCTAGTGTAAACCCACCCTTAGCCTACTTTCACATTAGTGTTTTTTGCGGATCCGTCATGGATCTGCAAAAAACGCTTCCGTTACAATAATACAACAGCATGCATCCGTCATGAACGGATCCGGTTGTATTATGTCGTCTATAGCCATGACGGATCCGTTATGAACACCATTAAAAGTCAATGGAGGACAAATCCGTTTTCTATTGTGTCAGAGAAAACGGATCCGTCCCCATTGATTTACATTGTGTGTCAGGACGGATCTGTCTTGCTCCACACTACATGGCGGACAGAAAAACGCTGCATGCAGCGTTTTTCTTTCCGCGATGGGGATGTAACCATGCGGAACGGAATGCATTTTGGTGCATTCCGTTTTGTTCAGTTTTGTCCCCTTTGACAATGAATGGGGACAAAACTGAAGAGTTTTCTTCCGCTATTGAGATCCTATGAATTGAAAACGCTAATGTGAAAGTAGCCTTATTGGTACCGGCTGCAGCTCTGTCAGCGCACGGTGTGGGCAGGAGGGGAAGGTGATTTTGTTATGGCTGAGGCTCTCACACATCACAGGTCAGTGCAGTCATTGCTATACACATTGTATAATAATGACAGCACACTGGGCACTGCCAGCATCTGTAATGAGTATTACAGGTGGTGACCTCTGCTGTCATTATCATGCACAGTGTATGATAATAACTGAGAGCAGGAGGGCCAGCGGCCAGCGATATGTATTGGAGGGGCTGCTGAAGATCGGGCTCTGCCGGCCCCCTGCCTAGTAAAAGGCAATCAGCCCACCGGGAGTTTCCCTAGTAAGGTGCATTGCCAATCCGTCCCTGGCTGCAGCGCAGATACCCGGTGGCCAGGACAGGAGCTGCTAGGCATGTGATGCGTGCTACCAAAGTACCGGCCACCAGAGAGGCCGTCGCTTTCTCCTACAGTGCGCAAACACGACCACAGCTGCTAGATTGCAGGGTGGTCATAACCCCTGGATACAAGCAGTGTATAATGCAGTGCTTCTCAATTATTTTCTGTCATGCCCCCCCTAGGAAGAAGAAAACATTTTGCGCCCCCCCGCGCGACTGTAAAAAGTATCATTTGTCTATAAAATTGTTATAAGTACACCTCTGCATAACACTGTATCCTTATTAACGTATAAGAGAATAAAAAAAGAAAGAAATGTGGATCGGACACACACTTATGGGGGGATCTGTGGATGACGGACACTTATGGGGGGATCTGTGGATGACGGACACTTATGGGGGGATCTGTGGATGACGGACACTTATGGGGGGATCTGTGGATGACGGACACTTATGGGGGGATCTGTGGATGACGGACACTTATGGGGGATCTGTGGATGACGGACACTTATGGGGGGATCTGTGGATGACGGACACTTATGGGGGGGATCTGTGGCTGGCACTGTTACAGGGGGATCTGTGGCTGGCACTGTTATATATGTGCCATCCACAGACCCCCCACACCATAACAGTGCCATCCACAGTGCCCCCCCAGCCCATAACAGTGCCATCCACAGACCTCCACCCCTTAACTGTGCCATCCACAGATTCCGTGTGCCCACCGCCGCCGTTTAAAGTTATTAAACATGCCCCCCTCACTCCTAATAGTACCGTATATCCGAATTTCTTCTGTATAATGCCGGCAGGCGGGCCGGGCGACCGGCACGTCCCTCAGTGACGTCACTTATCTGCGCCGCCTGCTTTATGAATGAAGCAGGCGGCGCAGGCACGTGACATCACTGAGGGACGTGGCGGCCGCCCGCCCGGCCTGCCTGCCGGCATTATACAGAAGAAATTCGCACACCCCAAAGGCCGGCCCTGAACGAGCCCCCCTTTACGGAGCCTGGCGCCCCCCCTGGGGGGCGCGCCCCACTATTTGAGAAGCACTGGTATAATGTGATGGAAAAATGAATCCAGCCAGCAAACGAGGCAATAAGGACAATCACAATAAATTAGTAAGTGCCTTGTAATAACTTTCTCTACATGATAAATGTTATTGTGCTGAAGTGAAACAACCACTTTAGGCTTTATACATAAATATAAAGACAGATAACCCCTCTGAATCCAAGAGCAGGGACACATGTCTTATTTTTCCTCCCATGCTCATCATTGCAGTATGATCTTTCGTTACCTGTGGTGTAATACCAGCAGCCAGCAAACCGTCTATCAGCCGAGAGTAGTAACTCAGACCGGCTTCATTGATGTGGTTCCTAGTCCCATCGGGAAGAACTCTAGGCCAGGAGATGGAGAATCGGTAATGGGAGACATTAAGACCCTTGAGAAGCTCTATGTCCTCGTCAATCCGGTAGTAGGTGTTGCATGCCACGTCTCCATTACTATCATCTTCAATTTTAGATGGTGTATGAGAAAACAGATCCCAGATGCTTAACCCTTTCCCATCGGCCCTCCAGGCCCCTTCAATCTAGAAGGAAAGAAGAGAAGAAAGTTTTGGGATGTTAATTTTATGTACGGTAATTTTCTTGTGCAAAGTTCTTTTGAAATGACAAATATATTGGCCCACGTTTACTAACATGAGTGCATCTAGATTCTGTCATAAATTGCAGAAAAATGGCGCTCAATTTTCTACATCTAGGTTTAGAGAAATTATCTGTGTCTTGTCCGACAAGGGGGCTTACTGGACGAATGAAAGGCATAATTAGTGATTTTTAGCACAAAAATTATGCCACAATTTTAGTTTAAAACTCTGTTTCAAAGTAAGCCAATCAGCAATTGGTATAAAACTAGAGAAAGGTGTCTGTCCCTGCACCAGATTTATCATCCAATGGTGACAGCATCAAAGACCAAAGTGGTGGCGTCAGTATGGACGGTAAATCATTGTTGAGGTCAGTGATTGTCTGCTTTCGTCATGTGTCCAGTACATCATGTCCTTACTGTGTCCTAGCAAACAAATGCAGGTGGAAGAGCATAGAAGCATTGACTTGGGGAACGTATGGGGGGATTGAAAGGTAATTTCAATCCCCCCATACTTTCCCCAAATCAATGCTTCTATGCTCTTCCACCGGCCTTTGTATGTGGCAATTTTTAATTTTTAGCTATATGCAGCTTACAGTGGGGTTGGCAACCAAAAAGTCTCATATAACCTGTCAGCACAAAGTGAATACGTCTCCTAGAGCTCCAAGACATACTGTACCTGAAAAGCTGAGGAAGCTACACCCCAAGCAAAGTCATCCCGGAATTCTCCATACAGAAATTCCTCTTCTTTGTGCATGGGGATGCCATTGTTCCTGATAATTTCGGCGTAGTAAATAGCCGTGCGTTTTGCAGTCCTTGGACGGGTAGGAATATTGAAATCCACATGGTGAAGACCAAACCGCTTTATATATCCAGTAGTCCACTCAAAGGAGTCCATAAGTGAGTAGATAGAGTAACCTTTCAGATTCACTTTGTCCAAGCTGTGAGCTTTAGGGGATTAAAAAAAAAATCATTATTGTGGTTACATCCTCTCCTGGTAGACAATGTATAATTAAAAAGGTCTCCCAAAATCCACTCAAGATTAAAGGGGTTTGAAAACCTGGCTAAGTTGTTCCACCTGTCCACAGGTTGAGTGGTGTATTGTAGCTCAGCTTCATTCATTTCAGTGGGGATGGTCTACAACACCACATACAACCCATGAACAGGTGTGGCACTGTTTTATGAGGAAACATTAGTATTTTACACATTGATCTATAGATTATATCATTTTTAAGTGTTACCAAATGTGTTAATTTAGCACCAAAATGATATCACTAACCTTTTATAACTTCATCAATATATGTCTTATGATAGAAAATTCGAGCAGTGTCATCAAAATCGGGGTTCCTTTCCATTGCAACTCCATTCTCAGTGATGTATATAGGGACATCTCCATACTCTTCTTTCACCCAGTTAAGCAGCCTCCTTAGACCCCAGGCTACTGCCCTGAAATTAACAAGAGCTGTCCCTGGCCAGTTATTATCAATCTCCTCTGCAATGTCAATATCACTTTCAAAAGATGGAGGAAATAGTATTTTGGTCTTATGCTGAACTATGTTTGTGGTGTAGATGTTTATTGTGAAAACATCGGCTGTTCCTTGGATGTAGGCCTTCTCTTCATCTGTAAAAGTTGGAAGTCTGGAAGACTGGAGGCCCTGTAGCTCACTCTTATTGGCCACCTGCCATTTCATCACCTCTGGGTAGTCGCCATTTTTGAAGATGGGGTGTGCAAACCATCCCAAGGTGAACTGCAAATAGCGATCAGCAGCTTCTATGTCCTTCGGTTCTGTGTGGTCTTTGGGTTCCACCCAATTAGTGTTGAGACTCACAGAAATGACACCTCCTTGACTATTTCTATATTTCTCATCATAAGTATGGTAGACTCTAGCATGGACTTTGATTAGATTGTGAGCTACTCTGTAAGGTGCATGACCAGGATCATCTTTCAAACCAGGTGGAAAGAGACCAATACCATAACCAGTGGCAACAATTGTGTGGGGTTGGTTAAAAGTCATCCAAACCTTGACCCTATCTCCAAATGTTCTAAAACAATAATCTGCATAGCTGTGAAAAGCCTCAAGGACTACATCACTCTCCCAACCACCTATGTCTTGGAGAGCCTGAGGAAGATCGAAGTGGTAAAGGGTCACCATTGGTGTGATGTTGTTTGCCAATAGGCCATCAATAAGCTTGTTATAATACTCCACACCCTTACTATTGACTGTGCCCTGTCCACTTGGGAAGATTCGAGACCATGAGATGGAGAAGCGGTAACTATTCACTCCTAAACTTCTCAGCATGTACATGTCTGCATCCAACTGGTGGTAACTATTACAGGCTATATTGCCATTGCCATTTTCGTAAATATTGCCTGGGAGTTGTGAAAATGTGTCCCATATACTTGGTCCTCTTCCATCTTCATTCCATCCCCCTTCAATTTGATATGCGGAGGTTGAGACCCCCCATTTAAAATCACTTGGTACTGTAGAATAATGGTACATATCCCTTTCAAAAGCTGATTGTCCTGAGAACTTATCCCACACAACTTTAGCCTTTGAGGGAACTTCTGATGCAGGTAGAGCTGGTAACTTCTTTGCATGTACCCATTTTGCCTGATTAACTTTTTTGGCCAACTTTGTCCCTGGGAAGCCATTATTTTCAGAAATACTGGAAATGAGATAGGCTGATTTTTTGGGGGTTCTTTGTCGATTTGCATTTTCAAAATCTACATGATGTAAACCAAATCTTTGACTGTATCCTTGAGGTCCTTCAAAGCCATCCAGGAGTGAGCGGACTACAAAGGCACTTACAGTCACATTATCAGTCCTAACAGCTGCAAAGAAAGGTTTCACAGTGTCAGAACTACAAATAACACACCAAACAATTATATAAATTGAATGTATTATCTTTAACTGATCTATTCTAAGTTACCTTCCAAATGTGGACTTACCTTTCAGGGCTTCATTGATATATGCTGTCAAGTACTCCACTCGAGCTGTGTCATTGAACACCTCTCCAGTGTAGGGTGTTGGCATACCATTCCCAGTTATATATATGGGTAGTCCTCCTTTTACATATTCTTCCTTGACATAGTTCAAAAGCCTCCTGAGACCCCATGGCACCACATAGAGCCATGGAGATGAGGTGGTTGGCCATGAAGGATCCACATGGGGTGCAAATCCTCCAATGTTATTATAATCGGCCACACAGCTAGGGCTTTCAGAGGCATTAACCATTCTGGACGTATAATGGGAGATGCCAAGGAAGTCCGCAGTGCCATTGATGTAGGCTTTCTCTTCCTCAGAAAATGTGGGCAACTCAGCCACTGTAGTAGAGCACTGGGTATTAATGTGTTGGACTTGCGTCTTCAGGACCTCTGGGTAGTCCCCATTGACAAGAATTGGATGTGCGAACCACCCAAGCATGAACTGGAGATATCGCTCTGCAGCGCTCACATCATCTGGATTATTTGGGTCTTTTGGTTCTGCCCAGTCTGAATTCAGAGAGATTCCTACCTGACCTTGCTGCGAGGCCCGATACTTGTCATTGTAGACATGCCAGGCCTTAGCATGAGCTTTCACAATGTTGTGTGACACCTGTGAGATACAATGTGGGAGACACGATTAGCGAAACACTAATGCATTCTTTGCCCTATTTTATTGGTCGTACATCGGTTATCGATGTGATAAGTTCATAGGGAGAGATTTGTTATTACTGTCTTAAGGTCCTCATACACATTATCGTATTGCCAACCAAACTCATCATTTTTGGCAGAGCCAGCCAATGATCTAATGTGTATGGGAAGCTCCTGGCTCTCCTTCGATAGGATGTTGGGTAATAGAAGGATCAATTGCACCCAATCCTTCTGCTTCGACAGTGGCTTTTTCCTCTCTCCCCTTTGACAATACATACACACTTGGCCGCACCAAGTTTCGGTGTCTATGTGGGAATCAGGAGAGATAGCTGTTGGTCAAACCAAGGTATGGGGGAGACAGAAGAGCTATTGAAGATGTATGAGCAGCTTTAAATGTGGACAGCTTAAAACTAGGCCAGACAGGCATCAGATGTGCCAAATCTATCACACCAGCTCCTGCTGTGTGATTATTTTGACGCATCTTATATTATTATCTCCTTAGACATGTTAGACCTTTTCTCTTCTATGCATTGCTTCTTGGTCGGCTTAATTTAGACCATTATTTTTGCACAATTTACCACATTTTAAGACTTCTCTAAGCTATACAGTTATTTCAGCCCTACTGTATATCACTGATTTTCATAAGTGAATTTTCACATTAATCTAAAATTGAAGAGTGCATAGACTAGGATAGGGTATGTGAGGATGCACAGTTATAGGCCTGTGTGGGAGGAGTGTAAGACTTCTTTCCTTTTCAGGCATGAGTGACGTTGACACAAAAATCTGGGCATGCACATTGTGCTTCTGTCAGCCTGACAGGATTCTGGAGGCACAGACGCTCCCTGTAGCATCAGCAGCAGCTTGTGGAACAAAGGCTGAGTTCACATCAGCGATCAGCCTTTCCGTTCTCCTGCTCCGTTATAGGAGCAGGAGAATGGAAAGGACGGATTAGGCACATAACGGAGCCCGACGAAGCCTACGGACCCCATAGACTATAATGGGGTCCGTTAGGTTTCCACTCAGAGGAAGATTTTGGAAGCGGAGACAAAAGTTGTGCACGCAGGACTTTTGTCTCCGCTTCAAAAATCTTCCTCTGAGCGGAAACCTAACGGACCCCATTATAGTCTATGGGGTCCGCAGGCTCCGTCGGGCTCAGTTATGTGCCGAATCCTTCCTTTCCGTTCTCCTGCTCCTATAATGGAGCAGGAGAACGGAAAGGCTGAACGCTGATGGGAACTCAGCCTAAGGAGAGATTTTGTGCTGCTCCACAATGAGCTACAGATGCTGTGTCCTCCAAAATCTTGAAGATGACGAGCATGCTTTCTCACATAGCTTATCCTATTGCATGCACTCTTCTATGATTGATCGGCTTCTTAATGGGCATTTTAATTTACTGCAGTGATTGCCTCTTAGACAAAACAAGTGTTCTCTGCTCTGTCTTACAGCAGTCCAGAGATTTGCGCTTACTCCAACGACATGGACTGGAGTCTGGAGATGGCTTGTTGACTTCTATAGGAGAGTGTTGTGGGCATGCTCTGTGACATGTGGAGAAGTGATTGTACAGATAGGTGGAAAGGTGAGCTGTGTAAGGAATTTAGAATTGTTTACAAAAATTTAAATATATAGATGATTATGTTTCCTGTTTGTACCTTGAAGGAGGCATTTCCTGGATCTTTGATCCCAGGGGCATGTTGGCCGATGCCGTAACCCGCGTAACTAACGACCCAAGGTTCGTGAAACGTTATCCAATGTTTAACTCTATCTCCAAAACTGCTGAAGCAGAAATCTGCGTATTCCATAAAAGCCTGGCTGGTGGATTCATTCTGCCAGCCCCCGGACTCCTGCAGAGCTTGGGGTAGATCCCAGTGATACAAAGTTACCATTGGTTTGATATTTTCTTTGATTAACCGGTCAATTAATATGTTGTAATATTTCACGCCTGCTGAGTTGACTTTGGATTTCAGTCCTGTTGGGAATATTCTGGACCAGGAGATGGAGAAGTGATAGACCTTGGACTGTAGGCCCTTCAGAAGATACACGTCATAGTCAATCTTGTAGTAGCTGTCGCTGGCCACATTGGCGGTTGCATTGTCATCAGCTTGACCATGTTGTCCAAAAACGTCCCATATAGATTGTCCTTTATCTCCCTCGGACCAGCCTCCTTCTACTTTGAAGGCTGCAGAGGAGGAGCCCATCAGGAAACCATTGGGGAAGGTCTCATGCAAGAAGATATCTCTCTCTGCTGGTGTCTGGCCGGCAAATCTTTCCCATACAGTAGTAAAGGCTGAGCGGGATGATACAGACTTGTTCACCAAATTCTCAGATCTATATTATAAAATAAGGTACATCAGGTAGTTAGGTTACTAAGTTATATATCCACCTTGTGAAATTGGCTTCTTACATCATCTACAGCTTGATAGTTATTGAGTCTTATCTTAAGGCATTTATTTAGCATAAATAGGTCCCACCTTCAGAACCACTGCCTATCAGGAGAACTGTGGTTCCTGACCCCTGTCCTGCAACCTAAGAGTATAGCAGGACATGTGCTTAGTGAAGACACTGAGAAATGCTTCCTTAGGATTGAATAGAGAGATCCACACATGTGCTTGTCTACCTCTCCATTTGGTTTCCTCCTGTATGCAGACTCCTAGGCATGAAGAATGGAATCAGGGTCCCCCTCATTTGAGAAACTAATGGCATATCCTGTGTATATACCATAAACATCTAAGGTGGGAATACCACTTATACCAGATAACCCCTTCAACTCATTGAGACATGTCAGAAATGAGCACAGGTGGTGGTCTATGAGCTGGGATGCCTACTGATTGATAGAACACAAGGGCCAGTGGCCCCTTTGTCTTGTAGCTCAGAGATTCCCATATCTTTGTTCTATATGCAGCTTTATAATGTAATTATACAGATAGAAACTCTGCACTCCAAACATGGAACCATAAGGATTGGCCATGATGAAAGCATAGTGGCCAGGCTTTATAGGGTTTTATAGGGCAGGTATATGAGGGCCAAATACGGAATAGTCTTACCTGGGGAGAGGGTTTTCCACCTACTCTTTCTTTTAATTGAACAGCATGTGTTATGGTTTGTAAATAGGGATGGTGGACCCTCCCTGATGATGGTTTATGGTGTGAAGCAACCATACCATAGGCTTATCAGCCATGTTGGTCATCAGTCTGAGTGGTGTGTGACAGATGTCTATTTGAATGGACCCAGTTAGTCATGAAGGTGGGTTAGAGGTGACCAGTGGCTACCTAGGGGGCCAGCTGAGTGTGCAGAGCAGGCACATCTGAATCTAAAAGTGATTGGCCAGGATAGGCTGATCCAGCAGTCATGTTGGGAGCAGCAATGGAAGCTTCGGTTTAGCAGTGAGGTCTTGCGATCAGTTGGGTTCCCAAACTAAATGAGGGAGGTTTCACTGGGAAGTGATAGACAGTGATGGAGTGATGGGCTTTAACATGTGTACACCTGAAGTGCCCTGGAGCAAGGGTATTTTGGAGTATGGACATTTATAAACATTTGCCCCTATTGCTACTATGCATAGTCCTTAAAGGGTTTTTGTCACCCCAACAGGCTGACATTATAGATGTGAAAATGTCACCTGAATTTAACTCTGCATTTCTTTTATTTAAGTATGCCCCCGTTTTCATGTAATTTTAACTTGTATTATATGCAAATGAGCCTCTAGGAGCAGGAGGGGCGTGGCACCTGCTCCTAGAGGCTCCGATCGCCCACCTCATTTCCACGCCCTTTTGTCTTGATTGACAGGGCCAGGCCAGCGTTGGTTCTCCTGCTGGCCCCGTTTGCCGTGTAAATCTCGCGCCTGTGCAGTCCCGTTCAGTATTCGGCGCAGGCGCAGTGAGAAAGCCGTCATTATATTTATTATTTGCATATAATAAAAGTTAAAATTACACGGAAACGGGGGCATACTTAAAAGAAATGCAGAGTTAAATTCAGATGACATTTTCACATCTATAATGTCAGCCTGTTTAATAGCAAAAATTGGGGTGACAGAAACCCTTTAAACTTTAAAGGGTGTCATGTTTCCATCAAAAAATCTATTTTAGCGTATGTTACTGCTGCAGCAGCATTATGCATAAAGCAATCTTTAGTTTCTTCACATACCACTGTTTTCCTTGAGTTTTTCCCTTAGTTACGGCAGTTTAAACATTTACTATATGAGGACCTTCTCAAGATGGCTCCTCTGCCAGTTCTCTGAGGCCAAAACTGCTTTCCCTCACTTCCCATACAAGCTTGCTGTAGCCAGCAGCTCCCTGCCAGCCAATCAGATTGGATTACTGAGAGACACACCTCCTCACTCTGAAGCCTAATGCAGGCATGCAGTGTGAAGGACCGCCCTTCCGTCTTCCTAGCCGGAGACAGATGAGCCCTAGCAATGGTCTTTTAAAGGGAGCAGTGGAAAGGGACAGAGGACATTAATGGAAGCTGTTATTATAAGGTAATTACAGATCTTTTGGCAATCATTGACAGACTAACTTAGGTATACATGTCTAGCGCTAATAAACTAGCAAATTTTTTAAAAATATGACAGTTATACTTTAACTCTCTACATTATTGACACAGTCAGACAGGCAGAGTGACCCTGGTTAAGATCTGTGTACACTGTTGTTTATGGCTGAAAACTTCTTAGGCTGAGTTCACATTAGTGATGAGCAGCAGGGGCTATATTCGAATTCGCGATATTTCACAAATATTTTGTAGAATATTCGTCATATATTCGCAAATTTCAAGAATTCGAGATTATTTTATTGAATGCGAAAAATTGGCAAAGTAAAAATTGCGTAATGCGAATTCGTAACGCGAAATACAGGCGTGGGTCACTTTGGCTACATTTTTCAAGCTGCTAGAAGTTTCATGAGTTTCTCCTGAGACTGGAGAAAATGGTTGGCACGGCAGAACATCACAATAGCTTTATATGCAGATAGAGTCAAGTGCTCTAATATATTCGCAATTGCTTTAATTGGCAGTGATTAGAATATTTTTTCGCACTACGTGCAACTTCACATTTTAGCACAATTTTGCGGAACGGGTGCGGACCCATTCATTTTCTATGGGGACGGAATGGATGCGGACAGCACACAGTGTGCTGTCAGCATCCGCATTTGCGGAGCGCGGCCCTGATCTTCAGGTCCGCAGCTCCGCAAAAGATAGAACATGTCCTATTCTTGTCCGCAGCTTGCGGACAAGAATAGGCATTTCTATAGGGGTGCCGGGCGGGTGTGTTGCGGATCCGCAATTTGCGGGTCCGCAACACACCACGGACGTGTGAATGGAGCCTTACTGTGTAAGACGCTGACAGTTCAATTCAGTGCAATACATAATGTATTGTACTGAATTGAAACAGGGATAAAACCCTGAAAACGTGCCACAGTGAGACAAATCTAAAAAAATATATTAAAGTTTTGAATAAAAAAAAAAGCGTCCTTTTCCCAAAATAAAGTAAAAAAAAATTGTAAAAAATAGAGAAAATAAGAAAAGTAGGCATATTAGGTATCGTCCGTATCGACCAGCTCTATAAAAATATCACATGACCTAACCCCTCAGGTGAACACCGTCAAAAAAATTAAATAAAAACTGTGCTAAAAAATTTTTTTTTGTCACCCTACATCACTAAAAGTGCAACACCAAGCGATCAAAAAGGCATATGCCCCCCAAAATACTACCAATCTAACCGTCACCTCATCCTGGTAAAAATGAGCCTCTACCTAAGACAATCGCCCAAAAAATAAAAACACTATGGCTCTCAGACTATGTAAACAGTAAAACATGATTTTTTTTGTTTCAAAATTGCTTTTATTGTGTTAAATGTAAAAAAATAAATAAATAAAGTAGACATATTAGGTATTGCCGCGTCCGTAACAACATGCTCTATAAAAATACTACATGACCTAACCCCTCAGGTGAACACCGTGAAAAAGATAAAAATAAAAATGCAAAAAAGCCATTTTTTGTCACCTTACGTCACAAAAAGTGTAATAGCAAGCAATCAAGTCATATGCGCCCCAAAATAGTGCCAATCAAACCGTCATCTCATCCTGCAAAAATGATACCCTACCTAAGACAATCGCCCAGTGTAAAGTAGGAGAGACTGCACAAGTGACCAGATGCTGAGATGGGGATACTCTGCCACAAACCCTAGATCACCAGCCTTCTGAGAGAGGGACAGACAGATCAGGCCTTTCCACAGCACAGAACCTTCTCCTACCAGAGAGGAGACTGGAGAAGCCAGCCCTCTGCCTCACATGTATTGTTTTGCACCCAAAGAAGCACACTGGTTTACTGCAGACCCTGACTCTCCCCTCCGGAGAGCAGCAACATGTGGTGACACCTATACGCTGTACGGGGGACCCAGCGTAGCTTAGAGGCCACTCCAAATCCGGCTACATGCAATGTGCCAAGCTGCTGGAAACAGTGGGATTGAGAAGGTTGTGGCCTGGGGCAAGAAGATGGCGAAGGAGAAGCTGGAGGACCCTTCTAGTACATTTACCATCATGATGGCTCACCTTCCTTTCCCAGAAGTTGACATAGGTAAGAAATAACTGATGTCATATCCCATGAGCCCGGGAACAGAAGCGCTGATTTCTGTAAAGATGCAACACATTATTTAAGCCCAGTTCAAAACTATATAAAACACAAAAAAACTGTCCCAAAAGTTTACTATTTTCATTTAGATTTTGGGTTATTTTGGGTCTTTTTTCTTCTTCCATATACATATCACTTTGGAAACAGACAACAGTTAGGCTCCACCCCACTGACAGCCATGTGACCTATTTGCTAAGCTCTGTATAACTGTCATGTACGCCCCCATAATGCACTGCTCCCTGGTAACAGGAAAGCAGCAGAATTGTATGTTAGCTTTAGACCTGAATAGAGAAGAAAACGTTTTATGAATGTGTTTCCATCATAAGGGCTCATGCACACGAACGTATTTTCTTTCCGTGTCCGTTCCATTTTTTTCGCAGACCATATGCGAAACCATTCATGTCAATGGGTCCGTAAAAAAAACGGAAGTGACTCCGTGTGCATTCCGTTTCCGTATGTCTATATGTCCATATGTCCGTTCCGCAAAAAAACAGAACATGTCCTATTATTGTCCGCATTACGGACAAGGATCGGACTGTTCTATCAGGGGCCGGCTGTTCCGTTCCGCAAAATAAGGATTGTACACGGACGTCTTCAGTATTTTTTTGTGGATCTGTTTTTCGTGGACTGCAAAATACATACGGTCGTGTGCATGAGCCCTTATACGGTCTGTTGACATTTAAAATGTGGTTTTCCTTTAATTCCTTGAAATTTGAAACCATAATTTTCCCAATACATGGCCTCTCTTAGGGTACTTTCACACTTGCGGCAGGACGGATCCGACAGGCTGTTCACCCTATCGGATCCGTCCTTCCGCTATTTCGCCGTGACGCCGCTCCGTCCCCATTGACTATAATGGGGACGGGGGCGGAGCTCCGGCCCAGTACGGCAGTTCACGGTGAGAAGCCACCGGACTAAAAAGTCGGACATGCAGGACTTTTAGTCCGGCGGCCTTTCGCCGTGCTGCGCCGGAGCTCCGCCCCTGTCCCCATTATAGTCAATGGGGACGGAGCGGCGGTCCGGCGGCACGGCGAAATAGTGGAAGGACAGATCCGACAGGGTGAACAGCCTGTCGGATCCGTCCTGCCTCAAGTGTGAAAGTAGCCTTAAAAAGGCAGATAAACCGCATTGTTATTGAACTTTATTACTATAATCCATCCATACCAGTCACCCAGCGGCCGCCATCTTACCTGAATATACCTTAAAAGTGAGAACATATTTGTCCTCCTCTGATACAACATCACATTCAGTCACTGATAAACTGAAGATGAGAATTTCCATGTTCCTTATGTTGTGCTGCAAAATAATAACCAGAAATATAACCGAGATATTTATGTTATTCGTCCCTCTCCGGGATGTGAGAAATACTCATCTATACTTGCCCTGGGGGATCCCACAATTTTTTTGACTGATTTTCAAAAGATCAGACCCCTGTCTGGCTGTAAGTCAACTGGTTAAAGCAGGAGCCCTCCCCCACTTCTCCGAGTCCTGCCTCAGCTGTCGTTCAGATCTCAGTAGAACAGATACAATAACTCTAGAATAATACTATACTGTCAGTAGAGTGCCCCAATAAACAATACTGTCAGTAGAGTGCCCCAATAAACAATACAGTCAGCAGAGTACCCCCTTAAACAATACTATCATCAGAGTGCCCCCAATAAATACTGTGAGCAGAGTGCCTCAATAAACAATACTGTCAGTAGAGTGCCTCCAATAAACAATACTGTCAGTACAGTGCCCCCAATAAACAATACTGTCAGCAGAGTGCCTCCAATAAACAATACTGTCAGTACCAGTGCCCCCAATAAACAATACCCGTCAGTACCAGTGCCTCCAATAAACAATACTGTCAGTACAGTGCCCCCAATAAACAATACTGTCAGCAGAGTACCCCCAATAAACAATACTTTGGGTAGAGTGCCCCCATTAAACAATACTGTCTACAGAGTGCCCCCAATAAACAATACTGACAGCAGAGTACCCCAATAGGCAATACTGTCAGTACAGTGCCCCCAATAAACAATACTGTGAGCAGAGTGCCTCCCATAAACAATACTGTCAGTAGAGTGCCTCAATAAACATTGCTGGCACAGTACTTCTGACAAACACCAGCAGTGCACCTCAAAAAAATATCACCTCAATATACAATACTGCCAGCAGAGGGCTCCCTCACAACAGCGCCAGTACAGCCTACATTCAGGCAGCCATTAAAATCCATGATGAGATTTTGCCTTCAGCTGCCATTACAGCAGTCCCTGTCAGAACTCCCTGGGCCTCTGTCCCTAGTAACCAATCACAGAGCAGCTTTCATGTCTTCAGGGCAGTTTAGGAAATGAATGCTGAGCTCTGATTGGTTGCTGGGGCAACATAGCCAGTGTTAGTCACTGAGGCCTATTACGTTTGCTTCCTCTCCAGCCTTCTCCGTCATCCAGCTGTCTTGCTCCTTGGATTTCGCACAGTCACGATGTATGTTCAGTGCAAGGAAGTCGACGGATTTCTGAAAGAAAAGGCGAATGAAAATGTAATAGCTAAATAAAGATTATCCAAATGTATGACTTTCAGTTAAATCTGTGGTAAAAAATGCAGAACTTAGGCTTCGTTCACATCACCGTTCAGCCTTTCCGTTCTCCTGCTCCGTTTAGGACGGAAAGGACGGAGAAGGCACATAACTGAGCCAAACGGAGCCCTGAGGACCCCATAGACTATAATGGGGTCCGTTATCTTTCCGCTCAGAAGATGATTTTGAAGCGGAGACAAAAGTCCTGCATGCACAACTTTTGTCTCCGCTCCAAAATCATCTTCTGAGCGGAAAGATAACGGACCCCATTATAGTCTATGGGGTCCTAAGGGCTCAGTTTGGCTCAGTTATGTGCCTTCTCCGTCCTTTCCGTTCTCCTACTCCTAAACGGAGCAGGAGAACGGAAAGGCTGAACGGTGATGTGAACGAAGCCTTACCCTAAGTTCACACTTGCGCGTTTTGTCGCGCGTTTGCGGCCATAGGACACTGCTGTCAATCACACAAACGCGCGTAATACGCGCGTTGACTATGGACAAAAACGCGTGACAAAAACGCACGTTAAACGCGCATATCAAATACGCTCAGGTCTGAACCCAGTGTCATCCTGACCCATCCCAATGCAAAAAAACAAAAACAAAACAAGTTTACCAGGAAATTCCCTCGAAGTGACAGACATGTGTCCAGGAGGGACGGGGCCAAGGCAATGGAGATCTGTCCACCTGAAAGGACAAATGCAAGGAATATAGAGAGACATTATTATTACTATATATAACTAATTTGTGTATCTCTTCAATTATGATCATCAGTGACCACAGCACTGAGGGGGTTAAAGGAGTTGCCCCACAAAAATATTCTACAGTTTTCAAACCAGCACCTGGATCTGAATACTTTTGTAATTGCATGTAATTTAAAAATGTATTATACGGTAGCCCCTGAAATTCATCGGTATAGCGCCACCTGCTGTTTGCTTTTTATCTATTTTCTCTGTTCTGCTCTGTTCCCTCCTTTAACTACCCCAGCGGCAGCAGAAAGGACACACTCCTGAGAAAGAACCCCCCAAAGCTGTCAGCTTGAAATTAATCTAGCAGTACAATGAATGAGGAGATCTCTGGACCCGTGTGAGGTACAGCGCTGGTTCTAGCTTTGTTAGAAAAAAAATTAATATCCTATATGTCAGATTTTTTTTCTCACATTAATCATGGCATAACCCCTTAGGGCTCATGCACACGACCGTATGCCCTCCGAGACATACGGTCCGTGAGCAGGCCATATGTCCCGGAGCGGCATACATTGTGCGCACGGGAGCGCACAGCATCATAGGTTATTATGATGCTGTGCGCATCGGGCCACCCGCAGGGCTATTGTTCAGCACTCATAAGATCATATGGGTGCGGGACAATAGTCCCGCGGTCGGCCCGATGCGCACAGCATCATAATAACCTATGATGCTGTGCGCTCCCGTGCGCACAATGTATGCCGCTCCGGGACATATGGCCCGCTCACAGACCGTATGTCTCGGAGGGCATACGGTCGTGTGCATGAGCCCTTACTCATACTTGCCAATTCTTGTGAAATGGCCAGGATACCCGTATATGTATACAGGGGCTAAGGGGTGCACCGCCAATGAGGCGAGGTGAGGCACCAGGTAGGGTCAAGAGGGGGGCAGTGGAAGGGCCATGAGCAACGTACGCTTCCATTGTGGAAACGCTCATCTCTACATATTTAACTCCATCGCTGTACTCAGGACAGCAATACAGTTGAATGGTGCGACAGGGCACGGGAGCGTTGTCTCCCTGGCTCACCGTTTCCTCTAATAGGCTTTAGTCCTAGTTCCTGTAGCCTATCAGAGGCCGGTGTCATTTTCGTGCTGCCTGAGCCGGGCTGCATAGAGGTCAGGGCACAGACTAGAAGAGGTCCGTGTCTTGCACTGCACCGCTGATAGCAGAAGATAGGTACGGTATTTAATGGTGTTGGGTCACAATGGGGTGGGGGTCATTGTTTTCGAACTGGAGAAAGCACTATGGAGAAATTGTGGCAAAAAAATATTAAAACAGTATTTTTGTACTGGCACACATTATAAGGGGCCACTATCCGGAAATTCATTGTACTGGGGGCACTAAAAAGGGGTTGGTTTTTTGTACTGACACACGTTATAAGGGAGCATTTTTGGACTGGCACATAAGGGGTCATTTTTTGTACTGGCGCACATTTAAAAGTGGCCACTATGGGGACATTTGTTCTACATGGGGCACTAAAAGGGTGTTTTTTTGTACTGGCACATGTTATAAGGGAGCATTTTTTTGTATTGGCAAACATAAGGGAGTATTTTTGTACTGCCACACATTATATGGGAGCATTTTTGTACTGGCATACATTGCAAGGGGGAATTATTTTACTGACAAACATTATAAGGGGGAATTATTACTTCTGGGGCAAAATGAGGGGCATTATTACTAATGGGTGCACTGTTTCCACATAGTGCACTCTGGCAGTGAATTACTGCTATTGGTGGGACTTTTGGGAGGACTGTTAATTGGGAGGCACCCTGGCATGGTGTCAGCTTAGCACAATTTTGGAGAACACTATGTTTACAGCAATAAGTTTCAGAGACACTATTTTCTGTGCGCAGTTGTTTTTTAGGGCACTGTGTGCCAATAATTATAGAAGGGAACTATCTGTCTGGTGCTAGTATTTTCAGAGGGACTGTTTCTACAGTATAGTATAGGGGAGAAAAGTGGGCACAGTATTAGAGGTGGCGGGATGGGGTGTTCAAAAGTTGGGGAGGAGGATGGAAAAGTAGGAAACTAAGATGTCTGTAAAACTCTGCAGAGAGAAGAGATGGCTGAAAGAAATCATCATGGTGGTCTGGTGTGAATGGAGAAGATAAAGAAAGAGAACATCTACATCAGAGGAGACGTCACTGGATGTAAGAGGTATGTGGCGCTGTATTAGGGCTCATTCAGACGGCAAAATTGCGGAACGTTGCGGACCCATTCATTTCAGTGGGGCCGCAAAAGATGTGGACAACACACCATGTGCTATCCGCATCCGTGGTTCCGTTCCAACGGCTCAGCGGAAAGGATAGAGCATGTCCTATTCTCGCCCGCAATTGTGGACAAGAATAGGCATTTTCTATTATGGTTGCGGCCATGTGCGGTCTGCAAATTGCGGAACACACACGGCCGGTATCCATGTTTTGTGGATCCACAAGACACTACGGCTGTCTGACGGAGCCCTTACGCTGTATGTTTTGTAGCGCTGTATGTAATGTTTTCCAAGTATGTCTTTAACAAAAGGGCTGGAGGGAAGGGGTTAGGCTATGAAATGGCGCCATTACAGACTTCGCCTCAGGCAGCAGAAAATCTAGGTGCCCCCCTGCAGGGGAAGGTGTCTCTGATCTGGGGTCAGTAAAAGGGCTGGTCTGAGGCACTGGTGTAGCTAGAAATGACTGGGCCCCACAGCAAATTTTTGAATGGGGCCCCCCTCACCCAGTAATTTTTTCGCAACCCCTTCCTTTCATGCCGCCCCCCTTCCTGTGGCTAGTAAAGATCGCTCTCTCAGACCAGGCCCGGCAGCTGCTCCATCTGTCTATACTGTCACTGTATATAATTTCATTGTGTAATACTGTTGAGGGGGCCCTGACAAAATCTTTTAATCCTCCTACTCCTGGATGGGCCCCTTCTGGGTCAGGGCCCCAAAGCAGCCGGTTCCCCTGCTTCCCCTATAGCTACGTCCCTGGTCTGAGGTCTGTATACAGCGGGTTCTTGGTCTAGGGTCTGTATATAGGGAGGTCCTGGGTTGGGGCCCATATCAAGGGTTACACTGGGGTCTGTGTAAAGTGGGGTCTGGTCTGGGGTCTGTATACAGGGAGGTTCTTGGTCTAGGGTCTGTATACAGGGAGGTTCTGGGCTGGGGCCCATATCAAGAGTTACACTGGGGTCTGTGTAAAGTGGGGTCTGGTCTGGGGTCTGTATACAGCATGTTCTTGGTCTAGGGTCTGTATACAGGGAGGTTCTGGGCTGTGGTCCATATCAAGGGTTACACTGGGGTCTGTGTAAAGTGGGGTCTGGTCTGGGGTCTGTATACAGGGAGGTTCTGGGCTGGGGCCCATATCAAGGGTTACACTGGGGTCTGTGTAAAGTGGGGTCTGGTCTGGGGTCTGTATACAGGGAGGTTCTGGGCTGTGGTCCATATCAAGGGTTACACTGGGGTCTGTGTAAAGTGGGGTCTGGTCTGGGGTCTGTATACAGCATGTTCTTGGTCTAGGGTCTGTATACAGGGAGGTTCTGGGCTGTGGTCCATATCAAGGGTTACACTGGGGTCTGTGTAAAGTGGGGTCTGGTCTGGGGTCTGTATACAGGGAGGTTCTGGGCTGGGGCCCATATCAAGGGTTACACTGGGGTCTGTGTAAAGTGGGGTCTGGTCTGGGGTCTGTATACAGGGAGGTTCTGGGCTGGGGCCCATATCAAGGGTTACACTGGGGTCTGTGTAAAGTGGGGTCTGGTCTGGGGTCTGTATACAGGGAGGTTCTGGGCTGGGGCCCATATCAAGGGTTACACTGGGGTCTGTGTAAAGTGGGGTCTGGTCTGGGGTCTGTATACAGGGAGGTTCTGGGCTGTGGTCCATATCAAGGGTTACACTGGGGTCTGTGTAAAGTGGGGTCTGGTCTGGGGTCTGTATACAGGGAGGTTCTGGGCTGGGGCCCATATCAAGGGTTACACTGGGGTCTGTGTAAAGTGGGGTCTGGTCTGGGGTCTGTATACAGGGAGGTTCTGGGCTGTGGTCCATATCAAGGGTTACACTGGGGTCTGTGTAAAGTGGGGTCTGGTCTGGGGTCTGTATACAGGGAGGTTCTGGGCTGGGGCCCATATCAAGGGTTACACTGGGGTCTGTATAAAGTGGGGTCTGGTCTGGGGTCTGTATACAGGGAGGTTCTGGGCTGGGGCCCGTATAAATGGTTACACTGGGGTCTGTGTAAAGTGGGGTCTGGTCTGGGGTCTGTATACAGTAGGTTCTTGGTCTAGGGTCTGTATACAGGGAGGTTCTGGGCTGGGGCCCATGTCAAGGGTTACACTGGGGTCTGTGTAAAGTGGGGTCTGGTCTGGGGTCTGTATACAGGGAGGTTCTGGGCTGGGGCCCATATCAAGGGTTACACTGGGGTCTGTGTAAAGTGGGGTCTGGTCTGGGGTCTGTATACAGGGAGGTTCTGGGCTGTGGTCCATGTCAAGGGTTACACTGGGGTCTGTGTAAAGTGGGGTCTGGTCTGGGGTCTGTATACAGGGAGGTTCTGGGCTGGGGCCCATATCAAGGGTTACACTGGGGTCTGTGTAAAGTGGGGTCTGGTCTGGGGTCTGTATACAGGGAGGTTCTGGTCTGTGGTCCATATCAAGGGTTACACTGGGGTCTGTGTAAAGTGGGGTCTGGTCTGGGGTCTGTATACAGGGAGGTTCTGGGCTGGGGCCCATATCAAGGGTTACACTGGGGTCTGTGTAAAGTGGGGTCTGGTCTGGGGTCTGTATACAGGGAGGTTCTGGGCTGTGGTCCATATCAAGGGTTACACTGGGGTCTGTGTAAAGTGGCGTCTGGTCTGGGGTCTGTATACAGGGAGGTTCTGGACTGTGGTCCATATCAAGGGTTACACTGGGGTCTGTGTAAAGTGGGGTCTGTATACAGGGAGGTTCTGGGCTGGGGCCCATATCAAGGGTTACACTGGGGTCTGTATAAAGTGGGGTCTGGTGTCTGTATACAGGGAGGTTCTGGGCTGGTGCCCGTATAGATGGTTACACTGGGGTCTGTATAAAGTGGGGTCTGCTGTATAAAGGGACAGTCTGAGATCTGCATTTCTATTTAGATATCTGTATGAATTCTGGGGAGTGCTAAAGGGGGCCATATGTGACATTTGGGATACAAATGCTGTAGGTTAAGGGCGTGTCCTATAGAAATGGGGGGGGGGGGGCTGTTTTGTTTTCATTTTCAGAATTTCCTAGATGTCCCTTTCTAAAAGTGTGAGTAGTCCATGTTTTTTTATGAAGGCTGCAAGTAAGGAATCCAGAGCTACCTTAGGCCTCATGCACACGACCGTATGTATTTTGCGGATCCGCAAAAAATACGGATGACGTCCGTGTGCATTTCGTATTTGGCTGAATAGAACAGCTGGCCCCTGATAGAACAGTCCTATCCTTGTCCGTAATGCGGACAATAATAGGACATCTTCTATTTTTTTAAATCAATGGTTTCGTATACGGTCCGCAGAAAAAAACGAACGGACACGTAAAGAAAATATGTTTGTGTGCATGAGGCCTTATGACTACAAGATGTGTCCAAGGTTTTAGACATCTTGTGTGTGATTTATGGTATGAATACGTTATACCTTTACAGTATATGCTCATGGGTATACCAAATATATGGGGCTAAAAATATGAACAGACGGCTGTTAGGACATACTGTATACTCCACAGTGACGCCAACACCGGGAGATGACCAGCAGGGGGCTCCCTATTCTTCATCTATTCTCTGCTTGCTAACAGCTTAGGCAGGGAGCTGATTCTCCTTAAAGAGACCAGCCCTGTCTGGAAATTTACTGGAAGTACTCCCTGGTATGGGGACTTATTGGCAATGCTCAATGGCGGGGATGCCCAACCTGCAACCCTCCAGCTGTTGCAAAACTACAACTCAGGGCCGGTTCCAGGTTTATGTGGGCCCTTGGGCGATAAATCTCAGTAGGCCCCCTTGTGGCATTTGTCAAATGTCATTACGGCATCGGAGAGTGTTAAAAAGCTCAGATGCGCCTTCCCCCAGCGGAGATCAGGGAAAGCACCCTGTTCTAAAAATGAGCCGCAGCCTGTAGTATGCTTCCAGGCTCATTATTAGTAGATCCCAGTTTAGGCCACTAGGTGGCAGCACTAAACTGTGATATAGTGATTTCTATATAGAATAATTGCAATCTGATGAAAAGTAATTTAAAAAAAGTTAATATATATTTTTTTTACTATTAAAAAAACTTAAAACGTTAAATCACCCCACTTTCCCCAAAAATGAACAAAAAAAGAATAAAATTATGTGCATCGTCGCATGCGGAAACACCCATACTATTAAAATTAAAAAAAGTTAGCCCATATGGTAAAGATGTAACAGAAAAAAATTTAAAAAAACGGCTGATTTGCTGTTTTTTCATTACTTTATCTCCCAAGAAAATTGAATAAAAAGTGATCAAGTCATACACACCCCAAAATGGTATTGTCAAAAAAAGACAGATTTCCCTCAAATGAGCCCCCACACATCTCCGTAGACATAACAAAAAAAAAAAGTTATGGGGGTCACTGGGGAGCAGGGGTTCTGTTAGGGTTGCCACCTTTACCAACAAAAAATAATAGCTACACAAATTAAAAAGGTTGGCGTGTCTATTTAGCCTCTATTTTTGAAATGATTATGCTGGGATTCAAACTCACAGCCTGCTACATTAAAGTCAAGAACCTTAACCACTGAGCTATAGAGCTTCATGTTAACCTGCTGTCCATATATTATGTCTATAAACCTCAGTAGTAGTTTCCCCACATATTATATATATATTGTAATTACACATTTATTTTGTTCCATACATTTTAAAAATTATACTGCTGTATAGGAATACCTAATACATGAGAAACTACTATGAGGTTTTTCTGGCACAGTTTAGCATTGAGCTCCATAGCTCAGTTGTTAAGATTCTTACCTAGAATGTAGAAGGTTGTGAGTTCAAATCCTGGCAGAAATGTTTTTGAAATAGAGGCTAAATTAGACTTAAATAACCTGGTTGTCCCCAAGCATACTGATAATGCTTGGGGATACCCCCTTTATGTTCATACCACTGACTCCATATATGGACACAGCCATATATAGAGTCAGAGCAGGGACTCCTAAGCCGGGAACTAGAGTCCTGAGTTCTGACTGTTCAGTAACACATGCCTGGGCAGCCTACAGCATGTATGCTCAACCTGTGGCCCTCCAGATGTTGCAAAACTACAACTCCTAGCATGCCCTGATAGCTGTAGGCTGTGCAGGCATGTTGGGAGTTGTAGTTTTGCAACAGCTGGAGGGCGGCAGGTTGAGCATCTCTGCTTTATGGAAAACGAATATGCATAGAGATATCTTGCTAGGAACAGAACCATCTTTTCATATTAGTTACATCCAGAAATTGCAAACTCATCCCAGTCATGGGCAGCTTCCACAGCTGCATGGTTTGTTACAGGGAGATTTCTGGAAGAAATAGAAACAGCACCTCCCCTGTCTAGTATTGCAGCTCAGCCCTGTTTTTCCAGGTCTTGCACTTAGAGGTGAATATGTTCATCCTGTCTCTGCGCCGGATGATTACAGAACATATAATATACAGACATTATTACACTCACCTCCAGCAGGGTACTTTTGGTGATATAACGCATACACTCTCTCATGGGCGTCCAGCAGAACCTGCAGGGACTGTGAGTCAATAACATCGGCAGGAACATCAAATGTTATCCAGTTGTCGACCAAATTTCTGAATGAACGGAATGCAAGTTCAGCATATTCTGCATAGGCATCAACAGCGCTGGTGCCAGTCTGGGTGCCAACTGCAGCAAGCCTATTGAGGTTGCCGCCATGTAAGATCACAATTGGTTTAATGCTGGCTTTGTTCAGGTCCTGGAGAAGGGTCCTGTAACACTGTAGTTGTCCCTCATCCCTTTCCAGGGGGTTCTCCTTTAAGTCTAGCTGTACCTTGTAATGGGTGATACCATACTTCTGAAGGGTCTGGATCTGATCTCTCATGTGATTAAGAACCTCATCGCTACACCCATGTACCTTACGTGACCCATCTTCATGACCCCATAGGGGTCCACCAATGGTCATGAAGTTCTTCTCTGTGGGGTTGAAGGTGCCCTGACATAGTGAGGGTATGAGGACAAGCAGTGCCCATGTCCACGCTGCTCCCATTGTCACAGAGCTATACACAGCATACACAAGTCATGACTTTTATACTGTGGCCGGGGCTGTAAAACACAAGTATCTCCTGCAGATTAGACAACAGCAGAGAACTATGGACAGGAGCGTTAATTTATGACACGTTGGGTGGAATGGCCACTTTGGGTTCACTGTAAATTATTAGCAGGTTCTTGTAGGCTCCGAGCTGGGAAATATAATCGCTGGAAGTAGATGCATTCGTGCATTACTACTCCTCTACACACACACAGCTTATATTCAGGGTATGTTCAGATGTAGGATTGTGGGTGCAGGTTTCAATGCCAAAAAACAGGCTGAGCCTGTGCTGAAACCGCCTCCCATTGTTTTCATTAGGAGGCCACTCAGCAGTTCATATGGCCGAGGATTTTCACTGTGCGGTTTTTCCAGACCGTTCCAATTATGTACAGGTCCATTTTTGGCTTGGTCACCATGTGGACCCCTCACAAAGCAGCAGCCTGCTAAACCTAGAGGGGTCCGCATGAAAACATAATAATGATAGTTCATACAACCATCTGTTCCCATTCATTTGCCCCATGTAAACATGCTGTTCATTTTGGCACAATATAATAAATGATAGCCAATCGAAACATTATAAAAAACGGCACATCACATGCCAAAAACCCAGATGGATGTATAATAAATCTGGATGTAGTCTGATCCTGCAGTTACGTGTTATGGAACAACTCTCCTTCAACACACGACGGGGGTCATTTATCAAGCTCGTCTGTTTATGGCCATAAAATTAGACCAGCGCATTTCATTCGTCTTCCTTTCTTTTGCCAAGGATTTATTAAGAAGTTGATGAATTAGACTTGCAGATTTTTTTATTAGTCTGATCTCTGGTAGTTGTTTTCCAGTAGGACAGGTTAATATTCACTTACATAGTAACATAGTTTATAAGGCCAAAAAAAGACATCTGTCCATCCAGTTCGGCCTGTTATCCTGCAAGTTAATCCAGAGGAAGGCAAAAAAAAAAAAAAACTGAGGTTGAAGCTAATTTTTCCCACTTAAGGGGGAAAAAAATTGCTTCCCGACTCCATCAAGGCATCAGAATAACTCCCTGGATTAATGACCCCTCTCTAGTAGCTATAGCCTGTAATATTATTACACTCCAGAAATACATCCAGGCCCCTCTTGAATTCCTTTATTGTACTCACCGTCACCACCTCCTCAGGCAGAGAGCTCCATAGTCTCACTGCTCTTACCGTAAAGAATCCTTTTCTATGTTTGTGTACAAACCTTCTTTCCTCCAGACGCAGTCACAGTCCTGGGGATAAATAGATGGGAGAGATCTCTGTACTGACCCCTGATATATTTATACATAGTAATTAGATCTCCCCTCAGTCGTCTATTTTCTAAAGTGAATAACCCTAATTTTGATAATCTTTCAGAGTACTGTAGTCCCCCCCATTCCAGTTATTACTTTAGTTGCCCTCCTCTGAACCCTCTCCAGCTCTGCTATGTCTGTCTTGTTCACAGGAGCCCAGAACTGTATACAGTACTCCATGTGTGGCCTGACTAGGTATGTGTAAAGTGGTAGGACTATGTTCTTATCACTATGCACCTTTTGATGCAACCCATTATCTTATTGGCCTTGGCAGCAGCTGCCTGACACTAATTTCTACAGCTTAGTTTGCAGTTTATTAAAATTCCTAGCTCTTTTTCCAGGTCAGTGTTAAACCATTTAGTATGTACGGGTGACTTGCATTATTCCTTCCCATGTGCATAACTTTACATTTATCAGTGTTAAACCTCATCTGCCACTTATCTGCCCAAGCCTCCAATCTATCCAGATCCATCTGTAGCAGTATACTGTCCTCTGTAGTATATGTACAGCATACTGTCCTCTGTAGTATATGTACAGTATACTGTCCTCTGTAGTATATATGTAAAGTATACTGTCCTCTACTGTGTTAATTACTTTACACAGTTTAGTGTCATCTGCAAAAATTAATATTTTACTGTGCAAGCCTTCTACAAGATCATTAATAAATATATTGAAGAGAATAGGGCCCAATACTGACCCCTGAGGTACCCCACTAGTGACAGTGACCCAATCTGAGTATGTACCGCTAATAACCACCCTCTGTTTTCTATCGTTGAGCCAGTTACTTACCCACTTACAGATGTTTTCTCCCAGTCCGAGCATTCTCATTTTATATACTAACCTTTTATGAGGTACAGTGTCAAATGCTTTGGAGAAGTCCAGATATACGACATCCATTGATTCGCCGCTGTCAAGTCTAGAACTTACTTCCTCATAGAAACTGATTAAATGAGTTTGACATGACGTTATTTGCTTATTTTCATTCACGTACTCCAAGATAGCATCTCTTAGAAAACCTTCAAACAGTTTACCCACGATAGATGATAAACTTACCGGCCTATAGTTTCCAGGCTCTGTTTTTGGCCCCTTTTTGAATATTGGCACCACATTTGCACTCCCTGTCAGTATAGAGTCCTTAAATATCACAAATAAGGGTCTGGCTATGACATTACTTAATTCTCTTAGGATACGGGGGTGTATGCCATCTGGTCCTGACAATTTGTCTATTTTAATCTTTTTAAGACGCCGCTGTACTTCTTCCTGGGTCAGACAGGACACTTTTATTAAATTAATGGGGAATTTACTTTTACATTTTATCTGACAGTTTCTTTTCCTTAGTGAATACAGTGGAGAAAAAAATATTTAATAGCTTTGCTTTCTCCTCATCGCTCTCTGTAAAGGGCTGACACCTTCAGATTTATACTTTTTACCATTTATATAGACTGGTCTAATTTATTTGCTTGAGTCACATGTCCCACAAACTAACTTTTAATGCTAAAAAGTTGCACTTCACCACCAAAAACAGACGAAGAAAAGTACGCCTGTCCTCGGGTGGAGTAGGAATTAGGCCTCTTTCACACTTGCGTTGTCCGGATCCGGCGTGTACTCCACTTGCCGGAATTACACTCCGGATCCGGAAAAACGCAAGTGTACTGAAAGCATTTGAAGACGGAACCGTCTTCCAAATGCTTTCAGTGTTACTATGGCACCCAGGACGCTATTAAAGTCCTGGTTGCCATAGTAGGAGCGGGGGAGCAGTATACTTACAGTCCGTGCGGCTCCCCGGGCGCTCCAGAGTGACGTCAGAGCGCCCCATGCGCATGGATGACGTGATCCATGTGATCACATGATCCATGCGCTTGGGGCGCCCTGACGTCATTCTGGAGTGCCCGGGGAGCCGCACGGACGGTAAGTACACTGCTCCCCCGCTCCCCGCTACACTTTACCATGGCTGCCAGGACTTTAGCGTCCCGGCAGCCATGGTAACCACTCTGAAAAAGCTAAATGTCGGATGCGGCAATGCGCCGAAACGACGTTTAGCTTAAGGCCGGATCCGGATCAATGCCTTTCAATGGGCATTAATTCCGGATCCGGCCTTGCGGCAAGTGTTCCGGATTTTTGGCCGGAGCAAAAAGCGCAGCATGCTGCGGTATTTTCTCCGGCCAAAAAACATTCCGTTCCGGAACTGAAGACATCCTGATGCATCCTGAACGGATTTCTCTCCATTCAGAATGCATTAGGATAATCCTGATCAGGATTCTTCCGGCATAGAGCCCCGACGACGGAACTCTATGCCGGAAGACAAGAACGCAAGTGTGAAAGAGCCCTTAGACTGCTTTGGCACCAAAAAAGGTGCAGCTACATAAATAGGTCAGAAAAAAGTCGCAAAACAAGCATGCATGTGTGGAATAATAGCTTGTAGGAAACCTACTGAAAGTTTATGGGCATCTTGAATGGTTTGTAACAAATTCCCATCTGACGGCCACCTGCGGAACTCCAGAGCAAGACGTCTCCAAGAGCCACCATTAAGAAACAGTCATGGTGGATGCAGTATCAATGTGGGTAAGAACTTGTCGTTTTTAGTATTGGGATAAAGTGCTCTGATTATAAAGTTGCTCCAACCCCTGTAACAGATTCTCCCCCCCTTTTTGATAACCTAAAAACAGTATCAGGAGAATCAGATGTTTTGTTCATCATGCTACGAGCTGATGGAAACTCTGTGCTGGATCAATGACGTATCTTGATCACAGATTAATCCTCGGGTGTATGAACAGCGCTGCCTTTTGGGGTTTCACAGATGCAATGGGAATTGCTGGGCAATATTCAAACATTAGTGTTTGGGCAGTGGTTTTGAGCCAAAACCAGGTGCGGCTCTAAACACAGAGCAGGTGCAGATCTTTCCCTTATATCTTATGTCTGTGGAGGCTCCAGTCCTGGTTATGGCTCACAATCACTGACCAAAACACTGACGTGTGAATGAGGCTTAAGGCCGGCCCTGCCTGTTCTGCGAACCACAAATTGCGGTCCGCAACGCACAGGCACTGACCATGCGTCCAACCCCTGCAATTACACTACCATGTTCACAAACAACAGCTAGGACACACATTTTTTTCTTTTTGCCTTTTACATTTTTCTTCAAGAAAATGCACAGGGAACTTAAAATTAGCAGTGAAGTGAATAGGTTTGTCATATTTATGCTACGTTAGTAACGCTGATGTGTTACTGCAACATAAGCCTGCCCCCTTATAGCTATGTCATTGGGAGATGCAATATATAATATATACTAAGCGGAAATAAGAGACCAGCGCTGTGTACTATTAAAACTGATGTATTTTGACAAATCTACAGCACTTACTGTAAGCAGTATATAATGACCTTGCACATCATACACAGGATAACTTTCCAATAAAAATCTGACAACGCTACAGAATAAAAGGAAAAATAATTCTCACCTTAAAGGGGTTGTGCAATGCAAGGATATTGATGACCTACCCTCAGACCGACTCCAGGCACCTCCTCATAGGTCATCAAAAATTTTTGCACTGCACAACCCCTTTAAAGGCGCAGCATAAAATTACTACTTTACAGAGTTAGGGCTCATTCAGACGGCCGTATGCTATCCGCAAAAATGCGGATCCGTTTTTTTTGCGGATTAGATGCTGACCCATTCACTTCTATGGGGCCCTTTTCTATTCCACGGTTCCCCAAAACAAATGAAACGTGTCCTATACTTGTCCGTGAAAATCAGGACATGGCCCCATTGAAGTTTATGGGTCCGCAAAAATACTGAATGCTTTCCTTTTTTTACGGACATGCTGAACTGTCTGAAAAAAACGGATCCGCATTTTTGCGGACAGCATATGGTCGTCTGAATGAGGCCTTAAACGAACAAAATTAAAAGGAAAGTCAAATGCAGATGAATCAGTTCACCATGGAGACATTTAAAGGTATCTTCTTGGTTTTTACATATATAGAATGTATGATTCTCTGCTGCACCCCAAAAAAACAAAAAATCACGGCTGCCTTTGTTCTGCACACCGGAGGCATTCGTGAGGGTAGGACCCCCATGGATCTATCCAATGGACAGATTATCAATGTTTAATCCCAGAGACGGCTTTAACATGTTTCCAACAGGAGTAAAATTGACATTAGATTCACAGCAGGGAATAAAAAGCTCTAGAAATGACAGTAAACTCTTCTTAATCCCCCCCCCCCCCTCCCCGGTTTTCTAAAATATAGAAATTTCTCCTTCAAATCGGAGAAAACCCGGGACCCTCGCCGCACTCATACCCAAAACTGAAATGACAGAGTCATGAAATATGAAAACTCTATATACAATATTCCTTCCAAGCTTTGGCCACCAATGAAATGCAGACAAGGTATAAAAGTCTCCTTAGACCCTGGTAAAATGGGTAATGTCCATTCCAAATAGGAAATCCTCAAAGTCTCAAATGTTAAAAAGTCTGATGATAAAAGTTCCAGAAGTCCTTAGACAGAAAGTCCCTGGATTATTAGTAGTCCTCCAGTATGTAGTTGGGGTTCACAACCAAGAAAGGGTCCTCATCCTTGGCGGCGTCTTCCTCTCCTGAGACCCTCAGGCTGGTCTGTGACAATTCGATCAAGATTTGATCCTGAAAAGCAAGAAGAAGAGAAAATGTAAAAATCGCTTTTATTAAAAGTCTGAATTTTTTCAAAGGGGTTGTCTATGACACCGTATAAACCATGTGATTATTAAGTGCCATCAAGGAACCAACCCCAAAAAATTGCTAAACTGGAGACTAAAAGCTTTCTGCACCAATGCACTGGCTGACTGGGTCCATATGTCACCGTCCTGACAACATATATGGCTGCAACATATAGACGCCTAACACAGGGGTTGTCATGCAACTTTACCCAGATTTCTAAACTGCAAATCTGACTAGTTAAACTATGATACAAGAGAAGGGGCTGCATGATGCATAACCAGGCAGACTCCCTGTACAGCAGTGTCCAATGGCAGTCATATTGCTTGTCACCCAGCTTTCCCAGGCACAGATCCAGCTGAAATAGTACAGAAGTTCAGTAACTTTGTGCCCCATGACAAGAGTCAGATCTTCTTTTTGAGCTCATTAAGGAGTTGTATCGGTCCAAGTAAATTATAAAATCGGAGCTACTCACATAATGGACGAGCCTATGAATGACTTTCTCAATGATTTGCTTGCGGTTAACGAGTTCTTCTTCAGAGTCAATTTCTGATTCAATCTCCTTCAGGTACCAGTTAATGAGTTCACTTTTCTTCTGGGTAGATTCATCCTCATCTGTATAGAGAAGTAAATTAACTCCTGAGCGCTCCAGTAGTCGGCTGGATGCACATTAGAGCAGGGATCAGCAGCCTCCGGCGCTCCAGCTGTTCTGAGACTACAACTCTCAGGATCCTCCTTTCACTTCTATGGGAGTTACAAGAACAGCCGAGTAGGTGTGCATGCTGGGAGTTGTAGTTTCACGGTAGCTGGAGCGACGAAGGTCGCCGATCCCTGCATTAGAGGAAGGGTGGGGGAAACTGACCTTCCATCTTCCTCAGCTGCAGAACCAGCAGGTTGGAGATCCGCTTGTATTCTGTAAAGCTGAGACGCAGGGAAGGTTTAGGCTCCGTCTCCTTGGGTTCGCTTTCTGCGTGGCCATTTATTCCATTCACGTGGCCGTTAGGTATTCCGGCATCACCTGAAGACACAAAAGCCATTTAGTAGAGGGCAGACCTAAAGTCAACACTTGCACAAAACAAGGAGCAAAGATCTCACCGTTCACGGCTTCTTGAGGTTCCTCCTCCATTTCTTCGTCCTGATCCAAGTTCACATCTGGAGTCTCGACCCGGATGATAGACTTGTTCAATAACCGGAAAGCTTCTTTTACGTGTTTTGGATGTACCTGAGGTGAAAGGATATCCAGACATGCATGATACCTTCAGTTACACAGTGGGTGGTGATGGTGTGCTATAATTATTATGGAAGGGCTATCTAAAGTGTACCTGTCGTCTCAGGCAGTGTGTACATGAGGAAGAACACTACAGCTGGACATTATAGCACATGAAAGCCTTCCGTTTTCCTGACTACGTCTGCCAGCTACTCTACGGACCACTTTCTAAGGAAATGCCAAGGAGTCTGATCTCCCCCATTCTGCTCTTCTATCACACAGACCTCAAGGGAGCAATTCTGATAACAGATCATTATGGATTAGTTTCACCTTAAAGGGTATGGACACCTTCAGGATATTTTTTGTGATTGCATTTCACTTATTTGGGGCGAAAAATCATTTTTTGAATTGGCCTTTATTAAAAATGTGGTTTTAAAAAAATCGGATTGAAAATCAGTCTATTTGCAATCTGTCCCTTTCTATGAATCTTGTCATCTGACAGCTCACATGTAGCTCTTATCTCCTGGCCTCAAACACTCACAGCAAAAATCTTATCAAACTGATGAAAATATGGCATAAATAACTATTTATGAGGTCAAGAGATCAGAGATAAAAGCTAGACATGAGCCGTCAGATGAAGGGATTCAAAGAAAACAGAAAGCCAGCTTGCAAACAGACTGATTTTTAACCCTTGTATATCAGAAATGGCTATTGAAATAAAGATTTTTATGAGTAATATGCAATCATAACTAAGTGTCCCTCAAGGCATCTATAGCCTTTAATGCTGGTCCCATCAGGACAACCCCTGCTCACATGAGAGCAGACTTGATAATCACGTATTGCTGCTGCACCCGTTTAATGAATAAGCGACCATGTAACAGATGGCTGCATCAACAGCATGAGTGGAAGTCGCTCCTATGAGCTCTCTGTTCTGGTTAGCAGCATATCAAGTAGGGGACGACAATATAGAAAGGAATCATCTCTTGTTAGAATGTGAAGTGAATCCTCACCTCATCGCTGCAGTGCATCCTCGCCATTGCCTCAGACAGGCGGATCATGCTCTCCAGCTGTCGAACGGTAATCCTCCACGCAGATTTGGTGACACCGGATCCATCTCTCTGACGCAGACGTTTGTACTGTTCCACTATGAAATTCTCAGAATCTTTGGAAATCTTGTAAGAAAAAAAGAGAGAACCCGGTAAGCTAAAAGCAAGAATGAAAAAAACACAACAAATAAGTGCCAACTTATTATTTGAGAAACTTACTTTGGGCTGGAACTGGCGGGCAAAGAGCAGATATCTGCGGACTTCATCAAGGGTGTAGACTCTGTCGATAGACTCATCAATCCTAGCGTGGAGATCGACAATACGCCGAGCAATGGCGTAATCCGTCACCTGAAGAACAGCACGGAATTATACTTCAAAAAGTCAAGGTAGAGAGAAGTCGCCAAACTTTTGATGACCATATTGCTTACTAGGACGAACAGAAAGCGGTTGTCTCACCTCAGACATTGGTGACATATCGCTAGGATACGTCACCAATGTCACATAGGTGCGCACCCATCTCCAGGACAGGAACCCCGAAGGGAACTGAGGACAGCTGCGCATGTGCCCTCCATTCATTTCTATGGGATTTCAAAAAAAAGCTCAGGTATAGAGGTTGACTGAGCACTTGCACTGTGTGCACTCGTTCACCTTGGAGCCCAGAGGTGGGATCCGCGCACATGTGACATTGGTGGCATATCCTAGTGATATTTCACCAATATCTGAGGTGATAAAACCTCTTTAATTTTTGAATATAAAGAAACCTTCCATCAAAATGTGAATCCATTTTCTCACCATTTTTAAGATGTTTGCCCTTATTCATCCAAGAAGGTTTCTGTTCACTGAAAGCGAGCAGAGATCTTGAAAATTGTGAGAAACTGAAGTACAAGGGATTAGTTACCTCATTACATTCGTCAACCAGGATGAAGAAAAGGTCAAATCGGGACATGATCGGAGCAGATAGATTTACATTCTGCTTCAGGGACTTGGACCGGTCGTAACGACCGCCGACGGGATTTGCAGCCGCCAAGATGGATGTCCTTGCATTGAGTGTGGCCTGATGTAAATAGAAAAGAAATGATAGGTCAGAGCAGTAACTTACAGCAGGCATTAATGGATGTACGAGCCGAGGGTCAGGGCGTTTACCTTCACACCGGCTTTGGTGATGGAAATAGTTTGCTGTTCCATGGCTTCATGAATCGCAACTTGGTCCTTGAGGTCCATCTTGTCAAACTCATCAATACAACAGACACCCTGAAAGTATAAGTGAACAGATGAATCATAAAAAAAAGTTAGATATGTTTTCTGGTCCAGGGCTAGGCAAAGCTAGAAAACCAGGAAACGTAAATTACTCCCAGCTTTTCGGTGGCACGTAGCCAGAATCTATATGTACACTGTACAGTGCAATAATATTCAAAAGGGGAACTACAGTCAAATTGTTATAAATAAACCAGTATCGTTTGGGAACAGACAAAAGTGTCAGATTTTCAAACTACCAGAGGATGTCGGAATAATGGAATTTTACTACGTTTATTCTGAACTGGTTAGAAACTAGTAGAGAGAAGAAACAAATCGACAGCACTCACATTGTCGGCCAGCATCAACGCTCCGGCCTCTATCACAAACTCATGAGACTCCTCGTCCCTCACTACGGCCGCAGTCAGACCGGCAGCACTGGAGGCCTTCCCGCTGGTGTACACTGCCCGGGGACTGAACTCCTCAACATGCCTGGTGGAAATACAAACATCTACATTGAGTATTTTTTTTTAATGTTGCATAGGGTTATCAAAAGCCATTCCCTGTCAACTCAAAGACAGCTAAAAACGACCCCTGTCCAGATGCCAACCTCCCATCAATGGGACCCACGGTGCTGGAGATTTATCGAGTTGGACCATCTCACACATTGGTGGCATGTCCTAGCGATATGCCACCAATGTCAAATAGGTGCAGGTCCCACCAAAGTGAATGAGGGCTCACTGAGCAAGCACAGCCACCATCAATTCCCTTCTATGGGAGGGCCAAAGATAGCCAAACTACCCATTGTGTGTTATCCATTCACTTCTATGGCAGTTCTGAAAAAAAAATAATAATAATAAAAAAAAAAAATCGGGCTATTTCCTTAAGTCCCATAGAAGTGAACGGAAAGCGCTCAGTGCAAGCGCAGCCACCTCTCCATTCACCTCTACGGGAGTTTGTACCCATAGGGTATGTAGGGAGGCCGTGCTTGTGCGATGCTCCTCCTCGTTCAGTTTGGGGACCCCGTTCTAGAGATAGGTGCAGGGTCCAGATGTGGGACGCGCACCTACCTGACATTGGTGGCATATACTAGGGATATGCCACCAATGTGTGAGATACAATTACAGATCATTAACAGGCAAGGTCGTCAATGTCATTTTGGTATTACATACCGCAAGACCCATTACAAAACAGGCGGTTATCTGCAGCACATATTGACAGAACAAGGTCCGCATTTATTGCTATGCTGTATCCAGTAGTTTACCCCCTATAGATTACTGGTTTATTGCAGAGAGATTCTTGCTTTCGTAATCAGAATACCTGTAAACGTACACATCACTGCATACCTATCATCCATGATAACTGTGCGATAAACCATATTGGTTGTCAGAAGCTTTCCCAGTAAGTCAAGGATTAGCAGTGATTTCTGAAGGATACTCACTTGAGGAACTGACTTTTGGCTGTACTCGGATCTCCGACAACACACACATTAATGTCACCACGCAGCGATGTGCCCTCCATGGTGGTCTTGGGAACACCACCAAACAGCATAAGTAAGATGCCTCTCTTCACCTCGTCGTTGCCTACACCAGGGACGGATGAAATAGATAGGATTGAGATTTTATGCATGTAAGACCACCAATCCTCCAGAACACGCACTCTGAGGCACCCGCTCACCATGCACGGTGGGGAAGAGGCTGGTGCACAGGTTGTGGTACAGGTTTTTGTCTTGGCTCATTTCAAACACCTTCTCCCATTCCTTTGCAGACATCTGGTTCTTGATGCTCTCAGCAGTCATGTCTTCTTCATGAAGATCTTTGCCACCAAACTGAAACAAAAGGCAGATTTAGCCCTCGTTCTAAGACATATTAACATATCACTCCTCACCAGGACTTTCTAGTGGCACAATATGGATAATTTCAGTGGACTCCAATAAACTGCCAGTCAGGCAGCTGGCACGACTTCACACGTTAGATATTATAGCCCCTACAATAATAGTTACAGTATAGCATGTACAACATGACTGCATGGCGTAACTGATTTGTGCATTAGTTAGATCTTCCCTACACGTCAGGTAATACCCTATTTTCTATAACGCAAGTAGAATATGTCATCACTTTCTGATTTCTGATGGGGGGGGGGGTTCAACTGCAGGAATGTCCCCTGATCGCAAGCAAGAAGGGTCACACCACTGATTTTGCGTTTGTTCCTGCAGCGGTGCTACCAGCCACCTTCCCTCTGACACTACACCCCATCCTCCTGGCGTTTCTCACCCTGGGATTTGTAGGAGCAACATAGCAAGCAAGGTAAACAAGTCTGTAAGACAAATCTCTAACTCCGAGAGCGCGAAGACCACGGACCCCTTCAGCTTCGTATCCCTCAGTTCCACCCACCCGGGAACTGGTCTCAGCACGGACACCTGTGGGAAACACAACTGGTTAATTATAATACTGAAAGCAGCGCTGCAAATTTATCGTCCAACTGATCCGATTATCAGGAATGTGCAGGTCGATCGCTGCTGAAGCTTTTCTCATGCAACAAATGTAATACTTTAATAAAATGAGGATAACTTGTAATGAGATCACTAATATACTTTTTTTGTTTATTAGTTCTAGTGAATTATAAGAATGCAATATCTTAAAGGGGTTATCCAACCCCTATAATGACCCCTCCCCAATGCCGCTGCATCTCCCTGTCGCGTGGATCAAAACATCCGGCGACAGGGGGAGCAGCCATTAGCAGGCCGTGATGGGGACGAGCCTCCCTAGTTGTGGGCCGCGGCCTGCTATTGGTAACAGGTCACATCCGGGCTATTCCTGCTGTCATATGATAGATAGCTCATAAAATCACTTACCCGGAGTGGCAAGCTGAGAGACGTCAGGCACAACAATGAGACACCCTGTAAAATCACATCTGTCCCCAGCCTGACATGACTCAACCGCTTCTGCACGCAAAATTATTTCCACGCTGCGTGGGATACTGCCCCGCGGGAGCTCGGCCTGGGTTTCTTGGATGCGCACCTGCAAATACAAGATAAAACCAGGCTTAGGGCTCATGCACACGACCGTATGTATTATGCGGTCTGCAAAAACTGATCCACAAAGTATACGGAAGATGTCCGTGTGCATTCTGTATTTTATGGAACGGAACAGCTGGCCCCTAATAGAACAGTCCTATCCTTGTCCGTAATGCAGACAATAATAGGACATGTTCTATTTTTTTTTGCGTAATGGACATATGGAAACGGGATGCACCCGAAGTAACTTCTGTTTTTTTTCTTGCGGACCCATTGAAATAATTGGTTCCACATACGGTCTGCAAAAAAAAATTATGAACGGACACGGAAAGAAAATACGTTCGTGTGCATGAGCCCTTAGTCTGCTGTCATACGCCACAATATACCAATCTAGGTTGCAGCAGATAAACGATTATTTAAGGCCTATGTTTATAAAGGGATTGACCACTACTGCTGGGAACAACAAACAAGCGTTTAACTGTTACATTACCTTTTGGAAATCCACAAATCTGGACTTGTTGGTGTCCAGCATGAACCTCCTCCTGTTGGCGCACACGGGGTTCCTGCAGATACTGGGCTGTGTGTACTTGAACTGCTGCTCCACATCTCTGACCAGAGTCTGACAATCCAAACACAAGAAGGTGCCGCTGACCAGCTCCGGGTGCACAGGATGAGTGCGCACCACCTGACCGCTGATCCTCATCAGAGATCCAATGCGAGGAGTGGTCAGCTCTCTGATCCTGTCAACATCAGCAATTAGAAGACATTTTAGCATTACCGATGACCAGATTTTAGCTATGCAATCATACAGAATATTATATGAAACCATATGTATAGGGAAGGGCATATCGCTAGAATATGTATTAGCTTGCTAAACCTGGATGTCCACCCAGAGAGACCCCATGAAAAGGCACATTCTTAATAGGGGAAGGGGTTGCAGCAGTCTCTGGAGTGGTGCCCTTTAATTCTAGTGATCAATGGGGGTCCCAGTGCTTGGACCCCATCAATCAGCAATTGATGGCACATCCTAGCAACAGTCTATCATTTGCCAAGATGGGAGAACCCCTTTTACTCTCACCAGCTAAGTCTATTGGAACTGAGAACCAATGGCCAACGTAGCCGCTGTAGGCAATCCGTAAACTCTGGGCCAACATTAAATCAAGGGTTATTCCCATTTTATAAAGCTGCGGGATACTGCTAGGATATCCCATGTCTGACCTCTGGGACCACTACTTTATTTGAGAATGAACGCTGCAGCACTGTGTCCCCTGCTTTTAAGTTTTACCTGCACAAACGCACCCCAAACACCCGTAAACGAGCCGCAGCCCTACATCTCCTCCACTCTTAGGACTGTTATGGGTACCACCGGTCAGACCTTACCAAGATACACTGCAATAGGTCTAGTTGCAAGTATTACGTAACTGTCAAAAAGACCTGCATAAAGATCAATTTCTACTCTGGTGGCATTCACATTAAAGAAGGACAATCGGGGGGCGTCCATGTTACAGGCTGGGCTGCTCAAGGGCCCTACTTCTCCCTCTTGTGTTCCCCGATGACTAAAGCTTCTCACTTGTGTCTGGTCGGAAGGTCCTGGAACGCCAGATAGAACTCCTTGTTTTGTGGGACATTGCCGTGGTCCCTCGCAAAAGCCCGGATCGCTCTGCACAGATACGGGTAGACCCTGCAAAGGAGAAAATCAGGATGAGTGACTGGCCCACTGGGCACGTACTGGGGCGACAGATGCCCATCATCCTCGGTGGCCTCACCTGTAGAACTCCTCTTGGACGGTGGTGGCCAGCTGCTGGTTGAACTGTTCCAGGTCCTGGAAGCTGACAAGCAGCGTGTTCCTCTCAGGGCGGATCAGCTCCTCCGCGTCACTCTTATACTTCAGTTCTCCATCGGCATTTTGAAACCTGAAGTTTATAGAAGAAGAATCCAGTCAATGAGCTTTATAGACATGGCTGAGCTGAAGAGAACGTATTCAGTGATGGGACTGCACGGGGATTTGCAGAAAACTACGCACAGGCTGCAGAAACAACCCAGTTCATGTGTAGGTCACGTATTTTCAGTTGCAGACATTTCTGCGATGCTTCAGCAGCATTTGAACATAGCCTTATGTAGCCCTGAGGATTCCACACACAGCAGTACTACATACAGGGTGGAATTTATTATAGGACTTTGTAGTGTCCCCCAGCTGTCGTAGAGAAGGTCTCTGCCACTGCATGGCACCTCTCTACCCTACGGTACTCTGCTCCGATACCAGGTGGTTTGTTTTCCACTCTGGATATGGCGCCCCCTTAATACAGCGGGTAGCAGCGTAGTGAAGATCCTTTCGGACCAATCACTAGTCTGACTTCATGACACCAACTTGGCCTAGTTAGAAAAAAAATAAAAATGGGTAGCGTTGGGGCATCAACCACATCCATAGGCTCCAAGATGGAGGCAGTCACATGATCATTTCCTTGGGTCTTACTGGTACTTCTGCACTGGACCTGCACGACAGGTGGACATGTCCGGTGAACACACAGATAGACAGGACTCTGTCTACATCTGCACAAGTCGTAGCCAGAAACGGCCTGAGGAGGCAGTCATGTCACCGCCGCCATCTTTCAAAGGAGGATGCCCATGACTTTACTCCATTGATACCAGGCCTGTATGGAGCATACGGCTGCGCTTGGCATTTTGAGAACTGGCGCATCTCCAACCCCCATTTGACTAGTAAACGTGGCTGACACTCTTCCATACCCTTGCATCTTTGCATCTCCAGAATTTTCAGGGCACGGTATAAGATTTAACTGCAACCATTACTTAAAGGGGCATTCCTTTTATTGAATGCCGTGGCAGCGCTCTACAGTATGTCATGGCTTTCTGCTCAGTGAAGGTCCAAGATCTGGGACCCTCACTGATCCTGAAAATAAGGAGCGGCAGTTCTATAAACGCAGCCTCTTCGGTCTTGTCTTGCACACCGGCGCTCCCAGCCTCTTGGTACAACACCGCTGCATGCAAATCAGTGAACCATCGGGGGCGCCGCTGTGCAAGAACAGGCTGCGAAGGAGACACAGCGCTAATCACTACAGCTGCTTCCTCCTGACTATTGGGGGGGGGGGCCCAGATGTCGACGCCCCCCTTTCAGTGTTCAGACTCAGGCCTCATGCACACGACCGTATGTATTTTGCGGTCCGCAAAAAATACAGATGACGTCCGTGTGCATTACGTATTTTGCAGAACGGGACAGCCGGCCCCTGATAGAACAGTCCTATCCTTGCCCGTAATGCGGACAATAATAGGACATGTTCTATTTTTTTTGCGGAACGGACACGGAGGTAATAACTTCGGCTCATCGGAGTCAATACATTCTAATACTGTATGGAGTTCCTTCTCCGTACAGTATTAGAACAAAGTTTTATGCGAATTGACTTCGGATGAGATTCGCTCATCCCTAGCCAATTCCACAAAAATACATCCCTGTCCTATAACTGGTCGCAAAATTGAGGGACCTATCGAAGTCAAGCGGGCTGCAAAACATTTTAAGGACCGCAAAACGTACAGGTCCCCTGCAGGAGCCTAAGGTGGCGATCCCCGACCCCCATTCCACTCCGCAGGGAGACCCGGTGCTCCGGGAACACGAAGCAGACCGATAGCCGCGCAGATTGTGGTTCTGCGGGATCGGACCCAGGGGCGGGACAGATAGCAGGCGGCATTAACTCTTCCCTTCTGGAGAGATCTGTTAAAGGAAGAGTAGTCTCCGGAGCCGGACTGGTTGCTATGGGCAACAGCACCGCTTGATAAGTCTCTCTGGTCAGTACTGGGTGTACGACGGCCGCAGCGCGACCTCCGGGGATGAGGAGCAGACGACACCGCGGATTTATTACATGTCACAGGGTTAGTGAGAACATACAACATATAAAGCACACGGAACAGGTCAGGTGACCACACACAGCCAATCAAAGAGGGGCTTTAGGCTCCAGGGGGCCCTCAGTGGTCACTGCTGCCCCAGACACCATAATAACATGGGGCATTTATCACGTGATGGGCAGTTGCCCATAACAACCATATTTCACCTTCTATGCATTAGGAATGCTGCAGGAAGAAAGGTCGCTAGGGGCAAATGCACCTGTTTTATACATGGGCCCCCATGGACTAAGAGGGGCCCCACACAGAGAGCTGAGCGGCCATGAGGACGGGGTGGGGGATGGGGAGCCGGCCGGGGATACGGGACACTCACTCCTCCAAGAAGTCCTGGAACAGCTTCTGGCACTTCTCCGACACCTCGTCCTTCACCTGCTGGGCGGCCGCGGCGTTCACGTTCTGCTCGGATACGTCCATTCTGTGCGGATGAGACCGGAGGCGCCGCTACAATATGGGGGAAAAACGCTGGAGTTTCGCGCCAGTCTTCAGCCCCACGTGACCCGTTTCGCGCCAGTCACAGCCAATGGTAGGCGAAGGGTGGAGCAGGTTTTCGCGCCACTGAGGAAGGGGGCGGGTCTAGTGCGGCAGGGGCTGTTAACTCGTCTGTATAGAATCGCACTGATGTGTAGCCGGGAGAGCGCCAACTAGCGGCGGCGGCGGTGATATTACAAGTTCTGAGAATAAGATGTGATTAGAATCGTGGCCTGAACGCACGGTGTGAATAACATCGTGGAATTTCAGAAATATCTTAGGTTAAGCACATACTGTATACTTTGTATACAGGGAACCAATGGTGATCGAAGTTTGGCTTATTTGAATCATAGGGGTTCTAGGTCTTGCAGCCATAATGCTTTCCCATATACATTTTTGGTGTTTTTCTGCACTTCTGCATTTTCAGTCGCATTTTTTTTTTGCAATAAAAAACAGTTTCAGATGAAGCTGAAGGTAGGGGCGAATTTCATAATACAAAAACGGAGGACATCACACTGACAGTGGGGACCTACAATACAATACACATAATCACGTAGAACGACCCAATTTAATATCCCCCATAGCAGTTCCGGCCACAGTCAGATCCCCCATAGCAGTCCCGGCCACAGTCAGATCCCCCATAGCAGTCCCGGCCACAGTCAGATCCCCCATAGCAGTTCCATGAACAGTGAGATCCCAGATCATCTTTCCAGGCACAGTCATAGCCCCATAGCATTTCCAGGCACAGTCGTGGTCCCCATAGCATTTCCAGGCACAGTCGTGGTCCCCATAGCATTTCCAGGCACAGTCGTGGTCCCCATAGCATTTCCAGGCACAGTCGTGGTCCCCATAGCATTTCCAGGCACAGTCGTGGTCCCCATAGCATTTCCAGGCACAGTCGTGGTCCCCATAGCATTTCCAGGCACAGTCGTGGTCCCCAATAGCATTTCCAGGCACAGTCGTGGTCCCCATAGCATTTCCAGGCACAGTCGTGGTCCCCATAGCATTTCCAGGCACAGTCGTGGTCCCCATAGCATTTCCAGGCACAGTCGTGGTCCCCATAGCATTTCCAGCACAGTCGTGGTCCCCATAGCATTTCCAGGCACAGTCGTGGTCCCCATAGCATTTCCAGGCACAGTCGTGGTCCCCATAGCATTTTGGGGCACAGTCAAAGCCCCTATAGCATTTCCAGGCACAGTCATAGTCCCCATAGTATTTTGGGGCACAGTCAAAGCCCCTATAGCATTTCCGGGCACCGTTATATCCCTCATAGCATTTCCAGGTACCGTTATAGCCCCCATAGCATATCCGGGCACAGTCATGACTCCCATAGCATTTCCGGGAACAGTCATGGCCTCCATAACATTTCCAGGCACAATCAAAGCCCCCATAACATTTTCAGGCACATTCAGATCCCAGATCATCTTTCCAGGCACAGTCAGAGCCCCCATAGCATTATTGGGCACAGTCAGAGCCCCCATAGCATTATTGGGCACAGTCAGAGCCCCCATAGCATTATTGGGCACAGTCAGAGCCCCCATAGCATTATTGGGCACAGTCAAAGCCCCCATAGCATTATTGGGCACAGTCAGAGCCCCCATAGAATTATTGGGCACAGTCAGAGCCCCCATAGCATTATTGGGCACAGTCAGAGCCCCCATAGCATTATTGGGCACAGTCAGAGCCCCCATAGCATTATTGGGCACAGTCAGAGCCCCCATAGCATTTTCGGGCACAGTCAGAGCCCCCATAGCATTTTCGGGCACAGTCAGAGCCCCCATAGCATTTTCGGGCACAGTCAGAGCCCCCATAGCATTTTCGGGCACAGTCAGAGCCCCCATAGCATTTTCGGGCACAGTCAGAGCCCCCATAGCATTTTCGGGCACAGTCAGAGCCCCCATAGCATTTTCAGCACAGTCAGAGCCCCCATAGCATTTCTGGGCACAGTCAGAGCCCCCATAGCATTTCCAAGCACAATCAGATCCCACGTAGCCCCCATAGCATTTGCAGGCACAGTAAAAGCCCCCATAGCATTTTTGGGCACAGTCAGAGCCCACATCATATTTCCGGGGCACAGTCATAGCCCCCATAGCATTTCCAGGCACAGTCAGAGCCCCCATAGCATTTACAGGCACAGTAAAAGCCCCCATAGCATTTCCAGACACAGTCATAGCCCCATAGCATTTCCAGGCACAGACACAGTCCCCATAGTATTTTGGGGCACAGTCAAAGCCCCTATAGCATTTCCGGGCACAGTCAAAGCCCTCATAGTATTTCCGGGCACAGTAAGAGCCCCCATTGCATTTCCGGACACAGTGAGAGCCCCCATAGCATTTACGGGCACAGTCAGAGCCCTCATAGCATTTCCAGGTACCGTTATAGCCCCCATAGCATATCCGGGCACAGTCATGGCCCCCATAACATTTTCAGGCACATTCAGATCCCAGATCATCTTTCCAGGCACAGTCAGAGCCCCCATAGCATTATTGGGCACAGTCAAAGCCCCCATAGCATTATTGGGCACAGTCAGAGCCCCCATAGCATTATTGGGCACAGTCAAAGCCCCCATAGCATTATTGGGCACAGTCAGAACCCCCATAGCATTATTGGGCACAGTCAGAGCCCCCATAGCATTTTCGGGCACAGTCAGAGCCCCCATAGCATTTTCGGGCACAGTCAGAGCCCCCATAGCATTTTCGGGCACAGTCAGAGCCCCCATAGCATTATTGGGCACAGTCAGAGCCCCCATAGCATTATCGGGCACAGTCAGAGCCCCCATAGCATTATCGGGCACAGTCAGAGCCCCCATAGCATTTTCGGGCACAGTCAGAGCCCCCATAGCATTTTTGGGCACAGTCAGAGCCCCCATAGCATTTTCGGGCACAGTCAGAGCCCCCATAGCATTTCCAAGCACAATCAGATCCCATATCATATTTCCGGGCACAGTCATAGCCCCATAGCATTTCCAGGCACAGTCAGAGCCCCCATAGCATTTCCGGGCACAGTCAGAGCCCCCATAGCATTTCTGGGCACAGTCAGAGCCCCCATAGCATTTCCAAGCACAATCAGATCCCACGTAGCCCCCATAGCATTTGCAGGCACAGTAAAAGCCCCCATAGCATGTGCAGGCACAGTAAAAGCCCCCATAGCATTTTTGGGCACAGTCAGAGCCCCCCTAGCATTTTCGAGCACAGTCAGAGCCCCCATAGCATTTCCAGACACAGTCATAGCATTTCCAAGCACAGACATATCCCATATCATATTTCCAGGCACATTCTGAGCCACCATAGCATTTTCATGCACAGTCATAGCCCCCATAACATTTCCAAGCACATTCAGATCCCAGATCATCTTTCCAGGCACCGTCATAGTCCCAATAGCATTCTGGGAACAGTCATGTCTCCCATAGCATTTCCAGGCACAGTCATGGCCCCCATAGCATTTCCAGGCACAGTCATGGCCCCCATAGCATTTCCGGGCACAGTCATAGTCCCCATAGCATTTCCGGGCACAGTCATAGTCCCCATAGCATTTCCGGGCACAGTCATAGTCCCCATAGCATTTCCGGGCACAGTCATAGTCCCCATAGCATTTCCGGGCACAGTCAAAGCCCCCATAGTATTTCCGGGCACAGTCAAAGCCCCCATAGCATTTCCGGGCACAGTCAAAGCCCCCATAGTATTTCCGGGCACAGTAAGAGCCCCCATTGCATTTCCGGGCACAGTGAGAGTCCCCATAGTATTTCCAGGCACTGTTATAGCCCCATAGCATATCCTGGCAGTCAGAGCCCCCATAGCATTTCCGGGCACAGTAAGAGCCCCCCATTGCATTTCCGGGCACAGTAAGAGCCCCCATAGCATTTCCGGGCACAGTAAGAGCCCCCATAGCATTTCCAGGCACAGTAAGAGTCCTGATAACATTGCCAGTAACATTTAAATTGGATTATGTCATGAGTAAGTGTCTGTATGCAATGACCCAAAACTCGTAGACACTGTTGTCTGTGTGCATGGCTTTTTATCTTTTTTTTTCATAAATGAACTACAGATTTTTATGGAAGGTGAATTTCTCCATATTTTTGTGTGAGCAACATTTAAAGCTACCATAACATTGCCAAGTAGATTCATAGCCCGGGTAACATTGCCAACCACAGTCAGGACCTCCATAACATTGTGAATGACAGTCAGAGCCCCTTTATCATTGCCAGTCACGGTCATATCCCCCATAACATTGCTAACTACATTCGTATCCCCTGTAGCATTGCCAGCCATACACAGGTCCTGTATCATGGCTCGTCATATATACAGTGGTCCTATATCATCTACAGCCATAATCACAGCCTTTAAAACATCAGCATTTATCGACGGCGGCCCATAACAATGTCTGCGATAATCAGTGCCCCCATAACATTGCCAGTCCGTGTACATTTCACCTTCATGAGACCTACAAATGCCCTGTGCACCAAAACCTAGGAGCAGTGGCACTTAAAAAGGTGCAAACCAAGGGTTTGCAACTTTTTAATGCCAGATTCTGGCATAGGGGGTCATAATAACTGATCTCCACTCTGCGCAAAAAGTGTCTGAAAAACAGTAGTGCCCCCCCCCTCCACCAAAAAATACAAAAAAAAAAAAGAATGAGTATATGGTGTGTTTTTTTACTGGTAAAAAAAAAAAATGCCAGAAAAAAATTGTGTGCGTAGAGATTTGTGGAGTCACATGGATTTTTGTTTTGTCATTCTTATTTGTTTTTTTTGGCAGCATCTTTTTAGCCCAAAAAAACCCCTCCAGCTCAGATGTTACATGGAAGTGCGAGGGAGATATTAAAAGCAACATAAGGGCTCATGCACACAATTGTATTTTCTTTTCGTGTCCGTTCCGTTATTTTTGCGAACCGTATGCAGAACCATTCATTTCAATAGGTCCGCAAAAAAAGCGAAAGTAACTCCGTGTGAATTCCGTTTCCGTATGTCCGTTCCGCAAAGGGATAGAACATGTCAGCTTGCAGGATAACAGGCTGAACTAGATGGCCAGTTGTCTTTTTTCAGCCTTATAAACTATGTTACTATGTCCTAATATTGTCCGCATAACAGAAGGATAATACTGTTCTAATAGGGGCCAGCTGTTGCATTCCGCAAAATACGGAATGCACACGGGCGTCATCCATATTTTTTGCGGATCCGTGTTTTGTGGACCTCAAAATACATACGGTCGTGTGAATGAGCCCTAAGGTTGAGTTCACATCACCATTTAGCTATCCGTTCTTCTGATCCGTCAGAAGATGAGAAAAAAAACAATAACAAAACAGGATCCTGCAAAAAAAAACGGATCCTGTTGCATCAGTTGCCATCCATTTTTTTTAGACAGAAAAAAAAATACTGCATGCAAGACTTTTTTTTCCCTCTCTAAAAAAACGGATCTCAGACGGAAATGGCTCAAAAGGATGTCAACTGATGCAACAGGTTCAGTTGCGTCACTTAACTGAGGGGTGTGGCCAGCACGGGAAAGCTGAGGGTCTAGGCCCCGCCCCTCAGTGAACTGAAGCCCTCATTTGCATAAATAATACAATTCTTTTTTCTTCTTCTGTGGAACGCAGCAACCGATTTTCACAAGGCAGGTATCATTTTAATCAGCAGGATCAACCTCACCAGGCGGTATGTCTGGTTTAATAGGATTTATCCACTGGAGCACGGTATAGCTGCCATGGTCTGCGCACGCAACCACCACCGGTGGATTTCAGACACGTCTGGAGTTGTCAGGTTGAAATTGCCTGCTGTATTTATGTGTGCGCCGGGCAGAGGGCTGGAAGCCGTCAGGCAGTTTAACGTGAGATGGCGGCGCTGAAACCGATATCATTTAATGTGATTGCTCTGCCGACACCGGGTCACCCGTGAATAATAACTTATAAAGTGTGAAACATGGTGCAACAGAGAAGGTTAACCCTTTATAAGTGGGGACAGGAGATGGCGGCTTTTATTACTGGCATCCGATCCCTTTGGATGTTCCCATTCACTGTCAGCAAGCAGAGGGTTGAAAATGATACCTGCTTGTATTCACAGGCAGTTCCATACAGTTGAATGGAGGAGCAATGAATAGGCACTCAGTTCAAATGGGCACCTGTTCTCACTGTCGCCAGGGGCCCCAGCGGTCAGACCTCGGCCGATCAGACGCAGGGGTCAAGTGTTTGCATTGGGACAAACCCTTTACCAACCCTGTTTGGCTAGGTTCCACAAGCATGGTAAGTTGATAGGTATACACTGCGTGCAGAATTATTAGGCAAATGAGTATTTTGACCACATCATCCTCTTTATGCATGTTGTCTTACTCCAAGCTGTATAGGCTCGAAAGCCTACTACCAATTAAGCATATTAGGTGATGTGCATCTCTGTAATGAGAAGGGGTGTGGTCTAATGACATCAACACCCTATATTAGGTGTGCATAATTATTAGGCAACTTCCTCTCCTTTGGCAAAATGGGTCAAAAGAAGGACTTGACAGGCTCAGAAAAGTCAAAAATAGTGAGATATCTTGCAGAGGGATGCAGCACTCTTAAAATTGCAAAGCTTCTGAAGCGTGATCATCGAACAATCAAGCGTTTCATTCAAAATAGTCAACAGGGTCGCAAGAAGCGTGTGGAAAAACCAAGGCGCAAAATAACTGCCCATGAACTGAGAAAAGTCAAGCGTGCAGCTGCCAAGATGCCACTTGCCACCAGTTTGGCCATATTTCAGAGCTGCAACATCACTGGAGTGCCCAAAAGCACAAGGTGTGCAATACTCAGAGACATGGCCAAGGTAAGAAAGGCTGAAAGACGACCACCACTGAACAAGACACACAAGTTGAAACGTCAAGACTGGGCCAAGAAATATCTCAAGACTGATTTTTCTAAGGTTTTATGGACTGATGAAATGAGAGTGAGTCTTGATGGGCCAGATGGATGGGCCCGTGGCTGGATTGGTAAAGGGCAGAGAGCTCCAGTCCGACTCAGACGCCAGCAAGGTGGAGGTGGAGTACTGGTTTGGGCTGGTATCATCAAAGATGAGCTTGTGGGGCCTTTTCGGGTTGAGGATGGAGTCAAGCTCAACTCCCAGTCCTACTGCCAGTTTCTGGAAGACACCTTCTTCAAGCAGTGGTACAGGAAGAAGTCTGCATCCTTCAAGAAAAACATGATTTTCATGCAGGACAATGCTCCATCACAACGCGTCCAAGTACTCCACAGCGTGGCTGGCAAATGGTATAAAAGAAGAAAATCTAATGACATGGCCTCCTTGTTCACCTGATCTGAACCCCATTGAGAACCTGTGGTCCATCATCAAATGTGAGATTTACAAGGAGGGAAAACAGTACACCTCTCTGAACAGTGTCTGGGAGGCTGTGGTTGCTGCTGCACGCAATGTTGATGGTGAACAGATCAAAACACTGACAGAATCCATGGATGGCAGGCTTTTGAGTGTCCTTGCAAAGAAAGGTGGCTATATTGGTCACTGATTTGTTTTTGTTTTGTTTTTGAATGTCAGAAATGTATATTTGTGAATGTTGAGATGTTATATTGGTTTCACTGGTAAAAATAAATAATTGAAATGGGGTATATATTTGTTTTTTGTTAAGTTGCCTAATAATTATGCACAGTAATAGTCACCTGCACACACAGATATCCCCCTAAAATAGCTAAAACTAAAAACAAACTAAAAACTACTTCCAAAAATATTCAGCTTTGATATTAATGAGTTTTTTGGGTTCATTGAGAACATGGTTGTTGTTCAATAATAAAATTAATCCTCAAAAATACAACTTGCCTAATAATTCTGCACTCCCTGTATGGATAAACGGCGGTGCGGTGTCGCAGGTAAATGAGTAAGATAAGTGCTACACCAGGACATGTTGGGAGTAGTAGTTTCACAACAGCTGGACAGACACATTTTGGAGACCACTGCTTTCAGGTCCTCTATTCTTGATCACTATGCATCAGCAGTCCAGCAGATGGCGCCACTAGGTTTTAGTTTCCCATTTTGGAGGAGGGGGTCTGGATCACACGGGGGTTTCTTCCGCCCGGTCTCTCTCCTTCACAGAACACAACGTATAAAGACAGAACTTGGGAAAGACAAGCGAAAAGTTTTGTGGCCGAGAAATCGATGACATTGAGACGTAGCTCATAAATCTGACTTATCTAGGCGCTGCAAGCTCCCCGGATAGCAACATTATTCCTGCGATATAAAGTGATCCTGACAGCGCCATTACAAGCGCCGGGAGATAGGACAGCAAGCGCCAGCGTCTCCTGTCCGAGTGCTGAATATATGGCTGTGCCGCCTGCTTCCTGACGTACGGCGTTCAGCGCGGAGGGAGAATGTCTTTTAGCACTTACCTTCAAGGGCTTAATGTGGACGAAGAGATGGAACCACTGGGTGCCATTAAAGGGGTTGCACATAGTTAGATAAACATGGCTGCCATCTTCTAAAAACAGCGCCACAGCTGTCTACAGGTTGTGTGTGGTATTGCAACTCAGCCATATTCACTAGAATGGAGCTGGGCTGTAATACCAGGCACAACCCATGGACAGGGAAGGCGCTGCTCCTCTTTTAAGTCAGGAAGCTCAGCTTTATGCTGCTGTTTGCATTAAGACTACTTCTGTTCAGACTGAAATCAACCAAGTAATCTGCTAGAAGCCCGGCTGTAGGGACCCCCGCTGATCAGCTGTAATAGTCGGGGAAAGATAAGGCTGGCCATACATTCTCCTTGCAGCAGGGGCCATGTAGCATTACATGCCGTCCATTCCAATAAATGGCTGTGCACTGTGTCAGGCCCCCTCTATATTCTCTTCTCTCTGGCTACTAGCAGTGGGTCACAATCAGAGGGAGCAATAAGAGCAGGAGGCTCTCCCTAAAAAAGGGCTGCATTATCAATTAGGCTAGTTTCACATCTGCGGCAGGGGCTCCGGCAGACTGCGCCAGTAGGGAACAGACTGCCAGAGTTGTCCAGATCTGGCACTGCCGGATACTGCCACCTGTCTGCAAGACCCCACTGACTATAATGAGGTCCAGGCGCTCATCGGCAAAAATAAAGAGAATCGGCTGGACAGAAACTGCTGCGCGCTGTGGTTTGTATCTGGATGATTCCCAGCATTCTCAGCTGGAAGCGGCGGCTGCATCACCGTGACGCAGATGTGAAACTAGCCTTACACTGGCTTCCTGCTAGCTCTCAGGCTGCAGGACTGATCTGTCTACTGCCCTGCTGGTTACATGTTGCACAGAGCATGTGATCACCGAGTTAAAGGGGACCCCTGCCGATCAGCTGTTTGACGAGGAGGTGGCGTAATTACAAGTACATGTTCCATCCAAGCAGGGCCGGTGCAAGGATTTTTGCCGCCCTAGGCAAGATAAAAATTGCCCCCCCCCCCCTTATCAGATGATCTGCCCATATCATGACATCACATATGTTCCACCCCTTTCTCAGCTTTTAAATTAAAAGAACTGCGGAACGGAATTGCAGACCCATACATTTCTATGGGGCCACACGACGTGCGGACCCGGATCCGCAATTCCGATCCTGAAAAAAAATAGAACATGTCCTATTCTTGTCCGCAATAGCGGACAAGAATAGGCATATTCTCTTAGTGCCGGCAATGTGCGGTCCGCAAAATGCGGAACGCACATTGCCGCTGTCTGTGTTTTGTGGATCCGGGTCTGGAAATTAGTTTCCAATGTAGTATTAATAACTAAACAATTACATAATAAACATATTGCATTGTCTACTTACCACCAGGACAATAAGATGATCTGGTCTCTGGCTGCAGTCTGGCTCTTGGTCTGGCTCTGGGGACTCCCTTGTCACTCTCTTCTCCCCCCCTCCCTTGTCACTCTCTTCTCCCCCCCTCCCTTGTCACTCTTCTCCCCCCCTCCCTTGTCACTCTCATTTCCCCCCCTCCCTCCCTTGTCACTCTCATTTCCCCCCTCCCTCCCTTGTCACTCTCATTTCCCCCCCTCCCTCCCTTGTCACTCTCATTTCCCCCCCTCCCTCCCTTGTCACTCTCATTTCCCCCCCTCCCTCCCTTGTCACTCTCATTTCCCCCCCTCCCTCCCTTGTCACTCTCATTTTACCCCCCCTTGTCACTCTCATTTTACACCCCCCCTTGTCACTCTCATTTTACACCCCCCCCCTTGTCACTCTCATTTTACACCCCACTTGTCACTCTCATTTTACACCCCCCCCCTTGTCACTCTCATTTTACACCCCCCCCCTTGTCACTCTCATTTTACACCCCCCCTTGTCACTCTCATTTTACACCCCCCTTGTCACTCTCATTTTACACCCCCCCCCTTGTCACTCTCATTTACAACCCCCCCCTTGTCACTCTCATTTTACACCCCCCCCCTTGTCACTCTCATTTTCCCCCCCCCCCCCTTGTCACTCTCATTTTACACCCCCCCCTGTCACTCTCATTTTACACTCCCCCTTGTCACTCTCATTTTACACCCCCCCCCTTGTCACTCTCATTTTACACCCCCCCCTTGTCACTCTCATTTTACACCCCCCCCCCCTTGTCACTCTCATTTTACACCCCCCATTATTACTCTAATTTTACACCCCCCCCTTGTCACTCTCATTTTACACCCCCCCCTTATTACTCTCATTTTACACCCCTCCCCTTGTCACCTCTAGTGTAGCGTGGCCGAGCTCTGTTCGGTCCGCGGTACAGGAGCATTTGTTTCCTGTACCCGGCCGGACTGACAGGAAGTGCACACTAAGTGAGCACTTCCTGTCAGTCCGGCCGGGTACAGGAAACAAAAGCTCCTGTACCGCGGACCGAACAGAGCTCGGCCACGCTACACTAGAGGTGACAAGGGGAGGGGTGTAAAATACAGAGAATTTAAGAACAGCAGTAGCACAGAGCAGACACAGCAGGCAGGCTTCGTAGCACTGAGCCGGCGGCCGGAGATTCTTTAGAGCGGCAAGCGCTCAGGAGGCGCAGCATGAGGGGCGCCGCCGGCCGGCCGAACTTATATAACCAACTTTTTTTTTTTTTTACACCGCAAAAGGGCGCCCCCTGCTAAATGGCGCCCTAGGCGACTGCCTAGGTCGCCTTATTGGTGGCGCCGGCCCTGCATCCAAGACAAAGTGCAGTGTAATGAACAGAAAGTGGTGCTTGCATGGAGCATAGCCTCCTCTTTAAACAGCTGATTGGCGGGGGTCCTGGGTGTCAGACTCCCGCCGATCAGTTATTGATGACCTTTCCTGAGGATAATTCATCAATATAAATCGCTGCACAACCCCTTTACGTCACTGATGTCTGATTGGTGAGGGTCTGAAGGGGGTCATTTAGTAAACTGAAATTATATTAGGCATAATTGTTGCTCCGCCATCTGCGACCTCTCCAGGCTCTCGCCAGTTCTAAAATTGTAGGCGGAGAAGGGCCGGCAGGTCCGTTTCATTTACCATTTTTTACACCTGTTTCAGATGTAGAAAAAGGTCTAAATGTAAGACAGCTCGGAAACTATCTTAGGCCTCATGCACACGGCCGTTGTTTGGGTTCGCATCCGAGCCGCCGTTTTTGCGGCTCGGATGTGGACCCATTCACTTCAATGGGGCCTGCAAAAGATGCGGACAGCACTCCGTTGCTCCGTTCCGTGGCCCCACAAAAAAAATAGAACATTTCCTATTCTTGTCCGTTTTGCGGACAAGAATAGGCATGTCTAAAATGGGCTGCCCGTTCCGTTCCGCAAATCGTGGAAGGCACACGGGCGGCTTCTGTTTTTTGCGTATCCGCGATTTGCGGACCGCAAAAAAACGGAACGGTCGTGTGCATGAGGCCTTACATTTAGAAATGGTGCTGGATCTGCAGAAGCCATGAAAAGGCCTGGAAGTGTCTGTGCAGCACTGGTGGGGGTCCTCAGTGGTCAAAACCCCAGCAATCACACGCCGATGGCAGATAATGGAAAACCTCCATTAACTTCCGTCTCCCACAAGCTGAGAAGAGTCATGTAATATACTCAATAAGTTTAATATTTCCTCGACAGGACCCACTTGCTATTACAGTGATTCGCACTTTATGTCACCGTCCTATATCATTACAAAAATTAAGGCTGAAAATGTTAAAATCCTGCGGCAGCAAATGTTAGGTGTTATAATACAGAACATCGTGCTCGTCTCTTGTATTGAGTGTTAGGAGTTCACAGGTCTCTGGCCCAGAGAGGTCACTTCTTGCAGGATTAGTCGGCCCTAAACCTGCCCGGGCCAGGGGGAGATCTATCAGGACTGGCGGCAGCCCGGCATTACGACTTCCAAAGTGCAGAATACGGTGGTTGCTAGCAGGTGATCCCCTATCTGGGGGCATCTTATGGGGTAAGCCTCTTGGGGTCACGGGGGAACATGGAGGTTTGCCGTACATTGTGCAGTCCTAGGTACAGCATGGTGACTCGCTCCAGACCTGAAATACAGAAATACAGGGAATCATGGGAGAAAAGAGCGAGGCTGAACGCAATGTATGCTCTGATATACACATGAAGCCTATAATTAAAATCACTGTTTTCTCACCGATGCCACCGCCAGCGTGAGGTGGAGCTCCGTAACGGAAGGAGTCGATGTACGCCTTGATTTTTTCCAAGTCTTAAGAGAGCGAGACAAAAAAAGCACGACATTATCTATATTTGTGTGCATACTTTTGCAGTAATTTCTTATTGCTCCAATGCATTTGCAATAAAAAATAAAGCAACTTTGCAAATGGTCTTGATTAAAAAGCGCCTCCTCTTTTGTGCATACAGGTCCCATGCAGACCTTTGTGTCGGTACGGCTTCAGTCTAATACTGCAGGCATGTGTGACCGCTGTATTGCATACTAAAATAGGGCCTTGTATGTCTAGCTGAGTGTTTCTTACCTATCCCATGGTGCTGGGCTCTTTCCGTCAGCAGCTGAGCGTCGTGCACTCTCTGAGCACCGGACAAGATCTCTTCCCCCCTCATAAACATGTCGTAGGAGTTGGAATATTTCTGTGCAAATAAAGTTTGAATTAGATACAAATGAAAAGCAAATATAACCAGTAGCATCAGTCACACTGACACTGGGGGTCACTGACCGGGGACCACTGACACTGGGGGTCACTGACCGGGGACCACTGACACTGGGGGTCCTAGAACTGAGGAACACTGACACTGGGGGTCCTAGAACTGAGGAACACTGACACTGGGGGTCCTAAGACTGGGGAAAACTGACACTGGGTGTCCTAGGGATGAGGAACACTGACAGTGGGGGTCCTAGGACTGAGGAACACTGACACTGGGGGTCCTAGGACTGAGGAACACTGACACTGGGGGTCCTAGGACTGAGGAACACTGACACTGGGGGTCCTAAGACTGGGGAAAACTGACACTGGGGGTCCTAAGACTGGGGAAAACTGACACTGGGGGGTCCTAGGACTGGGGAACGCTGACACTGGGGGTCCTAGGACTGAGGAACACTGACACTGGGGGTCCTAGGACTGCGAACACCGACATTGGGGGCCCTAGGACTGGGGAAACTGACACTGGCGGTTCTAAGACTAGGGAACACTAACACTGGGGGCCCTAGAACAGGGGAACACTGACACTGGGGGTCCTAGGACTGGGTAACTAACACTGGGGGTCCTAGGACTGGGGAACACTGACACTGGGGGTAAAAGGAATGAGAAACACTGACACTGGGGGTCCTAGGAATGAGAAACACTGACACTGGGGGTCCTAGGAATGAGAAACACTGACACTGGGGGTCCTAGGAATGAGAAACACTGACACTGGGGGTCCTAGAACTGAGGAACACTGACACTGGGGGTCCTAAGACTGGGGAAAACTGACACTGGGTGTCCTAGGAATGAGGAACACTGACAGTGGGGGTCCTAGGACTGGGGGAACACTGACACTGGGGGTCCTAGGACTGGGGGAACACTGACACTGGGGGTCCTAGGACTGGGGGAACACTGACACTGGGGGTCCTAGGACTGAGGAACACTGACACTGGGGGTCCTAGGACTGAGGAACACTGACACTGGGGGTCCTAGGACTGAGGAACACTGACACTGGGGGTCCTAGGACTGAGGAACACTGACACTGGGGGTCCTAAGAATGGGGAAAACTGACACTGGGGGGTCCTAAGACTGGGGAAAACTGACACTGGGGGTCCTAAGACTGGGGAAAACTGACACTGGGGGGTCCTAGGACTGGGGAACGCTGACACTGGGGGTCCTAGGACTGAGGAACACTGACACTGGGGGTCCTAGGACTGCGAACACCGACATTGGGGGCTCTAGGACTGGGGAAACTGACACTGGCGGTTCTAAGACTAGGGAACACCAACACTGGGGGCCCTAGAACAGGGGAACACTGACACTGGGGGTCCTAGGACTGGGTAACTAACACTGGGGGTCCTAGGACTGGGGAACACTGACACTGGGGGTCCAAGGAATGAGAAACACTGACACTGGGGGTCCTAGGAATGAGAAACACTGACACTGGGGGTCCTAGGAATGAGAAACACTGACACTACAAGATCTAGGACTGGGGCACACTGGTACTGGGGGTCATCTGACTGGGGAACAATGACACTGTGAATCCTAGAACTGGGGCACATAGACACTGGTGGGGGGAGGGGGGGGGGGGTCATAGAATTTTGGCACATGATAGTGAGGGTCCTAGGATGGGCACACCAACACTGGGAGTCCTAGGACTAAGGCATAGAGACACTAAGGGTTTTAGGACACAGGGGGTCCGAGGACTAAGGGGATCATATAAGCCCTCTAAAAATAAAGAGAATTCTCCCCATTAGTACTGGTTGTATAATACTCACAGGGTTTTGAGGGTCTGGCATTGTATAGAAGGGTCTCACAGCCAATGGATATTTATCAAGGATGTAGAAGTCGGTGTCATACTGAGAGAAAGAGAACAATTCGTAAAACAATTGATATCAGGATCACAGGACACTAGATTGGAGCCTGACCCGTAGGCTTACAGTCACACAATCTTTTCTTACGCTTTACAGACTGATAATGTATTAAAGGAATAAAAGAAATCGAATGCAGGACATCAATACATGAGACAGATCATATCTGTAATTATGTGAATGGGAAGTGTAAAGTTACCTTTTCTTTGACTAACCGTCCCAGAAGTTTCTCATTGGGAGTGCTGGGAAAAAACAGAAAGAAATCCATGACATGTACATCAGACAGTGAGGATTCATTTCTTAATATATTGTTATAGCGGTCACAGCTCCAAACCCGCTGCATAGACTTATATTATAAAATTCTGTCTGTCTGCAGTCACCACTAGGGGGAGCTCACTGCATCCTGATTTACTGAGTTCACTGTATAAACAGTATGCTGTAAGCTCCCTCTAGTGGTGGCTGTAGGAAGCCAAATTTTATAATTTCACTGATGTTTATGCACAGGATTGGAGCGCTGCGGGAAAAAAATAAAAAAGCTTAATTACAAAGCACTGGTTTGCAATCTGTTGCTAAGGAGCAATTTACAGACTTTTATATTGTATGCAGAGAACTCCAATGGGGCTGAAACTACACTGTAATGCACATTAATCCTGGGTGTCAGCTTCCAAGTGCAAATACCAAGAAATAATATGAACCTGAGATCTTCTTCATCTCCCATCTCCACTCCAGCCTCATGCAGCATTGCGACACCCTCACGGTACTCCAGACGTAGCGTAGGCTCCAGAAACTTGAACGGCTCGGATGGGAATTGTCTTCCTACAGTCTGGATTTCTGTCTGAAACCTGGCAGAAGAAAAAAAAAGATAAAATCAATACAAACTAATTAAAAAAGAAAGCTGCAAGTCAGACGAGCCAGAGTGGAAAAGAATAAGAAGAAGTGTGACGGCAGTAACTGGTTTTCGCCAGTAGAGGGAGCAGATGTCATGCAGAATTAATATTATGGAAGTTCATCTAATTTATCACCATTGCTGCGGCAGAGCCTTCAAGAAGTCACTAGAAATGCCACCGAAGACAAAGCGAACCTCCAGCCTGCCATGCAGCAATCCCAAAATGTGCGCCTGAAGGAGACAATCCCCACTTTCAGGTAGAGTTCGGTAACAGAATTCTGAGTTCAGTTTCGATACCAAGAAAACTATCACGATTCTCCATACCAATTCCAAAAAAAAAAAAAACACACATGAAAAATATCCACACATTAAACACATGTTGCCAGGCAACATAGGGTTAATGTGTATTTTTATGTGTTTCTTCTTTTTGGCATGATTGCTCATTACGTGAGGAGGTAGTATTAATGTGAGGCACATGGAAGTCTAAACTGATAAAACCATGTGCCTCACATTAATAGCGACCCCATCAAGTACCTCCTCACAAAATGGACAACATGATGGAGTTACTTACCCTCAGGGCTCATTCAGATGACCATAGTGTGGATCTGCAAAACACAGATACCGGCGCGGGTGCGTTCCGCAATCTGAGGACCGCATGTGGCCGGCACAGTGCTAAAAATGCCTATTCTTGTCCGTGGCTGCGGACAAGAAAAGAACACGCTCTATCTTTTTTGCAGGGCCGCGGAACAGAATTACGGATGCGGACAGCACACAGGGTGCTGTCTGCATCTTTTGCGGCCCCATTGAAATGAATGGGTCCGCATGAGGCACATGGTTCTTAGACTTCCATGCACCTCATATTATTAGTATTCCCATCAAGTACTTCCTCACAAAATGGACAACATGATGAAGTTACTTACCCTCAGGGCTCATGCAGTTAATGCGTGATGTACATGATGGGGTTACTTACTATTAATGTGAGGCACATTGGTTTTATCAATTTAGACTTCCATGTGCCTCACATTAAAGGGATTCTGTCACCTCTTTTTACCCTATAGAGATGCGGACATGCACGGCTAGATCGCCGCTAGCATGTCCGCAATATACCTGTCCCATATCTCTGAGTGGTTTTATGGAGTGTTAAAAATGATTTTATATATATGTAAATCGGCCTGGTAAGGAGCCCAAGGGTCTGCACTAACTGTTCTTGAGCCCAGCCTCGCCCCACTGTGAAGGAGCCCAGCCTCGCCCCACTGTGAAGGAGCCCAAGGGTCTGCACTAACCGTTCTGGAGCCCAGCCTCGCCCCACTGTGAAGGAGCCCAGCCTCGCCCCACTGTGAAGGAGCCCAGCCTCGCCCCACTGTGAAGGAGCCCAGCCTCGCCCCACTGTGAAGGAGCCTAGCCTCGCCCCCCTGTGAAGGAGCCCAGCCTCGCCCCCCTGTGAAGGAGCCCAGCCTCGCCCCCCTGTGAAGGAGCCCAGCCTCGCCCCACTGTGAAGGAGCCCAGCCTCGCCCCACTGTGAAGGAGCCCAGCCTCGCCCCACTGTGAAGGAGCCCAGCCTCGCCCCCCTGTGAAGGAGCCCAGCCTCGCCCCACTGTGAAGGAGCCCAGCCTCGCCCCACTGTGAAGGAGCCCACCACCGCCCCACTGTGAAGGAGCCCAGCCTCTCCCCACTGTGAAGGAGCCCAAGGGTCTGCACTAACCGTTCTGGAGCCCAGCCTCGCCCCACTGTGAAGGAGCCCAGCCTCGCCCCACTGTGAAGGAGCCCAGCCTCGCCCCACTGTGAAGGAGCCCAGCCTCGCCCCCCTGTGAAGGAGCCCAGCCTCGCCCCCCTGTGAAGGAGCCCAGCCTCGCCCCCCTGTGAAGGAGCCCAGCCTCGCCCCCCTGTGAAGGAGCCCAGCCTCGCCCCACTGTGAAGGAGCCTAGCCTCGCCCCCCTGTGAAGGAGCCCAGCCTCGCCCCCCTGTGAAGGAGCCCAGCCTCGCCCCCCTGTGAAGGAGCCCAGCCTCGCCCCCCTGTGAAGGAGCCCAGCCTCGCCCCCCTGTGAAGGAGCCCAGCCTCGCCCCACTGTGAAGGAGCCCAGCCTCGCCCCACTGTGAAGGAGCCCAGCCTCGCCCCACTGTGAAGGAGCCCAGCCTCGCCCCCCTGTGAAGGAGCCCAGCCTCGCCCCACTGTGAAGGAGCCCAGCCTCGCCCCACTGTGAAGGAGCCCACCACCGCCCCACTGTGAAGGAGCCCAGCCTCGCCCCCCTGTGAAGGAGCCCAGCCTCGCCCCACGTTGATGGAGCCCAGCCTCGCCCCCCTGTGAAGGAGCCCAGCCTCGCCCCACGTTGATGGAGCCCAGCCTCGCCCCACGTTGATGGAGCCCAGCCTCGCCTGTGTCCACGAATCTCCTCCTTGCTCACAAAGTCAGATTGCTGCGAGCCCGCGCATGCGCAGTGCCGGCATAGTGTTCCTTCCCTGTGCTGGCATCAGCCTCAGGGAAGGAACAGCGCACCGCGAGATTACGGCGATCTGACTTTGTGAGCAAGGAGGAGATTCCTGAATACAGGCGGTGCTGGGCTCCTTCACATTAGTGGCGCAGCGACCTGGGGGGGTTCACAGTCCTTACTGGCCGGCTGCATTCTAGTGGGACGCCCTCCTTCCTTCTCCACTGTGCAGCCGCAGATGAGAGCTAATATCTGATAGAAGCTAATACTAAGCTGTGTAATAATCCCAGTATCCAACCGGGTATCAAAAGTATCGAGACTTCCATACCAGATGCAACCCTAATTTCAAGTGAGGTGTGGGAACTGCTAGGAGATGAACATAGGATAATAAGTCCTGATAAGTCACATCACCTTTCTTGCAACCCCTTAAATATCTGGACCAGGGTGTCTGCAATCTCAGTAACGACTTCATCATAATGGTAGCTGAAGGCCATCTCTATATCCAGGCCTACGAATTCCGTCAGGTGGCGGTGAGTGTTGGAGTCCTCTGCGCGGAAAACTGTAAGAAACGGGATCAGGTCACCAGGAATTCAACATCCACATCAAGGGTCTCAGAATAAATGAGCCGACATAGGAAACACAAAGGGAGACGGACAATATTATATCAGTGGTCTCACCTGCTGTGGCAAAACTACAACTCCCAGCATTACTCACTTTTTTATTTTATTTAGGCTGGACGGGCAGAGGCAGCTTTGGTGCATTTTTTTTTTCTCAATAGGCTTTAAATCCATTGCATCAAAAACTGCACCAAAAACATGTGATTGCAGCGTTATACTGGCGATCCAGCACCATAAGGACACGTTCACACAAAGCAGAGTTGCTGAGTCTGCAAGTATACAGAGATGCACCCGTATATGATTTCGTTTTTATGTTTATATGTTAAGTGAAAAAAGTTTTTTTTTAAAATTTATTCAGGAGTCTCTGCTTCACGTCTGTGGGTAATCTGCACTAAAATCCTCAAAAACTAGGGGTTTTATTTCCCCATTGAAGTCAGGGAAGATCTGCAACAAATGTCTGTCTGAAACCAGGTGATGCTGCGGACTGAAAAGTCTGCACTGCAGGTGAATTTCCGCTCAGAAAACAGGAACAGCGTTTGGATGAGATTTCTCATCCACTTTGATGCTACTGTATCTTCTGTTTGAATATCCGCAGAAATTCCAGAAGATGTGAGCAAAAAGCAGGGCACTGCAGTTACATTAGCAATCCACTAGAGGGCTCCAAACTCCACTACAGACCATACATTGGACACAGCAACCTGTCGTCTGTTCATGTGCAATTAGAAATACAATGGCTGTCCCTCAGTGAGCGCTATACTTTTTTGGTGGGTACTACAGGCACTAATGCACAGTATGGTATCCATACAATCCCTGACTATACTATCACCCACACTACTTCATTGTATGCATTCACCATGTGAGCACCACTAGGACCAATGAGTACAAGGGACCAGTCTGTGCTGAGAATGGCAATGATGACCTAGAAGCCAGATACAAGCTGAATATAATGTTTCCTATGGTTACATACATGTGCTGTAAAATGGACCAGTGGCCACCTACAGATCAATGTTAATTTTTTGCGTTGACCAAAAACTGGGATTTTCTAGTTTTATAGATAAAGTTAATTCTGCATATAATGAGTTCTACAGATGACATAAAATCATCCTGGTTGCAATGTAGAGTCCTGTAGCTGCCACTATAAGGTGCCTAGGGGCCTACTGAAATAGATTTAGAATTTATTTCAATAGTAACTGTATGATTCTGTATGCAGTGAGCTCCCCCTAGTGGTGGCTGCAGGAGCTGTATAATTCTGTATGCAGTGAGCTCCCCCTAGTGGTGGCTGCAGGAGCTGTATAATTCTGTATGCAGTAAGCTCCCCCTAGTGGTGGCTGCAGGAGCTGTATAATTCTGTATGCAGTGAGCTCCCCCTAGTGGTGGCTGCAGGAGCTGTATAATTCTGTATGCAGTAAGCTCCCCCTAGTGGTGGCTGCAGGAGCTGTATAATTGTGTATGCAGTAAGCTCCCCCTAGTGGTGGCTGCAGGAGCTGTATAATTCTGTATGCAGTGAGCTCCCCCTAGTGGTGGCTGCAGGAGCTGTATAAATCTGTATACAGTGAGCTCCCCCTAGTGGTGGCTGCAGGAGCTGTATAAATCTATATACAATGAGCTCCCCCTAGTGATGCTGCAGGAGCTGTATAAATCTGTATACAGTGAGCTCCCCCTAGTGGTGGCTGCAGGAGCTGTATAAATCTATATACAGTGAGCTCCCCCTAGTGACGCTGCAGGAGCTGTATAAATCTCTATACAGTGAGCTCCCCCTAGTGGTGGCTGCAGGAGCTGTATAAATCTATATGCAGTGAGCTCCCCCTAGTGGTGGCTGCAGGAGCTGTATAATTATGTATGCAGTGAGCTCCCCCTAGTGGTGGCTGCAGGAGCAGTATAAATCTGTATACAGTGAGCTCCCCCTAGTGGTGGCTGCAGGAGCTGTATAAATCTATATACAATGAGCTCCCCCTAGTGATGCTGCAGGAGCTGTATAAATCTGTATACAGTGAGCTCCCCCTAGTGGTGGCTGCAGGAGCTGTATAAATCTATATACAGTGAGCTCCCCCTAGTGACGCTGCAGGAGCTGTATAAATCTGTATACAGTGAGCTCCCCATAGTGGTGGCTGCAGGAGCTGTATAAATCTATATGCAGTGAGCTCCCCCTAGTGGTGGCTGCAGGAGCTGTATAAATCTGTATGCAGTGAGCTCCCCCTAGTGGTACTAGCCGAGCATGCATGTTAATAGCAGAGTCAGGGGAGACTGCTGTCGGCATTACAGTTCAGATTGACAACATTTCCACTATTGTACATAATGACTATGATCAAACAACAATCATCACATCGCCCATAGGTGGACAGAGGATGGATCTGAATCTGGACAATCAGAGGATCATCGTATCTGAAGGGAAAAGGTGCAAAATCCAGATAGAGAAGAAGAGCAGCTACTAAAACCGTGCCCCTCTCCCGCTCACACTGTTTTATCATTCATTTTGAAAATGAAATTCCTCTGTGGAGAGAACGAGCAAATATTCTAAATGTCGATTATTCTCCTCCCGGCAAAACAGAATCGTTGTGCGACAATTATGGAGGAATTAGATCTGTTAAAGGGGCTGGTAGAGCGCAGCTCACGCCTCATACTGGATGTAGCCCAAAACTAATAAAAATCTTCTGAAAAATTATTATTTATCGCCATAATCGACATGCTGTCATACTGCACAGCGGACATACAGGAATTAAGTGACTCGGAATATGCAGGAGCTATGATATAGAAATATATATATATTATAGGTTTGAGAAAAAATGGCGGCACTGAGCAAATAAGGAGCGGGTGCTATGTCCCAAGGCATAAGCCCAATGCCCAAATGTAAAAAACAAAAGTGGGACAGCAAAAACAACAGCAATTTATTCACCCATGTGGCAAAATGGCAACGTTTCGGCTCATCAATAGAGCTTTTCTAAAGCCAATATATATATCACACACCATATTTTTTGGAGGGAGGGGGTGGCAGAGAGTCTTTTAAAGTGAATGCTAGTGAGAGCTTCCATTATGGAAGAGCTCATTAATATGCAGGAGGTGAGGGGAGCGAAGTGCTGCTAGTGCTGGCTGCACTCACCGCTCCTTGGTTTTCTATGGGCCCAGGCTGCACTATCCTGACTACGTACAGCGTCAGGATGTAGTACACACATTATCATCTCATGCTTTGCGACGTCAGGTCACAGGGCAGCGCGGGCCTGGAAAAGACCAGGAAGCATTGAGTGGAGCGCGCTGTCTGGAGAGTTGAAGGGGTGTTCCCATCACAGACAATGGGGGCATATCGCTAGGATATGCCCCCATTGTCTGATTGTTGCGGGTCCCACCTCTGGGACCTGCACCTACACTGAGAACGGAGAGAGCAGTGGCTGAAGGAGCCCGGGTTTTCCGGGGTCCAGCCACTGCCAAGCGCTCTCCCCATACAAGCGAATGGGAGAGCGCATGCGCGGCCACCGCTTCCATTCATTTCTCTGGGGCCGGCGGCGCAGTGCGCCCTCCACCACCTTTACCTGCTCCATTTTTTTGGTGTAGGTGCGGGTCCCATCTTAAGCGATATGCCCCCGATGTCTGAGATGGGAAACCCCTTTAAGCCTATTTAGTTATTTTTGGTCTGATCCGAGGTCTGATAAAAAATATTTTCTATTTATATTTAGGCCTCGTATCATGCAGGTGTATGGACTGTTTTTTACCTGGTCCAATGCAAAACACCTTCTCAAAATCCGCACAGATGCACATCTGCTTGTAGAGCTGTGGAGACTGGGCCAGATAGGCGCTGGTTTTAAAGTAGGACACGGTGAACACATTGGCTCCTCCTTCACTCGCCGCTAGAAGAACAAAATAATTCATTATTAGTCGTTTCTAAAGGACCTTTTGCTTGTAGATATCTGTTATTACTTTGCATTTAGGACCAAGAACGCTTCTAGCGGGACTCCCGTCGCCCACGGTATCACACAGAAGACATCAGAGCTGCAAACCTGATATAATTTTGGGAGTCTGAATCTCGATGAATCCTTTGTTGCTTAGGGTCTCCCGGAAGAGCTGACAAACACCGGACTGGAGGGTGAAGACCGCTTGACTCGTGGAGGTCTGCAAGATAAAACAGCAGGCGGTAAGAAGACCTGAGCAACGAGTGCCGCCATTACAGTCACCATAAAAAATGCCGCCATTACTATTCCAGGCTCTCATTCAGCAGGTAATGGCAAAAAATAAATAAAGGGACTGAGCTAAAATGTAGCTTAAAGAAGTTGCTAGTTGCCCCAATGACAAATTGATTGGGAGGCGTTGGTCTGCGGGGGTGAAATGCGGTGCCAAAGGTCAGGAACTAGAGGAGGTCTTACCCTGTGAAATGAATGGACATACTGGGCCATGCAGGGGGAGAAGCAAATGCTCTGTTCTGATTACTTTTGGGAGGACCTCAAATATCGGATGACATAACAGAGCATTCACATAGGGTTCTTTACTCCAACAATATTGATATGCATTGATATATCAATATGGATGACACAGGATCCAAAAAAAGTGTTTATTTTTGTTTTTTATTCCCCCCCAAAAATAATTTGTTGAACCAAACCTGGAATGCACAAAGTTTAAAGCTGGCTACAAAAGTCCTAACTGTCATCACCTCTAGGGGGAGCTTAGTAAAGAGGGGTTAAAGGTTCCAATCAAAGCTGTATAAATCTTTGTGCACTGAGCTCCCCCTAGTGGTGGCTGAAGATTACAATAATTCTATCATGTAACTGTATCGGAAAAGGAAAACAAGTTTCAATATCTAGAAAATTCATAATTGTGGTTCATTTAGAATAAAACATAAGTACTGTATTTTTTTTCTACTTTTTGTACTGTAAAATACGAGAGAAAAATCTGGAGAGGGTTCACTCTGTAAACAGATCACGGGATCTCAGATAAGGCTCATGTGTTCACAGTCAGTTGTGAAGAGCTCATAAAGCCTCTTTCTTCTGCTTTGTTTCGCTTCCCCCCCCCCCCCCCACACGTCATAAAGTGTCACACTTCCCGTTATAGCCAGGTTTAGCAGTTTATTCGGTTACACCCGTTGCTCTATCTCAGCAAAACAAGTGATGTCAGCTCAGCTGCTGATTCAAGATCAGAAGAGCTCTGAAGGAGGGCTCAAAAATACCAGCGGTGGCCATATTGGTTGGTCCAGTGTTAACGTGCACCAGTATTACCGCATTATTCTATAATGTAGAAATTCCCCATGCTTGTTTTTGTAAACCTGCTGCATTTACCAGATGGCGTTTTCTGTACTAATTTCACTTCTGGTTAACCTTTTCGGTTGTGAAAGTTGAGGTAAAAGACCACAGGAAGTCAAAGTCTGCCCAGTGTGGTTTATAAGTCAGCACAACTACCCAATGCTATGGATCCCCACCCCTCCTGAGGAAGGTGCAATACTGAGCAAGTCCCGATCTTGGAGGAATCCAGAAAATGGCCTCTAATGTGATATAAATGGGATCATCCTTCCATGGTATAAAAGAAGTGAACTATTTTAGCTGAGAGAACTAGGACAGAGAACCACTCCACTATGGCACAAACTGCTTGACATATGCTTTTTTGCTCAATTTGTAGTAGATCGGCATCTTCTCACAGCTTGCAGTCATTTCAGTGAGTGAAATGGAGAAGATGAAGAGACACCATGGGAAAACAGGAATGAAGGGGGATAGAGACAGAAAGAGGTAGAAACCTCCCAAGGAATACCCATTGAGCCCTAAACTTGCAGCTTCACAAGCAGGGAACACCCAATGAGCTCTGAACCCGCAGCTCCACAAGCAGGAAAACCCCACTGAGCTCTGAACCCAAAGCTGCACAAGCAAGGAACACCCACTGAGCTCTGAGCTTGAAGCTCCACAAGCACGGAACACCCACTGAGCTCTGAGCTTGCAGCTCCACAAGCAGACATGTCAGAGAAAGCCGGTCTTGTAAATAAATGAAGCAATACAGAAATCAACCACATACGCATCCTGAACAAGTACAAAGATACATATTTTAATGTATTTTTCCATGAGGGGTCGGGTAATACTAGTGTCATTTGGCATAAATGGAAAGCTAAATATTAAGACCCACGAGCAATCAAATGGTTGCTTTTAGTTGTAAGAGATAATAGTTGTAAGACATAATAGGAAAACCTGGAAGGGAAAAGTACCTAAATAGAATGAATGTATATTCTGACTTCCCCTCCTCTAAAATATGCTTTCTATCAAACACAGCCATTGTATTGTACCTTACGTAGCACAGTAAGAGTCTCCTGTTAATGGGCCGAGAATTATTCATGAATGTATAATAAGGATTTCCTGCTGAGTGGAAGTTGCAGAAAGCGGCTATAGGTGGGAACAGCAGGCCATACTAGAAGCCTTAAGTGTGAACTTACTGTTCCAAAGATGAACCCTACGGCAATAATTGCCACCCGGGAAGAGCTACAAATGACATTCCATCTATGTCCGGTGAAATAGTTTATCCGATAAACACTTCACCGTTTATTTTCTGAACAAAGAGAGGAAAAAACTGTGATAAATAAGAATTAAAAGTATGTGGGAATCACTGATCGTAGAGACGGCTCCTTCTAAGAAGTTCACAAACAACCAGGAAGAAGAATCAATCTATATGTTAAGTGCGGACAAGTCATCTAACCAACTAAACTGAATAGGTTTTCTACACAAACATTAACTGCTATCATACTGCCCCCTATGTATAACCATATAACTACTATAATACTGCTCCTATGTACAAGAATATAACTACTATAATACTGCCTCCTATGTACAAGAATATAACTACTATAATACTGCTCCTATGTACAAGAATATAACTACTATAATACTGCTCCTATGTACAAGAATATAACTACTATAATACTGCCCCCTATGTATAACCATATAACTACTATAATACTGCTCCTATGTACAAGAATATAACTACTATAATACTGCTCCTATGTACAAGAATATAACTACTATAATACTGCTCTTATGTACAATAATATAACTACTATAATAGTGTTCTTATGTACAAGAATATAACTACTATAATACTGCCCCCTATGTATAACCATATAACTACTATAATACTGCTCCTATGTACAAGAATATAACTACTATAATACTGCTCCTATGTACAAGAATATAACTACTATAATACTGCCCCCTATGTATAACCATATAACTACTATAATACTGCTCCTATGTACAAGAATATAACTACTATAATACTGCTCCTATGTACAAGAATATAACTACTATAATACTGCTCTTATGTACAAGAATATAACTACTATAATACTGTTCTTATGTACAAGAATATAACTACTATAATACTGCCCCCTATGTATAACCATATAACTACTATAATACTGCTCCTATGTACAAGAATATAACTACTATAATACTGCCCCCTATGTACAAGAATATAACTACTATAATACTGCCTCCTATGTACAAGAATATAACTACTATAATACTGCTCCTATGTACAAGAATATAACTACTATAATACTGCCCCCTATGTATAACCATATAACTACTATAATACTGCTACTATGTAGAAGAATATAACTACTATAATACTGCTCCTATGTACAAGAATATAACTACTATAATATTGCTCCTATGTACAAGAATATAACTACTATAATACTGCTCCTATGTACAAGAATATGACTACTATAATACTGCCCCCTATGTATAACCATATAACTACTATAATACTGCTACTATGTAGAAGAATATAACTACTATAATACTGCTCCTATGTACAAGAATATAACTACTATAATATTGCTCCTATGTACAAGAATATAACTACTATAATACTGCCCCCTATGTATAACCATATAACTACTATAATACTGCTCCTCTGTACAACCAAATAACTACTATAATACTGCTCCTATGTACAAGAATATAACTACTATAATACTGCTCCTATGTACAAGACTATAACTACTATAATACTGCTCCTATGTACAAGAATATAACTACTATAATACTGCTCCTATGTACAAGAATATAACTACTATAATACTGCCTCCTATGTACAAGAATATAACTACTATAATACTGCTCCTATGTAGAAGAATATAACTACTATAATACTGCTCCTATGTAGAAGAATATAACTACTATAATACTGCTCCTATGTACAAGAATATAACTACTATAATACTGCTCCTATGTACAAGAATATAACCACTATAATACTGTTCCTATGTACAAGAATATAACTACTATAATACTGCCTCCTATGTACAAGAATATAACTACTATAATACTGCTCCTATGTACAGGAATAACTACTATAATACTGCTCCTATATACAAGAATATAACTACTATAATACTGCTCCTATGTAGAAGAATATAACTACTATAATACTGCTCCTATGTACAAGAATATAACTACTATAATACTGCTCCTATGTACAAGAATATAACTGCTATAATACTGCTCCTATATACAAGAATATAACTACTATAATACTGCCTCCTATGTACAAGAATATAACTACTATAATACTGCTCCTATGTACAAGAATATAACTACTATAATACTGCATCCTCTGTAGAAGAATATAACTACTACAATACTGCTCCTATGTACAAGAATATAACTACTATAATACTGCTCCTATGTACAAGAATATAACCACTATAATACTGTTCCTATGTACAAGAATATAACTACTATAATAGTGCCTCCTATGTACAAGAATATAACTACTATAATACTGCTCCTATGTACAGGAATAACTACTATAATACTGCTCCTATGTACAAGAATATAACTACTATAATACTGCCTCCTATGTACAAGAATATAACTACTATAATACTGCTGCTATGTACAAGAATATAACTACTATAATACTGCTCCTATATACAAGAATATAACTACTATAATACTGCTCCTATGTACAAGAATATAACTGCTATAATACTGCTCCTATATACAAGAATATAACTACTATAATACTGCTCCTATGTACAAGAATATAACTACTATAATACTGCTCCTATGTACAAGGATATAACTACTATAATACTGCCTCCTATGTACAAGAATATAACTACTATAATACTGTTCCTATGTACAAGAATATAACTACTATAATACTGCTCCTATATACAATAATATAACTACTATAATACTACCTCCTATGTACAAGAATATAACTACTATAATACTGCCTCCTATGTACAAGAATATAACTACTATAATACTGCTCCTATGTACAAGAATATAACTACTATAATACTGCTCCTATGTACAAGAATATAACTACTATAATACTGCTCCTATGTACAAGAATATAACTACTATAATACTGCTCCTATATACAAGAATATAACTACAATAATACTGCTCCTATGTACAAGAATATAACTGCTATAATACTGCTCCTATGTACAAACATTTTTACTGTAAGGGTACGTCTGCAGGGGATGTAAATTATCACAGATAAAATGCAATGTGTGGATCAGATTTGTTACATTCGTCTCCACCTTGCTGGTATTGTTATATGCTGTGACTTTTGCGCCTGAAAAATCTGGACAATAAAAGTCTGCAGTGTGTCCGGCCCGTGTGAACATGCCCTGATATTGCCTCCCGTAATTCACTAGACCCAAACCTTTATATAAACACATTGCTCATCACATGGGGCCCCGTCAGCCAGAGAGACACCGCATGATGCAAAGCACATGAGAAGACTCCTTGAATAATGTCACAGTGTATGCAGAGAACACATTAGGTTTTGCTTATTAAAATGCCCTGGTCAGACTGAGAATCTCCTCCCTAGGAATCCTCTCCAATCCTGAAATTAATACTCTTTCCCCCGGAGGTGCCCCGTGCCAAGCTCTCGACACTTATATTCCATATTTCCCTGTTTGAACGATATCCTGTAACACAAACACTTTGCAGCTATTGTTTGACCTTTGTCCACAATGACAGGAAGGGGGTCCTTTAAAATGAGCCGTGGACACAATTATTTGGGATCTAAACGAAAATAAAAAAATGGAAGATCCGTTGAGGAGTTTTCTTCGGAGACACTTTCTTTATACACAGCAAAGCCAGAATATACGACTGTTATGAACACAAATTAGATCCACGTGAGAGCAGGCGAGGAGCGCGCCGCTGCTCCCTCTGTGTCAGGTTCTGTAAGAGGGGCTCGGTGAGGAGCGGCCTCCTGGGAGCAGAACAATACTTCAAAAGGCGCTTACGTTCAGGAAAAATATAGAAGTTTACTTTGTAGCAAGTTCAAATAATAGCAAGTGTTTTCTCTTCCTGTTTACTGCGCGGTGCTGGATCCCAGTCTCACGGTGGTTTGATCAAAGTCTGCCGTGAATAAATCACTAACAGGACGAGTCCCGACTTTACATACACAGTATATACATCTTCTCAGGATCACTGCGTTTATATATAGAAGTCAAGGAGTGTTCTGGTAATATGCATTGATGGCCTAGAAATAGAAGAGTTCCTCAAAGTGTTATCATTGAGGGTCTGACAGCCCCCAGGACAACAAAAAGGATGCGTCACATCTGGAACAACAGAGAAGTAGCAGTGGCACCACAGCAGAAGATGTGGCCTGTTAATTCTGCTGATGATTGGGATTCTGGTGTAACATTATCTAACATACTCCAGAGCTGCACTCACTATTCTGCTGGTGGAGTCACTGTGTACATACATTACATTACTTATCCTGTACTGATCCTGAGTTATATCCTGTATTATACTTCAGAGCTGCACTCACTATTCTGCTGGTGCAGTCACTGTGTACATACATTACATTACTTATCCTGTACTGATCCTGAGTTACATCCTCTATTATACTCCAGAGCTGCACTCACTATTCTGCTGGTGCAGTCACTGTGTACATACATTACATTACTTATCCTGTACTGATCCTGAGTTACATCCTGTATTATATACTCCTGAGCTGCACTCACTATTCTGCTGGTGCAGTCACTGTGTACATACATTACATTACTTATCCTGTACTGATCCTGAGTTACATCCTGTATTATACTCCAGAGCTGCACTCACTATTCTGCTGGTGCAGTCACTGTGTACATACATTACATTACTTATCCTGTACTGATCCTGAGTTACATCCTGTATTATACTTCAGAGCTGCACTCACTATTCTGCTGGTGCAGTCACTGTGTACATTCATTACATTACTTATCCTGTACTGATCCTGAGTTACATCCTGTATTATACTCCAGAGCTGCACTCACTATTCTGCTGGTGCAGTCACTGTGTACATACATTACTTATCCTGTACTGATCCTGAGTTACATCCTGTATTATGCTCCAGAGCTGCGCTCACTATTCTGGCTGCTATTGGAAACCATCAGCAGTCTTGTCATCAAAAGTACTCCTATGATATGTCGCTTCACTGTAAAGACTGCACTTTGCAGAATACAAATCATTGGAGCCGGACACTGCACAGATACTGAACAAGTAGGGGCTACTGGGAGATTTCAGCTGCGTTTTCTTGTCCTGCTGCGGTTTTGTCACTTTGGACAGCAGACTGACACATTACTGATAGAGCCGGAGAGCATACTAGTATGGGAGTATTACTGTTCACACATGAACCGCTATAGACACAAATTTTGAGCAGAATTCCACAGATCTTTAGACTTTCATTATTTGCACCAGCTGACCAGTGAGTTCTTGTGTCGCCGCTGCATCTCCTCCAGGCTGCCCCCTATAATCAACTCAAAGTTATTGCAAACAATGACCCCTGCCCTTTGACCTCTGCCCTTCCCTGTAGTGGCTGGACTACCGACGACATGCATGTTCCTTTACAGGGCACAGGCGGCACCAAGATGGCCATGACTGTGGGTCACTTTTAGATGCTCAGCTTTTATTCTATGACGTTCAAAATTATTTCAGGTCCATGTCCAGCTGTGACCTCGCCACGTGGCTGAGATCTGGAAATATTAGACAGTCTCTAAAAGTCCCTGCAGATTCTGTACACTCGGAGATCCTCAGATTGCAGAAGTCGATAAAGAAGACACGTGTATCGCGGTACAGACGACGCTCTGTCTGCCACAATCTTGTTTACATCGTAATAATGTCTGGCAATAAAAAAAATTAAAAAAATTCTAATAGATTTGCTGAGAAGAGATTTCACAATCGCTGCCCCGAAGACTGTCTGCAAGACTCATGACCTGGACGGCTGTATCAATCTCCAATGTGATGGTGTGTAATACATATACCATGGTCTAGGGTGGGGTACACAGCTCCAAAATAACCCTTTCACGCCCGGGCTATTTTCCATTTTTGTGTTTCAGTTTTTTACTTCCGCCCTTCCCGGAGCCTTTTTTATTTTTCTGTTCACATGTGTTTTTTTTTATATTTTTTTACCTTTTTTTAAGTCACTGCAGCAGATCTTCAGATCACTTCTCCCTTACACTACAATGAATTACCATTGCAGTGTACAGAAGATTCGCTATGTTCCTATGGAGCCCTGCCACCTGCCACCCTCCATAGCCTGGGTTCCTTCTGACAGACCATGGCTATTACTGAGAACAAACCGCTTCCTTCATCTCCATGTGGGAAAGCTGTTCGGGCCCTGGAAATGCAGTGCTCCTGGGAGAAGCAGCCTCAGATACCATAGTCACCATTGATCACAGCGTCTGAAACATTAAATGTCTGCGATCAGCGTTATCACTGATCACAGACATTAGCCCTGGGTGTCTCTTGAACAGCAGAAACCCGAGAGCTATGGCGCCTGCTGCAATTTAAAGACCCGACTTACAGCAGAAGGTGGGGAAAGGGGTACTAAACATAAGAATGAATAGGGTTGTTTCTATACCAAAATTTTGATACCATAAAAAAGTATTGTGATACTCGATACCACGCAAAAAAAAAAAAAAAAGCCAAAAAAAAGCTGCGTGCATTCTGCATTTTATGAAACGTCCGGCCCATAATCAGACAGTCCTATACTGTTTTTTGGGGGGGGCAAGGCGACAAAAAAAAATAGCGAATCGGGTGGTTTTTATTTATTTTTCTATTACGGCGTTCACCACATAGGAGATTTTTTAAATATTTTAATAGTTTGGACTTTTCGGGCGTGGCAATATGTAATATGTTTATTTATTTATTGTTTATATATTTTATATGTAAAATTGGGAAAGGGGGTGATTTATAAGATGCCACTTCCACCAATGCAGAGGAGGGGACCCTGTGGCCACTGCCACCAATGATTTTAATACTGGGGGGAGGGGGCGCACTGCGCCACCAATGACTTAATACTGGGGGGAGGGGAGGGCGCACTACGCCACCAATGACTTAATACTGGGGGGAGGGGAAGGCGCACTGCGCCACCAATGATTTTAATACTGGGGAGGGGGAAGGCGTACTGCGCCACCAATGTTTTTAATACTGGGGGGGGCGTACTGCGCCACCAATGATAGTTAACGTTTAATACAAATACAGCCGGCGGCAGAAACGCATTGCCGGCACCCGACCTCTGACAGGGAGCTGCGATCAGCGGAAGTTAACCCCTCATGTGCCGCGGATCGCAGCGCCCTGTCAGAGGTCGGGTGACGGCAATGCGTTTCTGTCGCCTCTATTTTTAATGTATTAAACGTTAGTTATCATTGGTGGCGCAGTGCACCCTCCCCTCCTCTTCGTTCCCATTGGTGGCAGCGGCGGCACAGGGGGGAGGAAGAGACTGCTTCCTTCTCCCCGTGCTGCTGAGAGAACATGGCTGCGCTGAGAGCAGTGCGATCGATGTTCTCTGATACTGGGCTGTAGCACAGCCTAGTATCGATAAAAGGCAAATCCCGGTATCGTATCGATACCGAGACAAAAGTATCGATTGGGTATCGAAAATTTGATACCCGAAACAACCCTAAGAACGAATAGTAAAAGTAAACAGGACATACATTTTTGCCCAGTGTTCCTGAAACAAACTTGTAGAAATCTTGCAGAGAAACCAAGGATTAATTATCCCTCTGCCCTCCTTGATTTTGGGCTGGTACAGAGCGAGGCTTAAAGGAAACCTGTCACCTGGATTTGGGGTATAGAGCTGAGGACATGGCCGCTAGCACATCCGCAATACCCAGTCCCCTTAGCTCTGTGTGCTTTTATTGTGTAAAAAAACATCGATTTGATACATATGCAAATTAACCTGAGATGAGTCCTGTACGTGAGATGAGTCAGGGACAGGACTCCTCTCAGGTTAATTTGCATACAGTACAGACCAAAAGTTTGGACCCACCTTCTCATTCAAAGAGTTTTCTTTATTTTCATGACTATGAAGGCATCAAAACTATGACTGTTGGAAGACCGTTTCAGGGGACTACCTCTTGAAGCTGATCAAGAGAATGCCAAGAGTGTGCAAAGCAGTAATCAAAGCAAAAGGTGGCTACTTTGAAGAACCTAGAATATGACATATTTTCAGTTGTTTCACACTTGTTTGTTATGTATATAATTCCACATGTGTTAATTCATAGTTTTGATGCCTTCATAGTCATGAAAATAAAGAAAACTCTTTGAATGAGAAGGTGTGTCCAAACTTTTGGTCTGTACTGTATGTATCAAATCGTGTTTTTTTTTTACACAATTAAGGCTACTTTCACACTAGCGTTCGGGGTTCCACTTGTGAATTCCGTTTGAAGGCTCTCACAAGCGGCCCCGAACACATCCGTACGGCCCCAATGCATTCTGAGTGGATGCGGATCCGCTCAGAATGCCTCAGTCTGGCTCCGTATCGCCTCCGTTCCGCTCAGCAGGCGGACACCCGAACGCAGCTTGCAGCGTTCGGGTGTCCGCCTGGCCGTGCGGAGCCAAACGGATCCGTCCAGACTTACAATGTAAGTCAATGGGGACGGATCCGTTTGACGTTGACACAATATGGTGCAATTTCAAACGGATCCGTCCCCCATTGACTTTCAATGCAAAGTCTGGACGGATCCGTCTGACTAACTTTTAGACTTAGATTTTTTTCTGAAATATAATGCAGACGGATCCCATCGTTTGCATTATAGGAGCGGATCCATCTGTGCAGACACCAGACGGATCCGCTCCGAACGCAAGTGTGAAAGTAGCCTAAAGCACACAGAGCTATGGGGACTGGGTATTGCGGATGTGCTAGCGGCCATCTAGCAACCCATGTCCTCAGCTCTATACACAAAATCCAGGTGACAGGTTCCTTTAAGAAACATGGGACTTCTTGTCCCTAGTGTCCTTTCAGTGGACAGAGCAGTGGGGGGGAGGCTTCTGCTGCAGCCAGATTGTGAGGAGGAGGAAGGGGGTCATGGTCGCTCTATGAGCAAATACTGATATATTTCTCAGCTTTACAAGCAATGGGAGAAAAGATCAGCAAATCGCTAAAAAACCCTTTCTGGCCTGATTCGGCCAAATAAATTCTACCTGAAATCGAAAGTGCTCTGACTGCCTGGCAAAGTCTCTCTCTCTATCACGATCTTTCTCTCTTCTCTTAAATCAAATCACAATCAAGTCAAATTTTGTAGAATTAGAATCAGGAAATTTGAGCCGAATTTCCGAATTGATTTGCTCATCTCTAAATAGGAGAAAAAAATCAGATGAAAGAAAAAGAGGGGAGTAAAGGCTACTGCCATGCATCATCTTTGGCCTCCCCTGCATTAGCAGTCCGCTTAGTGCCTGCGACACGCATGCTGCTGCAGAAGGCGCAGTCTGCTTAGTGCCTGCGACACGTATGCTGCGGCAGAAGGCGCAGTCCGCTTAGTGCCTGCGACACGCATGCTGCTGCAGAAAGCGCAGTCCGCTTAGTGCCTGCGACACGCATGCTGCTGCAGAAGGAGCAGTCTGCTTAGTGCCTGCGACACGTATGCTGCGGCAGAAGGCGCAGTCCGCTTAGTGCCTGCGACACGCATGCTGCTGCAGAAGGCGCAGTCCGCTTAGTGCCTGCGACACGCATGCTGCTGAAGAAGGCGCAGTCCGCTTAGTGCCTGCGACACGCATGCTGCTGAAGGCGCAGTCCGCTTAGTGCCTGCGACACGCATGCTGCTGCAGAAGGCGCAGTCCGCTTAGTGCCTGCGACACGCATGCTGCTGCAGAAGGCGCAGTCCGCTTAGTGCCTGCGACACACATGCTGCTGCAGAAGGCGCAGTCCGCTTAGTGCCTGCGACACGCATGCTGCTGCAGAAGGCACAGTCCGCTTAGTGCCTGCGACACGCATGCTGCTGCAGAAGGCACAGTCTGCCACCTCTCCTGTGCATTAGACCTGCATTTGTGTCTTTTTGGCCTCTTGTTCAAAATTTCTAATAAAGGTCACTATGTTTCCTTATAATTCTGAACCGGCCACATCTCTCTATGTGATGTGTGAGCAAAGCATCATGGGACGTGCAGTCTGAGCAGTGGAGGCCACCATTTTTACTGCCGATTCCTGCGTTTGCTAGCCAGTAACATGAGGGATAGGCACCTGTAGTAAAGACATGTTTGTCTCAGGATTACAATATAAGAGGGGCGAGTTGCACTCTGGAATTCAATCCTTACCCTTAAATCAATGACTCTATTGTCCAGCCGAGTATCCTGGTTTACAGTAGCTCTTCCTTCCTAAAGCAGGAAAAAAAAAAACACAAAGAAAACACAAAACATCAAGCAAAGTAACATAATACAGTAAAGGGATTGCAAGTCAATTTTCCCAGCGGCCGCTCGCACTGTCCTGCTGGGGACCTCCCGATGCCGGAGCTGGCGGAAAGGTTCGGTGTTTAGAGCGTCGCCAGAGTGTAAAAAGCTCAAAAAGCAAGCGGAGATACAGAAATGTCTGAAATCTGCTCTTCTTACCACTCAAGCTGAAACTGCAACTCCCATCATTTGTCAGCACTTGATGTGAAGTGCGGGTTCACAACATATAGAGACCCCCAGGGAGCAGAGCAGATGATATACACCCCTACTATAAAGGCTTGGGAGGACGGTAGATAAAAACAGTAGATAAAGGGGAAGATTCCCTGATATACTGTTTAGGCTTGGGATGCAGGGAGTTAACAATGAAAATGTAAATATCCCGTGGTGATACATGCTATTAGTGGGATAACCCCTTTAAATATCACGCATGAATATTTCCCTACAAGTCAAATCTCTGGATACATTAATTAAAGGAATATTAAAGTCTTAAAGGGGAACTCCCATCTCATAAAGCAATGATCCATCACTAGGATATGCCCTTACTTTGTGATCATAGGGGTCCGACATCTAGGAACTCCTGCTGTCATGAGAATCAAGGGGCTGCAGCAGAGTTTCCCCCTACACAGTAGGGTCCCAGAAGTCAGACCCCAGCCGGTCATAAAGTAATGTCATATCCTAATGATATGAGCTGTGAATACCCCTTTAAATCTTTCAATATTTGTTAGGCAGCTCCATGCAATCTATTGCTCCCACGTCAGTTGCAGAGGCGCTGGCTGTAGTGTCTTTCTATGGGATGACTGACAGCAGGTCCAAAAACTATAAATCACTATTGTAAGACCGCGGTTTAATTTCCCTTTTATTAAAGGGGCGTTCGGCGGATCCTAGATTAATAGTAGTGATCAGTATTATAAATTAGGCTTACGAACAGGGGCGGATCAATATCTGGTGACATTACCGAGGAGCCGAGCGCTGCCTGTCAGAGACCTGTTTACACAGGAGCTTCTCACGTGCAGAGAGGAAAAAACTAATGGAGAAGTGAATGTAAACAGGAGATGCAGAGACTATGGAGCTCCGCACATCAAGACTTCCGCTCGTCGCTGATGACGTCGACACAATGCACGAGGGCCCCATCCCCAGGGGCAGATGTCCTGGTGCGCAGCATCTGCTACACAACCTCCTATGCTGTGATATCCTGTGTCTGCGCACACACTATTCCATATATCCTGGTTCAGTATATTATATGCAATTAAGGGTCCATTCACACGTCCGTTGTTTCTTTCCTGATCTGTTCCGTTTTTTGCGGAACAGATCTGGACCAGATCTGTACCCATTCATTTTCAATGGGTCCTGAAAAAAAATCAGACATTGAGCTGTCCGATTTTTTTCAGGACCCATTGAAAATGAATGGGTACAGATCTGGTCCAGATCTGTTCCGCAAAAAACGGAACAGATCAGGAAAGAAACAACGGACGTGTGAATGGACCCTAAGGCCTCCTGCACGCCACTGTATCCGTTTTGCGGTCTGCAAATAGCGGATCCGCAAAATATAGATACGGTCCGTGTGTATCCTGCAATTTTTTCGGGACCCACTGTTAAAAAGCCTATAATTGTCCGCAAAATAGATAAGAATAGGTCAGGTTCTATAATTTGCGGCGCTGACGCACAGATGTGGACAGCGCACAGATGTCATCAGTTTTTTTTTTTTTGCAGACCCTTAGAAATGAATAGGTCTGTGGGCGGATCAGACATGGACCAAAAATACGTACGATGGTGTGCATGAGGCCTAATGCACACTACCGTGTCCAATCCTCATTTTTATATTTTTTTGCAGATTGCACGCGGACCCCTTTATGGCTATGGGCCTGCATAAACAAAACTGACTGCACATGGATGACGTCCGTCCGCATCCGTGTGTACAATCCACAAAAAGACACAGCATCTCCTATTATTGGCCCAAAAAACAACGCAACAAGGACATCATCCGTGTTTTGCTGACTGCAAAACGGATGCGGTTATGTGCATGAGGCCCACAAAAAGTATTAGAAACAGTGTCAAACCTGGCCATGAGCTCAGTACATACTAACTCCAGGCAAGAGAGGCGCTGGTATAGACAACAGCCATGTTTTTCTAATCTTGTACAACCTCTTAATGAGCATGCAATTTTTTTTTTTTTTTAGCTATAAGTTTTTTTAATTTTTTCGTCAATATAGCCATATTGAGAAGGGGGGGGGGGGGGATTTATGTTTTTTGTAGTTGTAGTTTTGAATGACAACATTTTGGGGCACATATATCTCACCGATTAACTTATATCTTTATTCTCTGGGTCAGTAAAATTACATCGATACCAAATACATTTTCTTTTTAAATATTTTACTTCTTTTGCGCAATAAACTCTCTTTAAGGGTACTTTCACACTAGCGTTTTTCTTTTCCGGCACTGAGTTCCGTCCTAGGGGCTCAATACCGGAACAGAACTGATCAGTTTTATCCCCATGCATTCTGAATGGAGAGCGATCTGTTCAGGATGCATCAGGACGTCTTCAGTTCAGTCACTGAACGGCGTTTTGGACGGAGGAAATACCGCAGCATGCTACAGTATTATCTCCGTCTAAAATTCCGGATCAGTTGCACTAATTTACATTGAAATGTATTAGTGCCGGATCCGTCCTTCCGGTCTGCGCAAAAATGTGAAAAAAATTTAAACTGATCCGTTTGTCCGTATAACAAACGGAGAGACGGATCTGTTCTTGCAATGCATTTGTGAGACGGATCCGCAAATACTATCCGTTTGCATGCAGATTGCCGGATCGCTCTGCCGCAAGTGTGAAAGTAGCCTAAAAATATATATATTGCATCGCCATATCCCATGACCCATAACTTTTTTATTTTTCGTTCTATGGAGATTTTAGCAGGACGACTTGCACTTTTTATTAGGGTACATAACACTTTTTGATTGCTTTTTTTTGTGGCAAATATGCAAAAAACAAGAATTCGAGCTTTCATTTTATTTTTTACAGCATTCACCATATGGGATAAATTACATGATAATTGTGTAGTGTGGGTTATTATAGGTGCAGCGATACCAAATATGTGAAGGGGATTTTCTTTTAGCAATTTTTCCATTGAAACACTTTTTTCCAATAGAAAAAGGTGTATTTTTAAACTTGATATATTTTTAATCATTTTGAACTTTAAAAAAAAACTACTTACAAGGAGACTTTCATAGGCGATCTGTTGATTACTTCTATTAAACATTGCATTGCGTGGAGCTATAGTGACATCCTCCGCTCCCTCTGTAAACGCTTAAATGCTGCGGTCATTATTGCCTGCGGCATCTAAGGGGTTAGGATCGACCCTTCTGCCGGTCCCGGCCATTACAGCAGGAGTCTATGTGTCCCATGCATTACAGCAGGAGTCTATGTTCTCCACTGCATGGGACACATAGACTGGGCCGCCCAATATAAAGCACCTTGGTGACCGCTATAAAAAGGTGTATTGCTGGTCACTAAGGGAGTTAAACACCTCATCAGCAGAGATCAATGCTCTAAGAAACAAAATTTGGATTTCATTAATGTATCCAAATTCCCTCAGCAACTAGAAGGTCCTTCCATGGACCCGGTTTACTTTCGGCAGCCTTTAAATCTCCAGATGTGGGATGATAAAATATGGTTTTACAAGTTCATTATTAATCTTCACCTGCAAAGCAGTAAGTACACTGAGAGACCAGTACTCAGCACTGAGAGACCAGTACTCAGCACCGTGCATGTATTAAAATCAAGCTGGTGGCAGGGTTCCTCACCTCTTCCCCTTCGCCCTCAGGCCGCATCGCATCTTCCAGCTGCAGAGGCAGGCGGGGTTCAGCTGCGCTGATCACGTAGATCTGAAAGTCAGAACAGAAATAACATGAGCGGAAGCAGAGCCTGTTGTGATAGACACGCGGCCAATACTATACGCCGCGTGCACAAACACCTGGCCATCACAATACGCTGCACGCACAGACAGCCATGGCCGCGCAAGGAAACGTGGTGGGAATTGAAACCTGGTCTATAGGTAACTGGGGAGATGAGCAGATGTTGTACACGGCTGTAATTACCCAAAATGCTCCATGTGGCTGCAGCAGTTATAGGACATTAGTCAGCCAATTGTCCAAGTAAAAATACTAGTATGGCCTCACACACACAACTGCGTGCCGGCCTTGGAGGCCACAAAGCACGGGCGGCGACTGTGTGCCCGCTGTCTGCAGACCGATATCCGCAAAAAAGTAGCTCATGCACTACTTTTCTGAGGTGGGGAGGCACAGACAGAAAACCCACGGAAGCACTCCGTAGTGCTTCTGATCTGTGCCTCCATACCGCATAGTACCTGCCGGGCTACAGACCCATGAATGGGTCCGCATCCGTGATACGGTGCGCATGCGGCCGGTGACAGTATATTGGGGACCCGTTGTTTGTGGGCCGCAATATGGGCATGGCCAGCACACAAAGGTCGTGTGCATGAGGCCTTAGTTGGAGAAGGGAGTAGTATTATCACTGCCGCTGTTCTGGACTGAGAGGATTGTACAGGTGAAGAATATGGACAAAAACTGAACTGAAAACAGGTAAAACTGTGAACAGTTTTTCCCGCACTGTTATTGGCACCCTGCCGCTCCGCACTGAATCGAGTATGGGCACCCTTCAAGACAGCCCATCAATGAGGTTTTTATTACTGAATTGGTTGTGGTATTAAAGGGGTTCTGCAGTTCTTTTAAACTGATGATCTATCCTCTGGATAGATCATCAGCATCTGATCAGTGGTGGTCAGACACCCGGGACCCCTGCCGATCAGCTTTTTGAGAAGGCAGCGGCGCTCTCGGTTTTCCTCAGGCCAAGTGACATCACGACTATTATCACTGGCCTGGGCGCGGCTAAGCTCCATTCAAGTGAACAGAGCTTAGCCGCTCCCAGGCCAGTGATACTATTCGTGACGTCACTGAGCCTGAGGGAAACCGAGAGCGCCGCTGCCTTCTCAAACAGCTGATCGGCGGGGGTCCCGGGTGTCGGACCCCTGCCGATCAGATGCTGATTATCTATTCAGAGGATAGATCATCAGTTTAACTAATTCCGCCCGTGTGCCTTCCGCAATTTGTGGAACGTAACAGGGGGCCCATTATAGAAATGCCTGTTTTGCGGACAAGAATAGGACAGGACAGGCATCTTTTGCGGACCCATTGAAATGAATGGTTCCGTATACGGACCGTATGCGGAACGCAGAAAATGGCCCATATACGGAACGCAAAATACGTTTGTGTGAACGAGCCCTAACCATCAGCCACGTCTGAACTCCGCACAGCTGACACCCGCCGGGACCCCTGCCATCAGCTGCTATGGATGGGATGACGCTGTGTATGTCTATAGTCACTTCCTGAACCAATCGCTTACCCTCTCAATGTGAAGCTCAACGTCTTGCTGGGTGCAGCTCTCGATTTTCTGGTCCACCTTACGCACAATTGCCTCCACGTCGATGATGCTTTCCTTGGTGATGCTAAAGCCGAGCACAACAGACAAAGCAAACGTTCAGTTCTGACCAATGGGAGGTTGTAAAACAACTCTCAAATTTCAAAAACTGTTTCTCTAATGCCAACTAAAGGTGGCACCAGAGTGAGTTTTCTTCCTTGGATGCACTGCCTGTAAGATTTCTGACACCTGCTGGCTCTCCACAAGGACAACGAGTGCCTTCCAAAAAATACCATCATGGTGCTCATGAAGACACATTTTGCACAAAAACAACAGCTAGTTGGCCACCTTCCACATGGGTGGTTGCACATCTAGGTTTCTTTATAAAAAGCGGAGTTTTTTTCCAGACCCCCCCCTTCCCCAAAAAATAAAATAAAAAATGAAATATGGGAAGGAACGATCAATGACGATCACTTAATTTTATTTTTTTATACTTTTAACTATTAAAAAGCTTCACAATTTGCTTGATTTGTGAAGAAACGAGGAAGTGTTGTCCCAGTTTGCTATGATGGTGCTAATTTTTCCTGTTCACCCACCAAATCATCCATGTGTATAAGGGCCCGCTCAGACCGACACCCCGGTCACTGAGTATTGGGCCTTCTATCCTGTGTAAAGCGATGCAGAAACTCATGCACGGTGAACCACGTGCTACCTGCAGACGCTTATCACCCAGTGTAACCTTTACAGAGACGCTCCCCTTATTAATGGACCGCCATGTGGCTGCACGAACATACCAGTCTATGCATTAATAGCATCGCACTGGGGTAAGGTTGCGGGTTGTCTCCATCAATGCTGAACATAAAACGTCAGCCTAAACAAATCCAGGAAAGATGGCACCAAAATAGCTTAATAAGCCAGAACAAACAAACAGAAAAAGAAGAGAGATAGCAATCTAATGGGAGAGCAGAGGTCACATCCTGGACCCTGAGTCTGCAGGAAGAAAGTAAAAGTCCTGCTAATGAGTGCAATGACCGACTTACATAAAACTGCACATAAACCTGTCCGCCAATGACCGCTGCAGATTATTGAGCTGCTGATACAACCTCCATAGCTGTGGCAAACACTGCTCGGCCAAGCAGAACTGCTGCCAGACTGATCATGTTGGTATGATCCAACAAGACCAAGTCGGTCTGAAAATCTTAAGGGGGTTGTCCAAAGTTTAAAAGAAAAAAACGCCATATAAACGTCTCGCCACTCCTGCTCCGATGCCTGCTGTAGGCCATTCATCATTCACATGACCATTGCAGCTGATCACTGGCCTCAGCAGTCATCAATGTATGAATGGCATGTGAAAGCTGAGGCCCCTGATTGGCTGCGGTAGCCATGTGTCCAATGAACGGCACGTGGCCGCTGCAGGCCTGGCAAGGATTGGAGCGGAGAGGACATTGAAAATGGGAGTGTGGTTTTTTGTTTTTTTCCTGTCATTTCAGCCTGCTTCTCTCTGGCACTCTCTTGGAAACCTCCTTCATGGCTCATGCACATGGCTTTATTTTGGATCCCAAAGTAATAGGTCATTCATATAAAATCTATGACTTCGTACGCTACCTCCTTATACCTTGAATTTCCTATGGTAGCATGTTCTTCCATGCTGTATTATTGATGTATACTCCCCGAAAAGCCCTTTACAGAGGCACAGGCTGCCTAATTCAGGACCACCGGGACTATATCTGGCCATTCAGGACCATTCACATGAGGCCTTCAAAGCAGGAATTGGTTGGTCAATCAAAACCAGTAAGATTTCTTGGCCATGAATTTCTCCAAGAAAAGGTTGGTGTCCGATTCTTCACATGACTGTGGCTACCTTAAAGGGGTTGTGCAACAAGGTTTTTTTTTTGGCACCCCCCCCCCCCCCCCTCTCCCACACACAATTTGGCCAGACCAGTAAAGAGGAGCTTACTTACCTGCTTTACGGCATTGGCTACAGGCCTGTGATGCTCCGCTGTAAACATCTGGTTTGACATTATTGCTGCCAATCACTGGCTGCGGCAGTAACTAGCTCCCCTTACGTCATGACAAATGACGTCATCACGGCCTGTGATTGGCTGCAGGCGATGCCAAATCGGATGTTTACAGGGAGGGAGCCCGCTGGGACACTGCAGTCCGGGAAAAGAAGGAGCGGGGGGGAGCTAGTGCAGTAAGTAAGGTTCTCTTTACAGGTCCGACCAAGTGGGGCAGGAGAAGGTTGCACAACCCCTTTAAAGTGATGGCGTATTGCTAGGATAGACCATCACTTAATGAGCGGTGGAGGTCTGGTCACTGCAACCCCCACTGATCCGGAGCATTAAGGCAGCACGGTGGCTCCGACCACGGACAGGACCTGCATGGAGATGGTATGTTCTCCTCATGTTTGTGTGGGTTTCTTCCTGCATTCCAAAGACATTCAGAAAATGTCAGTGCTATAAAGGTGTGTAAAATAAAACAATAATTAAGGGGCTGCAGGAGTCATCATGTGGCCCCTTTTATGCACAGCGCAGCCCTGGTCAAATGAATGGGGCCGGCTGCACTTCTCCGCACAGACAGGAGCCTGGGGTCAAAGATGCACTAAACCATTACGCCGCTCCTTTATTTTCAGGGGGTCCTGTATATTCTGCACCGGATGGCAATGTCACAGGACCTCATAAAGCGCCATAGACGCCCGAGACTGGCATATCCAATAAGAGCCGTCACCTTGAGTCGGTCAGCCTAGGAGATACCGATGGCACTTCTTATCTTGCTATAGGAGAAATTTCCAAAACAGAAATAATAAATCAAAACAAATGTGAACAGGTAGATATAGTGATAAATATCCCACAACACGGGATGGGGTAGTACTGTAGGCAAGGTTGTGGAGGTAAAGTGGGGACCTTTCCCTGATACCCACCCTACACTGTATAGCCCTGCCTACAGAACAGAATAGCCGCCCCGATAGGGGCGATCCCGTGTTCAGGAACCTCCTAAAAACCCTTGGATGGCTCTGAAGAAGAATTTTAGGGGCAACCTGGATAAGGCGCCCTAAAGCGGGTCTATTCAATGACCTACTATAAATACCGAAAATAATAAATGCTGAGCACATCAAGATGGATAAATGCTGGAGACATAACAATAAATGTACGCTCAGTGCAACTTCTGCAATGTCGGATTCAATAGTTATTTGCCCGAAAGGCGCCTTCTGCTTCCAATGATCATAACATTCAAAGTATAGGTCCCTTCAGCCCAATGCATTACGTGGGCTCATCAGGGGACGCACATGCAGTGCTTAAATAAACATCCAAAAAGTTTTTCACATGAATAATCCGACCTCGTGTCTAGCAATTTCTTTGCAACACCAATTAGTTATGAGTCAGTAATGAAATCTGATGAGACACTAATTCAGCAAATAGAAAACAATAATAAAGTTGGGCCCATGAGGCTGATAACCCCCCACACTCAAAGGCAGATGAATGGTATACGTCCTCACAGGAGAGGCCACATGGATACTGCTCAGTCTGTTATTATCAGAGTGACAGATACTTGCGTGCCCCATATGTTTAACCCGAAGTGCTGGGGAAGAGAACCCGCCACTCCACTATACCGACTCACCACGTGGCGCATATGCCGCAGCGGCCCACTGACGCTACCGAACCACAACTACACTGGCTGGTTATCTTCCCCAGCACTTCGGGTTAAACATATGGGGCACGCAAGTATCTCTGCATGTGTGTCCCTTGATGAGCGCACGTAATGCATTGGGCGAAACGCGTTGGGATGAAGGGACCTATAGTTTGAATGTTATGATCATTGGAAGCAGAGGTTGCACTGAGCGTACATTTATTGTTATGTATCCAGCATTTATCCATCTTGGTGTACTCAGCATTTATTTATTATTTTATGTACTCAGCAATTATTATTTTCGGTATTTATAGTAGGTCTAGTAGGTACAGGTGACATCAGACATTACAGAGAAACAGCGCCACCCTTGTCCATAGGTTGTTCCTGGTAATGCACAGCAGCAGTAGACTCGTATGGAAGAGTTTGAGTCATAGACAGAAACCGTGCCGTGCTTTAGGGCACCTTATCCAGGTTGCCCCTAAAATTCTTTTTCAGGGCCATCCAAGGGTTTTTAGGAGGTTCCTGAACTCGGGATCGCCCCTATCCGGGCGGCTATTCCGTTCTGTAGGCAGGGCTATACAGTATAGGGTGAGTATCTGGGAAAGGTCCCCACTTTACCACCACAACCTTGCCTACAGTACTACCCCATCCCGTATTGTGGAATATTTATCACCATATCTACTTGTTCACATTTGGTTTGATTATTTCTGTTTTGGAAATTTCTCTTTTTTTTTTTTGGGGGGGGGGGGGTAATTTTAGTATTTAGAATAAAGGCTACGCTTTAAATTAGGTTGGTACTCTGTGAATAGTCTATTTGGATTCATACCACCTGAGTATATTCACCCTCTGAAGGGTTACTGTCTTAGCTGTGACACCTTATCAGGGTCCCGGATGTAATCCCGGCAGCCGCAGCATGGAGCGCATCAATTACATGAAGATCTTTGAGTACAGTGGTTCTACAACGTGGAAGGACCGAGCTTCCATTACAAGCCCCGATTTACATATTATTCATCTGCAAAGCCCCAGCCGGGTGCCTGCGGGGACCCTGCTGTTCTCCATGCATTAAGCGGAACACAGCCTTGTTATTGCAGGAAATTAACAAGGCCACAAAAAACCCATCAAGCTAATTGCTATGACTGAACATACAGCCCCTCCATCCACTGATCAAAGCGGCCCGAGCAATTTTCTGCCTTGTCCTGGAACATAAAAGAGTCATTCTGAAATACAGCTGAGGGCCGAGGTACCTGGGGGGGGGGCACACATGAAGGTAGCCCACTCTGGTGGGATTAGCCTGCAGTAATGATAGGACCACGTCAGTCAGCCTGTGTGCTGGGTGTTCCTGCATCCAGCCGTACCCCCGGGGGACGCGCTTTCACTGACCCCTTTGTCATGTGAAGTGTCAGGAGAATCATTAGTCAGGGAACTAATGACTGCCTTGAAGATGGTGACAATATACATGACAAATCTGCCATCCCCGTGCATTCATTAGGCCCTTGAGTGGCTTCTGAAACAAGCGTTTTACAGATGTTTTTGGGGGAAGGGGGGCGAAAGCAATGGATAAAAGCTCATGCACAAGACCAGATTTTGCATCTACGTTCGATCCTCATCTTTTGCAGATAGCACATGCACCCGCAAAATTGTGGACTGCAATGTGCATGAAGCCTTATCCATATTGTTGGACCCTTCATTCAGCTGACCACCCCCCAACAATATATCAGACCATAATTCCAACCTCTGGCTGTGCAGCTGTTTCAAAACTACAACTCCTAGCATGCCCTGAGAGTTGTAGTCTGATTTTAAGGGGCTTTGCATAATCTCTTTTTCTTGGAAGGATTCCCACAAAAATGAGAGTGTCCAAGTCTGCTAGGACCCCCCAGCAATCAGCTTTAACATGTGGGAAAACCTAGCAGCTAGCCTTCTATTTTCCTGCAGCGCCTCCGCAGGGGAAATGAAGCGTTGCATGATATCCATTAAAATCGATGTAATGCACAGACATGCTGGGTCCTCCAGAGTGGGATCAGCTCTCTGAAGCCGCTGAGCTTTCTAAGCAGCACCAACATATTCTGCAGCGCAATGCAAGGAGACAGTACGTGTACAGGTGACATCAGACATTACAGAGAAACAGCGCCACCCTTGTCCATAGGTTGTTCCTGGTATTGCACAGCAGCAGTAGACTCGTATGGAAGAGTTTGAGTCATAGACAGAAACCGTGCCGAAAGGTATCTGGAAAGTGAAAGTGCCTCGTGTGTAACAGGACAGTCACCATGTGTGAGTTTACATGGTATTTTATTAGTTACTGGAGGTTGAAAAACATTTGTAATGAAGCCACATGAAAAAGGATTCTGAGAAATCAGGACGTGGAGTTCCCCATGTTCACCCTGCCAGGACGTTGTATGCCATCTGACGTCACTAGATGCCTGCTAAACCGGGAAGTGGCATCTCACTCATCTCCAAATGTGACACCTGAGAAAACGAGGGGAGTGGTTGTCACTTCACAGAGTTCAAATTCTGGCTGTCTACAGCCACCACTAGGGGGAGCTAAAGAGGGTTTTCCAATTTTAAGCTAATAAAGCTTAAATGGGGTTTTACGGCATGCAGGGTTTTTATGGCCTATCCTCAGGACAGGTCATCAGTGTCAGATTGATAGGGGTCTGACTCTCTGCACCCCCTGTAGATCATCCATTTGAAGGAGCCCCAAGCACTCGTGTGGGCGCTATGTGTAATCTTCCTTGTTTACATGGGGCTGACGATCAGCACGCCAGTGCAATATGTTGCAGCTTCGTCCTGTTCACTTGAATGGGATGAAGGTGTAAGATCCTGCACTGCTGTTACTAAGCACAGGTAGAGCGCTCCATGGAATCAATGAAGAGACTGCAGACGAGCGCCGCGGCTGACCGAAGGCCGCGCAGAGCGTCAGATCCTCAGCCATCTCATATTTATGGCTCGTTATTGGAATTTGTAGTGAACGTCTCCTTTGCAAAATATCGGTGAAAACTTCGGGGAGGGTTGAATTTATTAAGACTAGAGTAAGATGCGTCCAAGTTATTATGAGGCATATAATTTTGGCGCATCTTGTTCATGTGCCAGAACATGAAATCTGCACCAGCGAGGATCCGGCAAAGATTTCTGCCATAAAGTGAGCCATAAGTTTTTGTAAATTTGTCAGAGCGCTTAGAACCCTCCCTAAAAATGAGGAACATTTACATCCAAAAGTTGCCATTCTTCTATGCCAAAGGGTGCGTCGCCTCAATTCCACATTGACTTCATTGGGGAAGAACATATGATACTCCCCTCACTGTTTATTACCCCCCCTTCATCATTAGCCCTGGAAACGTGACGTCATCGGCAGAGATGAAGACAGACGCAGCAGTTTGTTTTGGTGAATCAGTCACTCTCTCGCCTCCGTTAAGGTAACGTGCGTCTTCCCATACATAGATCTTGAGGGGCCCCGGGAGACTAAACATCTATTACTGGCTCTTCCTCCTTCCCGGACTAAATATAAAAAAAACGGAGGAAATGGAGAAAAAAAACAAGACAATGCCAGTAAAAACAATGTCATGACAGCAACGCGCTTGTTTACTGGGGATGAATCACTGGAGGTAAGTCAAAGCAAGACTCCAAATCAGCAGACACCGATCCGAATAAGAGCATTTTACCCCCAAAACCAATCAAAGGTTTTTTTCTGGCAGTAGAATACTTAATATCTATAATCAGGATAGATATATAACGGTGGGGGTCCAACTTCTGGCACCCCACATCTCTTATTATTCCTGCTAGAAGTTATGAATGAATTGCTAGCAGTCTGCAGTAAGGGTACAGAGGGGAGGTAACCAGTTGGGGGTGTGTCCCTGCACAGACTCACTCTATCCAATCAGTGCTGCCATTTTCAGTCTGTGCAGGGACACACCCCCAACTGGTTACCTCCCTCTGTGCCCTTACTGCAGACTGCTAGAAATTCATTCATAACCTCTAGCAAGAATAATAAAGGAATGGCACAACGTAGAGTCATAAGAATAGATGCTCCAGAACTGTTATTACATGGGGAATGCATGAAGCTATTAGAACAGACATGTCAGGGGAGGTGACAGGTCCTTTTTAACCACCTCCGGACCGCCTAACGCAGGATTGCGTTCCGGAGGTGGCAGCGCTGCGCAGAGTCACGCATATACGCGTCATCTCGCGAGACGCGAGATTTCGCTCCAAGCCGGCCCGCGCATGCGCATCGCGGGCCGGCAAAATTCAAAGAACAAGTTCGTCACCAGCCTGCCAGCAACGATCATTGGCTGGCAGGCTGGCGATTTTCAAAAAATCCAATCCAAAGTCATATAACAGATCATATTAGTAAATATGATCTGTTATATGGCTTGTCTGCTCCTGTGCTGGTCCTTTTCGTCGGTTGGATCCAGCACAGGAGCAGACTGAACTGTGAGTACACCAAACACTACACCTTAGCCCCAGATCACCCACCTGCACCCCAATTAACCCTTTGATCACCCCTTTGATCGCCCCTGTCAATCACTAGTGAAAGGAAAAAAAGTGATCAGTGTAAACTGTCACTTTTTTTTTTTCACTGGTATTGGCTGTTAGGTTTTAGGGATAGTTTAGGCCCCTTGGTTAGGTAGTTAGCGTCAGTTAGCGCCCACCCCACCGCACCGCAGTCACTTTTATTCGCTGTTTAGCGTATCGCTAATCAGCATTTGTACTTTTATAGTATCTGTAAGTGATCAAAACTGATCACGGTCAGATCTATAATAGTATTAGTGTCACCTTAGCTCGCCCTCCACCCAAAACGCAGTGTTTGCCCGATCAGGCCTGATCGGTCGCCCACACGTGCGTTCACCCACGCCCGCCCCACCGCAGTGACAAAAAATTATTATTTTTTGATCACTGCACATTCATTTTACACGCACTGCGGCGATAAAAAAATCAGTTTTGATATTTTTTATCAACCGCAGCAGCCTCCGGTACTTCGCTAGCCTCCCCTTTGTAAGACAGGTTTGCTTTTTTTCTTGGGTAGTCTCAGGGAATACCCCTAAATTTAGTAGTCCAAAATGTCAAACAGGGGGTATTCTTCTGAAGAGGCCTACAGGATTCTGACCCAGTCGGATGAGGAGTGGGAACCCTCATCTGACGAATCTAGCGGGTCAGAATATGAACCTGTGGAAAGCAGTGGCTCTCTGACCCAAAGTTCGGACGAGGAGGTGGAGGTCCCTGGCAGCACCAGGCGTACCCGGCCCCATGTCGCTAGACCACAGGTTACGCAGGATCCGCTTCAAGAGCAGCAGAGTGGGGCTGTCGCTGCCGGATCACGTGGTGAGGCATACACCAGCAGCGCAGCCCTTCCTGGACCTAGTACCAGCACTGCCGTACAACCTGGTGAAGTAGCGAGCACCAGAAGGGCAGTTGAAGCTGGTACGGTGGCACGTGCAATAGTTACCCCGTCGCAGCCACCGCAAAGACGGGCCCGTAGAGCCCCTAGAGTCCCTGAGGTGCTGGCAAATCCTGATTGGCAGTCACCAACTTCAGCCGCACCAGTAGTTCCCCCTTTCACCGCCCAGTCTGGAGTTCGGGTTGAGACGGCTCAAATCGGTTCGGCCCTGGGATTTTTTGAGCTGTTCTTGACTGCGGAGCTCTTGGACTTAGTCGTGGCAGAGACCAACCAGTATGCCACACAATTTATAACCGCTAACCCGGGAAGCTATTATGCCCAGCCTTTCCGGTGGAAACCAGTCCAAGTTTCCGAGCTTAAAATTTTTTTGGGCCTTCTCCTCAACATGGGCCTGACAAAAAAGCATGAATTGCGGTCATATTGGTCAACGCACCCAATTCATCACATGCCCATGTTCTCTGCTGCTATGTCCAGGACACGATTTGAGACCATCCTACGTTTTCTGCATTTTAGCGACAATACCACCTCCCGTCCCAGAGGCCACCCTGCTTTTGACCGGCTCCACAAAATTCGGCCCCTCATAGACCATTTCAACCTGAAATTTGCAGATTTGTATACCCCTGAGCAAAACATCTGCGTAGACGAGTCCCTAATACATTTTACCGGGCGCCTTGGCTTCAAACAATACATCCCAAGCAAGCGTGCCCGGTATGGGGTCAAATTGTATAAGCTCTGTGAAAGGGCCACAGGCTATACCCACAAATTTCGGATCTATGAGGGAAAAGATCAGACCCTGGAGCCGGTCGGTTGCCCTGACTACCTGGGGAGCAGTGGGAAGACAGTCTGGGACTTGGTGTCACCCTTATTCGGCAAGGGGTACCATCTTTATGTGGACAATTTCTACACAAGTGTGGCCCTCTTTAGGCATTTGTTTCTAGAACGGATTTGCGCCTGTGGCACCATGCGAACTAGTCGCGTGGGCTTCCCCCAACGGCTTGTAACCACCCGTCTTGCAAGGGGGCAGAGGGCTGCCTTGTGTAACGAAGAACTGCTCGCGGTGAAATGGAGAGACAAGCGTGACGTTTACATGCTCTCCTCCATTCACGCAGACACGACAATCCAAATTGAGCGAGCAACCCGTGTCATTGAAAAGCCCCTCTGTGTCCACGACTATAATGCGCTCATGGGAGGGGTGGACTTCAATGACCAGATGTTGTCTCCGTATTTAGTTTCCCGCAGAACCAGACGCTGGTATAAGAAGGTGTCTGTATATTTAATTCAATTGGCGCTCTACAATAGTTTTGTTCTCTACAGTAAGGCTGGGAGAACAGGATCCTTCCTCAAATTCCAGGAAGAGATCATCGAGAACCTCCTTTACCCAGGAGGTTCCGTGGCCCCATCCACCAGTGTAGTTAGCCGTCTACACGAGCGACATTTCCCCAGTGTCGTTCCTGGTACCTCAACCCAACCGTCACCCCGAAAAAGATGTCGTGTCTGTAGCAGGAGTGGAATAAGGCGTGACACCCGCTATTTCTGTCCTGACTGTGCTGACCACCCTGCCCTATGCTATGGAGAGTGTTTCCGGAAGTACCACACACAGGTACACTTAGCATAGGGATCACATCTCACCAGGACAGGCACACAGGGCTATTAGGGCCCATTCACTCACAGCTGCTGCAAACCTCTCCTTTCACCTGGGATAAAGTGCATAATGTACTTCGCCACATCTTTGGGCGATTTGCGCTTTGCACATTGTCCCATGGGGAAGGAGAGGTTTGTTCTATAAAAGGTAAAAAAAACTAAACAAAAAAAAAAATACCGGTAAGTAAAAAAGTTAAATGTTCAGTTAAAAAAGTTTAAAAAAAGTTTCTATGTTCTGTTCAACAGTTAATAAAGTTATTGCTTTGCGGCCTGGTTTTTTCTTTTTTGTTTTGTTTTTTTTACCTTTCAGGTGGACCAACCGATCGACTAGCTGCAGCACTGATGTGCATTCGGACAGAAGCATTGCGCTGCTGTCAGATTACACGCAAGTCGGTGTATGCGGCGCTGCAAGACGAGATTTCTCCTCTGCAGTAAAAGATACGTTTGCCGAGGCATATGAGCTGAGGAGGTGGCGGTGTTCATATACTTTGGCAAACACTTTGTATATATAAAAAAAAAAATCCCGGCAATGATTTATTCATCCACATCGATTGATGTGAATGGAGAAATCTGGTTTGCCAGGGCATACGAGCTGAAGTGGGTATGGATGTTGGGCGGAGCTCCTATGTCCTGGCAGACGCCTTTCCCCTCCTTTTTCTTTTTTTGGCAGAGATTTTTTCATCCACATTGATCGATGCGAATGAAGAAATCTGTGCCGTTCATTTTTTTCTTTCAGCCCAGAGGCTGAACGGAAAAAAAAAATCTCATTACCCGTATGCTCAATATAAGGAGAATAGCAGAAACTCCTAATGCTGGGCATACATGTAATGATTGCGGAGACCCTCAAATGCCAGGGCAGTACAAACACCCCACAAATAACACCATTTTGGAAAGAAGACACCCCAAGGTATTCGCTGAGGGGCATATTGAGTCCATGAAAGATTGAAATTTTTGTCCCAAGTTAGCGGAAAGGGAGACTTTGTGAGAACAAAATCAAAAAAATCAATTTCCGCTAACTTGTGCCAAATTTTTTTTTTTTCAATGAACTCGCCATGCCCCTCATTGAATACCTTGGGGTGTCTTCTTTCCAAAATGGGGTCACATGTGGGGTATTTATACTGCCCTGGCATTTTAGGGGCCCCAAAGCGTGAGAAGAAGTCTGGTATCCAAATGTCTAAAAATGCCCTCCTAAAAGGAATTTGGGCACCTTTGCCCACCTAGGCTGCAAAAAAGTGTCACACATGTGGTATCTCCGTATTCAGCAGAAGTTGGGGAATATGTTTTGGGGTGTCATTTTACATATACCCATGCTGGGTGAGATAAATATCTTGGTCAAATGCCAACTTTGTATAAAAAAAATGGGAAAAGTTGTCTTTTGCCAAGATATTTCTCTCACCCAGCATGGGTATATGTAAAAAGACACCCCAAAACACATTCCCCACCTTCTCCTGAGTACGGAGATACCAGATGTGTGACACTTTTTTGCAGCCTAGGTGGGCAAAGGGGCCCACATTCCAAAGAGCACCTTTCGGATTTCACAGGTCATTTACCTACTTACCAGACATTAGGGCCCCTGGAAAATGCCAGGGCAGTATAACTACCCCACAAGTGACCCCATTTTGGAAAGAAGACACCCCAAGGTATTCCGTGAGGGGCATGGCAAGTTCCTAGAATTTTTTATTTTTTGTCACAAGTTAGTGAAAAATTATGATTTTTATTTTTTTTTTTTTTTTCATACAAAGTCTCATATTCCACTAACTTGTGACAAAAAATAAAAACTTCCATGAACTCACTATGCCTATCAGCGAATACCTTGGGGTCTCTTCTTTCCAAAATGGGGTCACTTGTGGGGTAGTTATACTGCCCTGGCATTCTAGGGGCCCAAATGTGTGGTAAGGAGTTTGAAATCAAATTCAGTAAAAAATGACCTATGAAATCCAAAAGGTGCTCTTTGGAATGTGGGCCCCTTTGCCCACCTAGGCTGCAAAAAAGTGTCACACATCTGGTATCCCCGTACTCAGGAGAAGTTGAGGAATGTGTTTTGGGGTGTCATTTTACATATACCCATGCTGGGTGAGATAAATATCTTGGTCAAATGCCAACTTTGTATAAAAAAATGGGAAAAGTTGTCTTTTGCCAAGATATTTCTCTCACCCAGCATGGGTATATGTAAAATGACACCCCAAAACACATTCCCCACCTTCTCCTGAGTACGGAGATACCAGATGTGTGACACTTTTTTGCAGCCTAGGTGGGCAAAGGGGCCCATATTCCAAAGAGCACCTTTCGGATTTGACAGGTCATTTTTTTCAGAATTTGATTTCAAACTCCTTACCACACATTTGGGCCCCTAGAATGCCAGGGCAGTATAACTACCCCACAAGTGACCCCATTTTGGAAAGAAGACACCCCAAGGTATTCCGTGAGGGGCATGGCAAGTTCCTAGAATTTTTATTTTTTGTCACAAGTTAGTGGAAAATGATGATTTTTATTTTTTATTTTTTTTCATACAAAGTCTCATATTCCACTAACTTGTGACAAAAAATAAAAATTTCCATGAACTCACTATGCCCATCAGCGAATACCTTGGGGTGTCTTCTTTCCAAAATGGGGTCACTTGTGGGGTAGTTATACTGCCCTGGCATTCTAGGGGCCCAAATGTGTGGTAAGGAGTTTGAAATCAAATTCTGAAAAAAATGACCTGTCAAATCCGAAAGGTGCTCTTTGGAATATGGGCCCCTTTGCCCACCTAGGCTGCAAAAAAGTGTCACACATCTGGTATCTCCGTACTCAGGAGAAGGTGGGGAATGTGTTTTGGGGTGTCATTTTACATATACCCATGCTGGGTGAGAGAAATATCTTGGCAAAAGACAACTTTTCCCATTTTTTTATACAAAGTTGGCATTTGACCAAGATATTTATCTCACCCAGCATGGGTATATGTAAAAAGACACCCCAAAACACATTCCTCAACTTCTCCTGAGTACGGGGATACCAGATGTGTGACACTTTTTTGCAGCCTAGGTGGGCAAAGGGGCCCACATTCCAAAGAGCACCTTTTGGATTTCATAGGTCATTTTTTACTGAATTTGATTTCAAACTCCTTACCACACATTTGGGCCCCTAGAATGCCAGGGCAGTATAACTACCCCACAAGTGACCCCATTTTGGAAAGAAGAGACCCCAAGGTATTCGCTGATGGGCATAGTGAGTTCATGGAAGTTTTTATTTTTTGTCACAAGTTAGTGGAATATGAGACTTTGTATGAAAAAAAAAAAAAAAAAAAAAAATCATAATTTTTCACTAACTTGTGACAAAAAATAAAAAATTCTAGGAACTCGCCATGCCCCTCACGGAATACCTTGGGGTGTCTTCTTTCCAAAATGGGGTCACTTGTGGGGTAGTTATACTGCCCTGTCATTCTAGGGGCCCAAATGTGTGGTAAGGAGTTTGAAATCAAATTCTGAAAAAAATGACCTGTCAAATCCGAAAGGTGCTCTTTGGAATATGGGCCCCTTTGCCCACCTAGGCTGCAAAAAAGTGTCACACATCTGGTATCTCCGTACTCAGGAGAAGGTGGGGAATGTGTTTTGGGGTGTCATTTTATATATACCCATGCTGGGTGAGATAAATATCTTGGTGAAATGCCAACTTTGTATAAAAAAATGGGAAAAGTTGTCTTTTGCCAAGATATTTCTCTCACCCAGCATGGGTATATATAAAATGACACCCCAAAACACATTCCCCACCTTCTCCTGAGTACGGAGATACCAGATGTGTGACACTTTTTTGCAGCCTAGGTGGGCAAAGGGGCCCATATTCCAAAGAGCACCTTTCGGATTTGACTGGTCATTTTTTTCAGAATTTGATTTCAAACTCCTTACCACACATTTGGGCCCCTAGAATGCCAGGGCAGTATAACTACCCCACAAGTGACCCCATTTTGGAAAGAAGAGACCCCAAGGTATTTCGTTATGGGCATAGTGAGTTCATAGAAGTTTTTATTTTTTGTCACAAGTTAGTGGAATATGAGACTTTGTAAGAAAAAAAAAAAAAAAAAAAAAATCATCATTTTCCGCTAACTTGTGACAAAAAATAAAAACTTCTATGAACTCACTATGCCCATCAGCGAATACCTTAGGGTGTGTACTTTCCGAAATGGGGTCATTTGTGGGGTGTTTGTACTGTCTGGGCATTGTAGAACCTCAGGAAACATGACAGGTGCTCAGAAAGTCAGAGCTGCTTCAAAAAGCGGAAATTCACATTTTTGTACCATAGTTTGTAAACGCTATAACTTTTACCCAAACCATTTTTTTTTTACCCAAACATTTTTTTTTTATCAAAGACATGTAGAACTATAAATTTAGAGCAAAATTTCTATATGGATGTCGTTTTTTTTGCAAAATTTTACAACTGAAAGTGAAAAATGTCATTTTTTTTGCAAAAAAAATCGTTAAATTTCGATTAATAACAAAAAAAGTAAAAATGTCAGCAGCAATGAAATACCACCAAATGAAAGCTCTATTAGTGAGAAGAAAAGGAGGTAAAATTCATTTGGGTGGTAAGTTGCATGACCGAGCAATAAACGGTGAAAGTAGTGTAGGTCAGAAGTGTAAAAAGTGGCCTGGTCTTTCAGGGTGTTTAAGCACTGGGGGCTGAGGTGGTTAAAGAATGGGCCTGAGCTGCAGTAACAAGCATGGCCACTATGTACGGCACTGTGAGGAGACAGCAGCGGCCCCCGAGATGTGGGGTGCCAGAAGTTAATGAGACTGCGCCTGGGACATGTGACTGATGAGTGTGACATCACTGGCCCAGGAAGAGGCTGCAGCGCTCACCGGAGCTTTCTGGGTGCTAGGAGTCAGACCTCCACCGATCAGATATTGATGACCTGTCCTGAGGATAGGTCACCAATATTTTACTCCCAGAAAACCCCTTTAAATCACAAGCAGATACAGGTCCTTGAGTCGATATCATCTTCTACAAGTTCCATAAAAATTACATTTTGTGTGTTTTACAGTAATAAAGTAGGGTGACCACCAAGATAACCATCATTACAGCTCACTCAGCTTTTCCAGACCCCTGAATGGAAAAACTGAATGTCTTTCAAGGGGTTGTCTGGGACTTAAAGGGGTTTTCCGAGATTTTATTTTTTTTTACTGATGACTTAACCTCAGTATAAGGGCTCATGCACACGATCATTGGATGTTTTGCGGTCCGTAAATTGTGGATTCGTAAAACGCGGATACCGGCCGTGTGGATTCCGTATTTTGCGGAACGGAACAGCTGGCCCCTAACAGAAAGGTACCATCCTTGTCAGTGATGCGGACAATAATAGGACATGTTCTATTTTTTTGCGGAACAGACATACGGAAATGGAATGCACATGGAGTAATTTCTGTTTTTGTTTTGCGGTTTCAGTGAAGTGTATGGTTACGCGTATGGGCCGCAAAAAAAAAAAATGTTTGTGGAAAGAGATCCGTTTAGGATACATCAGGATGTCTTCCATTCCGGCAGCATTCCGTTTTGTGACCCGCAACAAAACTGCTGCAAGCGACTGTTTTGTATTCGGTCATAAAAACGGAAAAAAATTGATCCGGCACTGAAAACAGTAAGTCAATGGTGACGGATCCGTTTTTGTAGGAGTCTAAAAAACAGATCCGTCACCCATTGACTTTCAATCTACATTTAGTGACAGAGCCGTTTATTTCCGTTGTGACTTCACACAACCGCATCCTAATGGAACGGATTCATCCTGATGTGCAAAATCAAAACGGATCTGTTTGATGCCGGATCTCAATACCGGAATTAACAACGCAAGTATGAAAGTAGCCTAAATAGCTTGCTCTGCGGCACTTATAATATGCATATCTGACACGTGTGAACCTAGCCTAAAAGCTGCCGTATCTGCAGTCGCCCAGCTTTCCCAAACTAAGAAATGGCAAAAAGAAAAATTTAGCAAAAAAAGTTTTCACTTTACTTCTACTTAATGAGCATTTTTGTTTTTTATTTCTTAGGTCTAGGGGTATAGGCCAATACGGGGCGCGTCTGTCTGGTCATTCGAATTTCTGACAGATACAATTAACACTGCACAATATACTAATTACAAACACATGAGACGCCTCGGACCTACTAATTAAGAGATGAACCTGAGGCAGGACTGGGCCTCCCTCCCCCGCCCAGGAGGGTGTCATTATAATGAAGTGGTCAGTCACTCAGGGGTGCTGGCTCAGTTATGCCCCTGGCAGCAGTATGGCCTCCAGAGCTGTCAGTCAAATCCCACTGAAGAAAAATGATGCTTTTGTACTGAGCTTCGGTTCAAAATACAGTCAAATTCCAGTGATCCGTTACGCAGGCTGATAATCCGGTATCCCGCTGAAGTACCGGAATGTAACATAATGCGGAATTTGACAGAAAGAAGAAAACGGAGCAGAGAGTACCGATTCGCATCTCTTCCTTTCATATGAGCGTCTGATAATCCAGAATATTTTAGAATTTGATGCTTATAAAGGTCCCACAGATGCCAGACTAAAGGAATTTTTTAGCATTTCTACTCAGTGGCAACGGGGACAGACCATGAGGTTCTCTAGTACTGAAATGCAGTCATAGAGGAAATTCCCATCGTCATCCAGCTGAAGCCAAACAGAATCATTCCTGTGGTTTTCACATTAATATGAAATTTGCCTTTAATTGCGTCGCTGTTGCTGCTGTTAGAGCTGCAGAAGTGGAAAAAAAATAAAAATCGAATCTTTCAGGGTATTTCATCTACAAGACTTGTCGGTATATAGTTTTATAGGGCGTAAGCAGCTGGGAATTCCCAACCACAGCCCCAGGGTCTCTTAACTGAATTCAGATTAAAGGGTTTCTGTCATCAGAATAATCGTTATGTATCTGGCTGACAACAGCGATGGGCTAATGTCAGCAGAACATAACTGTATGACTTATATCTCCCTGCCCGCCGCCGTCCGCGCTAAATAATGACTTTAGTAATATGCAAATGAGCCTCTAGGTGCGAGTGGGGCGTCGCTGCAGCACCTAGAGGCTCCGTCCTCTCACCGTTTGGCACGCCCTTGTAAAGGTGATTGACGGTCTGCTCCGTGCCCCGCAAATCCCGCACCGTCCATTTCAGTATTAGGCGCAGGCCCAGTGAGTGAAGGACGCTCTCCTGCTGCCGGCTTCACTCACTGCGCCGAATACTAACCGGGACGGGGCAGGTGCGGGATTTTATGGGCGCAGGGAACTAGGACGTCAATCAACTGGACAAGGGCGTGCCAAAGGGTGAGAAAACGGAGCCTCTAGGTGCTGCAGCAACGCCCCACTAGGACCTAGAGGCTCATTAGCATATTATAAAAGTCTTTATTTTGAGGGAACGGCGTCAGGCAGGGAGTTAAAAATCATACAGTTATGTTCTGCTGACATTAGCCCATCGCTATTGTCAGCCAGATACATAATGATTTTTCTAATGACAGAAACCCTTTATAACTTAAAGGGATTGTCCCACGAAAAATGTATTCTACATTTTTAAAACCAGCACCTGGATCTGAAGGCTTTTGTAATTGCATGTAATTAAATAAGATGAATCTGAAAAGCACCACCTGCTCTTTTTGTAATTTCTCTGTCCTGTTCACGGAGATGGACGCACATGCTCAGTTCCATCCTTCAACTGCCAACAGCTGCAGCAGGAAGGACATGCCTCCTGAGAAGTTGGACGCCCCCTAAGCTGCCAGCCTGAAATAAATCTATTACAGCAATGAATGAGGAGATCTCTGGATCCATGTGAGGTGCAGGGCTGGTTCTGGCTTTGTTAGGAGATTGTCACGTACTATATATGATGTCTGATTTTCATTATTTACATCATGGAATAATCCCTTTAATGAACTGCTCCTTGTCAAGTAAGGCTACTTTCACACTGGCGTTTTGGCTTTCCGTTTGTGAGATCCGCTCAGGGCTCTAACAAGCAGTCCAAAACGGATCAGTTTGCATTCTAATGCATTCCGAATGGTAAAGGATCCGCTCAGAATGCATCAGTTTAACTCCGTTTCGCCTCCATTCCGCTTTGGTGTCCGTCTGAAGAAACTGAGCCAAACTGATCATTGTGTAAGTCCACGGGGACGGATCCGTTTTCTATGACATAATCTGGCACAGTAGAAAATGGATCCGTCCTCCATTGACTTTCAATGGTGTTCAAGACGGATCCGTCTTGGCTATGTTACAGATAATACAAACTGATCCGTTCTGAACAGATGCAGACGTTTGTATTATCTGAACGGATCCGATCCATCATGCACCAAACACGAGTGTGAAAGTAGCCTAAGAGAATGACGTAGGTGGCTATTGAGAACGTTTACAATCCTTTCTTATCATTGCTTTAACTACGCATGTGACAATGAGACGCTTACATGAACGAGCTGTACTATTAATGATCAGATTGGGTCTACCTGCAGCCACCACTAGGGGGAGCACACTGCACATAGAATGCAATAGTAAAAAAGTATGCAGTAAGCTCCCCCTAGAGGCAGCTCTTAACAACTATCTTGATTGCGGCTGAAGAGGAAATGCCCCTGACTTGCAATGCCTGTATGCGCTAGATGTCAATTAGTGACGTGTTCTCTATTACATCCATGTCCTACTATAGTCCATATATATAATAACTGCACTAGCAGCATCGACATCATATACAGCAAATCTGAAGCACCTTTTCTTAGAACTCTATGTTGTGCCGTCCCTCTGTTATTCCTCTTGGACATATATGAATAAATTAAATACTGTATATAAGGTCTGACACTGCCGCCACTTATTGGACAGTGTCAGACTGTGCAGGGACCCCTCCCCCCTTCATTGACAAGGGGAATGGTAACACTCAGTGATAAATAACTATTCGTACAATTCCAGGAGGAATAAAAGAGGAACGGCACAATAAAAGACGCTTCAGAATTGTAATTTCATTGGGAATACAAGGTAACATCATCTAGTAAATGGACTCAATCTATGTACATTTATACATGAGCAAAGTAAAATCGTGACATACAGAACGCCCTTATTTCACCGTCCCCTCAAAACCCAGCGCGCTGTAAGTCTCAGAAAAAGTTGCAAAAACTTTGCTAATCTGCATATGCACAGCTCCCTGCACCCCCTTCCTCCCCCAAACCCTGAAGCCCCAGCCAGGTCCTTTGTGTTTGGTGGCTGATAGACTACCGCTTCAACGGCTTTCAGTGAATTTCAGGTCTGGAATCCATTGTGAGCGCAATGCATTCAATACGATGGCGAAGGGACACTCTTAAGAAAGTGCACCCCCCCCCCCCCCCCACTCCTCTTCTTCTTCTCCTTCTTACATAAATGGAGCATTGATGTGGATGTGTGAAAATGGTCCCAGCCCTCACGGACGGGGGTTCTCACCATTGTTTACTGTGACAACAGGATAGAATTGCTTACTTACTTGGCAGCAAACTTAACCATCTGCTTGCTCGCGCGGTCTCCCACAGCCAACAGAGCCTGGACGTTGAACTGCTGCTGACGCAGGACCAGAAAACACTGCTTTCCTGAGGAGAGGATACAGAATACAGGTGCATCATATGCTTGTTGATCACAGTGGCACAACGTACACAAACTCTTATACTGGGCGAGGAAATGAATGGACCCAAAAATAGTCCATTTATGTACAAAATATGACACCAAAGACCTAATACTCACCGAGTGGGGGTAGACAAGATGTTATGATATCTTCTATACACAGTGGAGATCCTGCTCCCCTATCTCTCTGGATTACTATCTCAAAAGCAGAAGCAGCAGCAAGGAGGACATTATTGAGCAGTGTAGCTATGAATTCAGCATTACCGAGCAGTGTAGCTGTGAATCCAGCATTACCGAGCAGTGTAGCTGTGAATCCAGCATTACCGAGCAGTGTAGCTGTGAATCCAGCATTACTGAGCAGTGTAGCTGTGAATCCAGCATTACCGAGCAGTGTACCTATGAATCCAGCATTACCGAGCAGTGTAGCTGTGAATCCAGCATTACCGAGCAGTGTAGCTATGAATCCAGCATTACCGAGCAGTGTAGCTATAAATCCAGCATTACTGAGCAGTGTAGCTGTGAATCCAGCATTACTGAGCAGTGTAGCTGTGAATCCAGCATTACTGAGCAGTGTAGCTGTGAATCCAGCATTACCGAGCAGTGTAGCTATGAATCTAGCATTACTGAGCAGTGTAGCTGTGAATCCAGCATTACCGAGCAGTGTAGCTGTGAATCCAGCATTACCGAGCAGTGTAGCTATGAATCTATTGTAAAATAGAAAGAATGGGCACTCTTATACCTGGTTCACAAAGTTAGCAAAGTGACACTATTTATTAAAGACAATTAATAAATATACAGATCGTCACCATACATAAATGAAAATAAATGTATATCCTAGACAGAATGTTAACCTAAAAAATGTTGCAATTAAAACATCAAATAAAATGTCAGATAAAATAGCAAATGAATCAGTCCACTGATATAACTACTAGATGGGGGAGTGGTGACGATCTGTATATTTATTAATTGTCTTTAATAAATAGTGTCACTTTGCTAACTTTGTGAACCAGGTATAAGAGTGCCCATTCTTTCTATTTTACAATTGTTCTTTGGTGATTACAGTACGACATCTGTTTGGTGCACCTTGCCATCTTAAGCCAGAGGTGAGCCGTCCTTTACCTTTTTACATAGCTATGAATCCAGCATTACCGAGCAGTGTAGCTGTGAATCCAGCATTACTGAGCAATGCAGTTATTAATCCACCTCTGGCATGAGACAGAAATCTTACTAGAGGTAGCAGTGCCGCTGTGTCTCTTGTTTTCAGTCACTCTACAGGTGCTTCTTCCTCCTACTCCCTCACCCTAGACATCTATGAGCAGGTGGTGACCTGATCACTCAGCCAGCTGATAAATCAGTCTCATGGCTCAAGATGGACTTTATAAGTGGGGCCTGATAAGTGGAGAAAGAGACATTTTTCTCTGATAAGATATATTACAATTTTTTTCTATTCATTTATATTAATGATTTATAAAAACTTGTGGAAACGACGGTGACAATTTAATAAATGAAAGGATAAGTCATCAATATCTGATCAGTGGAGGTCTGACCTTCGGCACCTCCTATAATCAGCTGTTTGAGAAGGCACCGGCGCTCACACTATCGCTGGGACCTTTTCATAGTTTAGCCTAGGCCTAGGTCATCTGTCACATAGCCTAGGAGCAGCTCAACCCTATAGAAGTGAATGGGGCTGAGAGTGATACCAAGCACGGCCACTATACAATGGACGGCTCTGTGCTTGGTGCGCTGCGAGAAGACGGTGGCGCTACTGTGAGCGCCGGTGTCTTCTCAAACAGCTGATCGGCGGGGGTCCTGGGTGTCGGATGGGTGATCAGTATAAAAATCTCGAAAAAAACACTTTAACCAGATAATCCTTTTAAGTAGGCCGTATACTGAGCGATATTACAGCCTGGACAGATACCTGCACTGTCTGTGAAGGAATTCCAGAGATCTAAACACTTCAGTTATTTTAATTTTATTATATCATTTGGACTATTCACTTTATTCACTCATAGTACATATTTAGCCATCTATATACTCAGCGGATGCTGGAACGCCCCTTTAAGCCCGACACATAAGGTAAGGCTTCAGAAGCAGACTAATCAAACTGTGCATACAAATATCTAAAATCAGTATAAAATGTAGAAAAAAGATAATCTTGTGATCTTTTCTTCAGGCCTGTCTGCCGGGCGGCACCTCCTCCTCGCCGTCACTCAGCAGGGCTGACAATCGCTAATGGCGTATGCCCTTTTCTATCACAATGGCTTCTGGGGCTGGTACACTGGAAGAATGTTTATTTTGCGAGACTAAAATAACATGACATTTGGGAAATGTGCGCCACGCCTGCAGAGTACAGACTGGGTGGCCAAGTATTGGGGGGGGGACACCTTACTATATCCTGAATTTTACTCCCACGTGGACTTTACTGACACGGAGGGGACCTGTGCCCATTGATCGTATTTATAACTTGTCATGCCGTTCAAAATACATGTAACCAGACATGTAACAAAACATAAAAAAATTCTGAATTAATCACTATAATGAAAAGTTTTGCAACTTTGTCCATCACATCCCTTTCATTCCAAGATCTATGCTTGCTGTCAGTGAATGGAAACATTCCTTACTGAACCCAGAGCCTGAAAAACCAGCACAGATCAAAAACGTCTTAAAGCTGAGGGTTTGCTACAACTTAGGCCTTCTGCACACGACCGTATCCGCAAATGGTGGATGCGGTGTGTGTGTGTGCATCCCGCACTGGTCACTGGCCCCATTGTAAAAATGCCTATTCTTGTCCGCAAAACGGACAAGAATAGGGCGTGTTCTATCATTTGTAGCACATATGTGGACAGCATACGGATGACATCACTGTGCTGCCCGAATTTTTTTTTCCAACCCCATAGAAATAAATGGGTCCACATTCCATCCGCAAAAAATACAGACTGAAAATACGGTCGTGTGCATAAGGCCTTAATCAAATCTGATTGGGCCTTAAAGGGGATGTCATATTACGACAACTTATTCACTATCACAGGAGTGTCTGTAGATAAGGCTACTTTCACACTGGCGCTTTGGCTTTCCGTTTGTGAGATCCGTTCAGGGCTCTCAGAAGCGCTCCAAAACGAATCAGTTTTGCCCTAATGCATTCTGAATGGATAAGGATCCGCTCGGAATGCATCAGTTTGCCTCCGATCCGTCTCCATTCCGCTCTGGAGGATGCCTGCAGCGTTTGGGTGTCCGTCTGACGAAACTGAGCCAAACGTCCTGACACACAATGTAAGTCAATGGGGACGGATCTGTTTTCACTAACACAATAGAAAACTGATCCGTCCTCCACTGACTTTCAATGGTGTTCAAGGCGGATCAGTGTTGGCTATGTTACAGATAATACAAACGGATCCGTTCTGAGCGGATGCATGCGGTTGTATTATCTGAACGGATCCGTCTGTGCAGATCCATGACGATCCGAACCAAACGCGAGTGTGAAAGTAGCCTAAATGTCTGACTGCTGGGGGTTCGACCACCGATCACTAGAACAGCAGCCCGTGTTCCCCGGTTTAAATGGGGCCGCAGACACGTATACACATTCAACTCCATGGGACTGCCAGAGATAGCTGAGAGCTTGTACTTGGTTATCTCCAGAAGTCTCACAGAACATGCGTGTCTGCGGCTCCATTCAAACTGAGGAACACGGGCCCCCCTTATAGTGAACGGTGTAACACCCAAATTGACCTTTATTGCATCCTGCTGGCAATTCATTCATAATTCATAGTAGGAGGAAGGGCACAACATAGGATTTTATGAAAAGATGCTCCAGAAATGGGCAATGCAAGCAGTGACTTAGACATGTCAGGAGGGGGGACGTGTCCTCTTTAAATGTAACAGGTGGAAATATCAGGTGCATTTCACTCGATGCAGAAGGGCCAGTGAGAAGATGAGCTCTTACCCTTTGCTCTGCTGGTGTGGACCCTGGCACGGACCCAGACTGTCTCATCAGCTTTCTGCAGCGTCAGGTCTTTTACTCTCACAAGAACCCGCTCTGGAGGAGAAAAGAGAAACCATTGCTGCCGTGGGTTTTATGTGCAGAAGCCGACGCGGCTTTATTCAGTGCAACATTGGCCCCTGTCATCAGACCAATAAAGAAACCTGCAGGGGACTGGCCATGGGGGATATATACTGGGACACGTCATGGGGGCTGGGGAATGGCCCAAACATATGCACAAAGTATCTGGCCACCACTCCTGCACGGATCCAACAGTCTTCAGTTTGAGGTTATTTCCCATTTGTGACAAGCACGCCAGACTGCTCTGATATCCATTGTAGATGGTCGATGATGAGAAGGAGCACGGCCAAATGTGGTATTAGAGGCAATGATGATGCCTGCACGTTGCAAACCTTGATTAAGGGAGTTATCCAGGATGAAAAAACTGAAACAGCGCCACACCTGCTCTTAGGTTGTGTCTGGTATTGCAAGCTAAGTAACTATAGCTGGGCTGCAATACCAAGCATGACCTATAGACATCTGGGGTGCTGTTTCTGGGTAAATGGCATTAAGCCATGTTTTTTCGAATCCTTGACAAATCTCCTTCCGTTTTGTGCATAAAGCTCCTATGCTATCAAATCCAGGCCCGCGGGTACAAACGGATAAAAGCGCTCACTTGGAAGGATTACAATCAAACATTTCGTACAAGCCGGAAATATCCAGATATACAGTTGCAAGAAAAAGTATGTGAACCCTGTGGAATGATATGGATTTCTGCACAAATTGGTCATAAAATGTGATCTGATCTTCATCTAAGTCACAACAATAGACAATCACAGTCTGCTTAAACTAATAACACACAAAGAATTAAATGTTACCATGTTTTTATTGAACACACCATGTAAACATTCACAGTGCAGGTGGAAAAAGTATGTGAACCCCTAGACTAATGACATCTCCAAGAGCTAATTGGAGTGAGGCGTCAGCCAACTGGAGTCCAATGAATGAGATGAGATTGGCGGTGTTGGTTACAGCTGCCCTGCCCTATAGAAAACACACACCAGTTCTGGGTTTGCTTTTCACAAGAAGCATTGCCTGATGTGAATGATGCCTCGCACAAAAGAGCTCTCAGAAGACCTACGATTAAGAATTGTTGACTTGCATAAAGCTGGAAAGGGTTATAAAAGTATCTCCAAAAGCCTTGCTGTTCATCAGTCCACGGTAAGACAAATTGTCTATAAATGGAGAAAGTTCAGCACTGCTGCTACTCTCCCTAGAAATGGCCGTCCTGTAAAAATGACTACAAGAGCACAGCGCAGACTGCTCAATGAGGTGAAGAAGAATACTAGAGTGTCAGCTAAAGACTTACAAAAGTCTCTGGCACATGCTAACATCCCTGTTAGCGAATCTACGATACGTAAAACACCAAACAAGAATGGATTTCATGGGAGGATACCACAGAAGAAGCCACTCCTGTCCAAAAAAAAACATTGCTGCACGTTTACAGTTTGCACAAGAGCACCTAGATATTCCACAGCAGTACTGGCAAAATATTCTGTGGACAGATGAAACCAAAGTTGAGTTGTTTGGAAGAAACACACAACACTATGGGCTAGATTTATCATGACTCTGACAGCTCACTCCACTTTCACATGTGGCTAAAGTCAGTTTTAGCCAAGTCAGATTTATGATCGGCCGTTTAAGACGGTGATAAATGTGGTTTGACGGTAGCAGTTTATCCGTCAGTAAGCAGCTTTACAAAAGTCGCATGTTCTATTAAAAAGTCTCATAAGATAAGCATGGTCCTCACTGGAGTGAAATTGCGCATTTTTTTTGCGACTTTTTAAATAGTCGCAATAGTAAATCTGTCTAGAAATTCATTTACATAAGAAAACAGGCCCACTTTCAGAAAACTGGCGAGCATAGTGCAGAGCAGAAAAAAGTCGCTAATTTTTGCGCGGTTGTAGCGATTGCGCAAAAATTTGCGACTTTTTCACTCCATTATTCTGACTTGATCTAATGATAAATCTGGCCCTATGTGTGGAGAAAAAGAGGCACAGCACACCAAGATCAAAACCTCATCCCAACTGTGAGGTATGGTGGTGGGGACATCATGGTTTGGGGCTGCTTTGCTGCGTCAGGGCCTGGACGGATTGCGATCATCGAAGGAAAAATGAATTCCCAAGTTTATCAAGACATTTTGCAGGAGAACTTAAGGCCATCTGTCCACCAGCTGAAGCTCAACAGAAGATGGATGTTGCAACAGGACAACGACCCAAAGCATAGAAGTAAATCAACAGCAGAATGGCTTAAACAGAAGAAAATACGCCTTCTGGAGTGGCCCAGTCAGAGTCCTGACCTCAACCCGATTGAGATGCTGTGGCATGACCTCAAGAAAGCGATTTACACCAGACATCCCAAGAATATTGCTGAACTGAAACAGTTCTGTAAAGAGGAATGGTCAAGAATTACTCCTGACCGCTGTGCACGTCTGATCTGCAACTACAGGAAACGTTTGGTTGAAGTTATTGCTGCCAAAGGAGGTTCAACCAGTTATTAAATCCAAGGGTTCACATACTTTTTCCACCTGCACTGTGAATGTTTACATGGTGTGTTCAATAAAAACATGGTGACATTTAATTCTTTGTGTGTTATTAGTTTAAGCAGACTGCGATTGTCTATTGTTGTGACTTAGATGAAGATCAGATCACATTTTATGACCAATTTGTGCAGAAATCCATATCATTCCAAAGGGTTCACATACTTTTTCTTGCAACTGTAAACCCATGAAACATATGATATAACGAGCTGCCCTCATATGATGGGAACAATAAAATCATTAACATGTAAATCTGCAACCTAAGGCTCTATTCACACGTCCGTGGTGTATTGCAGATCCGCAATACACCCGGCCGGCACCCCCATAGAACTGCCTATTCTTGTCCGCAATTGCGGACAAGAATAGGACATGTTCTATTTTTTTCCAGAGCCGCGGACCGGAAGATCGGGGGCGCACTCTGGAAATGCGGATGCGGAGAGCACATAGTGCGCTCTCTGCATCCATTCCGTCCCCATAGAGAATGAATGGGTCCTCACCCGTTCCGCAATTTTCGGAACAGATGTGGACCCATTATACGGACGTGTGAATGGAGCCTAAGGGCGTATGCAGATGGGAGTAATGTCTCTGCACTATACCCTGCTAGGACAGCTAAGGGTCCATTCATAGCCTACAATACTGAGTGCTGCAGGACGTTAGTAGTCAGTACTTTTGGGGAGGAATACAGTTCCTTATGAAGGCACCGTATGGCGGCACATGTGGGTCTCCATGTGACGTTATACAGCCTCCGTGCTCTCCTGAGCCCTAATGCTACAACCGGCGATGGTTACTACAATATCGGATAGGGTGTGAAAATATAACCCTACATCATAGCGGTCGATGAGGAGCGACACAAAGGGTTAATATCAGGAGGAGCCGTTCCACATGCATACAAAGAATACCGCACTGTGGGGGTTACTGCCTTACTTTATGCTCCCACACAACCATCTACACACTCGCTCTATGAATCACATCTCGCCTCTGGGATTGCTCTTTGCTCTGTAAGAATCAGCACCACAGAGCGGGACCCTGCGCTATAGAATATTTGTTTGCCAGGACACACTGGGAGTTGTAGTTTTGCAACAGCTGGGGGTTTGAACCCAATGCGTCAGGGGTTATAGAGCATTAGGGGCCGATGGGAGTTGCAGTGATGGCTGGACATTACAAAGGGACCTAACGAATGGGGGCTTCAGTCAGTCAGGTGACACTGGGAGTTGTAGTTTTGCAGAAAGGGGAGGTTTGTATCCAGGCCTTTGGGGGTTATAAAGTGTCAGGGCAGAGTGGGGAGTCATAAGAATCGGACCAGTACTTTTGTGGGTCACAGAATGCTAGGGCACACTGGGAGTTGTAGTTTTTCAAAAGTTGTAGAGCCACAGGTTTAGGACCAGAACGTTTCAGAGTTATAGGGTGCCAGTGCTAAATAGAGTCAGTGGTGGGAAGCTATAGTTTGGAGAGCCACTGGTTGGAGAAGACTGCTTTATGGATTCATAGGACATGCTAGGAGTTGTAGTTCAGCAATAGCTGGAGAGCCACTTTAGGTGTCATAGAGAGAAAGGGAAAGCTGGGAAATGTAGTTTTGCAATAGCTGAAGAGGTTAAAAACCAGTGCATGAAGGGGGAACAACTTCAAAAAGATGAAATGCCAGCCATATTGACTGCGATCCAGCTTTCCCAGAAATAGATATAATTAAAGGGAACCTGCCATCCCTTTGTGCTGCCCACACTAACGGCAGCATAAAGAAGAGACCGGTGAGCTGATTTCAGCCGTCTGTCAAAAAGTAAGTGGTTGCCGAGAACCAACATCACAATCATTGCGGACTGGGCCAGGAAAAGAGTCCCGGCCACCTGAGAAGAGTCCTGGTTATTCATGGGTTCCTGCTGATGACTGACCGGCTTCTACCTAGTTTTCTCCCTTCCTCTCTAGGACAGAACTGCCAATCATCAGCAGATGGACGGGGAGAGCAGGAGATTATGAATAACCAGGACTCTTCTCAGGTGGCTGTGACTCTTTCCCACTTACTTTTAACTTTTAAATGACAAATCGCTGAAATCAGCATTTCTGTCACAATTTTATGCTGCCCTCAGTGAGGTTCCCTTTAACCACATTTACTGGCACATTCTATATATATATATATATATTTTTTTATTTAAAGGGATTCTGTCACCAGGTTTCACCCCTGTCAGCTAAACATATGCTGATGTTCAGGGCCTCATCACGATTCCTAATGTGGGCTTATAAATGTCATCTGTAGCCTTATTTTGCTAAAAAACAGCTTTTACTAACCTGTCAGTCAAAGAAATAAGGTGCCCAAGGGGATGTGAAGTGATGCAAGGTGCCGGCCTGCTGTAAGATCTCGCGCATGCGCACAGGGCTCTGCCTGATGCGCCTGTGAGGACTTCTCTATTTGGCTTCTTACAGCGAAGTGCGCGTGCGCCGGCACTTCGCTCAACCCCCTGTATGACCTGCACTCTGGCGCCAGCCTCTCAGAGCCCTGTGCGCACGCGCGAGATCTTACAACAGGAGGAGGGGGGAGGGAGGGAGAGCGAGAGGCGGCACAGAGGATTAGGAGGCGGCGCAGAAGTCTGGAAAGGCAGCGCTGGGCACGAACGGCGACGGGTGCGGCGGGCACCTTGCATCACTTCACATCCCCTTGGGCACCTTATTTCTTTGACTGACAGGTTAGTAATAGCTGTTTTTTAGCTAAATAAGGCTACAGATGACATTTATAAGCCCACATTAGGAATCGTGATGAGGCCCTGAACATCAGCATATGTTTAGCTGACAGGGGTGAAACCTGGTGACAGAATCCCTTTCACAAAACATTTTTTTGGGGGGAGGCAGAGCCCTAAACAGTCAAAATAAAAATGCAGAAATGAAGACTCTCACTGCGAGGTGCTAAACGCTTCACTTTCATCTGTGACACAACTATCTGCCTGTTATATTCTGTGGTCGGTCTGTGAGGCAGAGGTGTAATTTTTGCAGAAGTCGCCCCAGCTGGGTGAAAGCATGTTTTTTGGCCGTCCCCGTCATCTGCACAGGTGGGACCCATCTGACAGCGACGCTCCTGCAGGAACACGCAGAGTCATTAATCCCGGCCGAGCGCATGGAATTCCCCCGATCGCTCCTGGCCGCTAATAAAAGGAGATGAAATGATCTGCACGACATTAACAATCCGTTATGAATCCCTAATAACAGATTCCAACTTGCTAATTCTCATTATGAGGAAACACCCCCAGAGCCTGTTATCTGCTGGTTACAGGAGGAAAAACGCAGCCATTGTGCTACAGGCAAATAATAATAATCCGAGGACAACTGAGATCGGTTACCGCCGTGAGGTGCGAGGCACAAAGTACCCCGAGATCTACCAACAGCATAAGGGTCAATTCACACATCCGTGTGTGTTTTGCGGATCCACCGATCCGCAAAACACAGACACCGGCAATGTGCGTTCTGCATTTTGCGGACCGCACATTGCCAGCACTAATAGAATATGCCTATTCTTGTCCGCAATTGCGGACAAGAATAGGGCATGTTCTATTTTTTTTGGGAACGGAAATAGGGACCCGGAAGTGCAGGTCCGCATTTCCGGATCGGGCCCGCACATCGAAATTGCGGATGTGTGAATGGAGCCTTACAGGAGTTTTCTGAGACTTAAAAGGGTCTTACAGGATTTCTTTTACGGATGACCTACCCGCTGGATAGGTCATCAGTATCTGATCGGTGGAGGTCCAACTGCCTTCTTGCAGCTCACCAAGCACAGCGCCGAACATTGTGTAGCGGTTATGCTTGGTATCGCAGCTCAGCTCCATTCACTTCCATGCGGCTGAGCTGCTCCTAGGCTATGTGACTGATGAAAAGCAGAAAGAAGGCCGAGGTGCTACTCTAAGTGCTGGTACCTTCTTAGACAACTGATCGTGGTGGTCGTAGGGGTCGTACCCCCACCGATCAGATACTGATGACCTATCCAGAGAATAAGTCATCAGTAAAAAAAATCCCCCTTTAAGTACAGAAGACCTATCCCTCAGGACAGATTATCAACATCAGATCGATGGAGGCAAATCTACCGGCATCCCCTGCCAAAGAGTTGTTGGAAGGGGTCGCAGGGCCTCGGGTAAGCAATGTGGCCTCTTCCTCGGCCTGTGGCCTCATATTATTCGGTCATGAGACGTTTCTGCGGCCTTATCCCATTCAAAGGAATGGGACTGAGCTGCAATGCCAAGCTCAGCCACTATGCAATGTATGGCGCTGTACCTGGTATGAAAACAACAGATAGTCGGGCTGCCAGAAGTCAGATCCGCGCAGATCTGATTATCTATAGCCTTAGACTGTCACTAAAAAAAAATGTAGTGTAATCTGCAGGCAGCATGTTATAGAGCAGGAGGAGCTGAGCAGATTTATATATAGTTTTGTGAGAAAAGATTCAGTAAAAAGTGTAATTTATACATTTAAAGGGGTTATCCAAAGTTTAAAACATGCCCCTAGAGGGTGACGCTAGGGAGGCTCATCCCCGTCGCGGCCTGCAATTGGCTGCTCCCCCTGCGGGTATCAGGAGCGATGCAGGTGCCGGGGAGCAGGTAAGTATAATGTATTTGAGGGGCCCACACATTGGGGGACATGTTCTATGCTTTGGATAACCCCTTTAAATCTCTGCTTAAGCCCACCCTACGTACGCCCATCAGTGACTGACAGCTATCTCTGTACACACAGTGCTATCAGTCACTAACCTCACCTCCCGTGTGTACAACTGAAATCAGAAAAAGCAAAGATTTAAAAGTTAAAAATTTTTCCCCATCAATCTGCTCATCTCCTCCTGCTCCGGAACTCCCATATAAATGAATGGAGTGGTGTCGCCCATGTGCGACCGGCCGCTCCTTCATTTTATGGGGGCTGCAGGGGGTACGCCCCCACCTTCTCGTGATCGGGGTCCCACCGATCTAATAGTGGATAACTTGAATCAACTGGAATACCCCTTTACACTATTCAGAGAGGCATGTTGGGCAGCCCCTTTAAGATGCAAGGGGGGAGAGACTAGATCTGTATTGTAATAATGCACATACATACCAGGTTTCTCCTGAGACTGTATCATTGCAGAAACCCCATATCTGTCCTTCGCAAAGTCCTGTATAACGAGAGACATGGAATGAAATCCACAATTCAGCGTGCCGATGGAAACCACTGATAAAATGCAAATTAAAAAAAATCCCAGAGAGACAATTCTCCAAAGTGAAAACCCCAGAATTCAGCAATACAAGGAGGACTGTGTAGGCGTACATCATCCATAGGCTTACATGTAAAAAAAAAAAAAAAGGAGGATACTTTGTGGAATACTATTGTTTTTAAAGGAGTTTTCCCATTAAGACACAGCATAGGGCAGTGAGGGCTAACCTCCGGCACTACAGGTGTGGTGAAACTACAACTCCCAGCATGCTCCATTCAATTCTATGGAGTTCTGATAACAGCCAAGCAAGTGTGCATCTTGGGAGTTGTAGTGCCGGAGGTTAGCCATCACAGGCATAGGGGATAAGTGTCTGATCAGAGGGGTCCAACCGCTGGGGCTCCCACTGATCACGAGAACGGGGGGGGGGCTTCCCATTTGAATGGAGCGGTGGACACACATCCATTTAACTCATTGGGATTGCTGGAAAAAGGCCGAGTACAAGCGCTTTGCTATCGCCGCCAACCCCATTGAGTTGAATGGAGCGTGGACTCCAGTTCTCGTGATCCTTGGGGACCCCAGATCAGACACATATCCCCCCCTATCCTGTGAACAGGGGATAAGTTGTCTTAATGGGGAAAACCCTTTAACGCCCGTCTCTGTAAAGAACACGGTAGCCAACTCAGACGTTGTTGTGGCCCCTGTTGGGTGAATAGGGCCCTAAGGACGCCTTTCCCGGCGCATTCACTAAACGCAAGCTGAAATCAGAGTGTGAATGCATTTACTGTGTCACGTCCTCTACAGAAAACGATCTTGAGAAGGAGGATGAGATCCGCTGCCAAGAGCCGTTTGTTTGGAGTCTCCCTCGTCCTATAAAACTGGTTTTCTCGCTGCTTCTGCCAAAACCTCATTAAGATGGGGCCGGATTATTAAAGCAAACATCCTTGCCATTATCCTCCCGCTGGCACCAGACGGACGCTGCGGGAAGGGGGGGGGGATCCTCGTTTTTATAGTGTCACCCCTAACACCAAGAAGGAAGACCCATTAGGCTGAATACTTCATTAAGAAGTCATCATTGTATCCTCTTCTGGGAAAGCTGGGTGACGACCAATATAGGGGCCTGTAACCAGCCTTCTGATGTCGAGGTCGTCAATTAATGTAAGAAAAGCCACGTGGAGGATGTAAAAGTGGGAAAAATCACAATATGCATCGAGAGCCTCACTAATCATCTAAAGCAATTTACAATTCGTTATATATTCACTGTGTGCGTTAAAGGGGCTATTCCACAAATGTAAAACTATTTTTACTCCTCTGCAGGATTTTCTGCCCTTTCTGTGGGTGGGCAACAGCTCATCCAGCACCTGCATCCCCCAGGATGCACTGCAATTAGCTCTGGTTAACCCCTTCCTTCCCTGCATAGAAAATAGCCCCTCACAATAGCCCAAGAGATACAAATGGGAAGTAATCCCCCCACGATTTCCTTCTCCCCTAGAGACATCGGCTGCATGCACATTACATGGAATAAACCTGGAGAAAGGACTTGGATATTCTGGAGCTAGGAGCAGCGCTCAATGTCAGACAGCAGCTGCAAAAGATGTGTAGGAAAAGAGATCTCAATGTAATATCCCCCCTCATCTTCAATATGGGGTTCAGTCTTGGGTTACACATACTATAAAGGATATAGGAGAGCTGGAGAGGGTGCGGAGACGGGCCGCCGGATTATTACATTGGATGGAAGGTCACTTATATTAGCAGAGGCTTAAAAACTGGGCTTGTCCAGCTCGGAAAAAGACGCCTTAGGGGCGATCTATTAATACGTATGTGGTCAATACAAAGAACTGTCACAGGATTTATTCATTCCAGGGACTTTATCAAGGACCAGGAGACATTCATTACGTGTGGAGGAAAGGAGATTCAGAGAGGGTTCTTTACAGTTACAGCAGTCACACTAGGGAAAGCCCTACCCCCACCATCCCGGCCGCCAGAGAAGCCAGGCTTTTTTTCTATAATGTCAAAGCATGACCGCCGCTGATGGACTGCAGAGTGGTCGTAACCATGGAAACGAGACATGTACAATGTGATGGAAAAATGAATCCACCCAGCAAAGGAGGCAATATGGAGAATCACAATACATTAGTAAGTGCCTTGTATTCACTTTCTCTACATGATAAATGCCATTTACTGCAGTGAGACGACCCCCTTGGTTGTCGTTGGGTTATTTACTACATGAGTACAAAGAGGTGCACATTCAGATCTGGAGCTTCTCATAACTACAGTATGGATCGGAGATGCGCCCAATGTCACACATGATGGAAGGTGCTAAACCTGTCACCCTCTAACCACACGGAGGTGCAAGAAAACGCGTCCTCATAGAGGCCGACACCGCAGGCTCTCACCTCTCCTTCATCCGCCTGCTGCTCAGAGGCCTAAAGGAAATAGAAAAAAAAAAAAAAAGTCAATAATAGAAAAGATGGAAATCCAGACACATTGTGACAGCGATCAGTTCTGGAGTCTTGTTTGTCAGTTTTCTGTGTCATTGCAGAAAATGTAATCCCGCCATTTTCGCTTTTAAATGACTGAATGGCTCGTCACCATTAAAGGGGGTTTCCACGATTATGGCTGTTGCAGATCCACAAAATATGGATACCGCCCACGTTGCATCTGCATTTTTTGTGATCCCATTGGTTTCCACGCAGTCCGTGGCCTGCATTTTGCAGCCAAGTATAGGACACGTTCTATCTTTTTGCAGAAAGCACAAGGATCATCCGCGTGCTTTCCCCATCCGAATGTCTGTTTTGCAAGAAGATAGAATATGTGCGCCAAATGCGGACCGCGGACCCACTGTAGTCAATGGGTCCACAAAAAAAAAAATGCAGACATCATGCGGACCACATCCATATTTTGTAGACAGCAAAAAGGATATGATTGTGTGCGTGAGGTCTAAAGCCTGTATTACACTGCCTGATTTTGCGGCAGATAATCCCTAATGAGCGTTCCAATGAAGGCTCTCTAGCAATCATCTGGCAGTGTAATACTGCCACCAATTGCCCGATGAATGAGCAAACGCTCAATCCAAATCTTTTGACATGCTAAAAAAATCACTGTTTGCTGGTGGCAGATGGCGCTGTCTAATTACAATCTGCTGACGGCAAACCACTGTACAGCATGAGGACAAGAGATGGCGTATCGATCGCTCCTCGCCATGCAGAAGAGGAGATTGCTGCATGTAATGCCAGCAGTCTCCTCCGTTATTGAGCAGGCGATTGCCGGGAGGGAACTGCCACATCGGACTATGTAAAGCCTATATTACACAGGACGATTGAGCAAGCGACTGTTGGGAGGGAAGCGTTTCCTTCCGGCAATTGCCTGCTCGCTAGCGGACGAGACTGCTGCTATTACACGCAGCGATCTCCTCCGCAGTATGAGCAATCGCTATGCCATCGCTCGTCCCCATACTATCTAGTGGTTTGCCAGATCGCGCTGTCTAATAACGTGTGTAATAGTGTTCTTAACAATTACAATTGCCCCATGAACGAGTGTTTGCTCATTCATCGGGCAATCGGCGGCGGTATTAAGTCTCACTCACACGTCAGTGTTTGTGAGCCAAAACCAGGTGCAGATCTTGCCCTTATACCTTACGTCTGTGGAGGCTCCAATCCTGGTTTTGGCTCACAATCACTGACCAAAACACTGACGTGTGAATGAGGCTTTAGGCTACTTTCACACTCGCGTTTGGTGCGGATCCGTCATACATCTGCACAAACGCATCCGTTCAGATAATACAGCCGCATGCATCCGCTCAGAACGGATCCGTTTGTATTATCTGTAACATAACCAAAACGGATCCGTCTTGAACACCACTGAAAGTCAATGGGGGACGGATCCGTTTTCTACTGTGCCATATTGTGTCAGTGAAAACGGATCCGTCCCCATTGACTTACAATGTGTGTCAGGACGGATCAGTTTGGCTCAGTTTCGTCAGACGGACACCAAAACGCTGCAGGCGGTATTTTGGTGTCCGCCTCCAAAGCGGAATGGAGACGGAACGGAGGCGAACTGATGCTTTGTGAGCGGATCCTTTTCCATTCAGAATGCATTAAGGGCAAAACTGATCTGTTTTGGACCGATTTCGAGAGCCCTGAACGGATCTCACAAACGGAAACCAAAACGCCAGTGTGAAAGTAGACTTACACTGCAAAATGAATGCTCGTTAGCGATCATCTGCAAAAAAAACGTCAGTGTAATACTGCCTTAACACAGCCTTAAGTTTGACCTTGCAACATCAGGTCCATGGGGGGGTTTGCTATGACCCCTGTGCTCTGCAGGACACCTTTCACCACTATCATAAGTGAATATAACGATGGGGGTTATGGTCATTGTTTATTGTGTCTATCATTGTTTTCTCAGCGTGTTTGTTTAAGGCGACTCCAGCACTGACCAGCTTGGCCTGTTTCTCAGCTTTCTTTGCAGCCTTCTCAGCTTCCTTCTGTTGTTTCTTCTGGGCTTTCTTGGACTGCGCCTGGTCCTCGGCCGCACTACAAAACACAGAGAGAGAATAGAGAGTGAGGCCGGCGTGCAGCGCTTGGTATAACAGGTGACCCTGCCGCTTCCATCTGCTATTTATTCCACTTCCTGGAGGAAGTTTTTCAGTCAGTGGGAAACTCGCTCCCATTCACAGCATCGGGCCCGGGGGGGGGGGGGGGGGGGCACTTAAATGCTTTGTCTGCTGGAATGATTTGTTCGGTTTCTCTCCATTCATTCAAACTTCTTTTCTCTCTCGTCCAGAAAATAAAAACAGGAAATTTCTAGGGAAGCAAGTGCTTGGAAATAATAAGCATGGGATATTTCTTTTAACAAGCATCGCAAACACAGAATAAAGAGGTATCCTCTTCCAATTAGGACGCTGACAATGGCGGCGGGTTACGTGAACCCGTATGACTCTGTGGCCCTGATCTGGCACAATCTATGATTTATGGGCAGGGGCTGAAATACACCTGTCAGCAAAACGCTAAATCCAATAACACTAGGCCTGTAGTATGCCGCTCGCTATAAATGGCGCAATCAGCCCTCCGATACCGCCTAGAGTCGTGATTACACCGTACCGAGTCTGTGCTGACCGCGGTTAGAACCTGCATTCTGTGACCAAACATTATGTACTGATCCTCAGTTACCAGAGCTGCATTCACAATTCTGCTGGCTAACAATTCCCTTATCTGAGCGGTGACATTTCTTTCCTACATCAGGTTACTGGTGCCTGGTGTAAAGAAGGACTCTTCATACAATGCTAATCACAAGGACATGTGCAGACACTGAGCCAGCAAGGGGTGTTGTGAGATTGCAGGTTTGCAGCCTACAGGATTGTAAATGCAGCTCTGGAGTATAATACAAGATGCAACTCAGGATCAGTGCAGGATAAGTAATGTATGTACACAGAGACTGCACCAGCAGAATAGTGAGTGCAGCTCTGGAGTATAATACAGGATGTAACTCAGGATCAGTGCAGGATAAGTAATGTATGTACACAGAGACTGCACCAGCAGAACAGTGAGTGCAGCTCTGGAGTATAATACAGGATGTAACTCAGGATCAGTACAGGATAAGTAATGTATGTACACAGTGACTGCACCAGCAGAATAGTGAGTGCAGCTCTGGAGTATAATACAGGATGTAACTCAGGTTCAGTACATGATAAGTAATGTAATGTATGTACACAGTGACTCCACCAGCAGAATAGTGAGTGCAGCTCTGGAGTATAATACAGGATGTAACTCAGGATCAGTACAGGATAAGTAATGTAATGTATGTACACAGTGACTGCACCAGCAGAATAGTGAGTGCAGCTCTGGAGTATAATACAGGATGTAACTCAGGATCAGTACAAGGTAAGTAATGTATGTACACAGTGACTGCACCAGCAGAATAGTGAGTGCAGCTCTGGAGTATAATACAGGATGTAACTCAGGTTCAGTACATGATAAGTAATGTAATGTATGTACACAGTGACTGCACCAGCATTATAGTGAGTGCAGCTCTGGAGTATAATACAGGATGTAACTCAGGATCAGTATAGGATAAGTAATGTATGTACACAGTGACTGCACCAGCAGAATAGTGAGTGCAGCTCTGGAGTATAATACAAGATGTAACTCAGGATCAGTACAAGGTAAGTAATTTATGTACACAGTGACTGCACCAGCAGAATAGTGAGTGCAGCTCTGGAGTATAATACAGGATGTAACTCAGGATCAGTACAAGGTAAGTATGTACTTTAATTCTATATGGGACACATACTTGAAATTTTAAAACTGCAATGGAGACAGGTTCCAAAAATATGGATCAAAATATACACATTTATATCACTCTCAAATGAGAACGAGCATAGACTTGAATGGTAAGAGCCGTGCACACATGAGGCTGCGCCTCCACTGATATTCCTCTTTGATGTGACAACCAGTGGGCACCTCGACTGGTACAATAATCTACAAATTCAATGGTGATATCGTCACCTATGTAATGAAAATATACTAGTGTAAAAGGTAAAATCCTGATGGAGGATCAATCGCTCATCATGGTGGCTACGAGTATCAGGTACACCGGCTCAGCCCGCGGCTAATAACCTTCCAGCCGTCTAGACTGACAGCAGGGAAATCAGAATCTGAGGAGCAGATTGTGCTACTTGACACCCGCTCTATGTGGGTAATTCACTGGGGTCTTCGCTGATACCTCCCTTGTGATTCATGTGTTCAATGTGTCAGCCAAGAGGGCCCCGGACACCACCCGACCTACAGGACGCCCGAGAGGGGTGATCTGTGCAGTGGGGGGTAAAATAAATGGAGAGATAGACATGAGATGGACAGATTAGATAGATAGATAGATAGATAGATAGATAGATAGATAGATAGATAGATAGATAGATAGATAATAGATAGATAGATATGAGATAGATAGATAGATAGATAGATAGATAGATAGATAGATAATAGATAGATAGATATGAGATAGACAGATAGATAGATAGATAGATAGATAGATAGATAGATAGATAGATAATAGATAGATAATTGGGGATAGATAGATAGATAGATAATAGATAGATAGATAATAGATAGATAGATATTAGATAGATATGAGATAGATGATAGATATGAGATAGATAGATAGATAGATAGATAGATATGAGATAGATGGATAAATAGATAGATAGAATAAGCTACTTTCACACTAGCGTTTTTTGCGGATCCGTTATGGATCAGCAAAAATGCTTCTGTTACAATAATACAACCGCATGCATCCGTCATGTATGGATCCGGTTGTATTATGTCTTCTATAGCCATGACGGATCCGTCATGAACAACACTGAAAGTCAATGGGGGACGAATCAGTTTTCTATTGCGTCCGAGAAAACGGATCCGCCCTCATTGACTTGCATTGCGTGTCAGAACCGATCTGTCTTGCTTCGCACCACATAGCGGATTGAAAAGCGATGCTTGCAGCGTTATTCGGTCCACGATGGGGACGCAACCAAACGGAAGGGAAGGCATTATGGAGCATTACGTTTCATTAAGTTCAGTTTTGTCCCTATTGACAATGAATGGGGACAAAACGGAAGAGTTCCCACCCCCCCCCCGCTATTGAGATCCTATGACGGAACTCAATAGAGGAAAGGGAAAACGTAAGTGTGAAAGTAGCCATAGATAGATAGGAGATAGACGGATAAATAAGAGAGAGAAAGAGATAGATACCCAAGAGTGGGGATCTGTGAAATGGGGTAGAAAATAAAGGGAGAGATAGATGGATAGATATGAGATAGATCAGGCATCCTCAAACTGCGGCCCTGTTGCAAAACTACAACTCCCAGCATGCCCGAACAGCCTACAGGTATCAGACTACAGCAGAGCATTCTGGGAGTTGCAGTTTTACAACAGCTGGAGGGCAGCAGTTTGAGGATGCCTGAGAGAGAGATAGAATTAGATAGATAGATATGAGATAGATCATTTTAAATGTACAGAAAAGTCTTCCTAGTGATTGGACGGGCCGCACTCTGTATCATGTATGTTACGTATATTGGGGATGCTGTTACGCCTGGTTTAGCACGTTTCATCGGTTGAATATTTCCGCATGACTCTGCTATGTGTCATTTATTTTTCCAGGACTCTACTCACAATGTATCTGCGTAGAGGAGAGCAGCTAGAAGTAGAACACAATAACAGGTGCAGCAAGCACATGAAAGGTCTGACTCGTGCCTGCAGCTGCTTGACGCTGGGCACCTTCCCCTGAATCACAGCCGGCCGTGGACTATCCGAGGAACTCCAGAGGCAAAACAAGACCCCACATTAGTCATCAGGGAGATCTGGAATGAACTTCTAAACGTCTGCAACAATGTAACAAAACATTCCCTGTAACAGCTTCTATTCTACAATGTATTACTATTCTCTCTCTATATTATACATGTACTCTATTCTCTTACGCCGTGGCTGCGCTTCTCACAGCGCCGCGCAGTTCTCTTCTTTCACGTACAATGGGTCGTATTTAGACTCCCGGCCGTGTACATGCAGTAAGTGGGGGATCGTGAAAGACGGCGGTGGAAGAGCACAACCCAGGATCGGACGCACAGGAACACTAAGTATAGACCCCAACGATGTCCAGGAGAGGATGTGACCCTGAGAACGGGCGGCCAGCTACAATCCCAGCGGCCAGGAAGACAGTACAATAACAGAGAGGCAGGTGTCACGGGGCAGCAAACACATTCAGAGGCTGACGGGTGCATGCACCTGCCTGGCACTGGGCACCGCAGCCTGATTCAGAGCTGCCACAAGCTTTATGGGTATCCTACAAACACATTAGTCATCGAGGAAATCGCCAGAAACACTTCAGAATCCAGATTTAGACTAACACAACAGCAGCGGGTGAGAACCTGCGTGAGTAAAGACACGCGAGTCTAAACACGCGTGACCGTATGTATATAGCACATGATCCGTGTGCTCTCTGTATCCATATGTCCGTTCTGCAAAAGACAGAACATGCCCTCCTCTTGGCTGCAAAATGCCGTGCACTGACCAACTGATGTCAATGGGTCTGGAAAAAAACGGATGCAACACGGATCCGCGTTTTGCAAACTGCAAAATACATACGGTCGTGTGAATGGACCCTAGGATACACCACCGTTTAGCTGGACATAGATTTTTCTGCCATACACATGCATGCTCGGCTCGATCGAACATGTAGGTGTTCTGAAACATCCCTTCTCGCTGTGGTCGCAGCTTTTAGGGTTTTTTCACACTAAGTGTTTTTGGCGCTGCCAAAAATACCTCCACGTGTTTGTTTGTTTTTTACATGGACTTTTTTCTTGACGTGGTTTTTGTTGCAGTTTCAGTGACCATATTCATTCTTTCCCATTTTCAGTGGAAATCATAGTATGTAGATTCCGTGTCAAGAATGGACAGGACACTTGTTTTTTTTTTTCCGCAGTGCGGTTTTTAAAAACTGCGAGCGGAAAAAAAAAAGGGCACTGCGTGGTTTAACATTGAGATTTTCCCATTGAAATCAATGGGGAAGTTCTGCATGCGTTACTGGTGCAGAATCTGTGGCAAACTCTGTGCCCAAAATATTCTGGGGGTCATTTATTAAGACTGGCGTCTAAAATGCCGTGCGCTGGCGGTGGACCCTCCGAAATAACGAAGAGACGCCGGCCTTTACATAACTTTGGCGGATCCACTGCTGCTTCTAAGGCTAGGGCTACACCTGACGCAGCCAGGTTCGCTGAGTAGCGGTGATCCCATAGAAATGAATGGATTTCTTGCGACTGCCACGGCCATCCCATTCATTTCTATGGGATCACCGCTGCGCAGCAATCCTAGCCGCGACAGGTGTCACACGACCCGTGTCGCCTTGCTGTCCTACATTTAGACCACTTTCTACTTCTAAACCAGGCGTAGAAAATGGTAAATGAGACGTGCCTATTATTATTTAGCTCTGCGTATCCCATGGCGTGGCTGCGGTTTTTCGCATGGACCAACTCTAAGTTTAACCCCCCCCCTCCATGGAGCTAAACCGCGAGCAGCCTCCCGCTGTAGCTCTGCAAAGAGTCCACGTGATGACCACGCCAAGATCGAACCTGTACATGGTGCGGACCGGAAATTCGCGCAGCAAAAACCCTCGGACGCATGAACTGAGGCGCGGCCTCCCATTGAAAACAATGGGAAGTGGTTTCAGTGCAGATTCGGCACGCTGAATGTCAGTCCTCGGCGTGAACCTACCGTGGACCACTGCTCCCTGATCTTCAAAGAATGGGAGCCAGAATCGGTGCTGCGTGACCGGGCCCTAGACTCTTTCAGACAGAAGGAATATTTACCGGACTCTTCGACCTTGGCGACGTCAGCAGAACAATGGCCGCCGCCACTCATGCCTTGCTCTTAATTATGAGATTAAGGCTACAAGCAGACGACACATATGGAAAGCCGGGGCTCAGCTGTGGATGAAGTGATGAGAATTGACTACCAGGAATGTACAGAACTCGAAATGAATCCCCCGTCACTCAGCGGCCGCGGTTCACCACCAGACTTCAAGGCCGCAGCGCTTTACACGGGATTACCGTAGATTCCTTGACGTTCTGTACGAGGGGAAATCGCTTAATTGATTCAAGTTATATATTCGGCTGTCACCACCGCGCCATCTGCACAGTGAGAAATCCCCGTCAGCACTTGACTTGTGATCGGAGGGATTCCTTGGGGAAGGTGTCGGGCGTCTGAAGCCTGGGATGAGGCGGCCGCCGCTGATGTGTCAATGGCTCTATGATTAGCTTTATACATGGGGGAATTTATACCCAGAATCCCATATAATCAGCCATCAATCCGATATGATGAAGTAGGCAACGCTCCACTGAGCAAGCAGAGGTAGAGAAGACAGGTGGGGGTCGGCTTTGGGCGCCCGTTACTCTTCTGAAATCAGGGTTGTCAGGTCGTATGTACACAAAGCTCGATCACTGTGTAATGTAAGGTTCTGCACCTCGTAATAATCTGCTTTATTCAAGGGCTCTGCTTGCTGTTCATAAGCCTTTGATATAGCCGTCGGACGACCCCGACTCTTCCATACACATGCACATTGGCTTGGTGATGATTCAAAGCTGGGAGCAAGGAGGGTAACTGGTCTGCAGTCTGAATTAAGTTGGGATCTGAATTGAATATTACATTTCAGAATACATTTAGTGGACTGGTCTGGGGTGTGAATACATTTAGCGGACTGGTCTGGGGTGTGAATACATTTAGCGGACTGGTCTGGGGTGTGAATACATTTAGAGGACTGGTCTGGGGTGTGAATACATTTAGTGGACTGGTCTGGGGTGTGAATACATTTAGAGGACTGGTCTGGGGTGTGAATATATTTAGTGGCCTGGTCTGGGGTGTGAATATATTTAGCGGACTGGTCTGGGGGTGTGAATATATTTAGCGGACTTGTCTGGGGTGTGAATATATTTAGCGGACTGGTCTGGGGTGTGAATATATTTAGCGGACTGGTCTGGGGGTGTGAATATATTTAGTGGACTTGTCTGGGGGGTGAATATATTTAGCGGACTGGTCTGGGGGTGTGAATATATTTAGCGGACTTGTCTGGGGTGTGAATATATTTAGAGGACTGGCTTGGGGTGTGAATATATTTAGTCGACTTGTCTGAGGGTGTGAATATATTTAGTCGACTGTTCTGGGGTGTGAATACATTTAGTGGACTGGTCTGGGGGTGTGAATACATTTAGTGGACTGGTCTGGGGGTGTGAATATACTTAGAGGACTGGTCTGGGGTGTGAATATATTTAGCGGACTGGTCTGGGGGTGTGAATACATTTAGTGGACTGGTCTGGGGGTGCGAATATATTTAGTCGACTTGTCTGGGGGTGTGAATATATTTAGTCGACTTGTCTGGGGTGTGAATATATTTAGCGGACTTGTCTGGGGTGTGAATATATTAAGCGGACTTGTCTGAGGGTGTGAATATATTTAGCGGACTTGTCTGGGGGTGTGAATATATTTAGCGGACTTGTCTGGGGGTGTGAATATAGTTAAGGTTCTGGTCTGGGGTCTAAAGTTAGGCATCCGATATTAATATAGGGGTCTGGTCTGGATTTAGCGGTCTGGGGACTGATAATAATATGGGGGGTTGGAATAGATTCAGCCACGCCCTTTTATATAAGCCACACCTCTCATACAGGCCACTCCCAAGCTGACGTCCAAACACACACGGACAGACCCCCCCATGGCAGCCGAACTGCGCTTTCTCCTTGGAGCTCAAACTGAGACTTTGCAGCAAGTGTCCGGACTTTATATCCCGCCGAGACAAATTTCAGTCTGGACTCTAGTCTGACACATTTTACCTGCGCTGACACATTGTAACAAATGATCAGGAAAGGAAAGCTTTGTTTTGTTCATAAATTTAGCTCACAGAGGATAGACTGGAGCAGCCACATATCTAGTGTAGGGGCCCCATAACAAAGGCAGCAAAGGGCCCCCCGCCATCTTGTAAACGGAACCTATTCCCATAATCAGCACTTTTACTAACGCAGAAGATGCCAGATACGCGACACTGTGACGGACGCCCCTGTGAAGGCGCTCGCTGCCTCCGTCGTGTCTGCACAGATGATGAGGAGCGGACTGCGGCTGCACGGAACGGCTTTCAGTGGCGGCATATTAATCAGCGCTATCGGATGAGAAGATTACATTTATAAGTGAGGGATCCGCGAGCTGCGTGAGGCTAAATGCAGGCGGCAGAGCGGGATGATGGATGTGTCGTGTAACAAAGGCCGGGGCCACATCCCGGAGCCCCTCCGCTGTGCGGCGCGTTTCCATCCCATTAACATTACAATCTCTGACAGCTCCAGACAATTAGGTCTCGACGGCGATGTCCACAATAATAATAATAATACGCCTCCGTCAGTCACGGCAATTATATACCATGGAGCGGGCGCAAATATTAATAAATTACCGGGTAACTTACAGCATGAGGGGCCACAATCCAAGACAGAGAGAGCAGCGCAGGTCTAAAGGGGCTCCGGACAGGTGATAAATACATGATCTCTGGGGATCGGACCACTGGGACCCCCACTGGTCACAAGAATGGGGACCCCCGAGCCCCCCCGTGTGGATGGAGAGGTAGCGACCCACTGGTCACAAGAATGGGGACCGCGAAGCCCCCCGTGTGGATGGAGAGGTAGTGACCCACTGATCACAAGAATGGGGACCCCCGAGCCCCCCCGTGTGGATGGAGAGGTAGCGACCCACTGGTCACAAGAATGGGGACCGCGAAGCCCCCCGTGTGGATGGAGAGGTAGTGACCCACTGATCACAAGAATGGGGACCCCCGAGCCCCCCCCCCGTGTGGATGGAGAGGTAGTGACCCACTGGTCACAAGAATGGGGACCCCCGAGACCCCCCGTGTGGATGGAGAGGTAGTGACCATCCTTCCATTCACTTCTATAGGACTGGAGTTATGGTCAGGTGTACACCCCCACTCTATTAACACAGCGGACTCGAGGACCCCCGTTCCAGGGACTGGTGGGCTTCCCAGTGGTCAGACTCCCAGCAATCATACATGTAACATCTTTCCTGTAGATAGGCGATAGATCTGGCTAATGGGAAAACTCCTTTAAGGGGTATTCCGACTTGATTTCTCTATGAAACAGCCCCAGAACTTCTTTTCTATTAACTCCGCATTGTGCCGTTCCTCTGTTACTCCTCCAGGAAACATGTCTGGAGTACAGTCCGCAGCAAAACCACCATGTCTGGAATTCACGGAAATGTATTTTAGGGGGAGATGCTGTCTGAAAGGACGGGTACAGGGACCGGGACACCAAAGGTCCTTGTAAGGTGCCTTCTATCAGATGATGCAGCGTACAGACAGTCTATGCTGCTGCTGCTTTCCGACAGAGTGTGAAACTACAACTCCCAGCATGTACAGCCGCTATAGACCCTATGTAATTGCACATGTGAATAAGCCCCCTCGGCTGCGGACGGTGACTCCATCTGTCCACATGCTGCGATATGGGAGGTCCGCGCTCGCGGCACTTCAAAACCACAATGAGGGCTCTTTACACATATGCAAATGAGCTCAAATATTTACTCACAATGAGCTCGTAACGCCAGGTTACCATGGCAGCCAGCGGGGTGGCGGCACCAATGAGCCCCGCTCTAGGAGACTGTCTGGGCACAGACTGCCTGACAACTCTACTACTCTGAAGTGTACCCCCTCCCCCCACCGGGTAGGAAGCTTAAAGGGGTATTCCAGCTCTGGGACCCGCACCTGTCTGTGGAACGGGGCACAGCCCCCTCCATTCTCTTCTATGGGAGTCCCAAATATGGCCGAGCACCGATTTGGCTCTATTTCCACCAGTCCCATAAAGGTGAATGTAGAGGCGAGTCTGCGCCTGCGCACAGCGCTCTCCATTGACTTCTATGGGAGTTCCAGAAATAGGTGAGCGCGGTCATTCGGCTGGCTGAATCGAGGGTGGCCGCCCTTGATGGGTGAGCCCTCGTTCACTTTGGGGGCCCCCTTCTAGAGATAGGTGCGGGTCTCAGAGGTGGGATCCGCACCTATCTGACATTGGCGGAGTATCCTGCCGATATGCCACCAATGCGTGAGATGGGCCAACCCCTTTAAAGGGGCCCTCCAGTCTAATGGAAAGAATGCATTGGGGAGTGAAAAATTTTGCAACTTTTGAATGCATTTTGTTTCAATTTCTGAGCATTTTCAACATCTCTGCTTCCTGTCAGTGAATGAGAGCATTTTTGTTTACATCCATTCACAGAGGTTTTCCGAGATGGGATCTCTTTGGATACGTGCAGGCTGGGTCCCCATTAGACCCTGAACGATGACATGTCATCTATGCACACGCACCGCGGCCGTGCGTATCAGAATACGCTCCTCAACCCTGACAGAATACTGCACATGGTCTAATACGTCCCGCAGCTGAGGGTTTGCTACTTTGTGTTTGAACAATCCTCACTAGATTATCTGCAGCTGCACAGATCTCTCTGCTGGTTTGCTACAATGTATCAGTGCAGGTAAAACGTATCAGTCAATTTGAGGATTTTGCTGTTGGGCACAACTGTAGAAAACGGCATCTGTGGATGTAATCAAGGATGTTCCCATTCACTGACAGCAGACAGAGATCTCGGAATGGTGAAGAATGGAAACTAAATTGCCAACATAACGGCTTCTGACCCTTGATTTAAAACGCCCATTTTTGGCATCTATAGTCCAAATGCGAAAACCCCCCAAAAAACTATCGTACCTAGCTAGCCAAGTGGGCGTGGTTTAACAGAAAAGGGGGCGTGGCCTAAGGTGCAACTATTTAGACCAAATTTTGGGACAAAGTCAGCTAAACAATATTTCGGGTTGCACTGCCACGTTATTCTGCCCTTGGACTGGCCTCATTCAACGTCAGGCGTGTTTCCGCTGTGTTCTCCATGTGAAAGCCGCGTCAAAAATTGACATCCGTTTTTTTCCCCCTCACCAATGTAGATTTCATATCTACCCATGGACGACGCTGTGAATTACCATGAAAAAATAAAAACGGGGAGTGAGGGAAGGTAAACTGTTTTTGAAAAGGTGCTGAAATCCTAGTGAGAAATGCGCTTTGTGAACATGTCCTAAAACTGCCTGGTATACGTTCACGCTGCCCCAGGGTATAATGGTAAAATGCCGGAGATTTCCTTTATATACATATGAAGCGCTGGCCCTTTAAATATCAGGGAATTGCACTGTAACCTCTTACTCGTTATACACGTTTTTGACAATCTGAAGCCCTCCTGAACGCAGGTTGGTGCAGTGAAGACATATTCTTGTCCGACTCACTTCACCAGATGTAGGAAAATGAAAAAAATAAATAAAATGAAAACACGCAAAATGCAAATTATGTTGAGGTGTGAAAGTGCGGCGCTGTAAACAAACAGAGCGACATCTCGCCACATCCTGGAACAGGACGATTTCCAGAACCTGATATCACCCCCACGGCTAGAAAACAGACCGAGCGATGCAGATGACATACACCCGGCAACTTCACAAGGAGGATCTAGTGCTGAGCCAGACACAACTCGGGGTACTGGAGACATACGATACCAGTACACACCAGCATGACGGTACTGGAAACCACAGAGAACAAGAGGAAGGGACACAGACAACTAAATGCAGAGCGAATCCTCCACCTCCACATCGCTACACAGAAAGGGCAGGTCTGCCACTCAGGACCCTGCGAAAGCTGGGTGGCACCCGACGTGAACTATTGCAGCGCCCATAGGGGTTGTCGCTCGGCTCTCCAAGACTCCTGAATGCCACACTTGCCTCCTTCAATATCATATTACTGCATAACCAAGCAGATTTGCCATTCAGGACCTTCAGAAAGCTGGGTGGTGACCCAGACGCAGAGCATTACAGCCTCGGCAGGGTTGTCACCCAGATTTCCTAGACTCCTGAATGGCACACCTACCGTATATACTCACATATTACAGGACAGCCAGACCTAATCGCCATTCAGGACTTTCCGAAAGCTGGGTGGCAATCAATGTAAGTCACTGCAGCACCCATAGGTGTTGTCACCCAGCTTTCCAAGAATCTTCAATGGCACAACCACCTCCTGAATAACCGGACAGATTAGCCATTCAGGATTCCAGGAAAGCAGGGAAGGGGGGAGGTAACACATATGGAGACCATTACAGCTCATCCAGCTTTCCTAGACCTCTTCGTCGGCCCCTATGGAGGGGTTCAGGTCCCACATCCACAGCCCATTGTCCTCATGTCTAAGCTGAGAGGAATGCAGACACCGGGGTCAATGTCACATAATCATATCACAAAGCAGGCTTCCCGCAGACACCATGGCTTCTCGCTGCCCTCTGCGGCATCATGCCCGCCGGCTCAGAGTAACCTTCTACACTCTTACTGACGCTTACATCATCTTCTAACACAATTCCTTTAATCTGGCATCCAGAACAGCTAACCATCCAGCACTTATATAATGTGGACTCTGACGAGACCAGGAGCAAAAGACGGACACGTTCCGGACACTCGTGGGTCACAGTACACCCGCAAGCCTGAGCTACCCCTTGGCGTACTATTGCATCAGGGTGCAGGAAGGGGTTAATCCAGACGATTTAGCCATCAGAAGTCGAGGAAAGCTGAGTGACAGCCCTTGTGCGTCATAATGGCCGCCATACGGTTTTAACCCAGCTTTCCCATCAGACAGGCGAGGATGACGCCCTGCAGAAACCACAGCGAGAATGGAGGGGGCACAATCCTGTCTGCAGCGAGGCGATGGAGCCGATCAGCCCACGTCATCTGAAGCCCCCCACGTATAGACTAACCAGGTGTGCGATGTGCCCCCGCCATCCTCGTCAGAGGGTCTCGTGTCTACACCGGCGCACCTACCTCCTGCAAACCACAGCGCCTCAATCTGCCACAACCCCCCCCCCCCAAACACCTGCGTCACACGGGGAGAGCAGAACAGCATCCGGAGATCATGGCGCCGATTAAGGAGCCTTCTACAGTGCTGTGCAGTCACTTTCTAACATCGTTTGTGGTTCAAGATCTCTGCTTGCTGTCCCTGAAAAGAAACACGCATTGTAAACCTGATTGTGCCCGACTGGTGACAGAGGTGTGTGGCTCGTTACGTGCGTCTGAGACCTTTCTTGCAGCGGTGTGTGCAGGGTCGGGATGATACTCAGCCTCTGGATGTAAGCAAAGAGAATTCCTACTCACTGACAGCAAGCAGAGCTACTGAAGACTGAAGAATTGAAACACAGAGAGCATTGCAAAGTTGCAAAACCTTGCATGTTCATACAGATCTGCCATAAGAACGTGAGGATGACCCTTCAGATTTTGGCCACGGATTTGCATGTGGATTTAGCCCAATTCCCGAAGCGAATCCGCGTGTGGCCACTTACTGTAATCTCCTCGCCGAGAACTGACACATTTCCCCAATGCAGATTTTTAACCCAGAGCACAAAAAAAAAATCCACCACAGTGAGAACTACAGAATGGATTTCACACTGAGCACAATAGGTAGAAATTCTGCAAAAATTGTTCACATGTCATAAGTCAGGATTCTGCAAAAAAAATACGGTACACCCTTAGGCCCCTTTAACACAGGCGAGATTTCCGCGCGGGTGCAATGCGTGAGGTGAACGCATTGCACCTGCACTGAATCCCGACCCATTCATTTCTATGGGGCTGTGCACATGAGCGGTGATTTTCACGCATCACTTGTGCGTTGCGTGAAAATCGCAGCATGCTCTATTTTGTGCATTTTTCACGCAACACAGGCCCCATAGAAGTGAATGGGGCTGCGTGAAAATCGCAAGCAAGTGCGGTTGCGGTGCGATTTTCACACATGGTTGCTAGGAGATGATCGGGATTCTGAATACAGAATGCATAGTACAATAGCGCTGGAGGGGTTAAAAAAAATAATAATAATAATTTAACTCACCTTAATCCACTTGTTCGGTCAGCCGGCATCTCTTCTGTCTTCATCTGTGAGGAAAAGGACCTGTGGTGACGTCACTGCGCTCATCACATGGTCCATCACATGATCCATTACCATGGTAATGGACCATGTGATGAGCGCAGTGACGTCACCACAGGTCCTTTTCCTCACAGATGAAGGCAGAAGAGATGCCGGCTGACCGAACAAGTGGATTAAGTTAAATTATTATTTATTTATTTTTTAACCCCTCCAGCCCTATTGTACTATGCAGTCTGTATTCAGAATGCTATTATTTTCCCTTATAACCATAAGGGAAAATAATACAATCTACACAGCACCAAACCCGAACTTCTGCGAAGAAGTCCGGGATTGGGTACCAAACATGCCGATTTTTCTCATACGCGTGCAAAACGCATTACAATGTTTTGCACTCGCGCAGAAAAATCGCGCATGTTCCCGCAACGCACCTTTTCCCGCAACGCCCGTGTAAAACCAGCCTTAGGTATCCAGAAAAGCTGAGCTGTAACTTGTCTGGGACCTGTAATGGCGGCCATATTGGTTGTCACCTTCCCTAGAAACAGAAAACTAAGAAACAGCTGAGGTCTAGAAAAACATGGCTGCTTTCTTCTGAAAACAGCGCCACACCTGTCGACAGGCCGTGTCGGGTATTGCAGCTCAACTGCATTTACTTCTATGGCGACACGGCCCACAGACAGATGTGGCACTGTTTCTTGAAGAACGCATCCTTGGTTTTCTCATCCTAGACAATCCCTTTAAGGGTGACTGCATCTGACTTCACTTAAAGAAGCAGTACGCATTTTAGCGTTTACACCGCTTAGTCTTTATAACCAGCTGTAACCTGGCACCTGCCTGACAGGACTCAGTTCTTGCCCATAAAGCCGTGACTGCTGTCTCCATCTTTTAATAAAGACCTAACCCAGCGGGGGAGGGGGATCCTCCGGAGACGAAGGAATGTCACCAGAGATGCCCGTCAGTCATATAGTGACTAATGAGCCGCAGGTTCGGAGGAGAAGCCTCGCTGTCCACCGCGACTCGGTGCCAGGGATGAAAGAAGCCGCACATGTGCCTGTCAATCAAGTGTGAGGATCCGCCACGCACACAGATCACAGGGGCAGCGCCCGCTCCGCTTGTGACCGTGTGCAAGATGATTGCGTCACCTGCAAGGAGACTGTCTGTCTGTAAAGCTGCTGGTACTGAACAATTCCTTTAATCCAGCATTAAAGGGGCTATCCGACTCTTAAAAGGGTATTCCGGTTGTTGGAAGTTATCTGCTATCAGATCGGTGGAGGTCCTACCGCTGGGACCCGATCATTAGGAGGCCCCATATCTGCTGCAACAACCGGAATACCCCTTTAACTGATGACCTATCCTCCGGCCTTACTCAAACAGCCGATCGGCAGGGGTCCCGGTGTCGGAGCCCCAACAATCAGATGCTGATGACCTATCCAGAGGAGTCGGATAACCTTTAATGGAGGTGCACGGACAGAGTAATGCTGCAACCACTATGAAGCGCAATGCGACTGCTGCAGGCCGCAACGCGACTAGATCCACCTCCATTAACTGGAAGCACTGGCTATGTAAGGAGTCGGACACACGTTTGCCCCATAGGAGATTTTGGGTAGATTTTGTACTCAGATTCTGACACGTGGGGCAAAATCCACACATGCAATATTTTTTCCTCTGTGGATTGGAATCGGTGTTGCAGAAAATAAGCGACATGTCCGTGTGAAATCCGCAACTAGGATTTCACTAGATTTCACTGTTAGGGAGGAGTCTGCGGGCGGCACACTGTTATGGAGGAGTCTGCGGGCGGCACACTGTTAGGGAGGAGTCGGCGGGCGGCACACTGTTAGGGAGGAGTTGGCGGGCGGCACACTGTTAGGGAGGAGTCGGCGGGCGGCACACTGTTAGGGAGGAGTCGGCAGGTGGCACACTGTTAGGGAGGAGTCGGCGGCCGGCACACTGTTAGGGAGGAGTCGGCGGCCGGCACACTGTTAGGGAGGAGTCGGCGGCCGGCACACTGTTAGGGAGGAGTCGGCGGGCGGCACACTGTTAGGGAGGAGTCGGCGGGCGGCACACTGTTAGGGAGGAGTCGGCGGGCGGCACACTGTTAGGGAGGAGTCGGCGGGCGGCACACTGTCAGGGAGGAGTCGGCGGGCGGCACACTGTTAGGGAGGAGTCTGCGGGCGGCACACTGTTAGGGAGGAGTCTGCGGGCGGCACACTGTTAGGGAGGAGTCTGCGGGCGGCACACTGTTAGGGAGGAGTCTGCGGGCGGCACACTGTTAGGGAGGAGTCTGCGGGCGGCACACTGTTAGGGAGGAGTCTGCGGGCGGCACACTGTTATGAAGGAGTCTGCGGGCGGCACACTGTTAGGGAGGAGTCTGCGGGCGGCACACTGTTAGGGAGGAGTCTGCGGGCGGCACACTGTTAGGGAGGAGTCTGCGGGCGGCACACTGTTAGGGAGGAGTCTGCGGGCGGCACACTGTTAGGGAGGAGTCTGCGGGCGGCACACTGTTAGGGAGGAGTCGGCGGGCGGCACACTGTTAGGGAGGAGCCGGCGGGCGGCACACTGTTAGGGAGGAGCCTGCGGGCGGCACACTGTTAGGGAGGAGCCTGCGGGCGGCACACTGTTAGGGAGGAGTCTGCGGGCGGCACACTGTTAGGGAGGAGTGGGCAGGCGGCACACTGTTAGGGAGGAGTCGGCAGGCGGCACACTGTTAGGGAGGAGTCTGCAGGCGGCACACTGTTAGGGAGGAGTCGGCAGGCGGCACACTGTTAGGGAGGAGTCGGCAGGCGGCACACTGTTAGGGAGGAGTCGGCAGGCGGCACACTGTTAGGGAGGAGTCGGCAGGCGGCACACTGTTAGGGAGGAGTCGGCAGGCGGCACACTGTTAGGGAGGAGTCGGCAGGCGGCACACTGTTAGGGAGGAGTCGGCAGGTGGCACACTGTTAGGGAGGAGTCGGCAGGTGGCACACTGTTAGGGAGGAGTCGGCAGGTGGCACACTGTTAGGGAGGAGTCGGCAGGTGGCACACTGTTAGGGAGGAGTCGGCAGGTGGCACACTGTTAGGGAGGAGTCGGCAGGTGGCACACTGTTAGGGAGGAGTCGGCAGGTGGCACACTGTTAGGGAGGAGTCGGCAGGTGGCACACTGTTAGGGAGGAGTCGGCAGGTGGCACACTGTTAGGGAGGAGTCGGCAGGTGGCACACTGTTAGGGAGGAGTCGGCAGGTGGCACACTGTTAGGGAGGAGTCTGCGGGCGGCACTGTTAGGGAGGAGTCTGCGGGCGGCACACTGTTAGGGAGGAGTCTGCGGGCGGCACACTGTTAGGGAGGAGTCTGCGGGCGGCACACTGTTAGGGAGGAGTCTGCGGGCGGCACACTGTTAGGGAGGAGTCTGCAGGCGGCACACTGTTAGGGAGGAGTCTGCAGGCGGCACACTGTTAGGGAGGAGTCTGCAGGCGGCACACTGTTAGGGAGGAGTCTGCAGGCGGCACACTGTTAGGGAGGAGTCTGCAGATGGCACACTGTTAGGGAGGAGTCTGCAGGTGGCACACTGTTAGGGAGGAGTCTGCAGGTGGCACACTGTTAGGGAGGAGTCTGCAGGCGGCACACTGTTAGGGAGGAGTCTGCAGGCGGCACACTGTTAGGGAGGAGTCTGCAGGCGGCACACTGTTAGGGAGGAGTCTGCAGGCGGCACACTGTTAGGGAGGAGTCTGCAGGTGGCACACTGTTAGGGAGGTCTGCTCCTCCTGGCACATGGCAGGGCATCTGTGTGGCACACTGGGAGGACTCCTGTGACCCCAGTATAGGATCTCTGGGATGTCAGCAGGGAGACTTCAAGTGAATTGCATCATGCATGTCCCGGGGCTACTGTGACAACCTGACACTCTGTCCACAACTGGCAACCTGAAAGTTCTGGTCGCACTACAATGTCCAGCACGCCCAGGGGGCTGACTGACCTTTCTGACATTCGCACCACACACGTGACTGTTAACCCTCTCTCAGCCCTGCCGCCATCTTACCCCTTGTTCTCCTCCTTGGTCATGGTGATGACAGGCGGGCAGATATCACGGGGTGTCCCGAACGAGCCCCAAAAAGCCGACTTCCGCCACCAACGTGCAAGGAAAGGAAAGGGGAAGGAATTCGCGGAGACACGCTTCAGTATCGGACGAGCGCGACTGGGGTGGGAACATGACGCCGGCACTCGGGTTCCGGGAGGATGGAGTTCCGCTTGTATTGGGGATGTGACTGTGAGTCCAGGGCTCCTCATGTTCTCCGCGGCTCCACACGGGGGGGGGGATTCCTGCTTTTTGTTGTGTGTTTTGTATTTGCAACAACAACAACAACAAAAAAGTCCTAGACATGTAAAAAAAAAAAAAATTTAAATAATATTTATGGTTTTTTTTGCACAGTAGTTTGTTGTGAAAAACGCTAATGTTTTTTTAAGTCCCGCCAGGAGATTTGAACACCTAATTGCCAGGGGTGGGTTATGCACTTTTGGGGTACAAAGCAAAGTTATATCTGGGGACCCCTGCTAATCTGCACCCTTTTACATATCTAAGCTCTGCCATATCACACCCTTAAAATGGTGACCACTTCTGTGCCCACAACACAGTATAATGCCTCCTTATGTGCCCCCCACAGTATAATGCCACCGTATGTGCCCCCAACACAGTATAATGCCACCGTATGTGCCCCCCACAGTATAATGCCACCGTATGTGCCCCCCACAGTATAATGCCACCGTATGTGCCCCCAACACAGTATAATGCCACCGTATGTGCCCCCAACACAGTATAATGCCACCGTATGTGCCCCCAACACAGTATAATGCCACCGTATGTGCCCCCCACAGTATAATGCCACTGTATGTGCCCCCAACACCGTATAATGCCACTGTATGTGCCCCCAACACAGTATAATGCCTCCTTATGTGCCCCCAACACAGTATAATGCCACCGTATGTGCCCCCCACAGTATAATGCCACCGTATGTGCCCCCAACACAGTATAATGCCTCCTTATGTGCCCCCAACACAGTATAATGCCACCGTATGTGCCCCTCACAGTATAATGCCTCCTTCTGTGCCCCCAACACAGTATAATGCCACCGTATGTGCCCCCAACACAGTATAATGCCACCGTATGTGCCCCCAACACAGTATAATGCCACCGTATGTGCCCCCAACACAGTATAATGCCACCGTATGTGCCCCCGACACAGTATAATGCCCAAAATGTGCCCCCCAACACAGTATAATGCCACTATATGTGCCCCCAACACAGTATAATGCCACCGTATGTGTCCCAACACAGTATAATGCCACCGTATGTGCCCCCAACACAGTATAATTCCTCCTTATGTGCCCCCAACACAGTATAATGCCACCGTATGTGCCCCCAACACAGTATAATACCACCGTATGTGCCCCCAACACAGTATAATGCCACCGTATGTGCCCCCAACACAGTATAATGCCTCCTTATGTGCCCCCCAACACAGTATAATGCCTCCTTAAGTGCCCCCAACACAGTATAATGCCTCCTTAAGTGCCCCCAACACAGTATAATGCCTCCTTATGTGCCCCCAACACAGTATAATGCCTCCTTATGTGCCCCCAACACAGTATAATGCCACCGTATGTGCCCCCAACACAGTATAATTCCTCCTTATGTGCCCCCAACACAGTATAATTCCTCCTTATGTGCCCCCAACACAGTATAATGCCTCCTTATGTGCCCCCAACACAGTATAATGCCCCAATATGTGCCCACGACACAGCATAATGCCACCGTATGTGCCCCCAACACAGTATAATGCCTCCTTATGTGCCCACGACACAGTATAATGTCCCAATATGTGCCCCCAACACAGTATGTTGCCCCCTTATGTGCCCCTAACACAATAGGGTGCCCATGCTCCCACGACAAATGGAGCACGTTCCTCACTACAGATCTGCTCCCGTCTGTCTGGCGGCTCGGTGCAGGTACGATAACATCACTTCATGGTGCCTGCCAGCACCGAACAACTGGTTGGAAAGTGAATGGTGGAGCAGGAAGCGGACGGCTCCCGGCTTCCTCATTGTATTCAACTGTGTCTCCTGAGGATGCAGATGCCAGGGGCCCCTCTGATCTGTAGGGCCCCATGCATTTGTATGGTATCCAAATCTAACCCTGGCAATTGCTTGTATGATCGCATTGGGATACTGATTTGTCAGGGATCTGGCTGGCATGGCAATCGATCATCACCCCAACAGTCGCATTGGGACCAAGGTCTCTCTGTAAAACCAAGGGATCCTCTCAGGCCAATCTGCTGAAAATGCAGGTCAGTCTGCTGCATAAAAAATAATCTCATTGCCAACTCTTCGGACTATCCTCCAGGAGCTGCTGACAACTACTGAATGTATATGGTCACCATCAGACATATTTACTAAAATTATAATGCGATTTGATGCATCTAAAGCCCCCCCCCCCCCCCCCCCCCCCCTTGTCGAGCAAAGACCAAAAAGGGTCTAAAACATTTAATAAATGTGATGTGAAGCAGGTGTGCCAGGTTTTGGCGCAGTTTAAGCCAGAATTCTGGCGCGTTTATCTTAGTAAAGATAGTTTTGATCTTGTCCTGTCCAAAATGTCTGAAATATTAGCATTTATGAGACTTTGCAATCTTTCTAACAGAAGCGGCACAGTAATGTAACCCTCATCAAAAGACCCTCTGATTGTAATGCCACGGCGTGCGCCCATCTGAAAAAGTCATTAACATTCCTCCAGCAGATGGGAGAACCTGGGAGAGGTGTACAAGGGGGGCAATCTGAAGGGGCTTCAGCTTCACAGGGAGATGGCGGATGGACGGAGGAAGCAACCGGGAAAAAACATCATCCATTGCACCGCACGGTGTGACCACACATCGCTGGGTCAGGACGCCGAAGACCCTCAAAAGTTGGGAGTTGTTGCCTGTAGTATTGCGAAAAGTGTTGGAGATCATGTCAAGTTCAGCAATAAAAGTCAAAAGAAAATGTAAAAAGTTCTGTAAAGAGGAAAAATTATGGCCAAAAGGTTAAGTGGGTTAAGAAAAAATAATAGAAGTGATAGTCGCCCTCACCTATCCCCCGATGCTTAGGCTAGTTTCACATCTGCGTTTTTAAGAGGAACGGCGTTCCGGATTTCACCGTATCCGGCATATCTGTTTACTGCTGGACCCCATTGACTACAGTGGGATCCTACAGGAATCCGGCCGGTTTCCGGAATGAGTGCTGGGTTTCGGCTGGATCCCGTTATAGTCAATGGGTTGTGGTGATGAATGGCAGCTTCTGGCTATGCCCGAGACGGTGAAGTCCGGCAGGATGTTACTCTGCCGCAACAGCCTGCCAAATGTAAATACTCAGATGTAAAAAATAGCCTTATTAACCGGTCCCCACTGGCCCTTTTTTTTGCCGGTGCTCGCTCAGCTAATTACTGACTGCGATGGTGACCCGCCTCAGCCAGTGGTTGGCTGAGTTGGCATTTCCTGGCATTTGTTCGGCCAGAATCTGTCTTCCGCCTCTCCTGTACACATGCACGCTTGACTAAGTGCTGGCAGTTTATCTCCCTTGCAAACAAAAGGATTCGGCATGTCCACGGCGCTTTACAGTCTCATCACTCCCTGTCTCCAATGGAGCTCCCAACCTAGATTCTCTACCAGGATGTCCCAAAACCCAAGTAAACACGGCTAGAACATACAAACTCCATGCAGATGTTGTGATAACCACTGTGCTGCCCACGGTGCAATCCAAGCTGGGGGACAGATTAAGCCGCTAAGACCTATTGCTCAGACACCCTCCAACAGGGGAAGGCGCCTCAAATAGCCAAGGACCTGCAACTGTTGACTGGGGACAGATCTGGCCACGTGCTTGTCCTCAAAGAACCAGATGGAGCGTGTATGGTCAAATCTGTTTCCAGTCAATGGTTGCAGGTCCTGGGCAGGTTTAGGTGTCTTTCCCCGTTGGAGAGTCCCTGAGCTATAATTCTTATCTTGTCTAGTCCTGCAAAGTTGTACTAATATTCTGCTCTGTTTTACCGTGCTTGACCTCTGCCATTTGTACTTCCTGACCTGACCACTGCCTAACTCCTGTATTGATCCTGTACTGCATGTCCTGACTTATTGCCTGATTACCGGATTGAATGAACTCTGCCCTGACCTCGGCCTGTCTACTGACTGCACTTTAGCGTTTACCCTTGATGCAGCGCACGGTGTCACTGAACAGAGTCTACTCCAAGAGATAGCAGCCTGGTGGTTCCCCTGGTTCATATCCCTGTACAAGGGTTAAAGGGTGAAAATGGGGGTGGGGGGGGCACTTCTATAATGCCCTAGGAAGTAGTCTCAAATCCATTCCGGGACATAGAGGGTCCACACTTGCTTCATGACAGTATCCCATGGACATTGGCAGGATCCACTTCGGAAAGTCTACCCATGCATTATACTGTAGATAGCTGTTGATTGAATGATTGTCCGGCCTGAATTCTATTCTTCATGACTCCTCCATATTTCCCGTGACCCCCATAATCAGCCGATCCTGCCAAAATCCAATATGTTCAAAATTTTCAAGAACACAGAGAACTTATCAAGTGTTGTCGATACGCACCAGAAAAAGAAAGCAATTTCTCTAGGAAGGATTTCCACATCGAAAATATTCCCGAACCATCATGGATCACTTTCTCATTATCGTTGTCTTCCTGTTTTCCATACATTTCAGCCATGACCTGATGAGACACACAATTAGCTTCCTGCGATTTTCCCTCCAATTCCTCTTCTCCATTCTCAGAGTTAATAAAGATAAAGCTCCTTCTAACGTTTGCTCAGTCTCAGTTTGTTCACACACAGGTCATGGGGGGGAAGGAGTCCATTTACATTTATGTGTTGATTGTTTAGGACCGTGTCAAATCGGAGCTTATCCTTGGAAAGTGCATGTTGTCTGCCTGCTTTTTTTCCTCTCCCCGTCCCTAAAAAACACAAACTCCACTGGAGCTTCAAAACAACAATAACATGAAAGGTGTTGGCTTTGCTGAGTGTCCGCAGACAGACGGTCCTCCTCCTCCTCCTCCTCCCCGTCTAAAGCTGCGATTCTATTGTAGAAACCACAACCCGTTATCATTCCAGTTATCACTTCAAGCTTTTTTATTTAAATGTCAAATTTCAGTAAAAATGTTATTTATTAATTTTTTTTAAGAATTTTATTTTTTAGGCTACTTTGGTGCGGATCCGTCTTGTATCTGCACAGAAGGATCCGCACCAATAATGCAAACGCTGGGATCCGTTAATTAAAGTCTAAGTCAAAACGGATCGGTCTTGACTTACATTGAAAGTCAATGGGGGACGGATCCGTTTTCAGTTGCACCATATTGTGTCAGTGAAAAATGGATCTGTCCCCATTGACTTACTTTGTAAGTCAGGATGGATCCGTTTGGCTCCGCATAGTCAGACGGTCGCCAAAAGGCTGCAAGCTGCGTTTTAGTTAACGTCTAAAAAAACGCAACGGAGACCAAACGCAGCCGAATTGATGCATTCTGAGCGGATCCTTATCCATTCAGAATGTATTGATCAGTTTTGGGCCGCTTGTGAGAGCCCTGAAACTGACCCAGAAGCTATCCGAACTTCAAGGTAGCCATGAGTCATAAGATGGCGGTCGCCAGCTATATCCCCCCCCCATAATCATGCTTGATTATTTTGGTCAGGCAAGAAATTTCTTTCAGCAAGGGTTGGCTGTCGGACATCTCTAGTGCCGCCTGTCTACTGTGGAAACCAAAGATAGGACCGTCTAAAGGGGTCCTCTCACTTCAGCACAATAGCATTTATTACGTAGAGAACGTTAATACAAGGCACTTACTAATGTATTGCGATTGTCCATGTTGCCTCCTTTGCTGGCTGGATTAATTTTTCCATCACATTGTACACTGCTCGTTTCCATGTTTGTGACCACCCTGCAATCCAGCAGTGGTGGCCGTGCTTGCACACTGTAGGAAAAAACACCAGTCTATGTGAGCTCCCTCGGGCTCGGCCACCAGAGAGAACAGAACTTTTTTCTATAGTGTGAAAACACGGCCACTGCTGCTGGATTGCAGGTGGACAAGACACGCGGATGATGTTCAAGAAACGTGAATGACAGAGAAGAGACATGAATGATGGATGTGAGGCATGAAGCATACATCCCAACATATGTGCAGTATTTTTTCATACTAGGCCACGCCTCTAACTCCGCCCAAAGCATAATTACTGACTGCGCCATAACTGCAGCAGCTGGGGGTCGGTTGGGTGAGTGTAGTATGGAGCCCCTGGGACAATTCATTTTCTTGCCCTTCAATATCCATTTGAATACTAGCAGATAAACCATCGGATTATAGATATTTTAAGGTCCAAATTGCACCAAATAATAAAGCTATGGTCTAATATACAGGTAGAAACCATACAGATAGTTTAGTAAGGAGTCATTTAGTAAATTTATTAATGCACATTTATTCATTAATTCCTCAGGTCAAAAAGAGGGACATTTAGGGATCAAAGAGGGACTTGGGTCAAAAAGAGGGATTGTCCCCTCCAGAAGAGACACAGAGCACGGAAAAGAGACACGGAGCACGGAGAAGAGACACGGAGCACAGAGCAGAGACACGGAGCACAGAGCAGAGACACGGAGCACAGAGCAGAGACACGGAGCACAGAGCAGAGACACGGAGCACAGAGAAGAGACACGGAGCACAGAGAAGAGACACTGAGCACAGAGAAGAGACACGGAGCACAGAGAAGAGACACTGAGCACAGAGAAGAGACACTGAGCACAGAGAAGAGACACGGAGCAGAGACACGGAGCACAGAGAAGAGACACGGAGCAGAGACACGGAGCACAGAGAAGAGACACGGAGCACAGAGCAGAGACACTGAGCACAGAGAAGAGACACGGAGCACAGAGAAGAGACACTGAGCACAGAGAAGAGACACTGAGCACAGAGAAGAGACACGGAGCAGAGACACGGAGCACAGAGAAGAGACACGGAGCAGAGACACGGAGCACAGAGAAGAGACACGGAGCACAGAGCAGAGACACTGAGCACAGAGAAGAGACACGGAGCACAGAGAAGAGACACTGAGCACAGAGAAGAGACACTGAGCACAGAGAAGAGACACGGAGCAGAGACACGGAGCACAGAGAAGAGACACGGAGCAGAGACACGGAGCACAGAGAAGAGACACGGAGCACAGAGCAGAGACACGGAGCAGAGACACGGAGCACGGACTAGAGACACGGAGCACGGACTAGAGACACGGAGCACGGACTAGAGACACGGAGCACAGACAAAAGATATGAGTGACAGATAAGAAATATAAAGGACAGACAAGAGGGCAAAAAGAGACAAGCAAAATGGATGAAATCATGGACGAAGAATATTCTGGGTGTCCGATAGGACGATGGACAAGAGACAAGGAGCAAAATAGAAGCTGCACAGGTTTAATACAAGTAGAATGGTCAAGGATGAAACACAGGTTAAGGATAAGTCAGGGAGGAGCTCTAACAGCACTTACATGAAGGTTAAAGAGGACCCCAGCTCTCCTGAATATCAAAATAACATAATAACCATTCTTGAGCATCTTCCCCAGAGCTTTGCTGTTCCTCTCTTGTTCTTCCTGAAAAAGTCTGAATAACTCGCCACCAGTTGTTACTATTCGCGTTGTGTCCTTACCTACTCGGAGAACCTTTTCTGACCGTGTCCGGTTTTGTAGGGATGAGAGGAATGGTAGCACTTAGTGATCGGTTATTCATATATTTCCAGGAGTAATAAAAGAAGAATGGTAAAATGCTGAATTCTGGGAAAGATGCTCCAGAATTGTTATTTCATGGTTAATACAAGTATTTACTAAAACAGGCAGCACAAAAAAGTCTAAGGAAATGGTTTACAGAATATTTCACTCTTTTCAGAGAATGAAAGGACCTGAAACAAGTGCAAATGTAATTCTTTAGCTGAAAGGTGGTTCTCGGAACAGTTGGTGGAGGCCGCCCTCTCTGAGAGTCATGAGAAGCCGATAGAGTCGTATCCTGTTCGGTCTCTTGGTGGTCGCCTTAATGGCTCCATTCTACAATCCTGTTGTGGTGGAGCAGCGACCTGAAGACTCTGCACAGGGGGCACAAGAAATGGAAGTGATTGTGTTTCAGACCTGGAGGAAGCGCAGACAACTCGGAGATCCGTCAGAAGCCAGATTTACAAGGGTCTAACGCTCTAACGTCTCTGTCCTCTAGTGATGTACAGAGATTAGATTATATTAGTATAGCAGCTGTGATACGGTCAATGGATTTATTATACACTTGTCACAGTTTATTATATGTAATGCAACATAATTACACATGTATCCTGATTGTATCCCTGAATAAAGCTGGCCTTAGAAGCTAGGTATTTGTTGGTTGGGCCTTTATAGTTTTGATGGGACTAGATGCCAATATCATTTTAATTTTACCTAAATCGTATTAGTGTACAGTGCCTGGTGTAAAGATGACCTTAGAATGCAAATCACCAAAGCAGACAACGAGCCAGCAAATAAGTAATACCAGCTTGTACAATTGTAAATGCAGCTCTGGAGTATAATACAGGAGGTAACTCAGGATCAGTACAGGATAAGTAATGTAATGTATGTACACAGTGACTGCACCAGCAGAATAGTGAGTGCAGCTCTAGAGTATAATACAGGAGGTAACTCAGGATCAGTACAGGATAAGAAATGTAATGTATGTACATAGTGACTGCACCAGCAGAATAGTGAGTGCAGCTCTGGAGTATAATACAGGATGTAACTCAGGATCAGTACAGGATAAGTAATGTAATGTATGAACACAGTGACTCCACCAGCAAAATAGTGAGTGCAGCTCTGGAGTATAATACAGGATGTAACTCAGGATCAGTACAGGATATTTAATGTATGTACACAGTGACTGCACCAGCAGAATAGTGAGTGCAGCTCTGGGGTATAATACAGGATGTAATTCAGGATCAGTACAGAATAAGTAATGTAATGTATGTACACAGTGACTGCACCAGCAGAATAGTGAGTGCAGCTCTGGAGTATAATACAGGATGTAACTCAGGATCAGTACAGGATAAGTAATGTATGTACACAGTGACTGCACCAGCAGAATAGTGAGTGCAGCTCTGGAGTATAATACAGGATGTAACTCAGGATCAGTACAGGATAAGTAATGTAATGTATGTACACAGTGACTGCACCAGCAGAATAGTGAGTGCAGCTCTGGAGTATAATACAGGCTGTAACTCAGGATCAGTACAGGATAAGTAATGTAATGTATGTACACAGTGACTGCACCAGCAGAATAGTGAGTACAGCTCTGGAGTATAATACAGGATGTAACTCAGGATCAGTACAGGATAAGTAATGTAATGTATGTACATAGTGACTGCACCAGCAGAATAGTGAGTGCAGCTCTGGAGTATAATACAGGCTGTAACTCAGGATCAGTACAGGGTAAGTAATGTAATGTATGTACATAGTGACTGCACCAGCAGAATAGTGAGTGCAGCTCTGGAGTATAATACAGGATGTAACTCAGGATCAGTACAACTGTCATAATCAGTTCAACTATGGTCCTGTATTCCAGATTTGTAGCACGTGTATTTCTAGTCAGACCTGATGAAGAGCTTTGGTCTTGTTTACAGGCATTGATCATGATATGTGAAATTTGACACGTGATTACATGGGACATCTTATTGACGTGTCCCCGGGGTCAGAGGTGGTGTTGACCAGTTAGGATAAGGGCTGTACAGACTTTGCCTGGGATTTGTAGTGCCACCACAGCCAGGATCACAATGATACTAGACATACAGGTTTCGCTGTCACTTGCTGCCATATGTTGTGAGGTCATTGCACAGCCAAGCTCTGGGCTGACATCTGCGGGGGCAGCTGGTCAGTCCCAGGAAGTCATCTAGGTTTCATGGACATCAATAAAGTCAAGTCTCTGGGGTTCAAAGTGCAGATGATGAAAGTAGAAGGAGGCTGTAAAGTCAGTGCTGGAGATTTTATCATGGTGACAATCCATGTTAAGAGTCTTAGCAGATTCAAGCTCAAGAACGAGCGGGAAGAGAGGAGCGGACCTGGTTCACACTGCGCCACCCGCACTGATTTTACTGCCCTCCAGACTGGCAGACATTTCCTCACACCGGCCGTCTGACTGTAAAGACAGTCTAGAATCTAGATTATATATATTCCTCTAATCCAATATCAAATGCTGGATTAAAGATATTTCACAGTAAATTCCACATTATATTGCAGATTTGTGCCAGATTATCAGATTGTGGATTATCAAAGGCCCGATTTAGAGGTATTTTACTGTCAATTCAAACCTGTATCTGATATGGCCCTACAATTCTTTACAACAGCGGTCAGCAACCTCCAGCACTCCAACTGTTGTAAAACTACAACTCCTAGCATGCACACTGTTCTTGAAACTCCCAAGAAATGAAGGGAGCATGCTGGGATTTGTGGTTTCACAACAGCTGGACTGCCAAATTGGCATTTCTGCAGCCCCAAGCAAAGTTATGTCTGGGGGGGGGGGGGGGGGGGGCTGTAGATCCACTAAGCCCCACCCCATAGCAGTGCTGAGCTCTGCCCCATCAGTCCGCTAATATGTTGACCTCTCATGTGTCCCTCCCACACAGTGTGATGCACCAACACAATATGGTGCCCTTTATGTGCCCTAAGAAAGAATAATGCCCCCCATGAATAATGTAAAAAATGTAAATCAGACATCATATAGGACATGACAATCTCTTTCTAACAAAGCTAGAACCAGCCCTGTACCTCACATGGATCCAGAGATCTCCACATTCACTGCTCTGCTAGATTTACAGTACAGACCAAAAGTTTGGACACACCTTCTCATTCAAAGAGTTTTCGTTATTTTCATGACTATGAAGGCATCAAAACTATGAATTAACACATGTGGAATTATATACATAACAAACAAGTGTGAAACAACTGAAAATATGTCATATTCTAGGTTCTTCAAAGTAGCCACCTTTTGCTTTAATTACTGCATTGCACACTCTTGGCATTCTCTTGATGAGCTTCAAGAGGTCGTCCCCTGAAATGGTCTTCCAACAGTCTTGAAGGAGTTCCCAGAGATGCTTAGCACTTGTTGGCCCTTTTGCCTTCACTCTGCGGTCCAGCTCACTCCAAACCATCTCGATTGGGTTCAGGTCTGGTGACTGTGGAGGCCAGGTCATCTGGCACAGCACCCCATCACTCTCCTTCATGGTCAAATAGCCCTTACTTTCAAAATTTTCCCAATTTTTCGGCTGACTGACTGACCTTCATTTCTTAAAGTAATGATGGCCACTCGTTTTTCTTTACTTAGCTGCTTTTTTCTTGCCATAATACAAATTCTAACAGTCTATTCAGTAGGACTATCAGCGGTGTATCCACCTGACTTCTCCTCAACGCCACTGATGGTCCCAACCCCATTTATAAGGCAAGACATCCCACTTATTAAACCTGACAGGGCACACCTGTGAAGTGAAAACCATTTCAGGGGACTACCTCTTGAAGCTCATCAAGAGAATGCCAAGAGTGTGCAAAGCAGTAATCAAAGCAAAAGGTGGCTACTTTGAAGAACCTAGAATATGACATATTTTCAGTTGTTTCACACTTGTTTGTTATGTATATAATTCCACATGTGTTAATTGCATGATTTTCCTAGTTTATGACGTAAAGTCATGATTTTATTAAGGACACGGAGGCTCCTATTGCATTCTCTTTCTTTACTGAAATTTCTATAGCAGCACAGAAAAAGAAGAAAAAACTTTACCACACAGGGTAACCATGGCAACAAGCCCTCCCCTAACCCAGTATAAGAGTCCTGGCATCAAATATCTCCTCCTCTTTCTTTGATGAAGGCACATCCTCAAAACCGTGATGACAGCAGGACCGAATCCAAACCCGAAGAACCCAATCCGAAAACATCCAACCGGGATGACAGTAGAGACCAGGCAACAGAGCCAAACTTGACCTCAGGCACCAAGAACGCCAGTGTTGTTATCCTAAGGAAAAAACAGACAAGAGAACATAGATAATGTAAGATCAATGCAAGTCTAATGTACTGCATAGCGATAAGAACAGATCAGTACTGTAGTAAAGCCGAATAAGAATATAAATAAATATTAAGCAACCTGAAGTATGATATAGCATAACAGTAATAATAATAATATCATAAAAATACCATAAAATAGACAATGAGGGTGGGAGAATATAAATATGGGAGGGGCAATACTCGCCTCCGTGTCCTTAATAAAATCATGACTTTACGTCATAAACTAGGAAAATCATGCAATTTTATTACATGACACGGAGGCTCCTATTGCAAGTTTAAAGTTGTTGAATAACAGAAGAAAATACATGAGTGGATGGACGGAAATAAAACTCACGAAATGTGGAAACTCGAGACCAGTTAGCCACACGAAGAATATCCTCCAAACGGGCACCAGCAACCGCCATAGATGTAGAAGCAGCGCCTCTAGTGGAATGAGCCGTGAACACAGAAGTATCCACACCCGCTAAGGACATAATCCACTTAACCCATCTGGATAAGGTAACACAAGTGACTGGAGCAAATGGATGCCGATACGACAGAAATAATTCCGGCGATGCCGAAGAGCGATGAGGAAACGTGCGGGCCTCATATACCTGTAGGCACGCAACTGGACAAAGGGCAGGAACCTCGGGAAAGCTAGGGTAAGAAACCGATCTAATGTTGGTTTTAGTACGCCGCGAAATGTTAAAAACAACACCCTCAGGCGTAAAAGACCTAGCATCATAATCTAAGGCCCTGACATCGGAAACCCGCTTACATGAAATTAAACAAAACAAAGTGACCAACTTTGCAGACAACTGTCGCAAGGAGAGCTGCTCATTGGAGGGCCAGGAAGAAGAAAGGGAAAGAACCAAGGAAACGTCCCAGGTACAAGAAAATCGAGGACGAGGTGGACGGGAAAGACGGGAACCCCTGAGAAGACGACAGACCAAGGGGTGTTGCCCAGCCGGGCGACCGTCAAAACCCGAATGATAGGCAGAAATGGAAGAACGAAACAAGTTAATTGTTCGGTAAGCCTTACCCGACTCAAACAGTGAAGTGAGGAACTTCAAGATCTCAGTTACAGGGGCTGATACGGGATCCAAGTTCCTTGCCAGGCACCAGTCAGACCAAGATCGCCAGGCAGTACGGTAGGATCTCCTAGTCCCCGGAGCCCATGCGCTCTCCAAAAGGCGTCTAGTTGCTTCCGGAACCTCAGAGACGTCCCAGGGACTCCTGAAACTCTGCACGCGATCAGGCGTAGAGACCCGTCCAAAACGAGCGGATGTTGGTGACCTGACGGATCGAGTAGAAGGTCCGGGAGAGACGGCAGGAGCAAGGGAGGTTGGATCAGACACTCCAGAAGTTGAGGGAACCACGACTGGGCAGTCCAGAAAGGAACCAGAAGGACCATCTCGGCTCTCTGAAGACGCAGTTGAGCAAGCACTCGAGGGATCATCATGAACGGTGGGAACGCATATGACAGACGACTGGTCCACTTCTGGAGAAAAGCGTCCACCGCCTCCGCGTCCGGGTCTGGTCTCCAGCTGTAGAATCTCGGAAGCTGAGCATTCAGGCGAGAAGCGAAAAGGTCGATGCACATGGGACCCCATCGAGAAGAAATAGAAGAGAACATCTTCACGTCTAATCTCCAATCGCTGGAATCCACCAGAAAACGAGAGGACCAGTCTGCGTGAGTGTTGTGCAAACCCGGAAGATATTCTGCCACAACATTGATGTCCTTCTCCAGGCAAAACTCCCAGAAGTCCCTCGCTAGTTGGGAAAGAGCTGAAGAGCGTGTTCCTCCCATGGCGTTGACATAACGCACCGCCGAGATATTGTCCATCCGCAGTCTCACACACGCGTTGGCCATACCATTCGTAAAGCTGCGAATCGTGAAGGAGCCAGCCAGCAACTCCAGAGAATTGATGTGCAGATTCGTCTCTGCCGGGGACCAACGCCCGCCAGTGGTCACCCCGTTGCAGTAGGCACCCCAGCCCGAGAGACTGGCGTCCGACTCTATCGTGAAGTCCGGGAGCGGGCCGAAGATAGCCTTGCCGTTCCAGGCCTCCAGATTGTGGATCCACCACCGAAGCTCGTCCTTGGTCTCTCTGTCCAGAAAAATCAGGTCCTCGTATGTAGCACCGGCACGAAGGTGTGCAAGTTTGAGGTGTTGAAGAGCTTGGTAGTGTAACGGAGCCGGGAAGACCGCCTGAATGGAAGCGGATAGAAGGCCTATCACTCGGGCAAGCTGGCGTAGCGAGACTTGAGGGAGAGTCAACATCCGGTGAAGTTCCCTGCGAATAGACCGAACCTTGGCGGAAGGAAGACTGAGGGACTCTGAGGCAGAGTCGACTCGGAAGCCCAGAAACTCCATGGAACGAGACGGGACAAGACAAGATTTCTCCCGGTTGATGAGAAAACCTAACCGGGAGAGAAGATCCATAGAAGTCGACAGGTGCTCCAGAAGATGGTTGCGATCCTGGGCCATGAGAAGGATGTCGTCCAGGTAAATAACTAGACGAATTCCCCGACTGCGGAGGAAGGCCACAACCGGCCGCATCAGCTTGGTGAAGCACCAAGGGGCTGATGATAGGCCGAATGGAAGACATGTGAATCTCCAAGTTTCGCCGCACCAATGGAAACGCAACAGGTCCCTGGAAGAATCCGCTACCGGAACCGTCAGGTAGGCGTCTTTCAAATCGAGCTGGGCCATCCAATCGTTGAAGAGGAGCATGTCCCGGAGAAGATGAATGCCCTCCATTTTGAAATGGCGGTAGCGGACATAGCGATTCAGGGGACGGAGATTTATTACAGACCGCATTTGGCCGTCCTTCTTGGCCACCAGGAAGATGCTGCTGATGACACCCGCAGGAGTAGGGGGAGCACGCTCTATTGCGCCCTTCTGATAAAGAGAAAACAATTCCAGGTGTAGAAGGCGTTGTTTCTGAAATGGAAGACAAACGGGATGGGGAACAGGAATCTGAACAGATGGAACAATCAATTCTATATGAAACCCCTGAACCGTAGTTAGGACCCAAGGGTCTGTGGTGACAGTCAACCAAACATGGGAAAAATGATGGAGTCTGCCTCCTATCCAAATTGCTGAAGAATACAGAGGATGACTTACCAAGGGGTCGACGGTAGGAAGAACCTCTGGGGCCTCTGGATCTCCAAGAGGAACCACGGGATGGGAAGAATGTCGGAGGCTGTCTTGAGTCCTGGGAGGCACGGAATGGGTAGGAGCCTCGACCCGCAAAACCGCGGGACTGGAACGATGCACGGCCGGACAGGCGGCCCCTGGAGCTGCCGGCCCTAGAAGAGACCCGCCCATGGAAAACACATTTCATGGACGATTGAGCCTTATCGAGTGCAGTGAAGGCGGCCGAGGTCCTTAATAAAGGAGTCCCCGAATAGAAGGCCCTGGGCGTCCTTGCCGGTCTCAGTAAGAGCCAAATTTGAGAGCTTCGGCTCTATTTTAAATAATATGGCCTTTCTCCTCTCGATGGATAGAGAGGTATTGACATTGCCGGTAATACACACGGCTCTCTGAACCCATCCACTAAGCTCCTCTGGGTCAATGGCCAGGTTTTGGGTTCTGGCAGCTTCTGCCATCTCAAATATTTTGGTCAGAGGACCTAAAACATCAAGCAATTTATCTTGACAGGCCTTCAGGGCCGACTCCAAACCCCTACGCGGGTTCCACCCGGACTTGGCCAGGAACTGGGTCATTTTCGGATCTACCGAAGGTGTTTCGCCCACTTTGTTAGGAATAATTGGCCTGGGACATTCAGCCCGTAATTTATTTCTCGCCTCCTTGGATAAGGGATGGCAAACCCGGGATTCCAAGTATTTAGCCACATGATCAGATGGCAGCCACTCGGCAGAGCGAGGGTGATGCAGAGCATCAGGGTCAAAGAGGGACTCTCCGGATGGGTCAAGGACCACTGAAGTAGAAGTAGGGGGTGGGACAGGAGAGACCATAGGGTCCACCAAGGTGGAAGAGGTGCCCGGGAGGACCTCGTCTACAAAATCAAGCCCTTCTTCAGCAGAAGAAACATCCTGTAAACTAGCCTCCTCATCAGAAAATACATCCGATTCAGAATCGGGTTCTGGCTGCGCTCTGGCGCATTTCCATGGCCTCGCCTTTTCTGCCCGGCGGGCATGGGCTCTTTTGCGCGATATCTGCGCGCTCTCAGTGGTGGATTTCTGCACACCAGTCATAGGGTTTCTGGAGGCGGTGGGCTCAGGCACAGGGTGACTGTACTGACGGGCAGGGCGATGCTGACGTTTAGAAGAATGACCCCTAAGCGCCTCAGATATAGAGGAGGATATGGCGCTGGATACAGAGCCCATGGCGGCTTGAATGGCAGCAGTAACAGAGCGCTGCAAATCAGAAGCCTGTAGAGGCATAGAAACAGCAGGGGCACTATGGAGTAGAGAAGGAGGGGATACAACCTCCTCAGGGCCCCCAGGTAGGGAAGGGTTAATAATATTTCCCTCAGCCATAATGAATAAAATAGGCAATAGCCGACTGTAGGCACAATATACTGTAAGGAAAATATCAGAAATATAAATACTAAAGCTCCTTCACAGACGTGAACGGCAGGAGAAGATCAGAGCAGCTGAATCCGGTATCTGCAGGGACAGACAGGCGTAGTCTCGCGAGAACAAACGAGACTTCCGGGTAGGACTGAAAAGAGCGCGCCGCCCGACGAGAAGAAGCGGGAAAGCGAGCAGGGAAGAAGAAGGGCGGGCAAAGATGGCGAGGGGGAGTGGATTCAGAAGCAGAAGACAGCGGCCGAATAAGGTGAGCGCCGCAAGGAAGGGAGAAGGGGGGAAGCGCTGAACGCTGAAGCGCTGAGAGGAAAAACAAATAAGAATAAGGGGGAAGGCAGACTAAAGGGAACAATCCCTGGGATAATAACCAGAAACGCAGGCAAAAGGATAATAAAACCACAGCAGGGCACAGTAAACGGAACCTAGATAAAAGGAACAAGACCCCAGAAAGGGGAGAAAACCCCCCCTGTCAGATATCAAAATTAATATCACAGTATATATATATCTAGCTACACAAGAGAAAAAAGTGCTACTTATCTGATGTGGAGCAGCAAAGAAAGAGGAGGAGATATTTGATGCCAGGACTCTTATACTGGGTTAGGGGAGGGCTTGTTGCCATGGTTACCCTGTGTGGTAAAGTTTTTTCTTCTTTTTCTGTGCTGCTATAGAAATTTCAGTAAAGAAAGAGAATGCAATAGGAGCCTCCGTGTCATGTAATAAAATTCATAGTTTTGATGCCTTCATAGTCATGAAAATAAAGAAAACTCTTTGAATGAGAAGGTGTGTCCAAACTTTTGGTCTGTACTGTATATCAAGCTGACAGCTCAGGGGGAGTGTCTTTATTGGGGGGCGTGTCTCAGCTCTCCCTATCACAGCTCAGGAGGCGTGTCTCAGCTCTCCCTATCACAGCTCAGGAGGCGTGTCTCAGCTCTCCCTATCACAGCTCAGGAGGCGTGTCTCAGCTCTCCCTATCACAGCTCAGGAGGTGTGTCTCAGCTCTCCCTATCACAGCTCAGGAGGCGTGTCTCAGCTCTCCCTATCACAGCTCAGGAGGCAGTTGAAGGATGAAACTGAGCATGTGCGGCCATATCAGTGAGCCAGACAAAGAAATAAGAAAAAAACAAACAGCAGGTGGCGCTATACAGACACATTTTATTGAATAACTCAGTGGTTATGCAAAATTTTTAATTACATGCAATTATAAAAGTGTTCAGATCCAGGTGCTGGTTTGAAAACTGTAGAATATTTTTCGTAGGACAACCCCTATAAGCTGTCAGCAATGTTACTTAAAGGAATTGTCCTTGAACCGTTATTAGGGCACCTAGAGATCATAGAATTTCTAAGAATACCTCTGCGCAGCTAATATGGCTGACATTACGTCAGTAATGTTACCCAGCTGTCCTAGACTCCAAATTGGCTATTTGGCTTAGTGATGTGCTGGTGCATTCCCAGCTTCCGTATTACTGAGATTCAGGACTTTAAGAAATTGTTTTTGTTTGTTTTTTTGGTTTTTTTTTAGCTTATGGTGGGCGTCACTGACTCATACATCTGCCCTTGTGACCTTCCATGGCAAATTATTCTTCCTCGGGATTGAATGTCCGTCTCTGAGAACTTAATATTTTGCTTTTGAAATGGCGGTCTGGCGGCGTCCTTTCATGTTTGGCGCACATGTCGTCACCTTTCTGTAGACCGCATGAGTAATCTGTTTTCGGTGGAAGACTCACTAAGTTCTGGTCTTTGGAAAGTTCTGTGATCCCGACACTCGATACGGCGTCGGCTGAGACTTTCCTCTCTGTGTCGAGAACCGTGAAATTCAGCTTTTTTTCAGGTTACGGTGACTCGCGGAGCATCAAACAGCGTGCGATCGGACGCACATGCCATGGAGGAGTATCGTATTATTATAATTGCAGGTCGGTGTAAGAAGAGTAAGAGAGCGCGTGGAGCAGGGTCACCCAAACTACTCAGACACAAACCCCCCCCCTATTTGTGAATAAGCGCTAATCCCCCTGACATGTGCCCCGACAGCGGGATTTCTGTGCTCATCGGAGCTAATGCATGTCAGCAAATGGCACTTTTACCCTTGGACCTTTAACATTTCGCTAATTTGCTTACCTGTCAATCAGGATCACTGGGAAATCCATGAAAAGCCTTTAGGGTTGTTTGTCCTTGTATCAGGAGACAATGGGCAGGAAAATGGTTTCCAAATAGACCCATAGCTTGGCCTCGCTTCTCCCAGGGCAAGGGAATCTGTTTGCCGCCGTAACTTGTACCATAACTTCTAGACCTTGATGAAAAACTTTGCATTTCCCCCAAGTGCCACTTGTAATTATGGGGTTCTCCTATGTGATAAGGAGACACTGAGCCCAATTAGGTACCTGGGGCGACTGCATCTTCTATGGTTAACTGGTGCCCCCTGGCACTAGGCACCGGGGTACCATGTCCTTCCATCCATTGGCATGTTGAGGATGGGTCTATGAAAAGCTTTCCCCCTAAAACAATTCTATTTGTCATGTATCTGCTCCTAGGAAAGCTGGATGATAGATAATATAGCCACTGTACATAAGGTTTGTCCCCCATGCTTTCCCAGGCCTCCCGCCTAGTTATGGAGTGCTGCCTCCCCTGCTCCCATATTGCATACGCCTTTCCAGTCTCTAGAAAAAACGGGTGACAACCAAACTCCTTAACTTTTTCAAGACCAGGTGATTTTAGTTTATTTATTTATTTATTTTTTTCTCTAAGCCATAACATTTTTATTTTTTCAATCACATAGCCATAGTATGAGGGCTTGTTTTTTATGTGGGACAAGATGCGCTTTCTAAAGGCGCCATTGCATACAATGTGGTGGGAAGCAGGGAAAAAAATTCCAAATGGAATTATAAAAAAAAAAAAAATACCATTCCACCACAGTTTTATGTTGTTTTTTTGTTGTTGTTTTTTTACACCGTTTCCTATGCGGTAAAACTATGCTGTTATTTTTATTCTCCGGGTCACTACGATTACAACGATACCACATATGTATCGTTTTTCTTGATTTTGATTTTTTTTTAATACTGGGAAAAATGTAAAACTTTGGAAAAAACAAATTTTTCCATTCTGTTGCCATATTATGACCCCCATAACCGCCCTAAGGGTACTTTCACACTAGCGACAGGACGGTTCCGACAGGCTGTTCTTTTGGATCCGTCCTGCCGCCGGACCGCCGCTCTGTCCCCTTTTTTGTCCGGCGGCCTTTCGCCGTGCACTGCCGTGCTGCATCGGAGCTCCACCTCCGTCCCCATTATAGTCAATGGGGACGGAGCGGCGGTCCGGTGGCACGGCGAAATAGCGGGAGTACGGATCCGACAGGGTGAACAGCCTGTCGGATCCGTCCTGCCGCTAGTGTGAAAGTAGCCGAAAAAAAGGCCAATATTAATAAATGTGCCCCAGGCAGGCTCTCCGTAGGAACTTGTGTGCAGCAGCCGTGTACCTCTCCTGAGTACAAGGGCTGCTGCACACTTCATCCGGCTCCCTCCATCCTTGCCGGGGGGGAGCACATGCTCCCGATCTTTAACTGCACAGATGCCATGGTCACATTTGACCACAGCATCTGAAAGCTTAAATGTATGCGATCGACGTTCTTGTCGATCGCATACATTAGTCCCGGGTGCCTGCTATTTAAAACAGCAGGCACCCCGCAGCTATGGGCGTGAGCGGGCACCATATTTAAAGTCCCAACCACCCACGTAAATTTACATGGGGCGGTCGGGAAGGAGTTAAAGAGGTTGTTTCACCTCGCACATTGGTGGCATATGGTTAGTCTATGCCATCCATATCAGATAGCTGTGCACCTATCTCTAGCCCCTAAAATGAATGAGAGCAATGGCCCCGGCAGTCCTATAGAAGTGGAGCGGTGGCTGCGCTTGCGCGGTGTGCTCTCCATGCATTTCATCAGTCCCATAGAGGTGGATGAAGCAGAAACTTGCATGCTCGACCTCGGCGTCCTTCATATGGGGGAACCCTTATGATCGGCCAGCGTCGGATCCCTGTGCACAGATGATAAGGTTCTATCCTGGGACGACCCCTTTAACTGTCGATCATCTGAGTTCCCACAATGCACTGCTCTCTGGTAACAGGAAACCAGCAGAATTCTAGAATTTAGCTTTAGATCTGAACAGAGAAGAAAACGTCACATTTAGGATAAATAAAGTAAAACATAATAAAGTCTCTCAGCCGTCCACAGGGTTTGTGAGGCCTCAAGTATATACAAAGTGGGGGCGTCCCCAAGAGGTGACTGATCGACTATTGTTTCTACAAGAAGATAAGCGTCGCATCAGCCTCGGCGTCAGGCGGGAACATCTGTATAACACATTTATGCAAATCCTCGGATGTGAGAAGAAGATTAATGAGGTCGTTATCACAACGAGGAGACAATAACTCGATCTTATCTGCAGGGGAAATGTGAGAATCTGAGCTGAGATAAATCACGGTCAACGATTATAAACGAGGAGGCGGTGGCGCCAAATGGCTCAAAGCAGTGAATGGTGTCCCCAGTGGATCCAGAATAAGGCCTCATTCACATGATGACATCAGTGACAAGAGGGTCAGTGGTTCATCTGTGAAGGATCCGTGTTTGGTCCACGTGTCCGTTTTTTTTTGCCCTCCGTGTGTCAGCCATGTTCCACGGACATTGCTCAGCTGAAAATTTAATTTCAAGAGCATTTCCCAGCAATGATCCTTGAAAAACGGTCGAAACACGGATAGCATCCATGTTGCGTCTATGTTTTTTCACAGACCAACTGACTATAACGGGCGTGGTGCATAAAAATAGGACATGCTACCGTGGACCGCACTAAGTCATGGATGTGCGTGCTGTGCGGGGAGAACATGGAAAGCGCATGTCTGCGAATATGGTCTAAGATCTCATTCACACGTCCACAAGTGTTTTGCGGTCCGCAAATCGGGGATCCACCAAACACGGATACCGGCTGCCTGCGTTCTGCATTTTGCGGACAGCACACGGCCTGCCCTATGATAGAAATGCCTATTCTTGTCCGGAATAGGACATGCTCTATCTTTTCTGCGGGTCCGCAGAACGGAACTACGCATCCGTTGCTCTGCAAAAAATAAAAAATAGAGCATGTCTCATTCTTGTCCGTTTTGCGGTCAAGAATAGGCATTTCTATTATGGGTGACTCGTTCCGTTCCAGGCGGCATCCGTGTTTTGCTGATCTGCAATTTGTGAACTGCAAAACACGGCGCGGTCGTGTGCATGAGCCCTAACGGGGTTGTCTCATTACAAAAACCCCGGGTATGGGATAAATGTCTCATCATCAGCAGGGTTCAGACTGTTTGGGCCCCTGCCGTTCATGTGAACGGGGCCCGGTGATCTCTCGTTTGAATGGCGCAGCGGTCATGCGCGTATGCTGACGTTCTATGTGACTCCGTACTAACGCTCGGCTATCTCCAGCAGGCCTAAAGAGCGGAATAGATGCAATGTGTGTGTGTGTGTGTGACCGCTGCTTCATTTAAGCAAGGGAACACAGGGCCCCTCCTTGTGATTGTCGGGGGCCCAAGCAGTCAAACCTCCCCTGATCAGCCACTTATGGATAGGGGATAAGTGCTTGTAATAATGGCACAACCCCCTTCAAGATCAGAAAAACATGAAACGGCGCCACTCTCGTCCATGGCCGTGTCAGGTATTGCAGCATTTTTTTTTTTTCTGACTAGGGCTAAGCTGCAATACAATGTCCGCAGAGGATAGGAGAGGGGCTGCTGTGATGGCCACTAGCACGTTGTGACAGATCCTCACAGAGAAGCAGCTGAAAAATGCACCAGTGTGCCGTATTATATAAAGCATGCTTTTTAAATGCTCATTAACGTCTATGTATTTTTCGCAAAATCAGCCAGATAGCGACCACTGCATGTGGACTTACGGAATTCGATTTCCCCACAGCCTGCCTTTCTTATCACTTAAATTGCACCTGTTCTTAAAGAGGCCTCTTCTTAACGGGGACACAAAACTGCTGATAATACTATAAGATTTGGGTTTGGGTCACCTGCAAGTTGTGGACCCGGTGACATGCCAACTTAAAGGGGCTCTCTGGCCCTCACCATGATATTCAAAACGGTTCTGCATGGGGTCAAAAATAAAATAAGTCCTACTACATTACTGATCCCCATCGCTTCCATGCCACCCTTTCCTGGTCCCGAAAGCGACTGCTCAGCGGACTACTGGCTGATATGGGTTACATAGTTTTAGCTATACCAGTCAGGTCAGCGTCTTCATCCTGCCACGTTATGGTGCCTGGGATACAATCCACAGATGGTCACTAGGATTTGGTATGAACGAGCTCCGTAGTAAGGCTCCAGTTTGGCGCGGGCTGCTCTAACATTTGCCGGGTCACGACAGCAGATTTTGTGGAGGTCGCTGTCTGTGCGGAACATATGGGCTGGAGCAGAAGGTGCTCATTCTTCCTTTTGACATTGCCTCTGTTCACCTTATCCACGAGGAATCCAAACAAAAGGCTTGAAATGAGATCCGGAGCCTTCACCTTGTGCGATCCTAACAAATGTTATAATACACCGGGGCAGATTTACTAATCCCAGTAGTGAGAACTGGACTACGAAGAGGTAGCAGAGTTATCACAGTCTATAAGTCTGGTGCATCTGCAGATCATCTGGTCTAAGTTTATACCACCTATTAGTTGGGTTACTTTGCATCAAGATTTTGTCTCAATATTGTCGCACATTGTTGCATTTTAAGCCACACCCCTTTATGGTAATCCACGCGCCATTATTGAGTAAAAGTAGAAAACCTTTGGTGGCATTTTTTTTATTTTTTATTATTGCATTGTACTCTTTTTGAGCTAAAAAACTATTTTTTCGATTGGTCTTTATTAAAAATGATGAGCCATTTTCCCTGCACATCTTTGAGTTTATCTACTAGCAGGATCTGTATTTTCTCTCTGGTCAGTTGGGGAGCTGCCAGGCTCCTTATCTCTGCTCTCTGACCTTATAAACACTCATCATAGCTCAGTTCTCATCTTACTGATAAGAATGTTAGGGATAATAAGAGTAATTAGATGATAAAAATTCCCGATTAGAATATTCACGATCAACACTACCGCTGATCACTAATTAAATATTACATGTGCAAGTTTGGATAAAGTTGAAAGCAATGTGTCAGTATTCGGTACGTCTCTAATTTTTTTTTAATATTATTGGTGACTTGAACTTTATAAACATTTTCCGGTGATTAGAGGGACCCGCACTTGACACCTAGGCACGTAAAGAACTGCAGGACACAAGGTCAGAGCTTAGCATGGTCCCCAATGCATGAAACGGGCGGCACACGTTCATGTGCATGAGCCCTAACCCTGAGCAAGACTTTGAAGGTTACCTGCACACGGGCGAGGGTAGACTTGAAGAAATTCCGCAGAAATTTCCGTGTGGATTTCTGTTAGATTCGGCATCTGCGTGTGTTACTTGTGGATTTTGTTGGGGAGTTGATGGCGTTTTGCCGCAGATCACAGGCTTCTTTCACATCCGGCAGGGCTCAGCAAAAACGCTTCCGTTACTAATGATACAAATAGGGATGAGCGAATCGACTTCGGATGAAACATCCGAAGTCGATTCGCATAAAACTTCGTTCTAAGGCCTTGTTTACACAACCGTTGCCCCTCCGTGCCCGTGCTGTGGACCGCAAATTACGGTCCGCAATGCACGGGCACAGACCGTGGGCCAGCCACATGCGGATCGCGGACCTATTTACTTGAATGGGTCCGCGATCCGTCCATTCTGCAAAAAGATAGAGCAAGTAATGCTCCCGTGGGGTTCCATTCCGTGCTTCTGTTCCGTACCGCACCGCATCTCTGGATTTGCGGACCCAGCCGGTGCCCCGTGTATTGCGGGCCGCAATAAGGCAACGGTCGTGTGAACAACCCCTAATACTGTACGGAGAAGGAGCTCCGTACAGTGCTAGGCCTCTTGCACACAACCGTATGGCTTTTTCAGTATTTTGCCTCAGCCTTCTATTGAAAAGGGTGAAATTTCAAAATCCACTGGAAAGGTCAATTTACGCATGGAAAAAAAGCAAAATCCGTTCAGTATGCATCAGGACGTCTTCAGTTCAGTCACTCTTACGGTATTTGGCGGGAGAAAATACAGCAGCATGCCGCGATATTTTCTCCGTCCAAAATTCTGGAACACATGCCGGATCCGGCATTATTTTCCATTGAAATGCATTAATGCCGGATCCGGCACCAAGTGTTCCGGAAAAACGGATGCGCATGCGCAGACCTTTAAAAATGTGAAAAAAATAAATACCGGATCCGTTTTTCCGGAGAGACTGATTCATTCAGTTTCTTTTGCGGACGGTATACAGAACCATTCATTTGAATGGGTCAGAAAAAAAAATGGAAGGTACTCCGTGTGCATTCCGTTTCCGTATGTCCGTATTTCCGTTCCGCAAAAAAATAGACAAGGATAGGACTGTTCTGTTAGAGGCCGGCTGTTCCGTTCAGCAAAATACAGAATGCACACGGACGTCATCCGTATGTTTTGTGGATTTGTTTTTTGCGGACTGCTAAATACATACGGTCGTGTGCATGAGGCCTTAGGGGTTCCTTTTGAAACCAATTCTTATTGCTCTACTACATCTAGAATGAAATTTAGCAAATTAGGCTTGATTAAATGGATTGGTTTACAGGCACCATGTTGCTTTTGATCAGCCTCCGGGTGTCCGTACAGCCATTTTCTGACAACCACACACATTTTTTATTTTTTTCTTCACAGAGCTGTATGAGGCCTCATGCACACGACAGTTGTTTTTTTGGGAGGATCCGTTTTTCCCCACAGATCCCTTGTAATAAATGCCTATCCTTGTCCGCAAATGTGAAAAAAGTAGGACATGCACTATTTTTTTTGCTGAAGGGAAACACGGACAATGGATGCGGAACACAAACGGATGAACTATAATCATTTTTTTGCTGACCCATTGAAATGAATGGGTCCCCATCCTATCCGCAAAAAGAAAAACGGAACGGAGGCCGAGAAAAATAACTGTCGTGTGCATGAGGCCTGAGGGTGTATTTTTTGGCTGAATGAGTTGCTGTTATTATTATACTATTTTGGGGAACATATGAATTTTTTATTGCATTTTATATCGTTTTTGGGGAAGCAGGATAAAGAAAAGGCAACAACTCTGCCATTGCTTTTTGGGTTGTGTTATTTCAGGGTGCACCGTGCGGAAAATATGACCTATTACCTTTATTCTGCTGGTGAATGTGATTACACAGATACCAATTAGACATAGTTTTATTTATAGCTTTGCTAATTTTACATTATTACAAATTAATGCATTGGTGGAAAAAAATCATGTTTTTGTGTCGCCGTTTTCTGAGAGACATTTTTTTTTAAATTTTCTGGAGATGGTCGTTTTTTGCGAGATGAGATGATGTTTTTATTAGTACCATTGTAGGACTTGATATAATAATTTTGGGGGGTCAATGTGTCAAAAAAATGGCTGTTCTGGTGTGGTTTTTATTTTTTTTTTTTATTTTTTTTTTTAGAGCATTCACTTGACGGTAGATCATGTGAAAATTTTATAGAGCCAGTTGTTACGGACTCAGCGATACCGAATATGTCTATATTTATTTATTTATTTATTTATTATACTATTTATTTTACAATTGTGAATGGCTTGATGAGGGGAAAGGGGCACTTTTCTTTTACACTTGAAACTTTTTATTTTTATAAAACACTTTATTTTTTTATATTTTTTTACTACTTTTTATTTTAGTCCCACTGTGGGACTTCAGTTTCTAAAGGTTTAATTGCTGTTTCAATGCAGTAGATTGCATGTTGTATTGTACTGCACTAAACTGTCAGTTTCACACTGACAGTGACCTATGAGACCCAGCCTGTAGTCTTTGTAAGGGTTCTGGGTGCCATGGTAACCATCTGTACCCTGTGATCGCAATGCAGGGAGCTGATGGGTTGAGAGATGGAGCCCCCTTCCTCTGTAAACCTCTTAGATGCCGTGATCAGAAGTGAACCATACATGCCATCTAAGGGGTTAATCCACTGACATCGGAGTTTTCAGCAATGTCAGTAAATACAGCAGGGGCCCGGCTGTCAGTAATAGCCAGGCCGTGTACTGGTCAATCAGGCACTGCTCCTGTGCCCATCTCTCCTGGGGCCATGCAGTGGTAGGAGGTCACACCCTGTCTTATCTTGGGGCACACCCTGATGTTGAGGCTCCTTCCTGATGGTAGTTGGGGTGCCCTTGGTCTTATGAGTGTTGTATGGGTGCGAAGCAGGAGCTGTAGGTGCTGTGGCCGGTGAATGGCGCTGGAGTTACTAACTAGGTCAGATGTGGAAAATAAAAGTCTCTCTTTACTAAAGTGCAGAATGGAAGTAGTAGTAGATCCAACGGTATCAAAACTCAGTTCCAAACAAATTCACAGTGCAAATATTCCTAGATAGCGATGTATGGATATAGGCCAAGATGGGGGTTGTAGTACTCCCTCCTCCCTCTATCTCTCCAAAGTCTCTTTCTGCAAAACCTAAGGCTGGTCATATTATTCTTGCAATGAAGGATACAGGATTAAGATACAGTGGACCAGACCTTGTCCAAGTGTGAAGGGTGTCTTAGCAATGTCCCTCTCACTGCAGTAAAGTCTTTATCAGCCGCAAACAGCAAATACCTTACTGACTGACTCCAATGCTCGGCCATGCAGATTCTGCTTGAAGTAGAGACTGTCTTCTCTCCGTGGATCTCTCAGAGATAGTCAGTCAGTTATTCTCTGGAATTTAGGCCCGCCGAAACGGCAGCTCGGATGCGGACCCAAACAACGGCTGTGTGCATGAGGCCTTAAAGTAGCTGTAATGGTCAGTGTCCTGCCGGCCACCCAACTTTCCTGGAGACTGAAAATAATTTTTTAAAACCTGACAGAGGAGAATGATTTAATGAGGACCAGTCAGCTTTTCTAACACGTCTGTCTTAGTAAAAACTCACAATTCTGGAGCATCTTTTCATAGAACTCTGCATTGTGCGGCTCCTCAATTAATCCTCCTGGAAATGTATGAATAATATCACAGCTGGGTGCTCCCATTCTCATTGTCAATAGGTTGTGTCTCCACACCGTCTGACATTAGGTTCTATTTGATCAGTGTCAGGTTATGTAGGGACGCACCTCATTGGCAAGCGGAATGGTAATCTCCACTCCTCAATCAATTCATCTATTTCCAGGAGGAGTAACAGAGGAATGCTACAATGCAGTTCAAAGAAAATATGTCCAGGATTGTTATTTCATGGAAAGTACAAGTATTTACTAAAATAGACATACCAGGAGAATGAAGAGGTCCGATTTGAAAGAAGTTTCGGGTCGTACTTCTTTCGAAATTAAACAGCTCCCACACTGCCATAGAGCCGTGCACCGACAGCCGGGTCAGACAGCCGCAGACTTATTTGTCTCCTCGTAACAAGAGGCCGCCATTGATTCCAGCGGTGGTGGAAGCAGCTGACGGGGTGATAACAGAGTGGAGATTGTCATGAAATGGTGCTGATTCTGCCAAATTGCTGTGTAAATTACACACAGATGACATTGCTCGGAGCTGACACATAACTATGTATTTTCATGCCGGGACAAAGCCTCCATAGAGAAGCGCAGCGTCTGATCGATGCATCAGTAATGTTTTATCAGGTCCATGAACATATCTCTTTGTGGAAAGAAAACAACGTAAATCCCATACATTCCCAGCAGTAAGTGTCCGCCGCCGAGCGGAATAACAACCAGCACATCAAAGGGCGGCATCGTACAACCCACCGGACATCTGAGAGGCGCCATTCTCAATGCCCTGGCAGCGACGTCTCTTTATTGATAATGACATCTGACTCTATCTGTCTATCTCCTATCTATCTGTCTGTCTATCATCCATCTATCTGTCTGTCTCATATCTATCTGTCTCATATCTATCTATCTATCTATTATCTATTTATCTATCTATCTATCTATCTATCTATCTAATCAAATCAGCTTTATTGGCAGGACTAAATACATTTTTGCATTGCCAAAGTGGGAAATAATTGGATAGGGTTGGGGGATGGGGACATATTGTCACGGATGGTGTTGCAGGAAACAATAAGTAACAAATAAAGATCCGACTGACTTGATCCCAAACTAAGGAACAAAAGGGTGAGCCCTATTAATGCCCTAGAGATCTCCCTGACTGCTCAGCCCATGCAAAGATCTCAATGATAGAAAGTTGCATGTCCACGTACCGTAGACTGAGTGACACCTGCAAACCCTATAATAGTGAGGGGACACGACCACCGGCTCCCTGCACTCAATACGGAGGGAGTCAGGGTCACCTAGAATCAAGCCAACCAGCAGTAGCAACTTCAAGTAGTGAACCCAATCCAGGAAGTAGTATAAACCGCAAAGTGAAGCAGTATGGGAGGGGATATATAGGGAGGAAATCAGTGCTAATAGATGAGCTGGGAGAGGGAGAAGAGATGTCAAAGCGAAAGCAAAACAAAAGAACATCATGCAGGAGGTACAGAAGAACGTCTATCAGAACTTCTCAGAGATCTGGCGGTGACACATATACAGGGTGGGGGTATAGGAGTCCATGGTATATCAGGCTCCTCTCAGTCTATGGCAGGCAGTAATATATTGTGCTGCTGTGGCCGCTGTGTTCTCCTCTTCCCCCAGCAGTATGGAGAGCCTCTCTTCCTCCTCCATGGAGGTGAAGTCTGGGCAGAGATCAGACAGTCTCCTGAAGTGAGTCTCCCTCACTGCTGAGTATTTGGGGCACCGCAGCAGGAAATGTCTGTCTATCTATCTACTTTTTACTTATCTACAGCCTCATGGACATGACCATATATTGTGGATTGCACACGGACCTGTTCATTTCTATGGGTCCACAGACATCCATGTGCTGTCTGTTCCACAAATTATAGAACATGTCCCATTCTGCTCCGTATTGTAGATGTGCATAGACATTTCTTGTGATGTGAGTGGTTTGCGGACCACAGTATGGGCATGGTCTTGTGCATGAGGCCTATCTATCTATCTATCTATCTATCTATCTATCTAATTATCTGTCTATCTATCTATCTATCTATCTATCTATCTATCTATCTAATTATCTGTCTAGCTATCTGTCCATCTCATCTATTTTTCTGAGGTTTCCAGCCATACGATACATTGTCAAGATGATGTGTCTTATTGTTCTCCGTTGTTTATACACGTTATATGCTGTGTAATTATACTTTAAACTGATCTTCTGCTTAAAACAGGAAAGTGAGCCATACTGTTTTTATCACTGATTGCTTTGTGAATCGCTCATCAATATTATTTGTATCAGAGGCTTCTGTGGAGCTGCAGAACAGTGGACCTTTTCTTAAACCGTATTTCTAGAGATTCTAGAGACATGTCCGTGGGGCATCGTGGGGTGTACAATAAAACTGCTACATGTACTGATCCCACGTCTTACCTTTCCTTATGTCCCAGGCTCACAGCCATATTGATTTGCTACTTCCCTGTACCGTCACTGCTTGACTATTCGATACCTGTAGTGAGGGATGGGGAGAAGACTTTGTGACAAGGAACACAGCCTGATAAGAACTAACATGGCGGGCATATACTGGAGCAATTTCGAGGGCATCAGCAGAACTGAGATTTCCGCTTAAGACCTCCTGCGCCCGTGGCCGTGCTGCGGCCAGCAAATTGCACGGGCTTCAATGCACGAACACCGACCGTGGGACAGCCACAGCGGATCGCGGACCCATTCACAGGACATGTTCTATCTTTTTGCAGAACGGACGTACGGGATGAAACCCCACAGAAGCACTCCATAGTGCTTCCGTAGGGTTCTGTTCCGTGCTTCCGTTCCGCATCTCCGGATTTGCGGACCCATTGAAGTGAATGGGTCCGCATCCCTGATGTGGAGCACACGGAACGGTGCCCATGTATTGCGGATCCGCAAATGTGGTGCGCAATACGGCAACGGGACACCTACGGTCGTGTGCAGGAAGCCTAAGGCTACATGCACACGAACGTTGTTTGTTTCCGTGTCCATTCCGTGTTTTTTTTGCGGATAGGATGCGGACCCATTAATTTCAATTAGTCAGCAAAAAATGTGTGCTGTCCGCATCAGTATGTCTGTTCCGTAGTCCTGCAAAAAAATAGAACATGTCCTATTCTTGTCAGTTTTAGGCATTGTTACAATGGATCCGCAAAAAAAAGCGGGCGCCATACGGATGTCATCCGTTTATTTATTTTTTGCGCACCGCAAAACACATACGGTCGTGTGCATGTAGCCTAAATCTTATATTTTCCTCTGTTAACTATCACTGCTAGCCATAAGATTAGCGTTCTAAAAGTATCTTTATTACAAAAGTAACAGGATTTTGTAAAGAAAAAAAAAACGCTGCACGTGCTGTATGTCAATTACCTTTATGGAGTCAAGGAGGTGGAGCCACTTCAGAGAGACGTCAGGGTAGCCATGCTGTAAATCTTACCATCACAGTCGTATCCACAATCATGTGCATGCGCTGTTGTCTTCTACTTCCATGTACTTGCCCCGGCTTTACCAGAAATGTGGGTTTAGGGCCTGGCCACCTGGACTCTTCACTCAAAAGGCTCCGCCTCCTTGACTCCGGCAATTATTATTGCTTCTAATTTTGCAAATAAAGAAACCTGGAAAAAGAATAAAACCTAATCTAACAACAAAAATCCTACTGACAGGATCCCTTTAACACGATGATAATGATCACAATACTAGTTTAAAGGGGCCGTACACGTTTAGTTCAATGACACAATATAACAACCTTCAATACCGTATGACTTCATCTCCAAAAGTCATTGTCTTGCATTCGGTCAATCTCCAGTGATGCCTATACGGTTACGTCATTTTTCCCTTTCCATGCATGACTCATCCTCGGCTATGGATTCATTCATTAAGAGATAACCAAATCTATTTAATACACTGGCGGTGATTAAAGAGCCGGTCACATCTGCCAGGCTGCTGCCTTAAGCCTATCTCACCGGGTCCCCCGGGTATACTAAGCTCACTTCCAGTAGTAATGACCTAATCCGCTCTTCCGTGTTTATGTCATCAAACTGAAATTCAGAAACTCTGTAATTTCATCTGGAGCTGTCACTTTAAATTTCCAAAAATTCTAGTGTGATTTCCATTAACCTCAATAACCTAACTCGCATTCTCAAGGGTCAAGGAAGGTGAGCTATAGATTGTGAGCTCTTGTGAGCAGGTCCCACCTCTCCTCTGGTTTTAGTTGTTGACTCGTTTGTTACTATGTATTGTATCATCTTGTTTCTACATAAACTTCCTGATTGTAAAGCGCTGCCGAATATGTTGGTGCTATGTAAATAAGGATTATTATTATTACAGATACAGGGGCTATTTAGTGGGGTCGTCAGACTGTACATATGCTGCAGTGGTCCTAGGACACGAAGGGGGCCCCCGCGTCCACCAGTGATTTACTATTCATGACTAAAATAGCTGAAGTGCAGGGTCAAGGAGTCAAAAATGTCTTCTTGTCCCTGTGGGCTATTATGTCAGTAAGACACAGAGAATCATCAGTGACTGTAATGTGTCCTGCAAACATAGGCACATGCAGTGGGCAGTAGTATAGTAGTTATATTCTTGTACATAGGAGCAGTATTATAGTAGTTATATTCTTGTACATAGGAGGCAGTATTATAGTAGTTATATTCTTGTACATAGGAGGCAGTATTATAGTAGTTATATTCTTGTACATAGGAGGCAGTATTATAGCAGTTATATTCTTGTACATAGGAGCAGTATTATAGTAGTTATATTCTTGTACATAGGAGCAGTATTATAGTAGTTATATTCTTGTACATAGGAGGCAGTATTATAGTAGTTGTATTCTTGTACATAGGAGCAGTATTATAGTAGTTATATTCTTGTACATAGGATGCAGTATTATAGTAGTTATATTCTTGTACATAGGAGCAGTATTATAGTAGTTATATTCTTGTATATAGGAGCAGTATTATAGTAGTTATATTCTTGTATATAGGAGCAGTATTATAGTAGTTATATTCTTGTACATAGGAGCAGTATTATAGTAGTTATATTCTTGTACATAGGAGCAGTATTATAGTAGTTATATTCTTGTACATAGGAGCAGTATTATAGTAGTTATATTCCTGTACATAGGAGGCAGTATTATAGTAGTTATATTCTTGTACATAGGAGGCAGTATTATAGTAGTTATATTCTTGTACATAAGAGGTAGTATTATAGTAGTTATATTCTTGTATATAGGATCAGTATTATAGTAGTTATATTCTTGTACATAGGAGCAGTATTATAGTAGTTATATTCTTGTACATAGGAGGCAGTATTATAGCAGTTATATTCTTGTACATAGGAGCAGTATTATAGTAGTTATATTCTTGTACATAGGAGCAGTATTATAGTAGTTATATTCTTGTACATAGGAGGCAGTATTATAGTAGTTGTATTCTTGTACATAGGAGCAGTATTATAGTAGTTATATTCTTGTACATAGGATGCAGTATTATAGTAGTTATATTCTTGTACATAGGAGCAGTATTATAGTAGTTATATTCTTGTATATAGGAGCAGTATTATAGTAGTTATATTCTTGTATATAGGAGCAGTATTATAGTAGTTATATTCTTGTACATAGGAGCAGTATTATAGTAGTTATATTCTTGTACATAGGAGCAGTATTATAGTAGTTATATTCTTGTACATAGGAGCAGTATTATAGTAGTTATATTCCTGTACATAGGAGGCAGTATTATAGTAGTTATATTCTTGTACATAGGAGGCAGTATTATAGTAGTTATATTCTTGTACATAAGAGGTAGTATTATAGTAGTTATATTCTTGTATATAGGATCAGTATTATAGTAGTTATATTCTTGTACATAGGAGCAGTATTATAGTAGTTATATTCTTGTACATAAGAGCATTATTATAGTAGTTATATTCTTGTACATAGGAGGCAGTATTATAGTAGTTATATTCTTGTACATAGGAGGCAGTATTATAGTAGTTATATTCTTGTACATAGGGGGCAGTATTATAGTAGTTATATTCTTGTACATAGTATGCAGTATTATAGTAGTTCTATTCTTGTACATAGTATGTAGTATTATAGTAGTTATATTCTTGTACATAGGAGCAGTATTATAGTAGTTATATTCCTGTACATAGGAGCAGTATTATGTAGTTATATTCTTGTACATAGGAAGCAGTATTATAGTAGTTATATTCCTGTACATAGGAGCAGTATTATAGTAGTTATATTTTTGAACATAGGAGCAGTATTATAGTAGTTATATTCTTGTACATAGGAGCAGTATTATAGTAGTTATATTATTGCATATAGGAGCAGTATTATAGTAGTTATATTCTTTGCCAATTTTCTTTTTATTAAACATCAGCAGAAAATTACAAGGAGGAATAAAATGCTTCATCACAAGTACAGGTAATGTTTGAGTAAACACATCATCAAACAATAGGCATGTACATATTAACACTTGTTTGAAATACAGACTTATATAAAATCATATAACCAAAAAGGACGTTAGGAACCAAACAGTTGTCAGGCTTCTAATATGGGCAAAAAGGTGTTTCTATGGATCACAATGACACGTAGACAAGGGTAAACAGCAGACAACATGTGGATTGACATATAGGGAACATGTAAGGAGGGAAGGGGAGGGGGGGAGGTTATTGCAAGAGAGTTGGAAATCACGGATGATCAAGTAAAGCCCCGAAAAAGCCTCCAGGGTTGCCAGACTTTTAGGAATTTCTGGCGGTTTCCCATTTCCCAGGCCGCTAACTCTTCTAGGCGGTATACCTGATCCACCTTATCCAACCATTCCGCTTGAGACGGGGGTCTATCTGATTTCCATTTCAATGGAACAAGTAGTCTAGCTGCTGTGAGTAGCATCGTGTGTAAATTAGATTTTGACGGGGTAAAGTTTTGGTTTGGGCACCAGAGTAGTACTAGTTTAGGGTCCAGTACTAATGGATGTTGTGGAGAGCATACCTGGTTAATAGTATTTTCGACTTGGAGCCAAAAGGGCCGTATGTTATGACAGTTCCACCAAATGTGGGACAGTGATCCCGGTTCAGTTCCGCATCTCCAACACATATCAGGTATAGAAGGGTTCAATTTGTGTAGAAATACAGGCGTTTTATACCATCTGGTCGTGAGTTTGAAGGAGTTTTCCTGCACTAATACACAGCGTGAGAAGCCATGGGAGTTGGTTAAAATGGCTGCTTTTTCAGGCGCCGAAAATTTCGTCGAAAGCTCCATTTCCCATGCAGTGAGATGTGACAAGGATGGCGGGGCGGCTGAGAGAAGGAGCTTATACATTTTAGATAAAGCTTTTGAAGCAGGGAAGGGTAACCCCACACGTTCTTCAAGCCACGTTGGTGGGGTACTATGAGGGGGAGGCATCTCGAGTTTCTTAATGTCCTTACGGAAACCCAGTATCTGTAGGAAAGACGCTTTATTCACCAGAGGTGTTTCCAGTATGGATGTCCAGTCTAGTTCCCCATTTTGGTTTCTAATACTATCAAGTGAGTGGTTATGAAGAAGTGCCCAGATGCCTGAGGCGTCAAGTATATCTCTGTGGATGTGTGCTTGCAACAAAGATAGAGGAAGACGAGTGTGCGGGAATATAGTAGTTATATTCTTGTACATAGGAGCAGTATTATAGTAGTTATATTCTTGTACATAGGAGGCAGTATTATAGTAGTTATATTCTTGTACATAGGAGGCAGTATTATAGTAGTTATATTCTTGTACATAGGAGCAGTATTATAGTAGTTATATTATTGCATATAGGAGCAGTATTATAGTAGTTATATTATTGTACATAGGAGTAGTATTATAGTAGTTATATTCTTGTACATAGGAAGCAGTATTATAGTAGGTATATTCCTGTACATAGGAGCAGTATTATAGTAGTTATATTCTTGTGTATAGGAGCAGTATTATAGTAGTTATATTCTTGTACATAGGAGGCAGTATTATAGTAGTTATATTCTTGTACATAGGAGCAGTATTATAGTAGTTATATTCTTGTACATAGGAGCAGTATTATAGTAGTTATATTCTTGTACATAGGAGCAGTATTATAGTAGTTATATTCTTGTACATAGGAGCAGTATTATAGTAGTTATATTCTTAACCAAAACTCTTTTTATTGAGAGTGCAAAAGGTCTGTTCAAAAAATACGTATCAGTATATAGCCATGTGCAAATGGCAGCAGTAGAATGGATACAAATATTCTTACAGACCATATCATATCAACTAACATAGTGAGTATGAACAAATTTAGTTAACACAAAACAAAAGAAAAAGACACGGACAAGAGTGGGGAATTGGGAGGAGGGGTAGAGTGGGGTGGGTAGAGGAGGAGAGGAAGTTCTTCCAATTCACTCGGGGTTGCGATACTTCTCCCAAGGTCGCCACAGTTTGAGAAATTTGGAACGTGTGCGCATTTCCCAGTGGGCTAACTCCTCAAATCTAAACAGTTGGTCTGTTTTCTCGGTCCACATCAACATTGAGGGTGGCGAATCATTCTTCCAGAGGAAGGGTATCAACATACGTGCTGCAGTAAGAAGCATGGTCGGGAGGTCAGCCTTAGCAGGAGTAAGGGAATCATTGGGACACCAGAGGAGAACTAGTTTTGCATCCAAACGCACCTCAGAGGCGCATATCTGGTTAATTTTGTTCTCTATTTGAGACCAGAAGGGGCGTATTTTACTGCAGGACCACCATATGTGTGACAAGGAGCCGACTTCTGTTCCACACCTCCAGCACTGCTCCGGAACATCCGGGTTGAGCCTATGTAGGAATTCTGGTGTTTTGTACCAGCGGGTCAATAGTTTGTAAGAATTCTCTTGTATTTTGATGCATCGGTTGAAGCCATGTGAATGAGCTAAGATAAAGGCCTTCTCTGGCTCAGTCAATTGGATTTTGAGTTCCTTTTCCCAGGCAGACACAAAGTGCAGTGCTGGAGGAGCAGAAGAGAGCAGCTCCCTGTAGAGTGTCGAGAAGGGCTTTTTCGGTAACTCGGGAACACAAAGCTTCTTCTCAAGCCAAGTAGGTGTATCATTAGTAAGGGGAGGTAGCTTAAGGGCTTTAATATCACGACCAAATGCCCCAATAGAAAGGAAGGAGAGGGCTTTAACCTTCGGCAGATCGTGGATCTTGTCCCATGCCAAGTCCCCAGATGTAGAAGCAATATCTTGTAAGGTGAGGTCAGAAAGTATGCTCCAGACTCCGGAGGGTCTGAGTATATCGGGGTGAATATAGTTCTGTAGTAGATGCAGGGGAAGGTGGATATTAGGGAACCTAAGGTCTTGGGATTTATATAGTTTGGCCCATTCCACCAACATGCCTTTCCAAATGGGAGAGGCATATGCGTTATTCGGGGTGCATGTGCGGATTCCCCATAGGATAAGTCCTTCTTTGTAGGTGATAAGAGCACGCTCAAGTTGTACGCAAAGATTCGGGGGTTGGCGGGAGAGGAGAGAAAAGCACCTGTTCAGGAGCGACGCTGTATAATAAGTTTGGATGTCGGGCATACCAAAGCCCCCAAATCTCTTTTCTCTTGTCAATATTGAGTAAGCTATCCTAGAGGATTTGCCCGCCCACATGAACAAAGAGAACATATGGCGTATCTCCACAAAAAAGGAGCGAGGGAGCCAAATTGGTAGTGTTTGTATTAAATATAGAAGCTTGGGTACAATGAAGGCTTTAAGGAAGTTCTTCCTGCCTATCCAAGAGATGAAGGGGAGTTTAAGGGACTGTAGATGTGTTCTAATATCTTTGAGTAGGGGGCCGTAGTTAAGATTAAATAGGTCATCTTGGTTAGCTGAGATTCGTATCCCTAAGAATGTAATATCACGGGGGGCCCAAGCAAAGGAGGTGGTGCGTTTGAGGTTCTTGACTATATAGGATTTGCATGAAACATTCAGGGCCATGGATTTGCTATAATTAATTTTGAAATTAGAGATCCATCCGAACTCTTCGAACAGAGAATGGAGCCGTGGGAAAGAAATCGTGGGGTTGGTGGTCATAATTAGCAGATCATCGGCAAATGCTGCGGTGGTATGTATACAAGAACCCATCTTGATACCCTCAATGTCAGGGTCTTGTCTGATCTTGCATAGCAGGGTTTCCATTACTATGACAAAAAGAGACGGGGAGAGGGGGCATCACTGCCTAGTGCCATTGGATATGGCAAAGGCTGGTGAAAGAGTGCCGTTGACCTTGACTCTGGCAGAAGGGGACGAGTATAAAGAGAAAATAGCCGCGATAAACTGATCTGGGAAGCCGAATTTCGACAGTGCCGCAGACATATACTGCCAACTGACCCTGTCGAAGGCCTTTTCCGCGTCTGTGCTGAGCAAGGCTAGTGGAGTTGAAGTGCTCCGCGCCCAATTCATGAGGTGGAGGAGGCGGACGGTATTTTCGTTCCCCTGTCTGCCAGAGACAAACCCAACCTGCTCCCTATGGATGATATCGGGGAGAATCTGCTGGATCCGCTGAGCCAAGATCTTAGCCCACCATTTTACGTCCGTATTAAGGAGGGAGATTGGGCGATAACTACCACAATTTAGGGGATCTTTGTTCTCTTTATGAATAATCGTAATGTGGGCCGAAAGCGATTGGGGGGGAAGTTGACCTCCGTTCAGAAGGTGATTACACATGGAGCGGAAGTGGGGGACTAGGATATCTTGAAAATTTTTGTAGTACGTAATGGAGAAGCCGTCAGGTCCAGGGCTCTTCCCTGAGGGAATAGAGGCCAGTACTTTCCGCGCTTCAGAATCTGTTATTGGGGCTACTAGCTGGGTTGCCTGGGACTGGGTGATATTAGGGAGATGTAGGGAAGAGAGGAATTTTTCCGTGGCGTCCGTGAGGGTATTAGACGACTGATTCGAGGGGGGTGGAAGATTATAGAGCTCCGTATAAAAGGTACTAAAGGCCTTCGCAATGTCAAGAGTGGACTTCAGGTGGGTTCCTTTAGCATCTTTGATAGCAGAGATAAAAGAGTCAGAGTGTTGTTTTTTAACTAGCGCTGCCATAAGTTTGTTCCCTTTATCGCCATGAGCGTACGATTTAAATCTGGAGCGTAGGAGCAGTTTGGCCGATGTTACATTTAGTAAGTTCTTAAGCTTAGTTCTTGCATCACTAAGTTCAGTGGCACAACTAAGTGCCTGTGATTGTTTGTGCGTAAGTTCGAGCGACTGAATTTGGGACATAAGGGTGGCAATGGCTTGAGAGCGCTGTTTTTTAACATGAGAGCCGAGGGCGATAAGTTCACCACGGATCACCGCTTTATGGGTTTCCCATACAATCGGTGGTGAGGGAGGTGTGAGGCCTGCATTATTCCGCTGGAAGAACTCGGTCAGTGAGGAAGCTAGTTTCTGGGAGTTGGCTTGGTCTAAAATGAGGGTGTCATTGAGGCGCCAATTCCATTCCCTTTTTGGAAGAGTAGTCAAGGTGAAATGTATAAAAATTGGGGAGTGATCCGACAGAGTAATATTACCTATTTTAGCACGCAGGAGCAGTTGGGCATGATTTGAGGATAAGAAGAAGTGGTCTAGTCTATGGTATGAGGACTTGGCATGGGAGAAGAAGGTATAATCCCTACCAGAGGGGTTTAGAGTGCGCCATGTGTCAAACACACCTAATTTTTTCAAGGCTAGTTTCAAACGCCTTAGACGTACGTGTGTAATAGCCGATTTCCCGGAGGAGGAGTCTAAGCTAGGATCTAGGGATACATTAAAATCTCCCCCTAAAATGACAATGCCTTCTTTGAAGGAGGATAGGAGCGTGAGGGTCTGAATCAGCCATTGGACCTGTCCCCTATTTGGAGCATAAACGTTAGCTAGTGTGATCTGGGTGTCAGCTATTGCGCCCTTCACAAACAAGTACCGACCATCCGGGTCTGAGGAAGAAGCCGAGACTACGAAGGGTAGTTGCTTGTGAATAGCTATGCTAACACCTCTGCTAGCCGAGCTATGTGTGCTGTGGTACCATTGCGAGAATTTTTTGGGTGGTAGGTTAGGTATCTTACCCGACCGGAAGTGGGTCTCTTGAAAGAATGCTATGGAGACTTTGTCTTTCTGCAGTAGAGATAGGATTTGTGATCTCTTGCATGGCTCATTGAGACCTCTAACGTTGAAAGAAGAAACTATGACTTCAGCCATCCCCGGGCGGTAGTTGGGTACATTGCATATCAACAGTTGTAGACCAGTCGAGCATGGAAGAAGGAGGGAAGGACACAGTGGGAGAAGGGAGGACACAGACAAGATGGACAAAACATCTGCAAATAAAGAAAAAGAAAGTTAAATGCAATAACCAGCATAAAACACAGAGAGATGAAAGCTCCACAGGGCGCCCGATGTTAAAGCGATCCTTTTTCATGACGGCGGACAGCCGGGATCCACCGGGCGGGGGGTCTCGTGGAGCACTTGAGGGCCAGAAGGAGGCCATCAGGGGGTAGGGTCGTGAACCAGGTTAGATGCTGGCTAAACCCCAGCTTCTCGGGAGGGGAGGGGGAGGTAATGTGAACTGTAAAACTTTAGCAATAACAAAGTCCCAAATAGAACGTAGAGGGAAAGTCTCTATCGGGCTGTAACAAGGGACGTCATCTGGGTGTCATCAGGGGTCACGGGCTGGGTGACCACCGAAGGAAGTGCCCTTATAGTGGGCTGTAGAATTGGTGTCCCCTAAGCGTCATATCATCTCAGCGGTGCGGAGGAAATTCGGAAGTGGCGGGAAGATGACGTTCCCGGTTGGGTCTGGGAGCTTTACCCGAGGTGACAGTGTTCCACTGGGCCGAGCTTGGAGGCGAGGGTATAGGCTCTCCCTGGTCGGCGGGCATCCAGGACGGTATCTCCATAGGTGAAATACCCATGTGATCCCAGGCAGCATTTAGATCCTGAGGGGAGCGTATAGTAATCTGCCTCCCGTTCTTCATAACGGCCAGGCCGAATGGGTAAAGCCATCTGAACTGGATGGCAGAGGCCTTGAGGGCATCTAGAAGTGGCCGGAGAATTCGGCGTTTCGCCAACGTAGTAGGAGCCAGGTCTTGAAAAAACAAGATCGGTGTGCCTTCAAATTCCAGGCGTTCTGCTTCTCTACTTGCCTTCAGCAGAGCCGCAGTGTCCACATAGCTTAGAAGGCCACAGACGACATCTCTCGGCGGATCAGAGCCTTTAGGCTTAGGTCTCAAAGCTCTGTGTATCCTCTCAATTGTTATTTTCGCTGCTCTGTCTGTTCCCAGAAGATTCGCAAAAATTTCGCATGCAATTTTTTCCAGAGCTTCCGATGCGAATGATTCAGGTAGGCCCCGGATCCGGATGTTTCGTCTGCGGCTGCGGTTTTCTTGATCTTCGATGCGAAGCAAAGCATCATTAAGCAAGCCATTATGCGAATTTAATGCCGCGCATATTTCTCCCTCGTGGCGAATAATCGCATCATGCGAATTTTCTAAGTCCGCCACCCGCTGCCCCATGCTGCGCAGATCTACCTTGATCTCTGCTAGGTCTTGTCGCAGGGGAGCCAGAGCGGAGTCCAGGACCTCCCGAAGTGCCTTCTTTGAAAGAGTTCCACTCCGTTTTCGGTCTCTGTAATCTGAGATGTCAGAGGCGCTTCCTGCTTCAGAATAGTCTTCTCCCTCAGATTGCTGAGATGCAGCCGGCGCCATCTTGGGAGTCTCAGCCACACGGGTCTTGGGCTGCTTCTTCAGGTATTGCTCCATGTCTGGCTGTTTGGAGCGGACCTGGGTGGTCTCTAAAGGGTCCTTGGTGCGGTCTCTCCCCGCTTTGCCCATTTGCGCAGGTAAAAAGGTGCTTTTAATGGGGTTAATCACCAGCTAGTTGGAGGAGCTCAGCAACAGGCAGCCATTCAGCAAGGCAGCCAAGCTCCGCCCCCCCATAGTAGTTATATTCTTGTACATAGGAGCAGTATTATAGTAGTTATATTCTTGTACATAGGAGCAGTATTATAGTAGTTATATTCTTGTACATAGGAGGCAGTATTATAGTAGTTATATTCCTGTACATAGGAGGCAGTATTATAGTAGTTATATTCCTGTACATAGGAGGCAGTATTATAGTAGTTATATTCTTGTACATAGGAGCAGTATTATAGTAGTTATATTCTTGTACATAGGAGGCAGTATTATAGTAGTTATATTCTTGTACATAGGAGCAGTATTATAGTAGTTATATTCTTGTACATAGGAGCAGTATTATAGTAGTTATATTCTTGTACATAGGAGCAGTATTATAGTAGTTATATTCTTGTACATAGGAGGCAGTATTATAGTAGTTATATTCCTGTACATAGGAGGCAGTATTATAGTAGTTATATTCCTGTACATAGGAGGCAGTATTATAGTAGTTATATTCTTGTACATAGGAAGCAGTATTATAGTAGTTATATTCCTGTACATAGGAGCAGTATTATAGTAGTTATATTTTTGAACATAGGAGCAGTATTTTAGTAGTTATATTCTTGTACATAGGAGCAGTATTATAGTAGTTATATTATTGCATATAGGAGCAGTATTATAGTAGTTATATTCTTGTACATAGGAGGCAGTATTATAGTAGTTATATTCTTGTACATAGGAGCAGTATTATAGTAGTTATATTCTTGTACATAGGAGGCAGTATTATAGTAGTTATATTCCTGTACATAGGAGGCAGTATTATAGTAGTTATATTCTTGTACATAGGAAGCAGTATTATAGTAGGTATATTCCTGTACATAGGAGCAGTATTATAGTAGTTATATTCTTGTGTATAGGAGCAGTATTATAGTAGTTATATTCTTGTACATAGGAGGCAGTATTATAGTAGTTATATTCTTGTACATAGGAGCAGTATTATAGTAGTTATATTCTTGTACATAGGAGCAGTATTATAGTAGTTATATTCTTGTACATAGGAGCAGTATTATAGTAGTTATATTCTTGTACATAGGAGCAGTATTATAGTAGTTATATTCTTGTACATAGGAGCAGTATTATAGTAGTTATATTCTTGTACATAGGAGCAGTATTATAGTAGTTATATTCTTGTACATAGGAGGCAGTATTATAGTAGTTATATTCTTGTACATAGGAGCAGTATTATAGTAGTTATATTCTTGTACATAGGAGGCAGTATTATAGTAGTTATATTCCTGTACATAGGAGGCAGTATTATAGTAGTTATATTCCTGTACATAGGAGGCAGTATTATAGTAGTTATATTCTTGTACATAGGAAGCAGTATTATAGTAGGTATATTCCTGTACATAGGAGCAGTATTATAGTAGTTATATTCTTGTGTATAGGAGCAGTATTATAGTAGTTATATTCTTGTACATAGGAGGCAGTATTATAGTAGTTATATTCTTGTACATAGGAGCAGTATTATAGTAGTTATATTCTTGTACATAGGAGCAGTATTATAGTAGTTATATTCTTGTACATAGGAGCAGTATTATAGTAGTTATATTCTTGTACATAGGAGCAGTATTATAGTAGTTATATTCTTGTACATAGGAGCAGTATTATAGTAGTTATATTCTTGTACATAGGAGGCAGTATTATAGTAGTTATATTCTTGTACATAGGAAGCAGTATTATAGTAGTTATATTCTTGTACATAGGAGCAGTATTATAGTAGTTATATTCTTGTACATAGGAGCAGTATTATAGTAGTTATATTCTTGTACATAGGAGCAGTATTATAGTAGTTATATTCTTGTACATAGGAGGCAGTATTATAGTAGTTATATTCTTGTTCATAGGAGGCAGTATTATAGTAGTTATATTCTTGTACATAGGAGCAGTATTATAGCAGTTATATTCTTGTACATAGGAAGCAGTATTATAGTAGTTATATTCTTGTACATAGGAGAACACAACATCTGTGCTTTATCCTGAGGCATGATGGGAGTGACAAATGAATGGCATATAGTTAGACATTATTTTTTTTACTTTGTTACCATTTATCTCTGGAATGTACATTGTATCACTGTGGTTAATACTAGCTAGAATTTTACTTTAAAATAGAAAATAGACTTTTTTACATGAATGTGCTACCATTAAAGTACAGTAAAGTGTATTAATATGTAATATTATTCCCAGTGTCCTGCTCATTTGTATGAGATCTACACACAAGCTGATTAGACTGATGGTATGGTAAGAGTACATATGTTAAAGACACCAACTTATAAACCAAATGTGACTCTAGGCAAGAGTTTGGTGCCAGGACTGAACATTTGTAGCCTAGTTGGTGCATGATGTCTGCATTCCGTATCAGAAATCTGTCCGTGGCTTCTCCAATGTTTTGTTGATGGAGGCCTTAAGGGACTTCTTACATGGCAAGAGCTTCTGACCATAGCAAGCGCTGATCAATGATATTCATTCACTAGTTTGTTGAATGATCGCCGCCATTTTTAAAGGGGTCTTTACAGTAATCCACTGTGCGCCGATTACTGTTATTCAAGTTTACACTTAACTGAACTGCCTGCTTTCAATTACCCATTTTGATCCCCTTTTTGAGATTTCTGAGTAAATAGAGGCACCTGCTGATCTCATAGCCAGAAGTTAGCAACTACCAAGGGCGTCTCTCGCTGTGGAGGACCAGACATGTCTATGTATTACATGGTCAGCCCATTAAAACTGAGTGAGCACCATGCAATGCCTCACTTCTCCTGTGGTGGCGCTGTAGGAAAACTAACAACGAGCAGTTTACATATTTACAGCTGATCGCCAGGGATCCTCCTAACAAACAGGTATTGTCCAAAGACCATTTCCATCTAACATAAAAAAAAAAATTAAAAAAAAATATCAAGCCGTTAATTAGATCTGTTCTGTGTTCTAACCAAAAAAGGCTACTAGTACAGGCCCCATAAGATAATATTTTAGTAAATCCCCTCATTGCATGACGTCCATATTGGTATTAAGTCTATTAAGTGGGATGATTCAAGGACTTACATATACTAGAAAATGTAAAATTTTATGGGAAATGCTCTTTAGGAGGTTTGCACGCGATCCGTGCCTGATTTGTGCGTTTCACACCGTCCCACTCTAATTTACCATAATGACATGACAGTAACGGTACTGTATGCTTATTGTGTGCACTTTTATGATGGCTGTGTATTTTTTAGGGCGGTGTGTGAGGTCAGAGGTCAGGGTGAGGCATGTGAAGATCTAAGGGGCGGCCGCCCACTCTGTCAGTAGGGTGGGGGGTGCAGATGTCAATAAATCTATATAGGGTGGCTTTTGGCTTTTCGTAAAGTGGTCGAATATTGTAGGAAGAGGTCACATTGTTAAAATTACACATGCGTTAAAACTAACATCTAAGGCTCCATCTGGGCCCATTCCTTAGAGACCTCTGCGCTTAACACGACCAGACCGTATATATCTGTGCTGCTTCCTACCACTCATTAACTGTATCCGGTTACATAGGCTCCTAATTTTCACCTGTTGCTGGGCTTTTTCAGCTTTTAATATGACCGTCGTCATGTTTTCCACACTGTTGAAGGAGAGCAGATGCTGAGAAGAGTATTTATTTAATTTGTATACATTTCAATGATAAAATAAATAAAATATCATTTGAATAATATTATTTTTATGGCTTATACCCTATATAGCGGCATTGGCAATCTGTGAGCTAACGTGTCCACCTAGGTGTGAGTACCTCCATAATGCGGCCTGCCGCGGAGCACCCGCGTGGATTTCATAGGAATCTGTGAGGCGATACCTCGGTGCGCCATTTTATGAATATATGGAGAATAAGACGTACAGTAAGGACCCGTATGGGCGCTGTAATGTGGAGCCATCTGTAATTCCGCATATAGCCGAAACGCTATTTCCAGCAGTCCCATAGAGTTAAAGGGCTCATGCACACAAATGGGGTTTATTTTTTTTCGTTCCCTTTTTTTACAGGTCCGTATGCAGAACCATTCACTTCAATGGGGCTTCAAAAAAACGGAAATGACTCTGTGTGCATTCCATGTCCGTTCCGCGTGTCCTATTCTTGTCCATTTTAGGGACGAGGACAGGCATTGTTACAATAGATCCCAAAACAAAAAAAAAAAAACTATGCAATACGTCACACGGATGTCATCCGTTTATTTTTACGGACCGCAAAATACATACTGTTGTGTGCACGAGCCCTAAAGGTACATTCACACGACCGTATGTATTTTGCAGTCTGCAAAACGCGGATCTGCAAAAAATACGGATGACGTCCTGTGTTGCGTCCATCTTTTGCGGATCCATCGTAACAATGCCTGTCTTTGTTCGCATAACGGACAAGAATAGGACATGTTCAATCCTTTTTGCGGGGCTACGGAACGGACATACGGATGCGGACAGCACGCGGTGTGCCGGCCGCATTTTTATTGCGGACCCATTGAAATGAATGGATCCACATCCTATACCCAAAAAATGCGGATCGGATGCGGACCAAAAATACGGTCGAGTGAATGGGGCCTAAATGGAGTGGCCATTTGCATGCTCAATTGCCATTCCATTCAAACAGGGGGCACAGGGATCCCCTTTCCTGTGATTAGTGGGGGTCCCATCAGTCCGCCCCCCAACAATCTATCCAGTGGATAGAGGCTAACTTATTTTTCCTAGTATACCCCTTTAAAGTGAATCGGTCACCAGCCTATCCAACTGTTTGCATAGACACATCGCTGTGGTTCACCTGATGAAAACAATGTTTTTCTTTTCTTGATCTTTTCCCAAGTTATGATACTTTTTAATATGCAAATTAGGCCTTTGGTGCAATGGAGGTGTCACCATTGCTCTTTTTGCACTCTGCTCCTTTCTGCCGCCAGCCCCTCCCTGCCTGCTTCGCCACTGCCAGGCCCTGTCAATCAAAGTAGCGAGTTAGGGGCTGGCCACAGAAAGGAGCTTAGCTTGGGTTCAACAAGAGCAAGGGCAACACCTTTATTGCACCAAAGGCCTAATTTGCATACTCCTAAATGGAGCCTCGGATCAACAAAAGAAAAACAGCGTTTTAATCAGGTGAACCGCAGCTACGTGTGTAGGGAGGTCGCTGGTGACAGATCCCCTTTAAATTAATAAACAATTTTTTATTTTTTTTTATCAAACAGCACCACTTTTATCAGTGGTCGCTTCTGGTATTGCAGCCCCCCCCCCCCCCCCCCATTCAAGTGAATGCTGCAGTATCGGAAACAATCCATGGACATGAGGGGCGCTATTTCTGGAAGAAAATTTACCAAGATTAATATTTGTCCATTGCCGATACATTTAAAATAAATCTACTAAATCTGAAAGAATAAAATGATAAAATGACCCCCCCCCCCCCTATCCTTGAGAAATCTCATAATCAACCGGTAATCTCAAATTTTCTTATACTTTTTCCTGCGTTTCCATTCATTCTGTATTCTGGAGGACACAAATCGTCATTCTGAAGCAATGTCATAAATGGCTTCAATCTATAGAAGATCGTCCAGTCCCGTACAGTAATCTGAGAGCCTCGGAGGCTGTTAGGACCTGAGACTTGTCCGCCGTCCTATTACGGGCTCTATGTGATGCCGGCAAACAAGGGCCCGGGGAACATTTGTTTCTTTTTATTCTAATTGACTATTTGTCCGGGTGCCAGAAAAATTACAAAAACATGTCCAGATTTATGGCCGCACCAAGTAATGAGGTCCAGGTCAAGTGTCTCTTCTGCCCCCTGATCAGATTGTCCAGATCAAAGCATAAATCTTAAGGAGTGACACATTGGGAGATGGTCACCGAGGGACTTCATTATGGAGATGAGTCATTACATTGAAAGCCTCCTTGATGCCTTGTGGACAAGATTTATAAGATGCATCATTTTTACTATGCAAACCTAATGGGGTAAGAAATGTTAACAAACTGCTCCACATGGCGCCGTGTCATTGCCACTAAAAAGCCCTGGGGTCACGCTAATGAAAATTGGTCATTTCTGAGCAGTTATCAGGTGTCAAAAATTTAATCACAGAGACTGGAAAATGGTGCAAATTTCTAAAAACTGTGCATGGAATTGAAAATGAATTAAAGTATAGTAGAGGTAACATGGAAATCCTTTAGAAAATCCCTTCTACAATATAGTCTTGGGGCTAGAAAGAGAGCTAGGGAGGGGGCTTTTGGGGCATGTATCAAGGGGGGGCCAGAGTATTTAGACACGCAAATTGAATCTTCGCCCCTTGGTGAAGGAAATGTTAGGGTACGACCAGGGGTGCAGTTAGGGTACGACCAGGGGTGCACCTAGCCTTTCTGTTGCCTGAAGCGAAAACTGAAACAGCCCCCCCCCCCCATGCAAATTTCTTAACCTAACCCCTTCCCTTTAGCCTATGGCCCTTCGGCTGCCCCCCTCTTGCTCCTACCTGGTGCTGCCTCACCTGGCCTCATTGGTGGTGCACCCCTGGGTATGACCACACAAGGCCAGGTTTCTGCAGGCAGTTTCGAAAGCCAAAATCAGGAGTGGATCATAAAATGAGAGAAAGATAAAAGACAGATCCGACTTCTCTTTTTTTTATTATTTTTTTTTTATTCACTCCTGGTTTAGGCTTCCAAAACTGCATCAGGAAACCTGACCGTGTGTCCGTACCCTTAAGACTCTACCCGGGCTGACCTGATGTTAGTTGTCTTATACAATGCAAAAATTTGGTGCACACACCTGTCATTACTACTATGTAGGGGGCACAGAGGGCATTATTACTGTGAAGGGGGCACAATGGGGATTTCTACTATGTAGGGGGCACAGAGGAAATTTTTACTGTGAAGGGGCACAATGGGCATTATTACTGTGAAGTGGGCATTACTAATATTATAGGGGCACAATGGGCATTATTACTATTAAGGGGGCACAATGGGCATTATTACTTTGAAGGGGGTACAATGGGCATTACTAGCACCGAGGGCATTACTACTATTGAGGGGGCACAATTGGGGATTTCTACTATGGAGGGGGCACAGAGGGCATTATTACTGTGAAGGGGCACAATGGACATTATTAATGTGAAGGGGGCACAGTGGGCATTACTACTATTAAGGGGCACAATGGGGATTATTACTATGAAGGGGGCACAAAGGGCATTACAACTGTGAAGGGGCACAGATAGGGTATTACTACTGTGAAAGGGGCAAAGAGAGGGCATTACTACTATGAGGGGGCACTTAGGGTATTCATACTCTGTGGCGAGGAACTAGGGAGGCATCGCAATGTGACAGGGGCACTAAGGAGCATCATAATGTGTGGGGCACGAAGGGATCACCCTGCTGTGAGGGTGCACTTAGGGGAATCACACTGTGGAGCACTAAAGGGATATCATACTGTGTAAGGGGCATCATTATTGTTAGGGGGCAGTGAAAGGTCAGCAGAAAGGCGATTAGGTGGGCTTGGAGGTGTGGATTATTGTAAAAAAAATAATAATAATACAGCGCTACACGCCAATGGTGTTGTCCCTCCTTATATATTTTTTTGTTTTGCAGCTCGGACCTTCATCCTACGGCAGACTCGGGTATGTGGACCTTTACAAAAAGTACTTGCGTACCCTCTGCTCTAAACCATTGTAGAAAACTCTCATCTGTGAGCAGGATTGGCTATTTTCTGTTCACAGAGAGAAAACAGAGATTTTGATAATGGTGAGAAACTGAAACAGTGTATTAAAAAGTTACAGTTTTTATTATACAATAATTAAGCTTTATTTACATAACATCTGAAAACTCTTTAGGTTTCCCTTACAACATTTTTACGTGTTTTTATTTCTTTTGTTTTTTCTTTGGTGTGGTATTATGTGTATTAATGTGTTTTTCAAAGCTTTTTTTATTGTAAGATATTTTTTTTTCTGGTGTTTTTCAGCTCCGATAGAGATGCCAACCCCCCCCCCCCCCCCCCAGCAATGCTAAAAATGTACAAATGCGAATGCAATTAAGATTGGCATTTCTTATACAAGTCTTAAATGGGTAATCCCATGAAAATTATTCTACATTTTTCAAACCAGCACCTGGATCTGAACACTTTTGTAATTGCATGTAATTAAAAATTTTGTATAGTCACTGAGTTATTCAAGGAAATCTATCTGTATAGCGCCTCCTGCTGTTTGCCCTTCTGTCCTGTTCACTGAGGTGGAAGCACATGCTCTGTTCCATCCTTCAGCTGCCATCAGCTGCAGCAGAAAGTGCACACCCCCTGAGCTGCAGCAGAAAGTGCACACCCCCTGAGCTGCAGCAGAAAGTGCACACCCCCTGAGCTGCAGCAGAAAGTGCACACCCCTGAGCTGCAGCAGAAAGTACGCACCCCCTGAGCTGCAGCAGAAAGTGCACCCCCCCCTGAGCTGCCAGCTTGAAATAAATCTAGCAGAGCAATTGCAGCAATGAATAGGGAGGAGATCTCTGGATCCATGTGAGGTACAGGGCTGGTTCTTAATTTGTTAGATACTGTCATGTACTATATGATGTGTGATTTACATTTTTGACGTTACTTATGGGATAATTCCTTTAACAGGAAACCCTATGGTGCTAGAAAACAATATATACCCCAGCAAAGGGGCTGGAGTAGCTCACTGACCAGGGGCGGACTGGGAACTTAAAGTGGCCCTGGGAAAAATACTAAAAGTGGCCCCGGTTCGTAGTCGGGACCAACTTGATGGAATGCAGAGCCAGCAATACCTTATATAGTGGCACATTATACCACCCAAATACCACAGTCCATCACAAAATCCTGCCAGCAGCACAGAATACAGCCCCAAACACTTGCACTGGCCGGCAGTGAGTGGGGCCTGTACAGTCTATGGCCAATCCGCCCGTTACTGACCCAAGGTGTCCCAGTTTGTGAAATGTATATGTTGCGAAATGATCCCGCCCACAGCCCGCCTCCTCTCTCCTGCACCACGCCTACTTTTTCTAAAAGTGGTGAGGGTGAGGTGCAAAATTTCAAATTTTTTGTGGCAAAAAGTATACCAGAAATCTGTGGGTAAAAAAAAAAATGATACAATTTCCCTCTTTGTCTGTATCTAATTTCACAATGCACTTTACACATGAAAGTAATATCTGGGTAAATAAAATAAAAAATGCTAAAAGCCACAACAAAACACTGTAAATAAAGCATGAAAATGGTAAAATGTCCAAAAAACACCATATGGGAAACCACCCTTAGGGCTCCGTGCCCGTATTGTGTGACCCGCAAACAGCATTTACTTGAATGGGTCTACAATCCGGAAGATTCTGTGCAGTACGGATCGGAAGCCCGCGGAACTACTACGGAGCGCTTCCGTGGGTTTTCTGTCCATGCCTCCGCACCATAAAAAAGTAGTGCAAGCGCTACTTTTTTGCGGTGAGGACTGTCGGATGTGGATTGCAAATCCCATTCAAATGGGGTCGGTGCCTGTGCAAATCGTGGTCCGCAGCACGGGCGCGGCTGGCACACGGCCATGTGCATTCAGGCCTTAATGTGTGATATAACCAGCACCTGCAACTCTAATGACAAATCTGCCCAATGTCCATTTTATTTAGGGAATCTTCAAGGTTTCTGCATCAAAACTATGCAGAAGGTTGGAGAAAGCCATGGTTGGAGCCCACCCGTCCTACCTGCCTATTATACACCGCGCGGGCACCTGGAGTTATTATTACTGCCGAGGGTTATGGCGTCTCGTGTTACGGCACCAACTGCGCACAAAGAGCTTCCAGCAAAGTGCAAAACACAATCTGGAGAAACGAGGGAGGGGGCGATCCCCAGACATGAAAGAAGCAGCGTTCTCCTGGGGGACGGCTGCCTGCGCCCACAAGTGCTTGACAAACACTAGACAATAAGTGCAGGGTTTGCAATTTCTTTTGTGCTTTTGTCTAAGGTCCAAGGCTACAAATCTGGGCCTGTCAGGTCTGAGACAAGAGTAATCTCCATTTCTGGAAGACGTTGCTGGTTACTTTGGCACGGGCGCTGTCACAGATTGCAGCAGACGCGTTATAAACAGCAGCGTGGAGCTAAATCATATAATCAGCGTCGGTGCCATCTTTTACAGTGTCAGCATATCAGATTTCCATTCTCGTCTTTTCTATTAAAGGGGTAAAATACTTTGTTCAGGATCTTTATCTGGAAAGCGTCTCTTGCCCTGGAGGACCCAGTCCATTGATGGCCATGGGAGCAGTGCAATACCTCTCTTCACCTGTGGTGGTGCTGCAGGGGAATTGAACACTTGCGACCAGATTCCACCTTAGATCACATCTTGATCACTTGTGGTCTCATCAGCAGGATGCACTGTGGCAGGAGTATAACTGGGGGAAGGTTTGGCAGGCCATGTGCCCGAATTCAAGGAGGGTTAACAAACCAATGGGCTTTACCAGGGTTATTTGGATACAGGGCTAGGGCAATAAGCAAAATCTTTGCCCCAAAGAAGAAGTAGAAAAAGCCTAACTACAACTCATATTGTTGTGATTAGGTAGACCCCCTTCCTTCATTATTCCTGCAAAGTTAGGTGACAACCAACATGGTCACTGTGACCCAGGTCTTCCAGGTCTTGAAATTTGCTTCTAGTGACTATGATCCACATGCCACACTGTATTGTTGGAGAACTAGGTAACAACCCCCAGGGTCAGCTGTCCTATAAATGCCTGATGGACATTGCTTCATTATCACGATGTTTTACCCCCCTAGTGCCTCCAATTTTATCCCTTGTGCAGCATGGAGCATGACGTATCGTGAAAGCACCAGACTGGATCTCCACAGTGACCCACAGGATCATCATCATTGTATATTATCATTCTGGTTGACAGCATTTGGATCCACCACAGGTAAAATGCCCCTTACCCACCAATCCCAGGGAACATGGAGCGTCCCACTGTCTCTGTACTCACCCACCCATATCCCTCTTTGTGCTGATATGTATAAATCTACATAGGATTTGGCCAGGGGCGTAGCTAAAGGCTCATGGGCCCTAATGCAAGAGTTCAGCTTGGGGCCCCCTTCCCTCAGTGCTTTGTGGCCAGGGGCAGGGGTGAACATAGCCTTCGTGCTACATGAGGCAAAAATTTAAACGGCACCCCCCATGCTAAATTTTTGACCCAACCCCATTCTTCCCTTTCTATAATACCGGTGTCTTCTTATGCGGCACAAGCGTCTTTGGGCCCCCTCAGGCTCCTGGGCCTGGTAGCGACTACTACCTCTGCACCCCTTATAGCTACGTATCTGGATTTGGCCCCAGACAATGCCTCTGGATCCGTCGCCGTCCTCCACCACTCCTATTATTGTGCTTTGCAGTTGTTTCGCCGCTCGCACACGCAGGTGCCTGTAACCACACAAGTGACTGGCTATTTTACTTATTCCCCCTTAAGTGTTCTTCTTTGTCCAGCTGAGATGTTGAGAGGTAAGGATTATGGCTCCTAATCTACTCACAATACACCAGCCGGAGGCACAGCTGTCTACTGAGAGGGCTTCCTGCAAGACTAGGCTTGTACAGGTTCAGTAGACTCAGGAGTGTAAGTAATGGAGTCGCACCAGGGCCCTCAAGTCTAAGGCTGAGTTCACACGGGCGAGATTTCCGCGCGGGTGCAATGCGTGAGGTGAACGCATTGCACCCGCACTGAATCCGGACCCACTCATTTCTATTGGGCTGTGCACATGAGCGGTGATTTTCACGCATCACTTGTGCGTTGCGTGAAAATAGCAGCATGCTCTATATTCTGCGTTTTCCATGCAACACAGGCCCCATAGAAGTGAATAGGGCTGCGTGAAAATCGCAAGCATCCGCAATCAAGTGGGGATGTGGTGTGATTTTCACGCATGGTTGCTAGGTGACAGTCTATTCACTGTATTATTTTCCCTTATAACATGGTTATAAGGGAAAATAATAGCATTCTGAATACAGAATGCTTAGTAGGTGGTCAATTGAGGGTTTAAAAATTAAAAATAATTAACTCACCTTCTCCTCTTGATCGCGTAGCTGCCGGTCTCTTCTTACTTCTTTAATCATGAGCTGCCAGCTAAAGGACCTGTGGTGACGTCAGATCACATGGTCCAATCACATGGTCCATCACCACATGGTCCATCACAGGGGTCCCCACACTTGAACCACCTGATGAGCCGTTCTCTGGCTGCCGCATCTGGGAGAAGAGCGAATGGCTGTATGGCTGGGCATATGCATGGCTTTCTCCATTCACTTCTGTAGTATTTACAGGAATAGCCTGTTTTTGTGATTCCTATAGACTTGAATGGGAAGAGTCGTCCGCCTTTCCATTCATTCTCTGCCTGTATGCAGCAGACAAAGGCATAGTTCCAGGCCCCTTCATACCCTGGTGGTCGCATTATATGACTTGCATCTGGTATATTTTTCTCCTTCGCATGCTCAATCTCTAATTCTCAGTTGTTCCCGAGCTGGTGTTTGGAGACTAGCTGTTATTATGTCTGCCCATAGAGTACACATAGAGATAGGAGATTCTGCTTTCTAGCTGTCAGAATATGAAGGCATTTTCTCTGATCAGATATACAGTATTACAAAGTTTCTTATACTCGCTTGTACTGATTTCTGCAAAGATGTTTGAAACGACAGTCACTATTTACAGTGCATTTGAAAAGTCTTTAGACCCTTTCATTTTTTTCACATTTTGTTATGTTGTGGCCTTGTGCTAAAAAAAAAAAAAAAGTTCACATTTCCCCCATAATTCTGCACTCAATCCCCCATAATGACAAAGTGAAAACAGAATGTTAGAAAGCTTTGCAAATTTATTGAAAAGGAAAAACAAAAATCTTACATTGATATAATTATTCAGACCCTTTGCTCAGGACATAAGTATTCAGCCTCTTTGCTCAGGACTTGGTTGAAGCACCTTTGGCAGTGGTTCCAGCCTCCAGTCCTCTTGGGGATGACGCCACAAGGTTTATACCTGGGGAATTTCTGTCATTCTTCTCTGTAGAGCCTCTAAAGCTCTGTCAGGTTAGATGGGGTAAGTCGGTGGACAGACATTTTCAGGTCTCTCCAGAGATGTATGATTGGGTTTAAGTCAGGGCTCTGGCTGGGCCACTCAAGTACATTCACAGAGTAGTCCCTAAGCCGCTCCTTGTGTTGTTTTGGCTGTGTACTTAGGGTCATTGTCTTGTTGGAAGGTGAACCTTCAACCTAGTTTGAGGTCAAGAGCGCTCTGCATCAAGTTTTCATTATGAATATCTCAGTACGTTGCTCCATTCAGCTTTCCCTCAACCCTGCTCCACTGTAGGGATGGTATTGGACAGGCGATGGTGATGAGCAGTGCCTGGTTTCCTCTAGACATGATGCTTAGAATTGAGGCCAAAAAGTTAAATCTTGGTTTTATCAGACCAGAGAATCTCGTTTCTCACAGTCTGAGAGTCCTTTAGGTGCCTTTTTGTAAGCTTTCATGTGTCTTTTAATGTGGAGAGGCTTTTTTCTGGCCACTCTGCCATAAAGTCTAGATTGATGTGCTGCAGTGATGGTTGACCTTTCTGGAAGTTTTTTCCATCTTCACACAGGATCTTTGGAGCTCAGCCATAATGACCATTGGGTTCATGGCCACCTCATTTTACCAAGGCCTTTCTTCTCTGATTAGTTTGGTGGGGTGGCCAACTCTAGGAAGATTCCTAGTTGTTCCAAACTTTTCCATTTAAGAATTTTGGAGGCCACTGTGCTTTTGGGAACTTTCAATGCAGCAGAAATTTTTTGTCCCATTCCCAGACCTGTGCCTCCACACAATGCTGTCTCTGAGCTCTACAGGCAGTTCTTTTTTTTCCTCATGGCTTGGTTTTTGCTCTGATATGCATTGTCAGCTGTGAGATCTTATATAGACAGGGCTGTGTTGTTCCAAATCATGTCCAATCAACTGAATTTACCACAGGTGACTCCATCTCAAAGATGATCAAGAGAATGGGAAGAGCTAAATGTTGTGTCACAGCAAAGGGTCTGTACACTTGGGTTCATGCAAAATGTAAGTTTTTCATTTGTAATAAATTTGCAAACATTTCTAAAATTCAGTTTTCACTTTCTTATATGGGGTATTGAGTGCACAATGATGGGTAAACTTGATTTTTTTAGCACAAGGATCAGCATAAAAATGTGAAGACTTTCCAAATGTACTGTAATAATTGTAATTAGTGTGTAGAAAAGAAGAAGTATTCCAGATATATGCAATGATATATAAAGTTAAAGTGAAAGCTAACTAAATGTATTATTTATTTTACTTACTTATATAGCGCTGACATACAGTGAGGAACAGAAGTATTTGAACACCCTGCGATTTTGCAAGTTCTTCCACTTAGAAATGATAGAGGGGTCTGAAATTCACATTGTAGGTGAGTTCCCACTCTGAGAGACAGAATAAAAATAAAAAAAATTCAGGAAATCACATTTTATGATTTTTTAAGAATTTATTTGTCTTGCACTGCTGAACATAAGTATTTGAACACCTGAGAAACATCAAGAATTCTGGCTCTCAAAGACCTGTTACTGTGCCTTTAAAAAGTCCACCTGTACTCCACTCATTAATCTTAGTAGCACCTGTCTGAGCTCTTTAAAGACACCTGTCCACCCCACAGTCAGTCAGACGCCAACTACTACCATGGGCAAGACCAAAGAGCTGTCAAAAGACACCAGAGACAACATCGTGGACCTCCACAAGGCTGGAAAGGGCTACGGGCAATTGCCGAGCAGCTTGGTGAAAATAGATGAACTGTTGGAGCAATTGTTAGAAAATGGAAGAGGCTAAAGACGACTGTCAGTCTCCCTCGGACTGGGGCTCCATGCAAGATCTCACCTTGTGGGGTATCACTGATGATAAGAAAGGTGAGGAATCAGCCCAGAACTACAAGGGAGGAGCTGGTCAATGACATGAAGAGAGCTGGGACCACAGTTTCAAAGGTCACTGTCGGTAGAACACTACGCCGTCATGGTTTCAAATCATGCATTGCACGGAAGGTTCCCCTGCTCAAGTCATCACATGTCCAGGCCCGTCTGAAGTTTGACCATCTGGATGATCCAGAGGAGGCATGGAAGAAAGTCATGTGGTCAGATGAGACCAAAGTAGAACTTTTTGGTCTAAACTTCACTCGTCGTGTTTGGAGGAAAAAGAAGTGCGGTACGCCAGACCTGCAGGGTGATGCGATTGTGAGGTCACGGTCAATGGCAAGCGAGGGTCACTCACAGTTGTATAAGGAAACCCTGGGCAGGCATACAGCAGTGAAGGAGAGGCTGGCACAAGAGTCCTCTGGGGCACACTCTGTATTTAGGGACCAGGCCTGATGATGGTTGAGGTGCCCTGGGTGTTGCAGGTGTTTTATGTGCCTGGGGCAAGGTCCCTTTTAGGTACGTGACGCCAGTGCCGGTAACGGTGGCACACCGGTGGAAGGTCTTAATAAGCAAGGAACACAGATGGCAGGGTGAACCAAACTTTGCTTTACTGTAATAAATTCCACTTTGTACAGTTAGATGGCAACTCAGTTCCGCATGTCAAGTACACTTCACAAGCAGGGTTTCACAATTATGGCAGGTATAGGGTTCTTTGGCAAGATACACAGAGGGTAAACATCCACATGCACAGAATCAGGCTGTACAGACTCCTCGGAGATTAGTGTACACTGTTCCTTAGAACTCCTGTCTGGCTTTGACCCCAAGGCCCGGATACCTTATTGTAGGCTTTTATCCTTGGTACATAATCTTCCTCAGGTACTCATTCTTGCTCCATACCTCTATTCTCTCTGCCCTTCAGCTTACTTGTATTAGCTGGACGTGTTGGCTCTGCTTGACTTGGTGGGAACTACAGGGTTTCTCCCAGGAGGCAACCTCTTCCCCTGGGGTAGATCTTCTGAGCTAACCATGGCTCTCTTGATCAGAAGGTGGACTAGGATCCCTCTACTAGTCCCCTGTTGGTAACTAGAAGCCTGGACTGTCTAGTTGCATGTCAGGAGAAAGCTCTGGCTTGTGCCTTCTAGCTGGTCTCTGCAGACTCCTGACTCTGAACTCCCTCTCCCTGTCTGGGCCTGAATACTTATACCAGGGCTACTCTAGCTCCCTCTAGCGTCTAGGATGACTAACTACAGAGACTAGGCCTGATAATACATAAGACAGGGAAAAACATTACATAAAACAAACAATACTTTACAAATTACATAAAATGCACCATTAGAGATAACACTCCTGTCCCCCGCGAGGAGAAGTAACGCACAACCCCAATTGACCCTTGTGTAGTGCCCACGCTTATCTAGTGGGGCCACTACAGAAGGATGAGTTGCATCCCAAGAACACCATCCCTACTGTGAAGCATGTGGGGGGGGGGGGGTGGTAACATCATGCTTTGGGGGTGCTTTTCTGCGAAGGGGACAGGACGACTGCACTGTATTAAGGAGAGAATGAATCGGGCCATTTATGCTGAGATTTTGAGCAACAACCTCCTTCCCTCAGTCAGAGCATTGAAGATGGGTCGTGACTGGGTCTTCCAACATGACGATGACCCGAAGCACACAGCCAGGATAGCCAAGGAGCGGCTCCGTAAGAAGCATATCCAGGTTCTGGAGTGGCCTAGCCAGTCTCCAGACCTAAATCCAATAGAACATCTTTGGAGGGAGCTGAAACTCTGTGTTGCTCAGCGACAGCCCCGAAACCTGACAGATCTAGAGGAGATCTGTGTGGAGGAGTGGGACACAATCCCTGCTGCAGTGTCTGCAAACCGGGTCAAGAACTACAGGAGACGTCTGACCTCTGGAACTGCAAACAAAGGCTTTTTTTCTCAGGTGTTCAAATCCTTATGTTCAGCCGTGCAAGACAAATACATTCTTTAAAAATCATACAATGTGATTTCCTGATTTTTTATTTTTTTTTATTCTGTCTGTCAGAGTGGAAATGCACCTACAATGTGAATGTCAGACCCCTCCATGATTTCTAAGTGGGAGAACTTGCAAAATCGCAGGGTGTTCAAATACTTCTGTTCCTCACTGTATTCCGCAGTGCTTTACAGTTATTGCTGTCTATGTCCACCCATCTTCCTCCCCGAACCTACCTTTGACATCTTTGAAGTTTTCAATGTTGCCCTTTTCTCTTCTTTCTTTAGTTATATACGTGACTGCTGCTCCCTCTTTTCCACACCCAGCACCTGCTCATGGTGACAACTTTTTCTCACTGATTTCATGTTGATATATTATATGGGGTAATAATTGTGCATTCTTGAGAATTTAAGCCCAGCCTCGGATACATCCAAACCCAGCAAGAATGCTTACTTATGGGCAGAGTTTACTCAAAACATACCTATTTTCAGGCCAGGACAGTCCGGATTTGCAGGTACTGTTGGCAACTATGGATATGGTGCGCTAATGCTAAGGCCCCTTTCACACGAGCTAGTTTTCCGTGTGGGTGCAATGCGTGACGTGAACGCATAGCACCCACACTGAATCCTGACCCTTTCATTTCAATGGGTCTGTGTACATGAGCGCTTTTTTTCACGCATCAGTTCTGCGTTACGTGAAAAACGCAGCGTGTTCTATATTCAGTGTTTTTCACGCAGCCCTGGCCCCATAGAAGTGAATGGGGCTTCAGTGAAAAACGCATTGCATCCTGAAGCAAGTGCGGACGCAATGCGTTTTTTAACTGATGGCTGCTAAGAGATGTTGTTTGTATACATTCAGTTTTTTATCACGCGTGTGAAAAACACATCAAAACGCATTGCACCCGCGCGGAAAAAACTGAGTAACGGAACGCAATCGCAGACCAAACTGACTGAACTTGCTTGCAAAATGGTGCGAGTTTCACTGAACGCATCTGTAGCCAATCCGTCACGCTAGTGTGAAAGAGGCCAAAGAGTGGTGAACCCTCTAAGCTGCTGGCTAAACTGAGGTGCAGAGTCTAAAGGGTTCCCCCATTCTCTCCCTTTACGGGGATGTGGTCTTTGTGCTAGGGAATCCTTGGATCAGGATGCTCGGAGAAGTCTTGAGTTCATGGCGACAGTGTATAAGTATTGGAACAGTAGTCAGCAACTGGAAGTACTATGGAGGAAGAGAGCAGGTGAAGTTGTGGAACAAGTAAAAACTGTGTAGAACCAAAGATACCATGAAGAAGTCCAAATGGTAATATGAGAGGAATGTCAGTAGTAAATTCAAGGTGGGCAACAGAAGAAGATGGTCAGTAATTTGCCAAAACACAGTACAGAACCGATCAAGAGAACATGTTATCATCATTAGTCAGGACTTTGAGGACTTTATCTCCAGACACCAGTTGGATTGGCAACCCAACGTCGCTGGGAAGGAGAACCTGGATGGAGCTTCTGGAAAGAAGAGTCGGTAGGAGGGACAGGAGGAGGTGAAACGGTGCTCCATATTGCCTAGCAACTGCACATCTGAAATGGCTGGGACAGGGACTTTCACCAAAATGCAGTGTCGGGACCTGGACAGGTGAGTAACAGCATATTTAGTTTTTTTTCATGACTTGATTGATGATATGAGTCTCAGTACTTCCAACTTATTATACTTTTTACAGCACAATAGCAACATTTCTGCGTCTCTAAAATGGACTTTCACGATGGAACAAGCCCAGATACAAATAGTACGAGGGGCTAGAAATAAAGCTTCTATTTACTTGAGAGGCTCAGAAGTCCACTCACCCAAACCGCAGGAGAACCTGCCTGTCCTATGAGGTCCATTGTTCTCAGCGGCGCTCCCTCAGGCTCTCTGTCAATAGCCTCCTTTTAGGAGGTTTTATGCAGAAGCCGGGAATAAAGATCAAACTGAAGAATATCAAAGATGCCCCTGAATACAATCTCCCCTTTATCTGAAGACACATTTATTAAGCGTGTGCAGACGGCGGGCTCTTTCTGTAGATGATAATATAGGAACACAGCTACGTTGCTTACAGCTTACACTGTGGCCTATGAGACACTTACAGTTTTGATCTGTTTTTATGAAAAATATATTTTTCTCTCATAACTGAAGCTAGCCCAACGATTGGCTGATCGCTGCGATCCGACCTCAGCCATACATGTTCCCTGCAGCGGCCACTACAGCTGTAGGGAAACGAATGGAAAGCATTCGTAGACGGATCCAGATGCGGATCCGTCTTACAAATGCATTGCAAGAACGAACGGATCCGGCATTGCGGTATTTTGAATGTCGGATCCGGCACTAATACATTCCTATGGGGAAAAAAATGCCAGATCCGGCATTCCGGCAAGTGTTCCGTTTTTTGGGCCGGAGATAAAACCGTAGCATGCTGCGGTATTTTCTCCGTCCTGAACAGTCAAAAAGACTGAACTGAAGACGTCCTGATGCATCCTGAACGGATTGCTCTCCATTCAGAATGCATAGGGTTAAAACTGATCTGTTCTGTTCCGGTATAGAGCCCCTAGGATGGAACTCGGCGCCGGAAAAGAATAACGCTGTTGTGAAAGTATCTTAACTATGTCACATCACTGCCTATCATTGTATGCTTCTTTCTATAGACCTCTTGTAGCTGACTTTAGGAAATCCATTAATTTAATTTCTGCAGCCCTAGTCACAGGGTCGCCCAGGCCTCATAGATATGCATAGACACTGCTTTACCCTCCCCATGATCTCTCTCTCTGGCTCCTCCCAATGGGTTTTACATTGAGTTTAATGTAGCATCTGATGCATGACAGCCTTGAAGGAAAAAACTGAAAAGTCGGGTAAGGTTTTAGTAATTTTCTTTGCCTTTAAAAACCATACTAACAGTAAATTCACCTGCTGCCATGTTTTTTCCAGCACTGACTTTGCACATTGAAGTCAATGGAGAAACTAAATGGCTAACGGTTTAGAAAAACACAGCGTGACCAAAAACTGTGGGTTGGCATCAGCACAGAGCAAACCTGGGCCTGGGCCACTGGGTTTGTAGGGCCTGAAGTTGGGGTTATCGGGGGGCCCCACTGTGATTCTGTTGCACAGGAGTCCACATGCACCAGGAGAAGGCCCTGTCTGCTTCCTTTACCCTGGTTTCACACCTGAGCATTTCTAAAACGCGCGTTTTACACGCGTTTTTTTGCAATGGCAAACGCGCGTTTGTTGCGCGTTTGTTTGATTGACAGCAGTGTCCTATAACTACAAACGCGCGACAAAACGCCCCAAAGAAGTTCAAGTACTTGTTTGAGCGTCGGGCGTTTTACAGCGCGATCGTACGCGCTGTAAAACGCCCAGGTGAGAACCATTCCCATAGGGAAGCATTGGTTTCTCCTTGTTCTGCGTTTTACAGCGCGTAGGAACGCGCTGTAAAATGCTCAGGTGTGAACTTAGGGTAAGTTCACACCTGAGCGTTTTACAGCGCGTTCCTACGCGCTGTAAAACGCACAACAAGGAGAAACCAATGCTTCCCTATGGGAATGGTTCTCACCTGGGCGTTTTACAGCACGTACGATCGCGCTGTAAAACGCCCGACGCTCAAACAAGTACATGAGCGTTTTTTTGGGCGTTTGTCGCGCGTTCCCATACAATAGACTTTCGGGAACGCGCGACAATGTGTGTTTGCTTGTCTCTGTATGCGCGATTGTAAACGCCCGTACAATCGCGCATACAGAGCGCTCCTTTCAGAACGCTCAGGTGTGAAACCAGGGTTACAGAACATGGAAACATTGACAATTCTGGCATTCTGGACTTTCTTTGGCTAAATCTGAATTAAGAAGTAATTGCGCACTTCTGCTGAGTAGTCAGAGCGGTAAATTGAGCGATTTCTCTGGACTCGGCTCTGTGTCATCTCTGCTTTCCTCTGGGATTATTAGAAATATAGTTCAACTTGTAAAGTAAAAGTTTACACAATGTATTTTAGGATTTGGAATAACAGGAAGATATTATCGGAGTCATCAAAGGGCCTGCCAGAAACACCAATAAATGTGGGAATCTTACATTCTGCAGGATGGTTGATCTCTCCATTTAAATCAATGGGAGTTATGCAGCAGGCCTTTGTAAATGCCCCCTAACTGCCCCCACTGGTGTATTTTCACAGGGCATGGACTGCTTTCTCCATTGCATTCTGGGTGGAGTTTTCACCAATGTCATGTTCTGGGATGACCTATAGCCTGTCATAAATCATTGAAGTCGGAGCCGCTATTAAATGATATTTTAATAAACTTCAACATGACAACTAGTTACTTTTCTAATGTACTTTTTATTGCAATAATGCTCCAGTTATGAGACATTCTCTTTACCTCATTATAATGGAGACCCCTGCTGTTTAATCTGCATAGTAACGTGTACGTCCACCTACTAAGGTGGTCACACATGCTCAGTTCCATTCTTCAACTGCCACCAGCCATATCTACTCTTAGGCCTCTTTCACACGGGCGTCACGTGCGAGTGCAAAGCGTTTTAATGCGTTTTGCACGCGCGTGAGAAAAATCGGCATGTTTGGTACCCAGACCCGAACCCGGACTTCTTCACAGTGGTTCGGGTTTGGGTTAGGTATTGTGTAGATTTTATTATTTTCCCTTATAACATGGTTATAAGGGAAAATAATAGCATTCTTAAGACAGAATTAGGGATGGAGGGGTTAAAAAATAGAAAAAAATAATAAAACTCACCTCAGCCACTTGTTCACGCAGCCCGGCTTCTCTTCTTTCTTCTTCTTTGAGGACCTGGGAGGAAAAGGACCTTTGGTGATGTCACTGCGCTCATTACATGGTCCGTCACATGGTCAATTACATAGTCTATCACCAGGGTGATGGGCCATGTGATGAGCGCAGTGATGTCACCAAAGGTCCTTTTCCTCCCAGGTCCTCAAAGAAGAAGAAGGAAGACAAGCCGGGCTGCGCGAACAAGTGGATGAGGTGAGTTTAATTTTTTATTTATTTTTTAACCCCTCCATCCCTAATTTACTTAGCATTCTGTATTAAGAATGCTATTATTTTCCCTTATAACTATGTTATAAGGGAAAATAATAATGATCGGGTCCCCATCCCGATCGTCTCCTAGCAACCATGCGTGACAATCGCACCGCATCCGCACTTGCTTACGGATGCTCGCGATTTTCACGCAGCCCCATTCACTTCTATGGGGCCTGCGTTGCGTGAAGAACGCACAATATAGAGCTTGCTGTGATTTTCACGCAATGCACAAGTGATGCGTGAAAATCACCGCTCATGTGCACAGCCCCATTGGAGTGAATGGGTCCGGATTCAGTCCGGGTGCAATGCGTTCACCTCACGCATTGCACCCGCGCGGAATTATCACCCATGTGAAAGGGGCCTTAGAAGATGAGACAGAGGGAAAAAGGACAGGACCCGCCCTCTAAGAAAGAAAACACCCCTTGAGCTGTGATAGGGAGAGAGCTGCAGCATAAAGGACACACCCCTGAGCTGTCAGCCTGGAAGAAATCTAAGAGGGCAAATAGAGCAATGAATGGAGAGATCTCTGGATCCATGTGAGGTGCAGGGCTGGTTCTAGTTTTGTTAGAAAGAGATTGTCATGTACTATATGATGTCTAATTTTAATTTTTTTTTTTTTTTTCTTTTTTAAATCAGTCATCAGAGAACCCCTTTAATGGGGTTGCATGACATTGGAGCAAATTTATATTTTTTTTTTACCAGAAACAGCACCACTCCTGTCAATAGGCTGTACATGGTATTGCAAATGAAACACAATAATGGGAATGGGTCTGAGTTGCAATGCCTGTCACTGCCTATGTAAAAAAAATTGGTGCTTGTATGATAGCTCATGCACACGACCATATGTATTTTGCGGTCCACGAAAAACGGACCCACAAAAAATATGGATGACGTCCGTATGCATTCCGTATATTTTGCAGAACGGAACAGCTGGCCCCTAATAGAACAGTCCTATCCTTGTCTTTAATGTGGATAATAATAGAACATGTTCTATGTATTTGCAGAATGGATATACGGAAATGGAATGCACACACAATGAATGGTTCCGCATATGGTCCGCAAAGAAAACCAAACGGACAAACGTTCGTGTGCATGAGCCCTAAGAATGTATATTTGGACATGGTAAAGTTACTATAATTATTGACAGCCGTTATCTAGGTCTTGACAGCCTGACAGCATTGGCAGGATGCAAAACAGGGAGAAGATATTGGGCCAGGAGGCTCTTGTATGATAAGCCTACTTCTGTAAGTGTGGTCAGCATTAGGGTATGTTCACATTTTTGTGGTTCCCATGCATTTTCGGCCCATAGAAACCACAGAGACAACAATGAATGTGACCATGCCAAGGTATTGTACAGTTCTCTGCACTATGGTGATGGGTTCAATGCATTTCTTATCACTCCTCATGTGGTGACCAGATCTTATAAGCTTCTCCCAGTGACTCCTATAACGTAGGACGCTTTGACGAGCTCTGACTTCCAAAAGGAACACTGTTTTGATACAAAAGAGACTTGTCTTAATCCAGAATGGAGATCTGAAGGACTATCATACTGGAGGATCAGGTGCACCTATTGAAATCAATGGACGACCTATTGATTTAGTGTCATGCAACGTTTTGAAAGTAACAATCAATATTTGGGTCTCCTAAGAACAGAGAAGAGTCTCTCCAAGCTAGAGGACCCCTTTAAAGAAGATATAAATGTAGGACAACCCCTGCCCTAGATATACGGATATCATAAAAGTGGGGTTAGGGTGCCATGCTTAGGAACTCTTTATTAGTTAGAGCAATGACTCGCTGTAAAGATCAAGTCTCGCTCTCTCTCTAAAACATGGTTGTCTATATATCTGAACGGTCGCAAGGTAATACCACATTTCACCTCCAGTGGCTGCTGCAACTCCTTACGCTCCTCATGTTCAGCTTAGGCAGGGTGCTGAATCTTCTTCAAGAGAACAGTCCTGTATGGAGACTTATTGGGAATGCGGAAGAGGCGTAGAGGTATCTCCCAAGGAAGAGAACCATCTCACCAGTGCCACCTATTGGAAGTGGCTCCCAATAGGTCAAGATCCGACAAGCCTTGGGATTTGACAAGGGAATATAGCCAGGCCAGATATTTATCCATAGTGGTGGCTCTCATAATTGTTGGCTAGAATTAGATTGTCGCTCAAGAACTAGGTGGCACCAGGGTTCTCCGACAGCTACTTCTCCTTAACAGCCATGTTTGTCCAGGCCGAATGTGCAGGCTAAATAAGGTTTAGGCTAAAAGGTGCTTCCAAAGCTAGGTATGGAAGGGAAGGTCTTAGAAAAGCATGGCTATTTTTACATTTTTTGTAGGTACTACTACGTAAGTTTATGTGTGTGTTAGTGTGTCCTGGAGTTTAGCATGTTGATGTGTTATTCTTTCTTAGTAATTAGCAGCAGCTGTTTACAATATAAAAGCTGGCTCTAAGCCTGGTCTACATGGCCTCCGAGGCTCACAGTCAGCCTTTGTGGCTCCTGCCATTGTCCTGTCCATCACACAGCTGTGCCTCAGCGGCCAAAAGGCAGAAAAGTCAAATGGCTTCATATCCATCTCTCCGTCCCATCATAGTTAACAGGAGGAATGTTGGACCTTCTTCGTTCCAACATCCCTGACATTCCCGTCTCCACCAAATCCATTGTCCGGGGCCTCTTTTTATGTCCTTTCTTCAAGGGTTTCTTTTCCTAGAATGCTAAATAATCCTAACAATCCTGAATGAAAATATAGCGGTTTATTAATCAAAGCCGTGGCCTAGTATAAAGTTTACCAAGCCTATCAAAAGCTGTTCTCCTCAATACCAGTCTGCTCTTCTAAAGGATCCTTTTCCTTGGAAACTAGAAAACCATCATTAGATAAAGGTGTCTTTTGTAACTAATAATAAATTATACATATTTAGGACTTTAAATAAGTTAATATTAGTATTCAGTGGGATATGTAATAGGGGTGGGCCTGTGACAACCTCAGTATCTTCATAGACATCAAGCTGTAGAAAAAGTAAAAGTAGCAAAGGACTTTAATAGCAGATGGATTCAATGACCAGTATGGTCATGTTCGTTGAAGGTGCACTACTTCCTTAAAGGGGAAGTCCACTTTTCAGAAGTTAGTAGATGTGAGTTCTACCTATTGGACCTCTATTAGTTATAACCTTGCCCAAGTTTGTGGGTGATATTTGTCATGATTGGAAATCCCCCAACATACCTTTCTCACAATTACAATGGAAATATGGCAAGATGCGCGGGAAGCAAACTTTCCTGTTAAAGAATCTCCTAAAGGGTTTGCTCGTGGATAAGTGCTGAGGCCCCTTCATTTTAGAAACAGAGCCTGAACACATGGTCACTCAAAACCACAGCCTAGCATAATGCTGCTCAACCTTACCAAATATTATTCACCTCAATGCCAGTCGGCTCTTCTAAAGGATAGTTGAACTTGTAGAAAAAAACAAAAAAAAACTAGCATTGGACTTCCCCGGCCATTCAGGCAGATGGATTCATTCACCAATGGTTCATGCCAATGGACATGTTAGGTGACTGTGCACTACTCCTTTAAAGGGAAAGTCCACTACGCAGTGGCGTTCCTAGGGCTAGTGTCACCCGGTGCGGTAGAAAATGGTGTCACCCCCTTAGAGCCCCAGCACCCACTTTCCTCCCTGCTGGCAGCAGCTCACCTAGGTCAGGTGCACCCCACTTTTGCTGGCTGTCTGACCGAGACACCAAATGCTGTTCAATTTCTTCTGGTGACCGTTTCTTCGTGTGGTCATCGTGTTCTGACCTGAACGGACGAGTCACGTAGAGTTTGTCCTTCAAGCTCCGCCCTGCCGTCCCTTCACATCCTTCACTGAGCCTGACGTGGCGGTGGGGCTAAGCAGACAGATCGCCGATGGGAAGGGGGGGGGGGGTTTGGGGGTGCTAGCAGACAGATCGCTGACGGGGGGGGGGGGGGGGGTGAAGGATTGCTAGCAGACAGATCGCTTACCGGGCAGTGGCGGATCCAGAATCCAGAGCCTGGTCTCGAGAGGGGCACTTCTAGATTATTTTCTGTCCGCCACCACAAAACAATGGTGCTTATAGAACAGACTCCACAGTGTAGCGGTATACTGTATATTGTGTGGCACAGTGTAGGCTATATGTGTATAACATAAACATATTCCACATGAAAACTTACAATTACTTGGCTTGGCCATTGTGGATCTCGGACGCCACTTCCACACTTTGGCCGGGGGCTCGGCGGAGCTGATGTTGTGTTTTATCCGAATGAGAAAGATTTCATAATAAGGATTTGGAGAAAGGGCAGAGGGATAGCAGAGCAGGGAGAGGCTGGTGCTGCTACTAGGGGGTCATACCATGGGGGAGTAATAAAGCCCACCATAATGCCCCCCCCAGTAGAAATAATTCTCCTTATAATGTGCAAAACATACCCCCTTGTAATGCCCCCAGTTGAGCTAATGTCCCCATAGTGCCCCCATAATGTGCCAGTATAAAATACCCCTATACAGTGCCCCCATAGTGCTCCTCTCCCCCATTCCTCCTAGTGCCCCCCATAATATCCAGTATAAAATGCCCCATATATAGTGCCCCAGTAGATGCCCTCAGTGTCCCCCATAATTTGCAAGTATAAAATACCCCTTCTTAGTGCCCCCGTAGATGACCCCATAGTACTCCTCTCCCCCCTTCCCTATAGTACCCACCATAATGTGTCCCAGTATAAAATGCTACTGTACAGAGCCCACCATATAAAATACCCCTTCTTTGAGGCCTCAGTAGATGCCCCTATAGTGCCTACCAATAATGTGCCAGTAATAAGTGCCCCCCAAGAATGTGCCAGTAATTCATGCCCCCAATAATGTGCCAGTAAAATGTGCCACCATAGATGCCCCCCCAATAATGTGCCAGTAAAATGTGCCCCATAGATGCCTCCCAATCATGTGCCAGTAACAAGAGCCCCTCCAATCATGTGCCAGTAACAAGAGCTCCTCCAATCATGTGCCAGTAACAAGAGCCCACCCCCATCATGTGCCAGTAATAAGAGCACCCCCCTCATCATGTGCCAGTAATAAGAGCACCCCCCATCATGTGCCAGTAATAAGAGCCTCAGCCCCCCCATCATGTGCCAGTGATAAGAGCACCCCCATCATGTGCCAGTAATAAGAGCACCCCCATCATGTGCCAGTAATAAGAGCACCCCCATCATGTGCCAGTAATAAAAGCCTCAGCCCCCCCATCATGTGCCAGTAACAAGAGCCCCCCATCATGTGACAGTAACAAGAACCCCCCCAATCATGTGACAGTAACAAGAGCCCCCCCATCATGTGACAGTAACAAGAACCCCCCCAATCATGTGACAGTAACAAGAACCCCCCTATCATGTGCCAGTAAAAGTATTGTACATATTTAAAAAAAAAAACAACTGTTATACTTACCTCCATGTAACCTCTCCCGGCCTGTGTCTCGCGCTGTGCGGCTCAGGCGGCGTGATGACGTCCTCTGACGCCTAGTGCCTGCAGCCTATCAGAGGAACAGGGAAGGGACACGCCTCTCCCTCCCCTGCTCCTCCGCACAGCCTTCTGTATCGCTGTCCTGAGGACGGCGATACAGATGACTATGGAGATGAGCGCTTCCACAATGGAAGCGCTCATCTCCCTGTGCCCGCCGCCACCATCAGACTGGTGTCACCCCATCACTGGTGTCACCCGGTGCGGCCCGCACCCGCAGCACCCCCCTCGCAACGCCACTGCCACTACGTCAGAAGATCGTATCATTGTGAATCCTTGATATCGGACCTCTACCTGTTCAAAACCTATTGGACATTTTTGGAGATTTTGCCATTGGAAATGCCAACACAACTCTTTAATTATTACAAGATGGCGCGAGGAGAGCTAAGAGAAGGGTGTTCTTCATTAGTAAGGCTTGAGGACTCTTCATTTTAGAAACCAGCTGGGTCTCAAGGAACTCAAGGACCTCCACCTATACCATCATCTGGAATGTTACACCATGAAATATGTTCCATGTGAACCTCTCCTTTTAATGCAAGCAAATTACTGGAAGGCGCTAACCCCCCCCCCCTCCCCGTCCCCGCAACATTTCCCATGGATCCTGTTGTCTAGAACAGGACTGAAGGGTTTCATCTTGTGTCATAATTGTCCCTTGGAGACATAGAAGAAATTCTATGATATTTTATGGGGAATCCGGCCCCTCTGGCTCCGTGCATTGCTTCTCCTCACATGACTGTTTCTCCCACATAATCCGACAAGATAATGAAGTGGGCCATTGGCGCTCATCTTTGTTTTACATTTTCATGGTCCGACCTCCGTGGAATTGAATAAAAGCCGCACTTAATGGGGCACTGAGGATTTTAAAAGCATTTTGGGAATGAGAAGTCGCGTACTTAAAGCCCGTAAAACAAATGACCCCCCAGGGGCGATATCACTGAGGACTGAGAGACAGCTCTTATTCACTGGTGACAAGGAATGGATGGGTTAAATGTCTATGCAGAACCTAGCGGAGAAGGGAGGGGGGGGGGGGGCGTCCTTAGCCGAAAAGTAAACAGTATCTTTCTATACCAGGTTCACTGGTTCCCGAGTATTGTGTGATATGAAAGGGCGGCGCACAAAAGGCGACTATTGTGAAGTATCAGAGCAGTATTATTCTGTGGATATCCCATTCAGGAATATATTTCCTCAGGCAATTTCCTTTCCCAAACCAATAAAAGGACTCAATGAAACGTGGACCCCAGAATCGCTCTCTGCCGCCTGTTTGACAAGGTCACTTGTTACATCCGATTATTTCTGCGCTATTTTAAAGTGTCAGGCATGCTTGGATCAGTCAGATGGGGAAATAGACCTAATCTATCTATCTATCTTACCTACCTATCTACAGTGGCGACTCTAGGAACAATATATAGGCGGGGGGGGCACATAAGATACCGCAGTCAAAAATGGGGGGGGGGCACTAATAATTTTCACCACTTAAAGGGTTTCTATCACTTGGTATGACATAATTAGCTGTCAGACACTAGCGATCTGCTAGTGTCTGCTCTGGCCAACCATCCTACTATAATCACTTGTGGGGCAGCGGTTTTGCTAAAAAACTAACTTTTATAAATATGCTAATGAGCCTCTAGGTGCTATGTGGGCGTCATTAGCACCTAGAGGCTCCGTCTACCTTCATACACAGCCGCCGCCCAGCGCATCCCTCCAGCCCGCCCATGTCCTCCTCCGTGTGACGCAGCGGACGAGTTCTCGCGCATGCGCCGTGCGCGGCTGTATTCGGCGCATTTGAGATCTCAGCTCGGAGCGGTCAGACATTCAATGCGCATGCGCCGAATACAGCCGCGCACGGCGCATGCGCGAGAACTCGTCCGCTGCGTCACACGGAGGAGGACATGGGCGGGCTGGAGGGACGCGCTGGGCGGCGGCTGTGTATGAAGGTAGACGGAGCCTCTAGGTGCTAATGACGCCCACATAGCACCTAGAGGCTCATTAGCATATTTATAAAAGTTAGTTTTTTAGCAAAACCGCTGCCCCACAAGTGATTATAGTAGGATGGTTGGCCAGAGCAGACACTAGCAGATCGCTAGTGTCTGACAGCTAATTATGTCATACGAAGTGATAGAAACCCTTTAATCATATTACAAAAAAAACCTAATAAGTATATATAAATAAGATTCCAAGATACGAGAGTATTGCGGTATGCAGGGATACCTTTTTATTGTAAGCTCAAGAGTTCTCCTTTCTTCCTTGGTTTTGCTTCAGACCTGAGAAAGAGAGAAACGCTCTCCAAAACTTTTCTTTATAGTTTAAAGGGATTCTGTCACCTCGTTTTAGCTTATAGAGCTGCGGACATGAACGGCTAGATCGCCGCTAGCATGTCCGCAATATACCTGTCCCATAAAGCGGTGTCCTTGTATTGTGTTTAAAAAATTATTTTAAAGATATGTAAATGACCCTGGTAAGGAGCCTAAAGGGGCTGCACTAACCTTCTTGGAGCCCAGCCACTTGCCCCTGTGAAGGAGCCCAGCACCGCCTGCGTCCTCCGAATCTCCTCCTTTCTTCACAGTTAGATCGCCGTAATCTCGCGCATGCGCAGTGCCGGTATAGTGTTCCTTTCCTGTGCTGGCATCAGCCTCAGGGAAGGAACTGCGCATGCGCGAGCTCGCGCATCGCGAGATTACGGCAATCTAACTGTTAAGAAAGGAGGAGATTCGGAGGACGCAGGCGTGGGCTCCTTCACAGGGGCATGTGTCTGGGCACCAAGAAGGTTAGTGCAGCCCCTTTAGGCTCCTTACCAGGGTCATTTACATATCTTTAAAATAATTTTTAAACACAAGGACACCGCTTTATGGGACAGGTATATTGCGGACATGCTAGCGGCGATCTAGCCGTGCATGTCCGCAGCTCTATAAGCTAAAACGAGGTGACGGAAACGCTTTTAACCACCTCAGCCCCCAGTGCTTAAACACCCTGAAAGACCAGGCCACTTTTTACACTTCTGACCTACACTACTTTCACCATTTATTGCTCGGTCATGCAACTTACCACCCAAATGAATTTTACCTCCTTTTCTTCTCACTAATAGAGCTTTCATTTGGTGGTATTTAATTGCTGCTGACATTTTTACTTTTTTTGTTATTAATCGAAATTTAACGATTTTTTTTGCAAAAAAATGACATTTTTCACTTTCAGTTGTAAAATTTTGCAAAAAAAAACGACATCCATATATAAATTTTGCTCTAAATTTATTGTTCTACATGTCTTTGATAAAAAAAAAATGTTTGGGTAAAAAAAAAATGGTTTGGGTAAAAGTTATAGCGTTTACAAACTATGGTACAAAAATGTGAATTTCCGCTTTTTGAAGCAGCTCTGACTTTCTGAGCACCTGTCATGTTTCCTGAGGTTCTACAATGCCCAGACAGTACAAACACCCCACAAATGACCCCATTTCTGAAAGTACACACCCTAAGGTATTCGCTGATGGGCATAGTGAGTTCATAGAACTTTTTATTTTTTGTCACAAGTTAGCGGAAAATGATGTTTTTTTTTTTTGTTTTTTTTTCTTACAAAGTCTCATATTCCACTAACTTGTGACAAAAAATAAAAACTTCCATGAACTCACTATGCCCATCACGAAATACCTTGGGGTCTCTTCTTTCCAAAATGGGGTCACTTGTGGGGTAGTTATACTGCCCTGGCATTCTAGGGGCCCAAATGTGTGGTAAGGAGTTTGAAATCAAATTCTGTAAAAAATGACGAGTGAAATCCGAAAGGTGCTCTTTGGAATGTGGGCCCCTTTGCCCACCTAGGCTGCAAAAAAGTGTCACACATCTGGTATCTCCGTATTCAGTAGAAGTTGGGGAATGTGTTTTGGGGTGTCATTTTACATATACCCATGCTGGGTGAGATAAATATCTTGGTCAAATGCCAACTTTGTATAAAAAAATGGGAAAAGTTGTCTTTTGCCAAGATATTTCTCTCACCCAGCATGGGTATATGTAAAAAGACACCCCAAAACACATTCCCCAACTTCTCCTGAATACGGAGATACCAGATGTGTGACACTTTTTTGCAGCCTAGGTGGGCAAAGGGGCCCATATTCCAAAGAGCACCTTTCGGATTTCACTCGTCATTTTTTACAGAATTTGATTTCAAACTCCTTACCACACATTTGGGCCCCTAGAATGCCAGGGCATTATAACTACCCCACAAGTGACCCCATTTTGGAAAGAAGAGACCCCAAGGTATTCGCTGATGGGCATAGTGAGTTCATGGAAGTTTTTATTTTTTGTCACAAGTTAGTGGAATATGAGACTTTGTATGAAAAAAAAAAAAAAAAAAAAAATCATCATTTTCCACTAACTTGTGACAAAAAATAAAAAATTCTAGGAACTCGCCATGCCCCTCACGGAATACCTTGGAGTGTCTTCTTTCCAAAATGGGGTCACTTGTGGGGTAGTTATACTGCCCTGGCATTTTCCAGGGGCCCTAATGTGTGGTAAGTAGGTAAATGACCAGTGAAATCCGAAAGGTGCTCTTTGGAATATGGGCCCCTTTGCCCACCTAGGCTGCAAAAAAGTGTCACACATCTGGTATCTTCGTACTCGGGAGAAGTTGGGGAATGTGTTTTAGGGTGTCTTTTTACATATACCCATGCTGGGTGAGAGAAATATCTTGGCAAAAGACAACTTTTCCCATTTTTTTATACAAAGTTGGCATTTGACCAAGATATTTATCTCACCCAGCATGGGTATATGTAAAATGACACCCCAAAACACATTCCCCAACTTCTCCTGAGTACGGCGATACCAGATGTGTGACACTTTTTTGCAGCCTAGATGCGCAAAGGGGCCCAAATTCCTTTTAGGAGGGCATTTTTAGACATTTGGATACCAGACTTCTTCTCACGCTTTGGGGCCCCTAGAATGCCAGGGCAGTATAAATACCCCACATGTGACCCCATTTTGGAAAGAAGACACCCCAAGGTATTCAATGAGGGGCATGGCGAGTTCATAGAAATTTTTTTTTTTTTGGACAAGTTAGCGGAAATTGATATTTTTTATTTTTTTCTCACAAAGTCTCCCGTTCCGCTAACTTGGGACAAAAATTTCAATCTTTCATGGACTCAATATGCCCCTCACGGAATACCTGGGGGTGTCTTCTTTCCGAAATGGGGTCACATGTGGGGTATTTATACTGCCCTGGCATTCTAGGGGCCCTAAAGCGTGAGAAGAAGTCTGGAATATAAATGTCTAAAAAATTTTACGCATTTGGATTCCGTGAGGGGTATGGTGAGTTCATGTGAGATTTTATTTTTTGTCACAAGTTAGTGGAATATGAGACTTTGTAAGAAAAAAAAATAATAATTCCGCTAACTTGGGCCAAAAAAATGTCTGAATGGAGCCTTACAGGGGGGTGATCAATGACAGGGGGGTGATCAATGACAGGGGGGTTGATCAATGACAGGGGGTTGATCAATGACAGGGGGGTGATCAATGACAGGGGGGTGATCAATGACAGGGGGGGTGATCAATGACAGGGGTGGTGATCAATGACAGGGGGGGGATCAATGACAGGGGGGTGATCAGGGAGTCTATATGGGGTGATAACCACAGTCATTGATCACGCCCGTGTAAGGCTTCATTCAGACGTCCGGATGCGTTTTGCGGATCCGATCCATCTATCAGTGGATCCGTAAAAATCATGCGGACGTCTGAATGGAGCTTTACAGGGGGGTAATCAATGACAGGGGGGTGATCAATGACAGGGGGGTGATCAGGGAGTCTATATGGGGTGATAACCACAGTCATTGATCATGCCCCTGTAAGGCTTCATTCAGACGTCCGGATGCGTTTTGCGGATCCGATCCATCTATCAGTGGATCCGTAAAAATCATGCGGACATCTGAATGGAGCTTTACAGGGGGGTGATCAGGGAGTCTATATGGGGTGATCACCACAGTCATTGATCATGCCCCTGTAAGGCTTCATTCAGACGTCCGGATGCGTTTTGCGGATCCGATCCATCTATCAGTGGATCCGTAAAAATCATGCGGACGTCTGAATGGAGCTTTACAGGGGGGTAATCAATGACAGGGGGGTGATCAATGACAGGGGGGTGATCAGGGAGTCTATATGGGGTGATAACCACAGTCATTGATCATGCCCCTGTAAGGCTTCATTCAGACGTCCGGATGCGTTTTGCGGATCCGATCCATCTATCAGTGGATCCGTAAAAATCATGCGGACATCTGAATAGAGCTTTACAGGGGGGTGATCAGGGAGTCTATATGGGGTGATAACCACAGTCATTGATCACGCCCCTGTAAGGCTTCATTCAGACGTCCGGATGCGTTTTGCGGATCCGATCCATCTATCAGTGGATCCGTAAAAATCATGCGGACGTCTGAATGGAGCTTTACAGGGGGGTAATCAATGACAGGGGGGTGATCAATGACAGGGGGGTGATCAGGGAGTCTATATGGGGTGATAACCACAGTCATTGATCATGCCCCTGTAAGGCTTCATTCAGACGTCCGGATGCGTTTTGCGGATCCGATCCATCTATCAGTGGATCCGTAAAAATCATGCGGACGTCTGAATGGAGCTTTACAGGGGGTTGATCAATGACAGGGGGGTAATCAATGACAGGGGGGTGATCAGGGAGTCTATATGGGGTGATCAGGGAGTCTATATGGGGTGATCAGGGGCTAATAAGGGGTTAATAAGTGACGGGGGGGGGTGTAGTGTAGTGTAGTGGTGCTTGGTGCTACTTTACTGAGCTACCTGTGTCCTCTGGTGGTCGATCCAAACAAAGGGGACCACCAGAAGACCAGGTAGCAGGTATATTAGACGCTGTTATCAAAACAGCGTCTAATATACCTGTTAGGGGTTAAAAAAAACACATCTCCAGCCTGCCAGCGAACGATCGCCGCTGGCAGGCTGGAGATCAACTCTCTTACCTTCCGTTCCTGTGAGCGCGCGCGCCTGTGTGCGCGCGTTCACAGGAAATCTCGCGTCTCGCGAGATGACGCGTATATGCGTCCACTCGGAATGAATCAACCACCTCCAGGACGCGTCTGTGCGTACAGTGGTCCGGAGGTGGTTAAAGCAGTTTCAGCAAACACCAGGGCTGTGTAATTAATCCCATATGTTAAACATGTCACTGAAGAAGACCAACGAACAGACGCTCACAGGCTCATTCACAGAAGGTGAAGAGTTTGGAGAAGGGAACAATCTAGGACAGGCATCCTCAAACTGCTGCCCTCCAGCTGTTGTAAAACTACAACTCCCACAATGCCCTGCTGTAGGCTGATACCTGTAGGCTGTTCGGGCATGCTGGGAGTTGTAGTTTTGCTGAATTGGAGAATTTTTTTCAAATCAGCCATGTTGTCCTAAATTGTTCACTTCTCCTGTCCTGACTTCTCAAAACTCTTCACCCTTTTGTGAAATTAGGCTGCTTTCACACTGGCGTTTTGGCTTTCCGTTTGTGAGGTCCGTTCAGGGCTCCTCTCACAAGCGGTCCAAAACCGATCCGTTTTGCACTAATGCATTCTGAATGGAAAAGGATCCGCTCAGAATGCCTCAGTTTTCCGCCTCCATTCCGCTCTGGAGGCGGACACCAAAACGTTGCTTGCAGCATTTTGGTGTCCGTCTGACGAAACTGAGCCAAACTGATCCGTTCTGACACACCATGTAAGTCAATGGGGACGGATCTGTTTTCTATGAACCAATAGAAAACGGATCCGTCCTCCATTGACTTTCAATGGTGTTCAAGACGAATCCATCTTGGCTATGTTAAAGATAATACAAACGGATCCGCACCAAACGCGAGTGCGAAAGTAGCCTAACCCTGTGGGTGCTGTTGGTGTGTGCAACTAATATTACTTATTCCGCTTGTAATGCAGAATGCGACGGGCTGGTCAGGGGTGCTTGTAACGCAAGGTGCGCTGGTCAGGGGTGCATCGCAGATAGAAAAAGTACTTACAGTTCTGATGTGCTCTGTCCTCGTGCCTGGCAGGGGAGGGGCGCCCAACAATGTTTCCTGATGTTAAATCCCCAAGCCGCATTCTTTTCTGCCTCTGCGGGCCCTGCTAGGCTGAAATACACAGGCAGCCAATGGCATTGCTGCCCTCTCCCTCCCAGCCAATAGCAGCTGAGGTGGGCGGGGGAAGATTCATTCGGCTGCCGACTGCCGAGGAGCCCGTACTTTCAGTTTGGCAAAACTGACAGATCGCCGCTGCACTCAGGGCCATCTTTAATATTGATTGGACCCTGGGCAAAAATTTACTTGGGCCCCCTGGATCCCGCCTTCCCACACCCTAGCAGGCAATCACGCCCTCCACCACAACACACACACACAAAATCCACACACCTCGTAGAGTAGTAAACTTTAATAATGGTGCGTGGCCCATAGAGGTGTTCCTTGGCAGAGACATGCTATAGACACCGGAACTACTACGTTTAGCTGTTGTGGTTCTGGTGACTATAGTGTCCCTTAATATAGAGGGGAAAAAAAGAATCGGCACAAAAGTATCAAATAAAATGTCTGCATCATTATTCTAAAAAATTAAAAAGCACAACTTCTGACACATATAGTATTTTGCAGATTACATTTTTTTTTCTCACAATGTGCAGATAGTACTGTACTACTAACCCCTCCATCCACCTCTACATACAGGGTAATACAGCCACATACCTCTTACATCCAGTGACGTCTCTTTGATGTAGACGTTCTCTTTCCTCATCTTCTCCTTTCAGACCTTCAGACCAGACGCCAGTTTTCAGCCATTTCTCTTCTCTGAAGTTTGACAAACAAAATCTTAGTTTACTACTTTTCCATCATCCTCCCATCTTCTGGACAAATCATCCTACCACCCCCAATACTGTACCGCTGTGCTCCCCAATACTATACTGCAGAAAGAGATAAACCCCCTGATAATAGTAGTACCATGCAGATAGTGCCCTTCAATAATTATTGGCACAAATAACTGCGCCCAGTAAATAGTGCCCCTGACACTAATAGTGTAAACATAACGTCCCCCAAAAATAATTGTGGTAAGCTGATACTGTGCCAAGGTGCCCCCACAGTATTAGTGCTCCCAAAAGTCCCACCAATAGGAATAATTCTCTGCTAGAGCACACATGGTAGTAATAGTGCTCCTACAGGGCCCCCAACATGTCCCCACTGTGCCCCAGAAGTAATAATGCTCCCATAGTGCCCATACTAGTAATCATGTTCCCCATAGACCGCCAATAGCAATAAAGCCCATCATAATGCCCACCAGTAGTAATATTTCTCCTTATAATGTGACAGTGCAAAAAATACCCCCTTTTAATGCCCCCAGTTGAGCTAATGTCCCCATAGTGCCCCATAATGTGCCAGTATAAAATACCCCTATATAGTGCCCTCAGTAAATGCCCCATAGTGCTCCTCTCCCCCCTTCTTCCTAGTGCCCCCCATAATGTCCAGTATAAAATGCCCCATATATAGTGCCCCAGTAGATGCCCTCAGTGTCCCCCATAATTTGCAAGTATAAAATACCCCTTCTTAGTGCCCCCCATAGATGAGCCCATAGTACTCCTCTCTCCCCCCTTCCCCATAGTACCCACCATAATGTGCCCCCATATAAAATACCCCTTCTTTGTGGCCTCAGTAGATGCCCCCATAGTGCCCTCAATAATGTGCCAGTAAAAAGTGCCCCCATAGATGCCCCCACAGTGCCCCCAATAATGTGCCAGTAAGATGTGGCCCTATAGATGCCCCCCAATAATGTGCCAGTAACAAGTGCCCCCATAGATGTCCCCCAATCATGTGCCAGTATCAAGTGCCTCCATAGATGCCCCCCAATCATGTGCCAGTAATTGCCTCCATAGATGCCCCCCAATCATGTGCCAGTAACAGGTGCCCCCATAGATGCCCCCCAATCATGTGCCAGTAACAAGTGCCCCTATAGATGCCCCCAATCATGTACCAGTAACAGGTGCCCCCATAGATGCCCCCCAATCATGTGCCAGTAACAAGTGCCCCTATAGATGCCCCCAATCATGTACCAGTAACAGGTGCCCCAATAGATGCCCCCCAATCATGTGCCAGTAGTAGTACCATATAAAAAAATTTAAACACTTATACTTACCTCCATTAGGCTGACAGCGATGCGATGCAGGCCTCTTCCGGCCTGTGTCCTGCTCTGTACGGCTCAGGCGGCGCGATGACGTCATCGCGCCGCCTGCACCAGCCTCTGATAGACTACAGGCCTAGTGCCGGCAGGCAGCCTATCAGAGGAAGGGGAAGGGACACGCCTCTCCCTCCCCTGCCGCAGCACTTCCATCTGTATCGCTGTCCTGAGGACCACAATGGAAGCGCTCATCTCACTGTGCCCTGCTGCCGCCCCCCACGTCCCACGTCACCAGTGGATAGCGGGGCTCAAGAGGCAGCTGCCTTGGGCCCCCCAGGAGCCCCCATGGTCCCTGCTACCAAAGAGGCTGGCACTTTTTTTCTATAGTGTGCAAGCACGGCCACCACTGCTGGATTGCAGGGTGGTCGTAACCATGGAAACAAGCAGTGTATAATGTGATGGGAAAATGAATCCAGCCAGCAAAGGAAGCAATATGGAGAATCACAATACATTAGTAAGTGCCTTGTATTAACTTCTTCTACATAATAAACGCCATTTGCTGAAGTGACACAACCCCTTTAACTTGTTATGAGTAAGGATGAGGATCTCTACCCTAACCCTGACTCCCATCTATCTGGTATCTGATGGGCATTTCCATCATGATCATCCTTGATACTGGAACTCTACTGGCCAATGAAGCCAATTCTGCCCACCGCACGGCTCTCAAGAAAGTGGAATTGACATGCGTGCCGCCAATTACAATGAAAATCCGTGATAAACATCTATTATCACACGTCTTGTGGGCAGCGATCAATCTGCTTCTTAAAGGAGTTGAACAAGACTAGAAAAACATGCTTTGAATGTTTGCTGTCAATGAATGAAAACGCTGCTGTCCGTAAACCTGTCTATAGCTGAGAAGTGGATACAATTGTATCCAGTCTAGAAAATGCTCTGGACTCCAGACTGATACATTGTAGCAAACTTAGCAGGGATCTGATGTGTGTAGCTCACAGAGCATAGTCTGCACTGGATAGAAATGTATCCATGCTTCCTCTTGGAACAGGACTTGTCCATGGACAGGTTTACTGCCTCTGAATGGAAACAAGTGTCCTCATTCACTGATGGCAAACAAATATCTTGAAAATGGTGAGGAATTATACTCTAAGGTCTATTCGAAAGATGCAGAACTTTTCTTTTATATTGTGAGTAATAATAAGCTTTAGTCGCCTAAGCCCATTAGTCCTGGACAACCCCTTTAAGTCGCATTGACGCTAGAAAATACACAAAAGCCGCTCTGGAAATCGCCTTGAAGTTCTACACTAGTGTTCATCCTGTTATGTCCCACTAGAGGGAAAATCACATCTTTATCTCCCTGTTTGCTTTTCTTTGAATTTAATGAATGTCCACAAGGACAAAGAACCCTTTAAACCCGGCCTTGAAGCAAATGGATGCCCCAGTGACCATTTGCAAAGTGACATTTTAATTTAATCAATGAAACTGGCCATAAAATAACAAGTCGGCCAAGATAAGGAAGACGGATCATGACAGGGCACAGCCAGGACCTCTACCTGGACAACTTCCTTCCAAGGAACTTCAATTAAAGACAAATAAAATCAAGGGAAACTGGACAAGTGGAAAATTACCTTTTGGACGAGGACAATAAAGGAATGGGGTGTTCATTAGGGTCACTGTAATATAAACAAACTCTCGGGTCAATCCTCATTGGGGCACCATGATGTTTTCTGATGGAGGAAACCTATAGGCTGGACAGGGGGAAAGTCCTTCTTATTTTATCTTCTGATCTTAAAGGGGTATTCTAGTTAGAAGGAGTTACTCCCCTGTCCAAAGGATAAGGGATAACTGGGATTCCCACGGATCAAGTGGACAGTGGCAACGAATGGAGTGAGCATGTGCAGTGCTCCATTCATTTCCATGGGACTTATTGGAATAGCCAAATACAGTCCAATACAGAATCAATGTAGCAAAAGTGCACCGAGAATATTGAATGTATAGTTTTTCTACCCCCCCCCCCCCCTCTTCGTTCACCATTTGTTTCTCTGGGATAAGCGGTGTCAGAGCTATGAGTGTGCCGCTTATCTCCATCCTTCCGTATACGGAACCATTCATTTCAATGGTTCCGCAAAAAAAAAAAACGGAATGTACTCCGTATGCATTCCGTTTCCGTATTTCCGTTAAAAGATAGAACATGTCCTATTATTGCCCGCAAATCACGTTCCGTGGCTCCATTCAAGTCAGTGGGTCCGCAAAAAAACGGAACACATACGGAAATGCATCCGTGCGTCTTCCGTTTCCATTCCGTTTTTTTTGCGGAACCATCTATTGAAAATGTTATGCCCGGCCCAATTTTATCTATGTAATTACTGTATACTGTATATGCCATACGGAAAAACGGAACAGAAACGGAAACACAACGGAAACAAAAAACTGAACAACGGATCCATAATAAAACGGACCGCAAAACACTGAAAAAGCCATACGGTCGTGTGCAATAGGCCTTAGAGTTGGCGGTGAATACGCCAAACTCATGTAGAGGCCAGAAGCGCTACTTCGATGATCCACCGCCAGCGCAGGGGCTTATTAAGACCGGCGTCTAAAATGCTGGTCGTAATAACGTTTCTTCTCCAACATGGCCTCCATTACGGCTCACATGGACGCCGCGTTGTCACTAAGCTTTCCTAGAGCCTTACTAGCAGTGATACATCTTCTTCTGTCATCTCCATGTGCCGAAGAAGTGACAACCAATACGGCTGTATTACACCTGCCCCTGGGGTGGTCTCCCAGGTGAAAAAACCTAAATGAAAAACTTAGCAAAAACGGGGGCGACTCTGTTTTTCTATATTTAGATTTTTCGGAGGAAGTGTCCTCGAAGCCTTATGTCGGCAGCACCAGGCACAGTGTTGTGGAGAGTCCATGATGTGCATAGAAATGAATTGTTTGAGGTCCATTCATACAAAAGACGACTCCGCAGGTCATGGACTGAAGCCCTTGAATTCCTTTATTACAGCGTATAAATCAGCGGATTCCTGTCCCTGACCATGGAATGTGCCCATGACGATGAAGGATTCTGTACTTTGTTGCAGAATGTGATTGATGTAAATAATGAGGACAGACAGACTTCCCGCTCCCCTCCCCCACTGCGGGGCTATTCAATGTGTATTCTCCATGAACGAAATAATTCTTTATAAGCGCATTAGAAATCTGCACCGTCTCAAGAAATGTCCCCCTGACCATAGACTCATAGGTCTCATTTAAAGGGAATCTCCACTTTTGCACAATTTCCCCAGTGCAAATCTATGTAAAATCTTGACTATCTTGGGAGATACTTTTTTATTGTATGATGTTTTACTGTCCATTCACGCAGAAAGCTAAATTCAGAATTCGGCTAGCTTTCCTGTTAGCAAAGAGCAGTGCATTGTGGGAGCTCAGATGACAGTGCCCAGAGGTCTAACATGACGTTTCTGGGCCCCATTCCAAAATCCGTAATGAGACCCCTAATTAGGTGGAATTTATAACACTGGTCTCCGGGGCCTAGGTGCAGCCACAATGTTCTCACCCCTATAGTTAAGCCTGTTGTGCACAAATATAGCAGGGATCGGAAACCTCCAGCCCAAACTACTACTACTCCCAGAAATGCTTCTTCGCTGCTATGGAAGTTACAAGAACAGCTGTGCAAGTGTGCATGCTGGGAGTTGTAGTTTCACGAAATTCACGGCTGCTGGAGGGACGAAGGTTGCCGACTCTTGGTATACAGAGAGCAGATAAACTGCATACAAGAGAGACCCAGACACATTTATTTCACTTTGGGAATAAATGGAGAAGAAACACAATATATAGCTCAAAATGATTTAATTTTTTTTTTAGACTGGGTACAAGTGTAGCAAACCCTCAGTTGTGGGAAGTACTAGGTCTATAGGGATTTTCTGCTTCCCTATTCGCCGACGGCGGAGATATACACTGACATATTGTGTCAAACTAACAGGCTACATGATCCTTAGATTGTGAGCCCCATTGGGGACAGTGTGACGCTAATGTCTGTAAAGCGCTGCGGAATATAGTAACGCTATACAAGTGCATAAAATAAATAAATAAATAAATGTACTTTGTTCAAAGAGTATTACATAGACTGGATACAATTGTAGCAAATCCTCAATTTTGTGACTTACTGTTGGAATTTTAACTGTGCGCAATCACAAATGTTCCTATTCACTGACAGCAAGCATAAATATATTATGATACATTGTGTAGACTGGATACAATTGTAGTAAATGCTCGGTACATTCACATGGAGCGGTCATGGTTTACTCCCATTAGACCGGCTTCATATCGACTTCTCCATGCAAAGAAAAAAGGAGGACAGCACTACCTGTTGAGATGTTCTCCCTCAGTCCATTCAGTGGCGGTGCCAGTGGTGTCGGATCCTGACCTTGGGTCCCCAAAGTTCAAAAAATTGAAGAAAAAACCGTAGCGCTCCACCTTCTCAATGTAATATCTGTGTTTATTCCTCACCCAACATGCATGCAGAGATATTACATTGAGAAGTTGGAGTGCTACGGTTTTTTCTTCAATTCTTGTACTTGTGAACTCTGACGCTGTAATTCACTCAATGCATTCAAGCGTATACGCAAAAAAATACTGCGCAAATCTTTTTTTTTGAATGGCTGAAAACCGTGCATATATGCCGGAAAGCGGGCGGATCCCATTACAGTGAATAGGGGACCAGTGGTGATATCCGGCTATGCTGGATACGGTGAACTCCGGCAGTCTGTTCCTTCGCTGGAGTTCACAGCGCAGATGTGAACCCGGCCTTACCATGAAATTGCTGCAGTAAGGCCTCATGGAAGGCCTCATGGTCCGCATCCGAGCTGCCGTTTTTTGCGGCTCGGATGCGGACCCATTCACTTCAATGGGGCCGCAAATAATGCGGACAGCACTCCGTGTACTGTCCGCATCAGTTGCACCGTTCCGTGGCCCCGCAAAAAAAATATAGCATGTCCTATTCTTGTTCGTTTTGCGGACAAGAATAGGCATGTCTACAATGGGCCGCCCGTTCCGTTCCGCAAATGATGCACCCAATTCAACTCGATCGCACATGGGCGGCTTCCATTTTTTGCGGATCCGCGGTTTCCGGACCGCAAAAAACAGCACGGTCGGGTGCATGTAGCCTAATCCGCTTTCCCAGGGAAGTAATTTTCTGCTGCACCCCATGACACACCCCGTGTTGCTTTTCTAGACTGTCGTACTGGTCTGACGAGACACCATAATACCAAACGACGGCTATAAAAACGGGTGCAGTTGGATTTTTACCCCGAGAATTGATAAACGGAGGAAATTCCTGTTTCACAATCTCGAGGCTTTAATCCCACTGTGATGAGACGACTTCATATGCAAGTGGCTTCCCTTTACATATGCAAACAGATATTAGCAAGTCATTGCAGGGAGCAGCCACAATAAACCTGTTTAGTGCTAGACACAGATATACAGATAATTCCGCAGATAAGACCCCAATGAACATCTTCATCCGGGATGTCAGCCGCCATCATCGCCTCCCATGTGCTGCTCTGGTGGGACAGATTCTAAGCAGCCATCCCTTTTGGGTCTTACGGGCCGATATCGGGCAATAAACGAGCACCGATCGAGTTGATCACCATTCACTTAAAGTGTCTTTCAATGCAAAGTGAAAGGGGGACGAATGATCGTTATTACGATCGTTTGTCCCCCATTCACTTTGCATATTGTTGCACAGAGAGTGATGCGATAGTTTTGGGTGCCTCTTGAAAAAGGCAATCGCTTGACGAACAAGGCACCAGGAATTGGGTGCATCTACCAGCTCTGTGCCAACGAAAGGGCTTTATGGGTTGTCCAACCTTGGAGCTGACAACCCCTGGGGTCCTCCCCTGTCCACTTGAACATAAAATACACACTCACCTGTCTGGGTATCGTCATTGAACTACCCATATAACATAAATAGGACAATTTGACATTCAGGACTCTAACCAGGCTGAGTGGTGGCCATGTTGGTCGTCAGCGTGTTTCTTGGAAGCTGTAATTTAGAGGATTTTAAGAGGAAATGCAAACCTAAAGGGGCCCCTTACACAGGCTACGAATCCGCCAGATCATCACTAACGAGCCTTAGCGATTATCTGGCGGTGTAAAGGCGTCGCTGATTGCCTAATGAATGAGTGAAATGCTCGTTCATCGGGCGATTGGATCGCTTGTAGGCACCTAAATCGTTGTCTGCCGGCAGTAGATCGCGCTGTCTAAACGTGTACGAGTCTGTATGGGGATTAGCGATCTCTGCTCTTCATAGTGTGGAGGAGATCGCTGCCGTCTCCTCCACTGACAAGCAGGCAATTGCTGCCCCTGAGGTGGGCATTGTGTAATGCTTCATTTCTCCTGTGGGGGTGCTGCAGGGAAATTGAACAGTTGTTTTTCATTATTGCCTCTTTACTGACTAACATAATAAAAATGAGCGAGTTATTGTTTGACTCGGGGGTAAATATTCCCATCTCCGGAAGCTCTGTTGGCATATGTTCAGGGTATAGCATTTCCCTAGATAATCAATGCAAATGCAGTTGGTTACCTGTTAATTAATCTCCATTACTCACAGGCTCATTAGCGGGTGTAGGGCTCCTCTAGTCTAGACCACTCTTTTCCATTATCCTTTTGCTTTTGTTTTTACGGGTAAATAAATTATCCTGTTTAGACTCAATTAAATTAAACAAAAATCAGACGATTGAGCCTCGTGTTGGAGGGGAATAAGAAACTTCAGGGAGCCTTTCTTTCCCTAAGGCTCCATTCACACGTCCGCAAGTGTTGTCCGCACCCGTTCCGCAATTCTGCGTAACGGGTGCGGACCCATTCATTCTCTATGGGGACTGAATGGATGCGGAGAGCGCACTATGTGCTCTCCGCATCCGCATTTCCGGAGCGCGGCCCCGATCTTCCGGTCCGCAGCTCCGAAAAAAAATAGAGCATGTCCTATTCTTGTCCGCAATTACCGACAAGAATAGGCATTTCTATGGGGGTGCCGGCCGGGTGTATTGCGGATCCACAATGCACTATTGACGTGTAAATGGACCCTAAGGCCTCTTGCACACGAATGTTTTTTTTTTCCGTTTACTTTACTTTTTTGCGTTCCATATACGGACCCATTCATTTCAATGGATCCGCAAAAAAAAAAAAAGTATGCCTTCCGTTTCCGTTTTTCCATTCCGCTCAAAGATAGAACATGTCCTATTATTGTCCGCATAACGTACAAGGATAGTACTGTTCCATCAGGGGACGGCTGTTACGTTCCGCAAAAAACGGAATGCACACAAAACATCATCCGTATATTTTTTCCGGACTGCAAAATACAGAAAAAGCCATACGGTCGTGTGAAGGAGGCCTTATAGAAATGAGAGTGGCCACATACACATCACACACAGAGGGCCCTGTGGGCAGGGAGTTGTCTCAGGTCTGTACAATAGAGCTTACGTTACTCCTTGTACTACATACCTCAACTGCTGCAGAACCTCTTTTTGAAAAGTAAGGGTGAGATTCCCATCCATCCTTGATATAAAATGTCCTCATTCTTTTCAAAAAGATGATTTGCAGCAGCTGAGGTGTGTACTATGAGGTTCTGTAGCAGATGAGGTGTGTACTATGAGGTTCTGCAGCAGCTGAGGTGTGTACTATGAGGTTCTGTAGCAGATGAGGTGTGTACTATGAGGTTCTGCAGCAGCTGAGGTGTGTACTATGAGGTTCTGCAGCAGCTGAGGTGTGTACTATGAGGTTCTGTAGCAGATGAGGTGTGTACTATGAGGTTCTGCAGCAGCTGAGGTGTGTACTATGAGGTTCTGTAGCAGATGAGGTGTGTACTATGAGGTTCTGCAGCAGCTGAGGTGTGTACTATGAGGTTCTGTAGCAGATGAGGTGTGTACTATGAGGTTCTGTAGCAGATGAGGTGTGCATTATAGGGTTCTGCAGGAGCTGAGGTGTGTACTATGAGGTTCTGTAGCAGCTGAGGTGTGTACTATGAGGTTCTGCAGCAGATGAGGTGTGTACTATGAGGTTCTGTAGCAGATGAGGTGTGTACTATGAGGTTCTGTAGCAGCTGAGGTGTGTACTATGAGGTTCTGCAGCAGATGAGGTGTGTACTATGAGGTTCTGTAGCAGATGAGGTGTGTACTATGAGGTTCTGTAGCAGATGAGGTGTGCATTATAGGGTTCTGCAGGAGCTGAGGTGTGTACTATGAGGTTCTGTAGCAGATGAGGTGTGTACTATGAGGTTCTGCAGCAGATGAGGTGTGTACTATGAGGTTCTGTAGCAGATGAGGTGTGTACTATGAGGTTCTGCAGCAGCTGAGGTGTGTACTATGAGGTTCTGTAGCAGATGAGGTGTGTACTATGAGGTTCTGTAGCAGATGAGGTGTGTACTATGAGGTTCTGCAGCAGCTGAGGTGTGTACTATGAGGTTCTGTAGCAGATGAGGTGTGTACTATGAGGTTCTGCAGCAGCTGAGGTGTGTACTATGAGGTTCTGCAGCAGCTGAGGTGTGTACTATGAGGTTCTGTAGCAGATGAGGTGTGTACTATGAGGTTCTGTAGCAGATGAGGTGTGCATTATAGGGTTCTGCAGGAGCTGAGGTGTGTACTATGAGGTTCTGTAGCAGATGAGGTGTGTACTATGAGGTTCTGTAGCAGATGAGGTGTGTACTATGAGGTTCTGTAGCAGATGAGGTGTGTACTATGAGGTTCTGTAGCAGATGAGGTGTGCATTATAGGGTTCTGCAGGAGCTGAGGTGTGTACTATGAGGTTCTGTAGCAGCTGAGGTGTGTACTATGAGGTTCTGCAGCAGCTGAGGTGTGTACTATGAGGTTCTGTAGCAGATGAGGTGTGCATTATAGGGTTCTGCAGGAGCTGAGGTGTGTACTATGATGTTTTGCAGCAGCTGAGGTGTGTATTATGATGCTCTATAGAGAATAAAAGGTTTCAAGGGGTTGTTTGAGATTTCAAAAACATGGCTGCTGTCTTCCAGAAGACCTCTTGTGCAATGGTTGTGTATGGTTTGGGCTTACATAGGGGTAAAGCTGCAATACCAGACCCAGCCCAATGACAAGAGGGGCACTTTAACGGATGCATTTTTTTAAAGGTGTGAATATGATCTAATCTCAAAGAAAACAAATACAACTGAGATTCCATTTCTTAAGAATTTATTAAGAAACACTCTGTACATTGTTCAGTATATGGCTTGTAAGGACGGCAGCACTGAAACAGAAACATAAGAAGACCTAGGTTAACAGTCATATCATATCGGGTAAGTGCAATGACATACAACATGGCGCAGTACATCCACAGTGGTCCTTCGGCACAGTCCCCCAGTATCAATAGGAGGAGATCACCATATCCGTTAATGAGGGGGTAAGGGGGGTTCAGTAACATTAGTATTACTATGTCTTGGACTTGGTGGCCATGCTATTGATGTGAAAGACATCTAATTGGTCCAACGTTACAGTTCCTGAGGAGATCTATGAGGTTGGATGGTTTACCAAGGTATATGGAACTATACAGGGTTGTCACCCAACAAGGGGTTCAAGGGACCAAGACCAACCCAAGGGACCTAATCTGCTTCCTAATGGGTGATGTCAACTTGAGCTGCGTTTACCCTCTCGGTAAGCACCATAACATAGGATGAGGCAAGCAACTTAAGGTTTCCTTGGTCCAAGGGAATAGAGATGGTGTCAAGTGCTGTCCTGGATATGGTTGGTGTGATGGGGAAGTCCAATTAGATTTTTGCTACAGGACCCCCTTTTGTATGTATACCTATGTGAACTCATAATATTTCATAATGCCCATTTTCCTCTACACTACTATATGGAACCTAAAATAAGATCTTACATTGGCACAGATCCTTGTTGCCCGCTTACAATAAAACAAGACTCTTACTGCCTTGTACTACGTCCTTTATGTCCTACGTACACACATAATAAATAGCCACAAGACAGTAATGTTGCCTCTGTACATATATACAGTTATAGGGATGGGTATTGGAGTTTAGGGGGGTATCGGGCAGATTTGCCCTTTGTTCAGAACAATACTATAAAAGCATCAGTGTCATATTCATGAAATGCTGGAGGGGTCTCTGTACAGAGACAATAAATTTGGCAATGTAATGGACAAATACAGCAAGTTTATTGTGAACCAATCAATAGTCCTTAGGCCCGGCCTACGATAAAGGTACAAAAAGAGGGAAAAATTTTGCATAAATAGGGTTTATACACCTCTCGGTCAATATGAAATATCTATATACACATATTACAAAAAAAAAGTCCTTGTCCTCCAGACACTGTTAGCTTGAATGGAAACTGGAGGATTCTGACTCTGTTGAGACGGATGAAAGTCCAGCACGCTTTTTGGAAAGTATTTTTAAACTGGATCCTCTGCTGACGGATGTAAAGGCATTTTGGGCAGAGGTCTTGAATTTGGCCCCAAGGAAGGCGTATAAGATGGGGTTGAGGCAGCAGTGGAAGAAGGCCAAAGCTTCTGTGATGGAGATCCACTTGTGAAGCATATTATCCATGTAACAATCAAACTTCAAGAGTCCAAGTAAACCAAAGGTGTCGATGGTAAGGCAGATATAGTACGGGAGCCAACAGGCGAAGAATGCCAGGATGAGAATCACAGTCGTCTTCAAGGCTTTACGTTTTTGATGGCCCTTTGAATGGGACAACCTGGAAATGATGACGCAGTAGCAAGTTAAAATGATGAGTCCGGGCAAGACAAGTCCAACTGTGATGTGGAGGAAACGGAAGCCAATGGTCCAGTGTCCTCTGTTCTCCACTGGGTAGATGCGGTCACACACAAAGTTGCCTTCAATGTCCGACACGCTGGCAAATACAACGTCGGGCACGGTCAACAAAATAGCTGGAAGCCACACACCAGCATACACAATTTTCTCTGCCAACAGTTTCCTAGATCCTTGGCTGTTGGTGGCATGGACAATCGCCAAGTACCGATCCAAGCTGATAAAGGCCAAAATTAAGACGCTGCTGTAGAGGTTGACTGTGTAAATGACATGGACGGCTTTACACAAGAATTCTTTAAAGTACCAACCAATGGCAGCGTCCACAGACCAGAACGGAAGGGTGAACACAAAAAGCAGGTCCGCGACAGAAAGGTGCAACCGGTACTTATCAGTCATGGTCCTGGACTTCTTTTGATAGCCCATGACCAGCACCACCAGTCCATTGCCGATAATTCCAAGAAGGAAGATTAAGGAGTAGACGGTGGGAAGGAATATTCGGTTGAAATCATTGTTCTCTTGGGTGAAGCATGGACCTAGAAGATCCAAGAAGTCATCAGTAGCATTTAGATCTGTACTGTTATCATCAAAGATATCGAATGACCCGGAGAACTGTAAAGAGAGAGAGAAAAATAAGTTATTGGTACAAAGTCTAAAGGCCAAATACAATACCAAGAATGATCTACGAAATCTCCTGTAGTCCCAGGAGTGCAGGGATGTGATACATTTGGGACACTTTGTAAAAGAAACAAGCAATGCCTCAGAGTCACATAGCATCTCAGCATTGTGCCCCGTAATCCTTCTCAGACAACACACAATGTGGCCGGTGTCATCGCTAAGTGTGCAATACATGGCGCACACACAAGGTTCCTCCTGCGCTGCCGCTGAGATTTGTTCCTAAAAAAATCCAAATGCAAACACATCAGCATTTAACCTTCAGCTGGCAGATGGCGATTGATGGACACAAACCCAAGTGTGGAGCAAGTGCCGACAGCTTCAATACATAAGACCAAAGGGAGCAAATGGGGACTGTGCAACAAGAAGGTCATTCTGCTCCTACGACAGGTTAACCAGATACTGTGGCTGAAACCAAAAAAACAAATGGGCAACCAAACTGAAACTAATAGTTACAGTGACTATTATGAAGGGTTCTTTTTTGTTAAAGCCACAGCTCCTGTAATTTGAGGCAGCAGTTACCGCTTAGCTGACAATACGACTGTCATGTCGCCCTCTAGCTGAGATTTACTGAATTTCCAGTTGTAACTCAATTCCCTGCGAAATTTCCAGCTGACTAGACACTAATTCATTTTTATATGAAATAGATATAAAACCTCTCATGCTATTTTATTTGGGTTGTTATCTCTATTTATTTATTTTTAATAGAGATAACAATGGAGTTACCCACGATTATTATTAAATTGTCATTTCCTACGATTCAGTGATAATGGCCATTTACTGATAAGTTTCCAGTGGACCTAATGTTTTTGATGGTTGATTAGGAGCATGTCCTGATCATTGTACATGCTCAGTAGGGTGATATCAGCCAGATTACCCGTGGGTATGACCAGCAGTATCTGTCTGAGAGAAGGCTAAAAAAAAGGGGAAGTTTATTGTCACAAACTAACGATTTTAGGGTAGTGACCTAAAGACAAAGCGGGATTTTTGAAAAGGTGGATAAAGACTTTCTTTATTGCATGTATGAAGGGGCAAAGCAACAAAAATAAACTGAGTAGACTTAACTGATACAGTGTGGGTGTAACTGTAGACTAAACTGGACTAGATACTACAGACCTGTGGTCACTATGGATCAAATGCATTATTGGGCTACCTACCAACAGATAGGTATAACCCCCCGGGACCACCCTGCCCTAAATCATGCAGGTTCTATTCATTATGTATACTACTCACTTATAAAGCGCTTTACATCACTTGCTGTCCCCAATGGGGCTCACAATCTAAATTCTCTACCAGTATGGGAAAGGAAAACACGGGGAGAACATACAAACTCCATGCAGATGTTCTCCTTGGTCAGATGTGAACCTAGGACCCCAGCGCTGCAAGGTACCAGTTCTAACCACTGACCCACCTATTCTCTTTAGCTGTCTCTTCCATGCATCTTCTTGCAGAATGGAGGGACTTTTTACACTAGCATCACTGCCCTGCTTTCCAATATCTCATTATAACAGAATGCCCCTCTCATACAGTAGACCTTATAAAGGAAGGCTAGATGTCAGACAGGAGCACTGTGTCCAAATCCAAAAGTATGAAAGCATAAGCAAACAGAAGAAGTGCCAAGCTGAGCAGTAGACCATTCACCTTGACACCATGGGCTACCTACAACTCCTGGATGAGGTAGGTAGGTAGGTAGGTAGCTCTACACCCTGGTTATAGGTAGATACAGATCCAAGTCATTCTATGACAATCCCTTCAGTGCAGCACATCGCAAATCTGCAAAGTTGTAACAACTCTTGCAACAAACTTGCAACTCGGTGTCCTCAGATTCCCACCCAATAGACACATGCATTATCATTGTATTATCATTGCATTATCATTGCATTTGCCAGAGCTGCTGGTAAAGTAAATGAAGGCACTATGCAGAGCCCCCCTCTCTGCTGGGGTGAAATGCTCAAAAAAATATTAAAAAAAAAGCAAAGCAGTGCAATGTGAAGAGTCCGAGCCCCCTGATCGGTGTACTTACAAGCTCCATGTCTGTGTGTCCCTCTGCTTCCAGGGTGGACAGTGTCTGGCTGCAGACTGCACTCTCTCAGGGAGTCCTAGGCTCAGTGCTCAGCACTCACTCAGAATGAATTGACTGCTGGATGCAGGGCTATATATATAAGTGCCCACCCATGGGCCGCCCATCCAGTGCCCTCAGCCCTCACAATAGCTGCTGATTGTGCTGCTCCAGGACCTCCTGTTGTTTATCCTGCAGCTGGCAGGGGCTTTGTCTTTCAGATAAGCATCTGCAGAAAACATCAGCTACAAAACAAGTCAGCAGCAGCAGCAGCACAAGAAATGTCAGAGCAATGGAGGGCTCTGTGCACTGGGCTCTGGGTAGAGTCATGGTCAGATACAGCTGTAAACAGGCAGCTTATAATATATCTATAGGGGGGTGGAAGGAGCTTGGTGTCTTGCTGGTTCTGGGCACAGCTGGATGTTTTTGCTTTGTCCAAATGTACAATAAAATGTGCAACATTTATTTTTTATTTTGTAGGCACTAACAATGGCCAAATTCAAATATTCATATAATAATATGGTTCAATCACAATTATTATATTTATTATTATTATTATGAATGATAATGATTTATTTTTTAGATATTATTGTTAGGACTCCGGTATGGTGGCACCCCGAGTCACAGCAGCAGAAAACCGTAAATGGGAACGCATGGAATATATATTTTAATAGGTCGGATAGAATAGATTTTAGAATATTATTAAATAATAAGAACACACCAACCATTATAACCCGGGTGACTAATATGTTTTGTAATTTCTTTTTATTATTATTGTTATGTCATTTTATTTTATTATGTTAGATTTATTTTCCTGAAAAATACAAAATACTGCATGTGTCTTGTAATGAGACAAAGGTTTTTTTTTGTTTTTTTTTGCTTAATACTGTTATTATTGGTAATAACAACAATACTACTAATAATAATGATATATAGATAATAGTAAACAAAATTGCAAACCTATCTGCTGATATTCCAGCGAGACGTGTGGTGTGCAGTGACATGGATGATAGCAGGTAACAAAAAAAAAAATCATCCATTTTGTGGCTATTATTCTGTGAGCACCCCCTCCCCCAATACACACCGAGCTCCTATGTGATCACTGAATGCAGACAGATCTGTCTCCTCTGTCTTGTATCATTGAGGATATTAATGATACCATTATTGTATTCTTATAGATGTGTAATGAGGCAGAGAATCTATTCTATGTGGATCTCATGTGGTGCTGAGTGAAACTGCTGTATTTAAAAAAGCGAGAGTGGGGATAATGGGGGGCTTGTGCCCGGACCCCTGTATGGCATTGTGATGTAAATGAGAGGAAGGGAGGACTCAGTATCTGTGGCGCACTTTATGAGGGGTCCTAATACACAAAGTCGTTTGATGTTCTGGATTTGGGGTTAGAGGACACACAAAGTATGTTGCATGTGGGGTACTAGCCGCACCCTGTCAGTAACACTCTTTGGGGTAATAGCTTCAACCCCAATTTTCACTTTTCCCCTGTTTTCAGGGTAACGGCCAAACCCACCATTCTTAGATATTGAAATAAGCCCCCTTGCTACATTCAGTCTTGGAGTGAAGAGCCTCCTGTGGTCCTTCCAGTCTCACCTGGCTCCTCTGGTCCTTGGAGAAACTTCACTTGCTACTTCCAAACCTCATGATAACACCCTCGCCTGATCTCCAGGGCTACTAAGGCTACTTTCACGCTTGCGTTGTTGGTTTACGGCAGGCAGTTCCGTTGCCGGAACTGCCTGCTGGTCCCGGAAATCCGTATGCAAACGGATATCATTTGTTTCCGGATCCGTCTGACAAATGCATTGAAATACCGGATCTTTCTCTCCGATGTCATCTGGAAAAACGGATGCAGTATTTATTTTTTTCCGCATTTTTAAAGGTCTGCGCATGCGCAGACCGGAAAACCTGATCCGTCAATGCGGCAATTTCCTAAACACTTGGTACCGGATCCGGCATTAATTTCCATTGACAATCCGGCAAGTGTTTTGGAATTTAGCCCGGAGAAAATACCGCAGCATGCCAAATACCGTAAAAGGGACGGAACGGAAGACATCCTGATGCATACTGAACGGATTGCTCTCCATTCAGAATGCATTAGGACAAAACTGATGCGTTTTTTTTCTGGTATTGAGCCCCTAGGACGGAACTCAATACCGGAAAACTTTAACGCTAGTGTGAAAGTACCCTAACCCCACCGCACCACCCTTCCAGTAACTGCCCCACCTTTTATTTCTGTACCAGCTCTTCCAGTCGCTTGGGGTAACATTATTACATAGTATTGCTACCCTTTAGCATAGTAGCCTTAGGCTAAAAACCCATATCCTGTACTTCCAGTTTTTAGGGTAATATCCTTACCTGGTAAGTCCAGTTTTCATGGCGGCGGTGTCACCCATCTGGTTCTTGATAATACTTATTATTTGGCTCCAGGATTGTGCGTTGCTTCTCCATGTCTTCCATTTTGACTCCCATTTCTTCATCACTGGGGGTCGTGGTTTACACTGTATGGGTTCAGAGATTTGGGGAGCTCATACTTGCCTTTGGTGCCAAAATAGTGTGTCCTGATCCTTGCTGTTACCATTCACCCTAAGCCTGGGAAGAGCCATCTCCTTACCTGCCCCAGATAAGTCAGTGTGTGGAGCTTAAACTCTTCTATTGACCGAGTCCTGACAGATATCTCCAGGTTAGACATTTACTATTGTACAGACCCAAATACACCAAGGTCACGTGAAGGTGAGAGCCATTTAATACCCTTCTATTTAGATCGGGCAACTTACATGGACCCATGTCTTCCTATTAAGGTACTTTCAAACTTGCGTTAAACTTTTCCGGCACTGAGTTCCGTCCTAGGGGCTCTATACCGGAACAGAACTGATCGGTTTTATCCCCATGCATTCTGAATGGAGAGCAATCCATTCAGAATGCATCAGGATGTCTTCAGTTCAGTCACTGTATGGTTTTTGGACGGAGAAAATACCGCGTCCAAAATTCCGGAACACTTGCCAGAATGCCGGATCCAGTGTTATTTTACATTGAAATGCATTAATGCCCCAAGTGTTCCGGAAAAAACCCTCAACATATTAGACTGTATTTTAAGTTGACACCATAGATCAGAGATTCCCAACCCTAAGGCTACATTCACACGACAATTATATGACAATTAATAAAAGATACCGTTTTTCATGGCATTTTGCACTAGTTTGCACATCCATTTTCTGGCCATTAAAAATGGATTAATTTCATTGACTTTTTTTTTTATCCCGACCCCTGTAGTGCCCCTAGTATGTACTATGACCCCCATAGTGCCCCAAGTATTATACATGGCCTCCTGTTGTGCCGCCAGCGGCATATATGCCCCCATAGTGTCCTCAGTGTATATAAATGCCCCCATAGTCTCCTCAGTGTATATAAATGCCCCCATAGTGTCCTCAGTGTATATAAATGCCCCCATAGTGTCCTCAGTGTATATAAATGCCCCCATAGTCTCCTCAGTGTATATAAATGCCCCCATAGTGTCCTCAGTGTATATAAATGCCCCCATAGTGTCCTCAGTGTATATAAATGCCCACATAGTGTCCTCAGTGTATATAAATGCCCCCATAGTGTCCTCAGTGTATATAAATGCCCCCATAGTGTCCTCAGTGTATATAAATGCCCCCATAGTGTCCTCAGTGTATATAAATGCCCCCATAGTGTCCTCAGTGTATATAAATGCCCCCATAGTGTCCTCAGTGTATATAAATGCCCCCATAGTGTCCTCAGTGTATATAAATGCCCCTATAGTGTCCTCAGTGTATATAAATGCCCCATAGTGTCCTCAGTGTATATAAATGCCCCCATAGTGTCCTCAGTGTATATAAATGCCCCCATAGTGTCCTCAGTGTATATAAATGCCCCCATAGTGTCCTCAGTGTATATAAATGCCCCCATAGTGTCCTCAGTGTATATAAATGCCCCCATAGTGTCCTCAGTGTATATAAATGCCCCCATAGTGTCCTCAGTGTATATAAATGCCCCTATAGTGTCCTCAGTGTATATAAATGCCCCATAGTGTCCTCAGTGTATATAAATGCCCCCATAGTGTCCTCAGTGTATATATATGCCCCCATAGTGTCCTCAGTGTATATCAATGCCCCTATAGTCTCCTCAGTGTATATAAATGCCCCCATAGTGTCCTCAGTGTATATAAATGCCCCCATAGTGTCCTCAGTGTATATCAATGCCCCTATAGTCTCCTCAGTGTATATAAATGCCCCCATAGTGTCCTCAGTGTATATAAATGCCCCTATAGTGTCCTCAGTGTATATAAATGCCCCCATAGTGTCCTCAGTGTATATAAATGCCCCCATAGTGTCCTCAGTGTATATAAATGCCCCCATAGTGTCCTCAGTGTATATAAATGCCCCCATAGTGTCCTCAGTGTATATAAATGCCCCCATAGTGTCCTCAGTGTATATAAATGCCCCCATAGTGTCCTCAGTGTATATAAATGCCCCATAGTGTCCTCAGTGTATATAAATGCCCCCATAGTGTCCTCAATGTATATAAATGCCCCCATAGTGTCCTCAGTGTATATAAATGCCCCCATAGTGTCCTCAGTGTATATAAATGCCCCCATAGTGTCCTCAGTGTATATAAATGCCCCTATAGTCTCCTCAGTGTATATAAATGCCCCCATAGTGTCCTCAGTGTATATAAATGCCCCCATAGTGTCCTCCGTGTATATAAATGCCCCCATAGTGTCCTCAGTGTATATAAATGCCCCCATAGTGTCCTCAGTGTATATAAATGCCCCCATAGTGTCCTCAGTGTATATAAATGCCCCCATAGTGTCCTCAGTGTATATAAATGCCCCCAAGTGTACTCAGTGTATATAAATGCCCCCATAGTGTCCTCAGTGTATATAAATGCCCCCATAGTCTCCTCAGTGTATATAAATGCCCCCATAGTGTCCTCAGTGTATATAAATGCCCCCATAGTGTCCTCAGTGTATATAAATGCCCCCATAGTGTCCTCAGTGTATATAAATGCCCCCATAGTGTCCTCAGTGTATATAAATGCCCCCATAGTGTCCTCAGTGTATATAAATGCCCCCATAGTGTCCTCAGTGTATATAAATGCCCCCATAGTGTCCTCAGTGTATATAAATGCCCCCATAGTGTCCTCAGTGTATATAAATGCCCCCATAGTGTCCTCAGTGTATATATATATACACTGCGTGCAGAATTATTAGGCAAATGAGTATTTTGACCACATCATCCTCTTTATGCATGTTGTCTTACTCCAAGCCGTATAGGCTCGAAAGCCTACTACCAATTAAGCATATTAGGTGATGTGCATCTCTGTAATGAGAAGGGGTGTGGTCTAATGACATCAACACCCTATATTAGGTGTGCATAATTATTAGGCAACTTCCTTTCCTTTGGCAAAATGGGTCAAAAGAAGGACTTGACAGGCTCAGAAAAGTCAAAAATAGTGAGATATCTTGCAGAGAGATGCAGCACTCTTAAAATTGCAAAGCTTCTGAAGCGTGATCATCGAACAATCAAGCGTTTCATTCAAAATAGTCAACAGGGTCGCAAGAAGCGTGTGGAAAAACCAAGGCGCAAAATAACTGCCCATGAACGGAGAAAAGTCAAGTGTGCAGCTGCCAAGATGCCACTTGCCACCAGTTTGGCCATATTTCAGAGCTGCAACATCACTGGAGTGCCCAAAAGCACAAGGTGTGCAATACTCAGAGACATGGCCAAGGTAAGAAAGGCTGAAAAACGACCACCACTGAACAAGACACACAAGCTGAAACGTCAAGACTGGGCCAAGAAATATCTCAAGACTGATTTTTCTAAGGTTTTATGGACTGATGAAATGAGAGTAAGTCTTGATGGGCCAGATGGATGGGCCCGTGTCTGGATTGGTAAAGGGCAGAGAGCTCCAGTCCGACTCAGACGCCAGCAAGGTGGAGGTGGAGTACTGGTTTGGGCTGGTATCATCAAAGATGAGCTTGTGGGGCCTTTTCGGGTTGAGGATGGAGTCAAGCTCAACTCCCAGTCCTACTGCCAGTTTCTGGAAGACACCTTCTTCAAGCAGTGGTACAGGAAGAAGTCTGCATCCTTCAAGAAAAACATGATTTTCATGCAGGACAATGCTCCATCACAAGCGTCCAAGTACTCCACAGCGTGGCTGGCAAGAAAGGGTATAAAAGAAGAAAATCTAATGACATGGCCTCCTTGTTCACCTGATCTGAACCCCATTGAGAACCTGTGGTCCATCATCAAATGTGAGATTTACAAGGAGGAAAAACAGTACACCTCTCTGAACAGTGTCTGGGAGGCTGTGGTTGCTGCTGCACGCAATGTTGATGGTGAACAGATCAAAACACTGACAGAATCCATGGATGGCAGGCTTTTGAGTGTCCTTGCAAAGAAAGGTGGCTATATTGGTCACTGATTTGTTTTTGTTTTGTTTTTGAATGTCAGAAATGTATATTTGTGAATGTTGAGATGTTATATTGGTTTCACTGGTAAAAATAAATAATTGAAATGGGTATATATTTGTTTTTTGTTAATTTGCCTAATAATTATGCACAGTAATAGTCACCTGCACACACAGATATCCCCCTAAAATAGCTAAAACTAAAAACAAACTAAAAACTACTTCCAAAAATATTCAGCTTTGATATTAATGAGTTTTTTGGGTTCATTGAGAACATGGTTGTTGTTCAATAATAAAATGAATCCTCAAAAATACAACTTGCCTAATAATTCTGCACTCCCTGTATGCCCACACGGGGACTCTCGCTCTTCACTGCAGGCAGCAGGACCTGCACTCCCAGTGTGATCATGTGACATCCAGTGATGGTCAGTTCCCAGTGTTCGCCAGAGAACACATGCGGGCTGCCATCTTTAGTAAGGTTAGACTCACCCGTCCGGCGATGCACAGGTAAGCCCTTACCTGTGCCGGGAGCCGGTCTGAAATCCAGCGCAGTCACCGGGAGCAGGCAGTTCCGAGAACAGCCCGATGAAGTCCCCCGGCGGCTGTTCTTGGAACTGGCTGCTTCCGGTGACTGCGTTTGATTTCAGACCGGCTCGCGGCACAGATAAGGGCTTACCTGTGCATCGCCGGACGGGTGAGTCTAACCTTACTAAAGTTGGCAGCCCGCATGTGTTCCCTGGCGAACACTAGGAACTGAACATCACTGGTGACATCGTCATGTTGGGAGTGCAGGTCCTGCTGCATCCGGTGAGGAGCGCGTGTCCTCGTGTGTGCAGGTGGATGAAGTAAGTATTTTTTTTTTGTGTTAAACCCTGAAAGACCATTTTTCCTTAGTGTACCCATTTTTAACGGCCATGAGATGACTGCACTCCTGTCTGAAAGGACGTTAAAAGCAGTCCAGGTGATTTCAATGGGGTCTGTCTGGCAGCGAAAACGCCCATGAATAGGACATGTCCTATTTTTCCGACAGCTGCTATCCACTAGTTCTCCATGTTCATAGCCCCATAGACTGCAATGGTTCTGAAAACAGCTGTGTGACGGCTATTAAAAAAATGTCTGTCCCACTGCCATGTTCTAGAATAGGAAAACCCTATTCACAAAGGTATAATAGTTGATGCTGCTACTGATTCCAAGGAACCCCAGAGAGCCCTGGTTAGGAATCCCCTTGTGCATGGCCATAGACTATCTTCTAACATTTGGAACATTTGACTTCCATCTGGTGTCTTTGACCGTCTTTATGTGTCTTAGACACCCATACTGTGACATAGCACTTGTTTTATATATAAGTTATACTCTAGCTGGTCTACAGCAACTTGTGATGCCCTTTCTATCATGTCCAGCAGGAACTTTTTAAAGCAATATGTGCTACAGTAGTTCCTCTGTAGGGTTGGACCAGACAATCTACTGTAGGTTTCACTCTCCATCGATGAGCCTTGTGTGACCATGACCTTGTTGTCAGTTCACTAGTTGACCTTCCTTAGCGTACTTTCGCACTAGCGTTTTTCTTTTCCGGCGCTGAGTTCCGTCCTAGGGGCTCTATACCGGAAAAGAACTGATCAGGATTATCCCCATGCATTCTGAATGGAGAGCGATCAGTTCAGGATGCATCAGGATGTCTTCAGTTCAGTCACTGAACGGCGATTTGGACGGAGGAAAATCTGCAGCATGCTGTGGTATTCTCTCCGTCCAAAATTGACAAACGGAGAGACGGATCCGTTCTTGCAATGCATTTCAATTGTCTTCAAAAAAACGGAAGTTACTCCGTGTGCATTCCGTTTCCGTATGTCCTTATGTCCGTTCTGCAAAAAAATAGAACATGTCCTATTATTGTCTACGTTACGGACAAGGTTAGTCCTGTTCTGTTCGGGGCCAGCTGTTCCGTTGCGCAAAATATGGAATGCACACGGACATCATCCGTATTTTTTGCGGATCCGTTTTTTGCGGACTGCAAAATACATACGGCCATGTGCATGAGCCCTAAGGGATAAGGCCTCCTGCACACGGCCGTTTTTTTTTCCCGTTTACTGGCCGTTTTTTGCGTTCCGTATACGGTCTGTATACGGAACCATTCATTTCAATGGTTCCGCAAAAAAAACGGAATGTACTCTGTATGCATTCCGTTTCCGTATTTCCGTTTTTCCGTTCCGTTTTAACATAGAACATGTCCTATTATTGCCCGCAAATCACGTTCCGTGGCTCCATTCAAGTCAATGGGTCCGCAAAAAAACGGAACACATACGGAAATGCATCCGTATGTCTTCCGTTTCCGTTCCGTTTTTTGCTGAACCATCTATTGAAAATGTTATGCCCAGCCCAATTTTATCTATGTAATTACTGTATACTGTATATGCCATACGGAAAAACGGAACGAAAAAACGGAACAGAAACGGAAACACAACGGAAAAAAAAAACGGAACAACGGATCCGTGAAAAACGGATCGCAAAACACTGAAAAAGCCATACGGTCGTGTGCAATAGGCCTTAGGCTCAAAATCACTGAAGTAAAAAACTGACCGAACACTGACTTGTGAATAAGGGCTCGTGCACACAAATGTTTTTTCTTTCCATGTCCGTTCCTTTTTTTTTGCGGACTGTATGCAGAACTATTCATTTCAATAGGTCTTCAAAAAAACTGAAGTTACTCCGTGTGCATTCCATTTCCGTATGTCCTTATGTCCGTTCCGCAAAAAAATAGAACATGTCCTATTATTGTCTACGTTACGGACAAGGTTAGTCCTGTTCTATTAGGGGCCGCCTGTTCTGTTGCACAAAATATGGAATGCACACGGACATCATCCGTATTTTTTGCGGATCCGTTTTTTGCGGACTGCAAAATACATCCGGCCATGTGCATGAGCCCTAAGGGATAAGGCAGTCAGCGGCAGGGAGCAGGTAAGTATGCTTCCCTTTTGCAGGTCTGGCAAAGAGGGGGGATGGCAAAACCCTCGAAAAGGCAGACAACCCCTCTAAGTGGGAACGCTGGACTCTCGTTCATCAGTTTGCAGCTGCCGCAGTTTCGATGATTTAATGGAGAAGTGGTTGTGCTTGTTCGGACTCGTTCCTATCACCACATGCTACAGATGGGACTATACCTTTAAGGGGACTTATTCTATGACATACTGTCTTAGGGCTCTTTCACGCGGATCTGGAAAATACGGATGGCACCCGCAATTTGCGGAACGGAACAGGAAGCCTATTATAGAAATGCCTATTCTTGTCTGCAAAACGGACAAGAATAGGACAGGACTCATAATTTTTGCGGGTCCTCGGAACGGAGCACCGGATGCGGACAATACACGGAGTGCTGTCCGCATCTTTTGCGTACATATTGAAATGAAGAGTTCCGAATACGGACCATATGCGGAACGCAAAATTCGTTGGTGTGAACGAGCCCTTATACAGAGTTTTCCAGTCTTCTGTCTGTGCAGCCTCTGATTTGACATCACTTACCACTAATGAACGCGCCAGTCTTTAGATCCAGACTAATCGGATCAGCGCGGTCTGACAGATTCTGGGTTTTATCCGCTAAGTCTATTAACTATCGCACTAATGAAGGCACAGACATCAGAGTCGCTACAGGAAAACTCTGCGCCTCGCTCCTGTTTACTACACTCGCCGGTGTTAGCACACAAGGACAACACCTTGGGGGTCATTTACTAGACATTTATGCGGACAAACGTTGTAAATTTTTGCACAAAAATGCGTGACTTTTTGTGTTTTTACGTCACTTGACACATTCTTCAAATGTGGGCAGAGCTCAGCGAACAGGAACTGGGCCACCACCCAACACGTTTAGGGCTCATTCACACGACCGTGGTTTTGATCCGCATCCGAGCCGTATTTCTTGCGACTCGTGTGCGAACCCATTAACTTCAATGGGGCCGCAAAAGATGCGGAGAACACTCCGGGTGCTGTCCGCATCCGTTGCTCCATTCAGTGGCCCCACAAAATTTATGTCCTATTCTTGTCCGTTCACGGTCATGTGAACAAGCCCTTACTATGACTTAGGCCTCCTGCACACAAACGTTTTTTTCTCCATTTCCATTCTGTTTTTTGCGTTCCATATACGAACCATTCATTTCAATGGATCCGCAACAAAAAAAACAGAAGGTACTCCGTATGCCTTCCATTTCCCTATTTCCGTTTTTCCGTTCCATTCAAAGATAGAACATGTCCTTTTATTGTCCGCATAACGGACAAAGATAGTACTGTTCTATCAGGGGCCAGCTGTTCCGTTTTTTGCGGACCGCAAGACACTGAAAAAGCCCTTACGGTCGTGTGCAAGAGGCCTTAGGCCCCTTTCACAGAAGCGAGTTTTCCGGATGGGTGCAATGCGTGATGTGAACTCATAGCACCCGCACTGAATCCGGACCCATTCATTTCAATGGGTCTTCGTACATGAGCGTTTTTTTTCACGCATCAGTTCTGCGTTGCGTGAAAAACGCAGCATGTTCTATATTGTGCGTTTTTAATGAGCCCTGGCCCCATAGAAGTGAATGGGGCTTTAGTGAAAAACGCATCGCATCCGCAAGAAAGTGCGTATGCAATGCGTTTTTCACTGATGGTTGCTAAGAGATGTTGTTTGTAAACCTTCCGTTTTTTATCACGCGCGTGAAAAAAGCATTAAAACGCATTGCACTCGCGCGGAAAAAACTGAACGCAATCACGGACAAAACTGATTGAACTTGCTTGCAAAATGGTGCGGGTTTCACTGGACGCATCCGGACCTAATCCGTCACGCTCGTGTAAAAGAGGCCTTAGGCCTCTTGCACACGAACGTATTTTCATTCCATTTCCATTCCGTTTTTTTGCAGACTTTATACGAAACCATGCATTTCAATAGGTCCGCAAAAAAAATAGAAGGTACTCCGTGTGCATTCCGTATTTCCGTTCCGCAAAAATATAGAACTTGTCCTATTATTGTCCGCATTACGGACAAGGATAGTACTGTTCTATTAGGGGCCAGCTGTTCCGTTCCGCAAAATACGGAATGCACACGGACGTCATCCAGATTTTTTGCAGATCCGTTCTTTGCGGACCGCATAATACATACAGCCATGTACATGAGGCCTTAATCTGGAAAACTTTGCCTCTTGGACGTGTGCATTTTTCCGCATGCTCTATAGAACTGTCCTACCCTTGTCCGTAATACAGACAAGAATAGGACATGTTCTATTTTTTTTGCCGGTGCCTCGGAGCAGACATACGGATCCGGTCAGTACACTGTCCGCATCTCTTCCTTCCCATTGAAGTGAATGGGAAAAAAACAACGGCCGTGTGAATGAACCCTTAGGCCTAGTTCACACTTCAGTGGTTTGATCAGTGACTTCCATCGGCGATTGTGAGCCAAAACCAGGTGCAGGTCAAAAACACAGAGCAGGTGCAGATCTTTCCATTACACCTTATCTCTGTGGAGGCTCCAATCCTGGTTTTTGGCTCACAATCACTGATGGAAATCACTGACCAAACACTGACGTGTGAACTAGGCCTAAGTAAATTGGTTGCATCCTGCAGGCTTTTTTTTTAAATGACAGATTGACAGATAAGAGATATTTGCAGAACTGAAGCAAGGGGTGAATGCACCAGTGCATTGTGGCCAGCACTTTATATACTTTGGGGGTCATGTACTAAGCGATCCACACCACATTTTAGCGTAAAAAAAAAGACCCTGTTTTGCTACTTTAAAAATATTTGTTGTTTTTTTAAACACCTGGAAACAGGCGTAAAACAATAGCCCAAACTACTCCAGTCAGGGGCACGTCTCGTCATAAATAAGCTAAATCGTCCGACAGCGCAGAGGGGAAACAATGACCCCCTTTGTGTTTCAGTCTTTTTCCATTTTCCTGATCTCTGCTTGTGGTCAGTGAATAGACACGCATTTAGGCCTCATGCACACGACCGTGCTGTTTTTTTGCGGACAGCGAACCGCGGATCCGCAAAAAAACGGAAGCTGCCCGTGTGCCTTCCGCAGTTTGCTGAACGGAACGGGCGGCCCATTGTAGACATGCCTATTCTTGTCCGCAAAACGGACAAGAATAGGACATGCTATATTTGTCCGCATCTTTTGCGGCCCCATTGAAGTGAATGGGTCCGCACCCGAGCCGCAAAAACTGCGGCTCGGATGCGGACCCGAAAGACGGTCGTGTGCATGAGGCCTTATAGTATATGTTTGTTTAAGTGATTTACTTGACATTTCAAGACACTGACCACAAGCAGGTGCGGTGTCTGTGGAAAATGCGACCTGTCCGTCTTACATGTTTTCAGTCGCGGGGCAGTCATAGGCAATGCTTGGAAATGACAGATATGCATCCCGACCAGCGATGCATTAAGCCAGAGGTGGCCCAAAATAACTACCTAAATTCTTCCTCGCCATAGTCATACAGCTGGAGGGCGATGGGGGTCCTTGTGGTCCGACTTCCACTGATCTAGCACCACCTATCCATTAGAACAGTAATCAATGTTTGGGTTTGGACACCACAAAAGGACCCCACGTGAACGTTTGCGCCCCATGCTGCGGTCCACAATGCGGCATGAGAAAAAAATGCAAGCATTATTTTTTACTGCAAAAAAAGCATTAGCGGATTTGTGTGTGTTTATAAAAGTTTGTCTTTTTTTTTACAAATGCATTTTTATTTATTTTTTAAACAAGAGATGCAGTGGCTAAATCTTACATAAACCGTCCTACAAATATATATATATTTTTTTGTAGTGATGTTTAAGGCTACATGCACACGACCGTATGTGTTTTGCGGTCTGCAAAAAAAACCAAAACGGATGACATTCGTATGCCATCCGTTTTTTTTTTGGCGGATCCATTGTAACAATGCCTAAAACGGACAAGAATAGGACATGTTATATATTTTTTTGCGGGGCTACGGAACGGACATACGGATGCGGATAGCACACGGCGTGCTGTCCGCATTTTTCGCGGACCTATTGAAATGAAGGGGTCTGCATCCTATCCGCAAAAAAAAAAAACTGAACGGACACGGAAACAAAATACGTTTGTGTGCATGAGGCCTAAATTTGCTAATTTTTTCTAGCATTTTCTTTGGCATTTTTAAATCGCAGCATCCTGTGGATATGGTGTTTTTCGGATATTTTCCCATAAAATTCTTTGTCAAGAAAAAATGGTTGCAAAAAAAAACAACAAGAATTTCAAGGAATTTTTTTTAAAAGCCTAAAAAAATGTCACAAAAACTAACTGGAGATATACATTAAAAATGTCTCTTATTACCCAGTCCGATCCCCCCTTCCTTCCCAGTAATATAGTCGTCCCTGACTGAGCTATAGAGCGGCGGCCATCGTCTGCTGCCCTTCCACTAATCAGTCCTCCAATCATTGAGCCATTCTCCTGTGATGATAAAATCATCAGCTGCCTCGTTTCAGTCCCTGCTGGACTCGGCCTTTTGTCTGATTGAACCAATTTCCTCCATTAGCCATAAGATAACTTATCTAAGTGAATTCATTTTCCTGCTGGCGAGTGATTGCCTCCGATATGATGGGGGTCCTGAAAACTCAATAATCACCTGCAGGGAAGAGAAAAAAATTAGGCAAACAGCAAATAAATGAATTAGAAGGGGCACCAAATGGAGCACAGAAATACAAGAGACCAAAAGTGCATATACAGATGAAGCAGAGCTGAGTTCGTCATATCCTTATTGTCCCCATAGAAATCAATGGAGTCTTAAGCCTCATTCACATTTTCGTGTCTGTTTGATGTCTGTGGAAAAAAATCCATCCATGAAGGATATGCGTTTGCCCTCCATGTGTCTCCTATCAGCGGTCAGTAAAAAACGGACCAAACATGGAAGCCATCTGCGTTGCGTCAGTTATCTTTCAATGGGCGCATAACGGGCCAGCGTAGTGCATGTGTCCATCATTTTTTTCACTGATCCAGGGTCATTGAAAAAAATACGGATGTGTGAACAGACGCATTCAAATCAGAAAATGTGGACGGCACACATCTGTGTAAAATGAAAATGTGAACAATTAGGGCTTAGGCCTCGTTCACACTTAAAGGGGTATTCCCTGAGGGCATGTTGCTAGGACATGCCCCCAATGCTTGATAGGCGTGGGTCCCATCTCAGAGGTGGGAACCGCACCGATACCTAGAACGGAGCCCGCAAAGTGCCGGTGGGCGCATCGCGGAGGCTTGGCCGCTCACCATTCATTTCTAGAGCAGCGCTGAACGGCTATTGTCGTCAGTCTCATAGAAATGAACGGAGGGCGGCCGCGCATGCGTGGTGCACCCTCTGGCACTTTGGGCGCTCCGTTCTAAGTATAGGTGTGGGTCCCACAGGCGGTCAGCCATCTTCAGCACTCCAACTGTTGTGACACTACAAATCCCAGCATGCTCCATTTCCTTCAATGAGAGTTCTTAGAAGAGCAGAGCAAGTATGCATGCTGGGAGTTGTAGTTTCACAACAGCTGGAGTGCCGGAGGTTGCCTACCCCTGCTATAGAACAATGTTGTATATATTTCTGTTATCTTGAAGAATTTCTGCAGCGTTTTGCAGTCGATTGGACAGCAAATCCCCAAATTCTCAAAATTTGCTCCTCATGCCGTAGAGATTGTCATTGTGAGAGATTTAGCAAAACTGGTGTAAGGAAAACATGGAACAGTTGCCGATAGCAACCAGATTCCTGCTCTCAGTATTTTTCACAGGGTCTTGATTGGTTTGTACAGCCAATGGTTCAAAGTTTCCCTTGCACTCGTTTTGATAAATCTTCTTCACTGGGGGGGAAATTGATCCAAACTGGTGTAAAGGAAAAATGTTTAAGTTACCCATAGCAACCAATCAGATTTCACCTTTCATTTCCCAAAGGAGCTCTAAAAAATGAAAGGTGGGATCTGATTGGTTGCTATGGGCAACTAAGCCAGTTTTCCTTTACACCAGTTTTGATAAATACCCCCCCCCCCCCCCGTGTCCCTAAGGACGGCAGATTTTTAAGATTGAGCAGTGACATTGGAATTGGATTTACAGGCCTCATTTTCCTGAGAGGATGAGAAGCCTTACATTACATCTCTCCAGACTGATATTTGGACACCCTCTGTAGAATAAAAGGGTCACCCACTGTCTCAATATAACACAACATCCCAGTTAGACACTGGAGGACCCTCAGGGAAACTTGGCCTAATTGGTTGCTATGGGAACCAAGCCACTATTCCAGTACAAACCCTCACCCAGTATAACAGCATAAAAACCAAAATAAATGCCTGAGGTAATTCCATTCCCGATATGTCTAGGCTAGACACTGACGTCCATTTAATGACCACATCAGATCACTCCTGCTTCAAATACACTGAGCAAAAATATAAACGCAACGCTTTCGGTTTTGCTCCCATGTTGCATGAGCTGAACTCAAAGATCTAAAACATTTTCTACAGACACAAAAGACCCATTACTCTCAAATATTGTTCACAAATCTATCTAAATCTGTGTTAGTGAGCACTTCTCCTTTGCCGAGATAATCCATCCCACCTCACAGGTGTGGCATATCAAGGTGCTGATTAGACAGCAGGAATATTGCACAGGTGTGCCTTAGACTGCCCACAATAAAAGGCCACTCTGAAATGTGCACAGTTTTGCCTTACTGGGTGGTGGTGGTGGGAGTCAGAAAACCAGTCGGTATCTGGTGTGGCCACCATTTGCCTCACGCAGTGCAACACATCTCTGTCCCATAGAGTTGATCAGGTTGTTGATTGTGGCCTGTGGAATGTTGCTCCACTCCTCTGTGCGAAGTTGCAGAATATTGGCAGAAACTGGAACACGCTGTCGTATACGCCGATCCAGAGCATCCCAAACATGCTCAATGGGTGACATGTCCGGTGAGTATGCTGGCCATGCAAGAACTGGGATGCTTCCAGGAATTGTGTACAGATCCTGGCAATATGGGGCCGTGCATTATCATGCTGCAGCATGAGGTGATGGTCGTGGATGAACGGCACAACAATGGGCCTCAGGATCTCGTCACGGGATCTCTGTGCATTCAAAATGCCATCAATAAAATGCACCTGTGTTCGTTGTCCATAACATACGCCTGCCCATACCATAACCCCACCTCCACCATGGGCCACTCGATCCACAACGTTGACGTCAGCAAACCGCTCACCCACACGACGCCACACACGCTGTCTGCCATCTGCCCTGTACAGTGAAAACCGGGACTCATCCGTGAACAGAACGCCTCTCCAACGTGCCAGACGCCATCGAATGTGAGCATTTGTCCACTCAAGTCAAACTGCAGTCAGGTCCAGACCCCGATGACGAGCATGCAGATGAGCTTCCCTGAGGCGGTTTCTGACAGTTTGTGCAGAAATTATTTGGTTATGCAAACTGATTGTTGCTGCAGCTGTCCGGGTGGCTGGTCTCAGCCGATCATGAAGGTGAACATGCTGGATGTGGAGGTCCTGGGCTGGTGTGGGTACACGTAGTCTGCGGTTGTGAGGCCGGTTGGATGTACTGCCAAATTCTCTGAAACGCCTTTGGAGACGGCTTATGGTAGAAAAATGAACACTAATTGCACGCTCCCTCAAACGTTGTGACATCTGTGGCATTGTGCTGTGATCCAACTGCACATTTCAGAGTGGCGTTTTATTGTGGGCAGTCTAAGGCACACCTGTGCAATATTCATGCTGTCTAATCAGCACCTTGATATGCTACACCTGTGAGGTGGGATGGATTATCTCGGCAAAGGAGAAGTGCTCACTAACACAGATTTAGACAGATTTGTGAACAATATTTGAGAGTAATGGGTCTTTTGTGTCTGTAGAAAATGTTTCAGATCTTTGAGTTCAGCTCATGCAAAATGGGAGCAAAATCGAAAGTGTTGCGTTTATATTTTTGTTCAGTGTATGTCCTCTCCCCAGGGTCCAGAAGGCAACCACAAACACATTTACCAAATGTTCGTTCAAGCTTTAAACCCTCTGGAGATTAGTACTTTAAAGGGTGCCCCATACCTGTATTGCGGACTGCAAACAGAAGGTGCTAAATATACGGGCACCATGAAGTGTGCACTCCATATTACGGCTCTGGACCCATTGACCTGAATGGGTCCGCAATCCTCAATATACAGAGTGCTGTGGAGTGGAAACATGGATCGTAAACCCACGGAAGCACTACAAAGCATTTCCATGGGATTTCGGTCCCTGCCTCTGCACTGCAAAAAAATAGAACATGTCTGCAAATGGCGTGCACACCGACGGTGCCTAAGCATTGCATACCGCTATTTTCAGTCCGCAGCACGGGCACGGGGTACACACGCTCATGTGCACGAGTCCTTAGTAAATACTAGCAACCCCCATGAAATAATCATTCTGTAGCATCTTTATTTAGAACTCTCCTTTACCTTATTCCTCTGTTATTCCCCTGGAAATGTATGAATAAAGCCTCATTCACACGTCCGTATCCGTGCTGAAATCCGTAAGCAGGTGGTCAGTAATGCATCTGTGAAGCTGGCCGTGTTGGGTCCGTTTTTTGCTGTCCGTGTTGCATTCGTGTTTCACTGACACTGAACAGCTGAAAAATAATTTTCAAAGCATCTCTTCTTAATGATCCGTGAAACACGGATGCAACACGGATGGCATCCATGTTGCATCCGTGGTTTTCACAGACCCATAGACTATAATGGAAGTGATGGATCCGTGAACACGGACAAAATAGAGCATGCATCCGTGCTAAAAACACAGACCCACGGACCTCGCGAAAACACTGATGTCTGAATACACATTATAATGAATGGGGGCGCGTGCTGTCCATGGAGAACGCGTGCAGCACATGTCCGTGAAACACTGACATATTCCTTGTAAAATGGGCGTGTCACCGCACAACCAGTTTGGATATCTGTATAGGTACACATAATGCTGACAAAAAGAATGGTAATTCCTAGCTGTCTATTTATTCCTACAGGTCCAGGAGGAATAACAGAGGAACTGCATAACACAGAGGTCTTAGAACAGATGCTCCAGCTTTCAGGCATGCTAACTGATCTTCTTTATCACTCTAGCATCCATAACTTATGGGAGGTGTACCCGTGGTCCTGTTGGTTGTCAGCCAGGCGTAGTCAGCGAGTTGCCCTGCTCACAACCACTACTGTCAGTATACAGTATACATAGTCCGGGGTATCATTCCATTTGTGTAACGTGATACAACCAGCAATGTGCTGACACTATGTGGGGAATGCGGTGTCACAATCCACCTGTCACACACAGTTTGGCTCTTATACGTACACAGGACCTCTGCTGCCGCACACAACACATTTGTCTCTAATGAAAAGTAGAATTATTTTGTTCTGACCAATATTCGCTTTCCAGACGTCGGCCACATCTTCAGGTGGAAAGTTATAGTATAACCTTTCTGGGTAATAGAGCCGCCATGAATAATTCATGACCCATAATGAGGTAAATTTAAACATGAGCTGGAAGCTGCGGCGCACGTCTCATCACGAGGCAACGAGCCCCCCCTGTATTGTGTAATGACATTCATTTCATTCTGCTTGTAGTCCAATTGTCTCTGATTTACGATACAGAGATACCGTTTGATGGGAGGAGGGGGCGACGACCAAAAATTCACTTGAAATCATTTTCTTGTTTGCTTACCCGCCATCATTTTTTTCCATTTTGTTTTATATTATTTTATTTTGTTGTGTTTTTTTTTGTATCTTTATTATTTTATTTATTGTATAGAATATTTTCTCCACAGCTCCTGTGTAGTCTGCACCTGACATAATGATTAAAATAATGTCTTAAAATGAAGTTACAATTCTAGGCTTATTATAGTGTGATATGTGATATGTATTATTATATTGGATCATATTTTATTACCTTAGAGGATAAATCATATTAGATTTCATTATATAAATATTATTGAATACTGAAAATAGCTGATATTTAGTATTATATCTCATTATATTTTATTACCTTACTATAGTGGATATTTTATATCATATTATATTTTGTTATATACATACCTGTATTATTGTATACTGATAATAGCTGATATTTAGTATTATATCTCATTATATTTTATTACCTTACTATGATTATATGCTGCTAATAGCTGATATTCAGCACTATATCATATTTTATTATACTATTATACACTGATATTGATATTTAGTATTAAACCATATTTTATTATACAATGATGATAGATGATATTTAGTATATCATATTTTATTATATTGTTATGCCTGATAAAAGTTGATATTTGGAATTACATTGGGCTATATTATTATGCACTGATATTTAGCATTATATACGGTATATATATTTTATTATATTATTATACACTGATAATAGCTGTAATCATCTGTTACCCACACACCAGTTACCTTTCACAATACCCAACACATTCACTTTTTCAAGTCAGATTCCCACTACACTAATAGCACAACCCACACAACAAACGGGAAAGAACAACATCACGACAGTAGCACAAATTCATACACAAATAGGACAAACATCGGGCAAAAAAAGAGAACACGGAGGTGTGGACATAAACGAAGGTCCAAAAATAAAAATATGGACAACGGGGGAGATAATATCAAAAACCTGATTTCCACTAATCTAAATAAAGGCCAACTTAAATTGTTACGTAAAGGGTTAAAATTTGCACCAAATGCACTATTGAAAAAGTTTGATGTATACACTCACCTAAAGAATTATTAGGAACACCCTACTAATACGGTGTTGGACCCCCTTGTGCCTTCAGAATTGCCTTAATTCTACGTGACATTGATTCCACAAGGTGCTGATAGCATTCTTTAGAAATGTTGGCCCATATTGATAGGATAGCATCTTGCAGTTGATGGAGATTTGAGGGATGCACATCCAGGGCACGAAGCTCCCGTTCCACCACATCCCAAAGATGCTCTATTGGGTTGAGATCTGGTGACTGTGGGGCCATTTTAGTACAGTGAACTCATTGTCATGTTCAAGAAACCAATGTGAAATGATTCGAGCTTTGTGACATGGTGCATTATCCTGCTGGAAGTAGCCATCAGAGGATGGATACATGTTCTCATTCTGTTTACGCCAAATTCGGACTCTACCATTTGAATGTCTCAACAGAAATCGAGACTCATCAGACCAGGCAACATTTTTCCAGTCTTCAACAGTCCAATTTTGGTGAGCTCGTGCAAATTGTAGCCTCTTTTTCCTATTTGTAGTGGAGATAAGTGGTACCCGGTGGGGTCTTCTGCTGTTGTAGCCCATCCGCCTCAAGGTTGCGCGTGTTGTGGCTTCACAAAGGCTTTGCTGCATACCTCGGTTGTAACGAGTAGTTATTTCAGTCAACGTTGCTCTTCTATCAGCTTGAATCAGTCGGCCTATTCTCCTCTGACCTCTAGCATCCACAAGGCATTTTCGCCCACAGGACGGCCGCATACTGGATGTTTTTCCCTTTTCACATCATTCTTTGTAAACCCTAGAAATGGTTGTGCGTGAAAATCCCAGTAACTGAGCAGATTGTGAAATACTCAGACCGGCCCGTCTGGCACCAACAACCATGCCACGCTCAAAATTGTTTAAATCACCTTTCTTTCCCATTCTGACATTCAGTTTGGAGTTCAGGAGATTGTCTTGACCAGGAGCACCCCCCTAAATGCATTGAAGCAACTGCCATGTGATTGGTTGCCTAGATAATTGCATTAATGAGAAATAGAACAGATGTTCCTAATAATTCTTTAGGTGAGTGTATATAGGCATAGAAAAATACATAAAAAAACTTTGCTGTAAAAAGTATTTTATGAAAAACACTATAATACATAAAAATTCACAACATCTATATACAAACATGTGGATTTAAAGTCGAAATCTAGGATGTATCCCAAACAGAAATGGGGAAAGAATTATTAACATTTAAGGGAGCAGTAGAGGTGGATATGAAGAAATTGACAATCAAAAGGAATAATAAACAGAATCTTTCTAATGATAAAATACAAGCATTAAAAGACCTTCAACTAAATTAACAAATCACGATTCCCCCCCCCCCCCCCCCCGATAATGGCGGAGTAATAGTGATTTTGGATACGGACAAGTATGAGGAAGAATGTAACAGACAATTGTCTGATTTAAAAACATATCAAATATTGGAAAGGGATCCAACAAAGGTATATGATGAAAAGTTAAACAATATGTGTGGTAAAGCTAGAGAAAAAGGCACAATAAATAAATCTGAATATGATTTTATATTAGGTACTCCAAAAAGATTGCAATATTTTTTTGGATCCCGAAGGTACATAAAGACCCAATTAATCCGCCAGGTAGACCTATAGTCTCCGGGATAGGCTCATTGACGTCCAACCTATCTCAATATCTGGACCATCTCTTGCAACCATATGTAAGAGATATCCTGTCTTACCTAATATCCTGGTCGTAAAAATATTTGAAAATGTATATCAACCTGGTTGGATCATGGCAACACTAGATGTCAGTTCACTATACACCTGTATCAATCATGAACAAGGTGTATAGGCGGTATCACAAATAATAACCTAAAAAAAAGATGTAAAAATAGAACAGCTGCAATTCATACTGGACAGTATTAACTATGTTCGTACGCATAATTATTTTTATTTTATGTCCAAATATTATTTACAGATGACGTGTACCGCCATGGGCACTAGATTCGCCCTCAGCTATTCCAATTTATTCATGGCGGCATGGGAGCAGGATGTAATAACACTGAAGCTGGGACTGGGTCTGGTGCTCTGGCGGCGGTACATTGATGGCAACATTTTGGTGTGGAATAAGTCCTACGAGGAACTAATGAAATTTATTGAAGGCCTAAATGATAATCAGTTAAACCTAAGGTTCACACCAAATGTTAGCACGCAATCAGTACAATTCCTTGACCTCAACATAGAAGTCAAGGAGTCAAGTTTTTTATGTAGTACCTATCAGAAATCAGTAGCAAAAAACAGTTTTATATTAAATACCAGCTGCCACCTACCTCAAAGGCTGCTAAACATACCATGTAGTCAGATTCGTCTTCTTAAGACAAATTGTACACGAGACGACCAATTCGAGATTGAAGCAGAATTTATGAAAACTCAATTCCTCAAATAACTATATTTATCATCCTTATTAGACAATTCATTAAATAAAGTAAGAAGACTAGATAGACAAACAAAAGAAAGGGTAAGTGGTGGAATAGAGGAGACATCTAAACTAATATTACCCTTTAATGTGGAATGCCAAAAAATATCAGCCATTATAAATAAATATTGGCATCTATTACAGGAGGATAAGATTTTAGCAACAGTTCTCCCCCCAAAAAAAACACCTATAGTATACACAAAAGCCCCAAACTTAGGACTACAGGTAGCCCCAACTATAAGAAAGCAGAAGGAGAAATCTATAGTAACGCCATGGACAAAGGGTTTTACAGATGTAGCTTATGCAGCAACTGTAAAGCCACTAAGTTCGATAGAAAGACAACCAGAATAATATCTAAGGAGAATACATTTGAATGGGAGATCAAAGAAACACTATCATGTAATAGTGAGGCGGTTATACATGTCCTGGAGTGCCCATGTGCTAAACAGTACATAGGCTGTACAGGAAGGGTGTTCAAAATCAGAGTATCAGAGCACATTAATAATATTACAAAGGGATATGAAAAACATACTCTATCACATCATTTTAAGGTACATCATGCTAGCGATCCAACAGGTCTGAAATATGCAGCAATCCTTTCAGTCAAGAAAGACTGGAGGGAAGGGGACTTTATATCTAAGATCTCGAGATGTGAGTCTAGAATGATTTATGAATTTGGATCACTGGTACCTTCAGGACTCAATATTGAATTGGAAATCTTTGGCTTCCTATAGATGGGCCGGTGGTAAGTTTACATGACATGTCGATGCCAGGCTGTTTTCCAGCGCATCAACATGACCTGCATCATCCCACTGGCCATGAGACGTCTATATATATATATATATATATATAAAAAAGAAAAAAAGTGGCAGCACCGTCTGATGCAAGCAAGAAGGTGCAGCTGGCCCAATGTGGATATAAGCAAATCCAATGGATAGAAATTTAAAAAAAGTGGCAGCACCGTCTCTGATGCAAGCAAGAGGGTGCAGCTGGCCCAATGTGGATAGTAGTGGTGGCAAGGTGACATAGTGTGGAGATGGCAGTAGCAGCAGCATCAGGATACCACACAGTGGGAAGGTGACATAGTGTGGAGATGGCAGCAGCATCAGAATACCACAGAGTGGCAAGGTAACATAGCGTGGATATGGCAGCAGCAGCATCAGGATACCACAGAGTGGCAAGGTGACATAGTGTGGAGATGGCAGCAGCAGCTGCATCAGGAGACCACAAAGTGACCCGGTGACAGAGTGGGGCGGTGGGTGACAATACCAGTACCCGCTGACGAAGGTGGGTGAAAGAAGGAGCACTTGGCATCAGATGTGTGGCATCAGGCAGGAGGCAGTATCAGAGTAGTAGCTGAGGCAGGTAGCATCAGGAATTTGTGGTTGGAAATCCTGGCTGATCCACGCCTGATTCAGGCCAAGTTGCTGATGTGGCTGTGCAGGTACCACATTCACCCAGTGGGCCATAAAGGACATGAACTGTCCCTGACCGTAGTTACAGCCCCACACGTGGGCGCTACCGTGCACTTTGGCAGACACCGACAGGCTCAAGGACTAGCCCACCTTCTGTTCTGCATATTTTTGCAGGGCTGGTACTGCCTTTTTCGCAAATAAATGCTGGCTTGGGACTCTCCACCTCGGCTTGGCACAAGCCATCAGTTCTCTGAAAGGTGCAGAATCCACCACTTGTAAAGGGAGGGACTGCACTTGTAAAGGTAGGGATTTCAGGTCTCCCAACCATCCTTGATCCAGCAGGACAGTCCCAGATTTTGGCCTCTGTTCTGTGGTCCCAGGACGGCTGCCGCATGTCCTAAGCAGAACACAAGGAAGAAGCAGGGGGCGCCATCAGCTCCCTGCTCCATCATTCCCATGTTGCCGGTGGTACGGTGTAGACAGGTATTATAGTGATGTCATTGCTTCCGCCGTGCCGATCCACAGAGAGCTCAGACCTGCTCATTGTGGGAAGGTGGGGTAGGGGAGTATTCAATTTGGAGGTGATAAGGGGGCATCACTGTGTATGGGGCACTTAAGGGGGCCTCATACTGTATTGGGGGGCACGTATGGGGACATCATAAGGGTGGAGGGCACTTAAGGGGCCTCACTCTGTGTAGGGAAACCTAAGGTGGCCTTGTGATGTCTGGTAGCATTATACAGGGTAGCGGGCCATCCTTATACAATCCGCTCAACAAGCACAATATTCTAATTGCATATGCGATTTTTTATTGGCCGCAATGATTTATTTGTCCTGCTGTGCAAACTTAGTTTAATCCCAAAAAGCGCTGTAAAGGTTAATCCCTGGAGTAAACCATTAATGGAGTAACAATAAGACATTACAATGTGACACCGGGCTACGTGGGAAATGCAGGGGCAGCAATGGCTTCTGAACCATGACTCCATGTATGAGGTCGTCGTTGTTTCTGTAGGTCCTCGGGAACAGTTTGATGCCCCTAGGAAGCTTTTTTTTGCTAAATTATTATTATTATTTTATTACTGTGTGAATATTCTACGAGTGCCAAGGATGATGTCAGCACCAGGAAAACCCAAAGCAGAAGTCGGGGCCCAGGGGATTTTTGTGGCCCAATGACAATCCTAACAAACGTGGTCTATGCTTGTCAAGATGAGACTGCGGTAGGCAGGGGCCACTGTGATTCTGTTGCTATATATGGCTCCCAAAACCATAGTAAATCGTGTTTGAAGTCTATGCTTAGAGAGGAGCTGTCGCCATGTCTCTTTTAGTAACTTCTTGCACCACCCATGTGATAACAATTCTGGAGCATCTATTATTATGATTTCTATGATGTGCCATTCTTTTATTACTCCTGCTAGAAGATAGGAATGAATTGCTAGCAGTTTGCAATGAAGGTCCAGATGGGTGTTACCAGTTAGGGGCATGTCCCTGCACAGGCAGCACTGATTGGATCGTGCCAGGGACACACCCTGGTGCTGGACCTTCATTGCAAACTATGAATTCATTCCTAACTTCTAGCAGGAATAATAAAAGACTGGCACAGCATAGAGCCATAAGAATAGATGCTCCAGACATGGGGGGTGCAAGTAGTTACTATAACAGATATGTCAGTAGAGGGACAGGTCCTCTTTAAATGTCATCATTTTTCTGTCATCCCTCAGCTTCTACGTTTGCAGATAGGAAAGACGTAATTACAATATTTCTGCATAATTGACTTGCATGTCCTAATATCCTCCAGTATGTAAGCCGTGCCCTCATGAGAGCAGTACACAGGCAGCCAATGGTTTGGAAAATATCTGAATACATTACATTTCTCATTATTTTGGGGGCTAGCTCATTTTAATTGAACACAACAATAAGTAAGATAATAACAGGAATCTAAATTATCTGTGGGAATGTTTGCTAATTTAGCATTTAAAGGGCAGTGCAGAACTAGCAAAGGGAGACCCTTGTAGTTCCCCCAGTAGAAATCAACCTTTTGTTTTCATCCCCTGAAATTCAACATGCCCGATTCTTTACCCCTTCCCCCCCGACATGGGCCGAAAGAACATCACAAGGCCTGCCGCATTACTCTGATGGGTTTGGCTACCTTAAAGAGGACCTTTCACCGATCCTGACATTGTGAACTAAGTATCATGACATATACAGCGGCGCCCAGGGATCTCTCTGCACTTACTATTATCCCTGGGAGCCGCTCCGTTCTCCCGTTATGTCCTCCGGTATGTTCGGGGACTTGGTTATAGTAGGCGGAGTCTGCCCTTGTCCTGTGGGCGTCTCCTTCTCCTAGGCTGTGAGCTCTGCGATGCGATTGGCCAGCGCTACAGCCTAGGAGAAGGAGACGCCCAGCAGAACAAGGGCAGACTCCGCCTACTATAACCAAGTCCCCGAACATACCGGAGAACATAACGGGAGAACAGAGCGGCGCCCAGGGATAATAGTAAGTGCAGTGAGATCCCCGGGCGACGCTGTATATGTCATGATACTTAGTTCACAATGTCAGGATCGGTGAAAGGTCCTCTTTAACTGGCTGATGGCAGCACTTACAAGGCATATGGGAAGGGTTTATCAACCCCTTTAAATGTTAGAGATATAGGCCACAACTTAAAGGGTATTTTCAATTTTAAAATTCTAATATCAACAAAACATTGTAGAAAAACCGCACAGATTTTCAGAATGAAGGTACATAATAATGATTCCGAACCCCCTGGTAATGCTTCTGATACCCCTGCTATCACCAGGTCCATATTCCTCCTGCTGCGGCCTCTATAGGTGAAATATGGTATTACATGACACCCTATTCAAAGAGCAGCAGTTCCCCATTCTTAGGATCTGGCTTTATGAAGTTCTAAGGTCACGTAGAAGGGTAGTTCTTTGTTGACGTTGTGTCAAGTTGTCCTATGTCCTTGGACCAGCCATGTAGCAGAGCCCACAGGAGCTCACACCAGCTTCTCCTTATAGAACTTTTACCAAGAAAGAGAATCCCCAATTTAGAAAGTCATTTTGTCCTAGAGCAAACAATGAGCTGGCACAGGGTAGACGGCGCTGAAACTCATCCCATATGCACAATAATGGGCTGTGGCTGCACTTAGTAGACATGCTAATCAGATGTCATTGTGCATAAGCCCACTGAAACTAGACATCTTCTGGAAAAGAAACAAAAACATAAATCTAGTTTGGGGAAATTTTGGAAAGTTGTTGTTGTGCATAAAGAGCAGCCTGTAAGTTCTTGTAGGCTGCCCATATTCCAGGGAAGAAATGGCACACGAGGGAGTTTTCTTATAAATGACCTTTAATCAACCATCAGTCGGACGAGTCACGAGAGCCCCGTCGGTTCAAGGAACTTCAGTCTAAGAATTATATTCCATTTCCCCATTTTCTTTATCAGGGTCAGATGGAATAATATTACAAGTGACATTTTGTGGTTTTAAACATGTTGTGTGCCGAAATGCCTGAAGTATAATCTCGAGAAAGAAAGCAGGAGGCATCTAATCTACTTTAGAAAGAGCAGGTCTAACAGGGGAAGAGCAATGGTTTGGCCGTGCTAAAAAACAGTCACTACAGATCTTCGAGTCCAGACTCTAATACCTACACGTGGTGCCTCATCTCGGCACTACCTTTTTAGGGCTCATGCACACGACCGTAGCCTGTTTTGCGGTCCGCAAATTGTGGATCTGCAAAACACAAATACCGGCCGTGTGTGTTCCATATTTTTGCAGAATGGAACGTCCTGCCCTCTATAGAACAGTCCTATCCTTGTCCGTAAAATGGACAACAATAGGACATGTGCTATTTTTTTGGCTGGGCTGCAGAATGGACATGGGGCTCATGCACATGAAGATATTTTTTTTTCGCATCTGATCCGCATTTTCTGCAGCTTAGATGGGGACCCATTCACTTCAAAGAGGCCACAAAGGATGCGGACAGCACAGCGCTGTCTGTTCCACGGCCCCGCCCAAAAAATAGAAGGATAGGACTGCTCTGTTATGGGCCGGACATTCTGCAAAATGCGCAACACACACGGCCGGTATCTGTGTTTTGTGTACTGCAAAAACCGGCTACGGCCGTGTGCATGAGCCCTAAATCTGAGAAGAAATTAAGCTCAAAGGTCTCTCATTGATGTTGAGACTTCAGAGGTGTGGAAGTGAAGACTGAATGTATCGCATCTCGTCTTCCTACTAATGCTAGATTTATACAGCTCAATTGCCAGGCCGATTATTAGGAACAAATGTTACTATGAAAGCTCGTTCCTGATGATAGGCCTTTGTCAGGGACGGATTGGCCATAGACCTTACAGGGAAATTTCCTGGTGGGCCGATGCCCAAAGGGCCTCCTGAGCCCTCCTCATGGCCGGCCAGTGGAAGTTTTTGGGGATGTATTTGGTGCTGCTGGCAGTATTTTGTGATGGACTGTGGTATTTGGCTCGGTCGGTATAATGTGCCACAATATGGTATTGCTGGCCCTGCCTTCCATCAATTTGGACCCGACTACAAAACGGGGCCACTTTTAGTATTTTTTTCCAGGGCCACTTTAAGTTCCCAGTCCGCCCCTGGCCTTTGTAAATGATCACCCAATGAATGAGCAAAACGTGCAGAACATTAAATCATCATTTCTGGGCAGGAGATGGTGACGTATCATCGGCGATCTGCTCCCCAGAAACAATGAATCTGTATGAGGACGAGCGGGGGCAGTAGCCATCCCTTGTCCCCATACAGTGGAGGAGATTGCCGAATGTAAAAGCAGCTCTTTTCTCCACTGAGGACCAGTCCCTTCCTGATAACTGTCAGGTCAGGCCACGTAAATCCGGCTTAAGGTTGTGAGTGTTATTAGTGTCCATGTAGTGTAAAGCCTCACGCAGACGTCCGTGGAACACGGTCCGTGAGATACCGGACTGGCATTGCAGGAGCGCACGGCGTCGTTGGTTGCTATCACGCCGTGTGCTCCTCGCGGACTGTGTTCCACGGACGTCTGCATGAGGCTTAACACACAGATCAATGCATAGATCTGTTGACTGCTGGCATCAAAGCATAGATTCCCCCGTGGATTCTGTTCCTGTCACAATAAACCTCTTTTCTTCCATTTTTCATGAGAAGGTCATTTCGGATGCATTACCGTCCAATAAACCACTAAGCTGAGACAGGACATTACCACCCAATCAATCAAGGCGGCCATATACACTTACCCATAGTGTTAGTCCAATTCGGGGGCCCACGGGAGTATCAATACCAGTACCCCCATAAAATTCCATAATAGGGTCAATGAAAATGGGCATTGTGAACTGGAGAACCCCTTTAAGATGAGAAGATCTCATTTATATGGATCTACAGTATATATACAGCAATGTTTGGAGAGACATCATTCAGCAAGGCCAATTGAGACAACTTTTTTAAGAAGACCACAGCTGGGACATACTCCTTATTCCCTCATACGCTCTATATTGGCCATTTAAAGTGGTTGTCAGCTTTTTACTATTGATGACCTATCCTCAGGATAGTAATGAAATAAATGAATGGGCGGCACTGCGCATCAGTCGCAGTCCAGGTGCGCGGTCAAGAGGTAGATACCCGAATATTTGCAGTATAAAGACCAGCACTCCGTAATTCCAATGATGAAAAAAAGTTTTCTTTTTATTCGTCACCCATGTGTGACGCGCGTTTCGACACTAGTTTGTGTCTTTATCAAAGTACAGGTGATAACAGCTCATCGTAGTTTACAAATGGCATCATTATATACAATTCAAATAACCCGCCTCTTGACCACGTAAGCAGTCACATGGCGAGGGGCGGGCTGAGCCGTCCCCGGCCATGTGACCAGTCACGGGGCCAGAGCGTCATACTGCTAGGCAACCCAACCAAACAAACTAGTCAAGAGTGGAGTGCGGTAAGATAAGTATCTAATCCATATGTTATTATTTTATCAAGGCAATTTTAGATCCCTTACACATCTCATATATATGCTCCATGGATAGCGATACATTATAATTCGAACATCACCCCCTCATACAAAAACAAATATATGGTCACGGAGACAATGATGTCAGTCACACGATACATCATATGACATAGCACCGTTGTCTCAGCTACAAAAAATGTTATAAAAGTATATTACATATCACGGGAAATAGGTTGTGCTGCAGTATTCAAAAAGATTCATGGCAGGTTCAGACATTTATGGAGAACCGCGGTATCAATATTTGATTACAAAGCAATAGCATGCATAAATACAAAGTGACAGACCACAATTATCTATCACACACATATTGGATCAGAGAAAACAATTAAGTGAATATTCCTTATTTAAACCTTTGGGCGCAAGCGTCTTCACATGTGATAGCAGTTTTGTGATTTATCTACTTAAATGTCCCTGTGGGTTGTGCTATGTTGGGGAAACGACAATGCGTATGAAGGACCGGGTAGCAAAACATAAGTCCACAATTAGGAAAGAAAATATTTTGCTACCTATTCCCCAACATTTTAAAGAAAAAAATCATCGCATCTCACAATTGCGTTTTCAAATTCTAGAAGAAGTAACCTTACCTCGACGTGGAGGAAATCGGATCCAGATGCTCCACCAGCGTGAAGCATATTGGATCCATCGACTTGAGACGCTTGCGCCCAAAGGTTTAAATAAGGAATATTCACTTAATTGTTTTCTCTGATCCAATATGTGTGTGATAGATAATTGTGGTCTGTCACTTTGTATTTATGCATGCTATTGCTTTGTAATCAAATATTGATACCGCGGTTCTCCATAAATGTCTGAACCTGCCATGAATCTTTTTGAATACTGCAGCACAACCTATTTCCCGTGATATGTAATATACTTTTATAACATTTTTTGTAGCTGAGACAACGGTGCTATGTCATATGATGCATCGTGTGAATGACATCATTGTCTCCGTGACCATATATTTGTTTTTGTATGAGGGGGTGATGTTCGAATTATAATGTATCGCTATCCATGGAGCATATATATGAGATGTGTAAGGGATCTAAAATTGCCTTGATAAAATAATAACATATGGATTAGATACTTATCTTACCGCACTCCACTCTTGACTAGTTTGTTTGGTTGGGTTGCCTAGCAGTATGACGCTCTGGCCCCGTGACTGGTCACATGGCCGGGGACGGCTCAGCCCGCCCCTCGCCATGTGACTGCTTACGTGGTCAAGAGGCGGGTTATTTGAATTGTATATAATGATGCCATTTGTAAACTACGATGAGCTGTTATCACCTGTACTTTGATAAAGACACAAACTAGTGTCGAAACGCGCGTCACACATGGGTGACGAATAAAAAGAAAACTTTTTTTCATCATTGGAATTACGGAGTGCTGGTCTTTATACTGCAACTATCCTCAGGATAGGTCATCAATATCAGATCGGCGGGGGTCCGACACCCGGCACCCCCACCGATCAGCTGTTTGAAGAGAAAGCAGTACTTGTACGAGCACTACCTTATCTTCTCTGTGGTGTAATTACAAGTATGGCGTCCCCACTAACTTCTGTGGGACGGCTCCGTCCTATTCACTTGAGCAGACAGAGCTGTCCCATAGAAGTGAATGGAGAAGAATTCCACCTGCTCACCGTTGCAATTGCTGCCGCCAACATGTTAACACTGTAGAGAACACAACGCCCGTACTAGCGCTGCTGTCTCTTCAAACAGTCGATCGGCAGGGGGTGGCGGGTGTTGGACCCCCACCGATCTGATATTGATGACCTATCCTGAGGATAGGTCTTCAGTAGTAAAAAGCGGACAGCCCCTTTAAGGGGATGCATTTGCAGCGTACTCAAGTTAGGGTTAATAGTGTTCTTGGGTGTTGTAGTGCAATCATGACACTAACCTGAGACGGCTGACTCTCTGCAAGGGCAGGGGATGATAGGAAATGTTCGTGACGCCAGTGCCAATTAAACGGTGGCCCGCCGTTTGCTGATAGCAGGAATAATTGAGGAACCACGTGATGTTAAAGCAGAACTCAAACTTTAGTAGTCATCATATAGGGACAATAACGGAAACGCAGTTCCTTTGCAGACAGTTGATTTTCGGTACAGTTGATGCAGGCAATATATGTATAGCAAGGTGACTTCAGAGTGTTAAACACAGGACTTGCAGTACAGGCAGCTTGCCCTCTATTCCTGACTGATCCTGGAACATATAAACTCTTCTCCAAGGTCCAATGCCCTAGCTCTGGCGTATATCCTTGGTTTTATCTTTATCAAGTACCTCCTCTGTTGTCTTGAGTACCTCTTGCTTTCCTTGACATGCCTCTGTCTCTCTCTCAGCTTCCTCAGGCTCTAGAAACTTCTGAACTCGGGTGTTCCTGCTTCTGCATAGATGAACTCAGGAGGGGAACCTTCTCTTTGAATCTGGAACCCGGTTACAGGGACTGCATTACCCTCTCCTGGTCTGCAGGCTTCCGGCCTGGACTTGACTCTGACATAGTCTAAACTCCAACTGCTGTAGACTGACTTTAGACTAGACTGACTTTTCCTTCCCTGACTGGGCCTTATATAAACTAGGGCTCCCTAGCTCCCTCTAGTGACTAAGAGCTGGAATGACACCCCTAGCAGGCCTGCACATGCAAGTTTCACAGTAACAGGGAAACACACAGCATTACAGTTTATAAAGATGACCTATACCAACTTCCCCATAATTAAGGGGGGACGACAGCACACCAAGTGACCCTTTTGTAGTGACGGGCATTACAGTCCCCGTACACTACACATTTCATGATATCTGCAGAACAGAACTTACATTTTTCATGACTTAGGGTCCATTCACACGTCCGTAGAATGGGTCCGCATCCGTTACGCAATTCTGCGGACCCATTTATTCTCTATGGGGCAGGAATGGATGCGGACAGCCCAAAGTGTGGCGTCCGCATCCGTATTTCCAGAGCGCGCCCCCTGATCTTCCAGTCCGCGGCTCTGGGAAAAAATAGAACATGTCCTATTCTTGTCCGCAATTGCGGACAAGAATAGGCAGTTCTATGAGGGGGCCGACCGGGTGTATTGTGGATCCACAAATTGCGTATCCGCAATACACTACGGACATGTGAATGGACCCTTATAGTTACAAATTTCCATTGGTTGGAACACATCATTTTTGTAACCTACTGTAGATGTACCCATGTTCATAGACCATTTTTGGTGAAGTGACCGTTATGTTTATGACCATGTCTACAATTGCCCTATTAAAAAAAAAAACGAATCCACCTGTGCCCCCGGTCTGTAGTGTAAGGTCACCTGTGCCCCTAGTCTGTAGTGTAAGGTCACCTGTGCCCCTGGTCTGTAGTGTAAGGTCACCTGTGCCCCTAGTCTGTAGTGTAAGGTCACCTGTGCCCCTGGTCTGTAGTGTAAGGTCACCTGTGCCCCTAGTCTGTAGTGTAAGGTCACCTGTGCCCCTGGTCTGTAGTGTAAGGTCACCTGTGCCCCTGGTCTGTAGTGTAAGGTCACCTGTGCCCCTAGTCTGTAGTGTAAGGTCACCTGTGCCCCTGGTCTGTAGTGTAAGGTCACCTGTGTCCCTAGTCTGTAGTGTAAGGTCACCTGTGCCCCTGGTCTGTAGTGTAAGGTCACCTGTGCCCCTGGTCTGTAGTGTGAGGTCACCTGTGCCCCTGGTCTGTAGTGTAAGGTCACCTGTGCCCCTGGTCTGTAGTGTAAGGTCACCTGTGCCCCTGGTCTGTAGTGTGAGGTCACCTGTGCCCCTAGTCTGTAGTGTAAGGTCACCTGTGCCCCTAGTCTGTAGTGTAAGGTCACCTGTGCCCCTGGTCTGTAGTGTAAGGTCACCTGTGCCCCTGGTCTGTAGTGTAAGGTCACCTGTGCCCCTAGTCTGTAGTGTAAGGTCACCTGTGCCCCTGGTCTGTAGTGTAAGGTCACCTGTGCCCCTGGTCTGTAGTGTGAGGTCACCTGTGCCCCTGGTCTGTAGTGTAAGGTCACCTGTGCCCCTGGTCTGTAGTGTAAGGTCACCTGTGCCCCTGGTCTGTAGTGTGAGGTCACCTGTGCCCCTAGTCTGTAGTGTAAGGTCACCTGTGCCCCTAGTCTGTAGTGTAAGGTCACCTGTGCCCCTGGTCTGTAGTGTAAGGTCACCTGTGCCCCTGGTCTGTAGTGTAAGGTCACCTGTGCCCCTAGTCTGTAGTGTAAGGTCACCTGTGCCCCTGGTCTGTAGTGTAAGGTCACCTGTGCCCCTGGTCTGTAGTGTAAGGTCACCTGTGCCCCTGGTCTGTAGTGTAAGGTCACCTGTGCCCCTGGTCTGTAGTGTGAGGTCACCTGTGCCCCTGGTCTGTAGTGTAAGGTCACCTGTGCCCCTGGTCTGTAGTGTAAGGTCACCTGTGCCCCTGGTCTGTAGTGTGAGGTCACCTGTGCCCCTAGTCTGTAGTGTAAGGTCACCTGTGCCCCTAGTCTGTAGTGTAAGGTCACCTGTGCCCCTGGTCTGTAGTGTAAGGTCACCTGTGCCCCTGGTCTGTAGTGTAAGGTCACCTGTGCCCCTAGTCTGTAGTGTAAGGTCACCTGTGCCCCTGGTCTGTAGTGTAAGGTCACCTGTGCCCCTAGTCTGTAGTGTAAGGTCACCTGTGCCCCTGGTCTGTAGTGTAAGGTCACCTGTGCCCCTGGTCTGTAGTGTAAGGTCACCTGTGCCCCTAGTCTGTAGTGTAAGGTCACCTGTGCCCCTGGTCTGTAGTGTAAGGTCACCTGTGCCCCTGGTCTGTAGTGTAAGGTCACCTGTGCCCCTGGTCTGTAGTGTAAGGTCACCTGTGCCCCTGGTCTGTAGTGTAAGGTCACCTGTGCCCCTGGTCTGTAGTGTAAGGTCACCTGTGCCCCTAGTCTGTAGTGTAAGGTCACCTGTGCCCCTGGTCTGTAGTGTAAGGTCACCTGTGCCCCTAGTCTGTAGTGTAAGGTCACCTGTGCCCCTGGTCTGTAGTGTAAGGTCACCTGTGCCCCTGGTCTGTAGTGTGAGGTCACCTGTGCCCCTGGTCTGTAGTGTAAGGTCACCTGTGCCCCTGGTCTGTAGTGTAAGGTCACCTGTGCCCCTGGTCTGTAGTGTAAGGTCACCTGTGCCCCTGGTCTGTAGTGTAAGGTCACCTGTGCCCCTAGTCTGTAGTGTGAGGTCACCTGTGCCCCTGGTCTGTAGTGTAAGGTCACCTGTGCCCCTGGTCTGTAGTGTAAGGTCACCTGTGCCCCTGGTCTGTAGTGTAAGGTCACCTGTGCCCCTGGTCTGTAGTGTGAGGTTTACAGCTGCTGAGGATATAGTGCAGATATTTTGTTGAGTGGTGGTGCTTGTAAAATTAGGGCTTTTAGTGGAATGGCTGCATCCTTGTCCATTACTAGCTAAAAGTGATTTACAGCTACTTCTCAATAATGAAAGAAATAAAACAGGTAGTAGTACATTTAGGAGTAGTGCTTTTAAAGAGACAGTGGCGGATGAAGCCCATTAGAGGGACAAGATGCTGATTGATGTCTTCATTACTATCCAGGGACAGGTCCATTCACTAACATCAGTGTCAACCTGTCTGGTGCAAAAAGCCGTCCACATTCTTTTGGTTACTGTTACAATGTTTCAGTATATGTTACATGTTTATGTCTAATCACTCTGATGAATGCTGAATTATTTCAACAATTTGCCAATATAACAGGCGCTGAAAAGCCACCCTGAACTATGGCCATTGTACATTTTTTTATTTTCAAGCTGTTTATCCCCCCTTTTACACATATGGATTTTGTTTTTTACAGTTACCAAAAATGTATAACTCTGTTTCAAATTCATCGTCTACATAGGGAGTCTATCTATCTATATATTATCTATCTATCTATTATCTATTATCTATTATCTATCTATCTATCTATCTATCTGTCTATCTATCTCATATCTATCTATCTATCTATCTATCTATCTATCTATCTATCTATCTATCTATATATCTATTATCTATCTATCTAATATCTATCTATCTATCTATCTATCTATCTATCTATCTATCTATCTATTATCTATCTATCTATCTATTATCTATCTATCTATTTATCTATCTAATATCTATCTATCTATCTATCTCATATCTATCTATCTATCTAATATCTATCTATCTAGATGAAGGAGAAGAGCGCACATAGGGAGTACTGCAGGGACTCCATTGAAGTGCCCAGAGATCAGGTACTCACCCGCAGGCTCGGACTGGCTCACCGGGAATCCGGTGAAATGCCCGGTGGGCCCCTTGCCTGTCTGCTTATACTGCAGCCAGAGCCACCAGCAGGGGCAGGGCAGTTGCTATACTTTCAGTTTCAGGCACCTGGCTGTTATCAGGTGCTGGACTGCAGCACTGGCACATATATCATTTTACTTTGGTGAAAGGGACAGCACAATACTTTGCAGTGCTTGTTCCTTTCTCCAAAGTAAACTTCACCGACCCGACATGAGCAGACAGCCCCCCCCCCTCCTCTCTGCAGTGTGATATTCCATCATGTGTGAGGAGGGGGCGGAGCCAGAGGAGCCAACAGCCGAGGCAGCAGCAGGAGATATGGAGACGCTGCTCTCTCTGAGTCACTGTGCCTCCCTCCAGTATAAAGTTCTCTTCTCTCACTGGTCCCACTACTCCACACAGCAGCACTGGGGTAAGTTACTATGGGAGAGAAGTGGGAAGAGAGTCCTGAAGCTGCTGCCCCTGCACATCTTGTGTCCCTGTTCCAGCCCCTCACAGACCTTTCCCACCAACTATCTCACCTATACTTTATACAGGGCAAGAAGTCATGTCTCCCAGTGTCCCCCTCTTCCCTCTCATCAGTGGCATTTCACACTTTCCCAGCCCCTCACCCCCACATAATATGTAATGTCTCTGGAGCAGTGGCGTGCACACAATCCATGGGGCCCCGGTGCAAAACTGAACCATGGGGCCCCCCTTCCCGTCGCCGCCCCCCTCCCCAACCTCCCTCCACCAGCAGCAGAGTTAGGCTCCATTCACACGTCCGCATCCTTTCCGCAATTTTGCGGAATGGGTGCAGACCCATTCATTCTCTAAGGGGACGGAATGGATGCGGACAGCACACAGTGTGCTGTCTGCAGCCGCAATTGCGGAGTGCGGCCCTGACTTCGGGTCCGCAGCTCCGCAAGAAGATAGAGCATGCCCTATTCTTGTCCGCAGCTTGCGGACAAGAATAGGCATTTCTATGGGGGCGCCGGGCTGGTGTGTTGCGGACCCGCAATTTGCGGGTCCGCAACACACCACAGACGTGTGAATGCAGCCTTAGGCTACTTTCACACCTGCGTTAGGTGCGGATCCGTCTGGTATCTGCACAGACGGATCAGCACCGATAATGCAAATGCTTGTATCCGTTCAGAACGGATCCGTTTGCATTACCACGAAAAAAAAAAAAAAGATAATGCAAACGGATCCATTTTGACTTACACTGAAAGTCAATGGGGACGGATCCGTTTTCAATTGCACCATATTGTGTCAGTGAAAACGGATCCGTCCTCATTGACTTACATTGTAAGTCAGGACGGATCCGTTTGGCTCCGCATTGTCAGGCGGACACCAAAACGAATCTGCACAGACGGATCCGCACCTATAATGCAAACACTTGTATCCGTTCAGAAAGGATCCGTTTGGCTGCAAGCAGTGTTTTGGTGTCTGCCTCCAGAGCGGAATGGAGGCTGAACGGAGGCAAACTGATGCATTCAGAGCGGATCCTTATCCATTCAGAATGCATTGGGGCTAAACTGATCCATTTTGGGGCCGCTTGTGAGAGCCCTGAAACAGATCTCACAGGCGGACCCAGAAACGCAGGTGTGAAAGTAGCCTAACTCTGCTATATTTCTGTAGCCTGCAACCTCTGACTGCCCAGTTGGGCTGAAACTACTACACCCAGCATGTTCTGGCAGTAATAGTAAATGGATATTGGTGCAATTCTGAGCTACTAGTCTATATAATACAATATAATATTATGTATTATATAGACTAGTAGCTCAGAATTGCACCAATATCCATTTACTAATGCTAACATGCTGGGTGTAGTAGTTTCAGCCCAACTGGGCAGTCAGAGGTTGCAGGCTACAGAAATATAGCAGAGCTAGTTATAAAGCCAGCCCCCATCAGACCCTACTCTGAGTCTACTCTGAACTCACTGACCATAAATGTGGTGAGCAATTATGAAGACCTTTTTTTTTTTTTTTTTTTTACAAATCTTATCTTCACTTCCGAACCGGCACCAGCTTCTTCACGCTCTCCGGTGCCTTCTTCCTGCTGCGTCTCGGCGTTGTTGTGCGCCTGCGCAGCCTAGGGAAACGTTGTGTCCGGTGCGGCCGCCCAACAGGAAATGACTAGGCACGCCGCACCCGCACGGGGAGGAGAATCGGGGGGGGAGACTCTCACTCAAGGAGGGTAGGGCTGGCCTGGCCTGGCACTACAGCGCAGAAACGCAACACTGGGTGGCGGGCCCCGGGTCGGCCGCCCGGATTAAGGCTGTTTCACACGAGCGAGTCCATTGCGGTAGAGTTGTTGCGATACCAAATTTTTGATTCGGTTTCGATACCATGAAAAAGTATTGCGATACTCGATACCATTCGATACCACGCGAAAAAAATAAACAAAAAAAGCCACGTGCATTCCTCATTTTTAAAAATGGCGAATCGCGCAGTTTTTATTTTATTTTTTCTGTTCCGGCATTCACCACCTAGATTTTTTTTTTATATTTTAATAGTTTGGACTTTTCTGACGTGGCGATGTAATATGTTTATTTATATATTTTATATGTGAAATTGGGAAAAGGGGGGTGATTTATACTTCATATTTTAGTGTTGTTTTTTTTTTTCACTTTTTATTTAATAACTATTTCCCCCCTTAGGGGCTAGAACCTGGGATCTTTCATCCCTTTTCCTATTCACCCTGATAGATCTCTATCAGGGTGAATAGGACTCCACACTGTCCCTGCTGCTCTGTGCTTTGTGCACACAGCATCAGGGATGTTACCATGGCAACCAGGGCTTCTGTGGCGTCCTGGCTGCCATGGTAACGGATCGGAGCCCCAGGCTTACACAGCTGGGGCTCCGATCAGAAGCTGCCACTGCACCACCAATGAGGGGGAGTGGAGAGGTCCCTGTGGCCACTGCCACCAATGATTTTAATACTGGAGGGTTGAGAGGGGCCGGCGCACTGTGCCACCAATGATTTTAATGGGATGGGGGGATTGAGGGGGAGGGGGTGCACTGCACCACCAATGATTTTACCCCTTTATACAGGAGGCGGGTACTAGCAGATCAGCGGCAGTTAACTGCCGCTGATCGCAGCTCCCTGTCAGGGGCAGGGTGCCGGCAATGCGATTCTGCTGCCGGCACCCGCCTCCTGTATGTGTTAAAGACTGACTACTGTATATGAGTCCAGACTTTCACTATTAGGCCACACAGAGCGGCGCCCAGCGATGTCTCAGCACTCACCATTTAGTCCTGGGCGCCGCTCCGTTCGCCCGCAGTGCCCCATTACTGTCTCCTCTCCTGCTCCACATGCTGCTGATTACTATCGGAGCGATGGGAGGAGACATCAGCTTCACTAGTGGGCGTTCCTTCTCCCTGGCTGTAGCGCTGTCCAATCGCAGCGCAGGGAAAAGGAACGCCCACTAGTGAAGCTGATGTCTCCTCCCATCGCTCCGATAGTAATCCTATCATTGGGGGCGCAGTGCGCCCGCCCCTCCTCCGCCCCTCTCTTCTCATTGCCGCCCCTCCTCCACCCCCTCTCTTCTCATTGCCGCCCCCCCTCCGCCCCTCTCTTCTCATTGCCGCCCCTCCTCCGCCCCTCTCTTCTCATTGCCGCCCCTCCTCCGCCCCTCTCTTCTCATTGGTGGCAGCGGCAGCAGCACAGGGGGAGGGAGGACAGCTTCCTTCTCCCCGTGCTGCTGAGAGAGAACATGAGCGCGCCGATAGCAGCGCGCTCATGTTCAGAGATACTAGACTGCGCAGAAGCGCAGCCCAGTATCGAAAAAACGGAAATCCCGGTATCGTATCGATACCGGGACAAAAGTATCGATTGGGTATCGAAATTTCGATACCCGCAACAACCCTACATTGCGGGAATCGCGCTCCGTGTGTGAGTGTGATCCTCCGCTCTGGACTTGCAGGAGCGCACGGCATTATCATGATTTATAATGCCATGTGTCTCTGCATGGCCTTTTTTCCACAGAATCATACTGACCGCTTTATGTCACTATGTCCAGAGCGGAGGATCACACTCACACACGGAGCGTGATTCCCGCAATCGACTCGCTCGTGTGAAACAGCCCTTATACAGGCAGGCACAGCACTACTGCAGGGCGGGGCCAGGGGTCCACAGGCGGCTGGGCCCCCTGGAGTGCCGGACCCAGCCGCGACCCCTGTATGTACGCCCCTGCTCTGGAGGTTATATCAGTACTGGAGCGATATAAGAGGAGCGGCTGATATCAGTCACATATGATGTAATGTCTCTGGAGGGTACCGTATTTTTCGCCCTATAAAACGCACTTTTTCCCCCCAAAAAAATGGGAAAATGCCCCTGCGTCTTATGGGGTGAATGCTGACATTTTTACAGGCTGCGATGTATACGAGAGCGGGGAGGGACTGGGTGCGGTCACTGTACTCCGGCCCCGCCGCTCCGGTGCTGCAATATTCAAATATAAAATGTCTCATTCAATTAAAAGTGATTAAACAGGCCCCCCCCCCACACACTTTTAATATTACCATACACCCTAACAGCCGGGCGGGCGGCAGCATAACTCCCTGATGTCACGTGCCTGCGCCGCCTACTTTATGAATCAAGCAGGCGGCGCAGGCACGTGACGTCAGTGAGTGACGCGCTGGCCGCCCGGCCTGCCTGCGTTGTACAGAAGCTGTTAGGGTGTACAGTAATATTAGGAGTGAGGGGGCATGTGTAATAACTTTTAATTGAATCAGACATTTTATATTTGTATACTGGAGCGGTGGGGGGGGATCTGTGGATGACAGTTTTATGGGGGACATCTGTGGATGGCACTGTTAAGGGGTGGGGGGGTCTGTGGAAGGCACTGTTATGGGGTGGGGGGTCTGTGATGGCACATATATAACAGTGCCACCCGCAGATCCCCCTCCATAACAGTGCCACCCGCAGATCCCCCTCCATAACAGTGCCACCCGCAGATCCCCCTCCATAACAGTGCCACCCGCAGATCCCCCTCCATAACAGTGCCACCCGCAGATCCCCCTCCATAACAGTGCCACCCGCAGATCCCCCTCCATAACATTGCCACCCGCAGATCCCCCTCCATAACAGTGCCACCCGCAGATCCCCCTCCATAACAGTGCCACCCGCAGATACCCCATCATAACAGTGCCACCCGCAGATCCCCCTCCATAACAGTGGCACCCGCAGATCCCCCTCCATAACAGTGGCACCCGCAGATCCCCCTCCATAACAGTGGCACCCGCAGATCCCCCTCCATAACAGTGGCACCCGCAGATCCCCCTCCATAACAGTGGCACCCGCAGATCCCCCTCCATAACAGTGGCACCCGCAGATCCCCCTCCATAACAGTGGCACCCGCAGATCCCCCTCCATAACAGTGCCATCCACAGATCCCCCTCCATAACAGTGCCATCCACAGATCCCCCTCCACAACAGTGCCATCCACAGATCCCCCTCCACAACAGTGCCATCCCACAGATCCCCCTCCATAACAGTGCCATCCACAGATCCCCCTCCATAACAGTGCCATCCACAGATCCCCCCCAATAACAGTGTCCGTCACAGATCCCCCCCATAACAGTGCGTCATCCACAGATCCCCCCCATAACAGTGCGTCATCCACAGATCCCCCCCCATAACAGTGCGTCATCCACAGATCCCCCCCATAACAGTGCGTCATCCACAGATCCCCCATAAGGCCTCATGCACACGACCGTTGTTGTGTTCCGTTCCGCAAAATGGGGTTCCATTGTTCCGTGATCCGTTTCCGTTTTTGTTTCCGTGTGTCTTCATTTATTTTTGGAGGATCACCAGACATGAAGGAAAGTAAAAAAAAAAAAAAGTCAAGTTTGCCATGCAAATGATAGGGAAAAAACTGACGCGGACATGCGGATGACAATCTTGTGTGCCTCCGCGTTTTTTCACGGTCCCATTGACTTGAATGGATCCGCAAACCGTTTTCCGTGGAAAAAATAGGACAGGTTATATTTTTTTGACGGACTGGAACCAGGGATCACGGACGCGGATGACAAACGGTGCATTAGCCGAGTTTTCAACAAACCCATTGAAAGTCAATGGGTCCGCAGAAAATCACGAAAGCGGAACAACGGACACAGAATAAAACAACGGTCGTGTATGAGGCCTAACAGTGCGTCATCCACAGATCCCCCATAACAGTGCGCCATCCCCAGATCCCCCCCCATAACAGTGCCATCCCCAGATCCCCCCCCATAACAGTGTCCTTCACAGATCCCCCCCCATAACAGTGTCCTTCACAGATCCCCAGTAATAGTGCCATCCACAGACCACCATTAGTTCCAAACCCACCAAAAGCACACCTTTTTGGTTCAAAAAATTTTTTTTCTTATTTTCCTCCCCAAAAACCTAGGTGCGTCTTATGGGCCGGTGCATCTTATAGGGCGAAAAATACGGTATATCAGTACTAGAGTGTTATAAGAGGAGCGGCTGATATCAGTCACATGTGATGTAATGTCTCTGGAGGTTATATCAGTGCTGGAGCGTTATAAGAGGAGCGGCTGATATCAGTCACATGTGATGTAATGTCTCTGGAGGTTATATCAGTACTAGAGCGTTATAAGAGGAGCGGCTGATATCAGTCACATGTGATGTAATGTCTCTGGAGGTTATATCAGTACTAGAGCGTTATAAGAGGAGCGGCTGATATCAGTCACATATGACTGTGGATAGGTCATCAGTATCTGATTGGTGGGGGTCTGATACCCGGGACTAGGGATCGACCGATATTGATTTTTTTAGAGCTGATAACCTGTGAACTTTCAGGCCGATAGCCGATAATTTATACCAATATTTTGTGCATTTTCATTTTTGAAAAAAAATAAAAAAGTTCCTACACAAATCTGTTGTTAAACGAAGAGATGCCATTATATATCTAAGATTAAATATTTATACTTAATATTTTGGTGTTTTTTTTTATTTAATAACTATTTCCCCCTTAGGGGCTAGAACCTGCATCCCTTGTCCTATTCACCCTAATAGAGCTCTATCAGGGTGAATAGGACGTCACACTCTCCCTGCTGCCCTGTGCATAGTACACATGGCAGCAGGGAGCTGACTATGGCAGCCAGGGCGTCAGTAGCGTCCTGGCCGCCATGGTAACCGATCAGAGCCCCGCAATTACACTGCTTGGGCTCTGATCAGAAGCTGCCACTGCCACCAATGAAGATAACTTGCCTATTATCAAATATAGCGACACCTGACCTCTATGAGGGGTAGCTGCGATCCGCAACAGTTAACCCCTCAGGTGCAGCTATATGATTCACCCGCCTCCTATATTTGAATTAATAACTGAGTTAGCATCATTGGTGGCGCAATAGCCACAGCCCCTCCCCTCCTCCTCCCCTCTTGCCTCTCACTGGTGTGCTGCTGAGGGAACATTGATCGCGTTGATAGCAGTGCGATCCATGTTCGCGATTCGTTATCGGCATATCAGCAAGGTTAGATGCTGATACCGATAACTTTGAAAATCCTGAATATCGGCCGATAATATCGGTAAATCCGATAATCGGTCGATCCCTACCTGGGACCACTGCCGATCAGCTGTTTGACAAGGCACCGGGGCTCCTGTGAGCTCTGTGCCCTTCTCTGTGATTTTTCTGGGCCATGTGACGTCACGTTCATTGATCAAGTGGCCTAGGAGCAGCTCAGCCCCATAGAAGTGAAAGGGGCTGAACATGATACCAAGCACAGCCGCTATACAATGTACGGCGCTGAGCTTGGTGAGCTGTGAGGAGGCCGGGGCACTACTGCCAGCACTTCAATAAACTTATCCTTTTGAATATGCAGGAAACATTTCCTTCACTTTGGATATTGTTTAGGCTGGGGGACTGGGTGGTTCATCTAGGACATGGAATGTCCACGTGTGACTGCTGTCCAAACTACTGTAAATAACAGATACAGTTATCAACTAAATGAGTTGCTTAACCACTTAAGGACCACAGGTTTATACCCCCCTAAAGACCAGGCCCTTTTTTACAATTCTGCACTACACTTTCACCGTTTATTGCTCGGTCATGCAACTTACCACCCAAATGAATTTTACCTCCTTTTCTTCTCACTAATAGAGCTTTCATTTGGTGGTATTTCATTGCTGCTGACATTTTTACTTTTTTTGTTATTAATCGAAATTTAACGATTTTTTTGCAAAAAAATGACATTTTTCACTTTCAGTTGTAAAATTTTGCAAAAAAAACGAGATCCATATAGAAATTTTGTTCTAAATTTATAGTTCTACATGTCTTTGATAAAAAAAAATGTTTGGGTAAAAAAAAAATGGTTTGGGTAAAAGTTATAGCGTTTACAAACTATGGTACAAAAATGTGAATTTCCGCTTTTTGAAGCAGCTCTGACTTTCTGAGCACCTGTCATGTTTCCTGAGGTTCTACAATGCCCAGACAGTACAAACACCCCACAAATGACCCCATTTCGGAAAGTACACACCCTAAGGTATTCGCTGATGGGCATAGTGAGTTCATAGAACTTTTTATTTTTTGTCACAAGTTAGCGGAAAATGTTTTTTTTTTTTTTTTTTTTTCTTACAAAGTCTCATATTCCACTAACTTGTGACAAAAAATAAAAACTTCTATGAACTCACTATGCCCATCACGAAATACCTTGGGGTCTCTTCTTTCCAAAATGGGGTCACTTGTGGGGTAGTTATACTGCCCTGGCATTCTAGGGGCCCAAATGTGTGGTAAGGAGTTTGAAATCAAATTCTGTAAAAAATGAACTGTGAAATCCGAAAGGTGCTCTTTGGAATATGGGCCCCTTTGCCCACCTAGGCTGCAAAAAGTGTCACACATCTGGTATCTCTGTATTCAGGAGAAGTTGAGGAATGTGTTTTGGGGTGTCTTTTTACATATACCCATGCTGGGTGAGATAAATATCTTGGTCAAATGCCAACTTTGTATAAAAAAAATGGGAAAAGTTGTCTTTTGCCAAGATATTTCTCTCACCCAGCATGGGTATATGTAAAATGACACCCCAAAACACATTCCCCAACTTCTCCTGAGTACGGCGATACCAGATGTGTGACACTTTTTTGCAGCCTAGGTGGGCAAAGGGGCCCATATTCCAAAGAGCACCTTTCGGATTTCACAGGTCATTTTTTACAGAATTTGATTTCAAACTCCTTACCACACATTCGGGCCCCTAGAATGCCAGGGCAGTATAACTACCCCACAAGTGACCCCATTTTGGAAAGAAGAGACCCCAAGGTATTTCGTGAGGGGCATGGCAGTTCCTAGAATTTTTTATTTTTTGTCACAAGTTAGTGGAAAATGATGATTATTTTATTTTTTATTTTTTTCATACAAAGTCTCATATTCCACTAACTTGTGACAAAAAATAAAAACTTCCATGAACTCACTATGCCCATCAGCGAATACCTTGGGGTCTCTTCTTTCCAAAATGGGGTCACTTGTGGGGTAGTTATACTGCCCTGGCATTCTAGGGGCCCGAATGTGTGGTAAGGAGTTTGAAATCAAATTCTGTAAAAAATGACCTGTGAAATCCGAAAGGTGCTCTTTGGAATATGGGCCTCTTTGCCCACCTAGGCTGCAAAAAAGTGTCACACATCTGGTATCGCCGTACTCAGGAGAAGTTGAGGAATGTGTTTTGGGGTGTCTTTTTACATATACCCATGCTGGGTGAGATAAATATCTTGGTCAAATGCCAACTTTGTATAAAAAAATGGGAAAAGTTGTCTTTTGCCAAGATATTTCTCTCACCCAGCAGGGGTATATGTAAAATGACACCTCAAAACACATTCCCCACCTTCTCCTGAGTACGGGGATACCAGATGTGTGACACTTTTTTGCAGCCTAGGTGGGCAAAGGGGCCCATATTCCAAAGAGCACCTTTCGGATTTCACAGGTCATTTTTTACAGAATTTGATTTCAAACTCCTTACCACACATTCGGGCCCCTAGAATGCCAGGGCAGTATAACTACCCCACAAGTGACCCCATTTTGGAAAGAAGAGACCCCAAGGTATTTCGTGATGGGCATAGTGAGTTCATGGAAGGTTTTATTTTTTGTCACAAGTTAGTGGAATATGAGACTTTGTATGAAAAAAAAAAAAAAAAAAAAAATCAGCATTTTCCACTAACTTGGGACAAAAAATAAAAAATTCTAGGAACTCGCCATGCCCCTCACGGAATACCTTAGGGTGTCTTCTTTCCAAAATGGGGTCACTTGTGGGGTAGTTATACTGCCCTGGCATTTTCCAGGGGCCCTAATGTGTGGTAAGTAGGTAAATGACCTGTGAAATCCTAAAGGTGCTCTTTGGAATATGGGCCCCTTTGCCCACCTAGGCTGCAAAAAAGTGTCACACATGTGGTATCGCCGTATTCAGGAGAAGTTGGGGAATGTGTTTTGGGGTGTCATTTTACATATACCCTTGCTGGGTGAGAGAAATATCTTGGCAAAAGACAACTTTTCCCATTTTTTTATACAAAGTTGGCATTTGACCAAGATATTTCTCTCACCCAGCATGGGTATATGTAAAATGACACCCCAAAACACATTCCCCAACTTCTCCTGAGTACGGCGATACCAGATGTGTGACACTTTTTTGAAGCCTAGATGCGCAAAGGTGCCCAAATTCCTTTTAGGAGGGCATTTTTAGACATATGGATACCAGACTTCTTCTCACGCTTTGGGGCCCCTAGAATGCCAGGGCAGTATAAATACCCCACATGTGACCCCATTTTGGAAAGAAGACACCCCAAGGTATTCAATGAGGGGCATGGCGAGTTCATAGAAATTAATTTTTTTTTGGCACAAGTTAGCGGAAATTGATATTTTTATTTTTTTTCTCACAAAGTCTCCCGTTCCGCTAACTTGGGACAAAAAATTTCAATCTTTCATGGACTCAATATGCCCCTCACGGAATACCTGGGGGTGTCTTCTTTCCGAAATGGGGTCACATGTGGGGTATTTATACTGCCCTGGCATTCTAGGGGCCCTAAAGCGTGAGAAGAAGTCTGGAATATAAATGTCTAAAAAATTTTACGCCTTTGGTTTCCGTGAGGGGTATGGTGAGTTCATGTGAGATTTTATTTTTTGACACAAGTTAGTGGAATATGAGACTTTGTAAGAAAAAAAAAATAATAATTCCGCTAACTTGGGCCAAAAAAATGTCTGAATGGAGCCTTACAGAGGGGTGATAAATGACAGGGGGGTGATAAATGACAGGGGGGTGATCAATGACAGGGGGGTGATCAATGACAGGGGGGTGATCAATGACAGGGGGGGTGATCAATGACAGGGGGGTGATCAGGGAGTCTATATGGGGTGATCACCACAGTCATTGATCATGCCCCTGTAAGGCTTCATTCAGACGTCCGGATGCGTTTTGCGGATCCGATCCATCTATCAGTGCATCCGTAAAAATCATGCGGACATCTGAATGGAGCTTTACAGGGGGGGTAATCAATGACAGGGGGGTGATCAGGGAGTCTATATGGGGTGATCACCACAGTCATTGATCATGCCCCTGTAAGGCTTCATTCAGACGTCCGGATGCGTTTTGCGGATCCGATCCATCTATCAGTGGATCCGTAAAAATCATGCGGACGTCTGAATGGAGCTTTACAGGGGGGTAATCAATGACAGGGGGGTGATCAGGGAGTCTATATGGGGTGATCACCACAGTCATTGATCACGCCCCTGTAAGGCTTCATTCAGACGTCCGGATGCGTTTTGCGGATCCGATCCATCTATCAGTGGATCCGTAAAAATCATGCGGACGTCTGAATGGAGCTTTACAGGGGGGTAATCAATGACAGGGGGGTGATCAGGGAGTCTATATGGGGTGATCACCACAGTCATTGATCACGCCCCTGTAAGGCTTCATTCAGACGTCCGGATGCGTTTTGCGGATCCGATCCATCTATCAGTGCATCCGTAAAAATCATATGGACATCTGAATGCAGCCTTACAGGGGGGTGATCAATGACAGGGGGGTGATCAGGGAGTCTATATGGGGTGATCACCACAGTCATTGATCACGCCCCTGTAAGGCTTCATTCAGACGTCCGGATGCGTTTTGCGGATCCGATCCATCTATCAGTGCATCCGTAAAAATCATGCGGACATCTGAATGGAGCTTTACAGGGGGGTGATCAGGGAGTCTATATGGGGTGATCACCACAGTCATTGATCATGCCCCTGTAAGGCTTCATTCAGACGTCCGGATGCGTTTTGCGGATCCGATCCATCTATCAGTGGATCCGTAAAAATCATGCGGACGTCTGAATGGAGCTTTACAGGGGGGTAATCAATGACAGGGGGGTAATCAATGACAGGGGGTGATCAGGGAGTCTATATGGGGTGATCAGGGGCTAATAAGGGGTTAATAAGTGACGGGGGGGGGGTGTAGTGTAGTGTAGTGGTGCTTGGTGCTACTTTACTGAGCTACCTGTGTCCTCTGGTGGTCGATCCAAACAAAGGGGACCACCAGAGGACCAGGTAGCAGGTATATTAGACGCCGTTATCAAAACAGCGTCTAATATACCTGTTAGGGGTTAAAAAAAAACACATCTCCAGCCTGCCAGCGAACGATCGCCGCTGGCAGGCTGGAGATCAACTCTCTTACCTTCCGTTCCTGTGAGCGCGCGCGCCTGTGTGCGCGCGTTCACAGGAAATCTCGGATCACGCGAGATGACGCCTATTGGCGTTAGTGTGACCTGGGAGCGCCGCAGAAATGACGCCTTTCGGCGTTAGCGTGACGGTAAGTGGTTTAAAGGGAGTCTGTCATCACAGTTTCACCTTTTTAACCCTTCCCATAGCTTTTGAGCAGCATTACAGTTGATAAAAACGTTACCTTTATAAGCAATCGTGGACTTATAAAACTGGCAAAAATCATCTTAGTAGGATATGCAAATGAGGGCTCGCAAGTGCCCAGGGGCGGCGTCAACCTCGTAGGTGCCCAGGCAGCTCTGCCTTATCGTCGCTTCCCCCCGCTATCCTTTCCCTCTGCCCGCCCATCTTCTTACTTCTTCTTTCGCCGAGATCCCGCGCCTGCGCACTGAGTCCATCGGCCGGCGCATTCCATTCCTGGTATGGCATCACAGTAATTAATGCGCATGCGCCGGCTAACGGACTCAGTGCGCAGGATCTCGGCGAAAGAAGAAGTAAGAAGATGGGCTGGCAGAGGGAAAGACTGGGCGGGGGGAAGCGACGATAAGGCAGAGCTGCCTGGGCAACTACGAGGTTGACGCGGCCCCTGGGCACTTGCGAGCCCTCATTTGCACATCCTACTAAGATGATTTTTGCCAGTTTTATAAGTCCACGATTGCTTATAAAGGTAACGTTTTTATCAACTGTAATGCTGCTAGAAAGCTATGGGAAGGGTTAAAAAGGTGAAACTGTGATGACAGACTCCCTTTAAAGAGAAACTATTTGATATAGTGCAGTGCACAATACTGTTCTGTTTAGCATACTGTTACTGTATTGTGTGCTAAAATGCATACATTCATGTGTGCGAGACTGAAAAATGAACAAGTTATATCTCCAGCTCTAGGGTGGGCCCCCAAAATCAATTCCACTGGTGGGCCCTAGGCACCCCAGTCCGACACTGCTCACCCGGCTTAGTGGTGCTGGAGGTGTGTATGTAGTAAGGTTGTTTTCTCATGGTCAGGGCCCTAACCCGACGGAATTTCAGATGGGGGTTTATGAAGAAGGAAGGAGCGCTTCTGTATTCATGGAGGAAAGAGCTGGGCAGGTATAAGACATTTTCCTTTATTGATATGATGATGCATTTCTGGGCCGTGCAGGCCCTTTCTTCCGATTACAAGGGAATCAAAGTGGTTGGATTTAAAGGCTGGAGTTCTTCGAGAATATTTGCAGGATTACAGTGATTTAAAAACAGTGTGCATTTGGCGGCGGGGGCAGTACATTATAAAATGGAATTCATCAATATGAGTAAATAGGAATTGTTATAAAAGCTATCTGTCTATCCAGGGGTGTAGCTATAGGGGGTGCAGAGGTAACAGTCGCTACCGGTCCCAGGAGCCTGAGGGGCCCAAAGAACCTTGTGCCGTATAAGAAGAAAAAATTATAGAAAGTGCATGCAGCTCAGGCTGGAAGGAAGGGGTTAGGTCAAGAATTTCCCATTGGGGGTGGGGGTGTCATTTCAATTTTTGCCTCAGGCAGCACAAGGGCTATGTGCACCCCTTCCCCTGGCCACAAGACACTGAGGGAAGGGCAGTGGCGTTGCTAGGGCTGGTGTCACCCGGTGCGGTAGAAAATGGTGTCACCCCAACCTGCCCCGCAGCTCACCCGGTGTCACCCCAACCTGCCAAACGCAGCTCACCTGGTCCTGGTTCTGTCTGCAGCAGCTGTCTTCTCCTCTGTGTGGTCCTGATATCTTCGCTCTGCTTCAATCTGGTTTGAGGACTGTACTTTTCGCCCTATAAGATGCACATAGGTTTTAGAGGAGTATAATAAGAAACAATATTTTCCATTATACCTCAGGTCAGACCCCCATATCAGCCGTCAGCACCCCATCCATCATGCCCATGTCAGCCGTCAGCACCCCATCATGCCCATGTCAGCCCCCATCCATCATTACCCCCCATGTCAGCCATCTGCCCCCCATGTCAGCCATCATGCCCCCATGTCAGCCGTCAGCACCCCATCCATCATGCCCATGACAGCCGTCAGCCCCCATCCATCATGCCCCACCATGTCAGCCGTCATGCCCCTATGTCAGCCATCATGCCCTCATGTCCGCCGTCAGCACCCCATCATGCCCATGTCAGCCCCCCATCCATCATTACCCCCCATGTCAGCCATCAGCCCCCCATGTCAGCCATCATGCCCCCATGTCAGCCGTCAGCACCCCATCCATCATGCCCATGTCAGCCGTCAGCCCCCATCCATCATGCCCCCCATGTCAGCCATCATGACCTTATGTCAGCCGTCAGCACCCCATGTCAGCCGTCAGCCATCAGCCCCCCATGTCAGCCATCATGCCCCCATGTCAGCCGTCAGCACCCCATCCATCATGCCCATGTCAGCCGTCAGCCCCCATCCATCATGCCCCCCATGTCAGCCATCATGACCTTATGTCAGCCGTCAGCACCCCATGTCAGCAGTCAGCCATCAGCCCCCCATGTCAGCACCCCATCCATCATGCCCATGTCAGCCGTCAGCACCCATCCATCATTACTCCCATGTCAGCCATCAGCCCCCCATGTCAGCCATCATGCCCCCCATGACAGCCGTCAGCCCCCATCCATTATGCTCCCTAATGGGGGACAATGTTGGAGTCTGCACCATCAGGGGGGGGTGACATGATGAGGGACAATGTTGGAGTCGGTGGCACAGACATTTCTTCTTTTCCCCTCCAGGCTCCATGGCACAGACATGTTTGTACATTTTGTCCCCCATCTCCCCCTCTCTGTTACAATTACAATACATTTACAGTGTCAGTACCTGATATATCACTGGGGTCTGGCTGGAGTGGGGTCGGTCTGGTCCTGGCTCCAATCTCAGCTGGCTCTGCCTTAAGGTGTCTTCTCCAACAGTCGTGCCACTGTGTTCTTCTGCTGCCAGCCTGGAGGGGCAGCTTTTACAGGCCACAGCAGACAGAGGCAGAGCAGCTCCGCCTCCTCTCCTCCCTCCGCCGCGGCCCCACTGACAGTCAGTGACGCCTCCTTTGGCCTGAGCCGGCACACATGTAGGCAGGACAGCCGCAGGCCCGCTGCCGCTGCCCGCACTGTAAGTAAAATTTAAATAGTATGTAAGGCCCCCGGACTTACTGCCGAAGTGCAATTTAAATGTGTTACACAAGCATGTCAAACTCAAAGGCTAACATGGGCCAAAAAAACAAAATTTTAGTTTATGTGGGCCGCATCAAAAAAATAATTTTTTTTTACAATATAATGCAGACGGATCCGCTTTGAACGCAAGTGTGAAAGTAGCCTTAGGGGCGAGAACCTGGGATCTTTCATCCCTTGTCCTATTCAGCTCTATCAGGGTGAATAGGACTTCACACTGTCCCTGCTGCTCTGTGCCTTGTGCACACAGCATCAGGGATGTTACCATGGCAACCAGGGCTTCTGTAGCGTCCTGGCTGCCATGGTAACTGATCGGAGCCCCAGGCTTACACAGCTGGGGCTCCGATCAGAAGCTGCCACTGCACCACCAATGAGGGGGAGGGGAGAGTCCCTGTGGCCACTGCCACCAATGATTTTAATACTGGGGGGGGTTGAGAGGGGCTGGCGCACTGTGCCACCAATGATTTTAATGGATGGGGGGTTGAGGGGGGGGCACACTGCACCACCAATGATAAATTACCCCTTTATACAGGAGGCTGGTACTGGCAGATCAGCAGTTAACCCCTCAGGTGCGGCACCTAAGGGGTTAACTGCCTCTGATCGCAGCTCCCTGTCAGCGGCAGGGTGCCGGCATTGCGATTCTGCTGCCGGCACCCGCCTCCTGTATTGTGTTAAAGACTGACTTTCACTATCAGGCCACACAGAGCGGCGCCCAGCGATGTCTCAGCACTCACCATTAGTCCTGGGAGCCGCTCCGTTCGCCTGCAGTGCCCCATTACTGTCTCCTCTCCTGCTCCACATGCTGCTGATTACTATCGGAGCGATGGGAGGAGACATCAGCTTCACTAGTGGGCGTTCCTTCTTCCTGGCTGTAGCGCTATCCAATCGCAGCGCAGGGAGAAGGAACGCCCACTAGTGAAGCTGATGTCTCCTCCCATCGCTCCGATAGTAATCAGCAGCATGTGGAGCAGGAGAGGAGACAGTAATGGAGCACTGCAGGCGAACGGAGCGGCGCCCAGGACTAATGGTGAGTGCTGAGACATCGCTGGGCGCCGCTCTGTGTGGGAAATGGGAATAGTCCTATCATTGGTGGCTCAGTGCGCCCGCCCCTCCTCCGCCCCTCTCTCTTCATGGGTGGCGCAGTGCGCCCGCCCCTCCCCCCCCCTCTCTTCTCATTGGTGGCAGCGGCAGCAGCACAGGGGGGAGGGAGGACAGCTTCCTTCTCCCCGTGCTGCTGAGAGAACATGAGCGCGCCGATAGCAGCGCGCTCATGTTCAGAGATACTAGACTGCCGGGCCGCAAAGATATTCATTGCGGGCCGCATGTTTGACACCCATGGCAGCCAGACCTACCAAGGTGATTAATGAAATGATGTAAATCATTGAAATTGCACTTCGGCAGTAAGTCAGTCCGGGCCTCCGGCGGCCGGGTGACACCCCATCAGACTGGTGTCACCCGGTGCGGCCCGCACCCCCCGCACCCCCCTTGCAACGCCACTGGGGAAGGGGGCCCCAATCTGAACTCTTGCACCAGGGCCCTTGAGCCTTTAGGTACGCCCTTGTATCTATCTCTCTATCTATTGTCTAGAAAAAAAGAAAATGGCAGGCAGCACAACAGTAAATGAGTAAGATGGAGTGCCAGCGGCTGCAGAGGCGATCCACCAACATGACAATGTAGATAAATGGACTCCATGGCACTTCCAAAAAATAAAGGTGCCTTTATTCACCAAATAACAACGATGTTTCGGTCCACTCTATGGAACCTTTCTCAACAGCAAAATGGTGCTCCATACATTTTACCAATGATCCCCCAGGGCTGGCCAACCTGAGGCTCTCCAGCTGTTGCAAAACTACAACTCCCAGCATGCCCAGACAGCCTACAGCTATCAGTCTACAGCATGGCATGGTGGGAATTGTAGTTTTACAACAGCTGGAGAGCCGCAGGTTGGCCAGGCCTGCCCTATGGCATATCACTGTCCATGTTGTGGGACTATTTGTGTACTTCTAGTAAGTGTTTGCTGCCTGCAAATATGACCTGAAGGTTTTTCAGGTTCGCCTGCCATTAAAGTAAATAAGGCTCAGCGCGAATGACCGGTTCGCAAACATTTGATTGCGAACACGCGTTCGCGAATTGTCCCGGCCGATGTTCATCCATCACTAGTCATAATTAGTGACAGCTGTGGGGAATTTTCAACAAATCCGATTAACTGCATCAACCGAAAATTGTACAAAGGCAAACTTATAAAAAAAAATTAAAAAAATAAACTCGAAAAAAAATAATTAAAAATTGTGAACATTTTCCAATATTATAATATTTTCCCCATTGACTCCCATTGCATGGAACAGATTTAATCCATGGGTCATGCAAAAGAGATCATATTAAACAAAGGAACAAGCAGATAGCTGAAGTGATCTGCCGTGAATCCGCAGATGGTGCTGCAGGACAGACACCAGTTTTCGCGCTTCCTCTATGGGATCAGGTGTGATATAGAAGCTATAATTCCAACCTTGACAGGGTTTAATACTTGTCAACTGATCCGGTTATCTCTGCAGAGCCTCGTCCATCTCATCTCGTTAATGTCCCTTTGTAATTTCTTTAAACTTTTGTTTCATCATTTTTTTCTATATTATATCTTACTTTATATGATTATTTCCTTTTTCTGTTTTTTACATTGTTTTTACTGCATCTCATCATTTTCTACAGTGTAAATTCTCAGAACGATTTATCACAGTTTCTTTTTTTTTTTTTTTTCACGTCAAATTCATTTTCAACTGGTATGATCTCACCCGCCGTATTTATCAATTAGGACAATCTGTTCCATTTTAATATAGATGATTTTCCTCAATAAATCTGCTTCGTGGCTCCAGACTATGCTGATTAATGATCTCCCCTTTCACTTACAAACAGTAGATAAGGTTTTCAACAAGAAATAGGGTTCAGTGGCCAAGACATTGATTTGACAAACAAAAACAGAACAAAAAGCAAGAGAAAAGTGGAATTTATAAAAATAAATATTCATGTAAGAAGAGGATATAAATATATTGTCCAGCTGGTAAATTACTTTTTAAAGGGTCAGAATGTTATTAAAAAAATGCTCATCTTTCTTGACACAAGAACTGTGACTGCTTGGTCAGGCCTCTTTCACATGGGTGTGTGCGCCCCGTTGCCGTATTGCGGATCCGCAATACATGGGTGCTGTTCCGTGGGCATTCCGCATCACGGATGCGGACCCATTCACTTGAATGGGTCTGCAAATCCGGAGATGCGGAATGGTGGGGAACGGAAGCACGGAACAATACCCTAGGGAAGCACTACGGAGTGCTTCCGTGGGGTTTCGTCCCGTACTTCCGTTCCGCAAAAAGATAGAACATGTCCTATCTTTTTGCGGAACGGCCGGATCGCAGACCCATTCAAGTGAATGGGTCCGCGATCCGATGCGGCTGCCCCACGGACTGTGCTCGTGCATTGCGGCCCGCGTTTTGCGGGCCACAGCACGACCACGGGGCGCACGCACCCGTGTGAAAGAGGCCTCAATCACTGGCTTCAGTAGTGACCCATCTCAACAAGTGATTGGTTGATTGGTCATTTCCTGTCTAGAGGGTCCAGGATATAGAGACCAGCGGGGACCCAGGAAGCATCCGAACAGGAGCGGCAGGGGAACGGTGACTGACTATACATTTTTTGGTTTTCTGTGATTCTGACCCTTTTTTTTATTTACCAGTCAGGTAACCCATTTAAAGGGAATGTGGCATTAAAATATTTGTCTACCAGTTAAAATTAGATAACATTTAAGATAACTAACATATATCCTTTTTTTCTCATCTGTTTTTATTTTATTATTGCAGATTATAATGTTTTTATTTGCTGAACATGATTGTCTGAGCTGTTATTTTAGAACATTTAGAGATATGTTTTACTGCATCCGCCTTTCACTGCCGGCCCTGTGAGAGATCTGAGGAGATCAGATGGACTTGCTGCACGTGAGTCTATCTGACAGGTTCTAGGTGTTTCCTTTCAGTTTGTTGTTGTTGTGTGCGGGATCCCACCTCTCCACAGGTTCGGCTCGTTTGCTGGTTAGAGGCTCTATTTTAGTCTGTCTCTGACTTCTCACCGTGCGGTTGATATTTCCTTCTGGAGTTCCTGCTGGTTGGTTGTGGATCCCTTGTTCCTCGCTCTGTGTTGTTTGTGTCGGTCTATGTCTCAGGGAGATGCTGGCCCCTTCACTGTGGAAGGTACCGGCAGTCTTATTCCCCGTTCCCTAATCTAGGGTTTGCTACAATATTAGCAGGGTCTAGGTACGAGTGTATGTGTTCGTCCACTATCAAGGCTTGCACATACTGTCAGGAGTCAGGGAGAGACTCAGGGATTGCTAGGAGGTAACCATCTCTCCCTCACTAGTTTCTAGGCCTCGACTGTTATCCTATGCTGTCTGTTTATCTGGTGTACCTGTTATCCACATTACCCCATGACACCGCCATGAGCAATTGACACAATGGTCAGGAGGGGACTTCAGTGACTTCTATGGAAGAGTTTTCTAGGCATGCTCTGTTACCTGTGCAGAGGTCAGGAGGGAGTAGATAAGCTGTGATATCATATATGGGGGATGGTAGATCCTGTGTTATCTATATATAGCTGATATCTGTCACTCTAATCCTGGCTGTAATGATCAGCATATAACTGTAATAAAGTGATCTGCACAGACCAAGAAGTGGCTCTTATTATTAGGCTTAGTGACCAGTGCGAAAACTGCATTTTTTTTTATATATATATATACAGTACAGACCAAAAGTTTGGACACACCTTCTCATTCAAAGAGTTTTCTTTATTTTCATGACTATGAAAATTGTAGATTCACACTGAAGGCATCAAAACTATGAATTAACACATGTGGAATTATATACATAACAAACAAGTGTGAAACAACTGAAAATATGTCATATTCTAGGTTCTTCAAAGTAGCCACCTTTTGCTTTGATTACTGCTTTGCACACTCTTGGCATTCTCTTGATGAGCTTCAAGAGGTAGTCCCCTGAAATGGTTTTCACTTCACAGGTGTGCCTTGTCAGGTTTAATAAGTGGGATTTCTTGCCTTATAAATGGGGTTGGGACCATCAGTTGCGTTGAGGAGAAGTCAGGTGGATACACAGCTGATAGTCCTACTAAATAGACTGTTAAAATTTGTATTATGGCAAGAAAAAAGCAGCTAAGTAAATAAAAACGAGTGGCCATCATTACTTTAAGAAATGAAGGTCAGTCAGTCAGCTGAAAAATTGGGAAAACTTTGAAAGTAATGGCTATTTGACCATGAAGGAGAGTGATGGGGTGCTGCGCCAGATGACCTGGCCTCCACAGTCACCGGACCTGAACCCAATCGAGATGGTTTGGGGTGAGCTGGACCGCAGAGTGAAGGCAAAAGGGCCAACAAGTGCTAAGCATCTCTGGGAACTCCTTCAAGACTGTTGGAAGACCATTTCAGGGGACTACCTCTTGAAGCTCATCAAGAGAATACCAAGAGTGTGCAAAGCAGTAATCAAAGCAAAAGGTGGCTACTTTGAAGAACCTAGAATATGACATGTTTTCAGTTGTTTCACACATGTTTGTTATGTATATAATTCCACATGTGTTAATTCATAGTTTTATTTTCATTTTCTGATGACACAATGAGCATCAGATCATTATGTACCTTGCCTGCGGCCATCAAGAGGGCTTGAGTGGCCCCCTGGGCATCGGCCCACTGGGAAATTTCCCTGAAGGGTCTATGGCCAATCCGCCCCTGGTAGTAGGTGAGGATTTTTTTTTACCAAAGGCCTAAACTTCTGCATCCCCTATAGCTATGTCCTTACTTCAACAGTATATATACCGTCTCTTTAATTTGTTTTTGTGCATATGTCCTAGACTACAAATGACTGTGTCTACCTTAGGCAATCCATATTAACTGAACTATGTGCGTGCATGTTGATTCCTCTTTATTTTTTATCAGCGTGTGACAGTGTCACTCGAGTATCTGTCTGGCATTTTGCCGACGTGTATAAATAATTTCTTCATGGCACAGATGGTGCATATTCAGTAGGTTTCCTTGATTTGTGCGTCTCAAAATAATGTTATAAAATGCAAAAATTGCTGCTGGCATAAAGACATCATCCATCAATGAATTACTGAAGGAATGAATATCAATCTGGTAATTTTTTTTTTTATTGTTTTATTTCTATCTTCTCCTGAAACCTCATGGACAGGGCAAAGTCGTAGGCACTGAGCCTTCACAGAGGTACATGGAATCCATATGGTTCCGTACTATGTCATGTCAATGGGATGCCTGACGTAGCTGAGAGCTATCTCTGCTCCACCACTGCTCCATTCATTGAGGGGGACACAGGACCCTCTTTCTCATGATCAGGCACTTATCTCTTATTCTGTGGATAGAGGACAGCAAAGCTGACATAACTTGGGTTTCATGCACATGGCTTTATAACGGTTCAGCGCAACGTCTGAATTGCACAGCGCCACATTATAGACCCCATACTGTGTCTTCATACGCCTCTGATTTCACAGAGAGGCGCACATCATTGCATGCTGTAATAGGACACATAAAGTGGCACCACATGGCGGCACCATATGGTACCACACAGGTGGTGTGGCTCCATAGTACGGAACCATATGGATTCCATGTACCTCTGTGAAGGCTCAGTGCATGCGACTTTGCCCTGTCCACGAGGTTTCAGGAGAAGATAGAAATAAAACAATAAAAAAAAAAAAACATTTTCAGGTACCTGACCGTTCCACTGGTAAGTGAGCAGAATGCTTATGGGTAATTTTACATACATATACAGTAGCTGTAAGGCTGGAATCACACATTTAAAAAGACACTACAAAACAGCTTCAAACCTGCAGTTTTGGGAGCAATTTTGTTAAAAGTAAGGGTTATGTGCCTTAAAATATACCTGAACTAGGACATACTGTGTGTAACAAAGGCCCACCGGACACATGGACCCCTTGGGTTCTTACTTTATCCTGTGGCTAAAGCAAAGAGTGAAGTATATGAGATAATAATAATAATAATAAAATGTATTTATATAGCGCCACCATATTCCGCAGCGCTTTACAAATTCATAGGGTTCATGTACAAAACAAAAGTAACTGGCTAATATGCAACTGAAACACAAGGAGTTAGGGCCCTGATCGCAAGAGCTTACAATCTATGAGGAATTGGGGGTGACACATAAGGTAGTTGATTGTGATAAGTAGGATTTGAGCCATTATTGAACTGACAGGAGCGGTGCCGGCCGATCTGCTTCGGGTTTGGGACTACTAGAGGATCGAGTTTAGGCCAGAGGAGTTGGTGGGGGAAAGGTTAAGTCTGGGAAAAGTCATTTTAGGTAGCTTGATAAGCCTGGCTGAAAAGATGTGTTTTTAAGGCACGTTTGAAGGTGGAGAAGTTGTGAATTGACTTAGTATTCCGGGGCAGAGTATTCCAGAGAGTAGGTGCAGCTCGAGAAAAGTCTTGAAGACGGGAGTGAGAGGTACGAATTATGGAGGTTATTAATCTTAGGTCGCTAACAGAACGGAGAGCACGAGTAGGGTGGTATTGTGTGTTCTTCATCTTCAAAGGGATTTTCCAAGAGTAAAATAACGCTCAGGATAGGTCATCAATATCAGATTGGTGGGAGTCCTACACTTGGAGTGCCACGGTCTCTTTTTAGGCCAGTGATGTCATGTCCATTGGTGACATGGGCTTTTCGCAGCTCAGTTTTATTCAAATGAATGGACCTGCAATACCAAGAACAGCCACTATACAATGTACGGCGCTGTGCTTGGTAAACTGCGAGGAGGCTGCTGCACTCGTCCAAGCTCTGCGTCCATTTCAAACAGCTGATCAGTGAGAATGTTTAGAGTCTGACCCCTACCAATTGGATATTGATGGGCTATCCTGAGGACAGATCATCAATGTTGAACTCCTGGAAAATTGCTTTAACCACCGTAAGGAGGTATAGACTTTCCCACAGTATAGCACAGGTCTCAACTCCAACGCTGTCTCCGACTGATACGTAGCACGCCTGAAACCATCAAGTCGTAATACTAAGTCAGAAACTGTAGTCCGACAATGCACAGGTCAAGGCGGGCAGAGATAGGTTTGGGGCTGAGTGAATACCAAGAGAGATGAGAATAGAAACACCTTTACAGGGACCTTCACAAGGACCATATTGCTCAGACACAGAGCACCATGGGAATGATCACTATAAAGCCTGGGACACATTGGCTGAGGTCAGAGGCATTTAGCAAGTGCTGGCCTTTTAAGAGTCCGATTGACCCATGAGCAGAGGCTGGATAATGCAGGAGGAGAACAGAGACCAGGAGCAGGACACCGAGCACCCCTAAAGGTGACCTGGCAATATGGCCGGACTGGCGATAGGCCCTATAGGAAAATTTCCAGACGGGCCGATGCCCAGAGGGCCACCCAAGCCCTCCTCATGGCCATCATCCAGGTACGTAAATATCTGATGCTCTCACCATTAATTAATGCTAGGAGATCAGGAACTTATGCACATGGCCAATTCAAGAGCTGCCCTCCTGAATTCAACTGTATCACTGTCCTCAGGATGATGATACTGTTGAATATTTTGTGCTACACTGTGGTATTTGATTCTGCTGAGGCAGTATTTTGTGCTGAACTGTGGTATTGCACAGGCGACTGCCTACTGGTGTTGTCCCTGTCTACTTGTGGTGTCTCTGCCTACTTGTGTTGCCCTTGCCTACTTGTGTTGCCCCTGCCTACTTGTGTTGCCCCTGCCTACTTGTGTTGCCCCTGCCTACTTGTGTTGTCCCTGCCTACTTGTGTTGCCCTTGCCTACTTGTGTTGCCCCTGCCTACTTGTGTTGCCCCTGCCTACTTGTGGTGTCTCTGCCTACTTGTGGTGTCTCTGCCTACTTGTGTTGCCCCTGCCTACTTGTGTTGCCCCTGCCTACTTGTGTTGTCCCTGCCTACTTGTGTTGTCTCTGCCTACTTGTGTTGCCCCTGCCTACTTGTGTTGCCCCTGCCTACTTGTGGTGTCTCTGCCTACTTGTGGTGTCTCTGCCTACTTGTGTTGCCCCTGCCTACTTGTGTTGCCCCTGCCTACTTGTGTTGTCCCTGCCTACTTGTGTTGTCTCTGCCTACTTGTGTTGCCCCTGCCTACTTGTGTTGCCCCTGCCTACTTGTGTTGTCTCTGCCTACTTGTGTTGTCTCTGCCTACTTGTGTTGCCCCTGCCTACTTGTGTTGTCTCTGCCTATTTGTGTTTGAGCACTTTCTGTCAATTTGAACCCCCCCCTTACAACACGGGGTCCCTTTTAGTTTTTTCCAGTGCCACTTTCATTTCCCAGTCCGTCCATAGTTGGCAAGTTGTTTGGTGGTGTTTTAGACAACATGCCATCTATTGTGTAGAGAAAATCGTCTTCTCCCACCAAACAAACAAAAGAAAAGCTGAAAAACCCACAAAAAGCTCTTGTGAATGCTGCATGTAAATCCAGCCTAAAATCTGTATGTCTACTTTATAGTAAAAAAAATATATAGGATCTAAAATTACAGGGAATTTGGAAGATATCGGAAATCACCAGGAGACGAATTCTTCCATAACCTCATGTTTCAACCTACATAAAGAAGTCCAGCGTGTTAAAATCACCTGAGTGGATCCCGTGCGGTACACAATAGGACACCTGGGAGACATGTCACATTACATCGAGGGGAACGTGTTTGCACTAAGAAACTGTTTGAAGGTTTTGTCCATGAAGTACTCGGCCTGTTTACCTGAGATTGTTTGCTCCGTCACATTTTTATTATTTTTGGATACGTCATGTTTTTGATCTTTATTTAGCTTGTGTCTTTGTGACAAAAAGTGCATCAAAGCTAAAACGGGATTCAATGGTGACAGCCGGTTTCAGTGGCTGTCTAGCCTAACATAGGAGCCGCTTTGCCTACATTTATAGTGAATGCCGTTAGCAACAATTTGCTAATATACTTTAATTATTGGGAATGATCCCCTTGGCTGCTCGAGCAAAAAAGTCATGTAAGTGCACATCAAGGTCTACAGTCTGAGTAGCAATGGTTTATGACCGTCTACAGTGATGGGCTGCCTACTATGGACTGCTGTGATAGCCCTGTAGTAGGGATTGGTTTTTTAAGTCAATTAGACAAGTCATAAAAGTGTGAACTACTTAAAAGCAGCTGGGATATAATTAGAGAGGAAACTCGATGAGCACGTATTCACAGTAGGGGGAAGCTGAAATGCATCGGTGGCTGAAATGCAACATGCCTGTTTCTTATCTCCCGGATCTGTTGGAAGGCCCCCATACATATCACTATGTCTTTGGAGTGTGGGAGGAAACCCACGCAAACATGGGGAGAACATACAAACTCCATGCAGATGTTGTCCTTGGTTGGATTCAAACCTAGGACCTCAGCGCTGCAAGTCACCAGTGCTAACCACTGAGCCACCGTGCTGCCTCTCTAACGTTCTGGCTCTCCCATACACATGTATGCTTGGCGGGTGTTCCCAGTGGATAGAGGGGAGTAAGCTGCTGCTGGACATTTCTGATAGCAGTTTATTTCCTCTGAGAACAAAAGGATCGGGGCATTGAAATTAAGTATGCCCGATCCATTTTTCCACTGACATTATCTGTCAGGGGACAGTCGGCACAGCCCTACAAACATAAGACAGTGGACCAGTTCCTCCAAAATCGACAAGTTCAGACAAATATTCTCTTAAGTTGATGAGAATGGAAATTGTGGAGACCTCTATTTAGGGCACAACTGATTTTAGGGGTGCACATACCATATAGTCAGCATCTGAGGTTGTATTGGGGACTATGGAGAGGACCGGTTCCCTCCTTTAATGGGTTGTACAGTATATGAAAAACTTGCCTTGTTTCTTTCAAAAGTAACTCACATCGGTCCATGAGTTGAGTCCGGTATTAAAGTTTAGCCGCTCTGAAGTGAATATGGCTGAGCTACGATACCAGACACAACCCATGGAGAGCTATGCCGCAGGTTTTGAAAGAAAGCAGCCAAGTTTTTATAGTCTATGGTAACCCCGATTTAAAAAAATGCTGGTTCTTTGGGGCAGGCTAAAACACTGTAGTCTCCATACCAAAATCCTCTATATCTCAGCTTCCTGGACTCTTATGAGTATGATATGGGGTGTTCTAGCTGCTGCTATTTTATGTTTTTTTGCTGATCCTTTTTTGTTCTTCTCCGGAATGCGTGACCCCTGAGTCCAAGTCTGGCCATCTCAATAGACATTGTTGTAGGATCCTGATGAGATTGATAGACCCAGGACCTTCCAATGAACATCTCACGTCAATGACCATCATTCCACGCTCATTCAGTAGACCTCAATGTTTTTGTCAATGTCAGGTTATCCTCTTAATGATTGTTCAGCCCACAATTATCTCCACCACCTGAACACTTTAAATAGTGGACTGAAAAGGATATGGGCCCCAGACATTCAAGGTCATGGGCCCCTTAGCACCTAATATAACCATGATGCACTTTTGTTTGGGTAAGTAAATTGCACTTGCAGGTTCACTTTGAGGAATTGAACATGGGCCCTTAGACACGGGCCCTTAGACATTGTCCTAATCCCTGAATTGTTAATTTGAGTTGTTGGGATGACCATGTAGATGAATCTAACAGTTTTTGTTCATTTTTCCATCTTATTTGCCTCCTCATCATAGTCGTTTCACATGTAAGGTCTAAAACATAATTTCTGGATTTGGAATAATTTTGGTGACCACAGTCCTTGTAGTATTGGCCAAAGGAACACACTGGAGGTTCCTCCTGTGTCTCCGTAGGGTTGGGCACCACTAGACCACAAGCCGCAGTTGAGCAAGCTTCCTGAGGTCAGGAATGACAGCATTGTTTCTGCCCTTCTCTATTTACCTGTCAGTCTTAACTCGACAGCGGGCACAAATTTCAGCTTGTGGTTCTCCAACTGACTTTTCTTTGTGGTTTTTGAAACCAGAAGTGGTGCAATCTGTTTTGATGCAAATAAAAATGTAGTCTTTCACTACAGGTCTGTGGTGAATTATTCTACAGAGAAAGGGAGGGGGAAGAGGGTTTGGTGGATTTACAGTTCTCACAAGGAAATTAATTACAAGGGAATTTGAAAAAAAAAAATGCAATTGTGAACAATTTATTTTAATCTTATTATTTACTTTTGGGTTTATTTATTTATTTGTTACATAAAAAGTTAGAGAGTTTAGGATTGTACAGGATTTTTTAGAAAAACTTAGCTGTGTCCATGTCTGGTACAGACATGGGGGTAGAGCTGCAATACCACTTACAACCTGTGGGCAGATGTGGTGCTGTTTTTGGAGGAAAGCATATGTTTTTCTAATCTTATACAAACCCCTTTAGAGCTGCAGGGGCACACTTTGAAAATATAATAATATAAAGATGATTGAGTGAATGGCGTTTAGAGACGTATCTATCTAACTACTGGGATTCAATTTCCAGTGTGTTGCTGACTAATTGCTGCTATTTTTTTTTTATTGCAAGATTTGCTTTCTTTGATATGGCAGCTTGTAAAGCTTCAAGATCAGATCTCGCTTTTCGAAATGCTCTAGCATGCCTCCACCATGAAGGGCTTATGAAACTTAGGGGCAGGGCACCACTCCTAGTTGGTCCCCTTTCCCTTTCTAATGACCTCCTCAGGGGCGTAGCTATAGGGGGTGCAGAGGTAGCAGTCGCTACCGGCCCCAGGAGCCTGAGGGGCCCAAGCACCCTTGTGCCGCCTAAGAAAACTCCAGTATTACAGAAAGTGCATGCTGGTCAAGTTACACCTCTGGCTGGAGGGAAGGGGTTAGGTCAATAATTTGGCATGGGGATGGGGGTGCCGTTTCAATTTTTGCCTCAGGCAGCATAAGGGCTACATGCTCCCCTGCCCCTGGCCACAAAGCACTGAGGTAAGGGGGGCCCAAGATGAACTCTTGCACCAGGGCCCATGAGCCTTTAGCTACGCCTCTGGGCCTCCTCCAAGGGGGTGAAGAACTGGACCCAGAGTGCAATGCGAAAAGCAAAAGGGCTCTTATTGGGCACCATATTGGGTAGCTCATTTGATCTTTGCCATTTGATTGTGATCTAAAACCATGACCAGCACCAACGCAGCAGATTGGTTGATGGAGAGTGAGGGCCCTCTGGATGACCATGATGCTGGTGGGATCTATGGGACCTGTCAGATGCAGGGATGTAACTATAGGGGTGCAGAGGCAGTAGATGCACTTAGGCCTCGTAGGGTACCTAGCCTAAAGGCCCCTCTGTCGCATAACAAGACTCCAGTATACTGTATATGCTAGTATTATAAATAGTCATGGATTTTGCATTGGGCCCAGGAGCTTCAAGGCATGCCTCGGGGAAGATAAATCATCATTCATTGGCTTTTTGGAACCTTTCCAAACATTTTCCTGTGACTCCTCCTGCTGTCCACTGGAATAAACTTATTTTGCATTCAAGAAAGAGGGGAAATAAATGAAGGCAATTTGGAGAAGGTAGAAAAGAAGGTGAGAGGACAAAGGGAGAAAGAAGGAATTGTGAAGAGAGACAGAGCTGGGGGGATGGGCTCCACATCTGTAGGAGGGAGAAGAGATTGACAAAAGCTCCTATTGTTCCTCTGTCAGACTTCAAGCTTCTCGTACAATAGACTTTGGAGGTTTTTGTCTTGAAGCGCGTATTCTTGAAGTGGTACAATTATGAAATATATTGCTGTGCTACCTGCCCATCATAAGTGCCTTGTCATGTATCCTGCCTGCGCTCCAGTTCCTGCCTTCTTCATGCCACTGCTGCTTTTTTGTATTATCTGTCTCCTTTCTGTCTTCCTCATTCCTGTACTATCTTGTCTCTTGCCTGCCTCCCTTGTACCCAGCCTCGCTTCTCTACTGCTTGCCTCCTTTATGGCTGCCCTACCTTTTCTTCTGCCTGCCCCTCTGATCCCAGTCCATACTTGTCTCCTGTCTACCTATTATGCCAGTCCATGCTTTTCTCCGGCCTGTCTTTTATCATGCCAGTCCATACTTGCATTCTGTCTGCCCCCATTGTGCCAGTCCATACTTATCTCCTGCTTTCCTTATTCCAGTCCATGCTTGTCTCCTGCAAACCTCTCTCATGCCAGTCTATGCTCATCTCCTGCCTGCTTTCCTCATGCGTGTTTCCTGCCTGTCTTTTCTTATGCCAGTCCATACTTGCATTCTGTCTGCCCCCTTTGTGCCAGTCGATACTCTCCTGCCTTATTCTCTCATGCCAGTCCATGCTTGTCTCCTGTAAACCTCTCTCATGCCAGTCTATGCTCATCTCCTGCCTGCTTTCCTCATGCCAGTCCATGTTTGTCTTCTGCATGCCTCTCACATGCCAGTCCATGTTTGTCTTCTGCATGCCTTTCTCATGCTGCCAGTCCATGCTTGCCTCCTGCCTGTCTCCATCTTGCCAGTCCTACCTTTGCTCTTGCCTACTTGTCCCTTACTGTCCCTTCTCGTCTCTTTGGTCCCTCCTCATGCCAAAGCCTTCTGTTATGTTTGGACCTTCTTGACTTATTATGGCTGTACATGGGGGGCCTGGAAGCTGTTACTTCCATGTTGGACCCCAATACATTGTTTCTGCACCCGTGGTTGCTGTACTCTTTGCCACAATAATGTATAAATAAATTCCGGACTGTAGTTTATTTGTTTTCTTCAACGAAGAAGTCATATCTTCCTCCTGGACTGAAACGCGTCAGGTTTACTGTCTTGGCCAACTTCATACATACACAAGTTCTGTTGCTCTTTGCTGTGACACAAGAGGTGATGAGCAGAACTGTCAGGACATAAGTTCATTTGGCAACACCTCATGTTTACAGTAATGAACCGATGAAAAGGCAGATGGGCACACGGCTCCAGCGAGAAGCTTTCTGGGGCTCTGCCATGCTGGGTGAGCCAGATTTATTTGCCCAGCAGATCAGGAAATCTGGATTAATAACGTCCCCTGGCATTATATGTGTAGTGTTCAAAGGCGGGATGTTGAAAACCTCAATCTTCATAGCCCATCAATCACCATGACAAGTCCCATGTAGCAGAGGAAGGCGCCATTGACTACCTGGTTACAACATCGTTCACTTTTCTCCTGTGCTACATACATAAAACAGCTCGGTGTCATATCCAAGGTTATCCCAAAAGTTCTGACTGTGGAGCATTAAGCAGTTTATAAGGAGCAGCTAATATAAGCCGTACATGTGGCTGTGAGATCAAGGAGTGGTCCTGGGCCAGGGATTTCTCCGGACCCCCCAATCCTTCCATGTTTTATTTTATAGTAATCTGAACTATAAGACTTCTCTAAATCAGTCAGGACGCTGTGGTCTGGACCATGTGGAAATGGGGTGTGGAGAGCGTCTCCTGTGTACAGCCCAGCCGCAAATGACACAATACAGAGTACTACTACTCCTACTACTACTACTACGCTCTCCATAAGTAGCTCTAGTATCCCCCTAATACTACTCCTACTACTGTTACTACTACTCTGCTCTCCACAAGGAGATCTAGTATCCCCCAAATACTACTCCTCCTACTGTTACTACTACTCCGCTCTCCACAAGGAGATCTAGTATTCCCCAAATACTACTCCTACTACTACTGTTACTACTTCTGTTACTGCTGCTACTATCAGTATTGTTACTACTGCTTCTCCTACTTATACTACTACTACTACTATTTAAACTACAATTACTATTATTACTACTACTATTATTTATACTACTATTATTACTACTACCATTTATACCGCTAATCTTACTATCATTACCACTATATATACTACTACCATTATTACTACTACTATTTATTCTGCTACTATTTCTGTTACTACTGCTACTATCAGTATTATTACTCCTCCTCCTCCTATTATTAATTATTATTTCTACTGCCAGTTCTATTACTACTTCTCCTTCTCCTCCAAGTATTAATTTTTATTGGTACTACCAATACTATTACAACTTCTCTTCTTAATACTACTACTAGTAATTAATATTACTACTACAATACAATTACTAGTGCTCCTACTACTACATTTACTACTACTACCACCACCAATACTATTACTCCTCCTCCTCCTCCTACTATTAATTTTATTACTACTATCAATACTATTACTACTGCTCTTCCTCCTACTTCTGTTAATATTATGACTACCAACACTATTGCTTCTGTTTCGAGCCCATAATTGCTGTGTAGATGTACCCCAAATGTGCAACTGGGTGTTACCAGTTGAGGGCGTGCCCCTGCACAGTCTGACACTATCCAATCAGTGCTGCCTGTATCAGACTGTGCAGGGACACGCCCCCCCCCCCCCCCCCCCCCAAACTGGAAACATCAGGTTTTACTTTTATTCACAAGGTTAAATAGTAATAATAATGGAACAGACATGTCAGGAGAGATGACAGGTCCTCTTTAAACCCAGACCCTGGATGGGAAAAAAGGGAGAGTATGGAGGAGACAAAAATGGACGCCCCCTGAGGAACATTAAGAGGATCTGATTGCATTTCTTGAAAATATAATATTGACCAGAGGTGGATGAAGCTAAAGAATTGGCTCATAGTCTGTATTGTGGGTGATTTTTTTTATTCCTTAGCTGTAGTGTCCCTTTAAGACATCTTGGACCCTGTTTGAAAACCCTTATGGGCAATGAAGGATCCTGGCAAGTAGCTCGCCCATCAATCTGTTTCCAAAGTGAGCTGAAAAGAGAGCTCTATTGTGTGCAACGAAGGAGGCGAGCTGAGCCTGTAGTGGCCTTTATAAGCCTCTCACACACAATATGACCGAGGGAACCTTTACGAATAATACCCGGCGATGATGTCAACCTTGGGAGTCACAGAACATCTTTTGTCAACAGGTCTCCTTGGCGATCAGACAGTGGAGGAGCAGACTGGAATCTTCAGTTCCAAAGGATCCTTGGAGAGTAGGTGGACGGCATACTAATCGTAACCTTACCGGGCCAACAATGATGTCCATTGACATTTGGGAGGATCTTTGTGTAAAAAACTCTAAGAGAAAGAAAAACGAAGAAAGATTTACCAGGCAAAAAGTTGTAAGGCCACCAACATCTCTTTGTGTCATCATCATCTACAATTAAGAAAAATCCCGCTACAGGGGCGTAAGATAGCAATATGGCGGTATAACATGATTAAACTCGGAGGTTGGAAACATCTATTTTGTGTCCGCCTGCCCCTCTCCCGCCCTAGGACAAACCGGGGTGCTTCTTCTTGGGTAGGAAAAACGATGGCGGTTTTATTAAAGGAATTGTCAAAGATGAATTGCCGTTATGAAAAGTTCTGTAACTTTGTAATACATTTTTGGTCAGATTTCTCATGAGGGAATTTGTTTGAAGTCAAACGAGGCAACATTGGCGGAATTTGGCACAATTTTATCAAATGTCATGCAATTTGGTGCATATTAAAGAGAACACTTACCAGAGGTGTTACTCCAGTTTTCATGCCACCCCCTGAGGCTGAGCCGTTTTTTTTAAGCAAAAACATTTAGGCTACATGCACACGACCGTATGTGTTTTGCGGTCTGCAAATTGCGGATCCGCAAAAAAAACGGATGACGTTCCGTATGGCATCTGTTTTTTTTTGCGGATCCGTTTTTTTTGCGGAACCATTGTAATAATGCCTATCCTTGTCCGCAAACTAGAAAAAAATAGGACATGCACTACGGACGGACATACTGATGCGGACAGCACACGGTGTGCTGTCCGTGTTTTTTGCGGACCCATTGGAATGAATGGGTCCGCATCTTATCCGCAAAAAAAACCGGATCGGACACGGAAACAAAATACGGCCATGTGCATGAGGCCTTAGTCTGGGTTCACAGGTGATTAGCTGTGGATTTTTATGCAGCAAATCTACAGCGTTGCACAGTACCGACAAAGTGAATGCGTTTTATCAATTCTCAGTCACACGTGGCAGGAAAGATTCCGCAGCAGAGACTGACCTGTGGTGCGGAATCTAAAATCTGCAGCGTGTCAATTTATACAGTGGATTTCATTGCTTATTTCACCAATTCCAATGCAAAGAATGCGTCTAATCTGTAGCTTTTCTGCAAAAATACTTGAGGTGACATTAAGGCCCCTTTCACACAAGCGAGTTTTCCGTACAGGTGCAATGCATGAATTGAATGATTGCACTGAATCCTGACCCATTCATTTCTATGGGTCTGTGCACATGAGCGTTGTTTTTCATGCATCATCTCAGCGTGAAAATCGCAGCATGTTCTATATTCTGAGTTTTCCACGCAGCCCTGGTCCCTTAGAAATGAATCGGACTTCGGTGAACAGATGCAAAGCCATTTTTACTGAGGGTTGCTAGGAGATGTTGATTGTAAATCTTCAGGTTTTTTCCACATGCGTGAAAAACGCATCAAAACTGATAGCATTCACGTGAAAAAAAAAATAATAACCACTGAATGCAATCGCAGACGTTTTTTTCCTGAACAGATCCGGACACAATCCGTATTGTTCATGTGAAAGGGGCCTAAAAGTCACTTTTGATAAAAGTGCCTGGGTAACAACTACTTCTTTCACACTCACTTTTCTAAGGCTACTTTCACACCTGCGTTCGGGTGTCCGCTCGTGAGCTCCGTTTGAAGGGGCTCAACAAGCGGCCCCGAATGCATCCGTCCAGCCCTAATGCACTCTGAGTGGACGTGGATCCGCTCAGAATGCATCAGTCTGGCAGCGTTCAGCCTCCGCTCCGCTCAGCAAGCTGACCCCTAAACGCTGCTTGCAGCGTTCGGGTGTCCGCCTGGCCGTGCGGAGGCAAGCGGATCCGGCTAGACTTACAATGTAAGTCAATGGGGACGGATCCGTTTGAAGATGACACTATATGGCTCAATCTTCAAACGGATCCGTCCCCCATTGACTTTCAATGTAAAGTCTGGACGGATCCGTCTGAAGCTACTTTCAGACTTAGAATTTTTTTCAAACTATAATGCAGACGGATCCGTTCTGAACGGATCCAAACGTCTGCATTATAGGAGCGGATCCGTCTGTGCAGACATCAGAAGGACCCGCTTTGAACGGCAGTGTGAAAGTAGCCTAAGGGTACTTCCACACTAGCGGCAAGGAACTCTCGCAGCCTGCCTGAGTTCCTTGCCGCTAGTGTGAAACTAGCCTAAGTGACAAAATCACAAAAAGTCCCACATTTTTGTGCAAAAAATGGTGTCTACCAAAATTTGCAATTTTGTTCATACCAGTCTTCCGGCGCAATGCGTATTGTAAGAAATTCCCTCCTTTTTGCTTCAATTCTTCACTATTTTTCTAAATCTAAAGAGTTTTTATTTATTTATCTTTTACACTCGGGGACTGAGAACCTGTATGAATTTTGCTACAGTTGTATCAAGTCAAAGCATTCCACTTACCTCATCTCCAGAGAGATACTTTTGACCTGCACTGATACATTGTAACAAAGGTACTACTATAGTGTTTAGCTCACACAATACATAATGGACAGCGGCATAACTATAGGGGTTGCATTTGTCGCGGTTGCTACCTGGCCCCTAAGCCAAATGGCCCCACAGGCCCCCCTCACAAAACTAACGCTGTTTTGCTCTCCCCCTGTCCCATCCCCGCGATCCATGATGCAACATGGTGAGCAGCAATCTCTTGTACACCCATACCTATAGCACAGGCTTCCACCAATCTGCTGTGTCTATGTGCTGGACAGAGGATCGGGAGTCCGAAAACCGGACTGTCTGGCCCAAAACCAGACAACTACGAACGGCACCAGGAGCTCACTGCCATGTTGTCTTCTGACACTGCTGACCATTTGCACCTGGGCCCATGAGCCTTTTTACTGCTCCCCTAATCATGAACCTCATTTATCAAAAATGTCTAATGGGAGAACTGGCCTTGTCCTGATATTATCAAGTTATTGGAAGCCAGTTCAAAAGACTGGATGAGACGAGTGACAACCGGGCCCCGAGCAGTGACCTTATTAGTTGTCACCCAGCTTTCCCACAATGCGGATTTGAATCTCAATTTTTGCTGCAGTCCTCATGCTGCTAATGCCACCATAGTGCCAGTGTGCAGAGTGGGTCACGGCATGCTGCTCCTACGGGTTTGGCTACACGGTGACGTGTCATGCGACTCAAAAATATGTGCAACTTTTGTGCTGTCGGCATAGGTAGGTTTAGAGTAGGAACTACCTGACTGAGATCACCTTGGCGAGGGTAGGTGGGCACGGATATGCTTTGATCAAAATATATTGGCTAAGAGTCTCGGATTTTATTATATCAGAATGAGGGCTTAGTCCACATATAATGCTTGCATCTATTGTGTTAGTGCATTATTATTTGTTTTCTGTGATTTTATTTTTCATTATTGACAAAGGTTACATTAAATGTCATGGAACAAAGTAGCCAAATCCTAATGGGCCACTAAACCTATAGTAGTGCTGTCAAAGCTATGTATGTCACTGTCTGCGGAGGCTCTTTGCACTGGACATTCAGCGGTGACCATGAGGGGAAGGGGAGGATTTTTTCTCATGAAGAACACTACATCAGCCTCTCGCCATCTTAAAAGGCTGATAACAGCAAACAATAGACTGCGCAGGAAGAAGAGAAAAGATGTAGCAGCAGGTGACTGCCCCTTTAAGACAGGGTCAGGTCAGTACTCCGTAGGGCGGTAAAAGCATGGCTATGATAACATGATGTTGTGTCACCCAATAATTCTGTACCGTGAAGTCATTGTTTTGAGGTCAGAGGTCAGCTGTAAGGAAATAATGATATTTTTGGTTTACTTTCCCACATTACAACCTGCATCTCCATCCAAAAACGTAAAACCGGTGCTTTTGCAACGCCAAAATATAATGATTAAAATCTTGTGTCCTGGTGAAGATTTGGCCGATGGTATGAAGACATTCTTGTCACGGTTACATTCCTAGACGGGGCCTGAGCTCCGCTCTCTGATAATGCTGCCAAGAGGAGAGGCCTGCAGTCCACGGCCTAATAAATCCCATCTGAGGGAGTTGCTGGGCAGTGCTCAATGAGATCATGTTAAAATCCTAGAAGGCTCCTTATACGAGGATCGTCTTATTATATCGCAGTAACATTCACCCAGGGAATCCTCTATAAGTCCATAGTCATAAATTGCAAATTCAATTCTCTCTTTTGTTTAACGTTTTGGGGGTGGGATCCAGCATATAGAACGAAAACATTTTTATTCCGAATTTGGCTGGAAAAGGACAATAAATGAAGTGCTTTATGATCTAAAACAACTGGATGTAATAAGGGCGAGTGCATTATATGGATATATGTGTTAAAGATGTAGTTTTTATGTATTGATGTGTTTAATGAGAGGCAGAGGATTTATTTATTTTACTTTCTTAGGTTTTATTGTTCTAAGCTATAATGCAAAAGTTTAATTAAAGGGGTCATCTACTTTTTCATTTGGGGTCCATATGGGGCTCTCAACATGAGCTGATTGCTTACTCGAGAATGGCTGCTCATGTGCTGCTATGCTTATGCTCATTTTCCCAACAGTGCCCCCGATGGATAGATAGAGTATAACAAGACACTTATGGCTGAGTTTCTTGTCTTTTAAACTTCTAGCCACGTTCCTAAGTATCCAACAATTAAAAAGCTGTCTGTTTTTAAGTGCCCTTTTTGGGTATGTTTGGGGTCCCAGAGTGGAGAAAGGCTACAAAGAGTGCCTCTCTCTGGATGAAGCCCCTGTGTAATGCTTCATTTCCCCTGTGGGAGTGCTGTAGGGTAATCAAACACTTGCTTCTGTGATCCCCAGGAGAATACAGCTGATTGGAGGGGGTGTCGGCAGAGAGACACCCCTTGAATAGGTGAAGTCGGCCATACACCCTAGAGTTACATCGGGCGAACCTGCTAATTTTGGCAGGTCCCAACCAACCATCTAATGTGTGTCAGATGTTCAGCTGAAGATTGTTCAGTCGGGAAAAGAAAAGTTCTTTGAATTCTAACATGTCCAATCCTTTCTTCTCCTGGGAAATAAGTCTTGAGAATGGCTTACACCCCCTCCCCAATGAAAACAAATGCATGCCTGGCAAAACCAAGTGTGCATGTGTATGGGGAGTTTGTGAGGAACAGCTGTTAGCCAAAGGAGCTATTGAAAGAGTATGGCTAGCTCAATTGCTGGTGGACCCATCTAACATACAAACATTATCCAAAGTGAACAAATCCTTGAAAGGGTCACTAACTTTTCACAAAACTTTTCATATGTCAAAGAGACATATCAAAAGTTTGGTCTGAGCTCTGACACCCCCACCGATCCCTAGAACGAGTAGACAGAAGCATGGGCACATTGCACTCTGTCTCCTCAATGCATGAGACGGGCTACATAGAAATCTACGGGCCCATCTTGATTCTGTCCTCAGCAGTGAGGAGAGAAAGTGCAATATGTTTCTCTCCCCTCTATCTGGGGAACGGTAGGGGTCAAAAGTTTTGTAAAAAGTTAGTGACCCTTTAAGCTCTTGACTTCACTTTTCCTTTGAGCCTCTGCCCACTTATTTAAACATTCAGGGGGTCACTTATGCCACTTTTTTTTTATATCTGGCACAAATTCTGTAGAATCTGCGACTTCTTCCCCGCTCCCGCCAGGTCTAAAAAACTGTGGGAAGGCCGGTAGGCCTGTCTCATTCATCATTTTCAATGGCTGGTTTAGGCGTAGAACATGGTCTGAGTGTAAGACAGTAAATAAGCTAACATTTAGAATCAGCGGTGGATACGCCGAAGTTATGTAGAGACCAGCGCCTCTATATAACTTCGGCGATCCACCGCCAGTGCAAGGGTTTATTGGCGTCTAAAATGCCGGTCTTAATAAATGCGTCCCTCAATGTTTCTAAATTTTACACCAATTTCTGCCATGTTTTTATCCTGAAACAGCATAATTGTATAAAAAAAATCAGCGTATAACCAATAGATTGTAAAACAGATGGAACTTCCTGTGACTACTTCTGTACACATCTCTGCATGTACTCAAAGAGTGGTCACCAAAAGAAGTTCAAATGGTTGCTAGGGAGGCAAAACTAATGGAACCAACAAACTGTGGGGGAGGATGCAAAATAGAAAAATACATGGACTGTGCTATACTAAAACTGTGTAGTAAATTTTGGGGCACACAATGGAGAGTCGTCTTAAAGGACTCCACACGTGAATGAAAAATGAAACTTTTTTTTATTCGTATTCATATAGAATACTAAAGATCTGGCTTTCTAAAATGTTAGCGTGCTTCTGCTGACATGAGTGGATCCAGTCTGTATAGGACTAAACAGCGTGAGGAACCCAACATTCTAAGATGGACAACCCCTTTAATTTGAGCACTACCATTGATCTCACCATTTTCTTCCCATGTATTATTGGCTTGTGATCTGTATGGTGTTTATACTCCACTCATTTCAAGTCTGTGGCTGTTCTGTGTCATATCTCTCACCTCTGCATACGTGTAAAACGACTTGTCATTATCGAAACAAGCACAAGGCAAATACGAGGTCAACAAGTTGTTGTTGTCTAGACCTCACGGCTTTCAGTTTTAGTGGTTCCTAATAGAGGAAGCATGGGGTGAAATGTGTCGTCCCACCCACTTGTTCTCTTCTAATCTCGGAGACTCAGTTGCCAGGTTTCCTTTATATACACTTTTATTGCGGCCACACTCAGTAATCTTCTCAGAAACCATAACTTTTGCTGCTTCTAAGCCGATATGACATCGGGAAACATCAACCACAAGTGTGATGAATTAAGATTTACCATATAATGATCTGCCATTTTCCAAGCATACAAATTTCCTGATTCCTTTCACGCAGCCATAAAGTTGCCACCTTCATATTTCTCACTAAAGATGGAAATTTGGACTAAGCTTGCAGTAATTTCCCAGCCACTACATAGTAAATGGGCCTGTGCTCTGGCGTGCCGAAGCTCCTTCTATTGGCATGGAATATTTTAGTCCAGGAAAACCCCTTTTATATGAAATATGGTGGTCCCGATCCCCAAAATGAATAGAGTGGCAGGTTGAGCATGCACGCTGCTGCTTCTTTCACTCGCTGCCGGAAATATCGTGCAATGTACATGCTAGACCCGCTGATTTATTCATGTCGGTGAACAGGACACCCATCCTTGTGATCGTGCGAGACCTCACTGATCAGATACTTATCTCTTATCCTGTGGATAGGGGATAATTCTATATTGGGTGAAAACACCTTTAGGTCATGGAAAACTCTTTTTAAAGGGACTGACCCATGTGGGACATTAATGGCATATCACTAGTATATGCCACCAATGTCAGATAGGTGTCAGAATGGGGCCCCAGAAGTGAATAGAGAGCAGCCATATATGTGTGTCAACCTTCCATTCACCACCATTGGAGTTTCAGAAATAGCCGAGCGCTGGCTTGGCTATTTCTGGCAGTCCTACTGCATTTAATAGAGAGGTGGTTGCGCTTGCGCTGTTCACTCTTCATTCACTGCTTTGGGATTTTCAAATCTGACCGCACTCGCTCACCTATTTTCGAAGCTCCCATAGTGATGAATAGAGAGCACACCGCACATGTGTGGTGTGCTCTCCTTCATTTCGAGGGCCCTATTCTGGAGACAGCAGAGGTAGTACCATTGGTGGCATATCCTAGCAATGTCTCAGATTGGCTTTAAGTTCAGTGGGTACCATATAAATTTGTCTTTAGTACACTCCCCCTAGTGGTGACTATGGGCAGCCAGGATTTTATGATTTGACTCTGACAGTTTGAAGCAAACTAGGGGATTTGGAGCTCTGTACCAGAAAAAATTGAGTCCCAACCCCTACACATTAAACTATGAGTTTAGTCAGTACAAAACTTTTTAGAGTGGAAGGAAAACAGTAAGTATATATATAGTGATATATATCCTGTTCATTATCACTGTATTTACATGGCTCTGTGGAAAGGGTTAATGAGTACTGAGAGACTGTTAGGGCTTTGATGGAGAAGCTTGTAATTTTCCAAAGTTACCATAGGGTTTAAAGAAGACCATGCTTTGGAGGGAAAAACCCAGACTTGTTTACCACCAAAAGCAGACAGCCTGACCTTTTAAATGTCTGGTTTTAGCTATGTTGTTATGTCTGGAAACTTGTTTTTGTCTGTAAAACCTGCTGTGTCATTGCCATTGAGTATCATAGAAGCTCTAATGTAAGTCTATACAAGACTGGAGCTGAAACATTGTATCTGTTTGTGCTGAGTTTCTCCACTCTACCCTCCCACTAGAAGGTTCTAGTCTAGCAAAAACTGTATATAAGGAGAAGCAGTCAGTGCCCCTAGTGTGCTGCAGTTAGGGAACAGTACTTGGAGGGGAGAGTCATGCCAGCCTGCATGAGTGACCACAAGAAGACACTGAGATGGGGACGCTGAGCCGCAGACCATGGGTCATCAGCCCTGTGACCAAGGAGCCACTCGGACTACTGAACTACAGACCGTGGGCCCTTGACCAGGATGCCAGCTTACTGAGAGAGAGAGGGACAGCTAGCTCAGGCCTTTCCTCAGCATCAAACCCTTCATCTTACAGGGAGGAGACTGGAGAGACCAGCCCTATGCCTCACCTGTATTGTTTTGCACCTGAATACCTCCAGTAAAGAAGCACTCTGGTTTACTGCAGACCCTGACTCTCTGGACTTATTTCCCATTGGGGTGCACCACGCCTTACCATCCCTTCCGGAGAGCACCAACACGTGGTGACACCTCGACGGTGTTCGAAGGACCCAGCGTAGCGTTGGGGTCACCCCAAACCCGGCCACTGCACTATTTCCCTCTGGAATCTTTCTTGTCTTTGACGTTGAGCACTCAGCATCACTCTGCATACAATGGGGATCCCCTAACCACATGAGTAATTCAATGAAACAGACAGACGTATCTTCTACGAGGGAACAACAACCAGTTCTCGTTCATTCTCTATACTGGTGAAAAATGACAGTTATCATCCTACCTGTTTCCTGCACTGACTCACCAGTTTCTAACCAATATACGTAAGCGTGCAATGTATTTTAGCAGGAATTACCAATTCAAGGCATTTTCTGACAAAATGTAAAATAAAACAATGTCTAATTCACATTGTAGGATACATTGATCAACCCGGGAACAGAACACAGTTTATAAGGCAATTGCCTACAAGCAATTCCCTAGTATAGTTCCACTATTGTAGTTGCTGGATTTATGAACATGGCGGTGCTAGCTGCACACCTGGATACACTGTGACTTCCGCCATACAAATCTGGTCTGCTGGCTGCCATACTGTGAATATTCAATGCACTGTTTTTTAAAGGAATATTCCACTTTTGAACAACTTTTTCCCAGTTTATGAATCCTGTTATTTACTTATTTGAACTGACTATGAGCTATTTGTTCTTGCCTCCTCCACTCACTCTGAAAGTGAAGTTAAAGGGGTTTTCTGAGACCCAGTGGACCCACCTTAAAGGGGTTAGCCAAGATCTATAATGCCCCCCCTTATGTCCGGGCCCCTCACACAGGTTATACTTACCTCACTCCCCGGCATCCGCGCCGTGACCTGCTATTGGCTGCCCCCTCCGATGCTGGATGTTTTCATCCGTGCGACGAGGAAACGCAGTGGCGGCCGTGGCGGCATCAGAAGTGACGTGGATGGGAGCGAGGTAAGTACAACCTCTGTAATGGGACCCGGGCATATAGGTGGGGCATTATAGATCTTGGATAACCTCTTTAAAGAGCATCTGTCAGCATGATTAACCCTTTTTCTGTAGGGTCAATAGTTGCAGAGATATATAACTTTTTATATTTATGCAAATGACCTATTTGGAGCATCAAAGGGCAAATTACCATTACACCTATAGGCTCTGCTCTCTCTGAAACTGCTGCACCCTCTGCACTGAGATTGACAGGGCCTGGTGGGATCATGTTTACACTGCCTGGTCCTGTCAATCAGTGCAGAGGGCATGTCAGTTGCAGAGAATGCGGAGCCTCTAGGTGTAACGGCATGGCCCCCATTGATCCTAGAGGCTCATTTGCATGTATTACATGTATTGCATGTGAACATGGGACCAACACAGATGCCTTCAGCTGCCAAGCGCACATGCAACGCGTCAGACAGTGTCATAGATACAAAACTGCTGACAGATGCCCTTGGCCGAGTGTGCATGTATTCTGAATGAAGAGAGGGCTCCTCTGGCTGTGGCTTATCTCCCTGAGAAAAAAAAAAGATTGTCAATGTTCCAAATGTCTAATCCTTCTCTCCCCTGAATCTGCCATCAGGGTAGAGTGAGAAGACACCCGTACACATTATTCAGCTGGTGCCCCTTGAATTTGGCAGGGTTGGCCCACATTAGCTCAATGTGCATGGCCAGCTTAAGGCTATGTTCACACTAGCGCTGTGGCTTCCTTTCATAACAGGAGGCAAAGCACTCTGCAATGGTTACAATGGATACAAGTGGCCCCCAGTGGTCCCATCAGGTTCTGGTGTGGTGTCCATTCTATTGATGGAAAAATAGCACTGCATGAAGCGCTAATTCTCCCATTACCCCCACAACGCACTGGCACACCAGCTTGACAAAGGATGAACGATCTAAGTCCAAAACGTTGCCGTTTTTCCGGGGTCTTGGCGCACCCTGAGGCCGATTACAAATGAAATCATCTAAAACCATTTAGAGGTAATGTATCTTTAAATCATCGCTTGCTCTCCTTATTTTGTCCATATTAACCAGCACATGTCACGAGCAGCATTTCTCGTGGCAGTAATTTATAGTGTTATGTGTCTGACGTCAGCGTCACATGTAGCGTGTCCTGCACGGAGCTCTGTGATGTCTGTTTTCGCTGTCTGCAGGCAATCTGCTCCCTCCACCCGTGACGGCTCTGCAGGTGACACGGGGCACTGAACGGTGACAGCGAGCTGCTGGCTATGGGGAGCGACATCAGACATTATAAATGATAGAAGCTGCCCCAGTAAGTCCTAAAAGCATATCCGTCTAATGACTGCGGTATCACTGTCACTCCCATAGGAGTCTGTGGAAGCTGTAATGGCAGCCTTATTTGTTATTATCAAACAGTTTTCAAAAAAAATATCTATGAAAGGGCCTGTATGTGCTCATTAGTCTTCATGCTCAAAGTTAAAAAGTCAGTGTCCAGCCTCTATTAAGTTATTTGGGCCTCTTATCATGGAGGTCAGAGGCAGGGATGGTGCAAGGATTTTTGCCAACACAAGCGAAGCTACATTTTGGCGTCCCCCCCCCCCCTCCTCACCACCACCACCAGAACTCGGTGGCGGTGATATAAAAAGGAGGGGGTGATGTAACATGGAGGGGGTGATGTGACATGGAGGAGGAGAAAGTGACATGGAGGGGGAGAAAAGTGACATGGAGGGGAAGAAAGTGACATGTAGGAGGAGAAAAGTGACATGGAGGGGGAGAAAAGTGACATGGAGGGGAAGAAAGTGACATGGAGGAGAAGAAAAGTGACATGGAGGGGAAGAAAGTGACATGGAGGGGGAGAAATGTGACATGGAGGGAGAGAAATGTGACATGGAGGGAGAGAAATGTGACATGGAGGGAGAGAAATGTGACATTTCTCCCCCCATGTTACATTTAACCCCCTCCATGTCACATTTCACCCCCTCAATGTCACATTTCTCCCCCTCAATGTCATATTTCACCCCCCCATGTCACATTTCTCCCCCTCCATGTCACATTTCACCCCCCCATGTCACATTTTTCCCCCTCCATGGCACATTTCCCCCACTAATGTCACCCCCCCCCTATTAATGTTGTGTAAAAAACATTATGCTCACCTGGCCCTGGTCCCGTCTGCAGCAGCTCCCTTTCTCCTCTGTGTGGTCCTGGTATCTTCTCTCTGGGCTCCCAACAAGTTTGAGGACCACACAGAGGAGAACAGCCTCGGGTGGGCGGCGTGCAAGTGATTTATAAAAAAAAATAAGTTTCATTTTTCCGCGCCCCCCCTTGGCTCGGCGTCTCTGCGCCCTAAAGGCAGCCGCTTGGTCTGCCTTATTATAGCGCGGGCCTGGTCAGAGGGTAGCTGTGATGGTAGCACTAGCTTCAACAACATTATGGGGCCTAGACAAACAAGTTCCCACGAGGTCCAGTTGAAGACACCTCAATCTGATGCTGACTTTATCATGTTTGGGGGTTTTGTAGAGGTTTGGGGGATGCTCATATCTATATAGTAGAGGGTAAGCCCTTCGTATCACCCCCTTTGGAGCATCCAGGGTACCTTAGACCACCATTGGTGGCTCTTGTGTCTGTTGACTATAAGAAAGGAGTAGTGAACATCACACCTGCTTCCTTTTACCTCCTGTCTCTAGCAATTCTGGAGGACCCTACTGGAGGACCTAATACTACTTCGGTTACTACTACTAATGCTGGTACTGCAACAGCTACTACTGTTACTATTACTACTACAGCTATTTCTACTACCGCTGCTACTACTACTACTACCGATACAACATCTTCTACTACTATTATTATTACTACTACTTCTACTACTACTTCTGTGCTGCTGCTACTACTACTACTAAAACTACTGCTACTACTACTGCTACGTCTTCTACTACTATTATTATTACTACTACTTCTACTACTACTTCTGTGCTGCTGCTGCTGCTACTACTACTACAACTACTGCTACTACTACTGCTACGTCTTCTACTACTACTATTATTATTACTACTACTTCTACTACTGCTGTGCTACTACTACTACTGATATGTCTTCTACTACTATTATTATTACTACTACTTCTACTACTACTACTGCTGTGCTGCTCCTACTACTACTACTAAAACAACTGCTACTACTACTACTACTACTACTACTACAGCTACTACTACAACTACTACTGATACGTCTTTTACTACTATTATTATTATTACTTCTACTTCTACTACTACTGCTGTGCAGCTACTACTACTACTAAAACTACTACTGCTACTACTACTACTGATAGGTCTTCTACTACTATTATTATTATTATTACTACTTCTACCACTACTGCTGTGCTGCTCCTATTACTACTAAAACTACTGCTACTACTACTACTAAAACTACTAGTACAACTATTATTACTACTTCTACTACTTCTGCTATGCTACTACTACTGCTACTACTACTACCACTACCACTACTACTACTGCTACTACTACTAATACTGGTACTACTACTACTATTATTACTACTACCTCTACTACTACTGCTGTGCTGCTGCTCCTACTACAACTATTACTACTACAGCTACTACTTATACTACTACTACTACAACTATTATTATTACTACTTCTACTGCTGCTACTACACTGCTACTACTACTTCTACTACTACTACTCAGTGGCGTCTCTAGCTTTCAAATTTTGGGGGGGCACACTGGGGGCCAGGACAAAAGTAGGGGGGGCAGCTATAACAATGATACATTTACACAAGTACGCTTAGAAATGCTGCAATACTTTACCCAATACCTAAAACCGCAACAGGGAAGAAAAGTCCAGCTGTCTGTGGATGACACTTTTATAGAGAGGGGAATCTCTGGATGACACTGCTATGGGGGGATCTGTGGATGCCACATACCGTATATAGTATCTTATGCTATATGTGTCATCCACAGATCCACCCCATGACAGTGTCATCCCCATTTCCCCCTCCATAACAGTGTCATCCACAGATCTCCCTCCCTATAACAGTGTCATCCACAGATCTCCCTCCCCGCCTCTCACAGGAGTGTACATATATAAAATAAACATATTTCACATGAACACTTACAGTTACTTGGCTTGGCCCTTGGGGATCTCGGACGCCCCTTCAACACTTGGCCGGGGGCTCGGCGGAGCTGATGTTGTGTTTTATCCTAATGAGAAAGATTTCATAATAAGGATTTGGAGAAGGGGCAGAGGGATAGCAGAGCAGAGAGAGGCTGGTGCTGCTACTAGGGGGTCATACCATGGGGGAGTAATAAAACCCACCATAATGCCCCCCAGTAGAAATAATATATAATGTGCAAAACATACCCCCTTATGCCCCCAGTTGAGCTAATGTCCCCCATAATGTGCCAGTATAAAATACCCCTATATAGTGCCCTAGTAAATGCCTCCATAGTGCTCCTCTCCCCCCTTCCTGCTAGTGCCCCCCATAATGTACCAGTATAAAATGCCCCATATATCATGCCCCAGTAGATGCCCTCAGTGTCCCCCATAATATGCAAGTATAAAATACCCCTTCTTAGTGCCCCCCGTAGATGACTCCATAGTACTCCTGTCTCCCCTTCTCCATAGTACCCACCATAATGTGTCCCAGTATAAAATTCTACTGTACAGAGCCCCCCATATAAAACACCCCTTTGTGGCCTCAGTAGATGCCCCTATAGTGCCCACCAATAATGTGCCAGTAATAAGTGCCCTCAATAACGTGCCACTGACAGTAACAAGAGCCCCCCAATGTGCCAGTAATAAGCCCCCATCACGTGCCAGTAACAAGAGCCCCCATCACGTGCCAGTAATAAGCCCCCCATCACGTGCCAGTAATAAGCCCCCCATCACGTGCCAGTAATAAGCCCCCATCACGTGCCAGTAATAAGCCCCCCAATGTGCCAGTAATAAGCCCCCCATCACGTACCAGTAATAAGCCCCCCATCACGTACCAGTAATAAGCCCCCCATCACGTGCCAGTAATAAGCCCCCCATCACGTGCCAGTAATAAGCCCCCCATCACGTGCCAGTAATAAGCCCCCCATTACGTGCTAGTAATAAGCCCCCCATTACGTGCCAGTAATAAGCCCCGCATTACGTGCCAGTATTAAGCCCCCCATGTGCCAGTATTAAGCCCCCCCATGTTCCAGTATTAAGCCCCCCCATCATGTGCCAGTATTAAGCCCCCCTATCATCATGTGCCAGTATTAAGTCCCCCCATCATCATGTGCCAGTATTAAGTCCCCCCATCATCATGTGCCAGTATTAAGTCCCCCCATCATCATGTGCCAGTATTAAGTCCCCCCCATCATCATGTGCCAGTATTAAGTCCCCCCCATCATCATGTGCCAGTATTAAGTCCCCCCATCATCATGTGCCAGTATTAAGTTCCCCCCATCATCATGTGCCAGTATTAAGTCCCCCCCATCATCATGTGCCAGTTTTAAGTCCCCCCCCATCATGTGCCAGTATTAAGTCCACCCCCATTGTAATAAGCCCCCCCAATGTGCCAGTAACACTATTGTAAAAAAAAAAACTAATAAAAAAAAAAACACTTATACTTACCTCAGTGTCAGCGATGCGATGCACACTCTTCCTGTGTCCCGCGCTATAAGGCTCAGGCGGCGCGATGACGTCATGGCCCCGCCTGCGCCGTCCTCTGATAGGCTGCCGGCCTAGTGCCTGCAGCCTATCAGAGGAAGGGGAAGGGACACGCCTCTCCCTCCCCTGCACCTCCGCTGGCACAGGCATGTCAGGCAGATTACAATGGAGATGAGCGCAATGGAAGCGCTCATCTCCCTGTGCCCGGCGGCGGCGGCAGCTCACTTAGGGGGGGGGGGGGCATTTTAGTTGGGGGGGCACAGCATGATGTAGGGGGGGCCGTGGCCCCCTCTGGTCCCCCCCTGGCGACGCCACTGCTACTACTACTACTACTACTACTATGGCTGCTACTACCACAACTAATGCTGGTACTACTATTACCACTACTACTACTTCTGTACTACTACAACCTATTGACCACTCACTCCTGGGGTGATTTACATTCTGTAAGAGTTTTGTATGACAATAGACCCTGCACAATGACTCCATGGAGCTCTTTACACACCAGGCAGATGGCCCTGTCCTTACAGGGTTATGTTCTCCATGTAGGCCGGAGACCATTACACAAGACTGTATTGTTTTCTAGTCATTTATGGTCACATTATTGAGCACAGTAAAGATGGCCATACACCTTGGCTATTGGCTGAATGATTCCTCCCGAGCCCCCCATACACATGTCGCTTAGTTTTGCCCAGTGTTGATCTATTTTCAATGGGGAGATGTGAATTTCAGCCAGGCATCGCCAGCAGTGGCTTGTCTACCATGGGACTAAAGATGGTCCTTAACCTGTTTAACTCTGCCTACTAGATAACAGCGGTATGGGTAAATGGTTCTTGCAGTTTCTACTCCCTGAGGTGAAAAGTGAAATAGCGCCAGCATTTTTAGCACCACATACCTCTTACATCCAGTGATGTCTCCTGTGATGTAGACATCCTCTTTCCTCATGTTCTCCATTGGAAGCAGATCACCATGATGACTTCTTTAGGCCAAATCTTGTCTCTGCAGAGTTTGCCACTCAGACATCTTAGATTCCTCACATTTCTATCATCCCTCCCCTTCTGGTGTCCCAACATTGTCATCCTGCTGCTACCCCCCAATACTGTGCCCGCTGTGTGCCTCAATATCCCCAAATACTATACTGTATTACAGTACCATATGATAGTCCACCCATAGTAATAGTGCTCCCAGACTGCTCCAATAGTAATAGTGTCCCCTACAGTACTATAATGCCGCCTGCAGTGCCTAGTATGTATAATACTCTCAATTTCCCTGTACTATAATGCCTCCCTATAATGCTAGTATGTATAATGCTCTCACCCCCAGTGCCCCTTGTAGTATAATTCACCCCTCTACTATAATGAACCCTGTGGTACAATGTGCCCTAGTAGTATAATTCCCCCTGTAATATAATGTGCCACTGCTGTAATAATGTGCGCCTATATACTGCACCTCATGTAGTAAAATGCACCCCTGTAGTCCCCCACTTAATATAAGTCCCCCTGTAGGTGTTTTATATATAATGCTCTCTCCCCGTAGTCCCCCAATTAGTATAATGCCCCCTGTAGTTTTGCATATAATGATGCCCTCCCCACAAGTACCCTTAGTAGTGCCTATATATATATATATATATATATATAAAGACACTAAATACTTACCTGTATCCTGCTCTATGCCACCCTCTGCCATGCAGGCCGCTTGCTGTGGCCTATGTTTCCAACCTCCATGCACAGGTGGTTGAGATGACGTCTCTGCCACCTCCTGTGCCAGGTTTCTCAGGTGTCCGTGACCACGTGATCATGCTGCCTAGTTGCCCGAGCTGAACGGTGGGGAACCATAGGCTCCTCGGCCCCGCCGTAAGATGCAGCCCTCTTAGAGGCAGTTGGGCCACCGCTCATGGCAGAATCGGCCCTCGGCGGCCCAAAATATTTACTAGGGACCAGCCTGCCCCTGGGTGGAGTTTACATTTCCTAATTTGGGCAATTTAAGTGCTGGTAAGTATGATTGAACATTTTGAAATCCAACGTGCCCAGATCTTCAAAGTCAGCACACCCTCATGCACATTAGATAGTTGGCCAGTGTCACCCAAATCAGTAGGTCCAATCAACTTTGCTCTTGGGTGTATGGGCACCTTTACATTAAGGTGGTGCCATTTATTCCAGTCAGGGCCTCCCCTGAGGCGACTGACTGTATAAAAGATAATACTACTATAATCTTCACCTTTATGATCAGTAATATCTGGGAATCTGCTGCATCCATCTTGCCATTATTCTATTATTCTCTATTGGTTGTCATTACAAAATTACATCCTGTATGGAGGTCGACAGTGTATTATATACTGCAGGTCCCACCTCTAAATATATACAGTTTTTAAAGAAATAAATGCGTGGAAAACATCAATAAGTTTCATTAATGGATGAGACAATATAAAACGTACAGGCAGAGTGTTATACAGTCCAACAGCAGCACAGAATATTTCAGGAGTATAAAAAGCAAAACCAAGTATCCAGGGCACCAGGCAAACCTGAGCACATGCCAGGGAAGGTTAAGGGAGAGCCCATTATGCTCCTGGCAAACACTGTCTGCAATCAACAAGCCAAGCATGGAATAAAGAGGTGACCTCCATACCAGGGGTGCACCTAGCCTATCTGCTGCCTGAGGAGAAACCTGAAACAGCGCCCCCCCAATGCCAATTTCTTAACCCCTTCCCTTCAGCCCATGGCCCTTTGGCTGCCCCCCCTACCTGGTGCTGCCTGAGGCGATCGCCTCACCTCGCCTCATTGGTGATGCACCCCTGCTCCATACTGCGGGTCACCCAATGGTCAAATACACCAGGCCTGCAAGTGGATCTTCCCTTCATCCATTGATGTCCTGGAGATTGCACCTTATTCCTGCATATGATTGCCTTTACTGGTCAGCAGCAGTCAGCAACCTATGGCTCTCCAACTGTAAATCAAACTACAACCCCAGCTTGTTTTAAAAGTGAAAAGATGTTAGGGTATGCTGGGAGTTGTTGTTGCACAACAGATGGTAAACCACAAGGTCCGGGTCAGTTTTGTTAACTCCCTTTACTCATTTGCTGGAGACCATATTCCTTAAAGCACTTTGGCTAATAAGTGCCTGATGTCATGAAACTGCGTAGAATGACCCCTCGCTTTTAAGAGTTAATTTAATGCATAAATTTGTCTGAAAAAAAGGAGAGGAAAAAACCAAGCACCCAAGCGGCCCCTCAGCGTCTGAACCCTGCATCAGTTGAGATGGCTGTGATACTAGGAGAAACTCAAAGCAAGTGGTAAACAAAGAGGGAAGACCACCCAGGGGGTCTCACTGTTCATTCCCACCACATATGTGGAAGGGGAAGGCATGTGCCAGGGTAGTGGATTATGGCGGTGCACTTCAGGAGGCAATTCTGATATGATCCGCACTTTACTATTAACCCTACACTTCATGTTGACAAAATACGACTGCAACATTGTAACAACCTGTCCATAAATGAAAGACCGGTACTATTCTATTGGCGCTATGTCTGGTACTATTCTATTGGCGCTATGTCTGGTACTATTCTATTGGCACTATGTCTGGTACTATTCTATTGGCACTATGTCCGATACTATTCTATTGGCACTATGTCTGGTACTATTCTATTGGCACTATGTCCGATACTATTCTATTGGCACTATATCTGGTACTATTCTATTGGCACTATGTCCGGTACTATTCTATTGGCACTATGTCCGATACTATTCTATTGGCACTATGTCTGGTACTATTCTATTGGCACTATGTCCGATACTATTCTATTGGCACTATGTCTGGTACTATTCTATTGGCGCTATGTCCGGTACTATTCTATTGGCATTATGTCCGGTACTATTCTATTGGCACTATGTCCGATACTATTCTATTGGCATTATGTCCGGTACTATTCTATTGGCACTATGTCCGATACTATTCTATTGGCACTATGTCCGGTACTATTCTATTGGCACTATGTCTGATACTATTCTATTGGCGCTATATCTGGTACTATTCTATTGGCACTATGTCCGGTACTATTCTATTGGCACTATGTCCGGTACTATTCTATTGGCGCTATGTCCGGTACTATTCTATTGGCACTATATCTGGTACTATTCTATTGGCACTATGTCCGATACTATTCTATTGGCACTATATCTGGTACTATTCTATTGGCACTATGTCCGATACTATTCTATTGGCACTATGTCCGGTACTATTCTATTGGCACTATGTCCGGTACTATTCTATTGGCACTATGTCCGGTACTATTCTATTGGCACTATGTCCGATACTATTCTATTGGCACTATATCTGGTACTATTCTATTGGCACTATATCTGGTACTATTCTATTGGCACTATGTCCGATACTATTCTATTGGCACTATGTCCGGTACTATTCTATTGGCACTATGTCCGGTACTATTTTATTGGCACTATGTCTGATACTATTCTATTGGCACTATGTCTGGTACTATTCTATTGGCACTATGTCTGATACTATTCTATTGGCGCTATGTCCGGTACTATTCTATTGGCACTATGTCCGGTACTATTTTATTGGCACTATGTCTGGTACTATTCTATTGGCACTATGTCTGGTACTATTCTATTGGCACTATGTCCGATACTATTCTATTGGCACTATGTCTGATACTATTCTATTGGCACTATGTCCGGTACTATTCTATTGGCACTATGTCCGATACTATTCTATTGGCACTATGTCTGGTACTATTCTATTGGCACTATGTCCGATACTATTCTATTGGCACTATGTCTGATACTATTCTATTGGCACTATATCTGGTACTATTCTATTGGCACTATATCTGGTACTATTCTATTGGCACTATGTCCGGTACTATTCTATTGGCACTATGTCCGATACTATTCTATTGGCGCTATGTCCGGTACTATTCTATTGGCACTATGTCCGGTACTATTCTATTGGCACTATGTCCGGTACTATTCTATTGGCGCTATGTCTGATACTATTCTATTGGCGCTATGTCTGATACTAATCTATTGGCACTATATCTGGTACTATTCTATTGGCACTATGTCTGGTACTATTCTATTGGCGCTATGTCCGGTACTATTCTATTGGCACTATGTCCGATACTATTCTATTGGCACTATGTCTGGTACTATTCTATTGGCGCTATGTCTGATACTATTCTATTGGCGCTATGTCTGATACTAATCTATTGGCACTATGTCCGGTACTATTTTATTGGCACTATATCTGGTACTATTCTATTGGCGCTATGTCTGATACTATTCTATTGGCACTATGTCCGGTACTATTTTATTGGCACTATATCTGATACTAATCTATTGGCACTATGTCCGGTACTATTTTATTGGCACTATGTCTGATACTATTCTATTGGCGCTATGTCTGATACTAATCTATTGGCACTATGTCCGGTACTATTTTATTGGCACTATGTCCGGTACTATTCTATTGGCACTATGTCCGGTACTATTCTATTGGCACTTTGTCTGGTACTATTCTATTGGCACTATATCTGGTACTATTCTATTGGCACTATGTCCGGTACTATTCTATTGGCGCTATGTCCGGTACTATTCTATTGGCACTATGTCCGGTACTATTCTATTAGCACTATATCTGGTACTATTCTATTGACACTATATCTGGTACTATTCTATTGGCACTATGTCTGGTACTATTCTATTGGCACTATGTCCGGTACTATTCTATTGGCACTATGTCTGGTACTATTCTATTGGCACTATGTCCGATACTATTCTATTGGCACTATGTCTGATACTATTCTATTGGCACTATGTCCGATACTATTCTATTGGCGCTATGTCTGGTACTATTCTATTGGCGCTATGTCCGGTACTATTCTATTGGTACTATGTCCGATACTATTCTATTGGCACTATGTCTGATACTAATCTATTGGCACTATGTCCGGTACTATTTTATTGGCACTATATCTGGTACTATTCTATTGGCACTATGTCTGGTACTATTCTATTGGCACTATGTCTGGTACTATTCTATTGGCACTATGTCTGGTACTATTCTATTGGCACTATGTCCGATACTATTCTATTGGCACTATGTCCGGTATTATTCTATTGGCACTATGTCCGATACTATTCTATTGGCACTATGTCCGGTACTATTCTATTGGCACTATGTCTGGTACTATTCTATTGGCACTATGTCTGGTACTATTCTATTGGCACTATGTCTGGTACTATTCTATTGGCACTATGTCCGATACTATTCTATTGGCACTATGTCCGGTATTATTCTATTGGCACTATGTCCGGTACTATTCTATTGGCACTATGTCCGATACTATTCTATTGGCACTATGTCCGGTATTATTCTATTGGCACTATGTCTGGTACTATTCTATTGGCACTATGTCCGATACTATTCTATTGGCACTATGTCTGATACTATTCTATTGGCGCTATGTCTGATACTATTCTATTGGCACTATGTCCGGTATTATTCTATTGGCACTATGTCCGATACTATTCTATTGGCACTATGTCTGATACTATTCTATTGGCACTATGTCCGGTATTATTCTATTGGCACTATGTCCGATACTATTCTATTGGCACTATGTCCGGTACTATTCTATTGGCACTATGTCTGGTACTATTCTATTGGCGCTATGTCCGGTATTATTCTATTGGCGCTATGTCTGGTACTATTCTATTGGCGCTATGTCCGGTATTATTCTATTGGCGCTATGTCCGGTATTATTCTATTGGCGCTATGTCTGGTACTATTCTATTGGCGCTATGTCTGATACTATTCTATTGGCACTATGTCTGATACTATTCTATTGGCACTATGTCCGGTACTATTCTATTGGCACTATGTCTGGTACTATTCTATTGGCGCTTTGTCTGGTACTATTCTATTGGCACTATGTCCGATACTATTCTATTGGCACTATGTCTGGTACTATTCTATTGGCGCTATGTCCGGTACTATTCTATTGGCGCTATGTCCGGTACTATTCTATTGGCACTATGTCCGGTACTATTCTATTGGCGCTATGTCCGGTACTATTCTATTGGCACTATGTCTGATACTATTCTATTGGCACCATACTATAATTTTATAGGAACTATGTCCGGTACTATATATTATCACACTATTAGTGCGCTATATGCCGGTCAGTGAAGATGTAGGCTCAGCATCATGGCCTTTGCAGGTGACCTGGCCCCGGGGAGAGGTAAGAGTAACTTTTGGAGTGAATATGTCAATCATTTACACATAGTGATTGTGGCCGTAGCTGGCTGGTTTGCTTCATGAGAATGACCCCCAGGCTACTCTCGGATTGTTATTCTATAAACCGCAGCTCTTTGATTTATTATTTGTTGGTGATTTCTCCCCGTTCTATGAATCTGATATGATGAGATGTGCATTCAGGGCATGTTTAATAATGGAACTAGGGGCAATGAATAATTCCGCCTTTGTTAGGAGAGGATTCTGTGGACTATTACAGAATTGTCATAATGGGGTAATATGCCCAGGAAGATGATAACAATCCTATCAGCCTGGAAGCAAAGCCCTCCTCTGGGGACGGCACGGAGATTAACACACAAAACACCTGCTAGTTCGCTTGTGAAATGGAAATCTGGTAAATTCATGTAATAGTAATCGGGTTAACCCTATAACTACCTGCAAAATGCATTAAGAAGAAGCCAAGATAAAGAATAACAGACGGCTGAGTGTTTCAATAGAGCGAGGGAGATAAGCGTGTGCCAGACACCTCTGTTGCTGCTTATCTTCAAGTGAAACAAAAGATTTGAACATAAAAATCCTCGCTACCCCAGACAGTAGCCCCTGGGTAAGGATCTGCCAGACTCAATACATTGTCAGCGAATTTTACTGAAATCAGTGGACATGCTACAACATGATGACATGATAATTTCACTAAAAGCAGGTCTGATCCTTCCCACCAAATCAGTGTCTCCACGAATTATCATACTGAATAGCATAGCAGCAATAATAAGTAACGTACGGTAAGTGCTAAAGCTGTTCATACGCTTGAGATAACTACACTGACAGCTCTCTCTCTCTCCCAGTCCTCCCATACGGCTGAGCATGTGTATGTAATGAATGCAGAGGACAAAGCCACTGCGATATACATGTTAGGGCTCGTTCACACTTCAGTTATTTGATCAGTTATTTCCATCAGTTATTGTGAGTAAAAACCAGTAGTGATGTATAATGGAAAGATCTGCACCTGTTCTGTGTTTTTGACCCACACCTGGCTTTATCTTACTGATGGCCGTTGGTCGGTCATGCAATATGCGGGCACCGGCCATGTGCATGGGCCCTAAGAAGGTCGTCTGAACTCACAAAAATCAGCAGGTTAAGCCAACATAAGCCTAACAGAGGTCATTTACTAAGACCGGCTTTTTACGCTGGGTTTTAGATTCCACCATAGGCTGAGGGAAGATTCAACCCTGTCCCTTGTCATAAATTAGGCACATCTACGGCAGTCTGTTCACCTGGCGTAAGAAACTAGTGCAGCCCCGTTTCCCTGACATGCCCCCGTTCCGCTCAACTGTCGAACATGGAGTAAAATTGGCTGTGCGACCAAATAAAGTTGCACGGCTGGGTTGCAACTTTTTTTTTAAGATTAAAAAAAGTCGCAAGTCCCTTGATAAACAACACCCATTGTGTGTGGCTAGCTTTAGACTGGAGAATTTGAGGAGGGGAAAAATAGAGAAACTGGTGACAAAAGTCTGCTGCAAAAGTGGAGGTAATGGAGGGTGCTGCAAAAGAGGGAGCGATAAAGGGTGCTGCAAAAGAGGGAGCGATAGAGGGTGCTGCAAAAGAGGGAGCGATAGAGGGTGCTGCAAAAGAGGGAGCGATAGAGGGTGCTGCAAAAGAGGGAGCGATAAAGGGTGCTCAAAACTGGAGGCAATAGAGCGTGTGCTGCAAAAAAGGGAGCAATGGACAGTGTGCTGCAAAAGATGGACCAGAAAAGTCTGTGCACCCCTGATAAAACTGAACATAACAGATATTTTTATTATTTGAGACAAAATTTGCATTGTCCTCAGTTGGATAAATCTTTTTGAACTCTTGAACCCCCACAGCCTGATCTATTTTTCCCATGGTCCTCGGCTGCCGTCCAAGCTAATGGTTATGAGAGACAATGGCTGACAGTGCAGCGCAATCTATTACCGCCTCTTATAAATGGATCTACATGATAAAACGCGCTTCTGGCAGTCATGCAGAATTGTTTTGACCCAGAAGTTATCAGGAAGCCACCCAGCATGCAAAATAATCCTCTGTCTTACACCACAGTATAAGTAGTGACTGGAGGAGAACTTCCTCGGGTGATGCTCCCTCCGCTCTATAACCGGCCCCCCAGCCTGCAACTTCTAAAGAAGAATATCTTTTCTGCTGTTTTTTCCTATTTCCTCTGCTACTTCCTTTAGATATTCGGGATGTCATTAATCTTGGACGACTCAGAGCTTTGTCAACTTTATTGCCTAATAACCCGGCCTTGCCTAATTGCTTACTGGTCTGCAAAAAGGAAGAGGGGCTGGTGAAAAAAAGAGAGCTTTTTTTTGCCATTTGCTTCCCCCATTATTTCAGCTTTGTGTAAATGACGCATTTGCTACAAATTAGCAATATTACGGCTCCTAAATAATACAGCGAGCTGAGTAGCTGTAAAACAAGTACATGTCAGCGATGGATGACTAGTAAAGTGCTTAAGATGTTCTACAAAGTGGTGAAGATGACCACTGACGTACACTCTGGAGGCCTCACAAAAACAGATTTTAGAAGGTTAGAGGCAAAAATCACCAACCTGTTCCTGTGCTACCAGCCACGGTGCCCCATAATACCAGCCACAATGCTAAAATATCAGCCAGTTTCCTAAAGTATTAGCTCCAGTGAGCCTATGATGCCAGCCACAATTCCCCTAAAATATCAGCCACAGTGACCCAACAACAATGGCTGCAGTGCCCCATAATATCATCCTCAGTGACCCCATAACCCCAGCAACAGTGACCCATAATATCAGCTACAGTGACATAAAACCAGACATAGTGCTCCATGTAACAAAAGTCTAGTGCTCCTAGGATAGCAGCCACAGCGATTCTCATTATATCAGCCACTGTCCCCCATAACAGTGGCCACGGTGCCCCCATCCATAGTGCACCTATGACGACAGGCACAAAAAGATTTATTTCAGCCATCCTCCCCCACAGTGACTGCTTATCTACTTCAAGCTCCTTTGTTACCTCCTCCAGACAACCATGGCCAGGAAGACACATACAAGCAGCTGGCCTGTACACCTTTAACTTTTCTGATCTGATCTAAAACAAAAAATAGCACCAGTTTTTAGTAAATCTGAGCATTTACCAACCGCGCAAGGAAAGGTTTTTATCTAGAATTTAAAAAAAAACATGAAAGGTCCTCTTTAAGCTAGTTATAAAAAAGTGTGCAAAAACGCGGAACACCCAATGCTTAGCTCCCCCATTACATTAGCAGCGGCGTACAGTACCCATCAATCCCATAGTTTCAGCATCTTTTGATCATCCTTGTCCTTGACGGCTCAGCCTCCCAATTGTGAAAAAGATTGAAGCCTTGGTCAGAACAGGTACAATCTTATCATCTATGGTTATTTATTAGCCAAGGCCAATAGTCTCTAGGCTTATGACTCTATGATCAACTGCAAAATATGGATGGTGGTGGTGAAGGCCCATAGACAATAGAGGCCCTGGGCCAGTTGGAGGAGGTTGCACGGAGTGGTTAGCCAGGAAAACGGGATAGGTAGGTGGTTTCAGAGGGCTTTAGTCCCCTACCATTGGCTAGGTGAGTCCTCTTTTCATTGGACTGTACGTGGCCTACAGTCCCACCCATCCTGTTCTTATTTGTTGGGTGCTCCCCATCTTCATCTTGTTGACAGATAAACCGTCTATTGGTGGGGACTGGTTTGTTGGTTGGTTGTCAGTAGCTGGGTGTGGAGTGTATAAATGTCTGTAATGGCAGCTGAATTGGTGTCCATGGAGTTGGTCAATTTGGTGAAGGATATGCATTCCACAAATTTTGGTGTGGCTTTAACTGTATGGCTATTTATAAATTTTTTGCTCCTTAGGGTGTTTTCCCTTTTCAACCATGTAAACCTTGGGCATCTACAGGTGGCTTATCGATGCCAACAAGCCAGTTATACAGCTGGTGGTGGGTCGGTTTGAGGTAGTTTTCTGTAGCACCAGGGACTTCCCTTGCTGTCATGTGTTCTTGTATTATGGGACCCATCAACCAACTCTAATTAATCGTAACTTGCCTGCAGAAGAAAGTTTCCTATGTACTTACTGTCTAAATGTGTGGATCAACCACTCACATGACGCCTCTTCGGAAATCCTTAATCCGCCAATGTCACATCCTATAGTCTGAATACCAGTTTTTTCAGTCTGGTCTATGGATGGAGTATAAGAGTATATATGCAGGGGGATCACGAACTGAGCTTGCTTCTCACACAGTGGGTGCCGGCTGTATAATACAGCAGACGTCCTCCGGCAGTGACCAGGAGTGGAGATGGCTCTGATCCTGGCCGTTTAACCCATCAGATGTCACTGTCAATACTGACCCCAATATTTGAGAGGTTAGACAAAGGGAGGGCTCCCTCTGTCCTCCTATCAGAGCCCCCAGCGAAATTGTGGGGCTCCGATCAGATGCTATGACAGCCTGGGGCCTTAAGAATCTCCCAGGCCTGTCATAGAGAGCTGCCTGCAAAGCCAAGCCTGAGGCATGGCCTGACAAGCAGCCTGTCAGAACCCCATAGACTGCAATTATATTCTATTGCAGCCTATGGTATAGTACCCTAGATGTACTAAAAGGTACAAGATAAAAAAAACGGAAAAAGTTTTAAAAAAATATAACAAAACAAAAAAATAATTAGAATCACCTAATGTCTCACCTTTACATATAAAAATAAATTAAAACATTAACATAATTGGTATTGCTGCATCCAAACTAATAAAATAAAATAAAAATTATTGTGCGTGGTGAAGGCCGTATAAAAAAAAAGTATTCATTTTTTAGTCAATTGCCCCCTCCACCCCAAAAAACTAAAATTTTAATAAAAAATGATAAAGAATTTATATCTACCAAGGTACCAATAAAAGCCACAGCTCGCCCTGCAAATAATGAGCCCTCACACAGCTCTGTAGACCCAGCCGGGTGACAATCCTTTAATGAACTGGTTGTCAACTGTCTGAGAGACAAAAATCACTAAGAAAATGATTGAATAAACTTTTTAGAAACTTTGACAGAAGAGAAGAACTCAAGGATTTACGGTTATAGAGACGAGAGCTCCTTAAGACGATCAATAAGAATCCACGTCTTGTATTTTCTTCTGTTTACGAGCTTGAAACCCCCCAAAGGATTCTGGGAAGAAGCCAACAGACCTATCACTCATGGCCGTTTCCTGACTCTGGACCGACTGTCAGTGTTTTCTGATGATTAGGGAAACAAACCAGACACAATGAGCGGGGATGCAGCCGCCGACATGACTTATTCATTAAACTCGCATATGCTGCTTATGGCTCCTTCCAAAAATCCAAGATTCACACTGTTCTACAAAGGATGGCGATGATGAGAATGCTAATGAGATGGATGCATTTGTGCTCCCCAAACCCCTCTGCGGGACTCCCTCAGGCTCAGGCATAATATAAGCAGATGCTGATAACCTTGATTCGGAGAGTGTGCAATTAACAGAAAGTGTAGATACAACAGAGTTGCCGTTTGCGTCCTTTGTCTGGAAGGAACCTACGAGATGTAACCGCAGCGTTACCACCAAAGCTGCGAGCCGCATCTGGCACAGTCGGCATAAATGGGATCAATGCACTGAATGGAGGGGGGGGGGTGGATTTCACGTATGAAGTCTGCCGGACTGTGTAACGAGCTTACAGATGACCCCGAATGCTCCCTTTTTGGTGAATTGGAGGCAGTTTCTTTGCAGAACCCTCCTAAAAAAAAAAAAAAAAAATCATCTAAGTGTGAATGGCGCACGTGCAGTCCAAATTTGCTACCGCGTGAAACTAGGCTCGTGCACACTATTTACAAAGGTACTGTCAGATTACATGGAAAGAATAGTATATCTTGCAAGCCCACAACAGAACTCTGATGGACCCCAGTATACACAAAAAAAAAAAAATCCTAAAATCCTGCAGGTCACTGAGCCTCATATTAGTCTGACATTTTCTGTATTGTGAAGATCAATTCTCAGCAGTCTTCTCATTTTCATCAAAGGCAGTATTGCGATGATAGATAACACCTATATATAGATAGCACAAAGTGCACCATTCACAACAGGTGATGGTCACAGCTTATCTACTCCCCCTCCCTGCACAATGACTTCAGCACAGGTCACAAAGCATGGCTCTTCCATAAAAGTCAATGAACATCCCTTACCTATTGAGCGTGATGGTCTATGTGGCTGCTGCAAAGCAAAGCAAAGGTTTGGCCCCTGTATAGCAAAAAAAAGCACGGTGGCTCAGTGGTTAGCACTGGTGACTTGCAGCGCTGGGGTCCTAGGTTCGAATCTGACCAAGGGCAACATCTGCATGGAGTTTGTATGTTCTCCCCATGTTTGCGTGGGTTTCCTCCCACACTCCAAAGACATAGTGATAGGGACCTTAGATTGTGAGCCCCATTGGGGACAGTTGGATGCTAATGTCTGTAAAGCGCTGCAGAATATATGGTAGTAGTGCTGTATACAGGTGAAACTCGAAAAATTAGAATATTGTGCATTTATTTCAGTAATGCAAATTAAAAGGAATTGCATTAATGCAGCTTAAAATTAGAATTTTGTGAAAAGGCTCAATATTCTAGGCTCAAAGTGTCACCCTATAGTCAGCTAATTAGTCCATATCCCCTGAGCAAAGGGGACCTCAAAAGTATGACTTTGGGGTTTTATAAGCTGTAAGCCATAAGCATCCAAATTATAACATAAAGGCTTGAAATCTCTCGCTTTGCCTGTAATGAGTCTCATATGTTAGTTTCACTTTTTAAGTTGCATTACTGAAATAAATGAACTTTGCACGATATTCTAATTTTTCGAGTTTTACCTGTAAATGCATAAAATAAAAAAAATATATAATCAGAAAATAAAAACAGCCTAGAAAAAGGATTAGGTTTCATACCTGGTTTTAACGAGTCACAATCACACAGGTGACACATTCCTTTTAATAGTGGATTTTCTCCAGTCTGTCAGCAGAATACGTCTCTATATTTCTATTGTGCTGGATGCCACCTGCTCATTCAGCAGCACCTGTCAGTTGTATGGACTTTTGACAATGCGCTTGGTCTGAGAAGGAATTCCCTCCTAGTATACGCAGTGCTTCTTAAAGGGACAGCACAAAAATCCAGCCCGCATTCCTTGTCCATGCAGCATAAAATAAACCACAGTTGTTCAGGCCGGGGTCAGTCCGTCCTCTGACCTGGCTCTAGTAATGGCAATAGCCCAGGCTGCTTAATTACAACCAAGATTGACCCCCAAGTTCACATTTGCTGGGGGAGAGCTATTTTAAACAGTAAATATTTGCCCTTCACGGCCATGTAATAAAACCGTCCCAGCTGCCTGCAATATCGCTGCCGTCTGTTCTGTCATAGGAGCGCCGCGGGGTGGAATCATGACGTCAGATGGATACTACGGGATATTAAAGGTTCATGGAAAGATCTGCCCCGAAGAATCAAAATTACTGGATTACAACTCCCAGGGTGAAGTAAATCTGTCATAGTGGGAAACTTACACCTCAATTGTAGTACCCCAGAGTATGGGGTTATCAGCAAATTGTTTGCTTCTTATGTAATGTTATTTATTGAATGTTATCCGATGTTATATACCCAGCATAGCTATGTATGGATGGCACAACCCTGGCTTAGCCATCGTAGGAGGTTAGATGTGGGCTGGCCCCACCTCTAGCCTTACAGGGGTTTTCCCATCACAGACAATGGGGGCATATCACTAGGATATGCCCCCATTGTCTGATAGGTGCCGGTCCCACCTCTGGGACCCGTACCTACGCCGAGAACGGAGCGGGCAGAGCAGTGTCTGGAGGACCCCGTGTTTCTCGGAGTTCGGCCGCCGCCAAACACTCTCCCCATACAAAGTGAATGGGAGCGTACCGCTCCCATTCATTTCTATGGGGCTGACGGAAATAGCTGAGCCAGCACATGCGCAGTGCTCCCTCCACCACCTTTCCCTGCTCCGTTCTCGGTGTAAGTGTGAGTCCCAGAGGTGGGACCTGCACCTATCAGACAATGGGGACATATACAAGAGATATGCCCCCATTGTCTGTGTTGGGACAACCCCATTAAGCATGGAGTTCAGAGCGGAAGCTCTTGACTTATGCACATGACCATATGAATTTTGCAGACTGCAAAATGCAGATCCGCAAAATATGGATGACGTCCGTGTTGACGTCTGTTTTGCGTCAGTTTTTTGTGTGGATCCATTAACTTAGAAGGGGTCAGTGGTTCGCATTTTTCAGCCAAGTATAGGATATGTTCTATCATTTTGTGGAACAGACAAACGGATGCAGAAAGCACATGGATCATCCCTGCACTTTTTGCAAAATTAGAGGTTTGGCTGACATTTCTGTAATGAGTACGGCCGGCTTACAATGACTGCGAATGAGAGAGCCGTGCAGTTCCTTGACCACCTCTACTCTTCTTTTTGACTGGTTAGGATTGTTGGACAGCCATCTTTGAACCCTAGTTGGTTGGGATGCCAGAGGCGAACAGTGAATGCACTTACCAGTCACTTTAGCCACAGCTGGCAATATGTGGCTAAACCTTTTTTCCATATTCGTCCCATTATGGTGCCCCTTTAACAGGCAGCATCTAATGTAGGAAACAGTAGACCAAGGCCTCCTAGAGCGGGAAGACCCAGATGAAATATGGCAATTATACACCTGTACACGGCAGGACAATACCAGCTATTCACATTCCAGTGGTTTCTATTGATACCCATCTCCATCTTCCCATCTCCACAAGGGGCCAAGAGGTTTCCTTGCCCGAGGCAAACAGAATGTGAATCTGGGCTCACAACAAAGAAGAATGGAAAATACTGTGAAAATTCATTAAGTGATAATAAATTGGGTTGAACTTTATCTCCAGAGGGGGAGCACGCTCTCATACTGTGTTAATTAAAGGAAAATAGCAATTAAAATGTTTAATGAGCTCTTCGCATGCAAATGAGCCGAGACACTGACAATGTTCCTTGAAGTTCCCTAAGACATCAAAAAGTTGTATTGAACTGAGGAGCGAATCTTCTCCTGTTATCTAAAGGACCATTATGAATCACTCGATCAATGCATACATGCCGACGGTTTGTTGCCATGGTAACCATGATTTGCTTCGCTCCATGGTCACTTCCATAAAACATTTTTGCATTATTGGGTGACAACTATACGATCAATTTGGCAACTGAAGAGGTCTTCAGAATTCCCCAGATAAAATCGGCATAAAAAAAGGTTGAGTGCTTTGTCTTTTATTATTGTATCCCGATTCCTTCCTCTTGGCTAAACTGTGCCTGGTCCTGGAAAACCCAATTCTGCCTGTCTGAAGCCACCACTAGGGGGAGTTTGCTACATACAGATGTATACAGCTCTCTTTGAGCTCAGCAGTGATTTTAACCTGAAGAAAATGTTGTCTAACATCAAAATCATCATAATTTTGGAAGCTCCAAAATTGTCTTTGACCTCCCCAACCTCACGGACAATTTACCCAGGCCAACAGGTGTAGACCCCCATCATCGACTGATTAACAGGGACAATAACAAGGCAATACAATATAGCAAGGTCCATGTGGACCACTCACGTGCGCCAACTTCCTCAGGATGTAAGGATCTCCATTGAGCAGGATAGGTAGCTCATGGGCATGCTATGATGGTAATACTTTTTAGCCATTGCAGAACACTATTATTTGGAAATGGTATGTTCATATTATTATTATTTAGGTACCGTAGTGTATTATTTGTACATTCTACGATGGTAATATTATTTAGGCATCGTGTAGCACTATTATTTGGACATGCTATAATGGTAGTATTGCTTTGGTACTGTATAGCACTGTAATTTGTTATTTGGAAATGCCATAATGTTAATTCTGTTAAAGGGGTTGTCCCATGAGAAATATTCTTCATTTTTCAAACCAGCCCCTGGATCTGAATTCTTTTTGTAATTGCATGAACCGGTAATTAAAAATTTTGCCTAACCACTGAGTTCAATAAAATGTATCTGTATAGCGCCACCTGCTGTTTTTTTTTCTCATTTCTTTGTCCTGCTCACTGAGATGGACGCACATGCTCAGTTTCATCCTTCAACTGCCTCCTGAGCTGTGATAGGGAGAACATGGACACGCCCCCTGAGCTGTGATAGGGAGAGCTGAGACACGCCCCCTGAGCTGCAGCAGAAAAGACCCTCCCCTTGAGCTGCCAGCTTGATATAAATGTAGCAGAGCAATGACTGGGGAGATCTCTGGATCCATGTGAGGTCCAGGGCTGGTTCTAGCTTTGTTAGAAAGAGATTGTCATGTACTATAGGATGTCTGATTTTCCTGTTTTACTTTAGTCATGGTATAACCCCTATAAAGGGACTCTGTCATCTGGATTTCACTTACTGAGCTATAAACATCACCACATCAGTCTCCACGATTTATATTAAAATATACTAGTATTACAGCCCTCTGTCTTTTCATTTGTCTAGAAAATAGCTTTTAATCATATGTTAATTACCTCGATAAGGAGCCCAAGGGGCTGTCCCTCCGGCCGCTGGAGCCCAGCCGTACCCATTATCTCGGAGCCCAGCATCTCGCGCATGCGCCATGGATACTCATGTCAGCGCCCGTGCGGTGTCCTGGCATCGGCCTCACAGAACGAAGTGCGCATGCGCCAGCTTCACTCGACCCGGAAATGTGCGAGCTTTCGGTCGCAACAAACACATTACGTCGGCAATGAGCAGTGAATAAATTAGCAGTGGGGCGGTGCTGGGCTCCAAGATAATGGGCGCGGCTTGGCTCCAACGGCCGGAGGGACAGCCCCTTGGGCTCCTTATCGAGGTAATTAACATATGATTAAAAGCTATTTTCTAGACAAAGGGCTGTAATACTAGTATATTTTAATATAAATCGCGGAGACTGATGTGGTGATTATTTTGACATGCTATAATGGTAGTATTATTTTAGGCACCGTATATCCCTATAATTTATTATCCGGAAATACTATGATGGTAGTACTATTTAGGCACTTTATGGCACTATAATTTATTCTGCGGGCTAACTTTATATAATTTAGGCACTGCAAAACACTGGTATTTGGGCACTTTGTAGCATTTTCATTGGTGCACAATATGGTTTTTATTATTTTTCTAAACTGTTTTATCTTCTTCCACGTGAAAAAAGGAAGTGGTCTAAAAAATTGCCCAGAGCAAGACCCAGTCCTGTTTACGTGAGTATTTTTGTATTTAGATCTGCATGGAATTTATATGGTCTTCTTGTGTTTGCTCTGGGTTCTCCAGTTTCCTCTCGCACTCCAAAACATACTACCAGGTTAATTGTCTATGAAACTGGCTCTAGTGTGTGTCTGAGATAGGGAAATTAGACTGTGAGCCCCAGCGGGGACAAAGACGGTCCTTGATCTACAGGCCCCCGCAGTACATACATTTATCATCATTTTAGGAGTGCGAATCTAAATAACATAATTCCTGGAATTCTGCTTTATTTCAATATCTCATAACAGACATAACCCGTCCAACTGTCTCAAACTGATTACAGGGTGATTGCGCCTTAATAAATCTTGCTGATTAGACCTAATTACTGTAAAATAGGAATTTTGGCAGGATTAGGTCCCGCGACAACGAAGCGAATGCAAATGAATGAAAAGTGAAAACAAGAACAATGAGCAGGCGCGCTCCACCCGTATCATTACATATAGACTGCTCCTGCGATTAGCTGATTGTCCAGTATATCTCTTGTAAAAACGCTGTACCTGACACCAACATTCCCGCCGGGACCCTGGGAAAATTAATTGGTGGAAACTTCACACAAAGAACTTTGTGCAGTTCAAGACGGCTCAATCAGACGAAGAACACAAAACCCAGAAATGAGGGGGAGGAAATGTATGAAGGGGGTTTAGGAGGGGCTGTTAACAGATCGGCTTCCCATGTCCCGCTCTGTAATAGTGTGAGTGTATTGAAATAACGTGGGCCGATGATCTTTAAAGGGGTTTTACGAGACTTTAAAAATGATGACCTATCTTCAGGATAGATATTAGTATCTGATCTGTGGGGGGCCCGACCATAGTTTGGCCCTTGTTTAGATCCTTATATATCCTTAAAGGGTTTTTCCAAAATTTTTGTACTGATGGGTTGGGCTTCGACACCCAGGACTCTTGCCGATCAGCTGTGTGAGAAGGCACTGGTGCTCACAGTAGTGCCACAGCCTTCTCGTAGCTTAGCTTAGGTCAGTGACGTCACGTTCATCGGTCACATGACCTAGGCGTAAATGGGGCTGGTACGGCACTGTGCTTGGTGAGCTGAGAGAAAGCCATGGCGGTACTGTGAGTGCCAGTGCCTCATCAAACAGCTGATCTGAGGGGGTCCTGGGTGTAGGACCCCAACCGACCAGTACAAACATTTAAGGATATACAGTCAGGTCCATAAATATTGGGTCATCGACACAATTCTAACATTTTTGGCTCTATACACCACCACAATGGATTTGAAATGAAACGAACAAGATGTGCTTTACCTGCAGACTGTCAGCTTTAATTTGAGAGTATTTACATCCAAATCAGGTGAACGGTGCAGGAATTACAACAGTTTGCATATGTGCCTCCCACTTGTTAAGGGACCAAAAGTAATGGGACAATTGGCTTCTCAGCTGTTCCATGGCCAGGTGTGTGTTATTCCCTCATTATCCCAATTACAATGAGCAGATTAAGGCCCCTTGCACACGGGCGAGTATTCCGCGCGGATGCGATGCGTGAGGTGAACGCATTGCACCCGCACTGAATCCGGACCCATTCATTTCTATGTGGCTGTGCACATGAGCGGTGATTTTCACGCATCACTTGTGCTTTGCGTGAAAATTGCAGCATGCCCTATATTCTGCATTTTTCACGCAACGCAGGCCCTATAGAAGTGAATGGGGTTGCGTGAAAATCGCAAGCATCCGCAAGCAAGTGCGGATGCAGTGCGATTTTCACGCATGGTTGCTAGGAGACGATCGGGATGGAGACCCGATCATTATTATTTTCCCTTATAACATGGTTATAAGGGAAAATAATAGCATTCTGAATACAGAATGCATAGTAAAACAGCGCTGGAGGGGTTAAAAATAAATAAATAATAATTTAACTCACCTTAGTCCACTTGATCACGGCTCGGCATCTCCTTCTGTCTCCTTTGTTGAATAGGACCTGTGGTGAGCATTAATTTCAGGAACAGGACCTTTGATGACGTCACTCCGGTCATCACATGGTACGTCACATGATCTTTTACCATGGTGATGGATCATGTGATGACCGGAGTGACGTCATCAAAGGTCCTGTTCCTGTAATTAATGCTCACCACAGGTCCTATTCAACAAAGGAGATGCCGGGCCGCGATCAAGTGGACAAAGGTGAGTTAAATTATTATTTATTTATTTTTAACCCCTCCTTCTGTGAAGAAGTTCGGGTTTGGGTAGCAAACATGCGCAATTTTTCTCACGCGAGTGCAAAACGCATTACAATGTCGCGGGTGTTACTGCAACGCACCCGCACATTTTCCCGCAATGCCCGTGTGAAAGAGGCCTAAAGGTCCAGAGTTCATTTCCAGTTTGCTATTTGCATTTGGAATCTGTTGCTGTCAACTCTCAAGATGAGATCCAAAGAGCTGTCACTATCAGTGAAGCAAGCCATCATTAGGCTGAAAAAACACAACAAACACATCAGAGAGATAACAAAAACATTAGGCCTGGCCAAAACAACTGTTTGGAACATTCTTAAAAAGAAGGAACGCATCGGTGAGCTCAGCAACACCAAAAGACCCGGAAGACCACGGAAAACAACTGTGGTGGATGACCGAAGAATTCTTTCCCTGGTGAAGAAAACACCCTTCACAACAGTTGGCCAGATCAAGAACACTTTCCAGGAGGTAGGTGTATGTGTGTCAAAGTCAACAATCAAAATAAGACTTCACCAGAGTGAATACAGAGGGTTCACCACAAGATGTAAACCCTTGGTGAGCCTCAAAAACAGGAAGGCCAGATTAGAGTTTGCCAAACGACATCTAAAAAAGCCTTCACAGTTCTGGAACAACATGCTATGGACAGATGAGACCAAGATCAACTTGTACCAGAGTGATGGGAAGAGAAGAGTATGGAGAAGGAAAGGAACTGCTCATGATCCTAAGCATACCACCTCATCAGTGAAGCATGGTGGTGGTAGTGTCATGGCGTGGGCATGTATGGCTGCCAATGGAACTGGTTTTCTTGTATTTATTGATGATGTGACTGCTGACAAAAGCAGCAGGATGAATTCTGAAGTGTTTCGGGCAATATTATCTGCTCATATTCAGCCAAATGCTTCAGAACTCATTGGACGCAGTGATAGCCAGTTCGCAGTGTTCACTGACGAACACATGCGATCTGCCATCTTTATTCCCAAACCTGGCGATGCAGAGGTAAGTTTTTACCTGTGCCTGTGCCGCGAGCCGCTCTGAAACACATGCGGTCACCGGGAGCAGGCAGTTCCGAGAACAGCCCGATGAAGGCTGTTCTCGGAACTGCCTGCTCCCGGTGACCGCATGTGTTTCAGAGCTGCTCGCGGCGCAGGCACAGGTAAGGACTTACCTCTACATCGACAGGCTTGGGAATAAAGATGGAAGATCACATGTGTTTGTCGGCGAACAATGCGAACTGGCCATCACTGATTGGACGGCGCTTCACAGAGCAGATGGACAATGACCCAAAGCATACTGCAAAAGCAACCAAAGAGTTTTTTAAGTAAAAGAAGTGGAATGTTATGCAATGGCCAAGTCAATCACCGGACCTGAATCTGATTGAGCATGCATTTCACTTGCTGAAGACAAAACTGAAGGGAAAATGCCCCAAGAACAAGCAGGAACTGAAGACAGTTGCAGTAGAGGCCTGGCAGAGCATCACCAGGGATGAAACCCAGTGTCTGGTGGTGATGCCAACTGTTGTAATTCCTGCACCGTTCACCTGATTTGGATGTAAATACCCTCAAATTAAAGCTGACAGTCTGCAGGTAAAGCACATCTTGTTCGTTTCATTTCAAATCCATTGTGGTGGTGTATAGAGCCAAAAGTGTTAGAATTGTGTTGATGTCCCAATATTTATCGACCTGACTGTATAAGGATCTGAACATGGGCCAAACTGTGGTGGTCAGACAACTGGTCAGAGCATCTCTAAAATGGCTTCTCTTTTGAGGCGTTTCTGATATGCCAAGGGTAGTGCCTACCAAAAGTGGGTGGTCCAAGGAAGGACAATCGGTGAACCGGTGATGGGGATTGAAAAGGTGGCCATGTCCGCACGACCCTTTCCATTGAAGTCTTTTGGATCCATCAGAAGAACAGGAAACAGATCCTGTATTTCAAGCATCCGTTATGCTGAGTTAGGCTACATACACACGAACGTATTTTGTTTCCGTGTCCGTTTTTTTTGCAGATTGGATGAGGACCCATTCATTTCAATGGGTCCGCAAAAAATGCAGACCGCACACCATGTGTGGTCCGCATCCGTATGTCCGTTCAGTAGCCCCTCAAAAAAAAAAGAACATGTCCTATTCTTGTCCCTTTTGCGGACAAACATAGGCATTGTTATAATGGAGCCGCAAAAAATGGATGCAATATGGATGCCAAAAGGACGTCATCCGTATATTTTGTAGATCAGTGTTTTGAGAACCGCGAAACTCATACATTCGTGTGAATGTAACGTAATGCACATTTTGCATCCGTTTTAACCAATTCCAACTGTGATCCGTTATTTTAGACTTTATTTACAACATTTTTTCCGTCTAAAATAACGTATTTGAGACGGAAATCCATCAGAATAACAAGAAATAGAACCCCAAAAATGTGGATCTGTTATTTTGAGCATCAGTTATGATCAGTTTGTGTCACTTCCGTCAGAGATCAGTTTTTTTGAACAGAGAAAAAGTCCTGCAAAAAGTACTTTTTCTCTCATCAAAAATAACTGATCTCTCTATGCCTTCTCAAACTGCTGATTGGAGGGGGTCCCGGGTGCCGGATCCCAATGGATCAGTACAAAAATCTTGGAAAAAAACCCTTTAAGAATAAATTTACTGTTTTTTGACTGAATCAAAAACCACCACAAAAACGTGCATTTTTTATAATTTGATGTGGTTTTGGTTGTCTTTTGTTTTTTTGACATTGTGGTTTCTGAATGCTTTAGGGTTTGGCTACACAGCGATTTTGGGCACGACACGTGTCAGGCGCCCAAATATTGTAGTGTAACAAGGAAGCCTTAGAAATAAATGGCGTCGCAGTGTGTCTCACACATTGACCATGACCAGAACTGCAATGAATCCAACACTGCTCGTTTTTTCGCAATTCTGGGGTTGCAGTCACAGCAAATGTGCGGGTCACGCCGCAAACTCATTTATTTCTATGGCTGCCCGGCTACACTGCAATACTTGGGCTTGCGACAAATGTGTCATGCCGAAAGTCGCGGTGTAGCCGAGCCCTTAGGGTTAATTATGAGATGGTTCGGCCGCAAGTTTTCTTCTGTGTGTGTCCAGCTCTCTCCTATACACGTCTCCTCCGTTTATGATCTGCTCCTGGCTTTGGCCTCATGCACACGACCGTTGTGTGCACCCGTGGCCGTTGTTCCGTTTGACGTGATTTTCTGCGGTCCCATTGACTTTCAATGGGTCCGTTGAAAACTCGGCTGCTGCACCCGTTTTGTCACCCGCGCCCGTGACCCGTGTCTCCTGCCGTGAAAAAAATATAACCTGTCCTATTTTTTTCACGGCTAACGGTTCGCGGCCCCATTCAAGTCAATGGGGCCGTGAAAAATCACGGATGCACACAAGATTGTCATCCGCGTCCGTGATCCGTGTCCGTGATCCGTGTCCGTTTTCCCTATCATTTTCAATGCAAACTTGTCTTATTTTATTTTTTCACTTTTCATGACCGTGGATCCTCCAAAAATCAAGGAAGACCCACGGACGAAAAAACGGTCACAGATCACGGACCAACGGAACCCAGTTTTGCTGACCGCAAAAAAATACGGTCGTGTGCATGAGGCCTTTAGCTTCAAAAACTGCATCAGAGAAAACAGAAAGCCAGCCTTAGGCTACATGCACAGGACCGTATGTGTTTTGCGGTCCGCAAATTGCGGATCAGCAAAAAAAAAAAACGGATGACATCCATATGCCTTCTGTTTTTTTGGCGGATACATTGTAACAATGCCTAAAACTTACAAGACAAGAATAGGACATGTTCTATTTTTTTTTGCGGGGCTACGAAACAGACACAAAAAAAACGGAACGGACACGGAAACAAAATACATTTGTGTGCATGAGTCCTAAGGCCTTAGACCCAATTCACATGGTGGATTTTGCAAAGGCAAAACCCGCCATATATTTTTCAATGTGAATGTTGCAAAGCTGCTCACGATTGTGTCGCGCAACGTATAAAGTTAAGGCTACATGCACACGAACGTTGTTTATTTCCGTGTCCGTTCCGTTTTTTGGGGGGATAGGATGCGGACCCATTCATTTCAATGGGTCCGCAAAAAATGCGGACAGCACACCGTGTGCTGTCTGCATCAGTATGTCCATTCCGTAGCCCCGCAAAAAAAATAGAATATGTCCTATTCTTGTCCGTTTTAGGCATTGTTACATATGGATGTCATCCGTTTTTTTAGCGGATCCGCAATTTGCGGACCGCAAAACACTTACGGTTGTGTGCATGTAGCCAAACGACATTTTTTGCCATGATAGTAAATGGTGTCGCGCTGTCCAACTTGGATGAGACACCATTTACTATCATTATAAAAAATGTTGCGTGACTTTTCTGGGACAAGAAGTCACGCGACACATATCACCGTGTAGCGCTAGCTTTATTGAATGAAGCTAAACCGCAAGCCGACAACCGCCACAGTTTACTGCAGTGTCTATGATTTCACGTCATACTCATTTGTCATTGACTGCAGTAAGTGGGCGTTACTTGGCGGAGTTTGGTCAGCCACACTATGTGGCCCCCACCATGCACAGATAAGGACCCGTTCTTAGACTAAGGGCTCGTTCACACGACCGTTGGTGTCCCGTTCCCGTTTGCGGGCCGCATTTGCGGATCCGCAATACACGGGCACTGTTCCGTTGTCATTCCGCATCGCAGATGCGGACCCATTCATTTCAATGGGTCCGCAAATCCGGAGATGCGGAATGGTGCGGAATGGAAGCACGGAACGGAACCCTACGGAAGCAGTGCTTTCTGAGGTTCCGTTCTGTGCCTCCGCACAGCAAAAAAATAGAACATGCTTTATCTTTTTGCGGAACGGAGGGATCGTGGACCCATTCAAGTGAATGGGTCTGCCCCCCCATGCGCCTGCCCCACGGAAGGTGCCTGTGCATTGTGGACCGCAATTTGCGGTTCACAGCAAGGGCACGGGACTCCAACGGTTGTGTGAGCGAACCCTAAGGCCTCATGCACACAACCGTATGTATTTTGTGGTCAGCAAAAAACGGATCCGCAAAAATAACGGATGATGTCCGTGTGCATTCCGTATTTTGCGGAACGGAACAGCTGGCCCTTAATAGAACACTAGTATCCTTGTCCATAATGTGGACAATAATAGGACATGTTCTATTTTTTAGCGGAACGGAAATACGGACATATGAAAACGGAATGCGCATGGAGTACGTTCCATATTTTTTGCGGACCCATTGAAATGAATGGTTCCGTATACGCTCCGCAAAAAAAAACGGAACGGACACGGAAAGAAAATAAGTTCGTATGCATGAGGCCTAAGGATGTATGTAAAGACGTGTTCACATGGTAAAACTACAGTCTTTGCAGCGACTTTCACACAATGTCGTTTTGCTGCAATTTTGTGATAAATGCGGCAAAAAGACCATTTACGATGTGACATGTGAACACATCCAAAACATCAGGCCTCATTTATCAAACAGTCTAAGGCCTCATGCACACGAACGCTGTTTTGGTCCGCATGCGAGCCGCAGCTTGGATGCGGACCCATTCACTTTTAATGGGGGGCCGCAAAAGATGCGGACAGCACTTCGTGTGCTGTCCGCATCCGTTGCTCCTTTCTGCGGTCCGCAAAAAAAATATAATCTGTCTTATTCTTGTCCGTTTTGCGGACGAGAATAGACAGTTATATTAATGGCTGTTCCTGCCGTTCCCCAAATTGCGGAACGCACACAGAAGCCATCCGTGTTTTGCGGATCCGCAATTTGCGGACCGCAAAACACACAACGGTCGTGTGCATGAGGCCTAAGGGTCTGTTTTTTTTTTTTTTTTTTTTCAGGATTACAAATTCACAGCAAAAACATGACCAGGCCGCAACATGGAAATATAGCCTGACAGAAAAAACAGGCCTTGTTGCCCATAACAACCAAATCCTTCACTGCAATGAAAAAACGGTTAGCTCTGATGAGGCCCAGTGTTTCCTGGGAGAGGATAATAGGGGTGATAGTGATACCAGGGTTTGGAATCTGGCTACGTCTAATCAGTCGCCTGGAGTATCAACACATTTCAGGCATTCCTTAAGAGAAAAAAAAAACTTCAAGGAGACTTTAAAGTTGCACAAGTGAGAAACAGGAGGCCGCTCAGGTGTGAACTGCGCTCACTGAAAGGCGACAGGTTTCGTCACTGGATTTGGGACCATAAAATGGATGCTTGTTAGTTTGTTAGTTCATTACTGGAATTAACACCCTCGTAAATAATTGCTAAGTAACGGGCCGGCTGTCTCCCTCCATTTTGCCTTCACTACAATATACAGACCTATCAGCCATAACATTAAAACCACTGACAGTTGAAGTAAATAGCACGGATTATCCCGCAACTATGGCCGCCACCAATGGGTGCGATATAGCGGGCAGCAAGTCAAACATCAGTTCATAAAATGTATGCAAGTGTAAGGATCTGAACAAGGGCTAAACTGTGGTGGTCAGACGACTGGTCAGAGCATCTCTAAAATGGCCGCTCTTGTGAGGTGTTTCTGGTATGCCGAGGGTAGTGCCTACCAAAAGTGGTCCAAGGAAGGACAATCGATGAACCGGTGATGAGGATGGCTAATTCTCCGCACAACCCTCTCCACTGAAGTCTTTTGGACTTAGGCCGGGTTCACATCACGGCTTCGTTTTCCGTTCTTATTATCCAGCAGAAGAACAGAAAACAACAATCCGTTTTAACCATTTCCTTCTGAGATCCGTTTTAACCATTTTCATCTGAGATCCGTTTTAACCATTTCCTTCTGAGATCCGTTTTAACCATTTCCATCTGAGATCTGTTATTCTTAGATGGAAAAAAAATACTTCATGCAGGACTTTTTTTTTTTCCATCTAAACTAATGGATCTCAGATAGAAATCCGTCAGAAGAACAGGGGGGAAAAAAATAAAAAAATGGATCCGTTGTTTTAGGCCTCTTACACACGAACGTTGTGTGCCCGTGGCCGTATTGCGATCTGCATACGGCAGGTCCGCAATACACGGGCACCGGCCCATGTGCACTCTGCATCACGGATGCGGACTCCTTTACTTGAATGGGTCCACAATCACGGAGATGCGGAACGGAAGCACGGATTGGAACCCCACGGAAGCACAACGGAGTGCTTCCGTGGTGTTTCTGTGGGTGCCTCCGCACCGCAAAAAAATAGAACTTGTTCTATTTTTTTTTCAGTGCGGACGGATCGCGGACCCATTCAAGTTGAATGGGTCTCAATCCATCCCGGCCCGCCGCACGGACGTTGCCCGTGCATTGGGGACCGCAAATTGCGGTCCTCAATGCACGGAACGGATGCACAACGTTTGTGGGCAAGAGGCCTCAAGCATCAGTTATGATCAGTTTGTGTCACTTCCGTCAGAGATTTATTTATTTTTTAACAGAAAAAAGTCCTACAAAAAGTACTTTTTCTGCCGTCAAAAATAACCGTTCTCTGGCACAAATTGATCATAACTGATGATAAAAAAAAAAACACGGATCAGTTATTTTAAGTGCAAACGGAGCATAAGGCTCCATGCACACGACCGTATTTTCAGTCCGCATCTGATCAACTTGAAGGGGTCCGTGATCCGTCCGTAGTGCTTTCGTGGGGTTCTGTGCCTCCATTCTGCACCGCTCCTTCCGGATCTGTAATGCAGCATGCACACGGCCGGGCCCTAACTGATGCTTAAAATAAATGATCTGTTTTTTTTGTATATTTTCCTGTTCTGATGGATCAGAAGAAGGGAAAAATAAATGATGTGAACCCGTCCTTACGGGAAGAGACGAACAAACAGCCCCATAACCCTAACAAGCTGTTGTGCCCCTGGGCAATGGCCGACCGCTCACATTGACCCTACTGGTGTGTCTAGAGGAGCGCCGGTGGCGGGCAATCACTAAACAAATCATTACTTCAATATGGGGCAATGCTGTTTTTTGGGTGGAGGGGGCGGGGGGAAAAGCTGTGCCAATTATCACCTCATTGTGACATGATTAATTTGGCTATCTTGATCTATCTTGTAACTGGCTGAGTTTGTGGTTTCACATTGTGACAGATAACAGAGGCAGTAAGGGAAGAAGGGAGACGTCTTAAGCAGATCTCAAGAGCAAACATCCAAGACAAAGGTGGATGATGCGACAGTAACGGGGGCGTCGGGGGATTAATGCTGGAAGTGTTTGCCTATGTGATCCCTATAGGTGTCAGGCGTCAGGGCGTTTCAGAGGATGAAGGGCATGTGAATAACAGTTGGGTGACAGTCAATATGCCGCCATTACTGTCCATCTCCACAGTCCTGATGCATTCATTACGGTCTGTAAAATGTGGATCCATACAAAATACGGATGACGTCAGAGTTGCATCAGTTTTTATTTTTTGATGTGGACCCATTGTAATAATTCCCATTCTTATCAGCAAAGAGGACAAGATTAGTACATGTTCTGTCTTTTTTGCGGATGGACATGTGGATACAGAGATTACACGCTGTGCTGTTTGCATTTTTTGCGGCCACATTGAAACGAATGGGTCTGCGTCCGATCGGATGCAGAACAAAAATTGGGTTGTGTGAACGGGGCTTTAGGCCTCTTGCAGGGCTCCGTTGCCGTATTGTGGACCGCATATGCGGATCCGCAATACACAGGCACCGTTCCGTGTGCATTCTGCATCACGGATGCAGACCCATTGACTTGAATGGGTCCGCAAATCCGGAGATGCGGAACGGTGCGGAACGGAAACACGGAAGCACTACAGAGTGCACTACAGAGTGCTTCTGTGGTGTTCTGTGCTTCCGTTCTGCAAAAAGATTGTGGAGCCGTGTGGAGCCCTTACTTTCGTCTGCAAGAGGCCTTATGATGAGGCCACATCCTAGTAGTCAACTGTCCCGAATTTGCCAGGATCGTCCCTGATTTTCAGAGACCGTCTCAGCAAATGCGGCCTGTCTTGCGCCCCCCAAATAGGTGGGGCTAATGTAAGCCCCGCCCATAATACAGGATGTCTTGATTTTACTAACTAAAACATTGGTGAGTATGTTATATGGCAGTCTTGGCTGCAACACCTGTCACATGACCAACGACCGCCATGTAGTACTGCAGCCAACGTCGGACTGAAGCCCCTTCGTCCCACCAGAGGAAATGATTCTGAGGGCCCACCCTCTGTGTATATAGGACCTTAAGGGCCCTGTTTTATTGGGGGTCCATTATTGTCAGAGCTTGGGTCCAGCGGAGGATCCTCTGGTACTCTGGTGGGCCAGTCCGACCCTGACTACAGTGGAAAAATTCCATGCGGATATTTAAACCATGGATGTGTTACGGACCTCCCCCTCCCCCGCTAGGAATACATGGTATAAATTTCTGTAGTGGATTTTTTTTTGCTATGGAAATTACCCCCCATGTGAAGGCACTCAAGAATATCTGCATTCAGTCACAGCAAGCAGATATTTTAATAAGGTTAAAGGAACAGATAGTATATTAGAAAGTAGCTGAGGTATAGGTCCGATATTACTGATAAAGCTGAAAGTTTGTTAAATTGTATCAGTCTCTATAATTAGTAACTTATTGTTGCCTTTTATAAAAACTTTCTGAAAAATAAATGAATTGCCTTATAGTTATACTATTTGTACCAGTTTTATGTCTTCTCCATTTACAGCCAAAGCTGCGTTGAGAATCCTGTTGGTTGCCCTTGGAAACAGACAGCAGCTTAGCTCCACCCCATTGTCAGACATGTGACCTAACAGCCAAAATCCCACTGTATAACTGTCATCTGAGCTCCCTTAACCACTTCAGCCCCCAGTGCTTAAACACCCTGAAAGACCAGGCCACTTTTTACACTTCTGACCTACACTACTTTCACCGTTTATTGCTCGGTCATGCAACTTACCACCCAAATGAATTTTACCTCCTTTTCTTCTCACTAATAGAGCTTTCATTTGGTGGTATTTCATTGCTGCTGACATTTTTACTTTTTTTGTTATTAATCGAAATTTAACGATTTTTTTGCAAAAAAATGACATTTTTCACTTTCAGTTGTAAAATTTTGCAAAAAAAACGACATCCATATAGAAATTTTGCTCTAAATTTATAGTTCTACATGTCTTTGATAAAAAAAAAATGTTTGGGTAAAAAAAAAATGGTTTGGGTAAAAGTTATAGCGTTTACAAACTATGGTACAAAAATGTGAATTTCCGCTTTTTGAAGCAGCTCTGACTTTCTGAGCACCTGTCATGTTTCCTGAGGTTCTACAATGCCCAGACAGTACAAACACCCCACAAATGACCCCATTTCTGAAAGTACACACCCTAAGGTATTCGCTGATGGGCATAGTGAGTTCATGGAAGTTTTTATTTTTTGTCACAAGTTAGCGGAAAATGATGATTTTTTTTTTTTTTTTTTTTTTTTTTTTTCTTACAAAGTCTCATATTCCACTAACTTGTGACAAAAAATAAAAAGTTCTATGAACTCACTATGCCCATCAGCGAATACCTTGGGGTCTCTTCTTTCCAAAATGGGGTCACTTGTGGGGTAGTTCTACTGCCCTGGCATTCTAGGGGCCCAAATGTGTGGTAAGGAGTTTGAAATCAAATTCTGTAAAAAATGACCAGTGAAATCCGAAAGGTGCTCTTTGGAATATGGGCCCCTTTGCCCACCTAGGCTGCAAAAAAGTGTCACACATCTGGTATCTCCGTACTCAGGAGAAGGTGAGGAATGTGTTTTGGGGTGTCATTTTATATATACCCATGCTGGGTGAGAGAAATATCTTGGCAAAAGACAACTTTTCCCATTTTTTTATACAAAGTTGTCATTTGACCAAGATATTTATCTCACCCAGCATGGGTATATGTAAAAAGACACCCCAAAACACATTCCTCAACTTCTCCTGAGTACGGGGATACCAGATGTGTGACACTTTTTTGCAGCCTAGGTGGGCAAAGGGGCCCATATTCCAAAGAGCACCTTTCGGATTTCACTCCTCATTTTTTCCTGAATTTGATTTCAAACTCCTTACCACACATTTGGGCCCCTAGAATACCAGGGCAGTATAACTACCCCACAAGTGACCCCATTTTGGAAAGAAGACACCCCAAGGTATTCCGTGAGGGGCATGGCGAGTTCCTAGAATTTTTTATTTTTTGTCACAAGTTAGTGGAAAATGATGATTTATTTTTTTATTTTTTTTTTCATACAAAGTCTCATATTCCACAAACTTGTGACAAAAAATAAAAACTTCCATGAACTCACTATGCCCATCAGCGAATACCTTGGGGTCTCTTCTTTCCAAAATGGGGTCACTTGTGGGGTAGTTATACTGCCCTGGCATTCTAGGGGCCCAAATGTGTGGTAAGTAGGTAAATGACCTGTGAAATCCGAAAGGTGCTCTTTGGAATGTGGGCCCCTTTGCCCACCTAGGCTGCAAAAAAGTGTCACACATCTGGTATCTCTGTATTCAGGAGAAGTTGAGGAATGTGTTTTGGGGTGTCTTTTTACATATACCCATGCTGGGTGAGATAAGAATCTTGGTCAAATGCCAACTTTGTATAAAAAAATGGGAAAAGTTGTCTTTTGCCAAGATATTTCTCTCACCCAGCATGGGTATATGTAAAATGACACCCCAAAACACATTCCCCAACTTCTCCCGATTACGGAGATACCAGATGTGTGACACTTTTTTGCAGCCTAGGTGGGCAAAGGGGCCCATATTCAAAAGAGCACCTTTCGGATTTCACAGGTCATTTTTTACAGAATTTGATTTCAAACTCCTTACCACACATTTGGGCCCCTAGAATGCCAGGGCAGTATAACTACCCCACAAGTGACCCCATTTTGGAAAGAAGAGACCCCAAGGTATTCGCTGATGGGCATAGTGAGTTCATGGAACTTTTTATTTTTTGTCACAAGTTAGTGGAATATGAGACTTTGTATGAAAAAAAAAATAAAAAAAAAAATCATCATTTTCCACTAACTTGTGACAAAAAATAAAAAATTCTAGGAACTCGCCATGCCCCTCACGGAATACCTTGGGGTGTCTTCTTTCCAAAATGGGGTCACTTGTGGGGTAGTTATACTGCCCTGGCATTTTCCAGGGGCCCTAATGTGTGGTAAGTAGGTAAATGACCTGTGAAATCCTAAAGGTGCTCTTTGGAATATGGGCCCCTTTGCCCACCTAGGCTGCAAAAAAGTGTCACACATGTGGTATCGCCGTATTCAGGAGAAGTTGGGGAATGTGTTTTGGGGTGTCATTTTACATATACCCATGCTGGGTGAGAGAAATATCTTGGCAAAAGACAACTTTTCCCATTTTTTTATACAAAGTTGGCATTTGACCAAGATATTTCTCTCACCCAGCATGGGTATATGTAAAATAACACCCCAAAACACATTCCCCAACTTCTCCTGAGTACGGCGATACCAGATGTGTGACACTTTTTTGCAGCCTAGATGCGCAAAGGTGCCCAAATTCCTTTTAGGAGGGCATTTTTAGACATTTGGATACCAGACTTCTTCTCACGCTTTGGGGCCCCTAGAATGCCAGAGCAGTATAAATACCCCACATGTGACCCCATTTTGGAAAGAAGACACCCCAAGGTATTCAATGAGGGGCATGGCGAGTTCATAGAAATTTTTTTTTTTTGGCACAAGTTAGCGGAAATTGATATTTTTAATTTTTTTCTCACAAAGTCTCCCGTTCCGCTAACTTGGGACAAAAATTTCAATCTTTCATGGACTCAATATGCCCCTCACGGAATACCTGGGGGTGTCTTCTTTCCGAAATGGGGTCACATGTGGGGTATTTATACTGCCCTGGCATTCTAGGGGCCCTAAAGCGTGAGAAGAAGTCTGGAATATAAATGTCTAAAAAATTTTACGCATTTGGATTCCGTGAGGGGTATGGTGAGTTCATGTGAGATTTTATTTTTTGACACAAGTTAGTGGAATATGAGACTTTGTAAGAAAAAAAAAAAAAAATTCTGCTAACTTGGGCCAAAAAAATATCTGAATGGAGCCTTACAGAGGGGTGATCAATGACAGGGGGGTGATCAATGACAGGGGGGTTGATCAATGACAGGGGGGTTGATCAATGACAGGGGGGTTGATCAATGACAGGGGGGTTGATCAATGACAGGGGGGTTGATCAATGACAGGGGGGTTGATCAGGGAGTCTATATGGGGTGATCACCACAGTCATTGATCACGCCCCTGTAAGGCTTCATTCAGACGTCCGGATGCGTTTTGCGGATCCGATCCATCTATCAGTGCATCCGTAAAAATCATGCGGACATCTGAATGGAGCTTTACAGGGGGGTAATCAATGACAGGGGGGTAATCAATGACAGGGGGGTGATCAGGGAGTCTATATGGGGTGATCACCACAGTCATTGATCACGCCCCCTGTAAGGCTTCATTCAGACGTCCGGATGCGTTTTGCGGATCGGATCCATCTATCAGTGCATCCGTAAAAATCATGCGGACATCTGAATGGAGCTTTACAGGGGGGTGATCAGGGAGTCTATATGGGGTGATCACCACAGTCATTGATCATGCCCCTGTAAGGCTTCATTCAGACGTCCGGATGCGTTTTGCGGATCGGATCCATCTATCAGTGCATCCGTAAAAATCATGCGGACATCTGAATGGAGCTTTACAGGGGGGTGATCAGGGAGTCTATATGGGGTGATCACCACAGTCATTGATCACGCCCCTGTAAGGCTTCATTCAGACGTCCGGATGCGTTTTGCGGATCCGATCTATCTATCAGTGGATCCGTAAAAATCATGCGGACGTCTGAATGGAGCTTTACAGGGGGGTAATCAATGACAGGGGTGTAATCAATGACAGGGGGGGTGATCAGGGAGTCTATATGGGGTGATAACCACAGTCATTGATCATGCCCCTGTAAGGCTTCATTCAGACGTCCGGATGCGTTTTGCGGATCCGATCCATCTATCAGTGGATCCGTAAAAATCATGCGGACATCTGAATGGAGCTTTACAGGGGGGTAATCAATGACAGGGGGGTGATCAATGACAGGGGGGTGATCAGGGAGTCTATATGGGGTGATCAGGGGCTAATAAGGGGTTAATAAGTGACGGGGGGGGGGTGTAGTGTAGTGTAGTGGTGCTTGGTGGGACTTTACTGAGCTACCTGTGTCCTCTGGTGGTCGATCCAAACAAATGGGACCACCAGAGGACCAGGTAGCAGGTATATTAGACGCTGTTATCAAAACAGCGTCTAATATACCTGTTAGGGGTTAAAAAAAACACATCTCCAGCCTGCCAGCGAACGATCGCCGCTGGCAGGCTGGAGATCAACTCTCTTACCTTCCGTTCCTGTGAGCGCGCGCGCCTGTGTGCGCGCGTTCACAGGAAATCTCGCCCATCGCGAGATGACGCATATATGCGTGACTCTGCGCAGGGCTGCCACCTCCGGAACGCGATCCTGCGTTAGGCGGTCCGGAGGTGGTTAATGCGCTACTCTGGGTACCTGCAAAATTGTGAATTTAGACCTGAATGGAGAAGAAAATGAAGAATCAGCATAAAATAAGGAAATCAAAGTATTTATCAGTATTTTATGTAGGTAAATGACAGGTGGAGCAGCAGGAATGGTGCCAAATATTAAAAGTAAGTATATTAAAGAAAAACATTTTGAGAATGTTTTTCATGTGCCATATGCAGACTGGAGGATACTATTAGAGGCGCTTTCATTCTGCTGATGGACCCAGATTCCCATATTAATGACACGTTCCGGTGATGAATATATATTAGGGATCCGGAGCTTTAAATACGGCTTTTGGTGCCGAAGCTTTAATGAGAAGCCCCACATAGTCCGGTTTTACAAGCTTGTAAACTGAAGCCTTTTGCCTAACAATATGGCCGACCAAGCCCTGACAAACTGAAAGCCATTTGCTCTGAAAACAGGAGGCTTCATATGATCAGAGGTCTCCGTCCTGCTGGCCCCATCCCTCCTTAGTCCTTACAGCTAGGTGACCTCCATGATATTACAGGAAAATGTCAACAAATTAAAAAAATTTCATCTAGGATAAAAATTACCAACTGCTGGATTATGAAAATGAAGTGAATATTTAAAATTAAATGGGTTGTCCCACGAAAAATATTCTACATATTTGAAACCAGCACCTGGATCTGAATACTTTTGTGATTGCATACAAAATACAAACATTTATGAGGTTCTCCAGGATTTAAGAAAATAAAAATACTTAAATATTATAAATATATTCCCAAATACCTTTCATTAGTTATAATGGCTCATCAGTGCAATCATCAGTGGAAATAAAATGGCTGCCGTCCTATTAGTCCACACAAAACCTGTCCTAATGACACAGTACACATAAAACCTGTCCTAATCACACAGAAGGACAAGTTACTTTTCAACACTGATCTAAAGAGCTGCCTCATCCTCCTCTCTGTTATGAGGATTATGATCTGTAGGAATGGAGTTCATTAGGAAACAGCTGAAGTAAAGAGAGGACGGACAAGAGAGACTGTGGTAATGTGGGGCTGTGGTAAGTCTACTTTCACACTCGCGTTTTGGCTTTCCGTTTGTGAGATCCGTCCTGGGCTCTCACACGCGGTCCAAAACGGATCAGTTTTGCCCTAAAGCATTCTGAATGGAAAAGGATCCGCTCAGAATGCATCAGTTTGCCTCCGATCAGTCTCCATTCCGCTCTGGAGGCGGACACCAAAACGCTGCCTGCAGCGTGACGAAACTGAGCCAAACGGATCCGTCCTGGCACACAATGTAAGTCAATGGAGACGGATCCGTTTTCTCTGACACAATGGAAAACGGATCCGTCTCCCATTAACTTTCAATGGAGTTCATGACGGATCCGTCCTGGCCATGTTACAGATAATACAAACGGATCTATTCATAACGGATGCATGCGGTTGTATTATTGTAACGGATCAGTTTTTGCAGATCCATGACGGATCCGCCCCAAACGCGAGTGTGAAAGTAGCCTAATGGAGACTACATACAAGTGCTGCGGCCCATCTGGCGCACCCCACACCTCCTCTTCATGTCTCCTGATGGTCTCCATTCCTACAGAGATTTAGCTGAAGATCATATTAAACTGTATTCAGGATCGTAATCTCTGACAAGCAGAGCAGAGAGGAGGATGAGGCAGCTCTTTAGCTCAGTTCTGTGTGATTAGGACAGGTTTTGTGTGCACTAATAGGACGTCGGTCATTTTATTTCTCCTAATGATTGCTCCCTAGACAAAATGAGCCATTATAACTAATGAAAGGTATTTGGGAATATATTTATAATACAGTAATATTTAAGTATTTTTATTTTCTTAATTCCTGGAGAACCCCTTTAAGTATAGCCACCAAATTATTCAATAAAATGGATCTGTATGGCGCCACCTGCTTTTTGTTTCTTTTCTTATTTCTTTAACCTGCTCACTGAGATGGCCGCACATGCTCAGTTTCATCCTTCAACTGCCTCCTGAGCTGTGACAGGGAGAGATGAGACACGCCCCCGAGCTACAGCAGAAAAGACACTCCCCTGAGCTGTCAGCTTGATATAAATCTAGCAGAGCAGTGAATGGGGAGATCTCTGGATCCATGTGAGGTACAGGGCTGGTTCTAGCTTTGTTAGAAAGAGATTGTCATGTCCTATATGATGTCTGATTTTCATTTTTCACATTAGTCATGGGATAACCCCTTTACGACTCCATATTTACTCAAGTGCTCCACACCACCTCCCACTGTCTACAGGGCTTTGTTTTCCGTCTTGCATAACGGAAACCTGGCGGATCCGTTATTCTTGCCCATAGACCTCTATTATGACGGATCAAAACGGAATGCCTCTTAAAGGCTTCTGTTTTGACTTCCGTCTTATGGATTCCGTTATTTTCCGTTATAACAATGACGGAATCCATAATGGTGATGTGAACAAGCCCTAATACAGTTAGACCTCGTCCACATTTCCGTGTCAGTGACAGGTCCGTGAAAAAAAGCGTACATGTTTCATGCGTCAAGATGTCCGTAAGGATCCGTGGTTGGTCCGTGTGTTGTTTTCACCATCCATGTGTTATTCGTAATTCACTAAGGTTGCTCAGCTAAAAATTTATTTCCAAAGAATCTCCTATCGGTATGCCATCCGTGGTGTGTCCGTGATTTTTCTATGGGCGTGCTTGGTCCGCATCATGGATCAAAGTGGAGCATGTCTCCGTGATTTTTTTACGGTCAGTAAAAAAATACTGAAATGTGAACAGACACATTTAAATCAATGGGTGCATGTGCTGTCCGTGGAAAATGCGGACAGCACGCGTCAGTGAAAAATGGGAATGTGGACAAGGCCTTAGTAAGATGGCTGCTATTACAGATTCCACACAGGTTTTTATCCCCAGCTTTCCCAGAATCTTCAACATTACATCTGCCTAGTTTTTCAGCTCTGCCTTTATGTTGCAGTGCAACTTCAAAATCCTGCCCTTCAGGAGTATGGGAAAGCTGGGTAATGTCTAGTTATGGATGCTCCACGGTCAATTTGTAGCGAAGTAAATGGTTTTTCCACTGCCTTTTAGCATTTTGAGAAAATCCTCGCTCCTGCGGTAATCTGACCTTCATCAGCTTCAAGCTAAACGCAGATTTACCAAACACTAAATCCTGAAACAACAAACATATTTCCCTTTCCATCATCGCTATGAATGGGGCTGCGGACACAGGTCAGCTCCGCTGAGAGGTTTCCCATAGGTAACGGGATCCGGATGAGCAGCGAGCTATAAGTACCTGTTCACTTCTGTCACCCGACTCTACATAAGCACATTCCTGTAATCCGGCATAAAGAGGATTTCAAGTGCTGGATTATCAAATAATCCGGAATACTGAAAATCATAAAAATGTTACCATAAGGCCTCATGCACTCGAATGTATTTTCTTTCCGTGTCAGTTTTTTATTTTTATTTTTTTGCAGACCGTATGCGGAACCATTCATTACAATGGGTCTGCAAAAAACCCGAAATGAATCTGTGTGCATTCTGTTTCCGTATGTCCGTATGTCCGTTCGGCAAAAAAATAGAACATGTCCTATTATTGTCTGCATTACGGACAAGGATAGGACTGTTCTATCAGGGACCAGCTGTTCCGTTCCGCAAAATACGGAATGCACACGGACGTCATCCGTATTTTTTGTGGACCGCAAAATACATACAGTCGTGTGCATGAGGCCTAAGGAGGGGGCAATAAAAATGGCTTCTCAGTGACCTGTGAAGATCAAGGTGGCAAGGTCATAGGGAAATATCAAGGTCACAGTGAAGAAATACTGTGATCAAGGGTAGAGCCGTAGGGGGTGTAGGGGTAGCAATTGTGCCTATCGTAATTATTTTTTTAAACTTTTCTTTGGTGTTTTTAGGCAATTTTCAACCATTTATTTAGCATTTTTGCTGCACTGTATACTTAAAACAAGCATTTTCCCTAAAGGAAAAATGCCAGAAAGAAACAGTGAGTGAAGGACACGCCCCTGGTGCCGGCTTCCTTCCTTCGGCGCAGGCACAGTGAGGAAGCCGGCACCAGGAGCGCGTCCTTCACTCACCGTCCTTCACTTGCGCCAAACACAAAATGGGACGGCGCAGGATTTCTTCGCCGATCAGGAGAAGTCCGACGTCACTCAAGAGGACCTGGGCGTGCTAAATGGAGGACCTGGGCGTGCTAAATGGAGGACCTGGGCGTGCTAAATGGAGGACCTGGGCGTGCTAAATGGAGGACCTGGGCGTGCTAAATGGTTCGTAGACCGAGCCTCTAGGTGCTGAATCAACGCCCTCATAGCACCTAGAGGCTCATTAGCATATTTTAAAAGTGTATTTTTTAGAAGAACGGCGGCAGGGACACAATAATAAATCACATTGTTATGTACTGCCGACATCAGCACATCGCTAATGTCAGTCAGCTACATAACAAAATTTCTGATGACAGAAACCCTTTAGGCCCCTTGCAGACGAGCGTGTCCGGATTGGGTCCGGATGCGTCCCGGTGCATTGCGGCAAACCAGCGCCAGTAGGTACGCAATTGCAGTCAGTTTTGACTGCGATTGCGTTCCGATGTTCAGTTTTTATTGCGCGGGTGCAATGTGTTTTGCACGCGCATGATAAAAAACCGACTGTGGTACCCAGACCCGGACTTCTTCACAGAAGTTCAGGTTTGGGTTAGTTGTAGTGTAGATTGTATTATTTCCCCTTATAACATGGTTATAAGAGAAAATAATAGCATTCTGAATACAGAATGAATAGTACAATAGGGCTGGAGGGGTTAAAAAAAAAATATATATTTTAACTCACCTTAATCCACTTGTTCGCGCAGCCGGCTTCTCTTCTGTCTTCATCTGTGAGGAAAAGGACCTTTGATGATGTCACTACGCTCATCACATGGTCATTCACATGATCCATCACCATGGTGATGGATCATGTGATGAGCGTAGTGTCGTCACCACAGGTCCTTTACCCAGGTCCTGAAGAAAGAAGACAGAAGAGATGCCGGATGCGCGAACAAGTGGATTAAGGTGAGTTAAAATATATATATTTTTTTAACCCCTCCAGCCCTATTGTACTATGCATTCTGTGTTCAGAATGCTATTATTTTCCCTTATAACCATGTTATAAGGGAAAATAATAATGATTAAGTCTCCATCCCGATCGTCTCCTAGCAAACGTGCGTGAAAATCGCACCGCATCCGCACTTGCTTCCGGATGCTTGAGATTTTCACGCAACCCCATTCATTTCTATGGGGCCTGCTTTACGTAAAAAACGCACAAAGAGGAGCATGCTGCGATTTTCACGCAACGCACAAGTGATGCGTGAAAATCACCGCTCATGTGCACAGCCCCATAGAAATGAGTGGGTCCGGATTCAGTGCGGGTGCAATGCGTTCAACTCACACATTGCACCCGCGCGGAAATCTCGCCCGTGTGAAAGGGGCCTTAAAGTAACTGCGCTGCGTAAAAAAACATGGAATAAAATATTGCTAAAAAAAAATGCTGCAAAAATTGGCATTGCGTGAAACCAGCCTCACACATGCAAATCTGTGCTTTAAACAAAACAAATTCCAGAATTTCATGCATGTGCAGCGCCGCTCCATCCAATCGTTTGGAGTGGGACATCCCTTTTAAAGGGGTTTTCCAACACTTTTTAACTGATGTGATGACCTATTCTCTGAATGGGTCATCAGTATCTGATCGGCGGGGGTCCGACACCCAGGACTCCCACACATCAGCTGTTTGAAAAGGCACTGGCTTTACCCTAGACCAGTGACGTCATGTTTTTCCATTTTGTTGTTTTAGTAGTGTTTCCGCTTCTGTTCCGTTTTGCCGTTCCGTTTTTCCGTTTGGTTTCCGTTTGTGTTCCGTTTTTTGCGGATCGGAAACGGAGGCATACAATAATGTTTAAACAGTAAATACATTAACAAATTGGGCTGGGCATAACATTTTCAATAGATGGTTCCGAAAAAAAAACGGAACGGCTACGGAAGACATACGGATGCATTCCGTATGCATTCAGTTTTTTTTTTGCGGATCCATTGACTTGAATGGAGCCACGGAACAAGATTTGCGGGCAATGATAGGACATGTTCTATCTTTGAACGGAACGGAAATACGGAAATATGGAAACTGAATGCATACGGAGTACCTTCCGTTGTTTTTGCGGACCCATTGAAGTGAATGGTTCCACATACGGACCGCAAACGGAACACAAAAAAACGGAACGGAAACTGAAAAAATAAAAGTTTGTGTGCAATAGGCTTTAGGTGAATGGGCTTGAGCTGCGATACGAAGCACAGCCACTATACAATGTACGGCTCTGTGCTTGGTGAGCGGAGAGAAAGTCGCAGCGCCCACAGCCTTCTCAAGCAGCTGATTGGTGGGGTTCCCAAATGTCGGACCCCCACCAATCAGATACTGATGACCTATCCAGAGAATAGGTCATTGAAAAGAGTTGGAAAACCCCTTTAAGGAACAGATAAGGTCAGTGAGATCTTCCTCAGCCAGTCACTGAGGACTGGTTAGTAGTTACTTAGTAGTTAGTAGTTAGTTAGTTAGTTAGTTAGCAGTTAGTAGTCACTACTCCCTGAGGAGGGAGTAGTTACTTTTTCACTAAAGGTAATTTAACACAGACCGATCAGCAGGCAAATTATCGGGGATGAGCGTTCATACAAACGCCGTTCCTGATAATCTGAAAAGTGCTGGGAATCACCCGATGAACGAGCTAATGCCGCTGGAGGTCACGCGATAATCAGGGAGTCGTAGCCATTTTATAAAATAGTATGTCATTTGCAAAAATAGGGGACGTATAGAAGGGGGCAAATACTTTCTCACAGCACTGTATAGGAGTAATAAGTTGTCTCAGAGATAAAAGGGTTAATGAGTACGGAGGTCATCACACGGATGACCCTTTGATCTACATTTGCATTGACTGCTCCCAGTGAATATTAATTTAGTGCCATAAATACTTAAGGTGACTTCAAGAGACAGACAGCTGAGGTTTCCATCCCTGACCTTGTGCCTAGTGTCAGCTGACAGATTGGGGTGTGGATTGGGGGTATTTACCTATGCAGGTCACTTATCTGTATGCACAAGGCAGCAGTGCCTACATTTTTTTTTATGCAAGCACTTGTCTACAGGCCTCTCTCCCAGCCATTGTTTGCTCCTGGAAGATTTTTATTTTTTTACCTTTTTCTGAAGCAAACGTCTCTGTTGACATGAATGGCTTATCTGTCGGAGCAGACTTTAGTGCAGCACTTTGCCCTGGGCAAACAGAATGTTATCATTTTCCTAATAATTTGAAATTGATGTATTTTTTAAACTGGCCATATAACTCTGGTGGATGAGACATCCCCTGTTTTACACAATTTGCAAATTGAGATTTCAATTGAAAAATACCAAGAAGGACAAGCTGTAAGATTATTAAAATATTATTAATATCTGCAGATGATCAAATTTTCAAGCACCTAGCTCCAATCCGTGGCATGTGGGAGGGACATAAAAAACAGATAAAAGCAAAATGTTTTAGCCACATGAAACTCAAAAAGTTGTGTTGGAGGATTGTGTAATGCCTCCTGTTCATTAATGTCCCAGTTATCGTGGCTTGTCACAAACAGAGTGGGACAAAATCCTTGAACTGAGGCGTTGAACAGGCGAAGATGTCGGCGCTGTTCAATGTTGTGTGTCCTGGTGGTTGGAAGAACAATGATGAACTGGAATGACAGCAAGAGGTGCTAAGAGGAGAACCTCTGCATGGATGGATCGTCTGATCAGAAGAATGGCGCGTCTGTGTTCTGTACTGCAAGTGGCATTGACGATATAGCCTAAGCCTAGGGCGGCAAGCAGTGTCTACACAAACCATCAGAAGATGCCTAAATTACTTTGGGCTAGGAGCCAGATCTGCAGCTACGGGTGTTCCGTTTGCCTCACACTACTGCTCTCAAAGGATATCATGGTGCAAAGCAAGAAGACAATGGAGGCCGGAATGGAGGTCTGTCCACTCCAGTGATGAATCTCGGAGATTGGTCTGGAGGCTAAGTGGGCAACGATATAAGGTGGCCTTTACAATGGAACGTCACACTGGCCCTACACCCAGGATTATGGTGTGTGGTGCATAACGTACGATAGGTGGACCTCGCTAGTCTTCATTTCAGGAACACTTACAGCTTACATTTCAGGAACACTTACAGCTTACATCTCCAAAGTGTCCCAGGAGCCCTTTTTCAACAGGACAAAGCCAGGCTGCATGTTGCCCAATGCTACTGTGAGCAGCCTACACAACCTAAACATACTACCGTGTCCTGCAGTGTCTGTGGACTTGTCTTCCGTCAAGCGCATCTGGGAAGTCATTGGTTGGCAATTGCAAGCCGAGCTGTCAGCAGCAGATCATGATGATTTGCGTGCCCCCCAGTGCATTCAGCGTGCCAGAACATTCCTCAGACAACCTTTAATAACGTCAGTTATAGCATGCCAAGGAGTGGACGTGCGTGGATTTCTGTGATTGGCTCTCATACTCGATGCTGAATAAGTGAAAATGAATATTTTGTTTCCATTTTTTTATCATTTGCATATTATTAATATGTCTATTGATTTTGCATCATTCCATGACTTTTCCTTCTTGATATTGCTGGGCCAGTGGTTACTTGACATTGAGGTGATTTCCTCACCAATAATCTAATGACCTTTGCACTTTATGACTCGGTCAGACTAGGATATGGGTTTCTGACAATCAAGAAATTAAATTACTAAGTTAATGGTTAATGTTTCCATAATAAAGCCAGCCATATCAGTGTCCCTATAACAGTGACAGTCATAGCAGTGTTGGCTATGTTGGCTATGTTAGTGCCCCAGTGCTGGCTTTGTTGGCTATGTTAGTGCCCCCATAATTGTGACAAACACAACAGTGACTGTATAACAATAGCAATCACATCTGCACCTCCATATCTGTACTAACTACATTGGTGCCCCCATGATAGAGACACATTATTGTCCCACAGCAGTACCCCAATACTGGTACAAGACTATTTTAGTGTCCCAACAGGGACTGACAGCCAAATCAGCACCCCCATAACTGTACCGGCCACTTCTGCGCCCACGAATCCCATCAAAGTGCCCATTACTGTGCCAGCCATGGCAGTGCTCCCATTCTAATGGCATCCTCTCCAGTGCCCTCATAATAATTACAGTCACAATGGGGAGTAACAGAGGGGCCATCATGGCAGCCTTATCATTCATTAGATTACTGGATATTCTCGGTTCTTTCACCTGAAGTCGATCCGCTCTTTTGTAGGGTCAGGCGGGTCAAACATCACAGTCAGATGTCTGCGGCGGTAATGCCGGTAATTAGAGAATGGCGCGTGTTCCACAGTGAGAATGTTCAATAACTTTGATTTGTTTCTTGGATCAGATTGATTTTCTCGCTGATACAAGTGTCTTCAGACAAAGCCTCTGGCCATGAATAAAGATTAGGTACTAGGGAAATCTTTACGACCGAGGCTGCCTCAAAGGGGAATTTCAACGAAAGCGATCTTTTCAGACATGTCAGGAGATAACTTTGGAGCCTACGCTTGGACCTCCACCCATTCCCCAAGCTAAAGCAGGTAGTTGTCTGCACCGCTGCTCGTCTGATAGTTGTCTTTTCCGACTTCTATCTGCATTGTCAAACCAGACCGGTATGTTCTTTCTCTGGAGAATAGGAGACCAGAAGCTGCCTCTATCTAAGGATCTGACAGCGCAAAGGTCCTTTCACGAGGGCAACAATCGAGAACAAACACTGAGCTTCCTATGGACGTTCATTCCTAATCATTGCCCCAGATTTTCAGTGCATTTCATGACATGATCAGGGCTGTTGGGGGCTGAATGATCTTTACTAGGGTCATTCGTCCCCATACAGGTCCCTTTATACTCAGAGTGATTTGCTACCGAAAAATGAGGATTTTATGTGGCGCATAAAAGATTTAATTACCCTATTTGTTGGTGATCAGTGGCACTTTTATATGGTGTAATTATTAGGAATGAGCGTACATACCGCCGCACTTCCCTAATAGGTAATTGCCTCGATCCTTGGTCTGTGTAAAAGTGCCTTTAAAGTCAACTTGTCCGATACTTACCCATCCGCGCTCCCTAATGCGGCGCTGGTAACCAGCCCAGCTGACAGAGCTGCTGATCGGCCTATCAAGGACTTCGGGCTATTCAGGCTCAGTGCCTGCATCATGTGCTTTATGTCGGCGGGGTATTTAGGGTACTTTCACACTAGCGTTGTTCGGATACGGCATGCAGTTCCGGCAACAGAACTGCCTGCCGGATCTGGAAAACCGTATGCAAACGGAAATCCTTTTTTTCCCGGGTCCGTTAGACTGATCCGGTGAAATACCAGATCCGTCTCATCCGGTATCATCCGGAATAACTGATCCGGTATTTAATTTTTTTCAAAGATCAAAAGGGAAAATAGCTCCTCCTATGTCCCGGCGCATTCAAAACCGGATCCGGCAATATGGCAATTTCCGGAACACTTGGTACCGGATCCGGCATTAATACATCTCTATGGAAATTAATGCCAGATCCGGCAAGTGCAGTAGTGTTCCAGGATTTTGGCCGGTCAAATACCGTACAAGGGACGGAACAGAAGACATCCTGATGAATACTGAACGGATTGTTTTCCATTCAGAATGCGTGAGGACAAAACTGATGTGTTTTTTCCCGGTATTGAGACCCTTTACCGAATTTCAATACCGGAAAAGAATAACGCTAGTGTGAGAGTACCCTTAAACAGGCAGCTGCTCGCCAGAGTTGCCTGTGATTGGTCTTCTTGCCTCACGTGCTTAGATTATGTTTCATGGGGATTACTGGACTTCTGACTTTCTGCCCGTTAGTGACCTTCGTCTCTCACTGCTGATTCTGGTTATGACATTACCTCCCAGTTTTCACTCTGCTTGGTATATTACTTTGCATTTGTTTCTTCCTTGGTTCTGATGGTCTTCTCTGGTTTTGAGTCAGCCTGTCTGACTTTCCCTTTTGCCTCCTCTAAGTAGGTCCTGTGCATTTAGTCAGGTCACAGACCGTCGCCCAGTTGGAGGCTGCCGTTTAGGACCGATCTTTCAATCAGGTAGAGACAGTGGTGTGAGTGGAGGTCAGGTCTGCACTGTTCCCTACCTGACGTGACACAACTTTTCCAATCATTGCTTCTTTCGACCACAGTCTGGTTGTCCTCATAGACACAACATTGTCAAAGGATCCCATCTAAATCTTTGGGATCGCTTCCAATTTTAGGGGTGCAGCACTATGATGGCTGTTTAAATACTTAAAGGGCAATTCCAGGATTTTGATATTGATGACATATTACTATGATTAATGTTTAATGGTGGTCCGACACCCTGCATCAGCTGTTTTAGAGTACAACACTCTTCCATCCATTGTGCAGTGAATGGAGCTTGCACCCCAATTTTGCACCCCAAAAGTCTGGTGTTTCAATTTTCCGCAGCGCCTCCCTATGCGCGGCTTTTACAGGAGGAGAATTTTAGGTAAAGGATATTATCGAGGGCAGAAGTCACCTCATCCCTAGTATAGATAATTACTGATAATTCCACTTTGCTCCTTGGTTTTGATGAAATAATTGCACACCGCCCCATGCTGTCTCCTCCCGTCATGGGTTACAATGGTTCACGATATATATAGCGAGGCACGTATTGTATATCTGGGTACATTGTTTGTGCCAGCCTCGAATTTCCCACACATTCCAGAGATCTGCTGTTCTCTACACTTGGCTGCGTCATGTCAGAAATTCACCTGCCCTCCTCATATACACTGCAATTTTACGGTGAATGCACAGGTAATGGGAATACAGAAGGCACCGCGCAAACCCGTCATTAAACCTGAGAGTGGAATCCGCAGAACAAAAGACCTGTAATAGCGCAGGAGAGTCTAATACATGGAGCCGTCGGGCAGTGAAAGGCACATAGACGAGGGGGAGGGGAGGTTCGGCTGTTACCCGAGACTCTCAGATCAAATAAAATGGTGATTTTACCCATGAACAAAGCGAACCGTGGTGAGATGGCCATTTACAGTGCCTTGCAAAAGTATTCAACCCCCTGGAATGTCAACAGATTTGCCTAAGTTATATTCTGTACCAGTGAAACCTTCTAGGAATGAATCATATAAACTTTTTTGCTAATTAAAACCATATACTAATACATATATTTTTTTTTTATCCGTTTTTATTTTCTGATTGCAGATATTTGTATGCTACTTCTGTACAGGGGCAGCCATCTTGCCTGAGCCGCCCTTAACAGCATTCAGAGATATGCTTTACAGCAGCCACACGGATCATAGGAATCTGTAGTATGGCGTTGACTCATTGACTTATATGGGAGGGTATTGTGGACGCGCCTTGTGACCTCTGCAGAGGTCATTGTGCAGGGAAGGGAAAGAAGTAAGCAATGATTCCATCCATTGTGAATGGTAAATCCTGTGTTTTCTCTATGTAGGAGCTCTATGTTATTGTAATGCTGCCTGTGGTGATAATGAGATGACTGCTGAGCAGTGATCTCTACAGAAAGCATCAGCTTGTTGTAAGGCTCAGTCGTGAGAGTGAAAACACGGATACCGGCCGTGTGCGTTCCACATTTCGATAGAAATTACGGACAAGAATAAGACACGTTCTATCTTTTTTGCGGATACAGAAGTATGGATGCAGACAGCACATTGAAATGAATGGGTTGTGTGAATGTACCCTTAGTGTGAGATACTTTTGGTTTCTGTTCTTGTAGATCCCACTATTTCACAGGGTATAAGAATTCTTGCTTCTAGGTTGGGTGACCACCACTTCATTACATGTCCTGACAGAAGTAGTACTGGGTCAGTAATGGTCCAGCTGTTCTGAAACTACGACTCCCAGCATGCTCCATTCATTTCTATGGAGTTCTGAGAACAGCCAAGGATCTTGGGAGTTGTAGTTTTACTGCAGCTGGAGTGCTGGAGGTTCGCCATCACGGTCCTAGGTTTTACCGTATCTACATGTTTCACAGGCTTCTGTTTTATACACATAGTATTGTGTTTGCAGAATGTCAGAATGAACAAGCTTTGCTCAGACAACAGTATAGTTCTCCATGCTCTTTACCGACTTGATAATACTAATCTTTGGACTACTTTGCTCCTGCTGCCATTTCTACAGCTACCTCAAGGGGGAGCTTATGAGCTTACTGAATGCTGTTTTTATACTGATCTCAATAATAATCCAGTATGCAGTTACTGCTCCAGCTCCCTCTAGTGGTGTCTGTGGGTAGAATTGTATATTTAAAGATGAGCTGTCACCTCTCCTGACATGTCTGTTTTTATAACTACTTGTTTCTCCCTTGAAAAAAAAACATCTATTCTTATGTTGTGCCATTCACGTTTTATTCCTGCTAGACGTCATGAGTGAATTACTAGGATTTTTCAAGAAATGTCTGACCGGGTGTTACCAGTTGGGTGTGTCCCTGCACAGTCTGTCACTGGCAGCACTGTCAATGTCAGGCCTGTGCAGGGACACACCCAACTGGTAACAACCATCTGGACCTTTAATGCAAATTGTTAGTAATTCACTCATAACTTCTAGAAGGAATTATAAAGGGATGGCTCGTCATAGAAGAATAAGTGATGCAGAATTCTTATTACATGGGAAATACAAGTAGTTACTAAACAGACATGTCAGGAGACTGGTGACAAGCAGTGATGGCCAGTTCGCCGTGTTCGCCCGCGAACACATGCGAGCTGCCATCTTGACTCACAAGTCCGGCAATGCACAGGTAAGTGTCACCGCCAGCTCTCTGAGAAGCTCTGGCAGACGTTCTTCTGTACCTCTTGCATGATGTTCTTTGTTTTGGTTTCACTTTGTCATCTCTTTTCCTTCTCCCAGCTGTCATCTATTTACACTGATTGCCTCCCTTTATATCCCCTCCCATACTGCCTCACTTTGCGGTTTATACTACTTCCTGGATTGTATTCACTGCTAGATGCTGCAACTGCTGGTTCCTCAGATAAGTCTTTTCCTTTATTTGTGTTTTCGTGCTGGCTTGATTCTAGGTGACCCCGACTCCCTCCGTATTAAGTGCAGGGAGCCGGTGGTCGTGTCCCCTCACTATTATAGGGTTTTCAGGTGTCACATAGTCTAGGTACGAGGGCATGCAATTATCTATCATAAAGATCTTTGCATGGGCAGAGCAGTCAGGGAGAGCTCTAGGGGTTTTATAGGGCTCACCCATATGTTCCTTAGTTTGGGATCAAGTCAGTCGGATGTTTATTTATAACTTCCAGTTTTCTGCAACACCATCCGTGACAATAAGTCCTTACCTGTGCCTGTGCGCGAGCCGGTCTGAAATGAAATGTGGTCTCCGGGTGCAGGCAGTTCCGAGAACAGCCCGATGAAGGCCCCCGGAGGCTGTTCTCGGAACTGCCTGCTCCCGGTGACCGCATTTCATTTCAGACCGTCTCACGCACAGGCATAGGTAAGGACTTACCTGTGCATCGCCAGACTTGTGAGTTAAGATGGCAGCTCGCATGTGTTCGCGGGCGAACGCGGCGAACTGGCCATTACTGCTTGTCACCAGTCTCCTGACATGTCTGTTTAGTAACTACTTGTATTTCCCATGTAATAAGAATTCTGCATCACATATTGATCCTATTGCCATTTCTACAGATACCTCAAGGGGGAGCTTATGAGCTTACTGAATGCTGTTTTTATATTGATCTCAATAATAATCCAGTATGCAGTTACTGCTCCAGCTCCCTCTAGTGGTGTCTGTGGGTAGAGTTGTATATTTAAAGATGAGCTGTCACCTCTCCTGACATGTCTGTTTTTATAACTACTTGTTTCTCCCTTGTAAAAACATCTATTCTTATGTTGTGCCATTCACGTTTTATTCCTGCTAGACATCATGAGTGAATTACTAGGATTTTTCAAGAAATGTCCGACCAGGTGTTACCAGTTGGGTGTGTCCCTGCACAGTCTGTCACTGGCAGCACTGTCAATGTCAGGCCTGTGCAGGGACACACCCAACTGGTAACAACCATCTGGACCTTTAATGCAAATTGTTAGTAATTCACTCATAACTTCTAGAAGGAATTATAAAGGGATGGCTCGTCATAGAAGAATAAGTGATGCAGAATTCTTATTACATGGGAAATACAAGTAGTTACTAAACAGACATGTCAGGAGACTGGTGACAAGCAGTGATGGCCAGTTCGCCGTGTTCGCCCGCGAACACATGCGAGCTGCCATCTTGACTCACAAGTCCGGCAATGCACAGGTAAGTGTCACCGCCAGCTCTCTGAGAAGCTCTGGCAGACGTTCTTCTGTACCTCTTGCATGATGTTCTTTGTTTTGGTTTCACTTTGTCATCTCTTTTCCTTCTCCCAGCTGTCATCTATTTACACTGATTGCCTCCCTTTATATCCCCTCCCATACTGCCTCACTTTGCGGTTTATACTACTTCCTGGATTGTATTCACTGCTAGATGCTGCAACTGCTGGTTCCTCAGATAAGTCTTTTCCTTTATTTGTGTTTTCGTGCTGGCTTGATTCTAGGTGACCCCGACTCCCTCCGTATTAAGTGCAGGGAGCCGGTGGTCGTGTCCCCTCACTATTATAGGGTTTTCAGGTGTCACACAGTCTAGGTACGAGGGCATGCAATTATCTATCATAAAGATCTTTGCATGGGCAGAGCAGTCAGGGAGAGCTCTAGGGGTTTTATAGGGCTCACCCATATGTTCCTTAGTTTGGGATCAAGTCAGTCGGATGTTTATTTATAACTTCCAGTTTTCTGCAACACCATCCGTGACAATAAGTCCTTACCTGTGCCTGTGCGCGAGCCGGTCTGAAATGAAATGTGGTCTCCGGGTGCAGGCAGTTCCGAGAACAGCCCGATGAAGGCCCCCGGAGGCTGTTCTCGGAACTGCCTGCTCCCGGTGACCGCATTTCATTTCAGACCGTCTCACGCACAGGCATAGGTAAGGACTTACCTGTGCATCGCCAGACTTGTGAGTTAAGATGGCAGCTCGCATGTGTTCGCGGGCGAACGCGGCGAACTGGCCATTACTGCTTGTCACCAGTCTCCTGACATGTCTGTTTAGTAACTACTTGTATTTCCCATGTAATAAGAATTCTGCATCACATATTGATCCTATTGCCATTTCTACAGATACCTCAAGGGGGAGCTTATGAGCTTACTGAATGCTGTTTTTATATTGATCTCAATAATAATCCAGTATGCAGTTACTGCTCCAGCTCCCTCTAGTGGTGTCTGTGGGTAGAATTGTATATTTAAAGATGAGCTGTCACCTCTCCTGACATGTCTGTTTTTATAACTACTTGTTTCTCCCTTGTAAAAACATCTATTCTTATGTTGTGCCATTCACGTTTTATTCCTGCTAGACATCATGAGTGAATTACTAGGATTTTTCAAGAAATGTCCGACCAGGTGTTACCAGTTGGGTGTGTCCCTGCACAGTCTGTCACTGGCAGCACTGTCAATGTCAGGCCTGTGCAGGGACACACCCAACTGGTAACAACCATCTGGACCTTTAATGCAAATTGTTAGTAATTCACTCATAACTTCTAGAAGGAATTATAAAGGGATGGCTCGTCATAGAAGAATAAGTGATGCAGAATTCTTATTACATGGGAAATACAAGTAGTTACTAAACAGACATGTCAGGAGACTGGTGACAAGCAGTGATGGCCAGTTCACCGTGTTCGCCCGCGCCAGCTCTCCCTGACTGCTCTGCCCATGCAAAGATCTTTATGATAGATAATTGCATGCCCTCGTACCTAGACTGTGTGACACCTGAAAACCCTATAATAGTAAGGGGACACGACCACCGGCTCCCTGCACTTAATACGGAGGGAGTCAGGGTCACCTAGAATCAAGCCAGCACGGAAACACAAATAAAGGAAAAGACTTATCTGAGGAACCAGCAGTTGCAGCATCTAGCAGTGAACACAATCCAGGAAGTAGTATAAACCGCAAAGTGAGGCAGTATGGGAGGGAATATAAAGGGAGGCAATCAGTGTAAATAGATGAAAGCTGGGAGAAGGAAAAGAGATGACAAAGTGAAATTAAACAAAGAACATCATGCAAGAGGTACAGAAGAACGTCTGCCAGAGCTTCTCAGAGAGCTGGCGGTGACACTTACCTGTGCATTGCCGGACTTGTGAGTCAAGATGGCAGCTCGCATGTGTTCGCGGGCGAACACCGTGAACTGGCCATCACTGGTGACAAGTGCTCTTTAAATTCCATATCCATAGGATTTGCTGCTCTGTATCAGAACAACTGAACTCCAGTTGATAATAAAAATATATTAAGAAACTAATCAGCGCAGAAAGCTGGGACTATATATATCATGATGTTAATTAGAGACAACCTCTCTTAAAATGTGGCCCCAGGGGCCATCAGCTGGTCGTTCAGGGTCCCGCTCCCAGCAACCCTGGCAAACAGCTGATTTTCCAGGGGAAGCCTCAAGAAGCCAAGCTTTTTCCTGAATATGAGGAAGTGTAGTATTACATGGCGACCATTTATCTGTAATACAAGGATGGCTCGCCTCTGTCAGAAATGGAGCGGTTAGTACAGCAGCTCTCTATCCCAGCTTATAAGGGGGTCCCTCCATAATAGGACATATGAGACAACCCCTTTAAAAGCTTCTACTTTATTCAAGTAAACATGACCTGATTGGTTACTTAAAGGGGTTATTCCACAAATGAAAAGAAATAAATGAATAGAATTGTAACTATATTGATGCAAAAATACCCATTTCCTTACCTCTTTGTAGTCCTTGTTCCTCCCCTTTCTGTGGGTGGGCAGCAGCTCCTTAAATGTGACCAGCAAGAACCTGCATCTCCCAGGAGTGCATTACCATCTGCTCTTGACAATCCTTTCTTAACCTGCATAGAAAATAATCCCCCACAGCCAGCCCCACCGATTCCACTGATATCAAGCACTAGAGTATGCAATACCCCTCCACCGTCTAGAGAGAGAGAGAGAGATAGAGCTATATACATCTGTAGATTTAGAAGTAGGGATGAATATATGAAAGGTGTCTGGGCCGCTTCACTATCAGATCACTATGACAGCATTGAGAGGATGACGGGAGCAGGGAAATGACTGAGCATGTCTGTCCACCACTGAATGCAGGAGAAGGTGGACCAGAAGGAGAAACAGCAGGGGGCGCCACCAGAGAGGAAAATGTAATGCACATGAAAAACCAAATAATAATTTTATGGCATGTATGTTGCAATAATACTTAATATGAAATGCCCTATCACTGCATACCCCTTTAAATATATAGAGAAACACGGCGGGTTGTTTACGTGAATATTTCATACAGTTGGTGAAGTAACGTTGTTTCACCACAGCCGGAGAAGTTCCTGATCTGTGCAGAAGACTCTGTAGCTTTGTGTCTTATCTACGTAACACTCGTGTCGTCACCGCATAAAACCCAATTTTCAGATTTGGGTGGAGTTGGTTTTGTAATATTACAGTTATTATGTGCAGTACAATCAACCGTTCACAGAGGAAGTCAATGCCCAAAGTCCGAGACCAACACAAATTTCACAGCTACAAAAACTGTAATCTGATTGATCACTGATTAGATCCCCAGGGTTTGTCTCACGCTCTGGTAGTTCTACGTCACCTAAATGTTCTACGTCACCTATAACCTGTAAAAATGAAAGGGGCATAAAATGTCATTGGTTGCTACTGGCCACAACACTCACTTCGATCTGGATTTTGTGGTGGGCATTCACGTTTTTTAGAGTCTTTGTGGATCTCCTGCCCCTTCTTTATGACCATGTACAGGGGAGGAGGGCACAGACTCCGGCTACATTCACACGACCATATTCGTTTTGCAGTCCACAAACTGCAGATACTGGCCGTGTGCATCCCGCACTTTTCGCAGGCCCCATTGTCAAAATGCCTATTCTTGTCTGCAAAATGGACAATAATAGGACAGGTTCTGTCATTTGCGGCTCGACCACACGGAGGCTGACAGCACACGGATGACAGCTATGTGCTGTCCTACATAGAAATGAATAGGTCTGCGTATGATCTGCTGCAATATAGTCAGGCAGGGGGGCAGAAAAATGAAACTTTTTTAAAAAAAATAAATCACTTGCGCCGCCGGCCGCCCGTCCTCTGTGAGCAGTTACGCCGCCCCACCACCCCCGGGCCAGCCTCCACTCATCCGGGCCCTCGCGCCGAGTCACGCGGGATCCCGTGACGCACTCCGGAAGACGGGATTGTGGGAGGCTGCGAGCGAGAGAAGGATGGCGGGAGCGGAGCAGTCTCACTCTCAGAGTGAGGTAAGTATTTTTGTTTTAAATGAGCCTGGCTTCATAACTCACACAGGGGGGCACCACACCTGGCATGCCACTATATGGCAGGCACCAGCAAATCCTTCACAGGGGCCCAGCCCCGGGGGCAAAAATGTATGGCACTGGTAAACTAAGTAAAGTAAGCAAAAAATGAAAAAAATGAAATATATACAGAGGGGGCAAAAAATTGAATATATACACAGGGGACAAATGATTATGGAATATATACAGAGGGGGCAAAATGGATATATACAGGGCCCCTGTATATATTCCATTTTGCCCCCTCTGTATATATATCCATTTGCCCCCTCTTTATATATTCCATTTTGCCCCCTGTATACATATCCATTTTGCCCTCTCTGTATATATTCCATTTTGCCCCCTGTATATATATCCATTTTACCCCCTCTGTATATATTCCATTTTGCCCCCTGTATATATATCCATTTTACCCCCTCTGTATATATTCCATTTTGCCCCCTGTATATATATCCATTTTACCCCCTCTGTATATATTCCATTTTGCCCCCTGTATATATATCCATTTTGCCCCCTCTGTATATATATTCCATTTTGCCCCCTGGAGTTCTGGGGGATGGGGGGGGGGGGGCGCCAAAATGTAGCCTCGCTTGTGTTGACAAAAATCCTTGCACCGGCCCTGAATATAGTCATGTGAATGAGTCACTAGAACCCCCTAAAAACATGGTTAACCAGCGGTTGGGGTCAGGTCAAAGCCTTGGCCTAAAGGATCCTCCGGACTTCTGATCGATCATTGTCTTGGAGGAAAATTTTACAAAAAAATTGCTGGAGCTGAATTTCAAGGTGATGAAAAACACATTAAGGGTAGTTCACATTGAATTTCTTGAAAAACATCAAAGGGGTCATCCCATCTCAACATTTATGACATATCGCTGGGATATGATACAAATGTGAAAAAGGTGAGGGTCCCACCTCTGAGGATGGGGCCCACAAAGTGAAGGGGCAGCAAGCCCCTCTATTCATCACTATGGGAGCACTGGCTTGGCGGACCAAGAATAAAGAGCGTGGTGTCCTCTCCTTTACTTTTGAGGCCTTGTTCTGGAGATAGGAGAGGGTCCTATAGTTAGGACCTGCACCTTTTTGGACAACCCCTTGGAAGTGTTTCTCATCATCTTGAAATTCAGCTCCAGGAAATTTTAGCAACATTTTTAATTAGCGCCACCGATCTGATATTGATGACCTATCCTGGGGTTAGGTCATCAGTATAGGGAAAGCAGAAAACCCCTTTAAGCTTCTCCAGGTGGGGGCAAGGCTTCTGACATTTGGGGCATACTCTTGAGATATTCCATCAATGTTGAGATGAGGCAACCCCAATGACCCCCGTGTCTCTCCTGACTGTCCCTTGCCTCCCCTGCATTGTCTCGTATGTGAATCAGCTACACTTGTATGTGCCATTTGGATTTCTACAGTCCATATGGTACCAGACAAATCTTCAAGTGTCCTGTGCATCGATTTACCTTCAGCCCTGGCTCTGTAGTCCATCTCCAGCCAATCAATCACCCTGTGGCATTCATCCTACCTGTTGAGGACAGGACCACAGCTGACACCATCCCAATTATTCACTGAGTAATGCCCTTAAAGGGCCGGTTTCCAGCACAGATGGTGGAAGTCTATTGATCCCATGACGAGTGAGTCTATGAGAGTCCTTTTCAGTCTGACATATTTAACACACTTCATTCTATGGGTGATTATAACTTATTTTACATAATGTGCATTTTGCTGGGATTTTTTGTATAGAATTTATTAGAATTGCTTTGTGTATTGATGATACTTTTGGATACCAGATGGATCTTCCTGGCTGCAGGAATCTAGTGACATCAGTGGTGACCCCTTTTTGTGATCCAGATATACCGGATGGCAGACTTTGATGCACCAAAATACTACATGCTGAGCTGGATTTTTTTTTCCTGAGAAACAGCGCCACTCTTGTTAATGGATGTGTATGGTATTGCATCTCAGAGCAGTCACCTAAAGCCTCATGCACATGACTGTGACTGTGTTTTTCGGGTCGCAAATCGTGGATCTAGAGTGCATGCTGCCATTTATTTTTTAACTCCTGTGGAACGGTCCTACCCTTGTCCGCAAAACGGACAAGAAACGGACAAGTTCTAAATTTTTGCGGAGCTGCAGAATGGACATACGGATGCGGCCCCATTGAAATGAATGGGTCTACATCTGATCCATAAAAATGTGGATCGGATGCAGACTGAACATAAAGTCGTGTGAATGAGGCCTAAATGATAAGTGGAACCCAAGGACATGAGCTTTTTCTAAAAAAAAAGTAGAGCTTCCCTTCTGCTCCAAAACTACCCCATCCATTCTGCTGTTGGCAAAAAATAATGTTAATCATGGATGTAACTACTTGAGGAGAAAAGGAAGGACACAAGAAACTATGGGGGTCATTTACAAAGACTGGAATTTTAAACTGGTGTTTGATTCCCTCCTGTGCTGCAGAAGGAAAGGCCTAATTTATGATGAGGTGTGCACCTTGTCATAAATTAGGTGCACCTTTGGCATTCCTTGTCCCAGTTTAAAAAATACTGCAGCCCCTGACTGGAGTAGTTATTCGCTAACATTTATATCTGTTTCCAGGAGTAAATGTGAGTAAATGTGTCGGGGCCGATGTCCTGGCCCTCCCCCGTCACAGCATACAAACACCCGCGCAACAAACTATCGCCGTATGGACGTATAAAAACTGGTGTAAGAATGTTAGTAAATGACTCCCATAGATGGATAGATAATAGAGAGATATTAAAAAGATACATTGATAAATGATAGACAGATAGATAAATGATAGATAGACATGTAGATAGATAGATAATAGAGAGATAGATAATAGAGAGATAGATGTATAGATATAAAAAAGATAAATCGATAAATGATAGATAATGATATGATATATATATATATATATATATATATATATACAGTACAGACCAAAAGTTTGGACACACCTTCTCATTCAAAGAGTTTTCTTTATTTTCATGACTATGAAAATTGTACATTGACACTGAAGGCATCAAAACTATGAATTAACACATGTGGAATTATATACATAACAAACAAGTGTGAAACAACTGAAAATATGTCATATTCTAGGTTCTTCAAAGTAGCCACCTTTTGCTTTGATAACTGCTTTGCACACTCTTGGCATTCTCTTGATGAGCTTCAAGAGGTAGTCCCCTGAAATGGTCTTCACTTCACAGGTGTGCCCTGTCAGGTTTAATAAGTGGAATTTCTTGCCTTATAAATGGGGTTGGGACCATCATTTGCGTTGAGGAGAAGTCAGGTGGATACACAGCTGATAGTCCTACTGAATAGACTGTTAGAATTTGTATTATGGCAAGAAAAGAGCAGCTAAGTAAAGAAAAACGAGTGGCCATCATTACTTTAAGAAATGAAGGTCAGTCAGTCAGCTGAAAAATTGGGAAAACTTTTAAAGTAAGGGCTATTTGACCATGAAGGAGAGTGATGGGGTGCTGCGCCAGATGACCTGGCCTCCACAGTCACCGGACCTGAACCCAATCGAGATGGTTTGGGGTGAGCTGGAACGCAGAGTGAAGGCAAAAGGGCCAACAAGTGCTAAGCATCTCTGGGAACTCCTTCAAGACTGTTGGAAGACCATTTCAGGGGACTACCTCTTGAAGCTCATCAAGAGAATGCCAAGAGTGTGCAAAGCAGTAATCAAAGCAAAAGGTGGCTTTGAAGAACCTAGAATATGACATATTTTCAGTTGTTTCACACTTGTTTGTTATGTATATAATTCCACATGTGTTAATTCATAGTTTTGATGCCTTCATAGTCATGAAAATAAAGAAAACTCTTTGAATGAGAAGGTGTGTCCAAACTTTTGGTCTGTACTGTATATATATATATATATATATATATATATATATATAGATAGTAGAGAGATAGATGTATAGATGAACTGATAAATCATAGATAGATAGATAGATAGATAGATAGATAGATAGATATTGGATAGACAGATAATAGATAGATGATAGATAGATAGATAGATAGATAGATAGATAGATAGATAGATAGATAGATAATAGAGAGATAGATGTACTGTATAGATGAACTGCTAAATGATAGATATACAGATAGATAGATAATAGGAATGAGATAGATGTATAGATATAAAAAAGATAAATTGATAAATGATAGATAGATAATAGATATGATATATATAGATAGTAGAGAGATAGATGTATAGATAAACTGATAAATGATAGATAGATAATAGAGAGATAGATGTATAAATATAAAAAAGATAAATTGATAAATGACAGACAGACAGATATTGGATAGATAGATGATAGGTACAGTATATATATATATACAGTGAGCACAGCAGATGATCCTGGTCGGCTTTGTCTCTCCTGATGCTCCAGCACACGCGGTTTCCTCCCATCCATTATCACATAGCACATTTTATGTCGCTGTGGCTGTAAGCCGCTGGCTGCGCGTTCCCGTCAGTGGCTTTGTGACCCCATCCTGCTGTAATTTTATTACACCTTTTGTGATTTTATTAGGGTAGTCAGAGCCGGTTATAAGATTCCATCCCAAGAATATCAAGTAACATATTTAGTCTTCATCAGCTCTAAGAAGAGAAGACAAGAAGACCCCCGGAGCGCTGCCTGCAATGTGCTGGGGGCTCAGACAGTCAGATGGCTCTCCTGTAAGAGAACACATTGATTTTAGGCCACGGGGGAGGGGTGGATGAAGTCATATAATGTGGAGGCTATCGATATTTTGTAGTGCGGATTTGCTGATATTTAGAGCAATGTTCAGCTTTCAAACTATGTAACGATTATTAGGGGAATTGCATGAATGGCAGCTGCATAATATACTGTGATATTTCTAATGATAGCAGCAGAAAGGGTCTGACTCTGAAGGTCTCACTGTCCTGCGGACATGGCTAGGTTCACATCAACGTTGGACACTCCTTTAGGAGACTCCATTGCAGATTCCAGCACGAAAGCATAGCAGAAACCTAATGGACCCCATTATGTGCTGTAGGGTCTGTTAGTATGCCAGAGCCAGTGCTTCCCTTTTTTGATTTTCTATTCCTATACTGGAACAGAAAAACGGAAAATGCCCCACAGATGTGAACCTAGCCTTAAAGGCTTCAGTAAATGGCATTTATCATGTAGAGGAAGTTAATACAAGGCACTTACTAATGTATTGTGATTCTCCATATTGCTTCCTTTGCTGGCTGGATTCATTTTTCCATCATATTATACGCTATTTATTTCCAGGGGTTACGACCACCATGCATTCCGGCAATGGTGGTCGTGCTTGCACACTAAAGGAAAAAGCGATGCCTCTCTGGTATCCGGGACCATAGGAGCTCAGATAGGCACAACAGATCCTGTCCCAGCCACCTTTTATCTGCGCTGCAACGCTGGTCATAACCCTTGGATGCGAGCAGTGTATAACGTGATGGAAGAATGAATCCAGACAGAAAAGGAGGCAATATGGAGAATCACAATACATTAGTAACTGCCTTGTGGTAACTTTGGCTATATGATACATGGTTTTAATGCTGAGAGCATCAGATCTTTATGTACATGACTGGTGGCTTCCTGGGCATTGGCCCACCAGGAAATTTCCTTGTAGAATCTATGGCCAGTCCAGTGGTGTGCCCAGGGTGTTTGGCACCCGGGGCGGGTCATTTCTCTGGCACCCCCCCTTCCCATACTTGACCACATACCTCTTACATCCAGGGACATCTCCTGTCATGTAGACCTTCTCTTCCCTCTTCTCCTCCGTTAGACCTCCATGAGAAATTCCTTCAGCCGCATCTCGTCTCTACAGAGTTTGTAACACAGACACGTTAGATTTCTCTGTTTTTCCATCAACCTCCCCATCCTGGAGTCCCCACAATGTCATCCTGCTGCCACCCCCAATACTGTGCCCGTTGTGCCCCCCCAATGCCCCAGGTACTATACTGCTGAAAAAATAGTGACCCTAATAGACATAATTGGGGTCATTTATCAAACTGGTGTAAAGTAGAACTGGATTTCCAAAAGAGCTGTCAAATATGAAAGGTGGAACCTGATTGGCTGCTATGGGCAACTAAGCCAGTTCTACTTTACACCAGTTTGATAAATTACCCCAAATGTTCCTATAGTGTCTACAGCAGCTATAATGTCCCCTAGAGTGCCCCCAGTAATAATACCACCCTATATTGTGCTCCAGGTAATAATCTGGTGTCCCCCAGTGTGTCCCCCAAGCTGCCCCCACACAGTAGTGTCCCCCAAGCTGCCCCCACACAGTAGTGTCCCCCAAGCTGCCCCCACACAGTAGTGTCCCCCACGCTGCCCCCACACAGTAGTGTCCCCCACGCTGCCCCCACACAGTAGTGTCCCCCACACAGTAGTATCCCCCACACTGCCCTCACACAGTAGTGTCCCCCACGCTGCCCCCACACAGTAGTGTCCCCCACGCTGCCCCCACACAGTAGTGTCCCCCACGCTGCCCCCACACAGTAGTGTCCCCCACGCCGCCCCCACACAGTAGTGTCCCCCACACTGCCCCCCACACAGTAGTATCCCCCACACTGCCCCCATACAGTAGTGTCCCCCACACTGCCCCCCACACAGTAGTGTCCCCCAAACAGTAGTGTACCCCACGCCGCCCCCACACAGTAGTGTCCCCCACACTGCCCCCCACACAGTAGTATCCCCCACACTGCCCCCATACAGTAGTGTCCCCCACACTGCCCCCCACACAGTAGTGTCCCCCAAACAGTAGTGTACACCACACTGCCCCCCACACAGTAGTGTCCCCCAAGCTGCCCCCATACAGTAGTGTCCCCCACACTGCCCCCACACAGTAGTGTCCCCCACGCTGCCCCCACACAGTAGTGTCCCCAAGCTGCCCCCACACAGTAGTGTCCCCCACGCTGCCCCCACACAGTAGTGTCCCCCACGCCGCCCCCACACAGTAGTGTCCCCCACGCTGCCCCCACACAGTAGTGTCCCCCACGCTGCCCCCACACAGTAGTGTCCCCCACACTGCCCCCCACACAGTAGTGTCCCCCACACTGCCCCCATACAGTAGTGTCCCCCAAACAGTAGTGTACCCCACACTGCCCCCACACAGTAGTGTCCCCCACACTGCCCCCCACACAGTAGTGTCCCCCACACAGTAGTGTCCCCCAAACAGTAGTGTACCCCACACTGCCCCCACACAGTAGTGTCCCCCACGCCGCCCCACACAGTAGTGTCCCCCACGCCGCCCCCACACAGTAGTGTCCTCCACGCTGCCCCCATACAGTAGTGTCCCCCACACAGTAGTGTCCCCCACACTGCCCCCCACACTGCCCCCACCCTGCCCCCACACAGTAGTGTCCCCCAACCTGCCCCCACACAGTAGTGTCCCCCACGCTGCCCCCACACAGTAGTGTCCCCCACGCTGCCCCCACACAGTAGTGTCCCCCACACTGCCCCCATACAGTAGTGTCCCCCACACAGTAGTGTCCCCCACACAGTAGTGTCCCCCACACAGTAGTGTCCTCCAAACAGTAGTGTACCCCACACTGCCCCCCACACAGTAGTGTCCCCCAATCTGCCCCCATACAGTAGTGTCCCCCACACTGCCCCCCACGCTGCCCCCACACAGTAGTGTCCCCCACACTGCCCCCCACACAGTAGTGTCCCCCAATCTGCCCTCATACAGTAGTGTCCCCCACACTGCCCCCACACAGTAGTGTCCCCCACGCTGCCCCCACACAGTAGTGTCCCCCATGCTGCCCCCACACAGTAGTGTCCCCCACGCTGCCCCCACACAGTAGTGTCCTCCACGCTGCCCCCACACAGTAGTGTCCCCCACACAGTAGTGTCCCCCACACTGCCCCCCACACAGTAGTGTCTCCCACATAGCCTGAAGCCTATGGCGGTGATCGGCGGCGGGGCAGGGAACTATGCGCTCTGCTCCCGTGGGTGTCAGCGCTTCAGCAATAAGCGCTTCCATCTGTATTGATGGAAGCGTTCACTGCTTCTGGGCCTGCTGGCACCCCTGTGAGAATCCTAATATATCCTATAAATATAATATATAGAACAAAGGAGCCTTTGTGAGCAGAGCATTGAGAAAATACAGACTACCATAAACAGCAGCTGTATACAGCTCCTATGCAAACCTATGGGTTTCCATGGCTACAGACTACAAACAAATCCTGTGTAGTCTGATCCTGCTGTCATCCTCTCTTCCATCTGTCCCCCTAAACGAGGATAGAAATATGACTGACGACATAGAGTTTGTTTGTAGTCTGTAACCACGGAGACATACAGGTCTGCATTGGAGCTGTAAGGGACTATAGCCTCATCGTTGGAAAATCGACCCTCACGCTTTCACACATTCGCTCATCACTAGTCATTAGTTAAAAACAATTTAGACGGAGAGGGGCAGGTTTCCCGGCTCATTTATAATCTGAACTTTAGGAGCATCATCTGCTGTTTACTCATTGATTAGGTCATTTGTGGACTGACTCATTGTGAGCAGCGAGGAGCAATGTGATCCGTCATTAGCCGTTATTGATCACTCACAGCTCTCTACTGCGAGCGTCGCCCTCTGCACCCCGCGCTCCAGCCCGCAGAGTGTATCACTACGTTATCATCGATCTGTTTTGTAGAACTAATGGGAGGTGTATTGACAAGTAATAGACCAGGGGTCCCTAACCTGCCCATCTGGATACAGAGCCCAATATCCTGAGATGAGTCATGGCAAAAAATACATTTATTTGACAAATCAGTCTTAAAAACATAAAATGACCCTTAAAGGGACGTTGAAATAAAAAGTACAATGACCTCCTCTTCTATAAAGGGCTTATTCAAAATCTAAAAAAAAAAGTAAGAAGAGCTTCAAAAAACAATGGGGCACATTTACTAAGACTAAGGCTGGGTTCACACCTGAGCGTTTTACAGCGCGTTCCTACGCGCTGTAAAACGCTCAACAGGCAAAAACCAATGATTCCCTATGGGCATGGTTCTCACCTGAGCGTTTTACAGCGCGTACGAGCGCGCTGTAAAACGCCCTACGCCCCAAGAAGTACAGGAGCTTCTTTGGGGCGTATTGTCGCGCGTACGCCTCTGTTGCCAAATACAAAAACGCCCCAAAATACACCCGATAAAAACGCCTGTAAACAGCGCTTATCGGATAAGCTCAGGTGTGAACCCAGCCTAAGGCTACTTTCACATATGCGATTTCCTTTCCATTTTTGAGATCCGGTCTCAGCATATAACTCAGGATCAATACAAGATAAAATATCTCATGTATTTACAAAGTTTCCCAGCTTTTTAATTAGTTCTATAATAATGGATGGAACTGTTTAACAATCTCATCTTAGGGTATATTCACACATTGGTGATATACCTCATTTTTTATTGCTATTTTACAAAATCAAAGGGAACCTGTCCTCACCTTTGTGCAGCCCATACTAACAGCAGCATAAAGTAGAGACAGGTGAGCGGATTTCAGCGGTCTGTCAGTTATAAGTTAAAAGTAAGTGGTTGCCGAGAACCGACATTACAATCATTGCAGACTGGGCCTGGGAACGAGTCCCGGCCACCTGAGAAGAGTCACGGTTATTCATGAATTCCTGCTCTCCCTGCCCGCCTGCTGATGACTGACAGTCTTCTACCTAGTTTCTCCCTTCCTCTCTAGGAGAGAATGGCCAATCCTCAGCAGATGGGTGAGAGAGCGGGAGATTAGGAATAACCAGGACTCTTCTCAGGTGGCTATGACTCTTTTCCAGACCTGGGCTGCAATGATTATGATGCTGGTTCTCAGCAACCACTGACTATTAGCTCATGAGTGACACACCGCTGACATCAGCATTTCTGTCACTACTTTATGCTGCCCTAATCGAGGTCAGCATAAAGTTGATGACAGGTTCCCTTTAAAACCGCGCCATGTAAATATACGCTAAAGGATTGCGGCCATTAGGTTGTGCACTCTTGACTTAATTGCTAATGATGTCACTTCCTAACACGTTCTGTAAACTTGCTCCACGGTGGAGCCTCCCTTTAAGAAGATAACAGAAATTAGGTGAAATCTGTCCACATGTTCTACATTCCTTTATGGGTGGGAAAAGTGATCTCCCACAGATACATTTAGTCTCAGTGCAGGAAATTGACATTCCTATATTTTGTATACATTACAGAAAAGTACAATTTCTGCGTGTCCCTCCATTGTTCCTCGTGCCTCTAACGTGTGGCATTTCCTGTCTCCCAGTCTAGAGAATGATGTTTTCTTTACTGTAGATTTCATTAAAATGCTGCCTTTTGATCTAAGAAACCTTAAGGAGACCTTATTGGCAGCAATGATGCCAGTTATTGAGCACTGATAACCTTGTGATGACTGAATGCTATGCCTTCTTACTGCAGCACTGTAGTCTGCACCCGGTCATCTAAAACCAGATGTAGACTATAGTGCTGAATTTAAAGGGGTATTGCAACCAATGCATTTTATGTCAGTGATGAGCAGCTGTCACGGATGTTGTAGGGGAGAACACCAAAGGACAACAAGAAGGAAGGGAAAAGACACTAGGCCTCACCGCTAGGGAAGGAAAAGGGTCACCACCTATAAAACCCTGCTCCTGGCCCTAACTCCTATCCGTATTGGCACTTCTCGATGGTAGAGATGCCCATTAGAGATGGCCCGAACTATCCGACGGCGAACAGTTCCCGGCGAACATAGCTTGTTCGCGTTCGCCTCTGCCGGGCGAACACATGCGATGTTCGGTCCGCCCCCTATACATCATCATTGAGCAAACTTTGACCCTGTACCTCACAGTCAGCAGACACATTCCAGCCAATCAGCAGCATACCCTCCCTCCCAGACCCTCCCACCTCCTGCACAGCATCCATTTTAGATTCATTCTGAAGCTGCAGTCTTAGTGAGAGGAGGGAGACTGTAACTGCTGCTGATTTAATTGGGAAATCGATAGCTAGGCTAGTGAATTCAGTGTCCACTCCAGTCCTGAAAGACTCATCTGATCTCTGCTGTAAGGACAGCGTCCTGACAGCACCCCAAAAAGCCCTTTTTAGGGCTGCAACATTAGTCTGCTTTTTTTTTTCCCTTTATATACATATTGCAGTTGCCTGGCCTGCCTGTGTGTGAGGAGCTGCAGGCCCACAGACTGTAGTGTGCCCACTGCCAGTGCTCACCCCTGTCATTCCGTGTGGCACAGGACTTTGCTTAAAAAAAGGCACTTAATTTTTACACTTTAATCTAAGGTTAGTTGCCTGCCAGTGTGTGTCAGGCTGACTTCCACTGACTGTAGTGTGCCCACTGCCAGTGCCCACCACTCATACCGGCTGGCACAGGACTTTGCATAAAAAAGGCATTTAATTTTTACACTTTAGTGTAATTTCAGCTGCTTGCCTGCTGCTAGTGTGTGTCAGGCCGACTTCAACTGACTGTAGTGTGCCCACTGCCAGTGCCCACCCCTGTCATCCCGTGTGGCACAGGACTTTGCTTAAAAAAAAGGCACTTCATTTTTACACTTTAATCTAAGGTTAGTTGCCTGCCAGTGTGTGTCAGGCTGACTTCCACTGACTGTAGTGTGCCCACTGCCAGTGCCCACCACTCATACCGGCTGGCACAGGACTTTGCTTAAAAAAGGCATTTAATTTTTACACTTTAATGTAATTTCAGCTGCTTGCCTGCTGCTAGTGTGTGTCAGGCCGACTTCAACTGACTGTAGTGTGCCCACTGCCAGTGCCCACCCCTGTCATACCGAGTGGCACAGGACTTTGCTTAAAAAAAAGGCACTTAATTTTTACACTTTAATCTAAGGTTAGTTGCCTGCCAGTGTGTGTCAGGCTGACTTCCACTGACTGTAGTGTGCCCACTGCCAGTGCCCACCACTCATACCGGCTGGCACAGGACTTTGCTTAAAAAAGGCATTTAATTTTTACACTTTAATGTAATTTCAGCTGCTTGCCTGCTGCTAGTGTGTGTCAGGCCGACTTCAACTGACTGTAGTGTGCCCACTGCCAGTGCCCACCCCTGTCATACCGAGTGGCACAGGACTTTGCTTAAAAAATAGGCACTTAATTTTTACACTTTAATCTAAGGTTAGTTGCCTGCCAGTGTGTGTCAGGCTGACTTCCACTGACTGTAGTGTGCCCACTGCCAGTGCCCACCCCTGTCATACCGAGTGGCACAGGACTTTGCTTAAAAAATAGGCACTTAATTTTTACACTTTAATCTAAGGTTAGTTGCCTGCCAGTGTGTGTCAGGCTGACTTCCACTGACTGTAGTGTGCCCACTGCCAGTGCCCACCACTCATACCGGCTGGCACAGGACTTTGCTTAAAAAAGGCATTTAATTTTTACACTTTAATGTAATTTCAGCTGCTTGCCTGCTGCTAGTGTGTGTCAGGCCGACTTCAACTGACTGTAGTGTGCCCACTGCCAGTGCCCACCCCTGTCATACCGAGTGGCACAGGACTTTGCTTAAAAAATAGGCACTTAATTTTTACACTTTAATGTAATTTCAGCTGCTTGCCTGCTGCTAGTGTGTGTCAGGCCGACTTCAACTGACTGTAGTGTGCCCACTGCCAGTGCCCACCCCTGTCATACCGAGTGGCACAGGACTTTGCTTAAAAAAAAGGCACTTAATTTTTACACTTTAATCTAAGGTTAGTTGCCTGCCAGTGTGTGTCAGGCTGACTTCCACTGACTGTAGTGTGCCCACTGCCAGTGCCCACCACTCATACCGGCTGGCACAGGACTTTGCTTAAAAAAGGCATTTAATTTTTACACTTTAATGTAATTTCAGCTGCTTGCCTGCTGCTAGTGTGTGTCAGGCCGACTTCAACTGACTGTAGTGTGCCCACTGCCAGTGCCCACCCCTGTCATACCGAGTGGCACAGGACTTTGCTTAAAAAATAGGCACTTAATTTTTACACTTTAATCTAAGGTCAGTTGCCTGCCAGTGTGTGTCAGGCTGACTTCCACTGACTGTAGTGTGCCCACTGCCAGTGCCCACCCCTGTCATACCGAGTGGCACAGGACTTTGCTTAAAAAATAGGCACTTAATTTTTACACTTTAATCTAAGGTTAGTTGCCTGCCAGTGTGTGTCAGGCTGACTTCCACTGACTGTAGTGTGCCCACTGCCAGTGCCCACCACTCATACCGGCTGGCACAGGACTTTGCTTAAAAAAGGCATTTAATTTTTACACTTTAATGTAATTTCAGCTGCTTGCCTGCTGCTAGTGTGTGTCAGGCCGACTTCAACTGACTGTAGTGTGCCCACTGCCAGTGCCCACCCCTGTCATACCGAGTGGCACAGGACTTTGCTTAAAAAATAGGCACTTAATTTTTACACTTTAATCTAAGGTTAGTTGCCTGCCAGTGTGTGTCAGGCTGACTTCCACTGACTGTAGTGTGCCCACTGCCAGTGCCCACCACTCATACCGGCTGGCACAGGACTTTGCATAAAAAAGGCATTTAATTTTTACACTTTAGTGTAATTTCAGCTGCTTGCCTGCTGCTAGTGTGTGTCAGGCCGACTTCAACTGACTGTAGTGTGCCCACTGCCAGTGCCAACCACTGATACCGGGTGGCACAGTAGCTTGCCGATAAATAAGGCATTTAATTTTTAGACAGTAGTCTAAATTCAGTTGCTTGCCTGCTGCCAGTGTGTGTCAGGCCCGCTTCCACTGACTGTAGTGTGCCCACTGCCAGTGCCAACCACTGATACCGGGTGGCACAGTAGCTTGCCGATAAATAAGGCATTTAATTTTTAGACAGTAGTCTAAATTCAGTTGCTTGCCTGCTGCCAGTGTGTGTCAGGCCCTCTTCCACTGACTGTAGTGTGCCCACTGCCAGTGCCAACCACTCATACCGGGTGGCACAGTAGCTTGCCGATAAATAAGGCATTTAATTTTTACACTTTAGTGTAATTTCAGTTGCTTGCCTGCTGCCAGTGTGTGTCAGGCCCGCTTCTACTGACTGTAGTGTGCCCACTGCCAGTGCCAACCACTGATACCATCTCCCCGTTCGAAAAATCTATTCAATAAATGGCACCCAGATTGGGGACGTTAGAGGGATTAAACTGATGAGAATAGTACTACAGAAAATACCACTCATATCGGGTGTGACAGTAAATTGCACGGCGCAGACGCAGTCACCGTGGATAAAAACAAAGGGGAGGGAGCCAGCGTTTTTTTAACCATCTCCCCGTTCGAAAAATCAATTCAATTGACCTTTCGGGGACCCTTGGTGTTGTATGTGGCTGGGTGGAGGAAGAAACCTTCAATGACATCACCGGGACGTGGCTAGCTTGGTATCCAACCTTGTGCAAATGGGGAGTTTGCGGTTGTGCAAATGAACTGTTTGCGGTGCATTAAAAGGGGAGTTTGGTCTGTCAATGTCTGTGATGCGGGCGTAACCCTTACACTACCTGATCGATACAACATCATACCTGATCGTATACACACACTGGATGTTTTAAAGCACGTTATTCCAAACAATTTAGGAATGTTAGTTGATTTATGCCCTTTATGGATTAAAACCCGACTCTGCGTCCACTACGTAATTTTCCATGGGAGTTTTGCCATAGATCCCCCTCCGGCATGCCACAGTCCAGGTGTTAGACCCCTTGAAACAACTTTCTCATCACTATTGTGGCCAGAAAGAGTCCCTGTGGGTTTTAAAATTCGCCTGTCTATTGAAGTCTATGGCGGTTCGCCCGGTTCGCCAGTTCGCGAACATTTGCGGAAGTTCTCGTTCGCTGTTCGCGAACTGAAAATTTTATGTTCGCGACATCACTAATGCCCATACACAGGAACCTAGAAAACCCTGGTGACCCTCAGATGCCCTAATAGTAATGACCGGGCAGAGACAACCCGCTCCTTCCCTGGTGAAGGAACCAGCGTCTCGCTGAGGCCTAGTAAACAACAAAGGTAGGGGGGAATACAAAACACAACAAGCGGAACACTTAACTTCTGAGGCTGATGGATGATGGACGAACAGGACTTCACCACGAACCACACTCCAGCTCTTCTAAAAACCAAATGAAGCTATCCAGAGCGAGGAGTGATGGATAAAGTCAGACTAAATAGGGGGAGGTGAAGGTCACATGATCCACACCTGAACAGGAGGTGTGGACATACCAGCGAAAGAGGCTGTCAGATCACTAATGCGTAGATAATCTTTCAGACCTTCTCAAACCTGTGACAGCAGCATAGGCAATAATCGTTTTTGCGATATTTTGCGAATGTTTGGCCTAATATTCGCCATAGAATTCGTGATCTCCAGTCATTATTTTCTTGATTGCGAAAATCGGCACTGTAATATTCACGTAATGCGCGCGCAATACAGGCGTGGCTCACTTTTGCTACATTTTTCAAGCTGCTAGAAGTTTCCTGAGACTGGAGAAAATGGTTGGCAGCAACTTTCGTGACTGTGAGAAAGAACTCCTGATCACTGTAAGTCATTTTACATTACAGCACTGTTTTTTTTTTTTTTTTTCAAAGACGAAAGACAAAGACAATAATCCCTATCACAGCACAGTAATTCCTATCACAGCACAGAAAAACAGACAGCAAATGACATTTTTTTTTCAAAGATAAAAGACAAAGACACTAATCCCTATCACAGTAATCCCTATAACACTACCTAACACCCTGCACTGGAACCTATCAGCTACACTATATCACTATCTAACCTACACTGACTATGTGTATTATATATATGAGCTAACTAACTAACTATCTAATATATTTGAATAAGGATCCAGATGACTCAGAAAAGCACAGAGCACAGCAATGACACTGCTCTCTCTCTCTCTCTCTCTCTCTCTCTCTCTCTCTCTCTCGCTCAGAACTGCAAAAAACAGCAAAACATGGAGTTTCCTATATAGTAAGGGGAAGGCAACTTTCCTATTGGTTGGTAGGGATGTTGCTAAGCTCAGACAAAGACATTGCAGCCTTCTCATTCGCCCACAAGCAAGAAGCAGTGAGGTTACTGATGAAAAAAATCTAGAATATTCACAATTACGAAGATATAGCATTATATTCCAGATCTTCGCGAATTCTGGAAGTGCCGATATTCACAATAAAAATTTGCGTTTAGAATATTCGCAATCAACACTATAGGATATGTGGAAAATGTCTTATAGTTAGGGATTACAGCTCTGAATGGAGAATGGTGGTCTCCTGACACATGCACTTGATGGACTTCAATGGCGAGACTTCTGCACATTTATGGTCAGCATTCCTCGGCTTTTCCTCCAGTTTGTAAAACCAAGGCTTGAACCTGTATCATTCTAATAAATAGTATTTTCCTAGTTGTGCATCTTTGTAAACGGTTTCTGCAACAATTCCTTATTGTTTGCAAGCACAGTTCTGGCTTGCTGTCACTGAATGGAAGATTTCACTTCTAAAACCAAAACCAGTGCTTATTCACTTCTGCTGAGAGTTTATGACATTGCATCAGCACAGAGTAAACTGTGAGCTAAACAAAGCAGCACAAATATCTCCCATCTTGCTTTTCACATTTATCACTTGCATTGATAAATTGTAACAAACCCTCAGCTATTTCAGCTGAACCAGGTACAACTATGTAATAGACTTTGTTTTGCAATTTCTCACCATTTTCTAAAGATTTATTCGCTGTCAGTCACTAATGTGATCAGAGCCTTAGCTGGTCCCTTTGCTCTCTTCTAGTCAGAAAACGGAAGAACACATTGTGCATAAATATTCTATACCCCGGTTAAAAATAAAATGATATAAACATTATGTCCTGTGAGAAAAGTACAGATGTGGGGAGGGGGGGGCAGCATGGGTGCTGGATACAGTGTTCCATCACTTACAAATACGTATCTTACCAAATGTTCTGGGTGTGACACCAAATATAACTATTTCTATGTTTACATTTCTGAAACTGTTTCAGTTTTGTAAGTATTGGAATGTCCCTTTTTCACATGACAGAATTCAAACAGTATAAAATCAAATGAAAATAGATAGTTATAGATAGATAATAGATAGATAGGAGATAGATAATAGATAATGATATATATATATATATTTTTTTTTTAATTACATAATAGATCAATAAATAGATAGATAGAAAAGATAGACAAATAGACATAGACAGACACAAAACAGATAGATAGATAGATAGATAGATAGATGATAGATAGATAGATAGGATAGATAGATGATAGATAGATAGATAGATAGATAGATAGATAGATAGATAGATAATAGATAGATAGATGATAGATAGATAGATAGATAGATATTAGATAGATAGATAATAGATAGATATGAGATAGATAGATAGAGAGATAGACATACATAAATATAAATAACTCAGGCCTATCCGTAGTAATACCTAATTTACTTTTTAATAACAATACTATTGACCCTTGTAGTGGAGAAGGGGGGGAGGGGAGGACTCAAGTATTCTCCTTGTCTCCTTGTATTTCTGGGGCCATGATTTTTTTTACATTTATTTTTTTAATTTATTAATTTATTTAATTTTCTTACATTACATTTACATTGCACCTCTTGGTACATATAGGACAGAAGATCACATTATAGTATTTTAAAATAATCATAACAGTTTATGACAATAGTTCCAGAAAGCAGAAAGTGACCACTTCTTCATGACCAAGCTCCCGGTTATGGTCGGGTGCCGTCTACCCAGGGGTGGAATTAAAACTTTTTAACAACAGTTTCCCTACTCAACAGCGGACACGCGGCATCGCGACACATGTTTACATATTATACGTACATCATGTGCAGTATATGCAACACACGTACACATAAATACACCGTATACATGGTACACATACATAAATACACCATATATACACTACATGCACATACCACCCAACTAAGGAGCTAAACTATCAGCGGTGCGCAAAGCAATGGAAGCAATCATCTCCGGCTGGCCTGCCGCCGCCAGAGCACCGGATCGGGACTCAGCCGGTAACGCGGTTCTCCGATCCAGTTGTAATTTTAACAACCGGATCTAGAGAACTGGAGGGAACTGGCTGAATCCCATGCCTGCGTGTACCTCCGTGTCAACCTGTGGATAGTTGAAAATTGCTTATGAGAGAAATAAGAAAAAAAGACGACCCCTGTCCATATGTTCTGTTAGGACATATGGATATCATACGGTGTCCCCCAGCTCTGGGCTGGAGCATCTCTCACTACGACAGACTCCATCCAACTATTCTTTTCCCATAATCAGCCATTTATTTAATGAGCCAACAATACTATATGTTTCCTTTAGCAGTCGCAGCAGGGGATATGTATGGCCAACTGGAGCTTTCCAGTGGTCACCGGGCGGCATTCTTTAGATTAGACATGGGACAATCCTTTAAAGAGTTAACACCCGGGGGCGTGGCCTGAGAGCGCATGGAGTAGGTCGCATCGCACTGAGCTCCTGCAGACATCCTGATTTTAGAGTGGTAGCAACCCCCTATTTCGCAGATCCTTGCCTACCTGGTGGTTGAGAGGAGACAGGAGAGTGTGGTGCTGATCTTTTGAGTCCCGACATGCCTAGAAAGTCCGGTAAAGGGCCGCGCTGTGACAGGCCAGAGGAGAGTCGGCATGGCGCCGAGGAAGAAGAGGGGCCGGCCTTACAGCCCAAGACGAGACAGACGGCTGCCGCAAAGCTGAGCAGGTTTGCTCGCACGGAGAGTGCTGGGGGAGACTGGGCTGAGGAGAAGGAGATGGACGCTCAGGTTTCCTCTGGACAAGAGGATGAATCCACCGACGGGGAGACCCTGGACGCGGTAAATTGGCCGCCATTAACCCCTGCACGGCCGGCAAAAGACGCGGTAGGCCCTAAAGTTGTGGATGGAGCAGAGCCTACTCTAAAAGATATTATGGCCGCTGTGGCCAGTTGTAACAGCACACTGAAGGTGCTTACAGTACAGGTTGGCAGCCTGAGGTCGGATGTGTCTTTAATTAGGCATGACCTACACAAAATCACAGAACGCACCTCTGAATTGGAGAAGAGGGTGTCCACTATTGAGGACGTTATCCAGCCTATGCAAATGGCGGCAAAATCATCTGCTAAAGATATAGCGGCGTTATACGCCAAAACAGATGACCTGGAGAACAGGTCCAGAAGGAATAACCTGCGGATTGTGGGTGTGCCAGAGAAGACGGAGGGGGATAATGCCACCGAATTTGTGGAAAAATGGCTGCACCAATTATTTCATGAAAAAGGTCTATCCTCATTATATGCGGTGGAGCGGGCGCACAGAGTCCCCATGCGGCCGCTTCCGCCTGGCAGACCTCCCCGTCCCATACTGGCGAAGATACTCCATTTTAAAGACCGGGACACTATCCTGCGACAATCTAGGGACAATGAGGAGATGGTCCTGAATGGGGTGAAAGTATCCATATTTCCGGATTATTCCAACGAAGTGCAGCGGAGGAGAAGCAGATTTATGGATATAAAGAAAAGGCTGAGAGCTCTACAAGTCCAGTACGCTATGCTGTTTCCTGCTAAACTGCGTGTGGTGGCATTGGGATCCACCAGATTTTTTGAAGATCCGGAGGAGGCGACGCAGTGGCTGGACGTCCACGAGCGACAATTGAGAAGTGGGGCCCTGGACACTTGAAGGAGGCAGATATACGTTTCTTATGTTCAAGTTATATATGCATTTACACTCTAGGATTGCTTTAAATGTTGCACCAGTTAGGGAGTGTATTATGTAATGCTACCAAATGGTAGTTCCTGAGGAGGGAGCAGGCGGTAATGATAGTAAAATGTATTTCTCAGTTGTGGGGAGGATTCTCTACCTGAGGAAAAGTGTTATAAATTGTTATGCTTATTGTAGGTTGAAGGGCATGTTGCTCTCGGATTGCCTTGTTTTAATGTGGGAAGTGGATAAGAAAGGGAAAGGTTTCCCCAGCTACAGTAACCTGAGTATGAGAGGGAGGGAGGGGGGTGGGGGGGTAGGGAAAAGGTTGGGGGGGAAGGTTAGGGTCTTGAACTATGAGCGAGTGTTATCTGAATGGGGTGTGAGATTCAAATATGGTTTAAAATTTTACCATGTCACAGGCGATTAGAATCTTAAGCTGGAATGTGAGAGGGATGGCTGAAGCACGGAAAAGACAGTGTATTTTTCAGTATCTGGGGCGGTTTCAGCCGGCTATATGTTGTCTTCAGGAAACGCATTTGACAGGAGAAAATTTACACTGGATGAATAAAAATTGGGTGATCCATGCGTTACATTCAACTCATTCCTCTCATTCTAGAGGTGTAAGTATGATTGTGCATAGGAGTATCAGGTATGAACATATGCAGGAGTGTGTGGACGCTGAGGGCAGGTATGTGTGTGTGGTGTGTAAGGTAGATGGAATACAGCTGGTGCTGGTGTCTGTGTATGTGCCTCCACCGTTTGCTTCCCCATTAATAAGAGAGATCATGGGCTTTGTGGCGGACTTCCCTGGGCTGCCGTGGCTGTTGGTTGGGGACTTTAATTGCACGATGAATGACTCCCTAGATAGATGCCGGGTGGAGGGAGCAGGTGGTTCACCGGGGAGTGCGGCTCTCAGGAATATTTTGGGTGAGGTAGGAGTGCAAGATGTATGGAGACGGCGTAACCCGGATAAGCGTGAATATTCATGTAGATCCGCCACGCACCATTCACTATCGCGTATAGATCTGGCCCTTGTTAACGACATAATGCTACCACTAGTTAGGGATGTTGTTTATCATCCTCGGTCGTTGTCTGACCATTCTCTGGTGCAGATTGACTTGTGCCTGGGGGTGCTCAGACAGGGACCGAGGCTGTGGAAGTGTAATCCTCATTGGTTGAATGTGTTGGGTGACCTATCTGGGATTTCTATGGAAATTAAGGAATTTTTTGATATCAATACAGGGTCGGCTTCGATACCAGGTGTATGGGACGCCATGAAAGCATTTCTGAGGGGAGTTCTGATGAAAGAAATCAACAAACATAAATCCAGGACCAGAGAGGCGGATGTCAAGGCGCATGTACTAGTGTCCGAGGCTGAGAGAGAGTTTAGTAGATCCCCCACCATGGTTAGTAGTGAGGCGCTGGAGGTTGCTCAGGAGCAGCTGAGATGTCATCTGGTACAGGCCGCAGATAGAAAGAGAAGCTTTTACCGTCAGAGATCTTTTGAGGAAGGAGAGAAGGTGGGTCATTTGTTGTCAGTGGTCTCGCAGGCTCAGAGAGGCTCCTCTTGTATTCAGGAGTTGAGAGATGACAGGGGGAACAGTTGTCAGGACACAAAAGGAATATTAGGAATTTTAAAAAGCTTCTATGTATCTCTATATACTTCCACTGGATCTAGTTCTGATGAGGCCCTGAAGGATTTCCTAGAGGAGGCGCAGTTATCGGTGCTGTCAGAAGAAGATAGAGAGAGGCTAGAGGAGCCGATTACACTAGAGGAACTGGAAGCTGCACTTGGGGACATGGCAAGTGGTAAGGCCCCTGGAGCTGATGGTCTCCCAGTAGAGATATACAAAAAACTACAGGGGATATTACTCCCTGAATTACTTAAGGTGTTTGAGCACTCATTGGAGGCAGGTTCGTTACCACATTCGATGCAGGAAGCTATAATTGTGGTTTTGCCTAAGCCTGGGAAGGATCCTAAAATACCGGATTCCTACAGGCCAATTTCACTTCTCACGGCTGATGTTAAGCTACTGGCGAAGGTGTTGGCGAACAGGCTGTCCAAGGTAATTCTGACCATAGTACATCCGGATCAGACGGGATTTATGCCAGGAAAATCAACGGCTATTAACCTTCGTAGGCTGTACACTAGCTTAAATATTCCGGCGGATAATGGTGGTGACAGGGCCTTGCTTGCGCTTGACGCCGCTAAGGCGTTTGATAGTGTGGAATGGAGGTATTTGTGGGGGGTCCTGAGAATTATGGGCTTTGGTGAACGGTTCATTCAGTGGGTACAGGTTCTGTATTCTAGCCCTAAGGCGAGAATTAGAGCTAATGGAGGATTATCAGACTGTTTTCCCCTCGCCAGGGGTTCCAGACAGGGATGCCCACTGTCGCCCTTATTGTTTGCTCTTGCAATAGAGCCGTTGGCGGCGCATATTCGCTTATCTACAAGTATAGAGGGGTTTAGATATGGTGAACTGCATAATAAAGTGGCTATGTACGCTGATGATACCCTACTTTTCTTGGGCGATACTGGTGCGTCCCTGGATGCGGCCATGGCATTGATTGACAGATTTGGTAGCTTTTCCGGACTACGGATAAACTGGCAGAAATCCTCTTTGATGCCAATTGACGGGCAGGCCCTGGTAGGCAGACAAGTAGATAGTTTGGTGCCCTGGGTGGATAAATTTAAATATCTGGGATTACATATAACACCGAGACTAGCGGATTTTGAAGAACTAAATCTATCCCCTTTGCTAGCTACTTTTAGGCTTAAAGTGAGGTCATGGTGTAGGCTCTTTCTTTCGGTGGTAGGTAGAGTTAACCTTTTAAAAATGGTTATGATGCCCCAACTGTTATATATACTGAATAATGCTCCAGTTTGGATCCCTCTGGATAGATTTAAGAAAATTCACTCTATATTTAGAGATCTTACTTGGAAGTATGGACAGGCTAGGATCAAACTGGAGACATTGCAGTATTCTAAGTCGGAAGGGGGCTTAGCTGTCCCTAACGCATGGATTTATTTTTTGGCTTCCCAATGTCAGCATTTTAAGGGATGGATTGATCTACAAGCACCGGATATGACTGGGCAGATATTGCAGCATTGGCTGGGCAGTCGTGACCTCATGGGCATTCTGGAAGGTTTAGGAATGCATGCAGGGAGGGAAAAACTTCCTCTGATTGAACTCATGAAAAAAGTTTGGGCAAAAGTGAAGCTGCTAAGAGGAGTGGGAGGTATTAGTGAACTTTCACCTATTGGAAAGAACCACTTGTTGCCAGAACTATTGGCCATACCAGGACTTAGGAACTGGGAAACTTATGGAGTGACGAGAATTGGACAATTAATTAAGGACAAGACATGTAAGTCATTTCAAAGCCTGCAGCAGGAATTTAATATCCCCAAGGAGTGGTTTTATAAATATCTTCAAATAAGACATGCCCTTGGGGTCACGATGCGGAAGGGATGTGTGATAGCTCAAATGGAGGTGGTCCATAAGCTTGTTCTTCCGTCGGGAGGGGGAAAAAGAGGGTTAATATCACAGGTGTACGCTCTTCTAATGGAAAAATTCTTAGAGGGATATCCGCTTTCAAGAATGAAAAAGTGGGAGGCTGACGTGGGGGATATGTCTAAGGATATGTGGGAAGATATTTTAGAAGCAGTCCCCAAGGTGTCTCTAAGTGAACAGGGCAAACTGTCCCAACTATTTATTATACACAGAGTGTACAAAACACCGGTGTTCCTGAAAAAGATAGGAGTAAGAGGTGATGACAAGTGCCCAAAGTGTATGGAAGATGGTGCAGACTTATTACATATGTTGTGGTCTTGTCCAGTAGTTGCTAATTATTGGGAGGAAGTTGTAGAGATGATTAATAGTAAATTGACATTAAGAATTCAAAAAGATCCTAAGGTGTGTATTCTGGGGTATGTGTCTGAAATTGGAGGAAATGAACCGGTTAGGGTAGCTGCGGGGAGATTGCTATATGTGGCCAGGAAACTGATCGCTATGAGGTGGATCCAGGGGAGTCCGCCCACACTGAGTGAGTTTGAACGGAAGGTGCATGACATGCTGGTACTTGAAAAAGGGGTGTTTGTGAAGAGAGGGTGCCCTCAGAAGTTTGAAAAAATGTGGACTGAATGGTTATCTCATACCCACGTGGTTATATAGTCATGTGATGGTCAAGACCAATGTTAGGGTTGGGGGGTTAGGGTAGGGTAAGGGGGGGAGGGAGTTTGGAAAGGTCAAGTTTCTGGTAATTTTTTCTATTGCCCATAATATGTTTTAGCAAAGGTATATGTAGTGTATGGATTCATGATAATACTGAGTGGTGATATACTTATGAGTATTGTTGTTCACTGAATCTGCATCGTGGATAATTTAAAGAAAGAAAAAGTCAACATATTGTATTATGTTATAATATGTATTTATTGTTTAATAAAAACGATTTGATTTAAAAAAAAAAGAGTTAACACCCATGGAAAAAGTTCATATTACCAGAGACAGAAAGGGTATAAATCTCATGCAGTACTTACCCCAAACCAGGGGGGTGTTATATATCAGCTGCCCCCCAGAGCCACCAGGCTATGAAAAGTTATCCAAACTATTTAAAGCACTGATCCATCTTCTCCATCTTCACTGTATGACTGCTGTTCATTCCATATAGGCCATCGCTGAATTCCTCAGAATATCTTTCATAGTGGGCATCGGGTTAATAATGGACGCCTTTGGTCATCACAGACTAGCCACCTGTCTGTCTTATGTCACAAGGTTAACATAGCAGAACATATCACTTACCCAGCAGAACAAATCGCTTGACCTCTCCCCTAACTCTGTCTTTGCTATACACCTGCATCAACACTATAAATCCTGCCCCTGACTGCAAGGGTTAAAGGACAGTAATCAATAGTACACATGCTTCCAAAATGCTGGAATGTGGGACTGATGGTTTGATCTGTTGCAGTTGTGGGGTTTCCTATAAAGCCATAAATGTTTCATTGACCCCTGTAGCTGAGGAAGTGCCACTTAATGCTGAGAGTTGTAGTTTTGCAAAAGCGAGAGAAGCACCAGCTGGAGATGCAAAAAAAATAAAAAAAATAAAAATATATATATATATAAAAAAAATAATTAGATATATAAATGCACTAAAATGTAACACTGCACGTTTTGTAAACAACTATTTATTTGTAAACACAAAATGCAGGAATGGACACAAATGGAAAGTGACAATTACAAAAGTGGATTCTGTGTCACAAAATGATATTATAGGGTAGTACAGTGGTGGCAAACCTATGACATGGGTGCCAGAGGTGGCATTCAGAGCCCTGCACCCTGGAAAAAGTCTATGGTGTACCAGTATGCCTTAGACTTCTCCTGCCATTCCTCAGTGCAGGGCGCACTATGTACGGCACAGGCAGCGCGTTGAATGCAGGCAGGCTATTATAGGTAAATGATAGAATACATGGAAGATATACTATACCGGACTGTAGTATTCAGGGTAAATTGTGTTGGCACCTTGCAATAAATAAGTGGGTTTTGGGTTGCAGTTTGGGCACTCGGTCTCTAAAAGGTTCGCCATCACTGGGGAAGTTCATGGGAGGTGGGGGACCAGTAACAGACCTTGCACTGGGACTCAGGAGCTTTGTTACATGTCTGTTACATGTCATTTTGTGACACTTTTCTCCTTTTCATTTATATTCTTGCATGATGCATTTTGTTGTACAAAATGTTCTGTTTACATACAGGACCATATGATGAAACCTGATGGGTGGTGAGACCTGATACTGATTTTGCACTAAAGCCCAGGAGCTTCAAGCTATGTCACCTCAACCTGTGGGGTCAATTTTACTATAGCATCGATCCCCTTTAAAGTGATCTGTTCAGGTGAAAGGGTAGGCACTTACTAATGTATTGTGAGTCACATTGCCTCCTTTACTGGCTTGATTCATTTTTCAGTCGCATTATACACTGCTCATATCCAGGGTTTATGACCACCCTGCAGTTCAACAGCGGTGGCCGTGCTTGCACACAATAGGAAAAAAAACGTTGCGACCATGGGGGGGGCGTGCATAGGCATATATGCGCAGCAGTTCCCACCCCTGGAAACGAGTAGCGTAAAATGAGAGGAAAAAAACGAATCAAGCCAGCAAAGGAGGCAATATGGACAATCGCATTACATTAGTAAGTGCCTTGTATTAACATTGTCTACATGATAAATGCCATTTGCTGAAGTGAGAGGACCCCTTTAAATTTTGTGGAGATCAGAATATCAATAGAATTTCCACAATTTTGACTATAGAAAATTTTATGCCCCAAAAATCCAGTTTAAAGTATGAGAACATGTATAGCATCGAGACACTGTCACTTTTATTGCATAGATCAAATAAGACAAATGATGGCAATCCCAGGCCTGGTTTAACGGCCACCGCGTATATCTGAGCGCAGCAGAGCGGCATTTAAAAAGTAATTTGTGTGCCCCATGGCCTTCGGCAGGCTGGAGATAATACAGGGTGCACTATGTATCTCTAATAAGTTATATCGATAGGGAATGTGGGGGGGGGGGATAGCCGGGCGCGGGCGCCGTGCATCACTTTTATGTGGCTGTATATTTTCATGGAAGGTGTAAGGAGGGTCACCGCAATGTCTCCATTTATTAGGACAGATCCTGTAGAGCTTTATACCTATTAAATGGGACATTCTGAGTAGACAAGTCAGGAGGATGTGACTGCCTTTGTCCTCGCTGTGAGAGATAAGGAGATTTATGTCTCGATGGATGTTTCATTAAATGAATGCAGCTCAAAAAGACGGACGCGGCAGATCTAGATGTATTCTGGAGCAAAACACTCTGCTGGATGCTGATACAATTTGTATTTATGGTTACTGCTGCTGGCACCAAATTTATTCTACAAAAAAAAAAAAAAGAGGTTTATTTTTTGGTTGGCAAAATTATAAAATGCCCAATATAGATTTTGTGAAAATGGATCAAATTTGTACTGGAATTGTCTAATTTTTGATAAACAGATATGAGACAAAAATAGAGGTCCGTGTTCTCCTGGTCCCCATCCTTCTCAGGCAGGGATTGGCTAGGCTTTGTTACAAGCCCCACCCCTTCCACCCATTGCTTCACCTGCACCAGCACTGGAGGGGGGAGAAAGAGGGGAAAATAAAAGGTAAATGCCTCCTGGGGCACTTATATATATATAATAATTTTTTTGCATGTAGAACAGAGTTTTCCAGATATTCAGTTTTTCAGAACAAATGCTATACATTGTTAAAAATGTTATAAAAAGCTTCAAAAATGCTACAAAATGTTAAAAATGCTATGACATGCTTAGGCAGAGTACTGGATCTCCTTAAAGAGACCGGTACTGTAGGGAAACTTATTGGCTATGCTCCATGGGAAAAGAATATGCAAAGAGGTATCTCCCAAGGAACAGAATCATCTCGCTAGCGCCACCTTGTAAAGTGTCAAATCCCAAGGCTTGTTAAAAAGTCAGATTTTGACTCCTAGGGAGCCACTTCCACAAAGTAGCGCGGTAGAGCTAGCGAGATGGTTCTCTTTCTTAGGAGAGACCTCTTTGCCTATAACATGATTAAAAGAATGATATAAATTGCTACTAAAAAGATCCCACTAATTACCTCTTCCATCCCCCACCTTTCCCTAATGCTCCTGAGATGTGAGGACACTGCCGCAGTCATGTGCCGGACACTTTTAAACAAAGACTGGGTAACAATATGTAGTCACAAGGCCGGTCTTACACCGTGTTCGGAAGTTGGGGACGGGACTGGGGTGAAGCAGGACCGTATTGGGGATTGTGCCGGGGACTGGGACCCTGGCCCAGGCAAATTTACAAATATTTACGCCTGGCGTAGTTTATACGTCTCGCTCAAGGACCGCCATAGAGGCGCAAGGGGGATACATAGCAAATGTCTTAGGCTACTTTCACATATGCAATTTCCTTTCCAGTTTTGAGATCCGGCAGAAGATGTCAAAACCGGAGGAAAACGCTTCAGTGTAATTTAATACAACCGGCTGCATCTGTTCCGTTCAGATGCGGTTGTATTAAATCAAATGTGAACGTAAGTCAATGGGCGCCGGATCCGGTACATTGTCTTTAGTTTCACAAACCAGACCCGATCTCAAAAACGGAAAGGATGTGTAAGTAGCCCTCACTATTCTGCTGGTGGAGTCGCTGTGTACATACATTACTTATCAAGCAGCGTTTCAGCTATATCATAGCCTTGATAAAGGCTATGATATAGCCGAAACATTGCTGCTTGATTTTATAGTACACTTTCTGTGAAGTCCGTCCAATAAAGAATTCACTGAAGATGCTGCCGCTGCTCTTCTTCATCCACCAGCAGAATAGCGATTGCAGCTCTGGAGTATAATACAGGATGTAACTCAGGATCAGTACAGGATAAGTAATGTATGTAGACAGTGACTGCACCAGCAGAATAGTGAGTGCAGCTCTGGAGTATAATACAGGATGTAACTCAGGATCAGTACAGGATAAGTAATGTAATGTATGTACACAGTGACTGCACCAGCAGAATAGTGAGTGCAGCTCTGGAGTATAATACAGGATTTAACTCAGGATCAGTACAGGATAAGTAATGTAATGTATGTACACAGTGACTGCACCAGCAGAATAGTGAGTGCAGCTCTGGAGTATAATACAGGATGTAACTCAGGATCAGTACAGGATAAGTAATGTATGTACACAGTGACTGCACCAGCAGAATAGTGAGTGCAGCTCTGGAGTATAATACAGGATGTAACTCAGGATCAGTACAGGATAAGTAATATAATGTATGTACACAGTGACTGCACCAGCAGAATAGTGAGTGCAGCTCTGGAGTATGATACAGGATATAACTCAGGATCAGTACAGGATAAGTAATGTATGTACACAGTGACTGCACCAGCAGAATAGTGAGTGCAGCTCTGGAGTATAATACAGGATGTAACTCAGGATCAGTACAGGATAAATAATGTAATGTATGTACACAGTGACTGCACCAGCAGAATAGTGAGTGCAGCTCTGGAGTATAATAGAGGATGTAACTCAGGATCAGTACAGGATAAGTAATGTAATGTATGTACACAGTGACTGCACCAGCAGAATAGTGAGTGCAGCTCTGGAGTATAATACAGGATTTAACTCAGGATCAGTACAGGATAAGTAATGTAATGTATGTACACAGTGACTGCACCAGCAGAATAGTGAGTGCAGCTCTGGAGTATAATACAGGATGTAACTCAGGATCAGTACAGGATAAGTAATGTATGTACACAGTGACTGCACCAGCAGAATAGTGAGTGCAGCTCTGGAGTATAATACAGGATGTAACTCAGGATCAGTACAGGATAAGTAATGTAATGTATGTACACAGTGACTGCACCAGCAGAATAGTGAGTGCAGCTCTGGAGTATAATACAGGATTTAACTCAGGATCAGTACAGGATAAGTAATGTAATGTATGTACACAGTGACTGCACCAGCAGAATAGTGAGTGCAGCTCTGGAGTATAATACAGGATGTAACTCAGGATCAGTACAGGATAAGTAATGTATGTACACAGTGACTGCACCAGCAGAATAGTGAGTGCAGCTCTGGAGTATAATACAGGATGTAACTCAGGATCAGTACAGGATAAGTAATATAATGTATGTACACAGTGACTGCACCAGCAGAATAGTGAGTGCAGCTCTGGAGTATAATACAGAATGTAACTCAGGATCAGTACAGGATAAGTAATGTATGTACACAGTGACTGCACCAGCAGAATAGTGAGTGCAGCTCTGGAGTATAATACAGGATGTAACTCAGGATCAGTACAGGATAAATAATGTAATGTATGTACACAGTGACTGCACCAGCAGAATAGTGAGTGCAGCTCTGGAGTATAATAGAGGATGTAACTCAGGATCAGTACAGGATAAGTAATGTAATGTATGTACACAATGACTGCACCAGCAGAATAGTGAGTGCAGCTCTGCAGAATAATGCAGGATGTTACTCAGGATCAGTACAGGATGTTTTGATAACTGCAGCAAAGTCCATGACATCATTATTAATAATACATTACACACAGATACATAACAAAATATTTTATTCAATCCTCTGGTGATGTATGTGTCAGAGCCCTGCATGATATTTGCACACAATGAAGGTATGCAAATACACCATCTTGAGGGATTTGTTTGCCATATTGAAATATCATTTTAATGAAATATGAGTTTACTTTTACATTCTGTGACATTTCCCTACGATTTCCATCATCCTTGTAATCCAAATACAAACTGATAACTAAATATACATATTGAGATGCTAAAATTCTGACATTTCAAGCTTCAGTTAAAAGAATACTACAGTATAATGGTCGCCTACATGGAGGCAAGACATTGTATTTAGACCAATTCAGTACATTCTGGTTTACAGGTCATTAGGAACCTCACTGATGAAATCCCCGAGGGCCTTTTGTGTTTATGTGATGTCACTTTTTGGTAGGGATAGGTCATTATATTAAAAACAAAAGGTCATCTTTGATTAACTCCAGCTTGTATATACACTCACCTAAAGAATTATTAGGAAACACCTGTTCTATTTCTCATTAATGCAATTATCTAGTCAACCAATCACATGGCAGTTGCTTCAATGCATTTAGGGGGGTGGTCCTGGTCAAGACAATCTCCTGAACTCCAAACTGAATGTCAGAATGGGAAAGAAAGGTGATTTAAGCAATTTTGAGCGTGGCATGGTTGTTGGTGCCAGACGGGCCGGTCTGAGTATTTCACAATCTGCTCAGTTACTGGGATTTTCACGCACAACCATTTCTAGAGTTTACAAAGAATGGTGTGAAAAGGGAAAAACATCCAGTATGCGGCCGTCCTGTGGGCAAAAATGCCTTGTGGATGCTAGAGGTCAGAGGAGAATGGGCCGACTGATTCCAGCTGATAGAAGAGCAACGTTGACTGAAATAACCACTCGTTACAACCGAGGTCTGCAGCAAAGCATTTGTGAAGCCACAACACGCACAACCTTGAGGCGGATAGGCTACAACAGCAGAAGACCCCACCGGGTACCACTCATCTCCACTACAAATAGGAAAAAGAGGCTACAATTTGCACGAGCTGACCAAAATTGGACTGTTGAAGACTGGAAAAATGTTGCCTGGTCTGATGAGTCTCGATTTCTGTTGAGACATTCAAATGGTAGAGTCTGAATTTGGCGTAAACAGAATGAGAACATGTATCCATCCTCTGATGGCTACTTCCAGCAGGATAATGCACCATGTCACAAAGCTCGAATCATTTCAAATTGGTTTCTTGAACATGACAATGAGTTCACTGTACTAAAATGGCCCCACAGTCACCAGATCTCAACCCAATAGAGCATCTTTGGGATGTGGTGGAACGGGAGCTTCGTGCCCTGGATGTGCATCCCTCAAATCTCCATCAACTGCAAGATGCTATCCTATCAATATGGGCCAACATTTCTAAAGAATGCTATCAGCACCTTGTTGAATCAATGCCACATAGAATTAAGGCAGTTCTGAAGGCAAAAGGGGGTCCAACACCGTATTAGTATGGTGTTCCTAATAATTCTTTAGGTGAGTGTATATCATATAGTGTCAGCGGAGGATATTGAGCAAAATGGGATCCCCTCCTGGTGGTGGCTCAGTCCATTCTGGTAACAGGATGATAGGTTGCTTGTTCCTCTTGCCCATCTCTTTTGGACACATGGGACATGTGGCCTTTGACTGCTTACATGGAGACCCCTGTAGAGAGGGAGTCTTATGCAGGTTCACACAACCAATGTAAGAAGGATGGGGTATAACCGAATATGGGCTGCTTGCCTCCACTGCCCCCTTAGCAGCCACCCTGGCGGCTCCTATGACATGTACGCCCATTGAATACAATCATGTGTATGAGCCCTTAAAGGGCATCTGTCAGCAGATTTGTACCTTTGATGCCTTCAGCTACCAAGCGCACATGCAACAGGTCTGCCAGTTTCATAGGTACAAATCTGCTGACAGATGCTCTTTAAAGAGGACCTGTCACCACTCCTGACATGCCTGATTTAATAGGTATACATACAGTACATTCTGCATGTAATAACAATTCGGGAGCATCTATTCTTATGGCTCTATGTTGTGCAATTCCTTTATTATTTCACCTAGAAGTTATGAATGAATTGCTAGCAGTCTGCAGTAAGGGTACAAAGAGGTGGTAACCAGTTTGGGGGTGTGTCCCTGCACAGACTGAAAATGGCAGCACTGATTGGATAGAGTGAGTCTGTGCAGGTACAACCTCCCCCCCCCCCAACTGAATACCTCCCCTCTGTACCCTTACTGCAGACTGCTAGCAATTCATTCATAACTTCTAGCAGGAATAATAAAGGAATGGCACAACGTAGAGCCATAAGAATAGATGCTCCAGAATTGTTAGTACATGGGGAATGCATGAAGCTATTAAAACAGGCATGTCAGGAGCGGTGACAGGTCTTCTTTAAGACACAGAGATACTGCAGGACAGTGCCCATGGTGAAGCATTTAGCTTCACCTAAGATGATGGCTCCACCAGTATTTGTGTGTTTTATGTGACTCACGGCACGTGTGTCACTTGTTTTACCAGCATCTATGTAATAAACTCCCCACATGTTGTGTGAAGTCCTCTGGAGGTGTAGGAAACCAGGATAGGAAGCAGCCGATGAGTATACGGAACAGGGGTCAGAGAGAATATAGAGACCCCTCTGTCATCCAGGATGTCCTTCTGTGAGAGATCAGAGACGAGATGATTACAGACATATTATTAGCGCGTCTTCACAAGTGGATCCAGGAAACTCCATGCGAATATTGAAATAACCTCACAGAATTTAGCCTAAATAGCAATGGTGGCTTTTAAATAGTTTGTCCTTCCGGGCCATATGTTCTTGTTCTGGGAAGAGTCCACTGTATGAATGCTGGATGAATGAGTAAGCAGATGTATGTACGGTGGGTGTATCAAATGTATATATATATATATATATATATATATACCTTCACAGACGTACGATGGGTGGTTTCCAGTTTTTAATTTCATTTACATAGATTTTAGGTATCTATGAAACATCCACAGCTGCTGGCCATTGCATTCAGAAAGAGAATACCAAGCAAAATTTTTGGGCTGTTATTGTGACTCCTACAGAGGTGAATGAAGAGAGTCACTACTTCTCCATTTATTTTCAGCCTGGACACAGTGACCAGCAGATGTCCAGACCTGGAGATAGTTGTGGTCCCAGAGATGGTAACTGAGTTTCAGGCATTTATGACATTTCCGGAGGAGATGTATAAGATGGGAATACCCTTTAAGTAAAGAATTAAAATGAAAAAGAAAATCGTAGGACAACCATGGATAGGGAAGAACTATGGTAGACATTTGTACATCTTTTGACCACCTGGGTGGTTGAGAGCAGTGGCATTGCTAGTAACTTGGGCATATGCCTTGGCTGGGTCTTTAGCTCCAGGTCTCTTGGCACTAACTTTCACCAAATCCAATGTTATTTGTGTCCTCCTACTCGTCCAGTGTGCCAGGTATCATCAGGGTCTACCAACGCTCCCTTTACTTATGTAGACTGGAAGCATCTTCTTATGTTATTTCCTCTTGTGACTATTGAGGATCTTTACATTATTGGAGGGTGGAGAAGATGTGAAGGAAGAAGACTGAATCTGCACCATGAGAGGGCATCAGTTTGATTTTTGCTATGAGTTTCTTTTCACTGTTTTTATGTATGTTTTAATACACCAACACTGACCATAGTTAATAGTACTTTTACCTATCCTTGTGAAAACCATCCTTCCCCATTCTTCGTAGAAATAGAAGGATTGTATTAATTCCGAGGAAATGTTTCCAATGTTCTGAAGATCTTCTTATGTGGGATAGATGACTATCTTCTTTCACATGACCTGGTTCTTGACCAAATTCTCTTACATTGTAGTCTGAGTCAACATTTACCACTACTGGTACCTAGAACCTGAAAACTTTTGGAGTTATGTAGTGTAGATGAAGCTCTAGTTGCTATTATATGATCTTTTTGGAGATGTGTTGGTCCAGCTCAGGCATCCATTGCAAAATATAGAAGGAATGTATTCATTTTAATTACATTTTTCAGATGTTCAGATGGTGTCCTAGTGTTATGTAGGATAAGTATGTCCTTTATGTAAGATCTATCCATGTTTCTTGAGAAGTCAACGGGGGAGATTTATCAAAACTGGTGTAAAGGAAAACTTGATTAGGTTGCTTATAGAAAAGAATCCGATTCCACCTTTCATTGCCCAGAGGAGCTCTGAAAAATGAAAGGTGGATTCTGGTTGCTATTGGCCACTAAGCCACTTTTCCTCTTCACCAGTTTTGATAAATCTCCCCCGATAAGCCTATATTCTCCACTGAAGTCAATGGCCCATTGCCTTCTATAGGACTAAATTGACTTCCACACCAGTCCTTATATCTCTCTACCTTTTCCCCTAAGGTTTGCTCCTTAATAACCCACAATGCTGTTGAATTAAGTGCATACAGGACCTAAAATCCATCAAACTTGAAGCTGATCATCCATTTGAATCGAATCTTAATAGCTTGGACAACAAGAAGAAACAAGACTTGTAGGAAAATCACATGGTAATGAGTCAAAGATATATCAGTGACAGTATCAAGCACCTTCCACGTTGAATTATTGCTACTTTTACCTTCAGTCTTTTATATTGCCCATAGATAATTGCCAAATAAAGCACCCCAGTAAATAACTAACTTCCAGGAATGACTCGATCTACAACAAAGGCTGCTCCATCAGCACAACTTTCCCCAGATAATTTATGGCAACCCCCACGCTTCTAGTAAGCCCAGCACCATTATCTACCATTAATTGTGTTCCAAACATTTTATGGTATCTTAATTGTGCTTCATTGAATGAACCTAAATCCCCTTTCACTGATGGACGTCAGAGTGGAGCCTACAAAAACTTTTCTTTTGTGATCCAACCCATAGGCTTGTAGATCCCGCCAATAAAAGGTTTTCTTCGGAAGGACAAAAGGTTTTTGGAGTGCACTGGTTTACCTCTTGAGTGATTTAACACATCACTGACTGTCTAAACATCCTGCTGCTATAGAGAAGAGAGTCAAATCTTCCTACACAGCGTCAGGATGGCGGTGCACAGCTCAGCGGGTGGGACACTCTTCTGAGAAGTCAAGAACAGTTTTTGTGTCGGATGGAATAAACTAGCACAAATTAGCTAAACTTTATCAAGAGCAGGCCAACGATAAAAAACTCTTTACAATTTTATTGAATTGCAGTGGGCAACTACGCTGCTTCTTGATGACCAATGATGTCTCTTTGGCTGTTGTCTTCAGGGTCGGTCTGGAGTCCTTTGGGCCCACCAGAGGAAATCAGTCTCAGGGCCCAAACCCATATGAATAAAGTCTCATAGATTTTGATTGAAGTTATTGGCGTCAAAGGCAGCTCCAAATGTTTTTTTTTTTTTGTTCTCCTGGACCTTTGAAACCCACTATGGTATCTGGGCCCTCTGGAGGATCCTCTGGTGCTCTGGAGGGCCAGTCTGATGCTTGTTGTCTTCGTTCTTCACCCTTGGCTGACAATGTTTTCCTACATGCTCCGACTTTGGCTATGTTTAATCTTGAGTCTGCTCTTCATTGTGTTAGTGCAGCTAACTCATCGGAAACTATCTTGGGGATCACATCCCGGGGAGAACATTTTGTGAGAGGTTAGACTATGCCTATCTAAATTTGGTTGCTAGGTTCCCACCATATAAACCAGTAGTTATAAAGCTTGTAAATCCTTATCATGCTTCTGATTAAGACTCTGTTCACACTTTGTCCTTTTGGCACTGGGCCACAGACCTTTTTTTTTTAGGTATGCGCTTTCCTATTCAGACAGATACAACAAAATGTACACATTTATTTTTTACAACAGCCAACGAATGCCACTGTATGTGTAGATAGTGGTGTATGGTGGAGGCTTCCATCAAGAGTTGGGTGCTGCTCCCAAAATGTACCTCTGATGGAAGTGAATGGGGCTTCAGTGAAAAACGCATTGCATCCGCAAGCAAGTGCCGGATGCAGTGCGTTTTTCACTGATGGTTGCTAAGAGATGTTATTTGTAAACCTTCCGTTTTTTATCACGTGCGTGAAAAACGCATCAAAACGCATCAAAACGCATTGCACCCGCACGGAAAAAACTGAACAACTGAACGCAATCACAGACATACAGTAACTGACTGAACTTGCTTGCAAAATGGTGTGAGTTTCCCTGAACGCATCCGGACCTAATCCGTCACGCTCGTGTGAAAGAGGCCTAAGTAGCAGTGCTCCATGGGAAAATAATATGCAAAGTGTGCTGTCCACATCCGTTGCTCCGTTCCGAGGCCCCGCAAAAAAAAATATAGCACGTCCTATTCTTGTCCGTTTTGTGGACAAGAATAGACATGTCTACAATGGGCCGCCAGTTCCGTTCCGCAAATTGCGGAAGGCACACGGGCGGCTTCTGTTTTTTGCGGATCCGCGGTTTGCGGACCGCAAAAAACGGCACGGTCGTGTGCATGAGGCCTTTGCCATATGGTGCACAAATCATAACTTCCTACAGTGAATACATAAAACTGCAGTATGGTGCATAATTAATACTTTAATGTAAAACATACAATGCACAAATAATACCTCCCCATGGTGCAAAAATACAGTAATTACACCATACAGTGGCCAGAGAATACCATCACACACTCTCAAATAATAATGTTCCAGTACTGCCATATAGTGCACAAAATAATACCGCTGCACAGTGCATAAATGATACTGCAATCAGTGTACCAATACACTGCGTGCAGAATTATTAGGCAAATGAGTATTTTGACCACATCATCCTCTTTATGCATGTTGTCTTACTCCAAGCTGTATAGGCTCGAAAGCCTACTACCAATTAAGCATATTAGGTGATGTGCATCTCTGTAATGAGAAGGGGTGTGGTCTAATGACATCAACACCCTATATCAGGTGTGCATAATTATTAGACAACTTCCTTTCCTTTGGCAAAATGGGTCAAAAGAAGGACTTGACAGGCTCAGAAAAGTCAAAAATAGTGAGATATCTTGCAGATGGATGCAGCACTCTTAAAATTGCAAAGCTTCTGAAGCGTGATCATCGAACAATCAAGCGTTTCATTCAAAATAGTCAACAGGGTCGCAAGAAGCGTGTGGAAAAACCAAGGCGCAAAATAACTGCCCATGAACTGAGAAGAGTCAAGCGTGCAGCTGCCAAGATGCCACTTGCCACCAGTTTGGCCATATTTCAGAGCTGCAACATCACTGGAGTGGCCAAAAGCACAAGGTGTGCAATACTCAGAGACATGGCCAAGGTAAGAAAGGCTGAAAGACGACCACCACTGAACAAGACACACAAGCTGAAACGTCAAGACTGGGCCAAGAAATATCTCAAGACTGATTTTTCTAAGGTTTTATGGACTGATGAAATGAGAGTGAGTCTTGATGGGCCAGATGGATGGGCCCGTGGCTGGATTGGTAAATAGTGATGTCGCGAACATAAAATTTTCAGTTCGCGAACAGCGAACGAGAACTTCTGCAAATGTTCGCGAACTGGCGAACCGGGCGAACCGCCATAGACTTCAATAGACAGGCGAATTTTAAAACCCACAGGGACTCTTTCTGGCCACAATAGTGATGAGAAAGTTGTTTCAAGGGGTCTAACACCTGGACTGTGGCATGCCGGAGGGGGATCTATGGCAAAACTCCCATGGAAAATTACGTAGTGGACGCAGAGTCGGGTTTTAATCCATAAAGGGCATAAATCAACTAACATTCCTAAATTGTTTGGAATAACGTGCTTTAAAACATCCAGTGTGTGTATACGATCAGGTATGATGTTGTATCGATCAGGTAGTGTAAGGGTTACGCCCGCATCACAGACATTGACAGACCAAACTCCCCTTTTAATGCACCGCAAACAGTTCATTTGCACAACCGCAAACTCCCCATTTGCACAAGGTTGGATACCAAGCTAGCCACGTCCCGGTGATGTCATTGAAGGTTTCTTCCTCCACCCAGCCACGTACAACACCAAGGGTCCCCGAAAGGTCAATTGAATTGATTTTTCGAACGGGGAGATGGTTAAAAAAACGCTGGCTCCCTCCCCTTTGTTTTTATCCACGGTGACTGCGTCTGCGCCGTGCAATTTACTGTCACACCCGATATGAGTGGTATTTTCTGTAGTACTATTCTCATCAGTTTAATCCCTCTAACGTCCCCAATCTGGGTGCCATTTATTGAATAGATTTTTCGAACGGGGAGATGGTATCAGTGGTTGGCACTGGCAGTGGGCACACTACAGTCAGTAGAAGCGGGCCTGACACACACTGGCAGCAGGCAAGCAACTGAAATTACACTAAAGTGTAAAAATTAAATGCCTTATTTATCGGCAAGCTACTGTGCCACCCGGTATGAGTGGTTGGCACTGGCAGTGGGCACACTACAGTCAGTGGAAGAGGGCCTGACACACACTGGCAGCAGGCAAGCAACTGAATTTAGACTACTGTCTAAAAATTAAATGCCTTATTTATCGGCAAGCTACTGTGCCACCCGGTATCAGTGGTTGGCACTGGCAGTGGGCACACTACAGTCAGTGGAAGCGGGCCTGACACACACTGGCAGCAGGCAAGCAACTGAATTTAGACTACTGTCTAAAAATTAAATGCCTTATTTATCGGCAAGCTACTGTGCCACCCGGTATCAGTGGTTGGCACTGGCAGTGGGCACACTACAGTCAGTTGAAGTCGGCCTGACACACACTAGCAGCAGGCAAGCAGCTGAAATTACACTAAAGTGTAAAAATTAAATGCCTTTTTTATGCAAAGTCCTGTGCCAGCCGGTATGAGTGGTGGGCACTGGCAGTGGGCACACTACAGTCAGTGGAAGTCAGCCTGACACACACTGGCAGGCAACTAACCTTAGATTAAAGTGTAAAAATTAAGTGCCTATTTTTTAAGCAAAGTCCTGTGCCACTCGGTATGACAGGGGTGGGCACTGGCAGTGGGCACACTACAGTCAGTTGAAGTCGGCCTGACACACACTAGCAGCAGGCAAGCAGCTGAAATTACACTAAAGTGTAAAAATTAAATGCCTTTTTTATGCAAAGTCCTGTGCCAGCCGGTATGAGTGGTGGGCACTGGCAGTGGGCACACTACAGTCAGTGGAAGTCAGCCTGACACACACTGGCAGGCAACTAACCTTAGATTAAAGTGTAAAAATTAAGTGCCTATTTTTTAAGCAAAGTCCTGTGCCACTCGGGATGACAGGGGTGGGCACTGGCAGTGGGCACACTACAGTCAGTTGAAGTCGGCCTGACACACACTGGCAGGCAACTAACCTTAGATTAAAGTGTAAAAATGAAGTGCCTTTTTTTTAAGCAAAGTCCTGTGCCACACGGGATGACAGGGGTGGGCACTGGCAGTGGGCACACTACAGTCAGTTGAAGTCGGCCTGACACACACTAGCAGCAGGCAAGCAGCTGAAATTACACTAAAGTGTAAAAATTAAATGCCTTTTTTATGCAAAGTCCTGTGCCAGCCGGTATGAGTGGTGGGCACTGGCAGTGGGCACACTACAGTCAGTGGAAGTCAGCCTGACACACACTGGCAGGCAACTAACCTTAGATTAAAGTGTAAAAATTAAGTGCCTTTTTTTTAAGCAAAGTCCTGTGCCACACGGGATGACAGGGGTGGGCACTGGCAGTGGGCACACTACAGTCAGTTGAAGTCGGCCTGACACACACTAGCAGCAGGCAAGCAGCTGAAATTACACTAAAGTGTAAAAATTAAATGCCTTTTTTATGCAAAGTCCTGTGCCAGCCGGTATGAGTGGTGGGCACTGGCAGTGGGCACACTACAGTCAGTGGAAGTCAGCCTGACACACACTGGCAGGCAACTAACCTTAGATTAAAGTGTAAAAATTAAGTGCCTTTTTTTAAGCAAAGTCCTGTGCCACACGGAATGACAGGGGTGAGCACTGGCAGTGGGCACACTACAGTCTGTGGGCCTGCAGCTCCTCACACACAGGCAGGCCAGGCAACTGCAATATGTATATAAAGGAAAAAAAAAAAGCAGACTAATGTTGCAGCCCTAAAAAGGGCTTTTTGGGGTGCTGTCAGGACGCTGTCCTTACAGCAGAGATCAGATGAGTCTTTCAGGACTGGAGTGGACACTGAATTCACTAGCCTAGCTATCGATTTCCCAATTAAATCAGCAGCAGTTACAGTCTCCCTCCTCTCACTAAGACTGCAGCTTCAGAATGAATCTAAAATGGATGCTGTGCAGGAGGTGGGAGGGTCTGGGAGGGAGGGTATGCTGCTGATTGGCTGGAATGTGTCTGCTGACTGTGAGGTACAGGGTCAAAGTTTGCTCAATGATGATGTATAGGGGGCGGACCGAACATCGCATGTGTTCGCCCGGCAGAGGCGAACGCGAACAAGCTATGTTCGCCGGGAACTGTTCGCCGTCGGATAGTTCGGGCCATCTCTATTGGTAAAGGGCAGAGAGCTCCAGTCCGACTCAGACGCCAGCAAGGTGGAGGTGGAGTACTGGTTTGGGCTGGTATCATCAAAGATGAGCTTGTGGGGCCTTTTCGGGTTGAGGATGGAGTCAAGCTCAACTCCCAGTCCTACTGCCAGTTTCTGGAAGACACCTTCTTCAAGCAGTGGTACAGGAAGAAGTCTGCATCCTTCAAGAAAAACATGATTTTCATGCAGGACAATGCTTCATCACACGCGTCCAAGTACTCCACAGCGTGGCTGGCAAGAAAGGGTATAAAAGAAGAAAATCTAATGACATGGCCTCCTTGTTCACCTGATCTGAACCCCATTGAGAACCTGTGGTCCATCATCAAATGTGAGATTTACAAGGAGGGAAAACAGTACACCTCTCTGAACAGTGTCTGGGAGGCTGTGGTTGCTGCTGCACGCAATGTTGATGGTGAACAGATTAAAACACTGACAGAATCCATGGATGGCAGGCTTTTGAGTGTCCTTGCAAAGAAAGGTGGCTATATTGGTCACTGATTTGTTTTTGTTTTGTTTTTGAATGTCAGAAATGTATATTTGTGAATGTTGAGATGTTATATTGGTTTCACTGGTAAAAATAAATAATTGAAATGGGTATATATTTGTTTTTTGTTAAGTTGCCTAATAATTATGCACAGTAATAGTCACCTGCACACACAGATATCCCCCTAAAACTAAAAACAAACTAAAAACTACTTCCAAAAATATTCAGCTTTGATATTAATGAGTTTTTTGGGTTCATTGAGAACATGGTTGTTGTTCAATAATAAAATTTATCCTCAAAAATACAACTTGCCTAATAATTCTGCACTCCCTGTAATACCTTCAGACACACCAGAACAAATATCACCTCCCGTGCATTCCCCATACCCTGGAACTCGCTACCCCAACATATCAGACTCTCACCGACAGTGGAATCCTTCAAAAGAAACCTGAAAACCCACCTCTTCAGACAAGCCTACAACCAGTGACCTTGCTGCCTCTATACCGCCATGACCAACTTCACCCGCACCTTGTAGATTGTAAGCCTCGCGGGCAGGGCCCTCTCTCCTTCTGTACCAGTCTGTAACTCGTCTAGTTTATGATTAGTGCAATTGTCTGTATTATGTATGTGCACCGCTTATCATATGTACAGTGAATGGCGCTTTAATAATAAATATTAATAATAATACTGTCATACAGGGCACAAAAAGTACCACAGCCAATATCATTATGCGATGCCATTTTACTGTATACTGCTCAAATAATACTGTCTCATAATGCATATGCATAAAAAGCACAAATAATACCTGCCTACAGTGCATAAATAAAACTGCAGTATGGTGCTCAAATAATCCCTTGTTACAGTTGGGCATGGCTGGCGTTGTGGTGACTACTCAAGCACTTTGTATTCTGTCTGTTGGCAAATCTGGGCATTGGTGGATTTAGTTTTGGATTTACATACAGCCCACATAGAATTATTGTTACCCGATTTGTAAGGGGGAAAGACTATCCTACACCCGGTGTCTCCTCGTTGTCTCTTCTTTGAGGAAGGCTGGTAACGATAGGAAAACGTTTTCCTCATTGATAATACAGATCTTGCTTCACTTCCCAGTAACTTATCTAACATCTGTCACATCACACAGCTAGATAGGGAAACCACCAGGACACTCTTCCCTCCGATCTTCACACTCTCAGCAGGGATCGGGCCTCTTCTTTTGATGTTTCTTGGTTCTAGCAATTGCCCATATCCCCAGTGTAAATGTACGGGAGGGTAATGTGGATGGAAATGTCACAGGTCACACAGTAGATGTTTTGGTGGATCCATATAGGGTAGCACACGCCGGAAAGGTCACAGTGTAAATGCTTATATACCTAATACTGGCCGGATATTACAACCTATCACATTAAGGGGCTTTTCTAGCATGTAGATATTGATGGTCTGTCCTCAGGATCGGTCATCAATATCAGATCACTGGGGGGGGGGGGGGCAGCTGGCGGCGCAAGATTATATCATCACGCCAACCGGCGTGATGATGTCATACGTAACCACGCCAGCCGGCATGATGACGTAATCTCGCGCCGCACAGGATTTCGGACGAGATCTTCAAGCAAGATGGCGGCACCGGGCCGTGGTGAGCAAATGGAGGCGGTAAGTTTGATAAAAAAATTTTTTTATTGTTAATTTTACACTAAGATGCCGCGAGGGGTACAATGACGGGGGCGGCGCTATTGCAGCTCCCTGTCATTGCACCCGATACTTACAAAAAAAATGCTTCCTGACGAAGTAATTCGTCACAAAGCAAATTTTTTTGTGAAATTCACAGAATCAGCCAAATCGAACTTTTAAGAAATTCGCTCATCTCTAATTGGGGATATTGACTAGAGCAGTTACACCCCACTCTCGAGACTTGGGCTTGCAGCCAGTGGCGTATCCAAGCTATGGCAGCCATGGCTAGTGCCATAGGCGCCAAGCGGGGGGGGGCGACCAGGGCCGATCCTACACGGGGTGCAGTGGGGGCCCGGGCCCCGCACCCCAGCGCTGCGGCCCTGGTGACAAGTGGGGGCGGCCGCGGCCGGCGGCAGGGCAGAGCAGGAGATGAGCGCCTCCATTGCGGAAGCGCTCATCTCCATAGTCATCTGTATTGCCGTCCTCAGGACGGCAATACAGATGCCTGTCTGTGCTGCGGCAGAGGAGGGAGAGGTGTGTCCCCTCCTGTTCCTCTGATAGGCTGCCGGCTTAGTGCTGGCAGCCTATCAGAGGCCGGTGATGGCGCGATGACGTCATCGCGTCGTCGCCTGAGCCGTATAGCGAGGGACACACAGACGGAAGAGGTGGCCTGCATCGCATCGCATTGCTGGAGGTAAGTATAAGTGTATTATTTTTTTATATTTTTTTATATAGGTACAATACTGGGCTGGCACATGATAAGGGGGGCTACTGGGCTGGCACATAAGGGGGGCTACTGGGCTGGCACATAAGGGGGGACTACTGGGCTGGGCTGGCACATGATAAGGGGGGCTACTGGGCTGGCACATGATAAGGGGGGACTACTGGGCTGGCACATGATAAGGGGGGCTACTGGGCTGGCACATGATAAGGGGGGACTACTGGGCTGGCACATGATAAGGGGGGACTACTGGGCTGGCACATGATAAGGGGGGCTACTGGGCTGGCACATGATAAGGGGGGACTACTGGGCTGGCACATGATAAGGGGGGCTACTGGGCTGGCACATGATAAGGGGGGACTACTGGGCTGGCACATGATAAGGGGGGACTACTGGGCTGGCACATGATAAGGGGGGCTACTGGCACATGATATGGGGGGCTACTGGCACATGATATGGGGGGCTACTGGCACATGATAAGGGGGCTACTGGCACATGATAAGGGGGGCTACTGGGCTGGCACATGATAAGGGGGGACTACTGGGATGGCACATGATAAGGGGGGACTACTGGGCTGGCACATGATAAGGGGGGCTACTGGCACATGATATGGGGGGCTACTGGCACATGATATGGGGGGCTACTGGCACATGATAAGGGGGCTACTGGCACATGATAAGGGGGGCTACTGGGCTGGCACATGATAAGGGGGGACTACTGGGCTGGCACATGATAAGGGGGGACTACTGGGCTGGCACATGATAAGGGGGGCTACTGGCACATGATATGGGGGGCTACTGGCACATGATATGGGGGGCTACTGGCACATGATAAGGGGGGCTACTGGGCTGGCACATGATAAGGGGGGACTACTGGGCTGGCACATGATAAGGGGGGACTACTGGGCTGGCACATGATAAGGGGGGCTACTGGCACATGATATGGGGGGCTACTGGCACATGATATGGGGGGGCTCTGGCTACTGGCATATGATATGGGGGGCTCTGGCTACTGGCACATGATGGTGGGGGGGCTCTTATTTCTGGCACATGATTGGGGGCACTCTGGCTACTGGCACATGATATGGGGGGCTCTGGCTACTGACACATGATATGGGGGGGCTCTGGCTACTGACATGATATGGGGGGGCTCTGGCTACTGGCACATGATGGTGGGGGGGCTCTTATTACTGGCACATGATTGGGGGCATCTATGGGGGCACATCTTACTGCAGATTATTGGGGGGCACTATAGGGGCATCTACTGAGGCTAAAAAAGAAGATATTTTATATGGGGGCTCTGTATAGGGGCATTTTATACTGGGACACATTATGGTGGGTACTATGGGGAAGGGGGGGGGGCACTATGGGGGTCATCTACGGGGGCACTGAGAAGGGGTATTTTATATTGGCACATTATGGGAACATTAGCTCAACTGGGGGCATTACAAATGTTTTGCATATTATAAGGAGAATTATTACTACTGGGGGGGGGCATTATGGTGGGCTTTATTACTCCCCCATGGTATGACCCCCTAGTAGCAGCACCAGCCTCTCCCTGCTCTGCTATCCCTCTGCCCTTTCTCCAAATCCTTATTATGAAATCTTTCTCATTAGGTTAAAGCACAACATCAGCTCCGCCGAGCCCCCGGCCATAGTGTTGAAGTGGCGTCCGAGATCCCCAAGGGCCAAGTCAAGTAACTGTAAGTTTTTATGGGGGTTCTACAAAAGAGCTATCGTGTTTTTTTTTTTGTTAAGGTTATCTGAAAGATGGGTTTAAAATATTTTGACAGGGGCGCAGTTTCAGTGCTTGCCATAGGCGCCATTTTCACTAGATACGCCTCTGCTTGCAGCACATGCTATTCGGACATGCTCTGCACAGACCGCTCCCCGATAAAAAGGGACCAAAGTGCCTCCGTTAACAGTGCCATCGGAGTGACCCCATTTACAGTGCCCACAGGGTGCCCATCCCCCAGCACAGAGCCCCCTCATAAATGGTGCCAGCATGTTACTACACATACAAATAATAAACCTTTGTATTTTACATAGGAAGCATTAGACAAAGAAAACGTTTAGATGACCCCTCAGCTCCCCTCTCCGTGTCTACTTTTTCCTTTCCCCCTGCTGCTTTAATTGCCCCAGTGAGTTCAAACCCCTGCTACTCCACTCTAATAAAATGTAAGGGATAAAATAAAATGTAAAAATGTTTTAACAAAATAAAAACATCCTCAGTTTAATATTTTTTCATCATAAAATAAATTGACTCTCAAAGTCAGAGGGAAGCTCGGGGTCAATCCTGGGACAACGCCTTTAAATTGGTGCCTAAGGATTTGACCACACTGTGCGGTTGGGACGCGGATGCTCTGCATTCGAGTAGCAAAGGCCCCAAAGGGCCACAGCGGACTCTAATACAGTGGGTGTTAATGGCCACGTGGCCTCTTCAATACCACATGGCCAACAATACTAGAGATGAGCGAAGTTGTCACTAGAGATGAGCGAAGTTATGGAAAATAGATTTGGCTGCTTTGCAGAATTTCACTTAGTTTCACTAATTACTTTGTCACGAAGCGTGTTTCTTTGTAGGTCGGATGCAATGAAGGGGAACGGCTATGGCACTGCCCCCCCCCCCCCCCCCGGTCATTTAACCCCTCAGATGCCGCATTAATCGCTGATCACGGCATCTGAGATTAACATTGAGGGATTTCAGGGGGTTAATTTGATTTTTTTTTTTAACTCACCGCCGCCGCCATCACGATTGAAGACACCACACGAAATCTTGCACGGTGACGCGATGATGTCATCACGTCAGCCGGCGTGGTGACGTCATACGCAACAACCGCTCGCGAGTTTTAGTGCGGTATCGTCAATCAAGATGGCTGTGGAGGCCTCTTAGAGCAAATGGATGAGGTATGTATGTATTTTTTTTTACCCCTATTTCAAGGAAAATTGATTCGTTACAACGAGATCGACACCTATTTACAATGTCTACAATATAAAGGGTTTTGTAGTCCACGGAGGGGAATTTATCATTCTAATTTGTAATTTTTCAGCAAAGTGAGTGGAAAAATGGGCCTGGTTCACTGCTAGTTAGGTGTATGCCAGATTTATCACTGGACCTTCCCTTTATTATCTGGAGAGACAGATCGAGGAGACATTATAGGAGCAAATAGAAGTGAAGACTAAATGTAAATGTTTGATACTTCCTATAGGTAGAGGGAGGGTGATGTCCACCCCCAGCTACCATGGTCAGTAGTCCTGGTCTTCAGAAGAGTCCAGATGACGGCTTTTCTGTTTGGCTCTTTTATAATGGTCCTTGGCCTGTTGACCTCCCTGCTCACCTTTGTCCTCTCGGACATCTAATCATCAGCCTCCTCAGCTTTGTACTCACCAGTTGGGCACCGGGCACCCCTGGCTTGTCCTCTGTCCGGGTCTCCGGTGCTCTTTTGTGTGTAGTACAATTGTCATGTTCTTCTCTGCTCCTTTATAGTCTTTTGGCTTTTCAAGGACAAAATGAAGCTGATCCTGAACAGCCTCTGATCTCCAGATTTGTAAAGGGCTATGAAATGCGTTGGCGCTACATAATCCATTATTCCCCATCGTTTTCCATTGAACATGTGGCTGCTGAAGTATTATATGTAGAAAATGGCAAGAAAAAAAATAATAATCTCAATCTCAAGAAAATACTTTGTCTCTGCGGCGGTAAGTCAATAGTGACAAGCCAAAATAGCATTGGGTTAAAGGGCTCTGTCACCAGGAAATTCACAGTTAAACCAGACGCAAGGAATTGTAGCGCTAGTTCAGCTGAATGTAAGGATGCCTTTCACCAGGGGCGCAGCTATAGGGGGTGCAGAGGTAGCAGTCGCTCGCGGGCCCAGGAGCCTGAGGGGGCCCAAAGACCCTTGTGCCGCATAAGAAGACACCAGATTTATAGAAAGTGCTTACAGGTCATGTTACACCTCTGGCTGGAGGCAAGGGGTTAGGTTTTAGGGCGTTCCAATTTTTGCCTCAGGCAGCATAAAGGCTGTGTGTTTCCCGGCCCTTAGCCCCAAAGCACTGAGGGAATGGGGGCCCAAGCTCAACTCTTGCATCAGGGCCCATGAGCCTTTAAGCTATGCCCCTGCCTTTCACTTAGTTATCCTGAGAAAAAATACTTGTAATTCCTATTAGTGGTAGTTGTACTCATGGTGACAGTCCTCACCCTGGTGCTCCCTTGGCCATGCATTGATGGTGGTAGGAGAAACCCTTCTTTCCTTTGGGCATTTGGGGCTCCTGTCCTTTGGTGTCTGGGATGTCCTTGACAGAGCCAGATTGCCCATCTGGCAATTCTATAAAATGCCAGATGGGCCAGGCCCCAAAATTCGTTGGCGATACAGTGGAATAGTGCATGGGAACCAATGGTAATGTCTTCATAGCAGCTGCTTTTGCCAGGACTCCAGGAAGTTGGAACACAGGCTTCAGGTCGTAAGAGATCGCAGATTGAAGCAAGGTGCAGGACTCTGGTGAGTATTTTTTTATTTTATTTTTTTGCCTGTCACTTCTGGGGAAACTATAACTACTGGGGGGCATATAGAGGTGCCTACAATAGCTACTAGGGGGAAAATAAATGGGCCTATAATAACTACTGGGGTACTATAGGGGGCCTATATTAACTATTGGTGGTACTATAGATGGGCCTATAATAACTACTGGGGTACTATGGGGCCTATAATAACTAGTGGGGTACTATAGAAGTGCATATAATAACTACTAGGAGCACTATAAATGGGCCTATATCAGCTACTGGGGGCACTATAGAGGGGCCTATAATAACTACTGGGGTACTGTAGAGGGGCCTATAATAACTATTGGTGGTACTATAGAGGGGGCTATAACAACTACTGGGGCACTATAGATGGGCCTATAATAACTAGTGGGGCACTACAGATGGGCCTATAATAACTAGTGGGGTACTATAGAGGGGCCTATATCAAGTACTGGGGGCACTATAGAGGTGCATATAATAACTACTGGGGGCACTATAAATGGGCATATATCAGCTACTGGGGGCACTATAGAGGGTCCTATAATAACTACTGGGGGCACTATAGAGGGGCCTTTATTAACTACTGGGGGCACTATAGAGGGGCCTTTATTAACTATTCAGGGCACTATAGAGGGGCCTATATTAACTACTGGGGGCACTATAGAGAGGCCTATATTAACTACTGGGGGAACTATAGATGGGCTTATGATAACTATTTGGGTCACTATGATGGGGCCCTGTTACTATGGGGGGCACTATAGAGGAGTTTATGATAACTACTGGGGGCACTATAAAGGGGCCTTTATTAACTACTGGGGGCACTATAGTGGGGCCTATATTAACTATTCGGGGCACTATAGAGGGGCCTATATTGTTACTATGGGGGGCACTATAGAGGAGTTTATGATAACTACTGGGGGCACTATAAAGGGGCCTTATTACTACTGGTGATAGAGTGGGGGAATTGTTATTGGCACAGTATGGAAGGCACTACTACTATGAACAGGGGCACTCTCAGGGAGCATATTAGTATGGGAGCACTATGTGTATGGCACCATTATTTCTGCAGTATAGTATTTGGGGTATGGGGAGCACAGTGGTCGCAGTATTGGGGGTAGCAACAGGATAACACTGTTGGGGGCACTAGTGAGGAAGCTAAGATGTCTGTGTGGTAATCTCTGCAGAGACGAGATACAGTTGAAAGATGTCATCATTATGGTCTGCTCCTAGTGGAGAAGATGAGGAGAGAGAACATCCTTATCAGAGGAGACGTCGCTGGAAGTAACAGGTATGTAGTGCTAGTAATACGGAATCAGAGTCTGTTCAAGGGAAACACTGATGGTTTTGCCTGCAAATTTAATCAGTTTTGTCTGCGATTGTTTTCAGTAGTGTTCCAGTTTTTTACGTGTGGATGTGCAGTACCCCAGGCCCCTAGATATCTGCAATGTTTTATATGTATTGTTTTATGTATTCTTATTGTTATGTTCATATTATCTACTGGCCTTATGTACCAGCAGAGGGATGGTTGGCCATGGTTGGCAGGAACAGCGCTAACCACCCTGTTCCTCCAATCTTGGTAATAGTAGGCTGTCAGCAGGGGAGCTTCCAGTTCAGACAGCAAAGAGAGAGGAAGTGCATGTCATAAATCCTACTCCTAGGAACCGTATCTAATTCTCCAGTGAGACCAACACTTCAGAGAGATCTTCGGTATCTTCAGTATCAGGAACACTGCTTCCAGAAAGCATCAATGTGCCAAGACAGTAGAAATTACAGCTTTACAGATACTGCTGCTGGTAAGAGACTACAACTTAGACACCCATCATCTAGAACCATCACTAGGCCAGACTAACATCAAGCACAGTGGACACCTATATCCACAAGTGCCATTAAATTGCCATCCAACCTACCACCATACCTCATTATGTGGTGTTAGAAACTGCACTTTGTATTTTAGGCTACACTGGCGTTATGGTTTCCATTTGTGAGATCCGTTCAGGGATCTCACAAGCGGTCCAAAACGGATCGGTTTTGCCCTTAATGCATTCTGAATGGATAAGGATCCGCTCAGAATGCATCAGTTTGGCTCCGTTCCGCCTCCATTCCGCTCTGGAGACTGCCTGCAGTGTTTTGGTGTTCGTCTGATGAAACTGAGTCAAACAGATCCGTCCTCGCACACAATGTAAGTCAATGGGGACGGATCCGTTTTCACTGACACAATAGAAAACGGATCCGTCCCCCATTGACTTTCAATGGTGTTCAAAACGGATCTGTCTTGGCTATGTTACAGATAATACAAATGGATCTGTTCTGAACGGATGCAGACGGTTGTATTATCTGAACGGATCCGTCTGTGCAGATCCATGACGGATCCGCACCAAACGCAAGTGTGAAAGTAGCCTAATACTGCTGGATGTGCCACAAGTTATATTTTGCACCAAATAAAGAGAGGCTTTTATAGGTTTACTTCTGGCCTGACCCTTCAACCCACCTTTCCACTGCACTGATCAACAGGGAGCAACGGCCTGAGGGAGTACTCCATGACACAACACCTGATCAGGGCCACTACCACTCCCATCCTCTGCACCGGCTCCTCAGGGGCTCACTGCCCTGGTTTTGGATGTTTTGGATGCTGATTCCGTTTTTGCCTGAAGCAGCAGAAAGGCTCGGTGCATCCCTGGCTAGGAGAATAAGTTAGTGCCCGCTCAGCTGTGCCTTCAATAACTGACCACGCAGCAAATTCTGTCTGTATATTAATGATTAGAGATGAGCGAATTTCACGTTATGAAATTTGTTCACGCTTCGTTTGGTGGTAAAAGCAGAATTGCGTTATGGATTCCGTTACCACGGACCATAACGCAAATCTATGACAGAATGCCTTTAGAGGGATTCCGTTATTCATTCCGTCATAATAGAAGTCTATGGGCTGCAAAATAGATCCGTCCCGTTTCCGTTATGCAGGGGAGGACTCAGGATCAGGAGAGGACTCCCCAGCATAACGGAAACGGGACGGATCCGTTTTGCAGCCCATAGACTTCTATTATGACGGAGTGAATAACGGAATCCCTCTAAAGGCATTCTGTCATAGATTTGCGTTATGGTCCGTGGTAACGGAATCCATAACGCAATTCTGCTTTTACCACCAAACGAAGCGTGAACGAATTTCTAAATATAAAATTCGCTCATCTCTATCATCATATAGTAAACCCCACAGTAGTGCCCATAAACTCGACTGCCATATTGCTCACACTACTTACATAGGCCAAGGTCACAATAAAGCTTGGACCCTGTGTTTGTGTCTGTTTCTTTCCTGATGCAATGTTAAGGTGCCCAAAGTTTAGATAAAAATTAGAATAAAGCCCAGCGCCTCACTTGAGGAAATTAGATATTTTTGCATGCAACTAGCAAGGGTCAGAAAATACAGTTATTTCACTGTCTTCCAGTCAACTCGTGCTAACATCTGACACCTGCTCAACTGTCTTGTAGGTGGTGGGAGAATTCTCAAGACGCACATTGCAGATGTTATTTTTGTCTAGCGCAAACATTTTTGCCACCAGTGGGGGCAGCAGAGAGCTGTGGAGCTATTGTGTATTGTGACATGGAAGGACATCACGTGTGTACTGCACAGGGGCCCAATATTCAGGAGGGCCCTCTGCTACTTAGATTGCATACAAGGAACTGAGACAATGAAGGTGGATTGTAAGACAGGCCTATGGAGTGCTATGGAATGAGCAATTGAAGACCAAAGGGCCCATATTCTGTTCTAGCACAAGGTCCCTCTGCTATCTGTGTGTGCCCCTGGTTCAAAACATAAAAGATGCCATGTGTGAACAAGCTTTTATACTCCATGTCCAATCCTGGAAGAAGAAAAAAAAAACTGAGCAGTTTTTATGATGCTTGAAAAATGCCCAAATCGTGTGCGTGAGGCCGAAAGGGGGTTTCCCATTTTATGAAAATGAATCGTTATCGTATATTAACACGCTACTTTGTAATATACTTTGTGTTTAGATTCCTCACCATTTTCTAGATCTCTTCTTGCTGTCAGTGAATGGAATTATATATAATTTACAAAGTTGCCTTGGTCATGTCCAATACAGGTGCATGGGTTTACGTAACAGGGGCTGTAATGGTGCTGCCCGGAGCAAAACCATTAGGCTGGGCTGCGATTGCCGCGGTTTGGCAATGAGGTTTTTGGCCCTGCGGTTTTTACAGGTGAAATATGTTAAAAAATGTTTTTTCACTTGTAGAAATTACCATTGCAACATCCAGCTTTTAACCTTTAGCACCTAAACCCCCTAAGATTGAACAGTCAGTCTTGAAGATTAGACATTTTGGGTCGCCTGTGTGAGGAGCTTCTAGAGCGGTCGTCTCTGGTGGTTTTTTTTCATCAGTGAAATTTGCACGTGAGACACTGGGAGCCACAAAACCACCAAACTATCTCGGCGACGATTTGTAACCAAGTAAAACCAGGTGCTGCTGGTCTGATAATAGCCGTAACCACGGTTACATAATGACTTGTTTATTATTTACACTTCATCGCCTCTAACAGAAGAAGCAGGTGATGGGCGGAGTCAGGATAATCAACGGTGACGATGGGGCTCCTATGATAAGAATGGTCTCAATCACACAGTAAATGATTATCTCAATAGTAATATATATCCACTAGGTGATAATAATCAGGATAATTACATTGTAACATTGTGAAAGACAAAGTAACCATCATGGCTCAGGATGAAGCACAGATTTTATGTGGTCTTTACCCCAGGGAGGAGCTTTCAGTCATGCTCACTATCGCCCCCTGCTGCTGCCGAACTGAAAAAAAAAAAAAGGAATGGGGAAGGGGGGTGAAAATGATCCAAATACAATTCTGACTTATTTGTGGGTTTGCACGTTGCTGTTGTGTTACGTTTTTTTATGCATTTTTAAAAAGCCCTCACAATAGTCTTGCCCGCCGGATTTTCTGGCCGAGTGTGCATCTTTCACATCAGCGTTCAGCCTTTCCGTTCTTCTGCTCCATTATAGGGTGGATTTGCTGAACTGATCGGAGCCTACGGACACCCTAGACTATAAAGGGGTCTGTTAGGTTTCCGCTCAGAGGAAGATTTTTGAAGCCGAGACAAAAGCCCTGCAAGCACGAATTCATAAATCTTCCTCTGAGCGGAAACCTAACGGACCCCTTTATAGTCTATGGAGCCAGTAGACTCCGTTTTGGCTCAGTTATGCGCCGAATCCATCCTTTCTGTTCTTCTGCTCCTATAATGGAGAACTGAAAGACTGAATGCTGATGTGAACTCAGCCTTATCACCAGTACATCACCCTGTGTAATCAGGAATGTGCTGCCGATACACAATAGAAATGAATGGGGGAGGCATGATTGCTGTAGCAATCGTTCCTCCCCTATATACTTTGTATTTGCCAGTGTCATAGGCTAATGAAAATGGATGCTGAACGAAGAGTTTATCGTCGTTCAGTGATTGTCCTTCCCAAACATCAGGCAGTGTAATAATACCCTTAGTAGCAGAATATGTTTGCCAGCACCATAATACTGCCCCTATGTACAAGAATATAACTAGTATAATATTGCCCCTATGTACAAGAATATAACTACTATAATACTGCCCCTATGTACAAGAATATAACTACTATAATACTGCTCCTATGTACAAGAATATAACTACTATAATACTGCCCCTATGTACAAGAATATAACTACTATAATACTGCTCCTATTTAAAAGAATATAACTACTATAATACTGCTCCAATGTACAAGAATATAACTACTATAATACACTACTATAATACTGCTCCTATGTACAAGAATATAACTACTATAATACTGCCCCTATGTACAAGAATATAACTACTATAATACTGCCTCCTATGTACAAGAATATAACTACTATAATACTGCTCCTATGTACAAGAATATAACTACTATAATACTGCTCCTATGTACAGGAATATAACTACTATAATACTGCTCCTATGTACAAGAATATAACTACTATAATAGTGCTCCTATGTACAAGAATATAACTGCTATAATACTGCTCCTATCTACAAGAATATAACTACTATAATACTGCTCCTATGTACAAGAATATTACTACTATAATACTGCTCCTATGTACAAGAATATAACTACTATAATACTGCTCCTATCTACAAGAATATAACTACTATAATACTGCTCCTATGTACAAAAATATAACTACTATAATACTGCCTCCTATGTACAAGAATATAACTACTATAATACTGCTCCTATGTACAAGAATATAACTACTATAATACTGCCTCCTATGTACAGGAATATAACTACTATAATACTGCCCCCTATGTACAAGAATATAACTACTATAATACTGCTCCTATATACAAGAATAAAACTACTATAATACTGCTCCTATGTACAAGAATATAACTACTATAATACTGCCTCCTATGTACAAGAATATAACTACTATAATACTGCCCCTATGTACAAGAATATAACTACTATAATACTGCTCCTATGTACAAGAATATAACTACTATAATACTGCTCCTATGTACAAGAATATAACTACTATGATACTGCTCCTATGTACAAGAATATAACTACTATAATAGTGCTCCTATGTACAAGAATATAACTGCTATAATACTGCTCCTATGTACAAGAATATTACTACTATAATACTGCTCCTATGTACAAGAATATAACTACTATAATACTGCTCCTATGTACAAGAATATAACTACTATAATACTACCTCCTATGTACAAGAATATAACTACTATAATACTGCCCCCTATGTACAAGAATATAACTACTATAATACTGCCTCCTATCTACAAGAATATAACTACTATAATACTGCTCCTATGTACAAGAATATAACTACTATAATACTGCTCCTATGTACAAGAATATAACTGCTATAATACTGCTCCTATGTACAAGAATATAACTACTATAATACTGCCTCCTATGTACAGGAATATAACTACTATAATACTGCCCCCTATGTACAAGAATATAACTACTATAATACTGCTCCTATATACAAGAATATAACTACTATAATACTGCTCCTATGTACAAGAATATAACTACTATAATACTGCCTCCTATGTACAAGAATATAACTACTATAATACTGCTCCTATGTACAAGAATATAACTACTATAATACTGCCTCCTATGTACAGGAATATAACTACTATAATACTGCCCCCTATGTACAAGAATATAACTACTATAATACTGCTCCTATATACAAGAATATAACTACTATAATACTGCTCCTATGTACAAGAATATAACTAATATAATACTGCCTCCTATGTACAAGAATATAACTACTATTATACTGCCCCCTATGTTCAAGAATAGTATTAATATAATCTTGTTACATCATATCTTATAAAGCGTGATCTGTGGTGCTCTGGTCCCTGGGACCTTCACCAGTCATTGCCCGTTATCATGAAGACTGAGAGGATTTGGCATATTCTGTACTTGTGTTATGTTCCCCTTAGTGCTAGCTGTACAGTATAAATCCATATGCAGTGAGCTCCCCCTAGTGGTAGTTGCAGGCAGTTAGAGTTATATTATTAGGCAGAACCTCTATTAAACTTACTGTTAATTCATGCCATAGTGAAAGTGAATTGGTGAGTACCCTTTTTATGTACGTATATGACACCAATATTCAAACTAAATGGCGGTTTTCAGTTTATTGCGGTAACCTGTAAACATATAAAAATGAGCTATTCTCAGCCGCAGCGCTTTCTGTGGGACCAGAGGGCTTTTTACCTTATAAATCAGCTATAACTAGCAGCTGCTCCAGCCTGATATTTCTCATGCTATGTTTACAGGTGGAGTGGGATGCGCACTTTAAATTCTACATTTATATGATGAATCTGATGTCTAACAGCTGGGGCCGCTCTCCTCCAGCTGATCAATATATGTGCAGTCCCTGCTGATACAATGCTGCGGGCAGAAGAAAAACCGAAGGTTGGAATTATAATTTCCTTTGCACTCAGTATCAAGAACTTGCACATTTTGTCAGGAAGCAGCTTGCAGCAGGCAAAATGATGGGGATCCAGGCAGAGCATGAAGCACTGCTGCCACCTATTGGTCATTAGTGGAATGGCACACAAAGCTTGGTGAATGTCCCTTTAAACTCTGTCCACGTTTATAGTTTATTCTTATGTCTTGCAGTTAATATTTTTGACCTATCGCCTTTCGAAAATTGTATATATTTTTGGTCTTGTTGCAATCACAGCTTTTATTTGCTTAAAGGAACGCTCCATGCCAAACATATGCTCTGTTTTATGCTTACTGCAGGGTCTGAGATGGAGGAGCATGACACTGGAATTCAAGAAACACCAAATATACACTGCTCAAAAAAATAAAGGGAACACAAAAATAACACATCCTAGATCTGAATTAATTAAATATTCTTCTGAAATACTTTGTTCTTTACATAGTTGAATGTGCTGACAACAAAATCACACAAAAATAAAAAAATGGAAATCAAATTTTTCAACCCATGGAGGTCTGGATTTGGAGTCACCCTCAAAATTAAAGTGGAAAAACACACTACAGGCTGATCCAACTTTGATGTAATGTCCTTAAAACAAGTCAAAATGAGGCTCAGTAGTGTGTGTGGCCTCCACGTGCCTGTATGACCTCCCTACAACGCCTGTGCATGCTCCTGATGAGGTGGCGGACGGCCTCTTGAGGGATCTCCTCCCAGACTTGGACTAAAGCATCTGCCAACTCCTGGACAGTCTGTGGTGCAACGTGACGTTGATGGATAGAGCGAGACATGATGTCCCAGATGTGCTCAATTGGATTCAGGTCTGGGGAACGGGCGGGCCAGTCCATAGCATCAATGCCTTCGTCTTGCAGGAACTGCTGACACACTCCAGCCACATGAGGTCTAGCATTGTCTTGCATTAGGAGGAACCCAGGGCCAACCGCACCAGCATATGGTCTCACAAGGGGTCTGAGGATCTCATCTCGGTACCTAATGGCAGTCAGGGTACCTCTGGCAAGCACATGGAGGGCTGTGCGGCCCTCCAAAGAAATGCCACCCCACACCATTACTGACCCAATGCCAAACCGGTCATGCTGAAGGATGTTGCAGGCAGCAGAACGTTCTCCACGGTGTCTCCAGACTCTGTCACATCTGTCACATGTGCTCAGTGTGAACCTGCTTTCATCTGTGAAGAGCACAGGGCGCCAGTGGCGAATTTGCCAATCTTGGTGTTCTCTGGCAAATGCCAAACGTCCTGCACGGTGTTGGGCTGTAAGCACAACCCCCACCTGTGGACGTCGGGCCCTCATATCACCCTCATGGAGTCTGTTTCGGACTGTTTGAGCAGACACATGCACATTTGTGGCCTGCTGGAGGTCATTTTGCAGGGCTCTGGCAGTGCTCCTCCTGTTCCTCCTTGCACAAAGGCGGAGGTAGCGGTCCTGCTGCTGGGTTGTTGCCCTCCTACGGCCTCCTCCACGTCTCCTGATGTACTGGCCTGTCTCCTGGTAGCGCCTCCATGCTCTGGACACTACGCTGACAGACACAGCAAACCTTCTTGCCACAGCTCGCATTGATGTGCCATCCTGGATAAGCTGCACTACCTGAGCCACTTGTGTGGGTTGTAGACTCCATCTCATGCTACCACTAGAGTGAAAGCACCGCCAGCATTCAAAAGTGACCAAAACATCAGCCAGGAAGCATAGGAACTGAGAAGTGGTCTGTGGTCACCACCTGCAGAACCACTCCTTTATTGGGGCTGTCTTGCTAATTGCCTATAATTTCCACCTGTTGTCTATCCCATTTGCACAACAGCATGTGAAATTGATTGTCACTCAGTGTTGCTTCCTAAGTGGACAGTTTGATTTCACAGAAGTGTGATTGACTTGGAGTTACATTGTGTTGTTTAAGTGTTCCCTTTATTTTTTTGAGCAGTGTATAATCCCTATGTCCTGCTCCTAACCGTCACCTCACCACATAAAAAAGTCCAGGCTGCCCATAGATTTCGGTGGTCATTATGTAATGCTTCGCTTGCCCTATGGTGGCGCTGCAGGGAAAAATGAAGAGGACCCCAGCATCTGGAAATCCTGTGATCAGCTCATCATTAGGACTCATTCAGACGGCCGTATGCTGTCCGCAAAAATGCAGATCCGTTTTTTTTTTGAGGATTAGATGCTGTCCCATTCATTTCTATGGGGCCCTTTTCTTCCATTGCACAGCTCAGCAAAAAATGAAACATGTCCTATACTTGTCAGTGAAAATCAAGACATGGCCCTATTGAAGTCTATGGATCAGCAAAAAAACTGAATGCAGTCCGTTTTTTTGCGGACATGCTGAACTGTCCCCAAAAAAACGGATCCGCATTTTTGCAGACAGCATACGGCCGTCTGAATGAACCCTAAGGCTCCATTCACACGTCCGCAATGTATTTTGCGGATACACGGAGACACGGATCCGCAAAACACGGAAAGCGGCAATGTGTGTTCCGCATTTTGCGGACCGCACATTGCCGACATAATAGAATATGCCTGTTCTTGTCCGCAATTGCGGACAAGAATAGGACATGTTCTATTTTTTTGCGGAAACGGAAGCACGGATGCGGAAGTGCGGATCTGCAAATGTGGATGCGGACAGCACATTCCATCCCCATAGAGAATGAATGGGTCCGCACCCTTTCCGCAAAATTGCGGAAAGGATGCGGACACATTTTGGGGACGTGTGAATGGAGCCTAAGAGTCATGTCCGGATTGGCGATGGTGGAACCCATTCCACCTATGGAATCTGGACCCCGCATTGCTAAATTGTATAGAGACAAGCCAGGGCTCCCTCACCACCTGTCCACCTATTGTTGGCGAGTGGGGAAGGCTACCGTCGCTCCCCATATCTGATGCGTTCCTTATAATTTGGCCCAGACTGGGGGAGGGGGAACATTATAAGCGTCTGCAAAAGTCGGGAAAACAGGCGCAAGGGGGAAATATTCTTATGATATAGAGATCAATATGATATTAATATATTATCATCAATTTTTATTTTATTGAGCTTAATTTTCTATTAAATGGACAGTAAAGACTGAGTGATGCAGCTCTGCATCGCCACCTGCAGGATGGACACGTCAGTGCAAGTGAATTCTGCTCGATTCTCGGTGCTACTTTTGAGAAATACGTCTATTACACATTTTGATGAAACTGCAACCATGTGAGAACCCTAACCATCTGTAGCCATTCTTTCTGCATTCATAATCATATAGTGACGCCAATGAGTGTAAATGAGAATCCCATAAATACATATGAAGCGCGCTGCCCCTCTGTTGTACACTGACCTCCTGCCCCCCTATTTTGGGAGACTCCCAGTAGACACATCCTGGGTACCACTGGGAGTCTGGCAGGTGACTATGTAAGGAGATCCAGGGTAGTCACCGGCTGAAAGGAGCTTCTGTTGCTAGGCAATGTCCCAAATTTTGGGGCTCATGTACACAAACATATATTTTTTCCATGTCCGTTCAGTTTTTTTGCTGTCTGTATGTGGAACCCTTCACTTCAATGGAGCCACAAAAAAACGGAAATGACTCTGTGTGCATTCCGTGTTCGTATGTCCGTTCTGCAAAAGATAGAACATATCCTATTATTGTCTGCATTAGGCTACATTCACATGACCGTAGTGTTTTGCGGATCCGCAAAACACGGATACCGCAATTAGCGGACTGCACATGGCCGCCGCTACCATAGAAAATGCCTATTCTTGTCCGCAATTGCACGGTGTGCTGTCCGTATCTTTTGCGGCCCCATTGAGACGAATGGGTCCGCACCCGTTCTGCAAAATTGCGGAACGGATGCGGGTTCATTCGTACGGTCGTGTGAATGTAGCCTTCTGGTCGAGGATAGGGCTGTTCTATTAGGGGAAGCTGTTATGTTCTGCAAAATGCGGAATGCACGCGGCAGTATCCGTGTTTTGCGAATGAGCCCCTTACTCAGCAGATCCTTGCAAATACAGCAAAATAGAAGTTTTGTTCTTTATTTTTGGGTTTCCCTTTAAATATCGGAAACTTTTCGCAGAACATAAAGTTTCTGCTGCCTCCTGCACGTTGCGTTGTAAATTGAGCTGTTCTGAAAAATGACAAATTAAGAGACTGGTGGCGAATTCAAGCGGAGCTGGTCAGGTGCAGAAAGCTCTCAGGAAAAAAAACAATCTTTCACATGCCGGAACGTAGTGTTAAATCATTGATCAACACGGCGTCCTGACAGCGGAATATGTTTTACTCTGTCAGTGCCAGGGGGAGCAGTCATATTTTACCAGCTGCTGTATTTCTGGTCTCTACAGCGCCATCAGTGCCAGGAGAGCCGGAGACGTTGGCAGCAGTGATGCCTCAAAGTTAATATCCCTCTTGTATTCCAAATCACTAAAAACTACTGGCTCCTCAACATCATTTGGACAGACAAACCCACTGGGGACACTTCTGTAATGCTGCGCGCTGCAGAGCGATGGCTTCCGAAAATTAATAGAACTTGGATGCATGAATCTTCTTGTTTATGGAGGAATATTTTTCAGCCCTATCCTTCTGTGTCAGCCTGACAACAATTCTGCTTCCTGTCCGTATAACTCTCCGTCTGTGACTTCTTGCTTGTCTCTGTCCTCGTTCCCCTGTTTCTTTTTAGGTACCTAAAAACCGAACCCTGGGCAATGGGCGCCCCAGGAATGATCTCACTGACTGCAATAGACAAGCAGAGACTTTACCGTCAGCTTTGCTCTTTAGGTTTTGTATGGCGGTGTGACTGGAACACAGAGTGGCGGTTTTATTTGGCTAGTATGGTTATGGGTATTACATTTCACGTGCTGGAGAGAAGTATAAATGGACCTTCGAGGAGATCTAAGAGACATCACTGCAGGCAATCCCCAGGTTGCAATGCCCGGAGTAGTCCTAGGTTGGTGACCGCGGTGCTGGCTGGACAGTAGCGAGGTCAGGAACAAAACCGGGGTTTGTAAACAGAAAGGCAGGTCCGAGGAATAATCCAGAAGAGTAGTCATGGGTAAGCCAGAGGTCTGGACCGGAGGAACTTGACAGTGCCGAGTGAGATACAGACATTTACCCTTCAATGGCTCTTCTTAAAGATTGGATGAGGACCCATTCGTTTCAATGGGTCCGCAAAAAATGCTGTCCGCATCCATATGTCTGTTCCGAAGCCCCGCAAAAAATATAGAGCATGTCCTATTGTCCATTTTGCGGACAAGGATAGGCATTGTTACAATGGATCCGCCGAAAAAGGATGCAACACGGATGTCACACGGATGTCATCAGCTTCTTTTTTGTGGATCTGCATTTTGCGGACAGCAAAATACATACGGTTGTGTGCATTTAGCCTAAAAGTTGTGAATCTCCGGATTCTTCCCCTTGATACGATACAGGCTATTCTTTATTCCAGCTCATAGTAACATACATTATAAGGCTGTCCATTCAGTTTAGCCTGTTATCCCGCAGAGGTGATCCAAAAGAAGGTACCCCCCCCCCCTTACTTCCCCCTGTCAGGTAAAAGCCAATTTTCTTCATCTTAAGGAAAAAATTATTTCTTGATTCCATTTAGGCAGCAGTTAGTATAACTCCGTGGATGGACGACCATTGCACTCCATAAATACATTCAGACCCCTCTTCTCTTTTATTGTACTCACCATCACCACCTCCTCTGGCAGAGCGCTCCATAGTCTCACTGCTCTTACTGTAAAGAATCCCCTTGTTATTCACGTTTCCTGGATCCAGAGCTGCACGCTGCCCCACTCCTCTCTCCACTATACTAACTCATTGGCAATGTCATTATATCAGCTCTGCTGTGTCCAACTGCTACAATTTTTCTGTCACTACATCAACTCTGCTGCATCCAACCCTGCTACATTGGCCCTGACACGGCAACAACTGTTCTGCATCCAACCCGACTACATTGGCCCTGCCACTACATGTCACTGCCGGCCCTGTGAGAGATCTGAGGAGATCAGATAGACTATCTGACAGGTTCTAGGTGTTTCCTTTCAGTTTGTTGTTGTTCTGGGCGGAATCCCACCTCTCCACAGGTTTGGCTAATTTTCTGGTTAGAGGCTCTATTTTAGTCTGTCTCTGACTTCTCACCATGTGGTCGATATTTCCTTCTGGAGTTCCTGCTGGTTGTTTGTGGATCTCTTGTTCCTCACTCTTCCCAAGCTTAGTTCCACTTTTGCTCTGTGTTGTTTGTGTCAGTCTAGGTGTCAGAGAGACGCTGGCCCCTTCACTGTGGAAGGTACCGGCAGTCTTATTCCCCGTTCCCTAATCTAGGGTTTGCTACAATATTAGCAGGGTCTAGGTACGAGTGTATGTGTTTGTCCACCATCAGGGCTTGCACATACTGTCAGGAGTCAGGGAGAGACTCAGGGATTGCTAGGAGGTAACCATCTCTCCCTCACTAGTTTCTAGGCCTAGACTGTTATCCTATGCTGTCTGTTTATCTGGTGTACCTGTTATCCACATTACCCCCTGACATTATCAACCGCCGACACCGTCATTATTTTCCTTGCTGTGTGCAGATATGGATACTGTTGATGCACTGGTGGTTCGCATGCAGGGATTATCTTCGGAGGTAGCTGACCTCCGTGAATCTGTTGCTCAGTTTCAGAATTCTCTGGCGTCTGGTTCGGTCAGTGGGAACCAGTTTAGCCTTGAATCTAAAGTTGCCCTCCCAGATAGGTTTTCTGGAGGGAGTGATAATTTTGTTCTGTTCAGAGAATCTTGCAAACTGTATTTTCGTCTGCGTCCGTTCTCTTCGGGGAACGAAAATCAAAGAGTGGGGATTATTATGTCTCTGCTAAAAGGTGATGCTCAGTCATGGGCTTTTTCTCTACCGATCGGCTCTCAATCCCTCCGATCGGTAAATAAAATTTTCAGGGCCCTGGGCCCTATTTATGATGATCCAGATCTGGTTTCTTTGGCCAAATTTAAGCTGCGTAGCTTGAGCCAGGGAGAACGTTCTGCAGAGTCATATTGTTCTGAATTTAGTAGATGGGCGACTGATTCGGAGTGGAATGATCCAGCACTCCGCAGTCAATTCTGTCAAGTCTGTGAGACTAAAAGACGCCCTGGCATTCCACAAAAACCCTGATTCGTTGGAGGCAGCTATTTTCCTGGCCGTTTGGATTGATAGACGCCTGAGAGAGAGGTGCAAGGTTCCCCTCACTCGGGATGCATTATCATATGGAGAGACTGCCTCTTCTGTCCCTAGGGGTTCAGTTTGTGTCAGGTGATAAACCTATGCAATTGGGACAGATCTCTTCTTGCCCTGATAATAGGAAACTCAAGGTCCTGAGAAGACTTTGTTTATTTTGTGTTAAAGAAGGACATTTTGTTAATGTATGTCCTTATATTAAACCTCAGGGTGAAAAAGGTGTTGTAACTAAGGGGTTTAGCTCTCTTACTCTTGGCAGTGTTAGTAAAGAAGGTATTTTTGTTGTTTGCCTGTAGAACCTGATTTCTCCTGCCTGCCATGGTGTCGCTAGACTCAGAAAATATTGATTTGGAAGTATTTATTGACAGTGGGGCAGGGGTGAACCTTGTGGATTATCAGTTCATTCAGAATCATGGTTTTAAAACTAGCGCATTAAGCAAGGTGATATCTGTGTTTGCTATTGATTCCACCCCCCTATCACAAAAGTGTCTGACTCATATGGTGCACGATATTCATTTGAGGCTGGGTGATTCCCATTTTGAGTCCATTTCTTGTTTTGCTCTGAAGGGTCTGCCTGCTCCCCTAGTGCTGGGTTTATCATGGTTGACCAGACATAATCCTACTATAGATTGGCAAACAAGACAGATGAGTAATTGGAGTGATTTCTGTATTGACAACTGTCTTGGCACGTCACTTTCTGTGGTATCCACTAATGTGTTACCCCCATTTCTTTCTGATTTTGCTGATGTATTCTCTGAGGGTGGAGATCAGGTGTTACCCCCTCACCGAGAGTATGATTGTCCGGTCAACCTGATTCCCGGAACTAAATTGCGAAAGTCTTGGCTGTATAATCTTTCTCAACCCAAAAGAGTAGCTATGCGAGAGTATATTGCCGAGAGTTTGACAAAAGGACATATTAGACCTTCTAAGTCACTGGTGGCTGCAGTCTTCCTTTTCATAAAAAAAAAAGATGGGACCCTTAGACCATGTTTAGACTTTTGTGAGCTCAATGTTATCACTGTCCGTGATCCGTACCCCTTTCCCTTAATTCCAGACTTGTTTGATCAGATTGTCGGAGCCAAGGTGTTCTCCAAGTTGGATTTAAGACGGTCTTATAATCTCATAAGAATCAGGGAAGGGGACGAATGGAAGACAGCATTTAATACACCTGAGGGTCACTTCGAGAACTTGGTAATGCCTTTTGGGTTGACGAATGCTTCGGCGGTCTTTTAGCACTTTATTAATGACATTTTTCATCACTTGGTGGGGAGGTTTGTTGTTATATACCTCGATGACATACTAATTTACTCGCCCGATATGGAGACTCATCAGGATCATTTAAGACAAGTATTATTGATCCCCAGGGAGAATAAGTTATATGCTAAGTTGGAAAAATGTGTGTTTGCTGTTCAGGATCTGCAGTTCCTGGGTTACCTGCTTTCTTCCTCAGGTTTTCGTATGGATCCAGAAAAGGTCCGTGCGGTATTGGACTGGGATCGACCTGAGAATCAGAAAGCGCTGATGCGGTTTTTGGGGTTTACCAATTACTACAGAAAATTTATCCTGAATTATTCTACTGTTGTTAAACCTTTGACCGATATGACCAAGAAAGGTGTTGAATTCTCAGTCTGGTCTAATGAGGCATTGCATGCCTTTTCTACTATAAAGAAGTGTTTCACTGCGACTCCCATTCTGGTGCAACTCGATGTCTCTCAACCTTTCATTGTGGAGGTTGACGCGTCAGAAGTGGGAGTCGGAGCAGTTTTTTCGCAGGGTCCCTCTCCTGGCAATCGGCGCCCTTGTGCTTTCTTTTCTAAAAAACTGTCTTCTGCTGAGAGAAATTATGATGTTGGTAATAGAGAGTTGCTGGCCATTAAATTGGCTTTTAAAGAGTGGCGCCATTAGTTGGAAGGAGCGATCCATCCCATTACTGTAATTACTGATCATAAGAATCTGGCTTACCTGCAATCGGTATAGCGGCTTAATCCAAGGCAGGCCAGATGGCCATTGTTTTTTACCAGATTTAATTTTGTGGTCACCTATTGCCCTGGGGTCAAAAACGTCAAGGCGGATGCTTTCCCTGGAGATTCTGGTGGCCAGGGTTATGTAAAAGTGTGGAGGGCTATGTGGCAGCTTGTGAGACCTGCGCATGTGCCAAGGTGACTCATACTCGGCCTTCAGGATCTCTTCTTCCTTTGTCCATCCCATCCTGTCCTTGGACACATTTGTCCATGGACTTCATCACCGTTCTTGTGGGAAGACGGTGATTTTGGTGGTGGTGGAGGATCGTTTCAGTAAGATGGCACATTTTATACCTTTATCAGCTTTGCCTAATGCCAAAACTCTCGCACAAGTGTTTATTGATAACATTGTGAAATTACATGGCATTCCCTCTGATGTGGTGTCAGATAGGGGGACGCAATTTGTTTACAGGTTCTGGAGGTCATTCTGTCCTCGTCTGGGAGTTCAGTTGTCCTTCTCTTCGGCTTTCCATCCCCAGTCGAACAGACAAACTGAACGCACTAACCAGAACCTGGAGACTTATTTGAGGTGTTTTGTCTCCGAGAATCAGGAGGAGTGGTCTTCATTTTTGTCTTTGGCCGAGTTTGCTTAAAATAACCGTAGACAGGAGTCCACTGATAAGTCACCATTTTTTGGTGTATATGGGTTTCACCCTCAGTTTGGTACTTTTTCGGGGACTGAGTCCTCTGGTATACCTCTTTGTCATCTATATAAGATATAAACATATGGCTGACAAGAAACGTACAGTGGATATATAAAGTCTACACACACCTGTTAAAATGTCAGGTTTCTGTGATGTAAAAAAAATGAGCCAAAGATAAATCATTTCAGAACTTTTTCCACCTTTAATGTGACCTATAAACTGTACAACTCAATTGAAAAACAAACTGAAATCTTTTAGGTAGAGGGAAGAAAAAATATTAAAATAAAATACTATGGTCGCATAAGTGTGCACACCCTTAAACTAATACTTTGTTGAAGCACCTTTTGATTTTATTACAGCACTCAGTCTTTTTGGGTAGGAGTCTATCAGCATGGCACATTTTGACTCTTCTTTGCAAAAACACTCCAAATCTGTCAGATTGCGAGGGCATCTCCTGTGCACAACCCTCTTCAGATCACCCCACAGATTGTCAATCGGATTCAGGTCTGGGCTCTGGCTGGGCCATTCCAAAACTTTAATCTTCTTCTGGTGAAGCCATTCCTTTGTTGATTTGGATGTATGCTTTGGTTCGTTGTCATGCTGAAAGATGAAGTTCCTCTTCATGTTCAGCTTTCTAGCAGAAGCCTGAAGGTTTTGTGCCAATATTGACTGGTATTTGGATCTGTTCATAATTCCCTCTAGCTTAACTAAGGCCCCAGTTCCAGCTGAAGAGAAACAGCCCCTTGGCATGATGCTGCCACCATCCATGCTTCACTGTGGGGATGGGGTTCTTTAGGTGATGTGCAGGGTTGTTTTTGGGCCAATCATATCTTTTGGAATTATGGCCAAAAAGTTCAACCTTGGTTTCATCAGACCATAACACCTTTTCCCACATGCTTTTGGGAGAATTCAGATGTGTTTTTGCAAAATGTAGCCTGGCTTGGATGTTTGTCTTTAGGCTCTACCCCATAGCCCAGACATATGAAGAATACGGGAGATTGTTGTCACATGTACCACACAGCCAGTACTTGCCAGATATTCCTGCAGCTGCCTTAATGTTGCTGTAGGCCTCTTGGTCCCTCCCAGTTTCTTCTCGTCTTTTCATCAATTGTGGAGGGACAGTTCCAGGTAATGTCACTGTTGTGCCATATTTTGTCCACTTGATGATGACAGTCTTCACTGTCTTCCATGGTAGATCTAATGCCTTGGAAATTCTTTTGTACCCTTCTCCTGACTGATACCTTCTAACAATGAGATCCCTCTGATACTTTGGAAGCTCTCTGTGGACTATGGCTTTTGCTGTGGGATGTGACTAAGAAAATTTCAGGAAAGACCAACTAGAGCAGCTGAACTTTATTTGGGGTTAATCAGAGGCACTTTTAATGATGATGGCAGGTGTTTGCTGACTCCTATTTAACATGATTTTGAATGTGATTGCTTAATTCTGAACACCGCTACATCCCCAGTTATAAGAGGGTGTGCACACTTATGCAACCACATTATTTTAGTTTTTTTAGTTTTCTTCCCTTCACCTAAAAGATTTCAGTTTGTTTTTCAATTGAGTTGTACAGTTTATAGGTCACATTAAAGGTGAAAAAAGTTCTGAAATGACTTATCTTTGTCTCATATTTTTACAGCACAGAAACCTGACATTTTAACAGGGGTGTGTATACTTTTTATATCCACTGTACGTCTGGTCTGGACCTGTGTGTGGGTGATTTGGTGTGGTTGTCCGCTAAGAACATTAGGTTGAAGGTACCCTCCTGGAAGTTGGGCCCAAGATTTATTGGTCTTTACAAAATCTCGGCCATTGTTAACCCTGTTGCATTTCGTCTCGAACTTCCACAGACTTGGAAGATCCATAATGTGTTCCACAGGTCGTTGTTGAAAAACTATGTTGAACCTGCTGAACCATCTCCCTTGCCACATCCTCCTGTCTTGGTGGATGGTAATCTGGAGTTTGATCTCCAGAATAATTAACTCATGTGTTCTTCGGGGGTCCCTTCAGTACCTCGTACATTGGAAGAATTACGGTCCAGAGGAAAGAACGTGGATTCCAGTGACTAATATCAGTGCCAGTCACCTTCTTAAGGCCTTTCACAGGGCCCACCCGGATAAGGACGGGCCTGGGTGCCCAGAGGTCACCCGTAGAAGGGGGGGTACTGTCACTGCTGGCCCTGTGAGAGATCTGAGGAGATCAGATAGACTTTCTGCACGTGAGTCTATCTGACAGGTTCTAGGTGTTTCCTTTCAGTTTGTTGTTGTGGGTGGGATCCCACCTCTCCACAGGTTCGGCTCGTTTGCTGGTTAGAGGCTCTATTTTAGTCTGCCTCTGACTTCTTACCATGCGGTTGATATTTCCTTCTGGAGTTCCTGCTGGTTGTTTGTGGATCCCTTGTTCCTCACTCTTGCCAAGCTTAGTTCCACTTTTGCTCTGTGTTGTTTGTGTCAGTCTAGGTCTCAGGGTGACACTGGCCCCCTTCACTGTGGAAGGTACCGGCAGTCTCATTCTCCGTTCCCTAATCTAGGGTTTGCTACAGTATTAGCAGGGTCTAGGTACGAGTGTATGTGTTCGTCCACTATCAGGGCTTGCACATACTGTCAGGAGTCAGGGAGAGACTCAGGGATTGCTAGGAGGTAACCATCTCTCCCTCACTAGTTTCTAGGCCTAGACTGCTATCCTATGCTGTCTGTTTATCTGGTGTACCTGTTATCCACATTACCCCGTGACACTACATAAAATTTGTTACACTTTCACAGCTCTGTATCTGTCCAGCACTACTCCAACTCTTCTACACCAAGCGTGCTTCAACTTAGCTTCATTGCTGCACATCCACAGTTCTGCACATCTGCACAAGTTGTTATTTCATTCTCCTTCATTGCCACGTGCCCACAGATCAGCATCCGTATCACCACTTCACCTCTTCTACATCAGTACTTCCACTCGCCCGCACCAGCATTAACTATCCATGCTGCTAAATACCTTTTCATTAGGACCAGTAGATTACTGAATCCACCTCATCAGGTGAGACATAACACCCCTTCTATTTTGGTGTAAAAACCTTCTTTCCTGCAGATGTAGATGATGTCCTCCTAGTTACAGTCAATGCCACCTTAATATACCCTATTATTTGCCTTGGCAGCAGCTGCCTGACACTGCTTGCTACAGTTACGTTTTGACACATGTGAAATTGTTTGGAGACCTGACCATTGATATATAAGCTTTAGTCACGGATGAGCAGAGTGGGTGCCCCTGAGTCGATAACCATTGCTATAGGTAAATAATTAGTGTAGGGTGTCAAACGGATTGTTTTACAACAAGTACTTCTCACCAGGAGTGGTGTGAATATGAAATTTTATTCTGCTCCTGTAAGTGCCCATGAGCCAGAACTTTCCTGCGAAATAATGTTTGCCTTGAGTGGTTTCCCAGCCCCTCCCCTCTGTTCTGAGTGACAGCTAAAGCATCCAACTAGGAGCCCACTATAGCTGTCATTTAGAGCAGAGGGGCTCAATGCAGACAGCACTTCATAGTGAAGCTCCGCCTACAGGGCACTTGAAGGAGCAAAATCTGGCAGAATAAAACTTCATATTCACACCACTCCTGATAATAGAAGCTCCAAAAAAAAGTTATGTTTGTAATGCTCTCCTCAGTCTCTACATCCTCAGTGCACTTTAGCATGGTCAAAATTGCTGACAGACCCCCTTTAAGCTTACATGGACAGCCATTTATTTATGCTGACATGTAATACAGCGCATACCTTGCAAATTGTATGACTGGGTGCAAATATCCTCTTCATTTACAGCTGATCAGTTTCTGAAGTCGAACTCATAGTGATCAACTGGTGGTCCTCATTTTAAGAAGGTTTTAAGTAAGCAGTTTTGTAATTTCATTATTGTAAATTAAGGCGTTATTAGTCGGGAGGGGGAGGGGCTACGGTTTTAGTAACCAATCTTGACAATATTTTTTGTCTCCTCCTCTTTATAGGGATGCTGTTACTTACATTCCCCAGCAGAGGGCCTCAGTGTTAACCAGTGGCTTATACTCTCTGTACAGCAAAGCAAGGGTCTCCGTCCTGTGGCGGTCAGGGCATTCTGGAAGTTGTAGTTTTGGAGAGCAACTGATTGGAAACAACTGGACAGATGTCATGATACGTAGGTGTATCAGATAAAGAGGCACCGGTTCTGACTCATTCTGGAATCGGTAGTCCCCATTTAAACTTTCAATCAGGATGAATGCTATATAATAAGAAAATTAAGAAACAATTACCCGTAAACAGACTGGCGCCTGGGATTTATTGCCTATATATTACATTATTAACTAAATTCGTAATGCTTCCTTGATATCCTTTAAAATACAGTTTATAACCCAGAACACACTTACCTCGCTAATGTCGGTCCCAGGAGGAGATGAACCTCCATGAGCAGGAAAAACTGCCCCCACCAAGCCCCCCATCCCTCCGGACAATTAAATCGCACTGCCGAGCAGGGAAAAGTGATGTTATTTTCTATTTTCTGTAAATGGTTTAAGGCATTGAATTCTCGCTGGGATACAAATACACATCAGCTAAGCAGGTTTCTAATCCGCAAATCCCTACAAGCTCATTTACGGCTGGAGGGGAATGTATTATTTACCGAGCAATTGTCTAAAAATCTAATTAGTTTTATAACTTGTGTAATCAAGCAAGAACTCAAGCAAATGCCCATTTATTAGTTGTCATTCATTGACTTGCGCTTTATAATTAATTGCTTTGTAATGAAGAAACGGCGATATGCCGGGCTTCCCTCGTGCTTCCTAATGTTGGCCAACACTCCGCGTGTAAGTGCCGCCATTCAGCGTCGAGCAGGATGCTATTTTTGATTCTTTGTATTTTTTTTAAATGATTTATTACAATGTTATAACTGATTTCACTCAGAGATGCAGAGGAGACGCTCCATCTGTGTCTCTCCTGCCTCTCAGCAGATCTAAATCACAATGGGCTGTTGGAAGACGAACGGTTAGATGAATTTTGCCCAAACGCCAATCAATTTCAACGAGACCAAACAACCATCTATTGTGTATGGGGCCCTCCCGATTCTCCTCCAACAACAGGTGTCAGGGGAAAGAAGAATCAGGCAGTTGGATTTTAATATGCCCCATCGTTATATGCCCACATGCAAGCAGTGTTGGACTTTACCAACACACAATGCTAGGACACCTGTTGGCCACTAGTGTTTGGCAAAAAAAGTGACGGACATTCTCCCAGTGAAGCTGGTTCAGCCACATTGGGGCCACAGAAGGGAGCTGTAGAGCAGTAGAAAAAGTGCACATTCTGCACGGCTAAGCTGAAAGTGGGACTTACCAGACCAACAAGGGCAGAGCTTAGCGGTGTGGCAGAGGCCCCCCAAAATATAACTTTATTAGGGTCCCAGAAATTCCAGATCTGCACCTGAATATGAGAGATCTGTTCTCCAGGAATTTCTTTTTCTTAGATCAAAAGGATTGTCTTCTGGAAAATCAGTAATATTATGGGACGCTTACCCTCCGCCCTGTACTTGGATCAAACAGATATCTTAAACATGATTTTAAAGAGTCTACTGAAAATGAGCGGATCACAGGGAGTCCTCCTGAAGAGATCAGCTGTGATCGGTGGGAGGAAACCCTGAAGAAAGTGTTCAACTCTTCTGCAGCGCCACCACAGGATAAATGAAGCATTACACAGTTTCCATTGTAATGTATGGACATATAGGGTCCTCCAGTGAGATACTATTTGGTTAATAGATGGGGGGTTCGTGGGGCGCTGTTGATTTGGATGCTACAGTGCCTTGTGGTTTTCCTTAAGAGATGAGATTAAGAGAAGGCCTTTTTGGTTCTCTTCAGACCCCAGGACTTTGGCGTGAAGAGCCAACCTTCTCTTTTGATTGGGCTTTTAGCTATGCACTATGCCATCCAGTTTCTGAATCGGCCGCGCTACAGAAGTCTACTTCAAGTAGAGCAGACATGGGACCCCTGTTCTCCCAGTCCATGGAGGTCTCAGAAATGGGACTCCCGCTGGAGACCTTTATGGCAATTCCCCAGAAATTGCTGAAGGAATAGACATGGTAATGACTCAGGGACTTATATTTCCAGGTCTTTCTCTTTTCTGTACTTTGCCCCTTAAATCTTACTTCTCCTGTGATTACAGACAGATTACAGATGACAGATTCCTGTGCTTCCACTCTTGTAATAGCCGAGCAGATATTCTGGAAAAAGCAATTGTAAGATCTTTAAACTTCTGCTCCTCTTAGATCGCAGATTGTAAATGATTTTGTTGGGTTGGATGTTACAAAAATGAATAGTTTGTTTCCATAATTCTCCGAGGATCCTGGACCTGCTTTACCCTTCGTGTCACATTCATCTCCGGTCCGGCTACCAGAGGTCTGACGCATCCTTCTGAGCCGTCCTGTATCTCCCTGATAGTACTCGCCCGGTTTCTGGCCCACAGATTATTTAGAGCTTATCCCAGGCTTGTGTTGGTGACTGAGATCTTAAATCTTGTGAATAGAAGGTTCTGCTTCAGATTTATGGTTCACAGCGAGAAGAGAGAAAAAAACAAAACATCATTGGGATTCCAGCATAAAATAGAGATCGTGTGATCGGGTGATGATGATGTAAGGTCCCCTGTGAAAATTTTACATTTTATTGTTTCTATAGCTCATTTTTAGAATGAACAATTCACATCTTGCAGACTCGTAAAACTGAGCAACTGGTTTTACTTAAGGCATAAGTTCACATAAAAAAACTCCAAAAGCACACTCAAAATATATTATAGACATAATATTGAAATTCAGGACCAAAAAATGTAAAAACTTGATGAGTCTAGGTCACCATTTTATACTTACTAACATTCTTGTTGGTACATTTGGGTAATTTAAGCTCTGCCCCCAGGAACACCCAGACCCGCATGGGGGCACCCACTTCTGGGGTAAGCCAAACCCATAAGCCAAACCCATTTTGGCCCGGGACAGCACAAATTTCCTGGGATTGTCTCTGAATATTAGGGAAAGTCTCTACAAATTTGGGACTGTTTTCAACTATGCTCTTTTGGAGGGCAAAGTAAGTGACAACTAATGCTCTGAGCACTAGATTATGGCTCTAGGGGTTTTCACTTGTTGCACTGGGAAACTGAAGCATCATAGGCCCATGTGGTGCAAATCCTAGTAATGTAGTAACAGTAGAACCTCTCAAGCTCCTGTGTCCCCTCCATACTATGTGCCAAGCTGGTGTCTTATTAGGTGGGCATTGACCCCCTCCACCAGGACCTCCTCCACCACATGGGACAGACAATTTCCATTCTAATTCTGTATTACCTTTGGATCTTGCTGCAGAGTTTGATGCAGATGCACTGCACACTAGTCGAGGTAAAATCTGTGGTGAAAATTTGAAAAACAGAAATTGACAAAAAAAAATCTTTTATTGGGTGCACAGACATAGTCACTATGAGGTATCCGTATCTAGCTCCGGTGTACATCACTCCTGGAGAGGCCGCACGCAGCAGGAACCTGTACTGCAGTTACATGCTCTTCAAGCCGTTGTGCGGTTGGCACAACCACATCTGGTGAGTACCCCCTTGGCTTTTGGGGTGCACCACTTGCCTTCTGCACCTCTGCACATTGCGTGTGCTCTCCTCCCTCCTAAGTAATTAAATCTTAATGTCTAGTAGGAATAATAGAGGAATTATTTTCCCATTGAGCATTGCTGCTGTCTCCATACACAGCTGGTCTCCTTAAAGGGGTTATCAAGCCTAAGAGTCAACAACCCTAGTGCCCCATTAAAAAACACCCCTATGGTACTGCCATGCCCACACTGCTGCCCCATTCCCGTTCCCTTACGTTCCCTGCAGAACCAGGAAATGGCTTGGTCCCATGACCGCTGTACCCAATCACAGGCTTCAGTGGTCACTAGAGATGAGCGAATTTCTAAAAAATTCGATTCGGCCTGTTCACCGAATTTTCCGAAAAGATTCAATTAGATCCGAATTTATTCGCGGCAAATCACGTTAAAAAACAGCTATTTCCTGTCTGCAGAGAGCCTTTATAGTGGTGTAGAACATATGGAGGGTGGAATTCCAACAGGTGGAAACATCGCATATGAGCCTATGTTGGGGGACCCCATTCTGCCGCTGCAGCTCAAGGAGGGTGTGCTTGGCGGTGTACGAGTGGCTGAAGTGCATGCAAAGTTTCCTGGCCATTTTTAAGATGTCTTGCAGATGGGTGGAAGACTATAGGAACTGCTTGACAACCAGATTGAACACTTGTTCCATGCAGGGCGCATGGCTCAGCTCTCCTTGACACAGCGCCGACACCATGTTCTTCCCGTTGTTGGTCACCATGGTTCCGATTTTCAGTTGTCGCCGAGAAAGCAAATGAGAAGTAGAACAGCGTGACACCGCCGTGCCCTGCACATGTGGTATGCTGGAAGAGCGCTGTGAATTGTCCCTGCAGTGGAGGCTGAGGACACGGTGGAGGATGAGGAGGCAGAGGCCGACAGCGTGAGAACGTTTGAGGCGGAAGCGGCGTCACCTGGCCAAGTTGCTGGTGTGGCTGTGCAGGAAACACATTCCCCCAGTGGGCCGTAAAGGACATGTACTGTCCCTGACCATAGTTACAGCTCCACACGTCGGCGCTGCCGTGCACTTTGGCAGACACCGACAGGCTCAAGGACTGGCCCACCTTCTGTTTTACATGTGTGTGCAGGGCTGGTACTGCCTTTTTGGCAAAGAAATGATGGCTTGGGACTCTCCACCTCGGGTTGGCACAAACCATCAGTTCTCTGAAAGGTGCAGAGTCCACCACTTGGAAAGGGAGAGACTGCAGCACCAGCAACTTGGCCAGGAGCACATTTAGCTTCTGCGCCGTTGGATGAGTGCACGCATACTGTTGTCTCTTGGAAATCACTTTGGTGATCGATTCCTGACTAAATGACTGACAAGGAGTAGAAGGGAGAGGAGCAGGAGCATCAGGACCGGTAGATGAAGGGAAGGACAGACAGCTCCCTTCGGCTGAGGTGGTGAACTGCCTGAAACGGGGTGCGTGCCACTGGATGATGCAGTGGTTGCTGCGGCAAGCTGGACCACCACATCGGAGCCACGGTTTTCCCAGGCCACTTTATGGTGACGCTGCATATGTTGATGCAGGGCCGTGGTGACAACATTGGCACCCTGGCCACGCTTCACCTTCTGCCCACAGATTATACATATGGTCATGTTCACTTCCTCCGGCAGCTTAACGAAAAACTGCCACACCGCTGAGTAGGTGATTTTACCCCCAACACTACGCACTGACTGACTGCTACCGCCGCTGCCTCCTTGAACCCCTGCACCACTACTTTCCGGGCAGGTAGGCTCCTGCGAAGCGGGTGGTCTACCCCAGACACATTTTGGCCCCAATCTCCCACTCATGGCCACGCTACCGACTTGCTGGCTCCACCGCTGCCTCACGCGCAAGCTGCCACCCTCTTCTCCCAATGATGATGAAGCCCCTTTATCACTCGGCTCCCAATTGCGATTGGCTACATCATCATCGAGTACTGTCTGCACGTCACTGATGTCCTCCTCAACGGTCTCTGGGTCAGGAGCCTGACTGCTCTCAACACCAGCTCCCACGCCACTCTACTCATCACTACTTGCCCGCCTACCGGAGGAAGCAGTGGATGTCTCCTCCACATCTTGTCTTGTAGTAGCACGTCCTCGCTGTATAGTGGAGCTGAGCCCACAGCATATAATACTTCTCTGGCTGAGGGAACAGAAAAGGACAGAGGCAGGTTGAGGACAGGTGAGGGCACAGGGCCTGCTCCCGGGCCATGCCAACTAAGGGTTGTGTCTGACAAACCCACCGACTCTTGGAAGGGGGTGTCTGATGTCACTTGGGATGAAGTGGATGACCAAGTCAACCATTCAAGAATCGCTGGGTTGCTGGTGAAGACACGACCGCTAGATGACAGCGGGAGCTCAGGCCTCTCGCTGAGACTCCGGCTGCCACGGCCCTCTTACTCTGCGGTGACCTGTGCCAGAAACATTTAGATCTTTGCCACTCCCCTGTGCATGGCCTGGCACTTCTCTGTCTGACATACTGTTAGATAAAATAAGTAAATAAAAAGGAAATTAATACACCTAAAAAAAGGCTGTAGTTTTGTCACTTCACCACACAATGGCTAATAATACTCTTTTTTGTCACTAATACACACCAAAAAAGGCTTAAAAATATATAACTGCACCAGTGAAAGGCAAATAATACTTTTTTTGCCACTAATACATGCCAAAAATGTCTGTAATTTTCTCACTTCACTGCACAACGGCTAATAAGCCCTTTTTTTCCCCACTAATACACCCCAAAAAAGGCTTTAGAACATATAACTGCACCGCACAAGGGCTAATAAGTAGAAATATTTCCTTGTAATAAACGCTGTTAATGGCTGTATCACACAGCACTTGCACCCCAATAACAAGAACGGTTTGCTGGAATTACAGAGGTATCATCTTTTGCAAACCTGAAAGCAGCAGTATAATGGCAATTTGGATCCCCAGTCAGTGCAGCAAGGTGTAATAGGCTTGTTCCTATTACCCAAGCTGTACACTCTCCTACTGAACCCTGTTCTGCCTCAATACTGTGGAATGATTCCCCCCTATCCTTTCCCTGAACTTCTTTTCAGCAAAATAAAAGTTTTCAAGTCTTTCCTAGCACTGTCCCTAGCGCCTGCTGATGTCTCTCCCTGCAGTACACAGGAAAATGGCTGAATCCAAGATGGCTGAGGCTATTTAAAGGGCTGTGACATCACAGGGCTGGCTGGCTGCTGATTGGCTGCATGCATGGCATTATGGGTGATCCCGCCTTCCCAGAGTTCCTTGCTCCATGTCCTAACACGTGCAGCAGCCAATTTAGGAAAAAATGCGATTCGTTACCACGAAGCGTGAGGAAATTTGGATTTGGTGAAAATTGAATTTTTCCTGAAATTCGGATCGAATTCCACTTCGTCAACTTCGATACGCTCATCTCTAGTGGTCACATCTGCTGAAGAAATGGAGATGACCGCACTGTAGAAGCAAAGCCATTTCTAGCCTGGTATAATAGCTAATCAAAAACAATATGACGCTCCCTCTATAAGCCTTCTGATTGCATCCACACCCCCTAGTAAATCACCATCAACTACGATAATTGGTGAGCCTGCGCTTACGGCTAAATGCCTGGCGATGCCCCAGGATCCCTCCGACTGCATAGAATTGTCATCATAAGTGTTGGTTGAGCACCAAAGTGCTTGGGTGCTCGAGTAGAAAACCTCGGGATGCTCGGATGCTCTACTGAGCACCCGAACACAATGGAAGTCAATGGGAGAACCCGCGCATTAAACAGGCACCCCCTGCTCTGAAGAGGGGAGGGTGTCTGGTTCACATGAAAAGGACAGAAATTGATGGAAACACCACTGAAATAGTTCGGGAACAGCATGGGGAGGATGTCTGGATGCATCTTGGACTCCCAGGTCGCTGCTGGGAACGATGTTGTCCGACTAGTATGCCACTTTTACTGTAGCTGGCCAGCTAAGACCTGTCCTAGGTTGCTAGTATAGCTTATATGTTTATACAGCTAGACCTGCCAAACACCTTAATACAGTTCCTATGTTTGTGTGTTAAAGACAAAAGAGTTATTTACAGTGACTTCATGTTTGGATGTCATATAACTGTTATATATTGTGTTCACAGAAGCAGAAAAGATAATGTGCCTTTAAGATTCATTATATGGATGTGAGATAAGCTCAATGACACAGCAGAAACAACAGGAAGCATAGAGTTAAACTGTTGTTGCTTGCTGGGCAGGAGTCTAGACCAATCACAGTCAGCCTCACACACAGCCTGTGTGGGAAATTCCCTAGCAGGAGCTGCTAGAAATGATTATTCAACAGATAGAGAAGCTGAACAGACATTCACTCCACTAACAGCTGTGTTTTATGGAAGCAGAGAGGCCAAAATAGGTATTTAAAACAGTTATATAATGTTCCTACTGTTAATATAGTAATTACAACTGTATACTGAACTAGTTCTATGTGTGTTTACAGTTCCACCAATTGCAAACTACAAAATTCACATACAAATTCAAATTCCATATTGCAATCCAAATTGCATACAACCATACCAGATCATACTCAACCAATCTGCAAATAGTTACCGCTAACTGCATATTGCAAATTGCGACCAAATTTAGCGAGTGAACTATTAGTTAGACCTCAGATATACCTCTCAGAGAGATCATAAAGTGCTTAAATAACTTAAAGAGGACCTTTCACTTGTAAAAACTATGTGAACTAAGTATGCTGCCATGTAGAGCGGCGCCCGGGGATCTCACTGCACTTACTATTATCCCCGGGCGCCGCTCCGTTCTCCCGTTATGCCCTCCGGTACCTTTGCTCCTTAAGTTATAGTGGGCGGGTCTTCCCTTGTCCTGTGGGCGTCTCCTTCTCCTAGGCTGCAGTGCTGGCCAATCGCAGCGCACAGCTCACAGCCTGGGAGGTTTATTTCTCCCAGGCTGTGAGCTGTGCGCTGCGATTGGCCAGCGCTACAGCCTAGGAGAAGGAGACGCCCACAGGACAAGGGAAGACCCGCCTACTATAACTTAAGGAGCAAAGATACCGGAGGGCATAACGGGAGAACGGAGCGGCGCCCGGGGATAATAGTAAGTGCAGTGAGATCCCTGGGCGCCGCTCTCCATGGCAGCATACTTAGTTCACATAGTTTTTACAAGTGAAAAGTCCTCTTTAAAGTGAGAGTACAGATACTCAAGAGAGAAATATATCCACCATTTTATGTTGAATGACAAGATTGAACAGTTGAACCACCATCTTATGCATACCGCCATTTTGTGATATCTATTCAACACGTGTTATGTACATGGACTATCTGCTGCGGAGGTGGCAGTGTTATATGAAGAAAAGTTGAAGTTAATAAAGAAGTTATTTCAAGCATTTGGTGTGCTCTTTAAACCTACTGTTTCCATAGAACGGCGCTAGAGGAATTACAGAGTTATAGACAGTCTGGTTAGACTAAAAGTCAGAGATACCAAAATCCTTTTTTCAGCTGGAAATTTTTGGAGCAACTTTTCCACAAGCATATAAATCACAGAAAAAAAAAAATGCACCAAACGGATATGCCACTGACTATATACAAGCAGATATTAAAAGCTGAGACTTTTGCCAATATATTCCTGTCAGGAACACATCGGAGCCCCTCATGCACCACGTCACGGTCTCTCAGCATGGCAAGGGGTCCTACCACTACGCTAACTATGGTGTGAACACGGCCTGAAGGTGATGAAATCCAGCTCACAGCCAAGCTTCCACACAACCGCATAGCAGGACAACTAATGCAATGTGAATAAAGCAAGACTGTAAGCCACACCCACATCAGACTGTGTGATGGAGGCCACCAGGTGCAAAAGAATGTTTAACCCCTTAAGGACACAGCCCTATTTCACCTTAAGGACCAGGCCATTTTTTGCAAATCTGACCAGTGTCACTTTAAGTGCTCATAACTTTTAAACGCTTTGACTTACCCAGGCCGTTCTGAGATAGTTTTTTCGTCACATATTGTACTTCATGTCACTGCTAAAATTGGGTCAAAAAAGTTAATTTTTTTGCATAAAAAAATACAATTTTTACCAAAAATTTTGAAAAATTAGCAAATTTCAAACTTTCACTTTCTCTACTTCTGTAATACATAGTAATACCCCCAAAAATTGTGATGACTTTACATTCCCCATATGTCTACTTCATGTTTGTAGCATTTTGGGAATGATATTTTATTTTTTGGGGATGTTACAAGGCTTAGAAGTTTAGAAGCAAATTTTGAAATTTTCAGAAATCTTCAAAATCCCACTTTATATGGACCAGTTCAGGTTTGAAGTCACTTTGTGAGGCTTAGATAATAGAAACCTCCCAAAAATGACCCCATTCTAGAAACTACACCCCTCAAGGTATTCAAAACTGTTTTTTCAAACTTTATTAACCCTTTAGGTCTTCCACAAGACTTCATGGCAGATGGAGAAACAATTTTGAAATTTCTTTTTTTTGGAAAATTTTCCAATATAATCAATTTTTTCCAGGAGTAAAACAAGGGTTAACTGCCAAACAACACTCAAAATGGGTTGCCCTGATTCTGTAGTTTGCAAAAACACCCCATATGTGGTCGTAAACTACTGTTTGGCCGAACGGTAGCACATAGAAGGAGGGGAACACCATATGGGTTTTGGAAGGCAGATTTGGCAGGACTGGTTTTGTTTATACCATGTCCCATTTGAAGCCCCCTGTTGCACCCCTAGAATAGAAATTTCAAAAAAGTGACTCCATCTAAGAAAGTACACCCCTCAAGGTATTCAAAACTGGGTTTACAAACTTTGTTAACCCTTTAGGTGTTCCACAAGAGTTAATGGCAGATGGAGAAACAATTTTGAAATTTCTATTTTTTGGAAAATTTTCCAATATAATCAATTTTTTCCAGGAGTAAAACAAGGGTTAACTGCCAAACAACACTCAAAATGGGTTGCCCTGATTCTGTAGTTTGCAGAAACACCCCATATGTGGTCGTAAACTACTATTTGGCTAAACGGCAGGACATAGAAGAAGGGGAACGCCATATGGTTTTTGGAAGGCAGATTTTGCTGGACTGGTTTATTTACACCATGTACCCTTTCAAGCCCCCTGCTGCACCCCTAGAGTAGAAACTCCATAAAAGTGACCCCATCTAGGAAACTACGGGATAAGGTGGTTGTTGTTTTGGGACTATTTTAGGGGTAAATTTGATTTTTGGTTGCTCTATATTACTCTTTTTGAGGCAATGTAACAAAAAAATTAAATTCTAAAATTGTTTCTACATTCGCTATTTAGTTTTGTGGAACACCTAAAGGGTTAACATAGTTTGTAAAGTAACTTTTGAATACCTTGAGGGGTGTAGTTTCTTAGATGGGGTCACTTTTTTGGAGTTTCTAGTCTAGGCTACATCAGGGGGGGCTTCTAATGGGACATGGTGTCAAAAAAAAAACTGTCCATCAAAATCTGCCTTCCAGAAACCATATGGAGTTCCCTTCGTTCTATGCCCTGCCGTGCGGCTATATAGCCATTTACGACCACATATGGGGTGTTTCTGCAAACTACAGAATCGGGGCAATAAATATTTAGTTTTGTTTGGCTGTTAACCGTTGCTTTATTACCGGCAAAATGGATTCAAATTGAAATTTTGCCCAAAAATAGGTGTTTTGGCACCGTTTTTATTTTATATTTTTAACACCGTTCATCCGAGGCGTTTGGTCAAAAGTAATTTTTATAGCGACGACTTTTATGCACGCGACGATGCCCAATATGTATGGCTCTCAGACTTTGGAGACACTAAGCAGGCATTCTAAAACTGCGGCCCTCCAGATGTTGTAAAACTACAATTCCCACCATGCCCTGCTGATGGCTGTAGGTTGTCTGGGCATGCTGGGAGTTATAGTTTTACAACATCTGGAGGGCCGCAGTTTGAGGATGCCTGCACTAAAACTAATATTTTTTGGGGAAAGAAAAATTGTTTCCGTGTCTCCAAAGTCTGAGAGCCATAGTTTTTTATGTTCTCTAGTGGACTGTTGGGGATTATAAAAATTTAGTACTCCATGGAAGTGTGATACTCCCTGAAGCAATCGATAACGCAGAGGCCCGGATGATCGGGGACGTGTCGCACTGAGTGGTGGTGTCCTTCCGTATCCCCCTCCTGCGACACACTGCACTTTTTTTGGGTTCGTCCTTCTTTCCAGTATGGGGGACCACACCTGGAAAATGTTGGCCAGGGACGATCCGGGCGCCTCCAATTCCCAAGGTACTCCGGCCTGCTCTTTCCCGGTCCGAAAAGATCAGGTCCTTGAGGACTGCCTCATAGAATTGGAGGAATGTCCCTGTGCTGCCAGCGCTTCGGGATAGTACAAAAGAGTTGTACATGGCAACCTGTACCAAGTAGACCGCAACTTTTTTGTACCATGCCCGGGTTTTGCGCATGGCATTATATGGCTTGAGGACTTGATCAGAGAGATCAACTCCTCCCATATACCGATTGTAGGCGACGATACAATCGGGCTTGAGGACCGTTGCCGCGGTACCTTGCACAGAGACGGGGGTGGTGCTGTTACCGTGGATTGTGGACAGCATAAGGACATCCCTCTTGTCCTTATACCTGACCAGCAACAGGCTTCCACTGGTAAGGGCACGGGTCTCACCCCTGGGGATGGGTACCTGGAGGGGGTGGGCAGGGAGGCCGCGTTGATTTTTCCGCACGGTCCCACAAGCGAACGTGGATCTGGCGGCAAGGGACCTGAACAAGGGAATGCTGGTATAAAAGTTGTCCACGTACAAGTGGTAACCCTTATCTAGCAGTGGGTACATAAGGTCCCACACGAGTTTCCCGGTAACACCCAGAGTGGGGGGACATTCTGGTGGTTGAATCCGGGAATCTCGCCCCTCGTACACACGAAATTTGTAAGTGTACCCTGAGGTACTCTCACAAATTTTGTATAGCTTCACGCCATACCTCGCCCGCTTTGTGGGAATGTATTGGCGGAAACTGAGTCTCCCCTTGAACGCAACGAGAGACTCATCAACCGCGACCTCCCTTCCAGGTACGTAGGCCTCCATGAATTTGGCCCCAAAGTGATTGATGACCGGCCGTATCTTGTACAGCCGGTCATAGGCAGGATCACTTCGGGGGGGACATGCTGCATTATCGGAATAATGCAGACATTTCCGGATGGCCTCAAACCGGGAGTGTGTCATGGCCGTACTGTACAGTGGGGTCTGGTAGAGTATGTCCCCACTCCAGTATTGCCTGACACTGGGTTTTTGCACGAGACCCATATGCAGCACGAGGCCCCAAAATGTCCTCATCTCGGCTGCACTGACCGGCGTCCAGCCACCGGGTCTAGCCAAAAATGAGCCCGGGTTTTGAGCGACGAACTGTGCTGCCACTTGGGATGCGGGGGAGCAAGTGGCAGGGGGGGTCTGGGGTCTGAAAGCTGAAACAAAAAAGTTTAGAATAAATGTGCTTTTTTTTTTTTTTTCTAACTTTTCCCTTCTTTCCCTGCCTAACGGTGCCTCTCCCTCACTGACCCTAACCTACCTGGGTGGCGATGGGTGCAGGAGGGTGATGGATGGCGATTAGGGGGACACAGGAGCTGGTGCTGGACGATGCTGCACGGTCAGGGTGCTGGACAGCAAGAGGAGGGGAGAGAGGAGCGCAGGAAGTTTGAATCTCGCGCCTCTCTCCCCTGCACCAATCAGCACCCTGGACAGCGGCATTCAGCACCAGGGCCAGCACCGCCTCTCCAAATCCTCGGACTGCGATAGGTGGTGTATAATTACGCCACCGATCGCAGTCTTTTTCCGGTTCATCGGGTCACAGGACACCCGAATGGACCGGAAACGCAGAAAACCGCAGGTCTGAATTGACCTGCGGTTTTCTGCGATCGTCGATGCGGGGGGGTCAAATGACCCCCCCCTGCATTGTTACAGGATGCCGGCTGAATGATTTCAGCCGGCATCCCGTTCCGATTAACCCCCGCGGCGCCGGCATCGCTATTTAAAGCCATGACGTACCAGTAAGTCATGTGTCCTTAAGGACTCGGGAAACATGCCGTACCGGTACGTCATGTGTCCTTAAGGGGTTAATGCCAGGTGAAGGCACATTTAATACATATGGAACAAAATCACAGAAATTTTGTGGCCAATATGGGGGAACCGCTCAGACCCCAAACACTGTAGCGTGTTTCTCATTGGGGGAGCAGTCCCACCGCATGTGGACTGCAGCAAACGACCATCCCCAGCAAAAAATGCGTACAATGGAGGATGCCGGTCCACATGCACCACAAAAGCATCCTACACAAAACGGAGCATTGTGCGGATGAAAATATCTAAATACAGTCATGTGAAAAAATTAGGACACCCTTTGAAAGCATGTGGTTTTTTGTAACATTTTTAATAAATGGTTATTTCATCTCCGTTTCAACAATACAGAGAGATTAAGTAATCCAACTAAACAAAGAAAACTGAAGAAAAGTCTTTTCAAGATCTTCTGTAAATGTCATTCTACAAAAATGCCTATTCTAACTGAGGAAAAAGATAGGACACCCTCACATGTATTCCCTCTTAAATTGGCTCAGATCTCACACAGGTATATCACACCAGGTGCACATAATTAGTAGATCGTTACTCTGCATGTTGAATGAGGCTTGCCCTATTTAAACCTCAGACATTTAGTTTGGTGTGCTCCTGACTGTTGAAGTGAGAGTGAGCACCATGGTGAGAGCAAAAGAGCTGTCAGAGGACTTCAGAAAAAAGATTGTAGCAGCCTATGAGTCTGGGAAGGGATTTAAAAAGATCTCAAAAGATTTTGAAATCAGCCATTCCACTGTCCGGAAGATAGTCTACAAGTGGAGGGCTTTCAAAACAACTGCCAACATGCCCAGGACTGGTCGCCCCAGCAAGTTCACCCCAAGAGCAGACCGCAAGATGCTAAAAGAGGTATCCAAAAACCCTAAAGTGTCATCTCGAGAACTACAGCAGGCTCTGGCTACTGTTGATGTAGAAGTACATGCCTCTACAATCAGAAAGAGACTGTACAAGTTTAACTTGCATGGGAGGTGTGCAAGGAGGAAACCTTGGCTTTCCAAGAGAAACAGCGAGGCCAGACTGACATTTGCCAGCGATAAAGTTGACAAAGACCAGGACTGATGAAATCCAGCTCCAGCTCCGTTTTCCAGGGCAAGCAATTTGGAAAGGTGCGCATTTAGTAATATGGTTTGTGGGTTGGTGGCTGAGTATTTGCTCTTTCCTTCAGAGGCCTGGGGTATGGACATCTGTACTCTGCGCTGGGACACAGAAGTGGATGTGCTAGCTGATGGTGCTTGCGAAGGTCCAGGTGCAGGGCGGGAGGCATCCGGGCCTGCGTCTTGGACAGGGGATTGGCCAGCACGTAACACAGGGGAAGAGGAGGCAGTGGTGTGACCCGCAGATACTGGTTGTGGACCCAGGCGTTTGGCCCACCTATTAGGGTGCTTTAACGCCATGTGGCGAATCATGCTGGTGGTGGTGAGGTTGCTAGTGTTCATGCCCCTGCACAGGTTGCAAATGACAATTCTTTTATTGTCCGCACTTTCCTCAAAAAAGCGCCAGACTGCGGAACACCTACCCCTTGGCAAGGGAGATTTCTGCAAGGGGGTGCTCCGGGGAACAGTTGCGGGCCTGTTTTGTGTGGCCCACCTTCTCCCTTTTGCCACCCCACTGCCTCTTCCAGCCTGTTCTGGTGCTGCGGATCCCTCTTCGTCTGTACTGTTGTCCTCGCTCGGCTTGCCACCTTCCCAGGTTGGGTCAGTGACTTCATCGTCCAGCACCTCCTCTTCCTCACTCTGGTCATCCTCCTGACTTGTTGACCTAACAACAACCTCACTTATTGACAACTGTGTCTCATCCTCATCATCCACCTCTTGAGACACTAATTGCTGTTCCCCACCATCATCTTCTTCTGACTGTGGATGCTCCAGAGTTTGGGAATAGAGGCACAAGATCTCCTCATGTCCCTCTTCAAGCAGGCTTGGCGAGAGGCCCAAATTAAGGAATGGCGATGAAAACAGCTCCTCGGAATATCCGAGTGTGGGATCACTTGTTTGCCAAGACTCTCCATGGTGGGAGGAAGGAGGATCAGGGTGAGGATTGTATTGACCAGACTCTTGGCTACTGAGACTGGACTTTGTGGAAGACAGGGTGGTGCTTAACCGACTGGAAGCATTATCTGCTGCAATCCAACTGACCACCTGGTCGCACTGGTCTGACTTCGAGAGTGGTGTCCTGCGCCACCCTGCAAACTGGGACATGAAGCTAGGTATCGTGGATGAGTGTGTTTCTTGTGCTCTGAGGTTTGAAAGATTAAAAAACAGAGTGGTAATACCAGGAACTCCAGGAAATGTCTCCCAAGAGGTCCGGGAATATCTGCAGGGCGCCAAAGGATGGACGAGTGTAGAAATGAGAATAAAGGAGAAGGCTGCCAGTGGTGGTCATATCTGCAGGGAATACCACTACATAGGTAATTATATTTGGACGAGTAAAAGGATAAAAAAGAAAATAAAAAGAAGAAAACCCCACTAATGGCGCCAAACCTCAAATGGTAATTACTATAATTATTAATACTAAAAATACATAGAAAATAATATTAATAATAAATGTGTATTAAATGATAATCCCCTTTCTTACTTTCACACCTACCTAAAGTTTAGTAGATGCCATTGGGAAGATATATATACATAAAAATATAATATAAGAAAAGAAAAGAATTGTGGCTAAACACTCACTTCACCAGGGAGGTGTTTTGTGGAATAAAGCTAACCCACAAAACTAACCTCCCTCGCCTGGATCGCTCGAAGAATCTAAGGAAGAACAGCAGTCCACAGTGGGTACGTACAGTGGCGCACCTACAGGGGGGGTCCAGCGGGTCTGGACCCCCCCTAGAACAACCAACCGAATTTTTTTTTTTTTAATCCTTCAGGGCCGCACCGCCGATCACCACAGGCGGCGCGGCCCTGGATGTAATTTCGGCCGCGGCGGTGGGGGGGGCCGGGGGGACAGTGGGAGTACTAGGAGATGAGCGCTTCCATTGTGGAAGCGCTCATCTCCATATCTAATCCATCTGTATCGCCGTCCTTAGGACAGCGATACAGATGCCTGTGCTGTGCTGTGGCAGGGGAGGGAGGGGCGTGTCCCTCCCCTGTTCTTCTGATAGGCCGCAGGCACTAATGCCTGCAGCCTATCAGAGGCCGGCTCAGGCAAGATGACGTCATCATCACGCGCCTGAGCCGGGCAGCACACAGCAGAGCAGGGACACAGGCCGGAAGAGCCTGCATCGCATCGCTGCTGATGGAGGTAAGTATCAGTGTATTTTTTGCTTTATTTTTGTTGTTTTGTTTTTTTTGGAGGGGTGGAGCTGGCACTATGGGGGCACTAAAGGGGAGACTAAAGGGGAGAACGGCACTCTGGGGCATCTGGTGGTACTTTTTTTTTTAGGTGGCACTTCTTACTGGCACATTATGGGGGGGGGGGGGCCATGGGGGAGAGGAGCACTATGGGGGTTCTAAAGGGGCTTTTTTTTTTACACATTATGGGGAGAACGGCACAAGGGGGCATCTGGTGGCACTATAGGGGCATTATTTGGGGGGCACCATGGGGGAGAGGAGCACTATGGGGGCTCTAAAGGGGCTTTTTTTTTTTACACATTATGGGAGGCACTACAGGGGAGAACAGCACTATGGGGCATCTGGTGGCACTATAGGGGCATTATTTGGGGGCACTATGGGGAAGTGGGGGTACTAAAGGGGCCTTTTTTTCTTATTGGCACATGGGGGCATTATGGCATCTGGTGGCACTAAGGGGGCATTTTTTACTGGCACATTATGGGAGGCACTATAGGGGAGGGCGGCACTATGGAGGAGTGGAGCACTATTGGGGCATATGGTGGAACTTTATGGGGCGGCACCATGGGGGAGAGGAGCACTATGGGGGCATCTGGGGGGTCTAAAGGGGCTTTTTTTTAATTGACATATTATGGGGGCACTATAGGGGAGAATGGCACTATAGGGGCATTATTTGGGGGCACTAAGGGGAAGTGGGGGCTCTAAAGGGGCCTTTATTCTTATTGGCACATTATGGGGGCATTATGGCATCTGGTGTCACTAAGGGGGCATTTTTTTACTGGCACATTATGGTAGGCACTATAGGGGAGAGCGGCAACTATGGGGGAGTGGAGCACTATTGGCACGTATTCAATATACAATATACAGGAAAAAAGCTGAGATAGAAGTGTTTTACCCGGGTCAGCGGGTCTGATCGTAGTGGAGCGCAATTATGGAACGCAAGGGTTCCATTGTGCATGCGTGGAATGCACGGCAGATGCGGAAGGGAAGCTCTTGCAGTCCGCTCCTGTGGAACGCATAGGTTCTATTGCACATGCGTGGAGCGCATAGTTGAAGCGCAAGTGCACTCCTGTTTCCTCTGCATTCCGTATATCTCAAGGACAAGTATGCTCATAGATAATACATTTCAAACTTTTTCTATATCGCAAAGGGGGATAAATGGATTGATGAGGGGCTGTCAATTACTTCTACCCAGAAATAAAAAGATGTTAAAAGAATATACACATATATACACATATAAATACATGTATGTATATATATATATATATATATATATATATATATATATACAGGGAGTGCAGAATTATTAGGCAAGTTGTATTTTTGAGAATTAATTTTATTATTGAACAACAACCATGTTCTCAATGAACCCAAAAAACTCATTAATATCAAAGCTGAATATTTTTGGAAGTAGTTTTTAGTTTGTTTTTAGTTTTAGCTATTTTAGGGGGATATCTGTGTGTGCAGGTGACTATTACTGTGCATAATTATTAGGCAACTTAACAAAAAACTAATATATACCCATTTCAATTATTTATTTTTACCAGTGAAACCAATATACCATCTCAACATTCACAAATATACATTTCTGACATTCAAAAACAAAACAAAAACAAATCAGTGACCAATATAGCCACCTTTCTTTGCAAGGACACTCAAAAGCCTGCCATCCATGGATTCTGTCAGTGTTTTGATCTGTTCACCATCAACATTGCGTGCAGCAGCAACCACAGCCTCCCAGACACTGTTCAGAGAGGTGTACTGTTTTCCCTCCTTGTAAATCTCACATTTGATGATGGACCACATGTTCTCAATGGGGTTCAGATCAGGTGAACAAGGAGGCCATGTCATTAGATTTTCTTCTTTTATACCCTTTCTTGCCAGCCACGCTGTGGAGTACTTGGACGCGTGTGATGGAGCATTGTCCTGCATGAAAATCATGTTTTTCTTGAAGGATGCAGACTTCTTCCTGTACCACTGCTTGAAGAAGGTGTCTTCCAGAAACTGGCAGTAGGACTGGGAGTTGAGCTTGACTCCATCCACAACCCGAAAAGGCCCCACAAGCTCATCTTTGATGATACCAGCCCAAACCAGTACTCCACCTCCACCTTGCTGGCATCTGAGTCGGACTGGAGCTCTCTGCCCTTTACCAATCCAGCCACGGGCCCATCCATCTGGCCCATCAAGACTCACTCTCATTTCATCAGTCATAAAACCTTAGAAAAATCAGTCTTGAGATATTTCTTGGCCCAGTCTTGACGTTTCAGCTTGTGTGTCTTGTTCAGTGGTGGTCATCTTTCAGCCTTTCTTACCTTGGCCATGTCTCTGAGTATTGCACACCTTGTGCTTTTGGGCACTCCAGTGATGTTGCAGCTCTGAAATATGGCCAAACTGGTGGCAAGTGGCATCTTGGCAGCTGCACGCTTGACTTTTCTCAGTTCATGGGCAGTTATTTTGCGCCTTGGTTTTTCCACACGCTTCTTGCGACCCTGTTGACTATTTTGAATGAAACGCTTGATTGTTCGATGATCACGCTTCAGAAGCTTTGCAATTTTAAGAGTGCTGCATCCCTCTGCAAGATATCTCACTATTTTTGACTTTTCTGAGCCTGTCAAGTCCTTCTTTTGACCCATTTTGCCAAAGAAAAGGAAGTTGCCTAATAATTATGCACACCTAATATAGGGTGTTGATGTCATTAGACCACACCCCTTCTCATTACAGAGATGCACATCACCTAATATGCTTAATTGGTAGTAGGCTTTCGAGCCTATACAGCTTGGAGTAAGACAACATGCATAAAGAGGATGATGTGGTCAAAATACTCATTTGCCTAATAATTCTGCACGCAGTGTAGATAGATACAACCTCAACAGGCATATAAAAATATAATTAAGTATATGTGCGTACCAGCCAACAAACGTGCGGGGAGGAGACTCGAGCATCGCGCTCGAGCACACGCGGTATTTGGCCAAACACCGCGATGTGCCGAGCATCGCGATGCTCCAGTAAAATTAGTGTTCAGCCGAGCATGCTCGCCCAACACTAGTCATCATAAAAAAAATACTCACAATCAATGGAAGTCTATCTAAAGGCACTTAACTTATTATCTCCGAATCAATGTCAGTAAGATGGAAGGGTTGCCGGATGAGACCTGGCCTGTGCCTTGTTTATTAGGGGCTGGAGAATATAGGAAGGATAGGTGCGAAGGGACAACTCGTCCATCCACAATTCATTACATTAATGAGATATCGAGACCTGACAGGACGCATGCATAAAGGTCAGGCTTCAGGACAAGCTCAACCTATTAGTATAATTGGGACAAATGCAAGTCTGTTAACCTTACAAGGGGATTAAATTGTCTCACCGTCCTATGGCTGCGATATTGTGGACAAAGCAAGACCCTGCAACACATAATATGGGTCTACGTGAGAAGGTCTATAATCCGTGTTTAAAGGGGCTTGCAAACAATTCGAAAAACATGGGCGCGTTCTCCTTAAAACAGCACCTCTCATGTCCATAGAGTGCACTCAGGACGGCCTCAGACCCTTTCACATTTTTCACACTTAGCTATGTTGTGGCCTTGTGCTAAAATGAAAAAAGTTCAGGTTTCCTCCCACCGTTCTGCATTCAATCCCCCATAATGAGAAAGTGGGAAGAGAATGTTTTTAATAATCTTTGTTAATCTATTGAAAAGGAAAAACTAAAATCTTGCATTGACATAAGTATTCAGCCCCTTTACTCAGGACATAAGTATTCAGCCCCTTTACCCAGCACTTAGTTGGAGCCCCTTTGGCAGTGATTCCAGTCTTCTTGAGGATGACGCCACAAGGTTTGCACACCTGGATTTAGGGATTTTCTGCCATTCTTCTCTGTAGACCCTCTCAAGCTCTGTCAGGTTGGATGGGGGCCGTCAGTGGACAGCCATTTTCAGGTCTCTCTAGAGATCTTCCATTGGGTTCAGGGCTCTGGCTGAGCCACTCAAGGACATTCCCATAGTTGTCCTTAAGCCGCTCCTGTGTTGTCTTGGCTCTGTGCTTAGGGTCATCGTCTTCTTGGAAGGTGAACCTTCGGCTCTGAGGTCAGTTTTTCATTAAGAATATCTCTGTACTTTTCTCCATTCAGCTTTCCCTCAACCCTAACCAGTCTCCCTGTCCCCTCAACATAACTATGCCACCACCATGCTTCACTGTAGGGATGGTATTGGACAGCTGTCTGGTTTCCTCCAAACATGATGCTTAGAATTAAGGCCAATAAGATCAGGCCAGGCAATCTTGTTTCTCATGTCTGAGACCTTTAGTCCACTGTGCTATTGGGAACTTTCAGTGCAGCATAAATGTTTTTCCCCCTTCTCCAGATCTGGGCCTCCACACAATCCTGTCTCTGAGCTCTATAGTTTCTTCCTCCTCAGGGCTTGTTTTTTGCTCTGATATGTGTCTAGCCTATGTCAGCTGTGAGATCTTATATAGACAGGGCTGAGTGTTTGCCAATCATGTGCAATCAGCTGAATTTACCACAGGTGACTCCAATCAAGGTGTGGAACCATCTAAAAGATGATCAAGAGAAATGGGAGGCCCCCCGAGCACAATTTAAGTGTCATAGCAAAGGGTCATTATACTTATGTCTTGGCGAAATTTCAGTTTTTCCTTTTTAATAAATTTGCTAACATTTCTAAAATTCTGTTTTCACTTTCTCATTATGCAGGTTCATGGGAGGAAAACTTGATTTTTTTTCCTATTTTTAAACAAGGAGCAACATAACAAAATGTGCAAAAAGTGACAGGGTCTGAAGACCTTCCGAATGCACTGTAGGTTGTGTCTGGTATTGCAGCTCAGTCATATTTACTTCAGTGGAGCTTTTGCTGCAGATACAACCCATGGACAGGGATGATACTGGTTTTGGAAGAAAGCAGCCTTGTTTTTCTAGCTCTGTACAAGCCCTTAATACGTTAATACGTAAATCGATCCATAACGAGATAGACTGGTCAAAGCAATTTGATACTTTTGATTCATTTTTGGTAAATCAGTACAAGTACTCGGCAAATCGAATGGCCTATTATGTCTTAGGTTCCAGAAATTGGTTATTATCCCTCTATATTTTTGAAACTATAGCCAAAGTTACAAGAGGTTACTCAGACTTCTTACATAGCTTGGCAATTATTTGCAAGTGACCCATAATTTTGGCAATCGTCGAGCAATATATTTACAATGTTAGCTACATTGAATCGAGGTAACATCAATGAAGTAGATCATTAACTACTGCTTCTTCTTAACATGTCATACCAAAGAATTAACGCCTTTGGGAATGTTCTGACCCTTTAACCATGAAGGTAGAGGGCTTAATGAGAAAGACGTGTAACGCTCCAGAGTGGCATTACCACTTCTTCATGGGCTAATTTGTGTATTTATTTCAGGTCCACTACACTTTCCATTCCAATTTCTAATGTAACTGTTATGTTCAAATGTAATGTGCCTGGTTTACCAGCGTGTGGCAGCAAACACGGCAGAGCTACAGTTAGGTCGAATGGAGATTTTCATTCCATTCTAAGCCCCCTCTGTGGAGGAGTGGGGGAGACCTACTTCTTGCAGGAAGGGTGGAGATTCATTTTAGTTAGTCTAGCTTACCCCCTGCTAGGGGAAGGAGGGTGTGCTGTTCACGTCTCTGCTGGACATGCCCAGGCCAAGCCAGCCATAGCACCTTCAGCTCTGCTGGAAGTGGAGGCAAAAGCTTAGAGCCTCAGGAGCCAGGAGGAGAGTTCCCTGGCATAATTAAGAGACAAACTACAAAGAGAGAAGTTATAGCATAAAGAAGAAGCTAAGTTATACAGCGAGCCTGTCAGCACAGCAGAGCCAGAAAGCAACAGATGTAGCAGAGTTGAGTTTGCCTGCCAGAGTTTTAATGCCAAAACCTGCTGGGACCAAGACAAAGTTTGAAGATTGCGTCTGATGAAAGTTTATCAAAGTAAAGCTGCTATTCAACTTCATGACAAGGTCTGGACTCAATTATTTCTTCAAATTCCTCAACTATTCCCCACTATTTGACTGCTTTGGAGCCAACGCCTGGCACCATAACACTCACTTACACTAGAAGGGACATTTTAGTCCACCCTATACCACTCGGCCATTCCTACACCATTAAAAGGGGTCCTGGTAACTGCGGCTCTGTTGCATATTCATTGTACATCACAAATCTGTACCTTGTAGAATTTGGTCTAATATTGGAAAAGTCCATATGAAAACATCCAACATGGTGTGGTAGACCACAATTAAGCCTCATCTTCTACTTGAAGCCTAAACTTTTTGTTATTTTCTACCCACTATGGAAAGAACCAGCTTGGAAAAGGTAAAGTGAGAATTGGAAGAAACATCCAGGGTCCATATGATGGATGTAATACATGACAAAACTTTTTAAGCTCGAAGACCCAAACGTCTTAGCAGATCACAACACATGGTCTTTGATTTTTCTTGTATAGAGTTGAATTAGTGAATATTGAGGATACCTTCACCTTTTAAGGAAATTTCAATTGCTTTTCCAATGATCTGAAGACTCCTGAAAAATAGGTTGTCTCATCCGGCCATCAATCCTATAAGGGCATATTGACATTCCGTTCTAGAGACCTCCCTCTAGGAGTCAGATGATGATCATCTTCTATAGGGTAGTGAGAATTGGAAGAAACATCCAGGGTCCATATGATGGATGACAAAACTTTTTAACCAGTTTTTGAGAAGCTCAAAGACCCAAAAGTCCTAGCAGATCACAGCACATTGCATGGAGTTGAATTTGTGAATATTGAGGATACCTTCTCCTTTGTAGAAAATTTCAATTGCTTTTCCAATGATCTGAAGACTCCTGATAAATAGGTTGTCTCATCCCACCCATATATCCTATAAGGACATATTGACGTCATAGAGGGATGTCGCCTTCTCGGGTCCTCCCCCTAGGAGCCAGATGATGATGATCTTCTATGGGGTAGCTGTGCTGTTTCTGTATTTATTTGCTTCAGGGGAAATAAATGGTCAAACAAAACGTTTCCCGGTGATAGGACAGCTGATTGTCTTGGGTTTATGTGGCTAATGTCTGTGCTCCTCGGAGGCTGTCCTTTTCAAGGCGTTGTCTTGTGGCTTCAAGGACTGTCTAACCAGGAGTTGTTCTGTGTCTAATTAACAAGGTAAAGAATTTTTCCCAAAATTTAGAGACTAGAAAATGTTAATTTTGCGTGCGTAGGCTAATTAACACAGAAATTCACACCAAGTCACCCTGATAGAAGAAGGCTGAATTAATAATATTCTTCTGCTGTTATTCCTGCTAAGAATAAATGTTGTGAAAAAAAAAACAAAAAAACTCTTAAAAAACCTATTGCTTATTGTTAAAAAGATTGTATTGGAAAAAAAGTGTCTTGCCATGAAATTAGGAAACTGTCTATTGTCTTGTATTAGGAGAGGCAAACTTCTCGAATCTCTGCTTTCAAGCCTGACAATAGTCTAATATCTAATATAAAAAAGGAAGCTTCACTACAGCGTTTCCAGGACCTTTCACACAGTGAAGGCTTGTAGGTTATTAGTTCATTGGCCCTGGAAAGGGCACACACAGGGGTCTAATTAACGGGTGAACTCATTGCCTTATTTTTTTACAATATATATTTGATGGCTCAATTTTTAAGGGTCTGTCCTAGCGGATTCTTCGAATCTACAAACCATTTTGCGGAAATCCCATGAATCAAGCATGTAAAAAAAAAAAAAAGCAGTCCCATGCACGATTACCGGTCTGTCTATGGTAGGAGGCTGGTACATAAAGAGCACCTATCAGCAGGATCAGCAGTGTTGATCCTGCTGATTAAAATTATACCTGCCTGTTCTTTGTGCAAATGAGGGTTTCAGTGCACCAAGGTACTAGTGCAAAGTAGGGTACTGGGTGAGATGCCTTTGATGCAGATCTTTGGACAGGGCCGGTGTTAGGAAGGAGGGGGGGGGGGGGCAAACTAGGCAATTGCCCAGGGCCCCCATCATCTAAGGGGCCCCCTGCTTCAGTGCTGCTGTTCAGCTGAACGTCCGTGGAAGCGAGCGGACGGACAGCTGAAAAGCAGCAGTCTAAACTGCAGTGTCTCAGACAGCTAATTAAACATGCAGGAGCGACGGAACCGGGACTCAGGAGCTCCTGCTGTCTTTTAGGCCGCCCGCTGCGCTGCTGTACTGCGAGGTGGTACGGGGCGCATGATACCTGCAGAGTGAAGGGGGCGCTGTCTGATTACAAGCTCTCTTGAGTTTCACTTCTTCCTTTTCTCTACTGTTCTCTGTCACTGATGCTGCAGTGCTGATGGTGTTGATCTATCTATCTATCTATCTATCTATCTATCTATCTATCTATCTATCTATTGTATACTGTACATCTATATACTACATATTTTTCTCCCTAGTAAGCAGTACTTTTAGGCTCATTTAACCCATGGTGCTCGCTCAGAAGCTGAGCAGGCGCCATAGCTGCTGGGTTTCTGTTGTTTCACACTGCAGACACCCGGACATTTAACTCAGATGCCATGGTTGCAGTTGACCACAGCATCTGAGGGGTTAACCATGGGAGCACTGCACCCCCAAGATTGAGGGAGCTGTTCAGTTGCTATGGTGGCCTTGGGCCCTGTGGCAGGGGTGCACCTGTAGTGTACGGGGATTGTAATACCCGTCACTACCAAAGTGTCACTTGGTGTGCTGTCGTCCCTCCTAATTATGGGAAGTTGGTATATGTCAGTTTTATAAAATGTCATGTAATGCAATGCTGTGTGTTTCCCTGTTACTATGAAACTTGCATGTACAGGCCTGCTAGGGGTGTCATTCCAGCTTCTAGTCATTAGAGGGAGCTAGAGAGCCCTAGTTTATATAAGGCCCAGTCAAGGAAGCAAAAGTCAGTCTAGTGGAGAGCTCAGAAGTTTCTAGAGCCTCAGGAAGTTGAGAGAGACCGAGGCAAAGTGCAGAGAAGCAAGAGGTACTAAAAATAACAGAGGAGGTACTTTCTAAAGCTATAGCCAAGGATATAAAGCCAGAACTAGGTTATTGGGCCTTGGTGAAGAATTGCTATATTCCAGGATCAGACAGAAATAGAGTGCAAGCTCCTGTACTGCAAGTCCTGTGTTCAACACTCTGTAATCACCTTGCTAAATCTGTAATTGCACTGGCGTCACGAACAATCTCTACCATCACCTGCCTATGCAGAGAGTCAGCCGTCTCAGGTTAGTGTCATTGCACTACTACACCCAGAAACTCTATTACACACAACTTGAGTACGCTGCACCTCTCTTTTGGCGTCACGAACAGGATACGCACGCTTTCCAGTGCAAGAAGCGTGAACTTTGTGCCTTATACAGTTGCCCTGTGACCAAAGTGACAAATTGCCTGTTTATTGAAAGTGGACTTTGTGGACTGAAAATCATACCCAAAGTGTACCCAAAACTTCTAAAAAGCGCTGTGCAGTGTTGCGCTACCCAGAGAAAGAAAATCGCCGCATTGGAGTGTGGTTTTGTGGACTTTTTACAATCCTGCTTGCTGTCAGTGAATGGACAGCGTTTTGCTAAAGATGGCCACCAGCTGCCTGGAGTAAAGTTTCCCGCGCCGCTGAGGACCTTCGTGGGCGGATCCCTGCAAAGACACAGAGAGTCCCGCCCCTCTTCATCATCGCACCGCCGCGGCCCTGCTTCTTCTGCGTCATCGGGTGCTCAGGACGTCCGGAACCTCGCGAGACTTGGCCTGCGCAAGCCCGGTGATAACGGTAAGCACTGGTAACCGGAGGGAAGGGGAGTGTACCGGCCCCTTTAGTCGCCAGCGGCCACCTCTCAATAGACTACGATGTCAGAGCCAGGAGTGCCTGAGCAGCCGGCCCCGGGAGAGCTTGCGGCTCCTAATCATCCTACAGCCCCCAGCATGATGCCCTTTACCATGCCTTACTACTTCGGGGCCCCATGGTTCCCTCGCTACAGGGGAGAGACCCATACCCTAAGGGACTTTAAAGAAAAGTTGCTGGCACTATTCCGATTGTACCCTATAAATGCCGACCAGCAAATGGAAATCCTGCTGGCACAACTGGAGGGAGCTGCCCGTAGAGAAGTGTTATCCTGGCCGGCTCCTGAGCGGAGTACTATAGAACAGATATTCACCCGCCTCAGAGCCACTTTTGAAACTAGGACTGCCTCAGAGATAAAGATGCATTTCTTTGGCAAGAAACAGAAGTCCGGTGAGTCCCTCCGTGACTATGCCCTATCACTTCAGGAGGCTTTAGGGGCTGTACTCCAGATAGATCCCAAAGAGGCTGATAATCAGGACCAGACCCTAAGGGAACAATTTATCAACGGGGTGTCTAGTGAACAAATAAGGACCCAGTTAAAGATGCTGTCTGCCCAGCACCCTAACAGTGCCTTTCTAGACTTTAAAGAACTGGCTATAAAGATCCTGGGGTCCACAGTATCTCCTGAGTTGAGCGCCCTATCTGAGTCATCAGCCTGCAGGCCAAAACCGCTTATCACTAACCGAGCTGAGGCCGGCCAAGCTGTTCAAGTGTCAGCTACCGATACTATTGCCATGCTGACAGAGCAAGTAAATCACCTCACTAAAAGTCTAGAGAAAGTGTGCAGAAAAATAGAGGAATGGGAAAAACCCATAATGACAGAAGAAGAGTTCCTGTCATCTCCTAGGCCGTTCCCACCTCCATACCAAGAGACTCACCCCAGGGATCCTGGGAGGCGTAATAGAGGTCGCAAGAAGCCCGTGTGTACATACTGCAAAAAGCTGGGACACACAGAATCCACGTGCTGGCAGTTAAACGGGCAACCCCTGAGGCTGAGGACCACCCCTCGGGAGGTAGAACACTAGGTCCAGAGGATCCAAATTGGATTCCACGTTATGTAGGATCCCATCCTAAAATCAATATAGAGATCAACGGGATCCCCTTTGAAGCCCTATTAGATACTGGGTCTCAGGTCACTACTATTCAGCTGCCTGCATTTGAAAAGTTCTGGGACACCAACCAGTTGACCCAACCGCCTGAATCCTGGGTGGAAATTATCGCCAGCAATGGCAAACCAGTAAAGGTTCATGGATACTGGGAACCCACCCTGCAGGTGGGAGAAGTAACCCTGCCTCAACAGGGAGTGATCGTAGTACAGGCCGGTGACAGAGGAGGACATCCTGTCATTCTAGGCACCAATGTCTTCAAAAACTGTTATTCAGAAATACTTGCCGTATTACACCAGACTTTGCCCACAGCTTCCTCTGCATCCAGGAGGGTGATTCAAAAGACTATTACTGTGTTAAGTGCCCAGCAGAGGTTTGCTAATGGGAAAGGAGAAATTTGTACTGCCAGGATTAGTGATATTAAGCCTGTGACTTTGCCTCCTAATTCTCAAACTCTCTTATGGTGTCGTGCTGTCCTGGGAGTCCAAGGCCGAGACTATCCAGCCCTGGTGGAACCAATCCAGATGGAGGATTACCCTTTTGTGAGAGCTGCCAAGTCCCTGGTGAATGTCTCCCAAGGTAAAGTACCTGTCCGTCTGATTAACCTGAGTGATCATCCTGTGGCGCTTAATAAGCATTGCCGTGTTGCCCAGCTTTCTCAGGTATCCTTCCAAGACATCATTCGTCTTCCAGTGACAGAAAAGCCGCCAGCCGCAGTCAGCGGATGCTCGCCGATGACCCAGCCACAAGTGCCCTGGTGGGAGGAGCTCCATGTCGGGGACGAGACTACCCCCCAACAACAACAAGAAGGGATTATACAGCTTGTCAAGGAGCACCACCAGGCCTTCAGTAAGCATGCCACTGATTATGGAGAGGTGAGTGCCATACAACACACCATACCTACTGGCTCTCATCCTCCTATCAAGGAGGGATACAGACCTTTACCGCCTACTTCATATCAGACTGTAAAGGAAATGATCCAAGAGATGAAGGACTCTAATGTAATCCGGGACAGCCGTAGCCCGTGGGCTGCACCCCTGGTCCTTGTAAAGAAGAAGGATGGTGGTATCCGTTTCTGTGTGGATTATAGGAAAATTAATCAAATAACCCACAAAGATGCATACCCACTGCCCCGCATTGAGGAGTCACTAACTGCTCTGGGCTCCTCTGCCTATTTCTCCACCTTGGACTTGACCAGTGGCTATTGGCAAGTACCCATGGCCCCTGCAGATAGGGAAAAGACTGCTTTCACTACTCCCATGGGCCTGTTCGAATTCAATTGTATGCCGTTCGGGCTATGTAATGCCCCAGGAACTTTCCAGAGACTAATGGAACGGTGTTTGGGTCACAAAAACTTTGAAACAGTGCTGCTGTATCTAGATGACGTCATTGTGTATTCAAAAACATATGAAGACCATCTGAAACATTTGGCAGAAGTATTTGAAATCCTTATCAAATATGGCTTGAAGGTAAAGCCATCCAAGTGTCACCTGCTCAAGCCTGCAGTAAGATACCTGGGGCATGTGGTCAGCGGAGAGGGAGTGCAACCTGACCCTGATAAATTAGCAGCTGTCCGTAATTGGCCGGTTCCTACTACCGTCAAAGAGGTGAGGAGTTTCCTTGGTTTTGCCGGCTACTATAGACGTTTTATCCCCCATTTTGCTCAAATAGCTGATCCTATCCAGGAACTCTTGAGGGGGCAACCCAAAAAGAGTCCTAGAACTCCTGTGCCCATTGAGTGGAATGAGAAAAGAGAGATCGCGTTCCAATTGCTAAAAAAGAAACTGACCGAGCCTCCAGTGTTAGGTTATCCAGATTATAGCAAGCCCTTCCATCTCTATACTGATGCTAGCAAGCGAGGCCTGGGAGCTGTGTTAGCCCAGATCCAAGAGGGAAAAGAGAGAGTGATAGCATATGCAAGCCGCTCCTTGAAAGGAGCTGAGAAAAATGACCAGAATTATAGTTCCTTCAAACTAGAGTTCCTGGCATTAGTGTGGGCGGTGACAGAAAAATTCAAGGATTATCTAGCCGCCACCCCGTTCATTGCATTCACTGACAATAACCCTCTGGCACATCTAAATACAGCTAAATTAGGGGCCTTGGAGCAGAGATGGGCCTCTCGCCTCGCCAACTATGATTTCTCTGTAAAGTATCGTGCTGGACGTACTAATGATAATGCTGATGCTTTATCCAGGCTTCCCACAGAGACAGCTCCTGATGATGTGCGAGATGCTTGGGAAGATGTAGAGATGCCGGCTTTCTATAACAAATTTGCTCAACAGGATCAGGCTCGAGCTACCAATAACAGAGCTGCAGTTCCTTCATCCTCCAGTAGGCCTGATCCTAAAGAAGAAAGGTGGGTGAAACTACAGTCTGAAAGTAGAGTGCTGGGTGAGTTGTTGGACTTCATTACTAGTGGCAGAGCCCCTGAGAGGATTCGGCGTAAGAGTGCAGATCCTGAGCTCATCAAACTGTGGAGACAGCGCCAGCAACTCTTCATACAAAAGGGCCTATTGCTACGGAGAAGCCTAGACCCAGTGTCCAATGAGAGAGTGCACCAGATTCTCATACCCCGACGAGATGCAGGTATGGTGTTGGAGATGTACCACAATCAATCCGGTCACTTTGGGGTCCAAAAAACTGAGGCTACTATCCGCCAGCGGTTTTACTGGGTGGGCATGAGAGAAGACATTGAGAAGTGGTGTCGGGAGTGTGTAGCCTGTGCCTTAAATCGAAGTGAGCACCATGATCAGAGGGCACCACTGAGACCCATTGTAAGTACCCGTCCTCTTGAACTTGTCGCCATCGACCATGTAAAACTGGAGCCTAGTCGCTCAGGGTATTCTTATGCCATGACTATTATTGATCATTTCACAAAGTTTGTTGTAGCAGTGCCTGTGAGAGACCAGACAGCCAAGACTACAGCCGAAATGTTCTGGAAGCACTTCCTCCTGCCCTATGGATGTCCAGAAAAGATCCTCACCGATCAAGGACCTGCTTTTGAGTCCCATCTGTTCCATGAACTGTGCCGCTTACACAACTGTAAGAAGATCCGGACAACGGCCTACCATCCTCAAGGTAACGGATTATGTGAAAAAATGAAACAGACCTTGATAGAGATGCTGAGGGCCGTGCCTCCTGAGAACAGAGGAGATTGGCCCAGTCTGTTGCCACAGCTCATGTTCACATACAATCATACCATACATTGTTCCACCGGGTATACTCCTTTTTACTTGATGTTTGGGCGCCAAGGGACATTGCCTGCTGATCATTCATTGGACATACACGTACCTGATTGCATTAACCCATTACCTAACACCGACTGGGTTGCTGAACATCAAAGGCGATTGAATACAGCCAAAGCCATTGTTCAGGAGCGTATGGACTATGCTAGGGACCGACAACAGAGAGACTATGATCAAGCAGCCCATGCAGAACCCTTGACAATAGGGGCTGTGGTATGGTTAAAGAATAACCGCCGTACCAGTAAATTGGACAGTAAGTGGGAGCGAAGTCCCTATGTTATCACTGCAATCCCAAATGTTGGAACTCACACTTATGAGATCACCCGGGAAGACAAGGGATCCCAAATCTTACACCGAAACCGGTTGAAGCTCTGCCTGACACCAGAACCTAGTGCCGAGAGTTCTGGATCTGAATATCCTGTGTCAGAGTCAGCAATACAGCCCGAGGATCCTATGCAGGCTGTTAGTAATCTGAGGTATGACGCTGATCCCATGCATTGGCTTCTGACACCTTGGTTGAACTTGCTGGTGCCTGCTCCGGCACCTACTGTAGCTTCACCTCCGGAAGAGCTGGTTCAAGATGCCCCGGATCCAGTTCCCCCTCTAGTGGATCTAATTGTTCCAGTTGTTCCAGTTGTTCCTGACCAAGATCTCCCTGATGGAGACCCTCCTGTTGCTCCTCTCTCTTCTACCTCGTTGCTAAGGGAAGAGGAGACCCCTGTTTTGAGAAGGTCTACCCGGATGACCAAGGGACGCCCGCCAGTCCGTTTAGGAGACTTTGATTATTCTGGTGGTGTCTCCTCCCAAACAGTTGCCACTGGCAATACCTTACTTGACATTTGTGCGCAAGAATGGACTCCTCCACGTGAGCCCTTGCCTGTGATACACCCACAGGAAAATCTTGGGTAGTTCCGTTTTTATACTGTTTTATCCATTTGGCTGTTCTATTATGGACTTATTCATTGTCATGGACTATCCTGGTTATAATGTTACGCTGTGCCAGGTCAGCGCCCCAGTTCCATTCACTATCCTGAGAGAAGAGAACGACGCCCCTTGTCACCACCCTTCACCTTTGCCAATTGGACCTGATGTAAATGTAAATGCAGATGGATTACATGTATGTATGCCTGCATGTCTCTATTTTCTATTTCAGGTAGAGATTCCAGTTGGGCGACCCATGATGGAGTACGAGGTCGTACTCAGCTTAAAGCAGTGGGGTATGTAGTGTACGGGGATTGTAATACCCGTCACTACCAAAGTGTCACTTGGTGTGCTGTCGTCCCTCCTAATTATGGGAAGTTGGTATATGTCAGTTTTATAAAATGTCATGTAATGCAATGCTGTGTGTTTCCCTGTTACTATGAAACTTGCATGTACAGGCCTGCTAGGGGTGTCATTCCAGCTTCTAGTCATTAGAGGGAGCTAGAGAGCCCTAGTTTATATAAGGCCCAGTCAAGGAAGCAAAAGTCAGTCTAGTGGAGAGCTCAGAAGTTTCTAGAGCCTCAGGAAGTTGAGAGAGACCGAGGCAAAGTGCAGAGAAGCAAGAGGTACTAAAAATAACAGAGGAGGTACTTTCTAAAGCTATAGCCAAGGATATAAAGCCAGAACTAGGTTATTGGGCCTTGGTGAAGAATTGCTATATTCCAGGATCAGACAGAAATAGAGTGCAAGCTCCTGTACTGCAAGTCCTGTGTTCAACACTCTGTAATCACCTTGCTAAATCTGTAATTGCCTGCATCAACCGTATTGCAAAATCGACTGTATGCCAAGGAACTGCGATTCCAATATTGTCTCTGCATGAAAACTACTAAAGTTGGAGTTCTGTTTTAATACCACGTGTTCCTCAATTTATTCCTGCTATCCGCAAACGGCGTGCCACCGTTTAATTGGCACTGGCGTCACGAACAATCTCTACCATCACCTGCCTATGCAGAGAGTCAGCCGTCTCAGGTTAGTGTCATTGCACTACTACACCCAGAAACTCTATTACACACAACTTGAGTACGCTGCACACCTAGCCTTTCTGCTGTCTGAGGCGAAAATTGAAACAGCCCCCCCCCCCCATACCAAATTCTTAACCTAGCCCCTTCCCTCCTAGCATTACATATATCACTACAGAACATACAGGGTAATACAGCCCCATACCTCTTACATCCAGTGACGTCTCCTGTGATGTAGATGTTCTCTTTCCTCATATTCTCCTTTCAGAGCTTCAGTACAGACCGCCATTTTTCAGCCATTTCTCTTCTCTGCAGTTTGACAAAAAAAATCTTAGTTTACTACTTTTCCATCATCCTCCCATCTTCTGGACAAATCATCCTACCACCCCCAATACTGTGCCCGCTGTGCTCCCCAATATTATACTGCAGAAAGAGATAAACCCCCTGATAATAGTAGTACCATGCAGATAGTGCCCTTCAATAATTATTGGCACACAGTGCCCTAAAATAACTGCGCCCAGCAAATAGTGCCCCTGACACTAATAGTGTAAACATAACGTCCCCCAAAAATAATTGTGGTAAGCTGATACTGTGCCAAGGTGCCCCCACAGTAATAGTGCTCCCAAAAGGCCCACCAACTGAAATAATTCTCTGCTAGAGCACACATGGTAGTAATAGTGCTCCTACAGTGCTCCCAACATGTCCCCGCTGTGCCCCAGAAGTAATAATGCTCCCATAGTGCCCATACTACTAATCATGTTCCCCATAGACCCCCAGTAGTAATAAAGCCCACCATAATGCCCCCCATTAGTAATAATTCTCCTTATAATGTGTGCCAGTGCAAAAAATACCCCCGTTTAATGCCCGCAGTTGAGCTAATGTCCCCATAGTGCCCCCATAATGTGCCAATATAAAATACCCCTAAATACTGCCCCCAATAAATGCCCCCATAGTGCTCCTCTCCCCCCTCCTTCTAGTGCCCCCCATAATGTACCAGTATAAGATGCCCCTATATAGTGCCCCAGTAGATACCCTCAGTGTCCCCCATAATTTGCAAATATAAAATACCCCTTCTTAGTGCCCCCCGTAGATGACCCCATAGTACTCCTCTCCCCCCTTCCCCATAGTACCCACCATAATGTGTCCCAGAATAAAATGCCCCCATAGATGCCCCCCAATAATGTGCTAGTAAGAAGTGCCCCCCCATAGATGCCCCCCGAGTGCCCCCATAGCGCTCCTCTCCTGTATTGTACCATATAAAAAAAATAAACACACATATTTACCTCTATAACGCTGGCAGCGATGCGATGCAGCCCTCTTCCGTCCTGTGTCCCATGCTGTACGGCTCAGGCGGCGTGATGACGTCATCAAGCTGCCTGCACAGGCCTCTAACAGGCTGCAGGCCTAGACGCCTCTCCCCTGCCCAGCAACATCCATCTGTATCACTGTCCTAAGGAAGGTGCCCTGCCGCCGCACCCCCTTTTGTCACCAGGGCCGTGCCGCCTGAGACGACCGCCTCACCTCGCCTAATTGGCGGTGCTGCCCTGTCCATAGGAACATAGCTAATCTTCCATAGACTGCAATGGTAATTCATTGCAGTATAGGGGAGAGGCGATCAAGTGATCACATGTTCAAGTCCTCTAAGGAAACCTAATATGTGTATAAAGGTTTAATAAAATATATAAAAATTCTAATCACTCCCTATCCCCAAATTAAAAACAAACAAAAAATAAACATCATAGGCATAATGTCCAAAAACACCCGTAAGAGTAAAATAGGAATGTATTTAACCCATATGGTAAATGCCATAACGAAAAAAAAAATAAAAATAATGGCCAATTCACCATTTTTTTGTTACTTCACCTCCTCCAAAAAAATTTGTAAAAACGGATCAAAAGGTCATACGCACCCCAAAATGGTATAAATAAAAACTATAGATCGTCCTGCAAATAATGAACCCTCTCACAGCGTTGGGCGGGCAGAATATGGCGATGAAAAGAAAAATGTTTTCCAAAGTTTTTAAAACACAAGAAAAACAATATAAATGTGGTATCACTGTCATTGTACTGACCTGGAGAATGGAGGCCGGGAACACACACGTTCACCTATTTGTTTTCACGGATTCGACGGGATGTGACTGTGTTGTTAGCCCATTATTATACGATTTTGGGCACCGCTTTTGAATTTGCCCAGGGCCACATTTTGTCTAAAACCGGCCCTGTCTTCGGGGTAGCGGTTTTCCTTGCAGAAATCCCTCTGGTGCAGGGCGTCATGCAGGCAATACACCCTGGGAATAATCTGCAAATTAGCTCTCCTCCAGAAGGAAGACAACTGGGTCTTTAGCGCCCCCTATAGGTAGCTACCCTGGAAGTCTAACCTATAACAGATCTATGAAATATGGCTAGAGATATGGAGACCCCACCTGTAGACCGCCATTTCGGGGTTTGTAGTCCTGCATCACCCAAACCTAGCGCCGCGGTGCCAGATTATCAGGATTGCAATGTATGAATGCTCTTATACTTTGCGGCTGAATTTTCTCTCTTTTATATGGAGATCAGTCCTGTGCACATTGTAATAAACGGCTCCTCCTGTGACCCGCGGTCCGGTGTATCGGCTGCTGTAAAAACATATTTATGCGATTAACCTAAGTATTGTGACATTTTACGATCAGACTGTCTTCTCTCCACCGCAGCGTCACCAGCATCATTAATACAAGTAATAATTCATTTTTTGAAAGTGCAATAAAAATGACCTTCGCTGTCGCCGGGGAGCCACTCCACTCACTGAACATAATAGTTTATAATGAACGTGTGGAATTAGCTACTTGAGGAGGTTTATAAGATGCTTTTGATTAGGGTGTGAGCACTTAAAAGGATCCAGTATTTTCTTGCTTGTCTGAAATGTCCTTTTTTTTTTTAAGTCAGAGTAGACAGAACGACCTCTGTCTGTCCTAAAAATCTGTCTACTGAAAGAGCTAGAAAGAGAGTCTCTATCGTTGGAGGACCTAGGGCGTGCATGCATTACACAGACAGCCTAGTCAGTTCAATGGAAACTGTGTAATACTTTGTTTGTCCTTTTGGGGCACTGCAGAGAAATTGAACACTTGCCACCCGGTCCCATTAGAGATAACAGGTGATTGCTGTATGATTGTCTGCAACCATATTCTCCTATGAATGTATTCATTGGAATAGAGGGGGTGCTCTTTTTGGATATTTATCCTTTTATAATGACTTTATCTTGCTTTGCCCCAAGTATTATAATGGTTTTTACGATAATTATAATGTATGCGCAATAAAATGATTCATATTGTACTTGAAATACCCTATCTGTCCACATGGAGTGCTGTTAAAAGTGAGCCTTTTTATGAGTAGCACAGACTCAAACTGCATACATTCAAGCATGCAGGGGTGTGGGTATATGGGGTGCGTAAGAAGTAGACAACCTGGTCACTGAAAGGCCCAAAGACAAACCACATAAGAAAACTGACTTTTTTTTATAGTGATGAGCTATTCTCTGGATAGGTCACCAGTATCAGATATGTGGGGTCTGTAGTACCCCAGAGCAGGCACTATCATCCCTTCAACCTGCTACTGTCTCTAATGTCCAACCATTGTGCGACACCACTACGCATTTTATTTCCAGTTCTGTTTAGAAGGTGCTATGTATTGTATTTATGTGTTATTTATTGTGTTATTTATTGTACTTCATGCACTGTGCCTGGTTTACCAGCAGGTGGCAGTGTGTCTAGCAGTGAGCTACAGGTAGAATGGAACTAGCCATTTCCACTCTCTCCTCCTCCTTGGAGGAGTGGGTTTGCCCAGATCTTCCAAGGGGAGGGATGTCTTGCCTCTTCTGAGTGAGTTGAAAGGAGAGGAGACATGGAGCAGTGCAGGGAGCCCGTCCTGCAGTAGGAGTCTTCCAGGGGAAGCAGCTCATAGATCACCACAACTCCTTGCAGTATATAGACTAAGGCCCCTTTCACACGGGCGAGATTTCCGCACGGGTGCAATGCGTGAGGTGAACGCATTGCACCCGCACTGAATCCGGACCCATTCATTTCTATGGGGCTGTGAACATGAGCGGTGATTTTCACGCATCACTTGTGCGTTGCGTGAAAATCGCAGCATGCTCCTCTTTGTGCGTTTTTCACGTAACGCAGGCCCCATAAAAATGAATGGGGTTGCGTGAAAATCGCAAGCATCCGCAAGCAAGTGCGGATGCGGTGGTTATAAGGGAAAACATGGTTATAAGGGAAAATAATAATAATTTAACTCACCTTAATCCACTTGTTCGCGCAGCCGGCATTGCTTCTGTCTTCATCTGTGAGGAAAAGGACCTTTGATGACGTCACTACGTTCATCACATGGTCCGTCACATGATCCATCACCATGGTGATGGATCATGTGACTGACCATGTAATGAGCGTAGTGACGTCATCAAAGGTCCTTTTCCTCACAGATGAAGACAGAAGGAGATGCCGGCTGCGCGAACAAGTGGATTAAGGTGAGTTAAATTTTTATTTTATTTTTTTAACCCCTCCAGCCCTATTTTACTATGCATTCTGTATTCAGAACGCTATTATTTTCCCTTATAACCATGCTATAAGGGGAAATAATACAATCTACACAACCTTGAACCCAAACCTGAACTTCTGTGAAGAAGTTCGGGTCTGGGTACCACAGTCAGTTTTTTATCACACGCGTGCAAAACACATTGCACCCGCGCAATAAAAACTGAACAACGGAACGCAATCGCAGTCAAAACTGACTGCAATTGCATACCTACTCACGCGGGTTTGCCGCAATGCACCGGGACGCATCCGGACCTAATCCGGACACGCTCGTCTGCAAGGTGCCTAAGTATTACAAGGCGGTCAACGGCCAAAGGCACCCCACTCAAAGGTACCAGAACTGATGAAAAGTCCAGATATCAGACCAAAGCCATAGATTAGTACAGCAGAGAAAGGCAAAGCAAAGTGTCTGAGCTGACCTGCAAATACACCCCAAAACTTAATGGAGCCAAAAAAATATCAAATATTGTCTGGATGCAAGTTAATTCAAGTAAAACTGTCAAATTTTATCAAGTCTGGGTCTGCTTATTCCTCCAACCACAGCTCCTTTGAATGCTGCGGAGCCTAACCCTAGGGAGCAATGTTATCCAGGTAGGTGCACCGTGACACATCACCACTTGGCATTTCCTAAAATCCTGGGACACAATCGGCCCTGGGGGGCAGCCTGTTGCAGGTCCGACACCCGGGATCCCTGACGATGAGCTAGGTGTCTGATCCACACCACTCAGATACTGATGACCTATCCAGAGCATAGATCGTTAGTATGATAAAGTCAGAAAACCCCTTTAAATGGTACATGGCTAGTGGTGGACATTGGGCCTATGCATTAGGGCCCAGGAGCTTATGTCCTTGCAAGCACATATAGTGCAGTATTCAACAGCTCTACCTAGAGTAACTTTGTGTGCAGTCATCTTTGATGCATTGAGTCACCATGACAAAGAATGACAAATAATAATTGATAAAAATTTAAAGAGTACCTGTCACGTTGAACATGGTGTCTAATCTGCAGGCAGATTAGAGAAAGAGGAGCCAAGCAGATTGACAAAAATTCAGTATAACCTGTACTTTGTTCATTTTAATTTCTGCTCATTCTGGGATTAGGAGTCCAGTGGGCAGTCTTACTTAGTGATTGACAGCTACAGTTGCAAGAAAAAGTATGTGAACCCTTTGGAATTATATGGATTTCTGCACAAATTGGTCATAAAATGTGATCTGATCTTCATCTAAGTCACAACAATAGACAATCACAGTCTGCTTAAACTAATAACACACAAAGCATTAAATGTTACCATGTTTTTATTGAACACACCATGTAAACATTCACAGTGCAGGTGGAAAAAGTATGTGAACCCCTAGACTAATGACTTCTCCAAGAGCTAATTGGAGTGAGGTGTCAGCCAACTGGAGTCCAATCAATGAGATGAGATTGGCGGTGTTGGTTACAGCTGCCCTGCCCTATAAAAAAACACACACCAGTTCTGGGTTTGCTTTTCACAAGAAGCATTGCCTGATGTGAATGATGCCTCGCACAAAAGAGCTCTCAGATGACCTACGATTAAGAACTGTTGACTTCCATAAAGCTGGAAAGGGTTATAAAAGTATCTCCAAAAGCCTTGCTGTTCATCAGTCCATGGTAAGACAAATTGTCTATAAAGGAGAAAGTTCAGCACTCCTGCTACTCTCCCTAGGAGTGGCCGTCCTGTAAAGATGACTGCAAGAGCATAGCGCAGACTGCTCAATGAGGTGAAGAAGAATCCTAGAGTGTCAGCTAAAGACTTACAAAAGTCTCTAGCATATGCTAACATCCCTGTTAGCGAATCTACGATACGTAAAACACTAAACAAGAATGTATTTCCTGGGAGGATACCACAGAGGAAGCCACTGCTGTAAAAAAAAAAACATTGCTGCACGTTTACAGTTTGCACAAGAGCACCTGGATGTTCCACAGCAGTACTGGCAAAATATTCTGTGGACAGATGAAACCAAAGTTGAGTTGTTTGGAAGAAACACAACACTATGTGTGGAGAAAAAGAGGCACAGCACACCAACATCAAAACCTCATCCCAACTGTGAAGTATGGTGGTGGGGGCATCATGGTTTGGGGCTGCTTTGCTGCGTCAGGGCCTGGACGGATTGCTATTATTGAAGGAAAAATGAATTCCCAAGTTTATCGAGACATTTTTGTAACGGGGTTCCGAAGGTGCACTCGGTCCCCCATTACCCGCAGACCTGTTGCTTAGCTTTGGGAATGAGGATCTGTGTTTGACCTCATTCCCAGGGCGGCTTTACTGCTGGGTGACTCCCTGCTCCTAAGTCTGCCTTGAGCGCCGAGCTGATCACTCGGTGCTCAACTGGTTGGTCTGTCGGTCATGTGACGCTGGCCACGTCACATGACCCTCACTCCCCACTATAAATCCAGGAAGCCTGCTAGTCACAGGTTGCCTGTTAATTTCTAGGTTCCTGGCTATTTGTTGGACTACTGAAGACTCACCTGATTCCGTTCCCTGACGATCCTTTGCCTGCTCCTCCTGTACTGCGCATCCGTCCTGGTATTGTGACCTCGGCTCCCACCTGACTACTCTCTTAGGACTCCTCTTGTACTTCTCTGCTCTCCTGGTATTTGACCCCGGCTTCTCCTGACCATTCTTTGCTTAACCCTTTGTACTGTGTAGCTCTCTTGGTTCTGACCCGGTCCGTTCATGTTCCGTATTTTGTCTTGTCTGTCTTCCCTGCACGTATCCTAAGTTAGGGACTGTCGTCCAGTTGTCCCCTGTCATCAGGACTCATGAGGCAAGTAGGCAGGGCCAGGGGTGAGGGTGGAGCGCAGTGGTCACTATCCCTCCCCCTGTGTGTGTGTGGACGTGACCGTTACAATTTTGCAGGAGAACTTAAGGCCATCTGTCGACCAGCTGAAGCTCAACAGAAGATGGGTGTTGCAACAGGACAACGACCCAAAGCATAGAAGTAAATCAACAACAGAATGGCTTAAACAGAAGAGAATACGCCTTCTGGAGTGGCCCAGTCAGAGTCCTGACCTCAACCCGATTGAGATGCTGTGGCATGACCTCAAGAAAGCGATTCACACCAGACATCCCAAGAATATTGCTGAACTGAAACAGTTCTGTAAAGAGGAATGGTGAAGAATTACTCCTGACCGTTGTGCACGTCTGATCTGCAACTACAGGAAACGTTTGGTTGAAGTTATTGCTGCCAAAGGAGGTTCAACCAGTTATTAAATCCAAGGGTTCACATACTTTTTCCACCTGCACTGTGAATGTTTACATGGTGTATTCAATAAAAACATGGCAACATTTAATTGTCTGTGTGTTATTAGTTTAAACAGACTGTGATTGTCTATTGTGATTTAGATGAAGATCAGATCACATTTTATGACCAATTTGTGCAGAAATCCATATCATTCCAAAGGGTTCACATACTTTCTCTTGCAACTGTATATCTGTTTGCATTCTCACACAAGAAAGAGTCACTCTCTGGGTAGGACCGCCCACTGGACTCTTAAGTATAGAAAAAACAGGAATTAAAATAAAAAATACATCAAATGTTTGCCCACAATGTATCAATCTGCTCAGCTCATTCTGCTCTAGGAGATGCTGCCCACAGATAGGACTGTGACCTGATGGGTTCACTTTAAGAGGACACTTGCTACTTTTGTAAGTAACTGATCCTTTCACAGCTTGAACGCAACTGATAACATGCAGCAAAATGAGTTTCAAACTTTGTAGGGAAGGAGCCAGAATCAATAATTACTGCAAAAAGTAAGTTCTCTTGGAATTGCGTGCAGAACAAAGAAATGATTATAGTTTACTGGTTTTGAATGGATTATGTCCTTAATGGCCTCCTACATAAACGCCCACACAGTGTGCATCGCCTGATTCTCCCACATTTATTGTATCACATATTGTTTTTGTGATTATATCGGGGCGGCAGATGTGAGGGTCTATAGTGTCTATCTGCAAAATATTTTAACGTTAAAGGGGTTGTCCGAGTTATTATTTTTTTTTATTCTTTCTATGTTTCTAACTAAGCAAATGTAATAGCGTTCCAATTAACTCACTTTATCTCCAGTGGCTGGTTTCTCAGATTTCCCTGAGGGTCACATGACCTGTGATGTCAGCTTCTCTCCCTGCTCTGATAATGTTTGTGCACAAACCTGAGAGATCTGTACACTGTGCTGGCCACGCCCCCCCGCACTGCTGGCTGCTGCTTATTGCTCTCTCCCAGGATTCTTAACCCCTTCAGCTGCACAGACTCAGGGCTGAAGTGTTTACTGTGTAGCTGCAGGCAGTGAGGAGACAAATACTGGGCACAGGAGCTGAAAGAGGTAGGGGAAAGAGTCTCCCAGCAGGCAGACATGTCACTCGGGGCAGCTCTTGTATTCGCTCCCTTAGCAGTGTCATTGTACAGCTGGGACTTGTAGTTCTATACATACAACATGCTGCTGAGTCTCTCAGCAGGCAGACATGTCACTCAGGGCAGCTCTTGTATTCACTCCCTTTGCAGAGCAGGGGGAGGGGCAGAGATTGCTTTTATTGCAAGTAAACAAAGGGCCAGAAGAGAACCAGGGAAATGAGGAAATAGATATTTTGCCTAAAACTTGCTTAGCTAAGGCTACTTTCACACCTGCGTTCAGGTGTCCGCTCGTGAGCTCCGTTTGAAGCTCTAATGCATTCTCAGTGGAGGCGGATCCGCTCAGAATGCATCCGCCTGCCAGCGCTCAGCCTCAGCTCTGCTCAGTGAGCGGACACCTGAACGCTGCTTGCAGCGTTCGGGTGTCCACCTGGCCGTGCGGAGGCAAGCGCTGGCTTGAAGAGGACACCATATGGCTCAATCTTCAAGCGGATCCGTCCCCCATTGACTTTCAATGTAAAGTCTGAACGGATCCGCTCAGGCTACTTTCACACTTAGAAAATTTTCTAAGTTATAATGCAGACGGATCCGTTCTGAACGGATGCAAAGGTCTGCATTATAGGAGCGGATCCGTCTGATGAAACATCAGACGGACCCGCTCCGAACGCTAGTGTGAAAGTAGCCTTAGTTATATATCGCTGACCATCAGATTTACAGTGCTATATCTTTTTTTTCCATAATTCGGACAACCCCTTTAAGGACTGTTTTTGCCTAAATATGGCCATACAATGCCAAGTAATACCATGCTCCTACAATACTGCTCAAATAATACCGCTGCATAATGGTTTAATAATAACTCCATACAGTATTTAAATACTACTACCATGTAGTACCCAGAATAACTCTGCCATATATTTCAAACATAGTTGTGCCATTCAGTGCCCAAGTAAAACTGCCATTCAGTGTCCTAGTAATACCGCCATACAATGCCTACATACTGAAGGGGTAAAAAGGAAGGTCTCTGATGGTCCAGAGCAGTGAAGACTTACCATTGTCAGGTTACTCCTGTCTGATAAAAAGGGGTTAATGGGTTTCTGTCACCAGAAATACCTAAATTAAACTGGCTGACATTAGCGATGTGCTACTGTCAGCTGAACCTAACTAGCCTATTCCTAGTTTTATTCCATAAATGTAACTTTTATAATATGCAAATTAGCCTCTAGGAGCAGGGGGAGGGGCTCCGTTCTCCCACCTCTGTCACCTCCCTCCGAGTCTTGATTGACAGGGCCAGGCAGCGTTCGCATCCTCCTGCCGGCCCTGAGTGCATGGTAAATCTCGCGCCGTGCCGTTCAGTATTCAGCGCAGGCATAGTGAAGGAAGGATGCTCACTTTTCTGCCGACTTCCTTACTGTGCCTGCGCTGAATACTGAACGGCACGGCGCAAGCGCGATATTTACCATGCACTCAGTGCCGGCAGGAGGATGCGAACGCTGCCTGGCCCTTTCAATCAAGACTCGGAGGGAGGTGACAGAGGTGGGAGAACGGAGCCCCTCCCCCTGCTCCTAGAGGCTAATTTGCATATTATAAAAGTTACATTTATGGAGTAAAACTAGGAATAGGCTAGTCAGGTTCAGCTGACAGTAGCACATCGCTAATGTCAGCCAGTTTAATTTAGGTATTTCTGGTGACAGAACCCCTTAGGGGGTGATGGCTCAGTGTGGCCCTGCAGTGAAGTCACAGAGATGTGGTAACATTGTATCACTGTCTTCTCTGAGTATTTGACATAAGACGGACATTGTTTCTTTTTGTGCGGGGACCAGAATCTTCTTCTCTACAAGTGGCAGCCGTTCTGTACAAGGTAAAATATTTCATTTCTGTAGAATGCAGGATTCTTTTTCCCTTGTTTTTTTTTATGTATTTGTCCTTGCAGATTATTCTGAGAATATTCTCTTCTCGGGGGCTGTTTTTTTCATTAGACATGCACTGAGGTCGGCCATTGTCTGGTTTTCATTTAAGGTAAATTGCAGGATGCCAGAAGGTGATGCATCTTCACAGACAAATACCAACCAGACCGCAGCCCGAGACTGTGGTCACATAAAAAAAAAGGAATTTAGAAGTTTAAGTCATGATCAAGGGCGTAGTTTAAAGCTCAAGGTCCCCCAATGTAATATCTGTAGTGGGCACCCGGCATACCATGTGCCATTTATAATACTGGTGTCTTATGAGGCAAAAGGTGCCCATAATGTAAACCTCCCTCCAAATATTGGAATCTGTTCTGCCTGCAATATCCCTGTTTGCTAACTGACCGGACTGTGGATGGTGCCCTGTATGGCAGGGGTGTACACAGGTCACATAGGGCACCATAGCAAAACTTAGAAAGGAGCCCAACCGCACTATGTGCGTCAAACACTCCCAGACAACTCTAAATGCACGATGACTACAGTTTTTTTTATTAAGTGGTAGACTTTTATTTTTTTTTAAAAAAATTACAAAAAAGGTTGCCCTGCACCTCAACCACTTTCAGAATTTTTTTTAACATGTGCTTCGTAAAAATGGCATCATTCTGAACACCGTATTTCTCATTGTATGTTCATCAGCCAAGTCGAATAAATACACTGTATTGTCTGTAGCTGCCACTAGGGGGAGCATGGTGCATAGATATTTATACAGTTACCATTAATTTCAATGGAAGCTTTAAATAGTCTTTTTGCACTAAGCTCCCCCTAGTGGTGGCTGATGGAAAATTCAGGAACAGGACCAGCAGTTCAACACCTAGCCCCCCGTCCCCCTTGGGCTCCATAGCAGTAGCATGGTTTGCTTCCCTGGTAGACTCCCTCTACATTAAGTTTACTGTCATGCAGTGCACAAGTAGTGATACCATAGCAGTGCCATAAATTGGTCAAATAACACTTCCATACAGTTGCCTTAATAACAAGGCTATACAGTGCTGCCACCACCATACATTGCATACTACAGGTGCCCATACACATCCAACAGCTGTCGTCTGGATGCTCATTGGCTTACAGCTATTCCTGCCAAATCCCTCATACACATGTAGGGCTTATCTCCTGTCAGAACAAAAGAATTGGGAGTCTTCAGTGCCTCCACATGCCATCCGGAGACCACTCATTGGTACCCTACTTGCAAGGGTTAAAGGAGTTATGCAATGATTAATGTAAAAAATAAAAATCTTCATATAGTACATGATAATATCTTTCTAATAAAGCTAGAACCAGCCCTGTATCTCACTTGGATCCAGATATCTCCACATTCATTGCTCTAATTCCTCTGCTAGATTATCTTCAGCCTGGCTGCTCAGGGAGTGTGTCCTTTCTGCTGCAGCTCTCTCCCTGTAACTGCCACAGCTTCTAACAGAACATATGGCGGGTGGCTTTTGAAGGTTTAAACTGAGCATGTGTGACCAGCTCAGTGAGACGGACAAAAAAAATAAGGAAAAGAGCAAACAGCAGGTGGCGCTATACAGATACATTTTATTGAGTTGTTCAGTGGCTATGCTAAATTTTTAATGACATGCAATTAAAAAAGTATTCAGATCCAGGTGCTGGTTTGAAAAATGTGGAATATGTTTTGTGACACAACCCCTTTAAGGGTGAAGTATACCTTAGACTTCACTCAATTGTTTAGGCCTTAGCCAAATTCATTACCAACCCAGTGGGTCCATGTCTCTTGGTGGCCTCCTTACACATTGCCTTGACCCCGACCAAACCTCCCACACATCAGATCTTGTAACTAGTTGCAGGTAGGTGTTCCACGTCCTCTTCAAGCTACAGACTATATTAAACAAAATGTTACAGTCTCTAAGTCTCTAAGTATCCAGATGTTTGTCTTTCTTAATATCTTTCTTGTCTACTCCTCCAGTTTATTGTGCTGCTCCTCACTGCAGTACACGCTAGGCCCTCGGCATTGACACAAGAACATCTTCTCATCAAAGCGGCTGCTAATGAAGTTATTAAGGACACAAATGATGGAAAGTTGTCAACGAGCAATTTGCAACGTTGACAAAAAACATGTCATTTCACTTCCTGAGGTGGCCTTGAAACCTCGCTCGTCGCAGCAGTCACTTATAATCAGCAGCACGGTGAGGGTGATTGTACATGACAGTAAACATGGTCTTCACACCATCGGTATCACCTACTGAGGCAGGAACCTTCGACATAATAACCAAGTCACATCAGTATTCATTGTTACTGTAATATCAGCCTGTGCCAGAGAATCACAGAGCGCGCTCCCGAAATATCCTCCTCTCCAGCGAGTGTCAGGACCAGTCGGGTTTTTACTAAGTCGCTTTAGGATTGTGTGAAGAGACTGATGGTAAAGAAGGTGCTGTGGAAAACTTGAGTGAAGAGTCCAAAAATTTTGCAAAAATCTGAAAATACTTTGACAGGTTTAGGCTGCCTGCCCAACTTGTATACAAAATGCCCATCCGTCTCAGCCCTGCATAGACATTTTCTTGGCTTGCCTCTTTTTCCGTCCCTTTATTTTAGGTGCTGGCATATTGCAATAAGTGGTTTTAGCATTGAAAGTGTCACACCGAGCATGTAAAAAATTGCCGTCCCATGCTGGGCTTTGCTAAAAAGCAGTTCAGCCAGAAAGGTTGCTATAAAAGCTGGCGTTATATTTCCGTCAACTCTGAAAAAACCCCTGAATTACTTCTCCTAATCTGTTTTTATTCCCAGGAGAAGAACCCATATATATCGGTACAGCGAGGGGTCTGCCACATGACTTACATAAGCATAGGCTTTTAAGAGAAGCATTTATCTCTGTGTGACTACACATTGATGAAGGCAGCAGATTTGCCAATGATTAACAATGGCTCTGAATGTTTAACCCTTGCTACTTGGGCTTTGTCTAGCTTTAGGTTTTCAAAAAGTTAATTGCCAATTTTGGCATAACCTTAAAAAAAAAAAAAGGACATGCTTTTATACCTTAGCTTACCTCTCAATATCAACTGGCTGCAGAGGCTGCAGTGATCACCAGACAGAGTATACCTTGACCACCAAGGAACCACATTTAGCAGTGGAATTCTGATATAAATTACCTGTAATCAATACTACCAATTAAAGTGTCTCACCACCTGCCAGATTGGTAACTACAGATTTGCCAATGATTAATGATGTTTCAAAATCTTCACCCTTACTACTTGGGCTTAGTGTTGCTTCAGGTTTTACAAAAAAGTACGGTAATTGTCTTTTTGTGTATTGTCTTTAAAAAAAGAAAAAAAAAGAAACAAAGAATATACTTTTATAACTTAGCTTAACTCTCACCATAAACTGGTTGCAGAGGCTGCAGTGATCACCTGACAGAGTACTACTTGAGAACCAAGTTACCATATTTAGTATTGCAACTCTAGTATAAATGACCTCTGATCACTACTACATATTAAAGTGGGTCACCATCTGCCAGATAGGACACTACAGATTTGCCAGATGAAGAGAACACACTATCCTATTATGCTCCAAAAAATTGAAAGATCCTTTAGAAAGCAAATGCTACCCTATTAGGATATTGAGGACAATACTCTGTCTATACAATAGTGTTGGGCGTGAATATTCGAATAGCGAATATTAATCGCGAATATCGAATATTCTAGATTTTTTTTTTATCTGAACCCATAATCCCTCCCTGCTTCTTGCTTGTGGGCCAATTAGAAGGATGCAATGTCTTTGTCTGAGCTTAGCAACATCCCTAGCAACCAATAGGAACGTTGCCTCCCCCTTACTATATAAGAACCTCCCCAGCAGCCATTTTCTGCAGTTTTTTTTTTAAGTTCTGAGAGAGACAGCAGTGTCATTGCTGTGCTCAGTGCTTTACACACTACAGTAGATAGATAGTTAGCTTATATATATAACTCATATGTACAGTGCTATTGAATGAATGGCACTTTAATAATAAATAATAATAATAATAATATATACAGATAGTTAGTGGGAGATAGTCAGTGTAGGTTATATCCTGATATAGTGTAGATGTTGCAGTGCAGGGTGTTAGGTAGTGTGATAGGTTCTGATGTCCATTCATACATAGTGCTGTGATGTCGCAACAACACTTAGGGCACCAATCAGTAATATGTAGTCAGTTGCTTTATACAATTGCTTAATCATACCAATAACTTCACAGCCCAGGCTGCAGCGAGCACCTGAGAAAACGGTAATACATAGTATACTGTTTTAATAGCTTCATGCATTCCCCATGTAATAACAATTCTGGAGCATCTATTCTTATGGCCCTATGTTGTGCCATTCCTTTATTATGTCTACAAGAAGTTATGAATTAATTGCTAGCAGTCTGCATTAAAGGGGTTGTCCGAGTTATGGAGAAAAAAAAAATAGCACTGTAAATCTTTCAAAGATTATTTTTATTAGGATTTTTCAATTTAAACTTACATTTAAAACATTGAAGTATGTTTATGTAAATACAAGCAATAAAGAATAATGTGCAAATGTTTCCAGTTACATCAAAGTATTTGTAGTATGGTTTGAATGTAGCAAGAATTTATACATTTTCATGTTTCAATATTCTACGAAATAGGATTCAACATAGAACATCAAACATAAAACATAGTATAACTCGAGTTGAGCCTCATAGTGTTATTTTATTAGCAGTAGAATGATCGGCTCAGCTAACGTATACAAACTCCTCCTCGGCTTCACGGGTGTTACCCAGAGTAAAAGATAAGTCTTGTATTGTGTAGATGTGCTGATGAAGACCTAGAGCATGTTCCTAAGTTTTTTGGGGAAAGTGTGTTAACCAACAGCTCCAGCCCCTCATACATTTATAGCCATTTCCAATCTGCCAAGCAAACGCTTGTTCTGCAATATAATTGCTCGATACTGTAGAGATTATTTCGTTTATCTCTGGGATTTTTGCTGATTTCCAGGATTTGGCTAATAGAAGTCTAGTGGCAATTGCTATATGGCAAATTGGAAATCTCCAGTCTGTTGGTTAATTTCCTAGTCCTATATTTAATAGGATTGGTTCTGGAGTAAGAATATTCTTTTTTCCTGTCAGTAAGAACTGGAGACTTTCCAGGTCTTTGCCCAGTTTTTTCACTTTGGGACAAGACCAGAAAATGTGTTTAATCGTTCCTACACCACCACAGTTCCTCCAGCATCGGTCAGAATGATCAGGATATACAGTACAGACCAAAAGTTTGGACACACCTTCTCATTCAAAGAGTTTTCTTTATTTTCATGACTATGAAAATTGTAGATTCACACTGAAGGCATCAAAACTATGAATTAACACATGTGGAATTATATACATAACAAACAAGTGTGAAACAACTGAAAATATGTCATATTCTAGGTTCTTCAAAGTAGCCACCTTTTGCTTTGATTACTGCTTTGCACACTCTTGGCATTATCTTGATGAGCTTCAAGAGGTAGTCCCCTGAAATGGTTTTCACTTCACAGGTGTGCCTTGTCAGGTTTAATAAGTGGGATTTCTTGCCTTATAAATGGGGTTGGGACCATCAGTTGCATTGAGGAGAAGTCAGGTGGATGCACAGCTGATAGTCCTACTGAATAGACTGTTAGAATTTGTATTATGGCAAGAAAAAAGCAGCTAAGTAAAGAAAAACGAGTGGCCATCATTACTTTAAGAAATGAAGGTCAGTCAGTCAGCCGAAAAATTGGGAAAACTTTGAAAGTAAGGGCTATTTGACCATGAAGGAGAGTGATGGGGTGCTGCGCCAGATGACCTGGCCTCCACAGTCACCGGACCTGAACCCAATCGAGATGGTTTGGGGTGAGCTGGACCGCAGAGTGAAAGCAAAATGGCCAACAAGTGCTAAGCATCTCTGGGAACTCCTTCAAGACTGTTGGAAGACCATTTCAGGGGACTACCTCTTGAAGCTCATCAAGAGAATGCCAAGAGTGTGCAAAGCAGTAATCAAAGCAAAAGGTGGCTACTTTGAAGAACCTAGAATATGACATATTTTCAGTTGTTTCACACTTGTTTGTTATGTATATAATTCCACATGTGTTGATTCATAGTTTTGACGCCTTCATAGTCATGAAAATAAAGAAAACTCTTTGAATGAGAAGGTGTGTCCAAACTTTTGGTCTGTACTGTATATCATGGAGTTTTTTTCGGTGTGTAATACCATCTGGAATTCATTTTGTATATTTGCTCTCTGTGTGAGATGCATGTAGTTGCTTTGCGAATAATGTTACATGCTGCCTCCCATTCTAGCACTGTAAATCTGATGGTCAGCGATATAGAACCAAGCTAAGCAAGTTTTATTTTCAAATTTCCCTGGTTCTCTTCTGGCCCTTTGTTTACTTGCAATAAAAGCAATCTCTGCCCCTCCCCCTGCTCTGCTAAGGGAGCGAATACAAGAGCTGCCCTGAGTGACATGTCTGTCTGCTGGGAGACTCAGCAGCATGTTGTATGTGTAGAACTACAAGTCCCAGCTGTACAATGACACTGCTAAGGGAGTGGATACAAGAGCTGCCCTGCGTGACATGTCTGCCTGCTGGGAGACTCAGCAGCATGTTGTATGTGTAGAACTACAAGTCCCAGCTGTACAATGACACTGCTAAGGGTACTTGCGTTTTTCTTTTCCAGCACTGAGTTCCGTCAAAAGGGCTCAATGCCGTAAAAGAACCGATCAGGTATATCCCCATGCATTCTGAATTGAGAGTAAGGGTACTTTCACACTAGCGGCAGGACGGATCCGAAAGGCTGTTCACCCTGTCGGATCCGTCCTGCCGCTATTTCGCCGTGCCGCTGGACTGCCAGTCTGTCCACATTGACTATAATGGGGACGGGGGGGGGGGGGGGCGGAGCTCCGGCGCAGCACGGCAGTGCACGGCGAGAGGCTGGCGGACTAAAAGTCCTGCATGTCCGACTTTTTAGTCCGGCAGCCTCTCACCGTGCACTGCCGAGCTGCGCCGGAGCTCCGCCCCCGTCCCCATTATAGTCAATGTGGACAGACTGGCAGTCCGGCGGCACGGCAAAATAGCTGCAGGACGGATCCGACAGGGTGAACAGCCTGTCGGATCCGTCCTGCCGCTAGTGTGAAAGTAGCCTAATCCGTTCAGGATGCATCAGGAAGTCTTCAGTTCAGTCGTTTTGACTGATCAGGCAAAAGATAAAACCGCAGCATGCTACGGTTTTATCTCTGGCCAAAAAAACTGAAGACTTGCCTGAATGCCGGATACAGCATTTTTTCCCATAGGAATGTATTAGTGCCGGATCCTTCCTGCGCAGACCGAAAAAAAGGTGAAAAAAATAAATGCCGGATCCGTTTTGCTGGATGACACCAGAAAGACGGATCCGGCATTTCAATGCCTTTTTCTGACTGATCAGGCATTTTTCAGACTGATCAGGATCCTGATCAGTCTTACAAATGCCATCAGTTGGCATACGTTTTGCCGGATCACTCTGCCGCAAGTGTGAAAGTAGCCTAATACACACAGGATCTTCCCCCTACCTGCAATGCTCTGCAGAACTTCTCTTTCGGCTCCTGTGCCCAGCATTTGTCTCCTCACTGCCTGCAGCTACACAGTAAACACCTCAGCCTTGAGTCTGTGCAGCTGAAGGGGTTAAGAATCCTGGGAGAGAGCAATAAGCAGCAGCCCTGTTTTCTGTCAGAATACTGTACCTTATCAGAGAGCCATACCCTAGTCACTTCAGGTGACGCGGCTGCAATGGAAGTGCCGAGAATCAGCTGGAGGAGGGGGTGTGCGGCGCTGCGCAAGTGCAGATCCACGGGTAAGTCAAAGTTATAGCACCGCCGCGGGAGTTGGGCCAACTTAATGCGCATGCGCGAAACCGGCCGGGACACACTGCGCCTGCGCCCGGAGCCACGGCTGGATAGGAAAGGGTGCACACTCGCAGCTATATACTCCCGTCGGCCACACACATCAGGATTACACCGCGCGTGCGCACTCAGCCATGGCTGGGTTACAGGAGATCGCAGTTTAGCAGAGGGTGGGTCCTGTTTTTGGTGGTGGTGGAGATAATAGGGCTTATACAGTAATAAAATCCCAGTGCTTCCACGTAAACCACATTGTAGGTGGTGCCACTACGCTGTGGACCGCAGTGATCGAGTGGTGGATTACAGACACACCATATAGATGTTCACAGCTCAGTGGGGAGTGATGATCCCAGTTTCACTCCCAAAGGTCATCCACCTAATAAATTAGTCTGTATAAGTGTAAGAGGGGATAATTTTTATATTTGACATAGTAATAAAGTTTTGTTACTTTATGTTACCCGTCCATCCCTACTCGGTTAACCTGTTTCCCTGCACAGTCTGACTCCGGCAGCACTGATTGGACAAGGTCAGATTGTGCAGAGACATACTTCCAGCTGGAAGAATAAGTTGCACATTTATAACCTTCTAGTAGAAATTATAGAGGAACCGGACAACATAAAATCATAAGAATAAATGTTCCAAAATGACATTTACAATTATTTACTAAAATAGACATGTCAGGAGGGTCGGCGGGTCCTCTTTAATAAAATTTTAAAATAGTTGTCTAGGATTATAAAAACATGGCTGCTTTCTTTCAGAAACAGCTCCACCCCTGACCACAGGTTGTAGGTGGTATTGCAGCTTTCCTCCACAGACACAACCCATGGACAGCTGTTTTTGGAAGAAAACAGTCACTTTTCCTCCCTAATGCTGGGTTAACACGGGCGTTGCGGGAAAAGGTGCGGGTACGTTGCGGGAACATGCACGATTTTTCCCGCGCGAGTGCAAAACATTGTAATGCGTTTTGCACGTGCGTGAGAAAAATGGGTATGTTTGGTACCCAAACCTGAACTTCTTCACAGAAGTTCGGGCTTGGGATCGGGGTTGTGTAGATTGTATTATTTTCCCTTAGAACATGGTTATAAGGGAAAAGAATAGCATTCTTAATGCAGAATGCATAGTACTATAGCGCTGGAGGGGTTAAAAAATAAAAGGACCTGTGGTGACGTCACTCCGGTCATCACATGGTTCATCACATGATACATCACCATGGTAAAAGATCATGTGATGGACCATGTGATGACCGGAGTGACGTCACCACAGGTCCTTTTCCTGTACACAGCAAAGAAGAAGACAGAAGAGATGCCGGGCTGGGCGAGCAAGTGGATTAAGGTGAGTTAAATAATTTTTTAGTTTTTTTTAACCCCTCCAGCGCTATTGTACTATGCATTCTGTATTAAGAATGCGATTATTTTCCCTTATAACCATCTTCTAAGGGAAAATAATAATGATCGGGTCTCCATCCCGATTGTCTCCTAGCAACCGTGCGTGAAAATCGCACCGCATCCGCACTTGCTTGCGGATGCTTGCGATTTTCACATTCACTTCTATGGGGCCTGCGTTGCGTGATAAACGCTGAATATAGAGCATGCTGCGATTTTCACGCAACGCACAAGTGATGCGTGAAAATCACAGCTCATGTGCACAGCCCCATAGAAATGAATGGGTCCGGATTCAGTGCGGGTGCAATGCGTTCACCTCCCGCATTGCACCCGTATATGGAACCATTAATTTCCATGGGTCCGCAAAAAAAAATAAACTGAATGTACTCCGCATGCATTCCGTTTCCGTCCTTCCGTATCTCCGTTTCGTGCAAAGAATGAACATGTCCTATATTTGGCCGCAAATCACGTTCCGTGGCTCCATTAAAGTCAATGGGTCCGCAAAAAAAAACGGAAATGCATCCGTATGTCTTCCGTATCCGTTCCATTTTTTGTGGAACCATCCATTGAAAATGTTATGCCCGGCCCAATTTGTTCTATGTAATTACTGTATACTGTATATGGCATACGGAAAAACGGAACCGAAACGAAACACAACGGAAACAAAAAATGGAACAACGGATCCGTGAAAAAACGGACCGCAAAACACTGAAATAGCCATACGGTCGTGTGAAAGAGGCTTAAATCTGGGCAAAGCCTTTAATAAAATACAAAGGCAGAACATCATTGCAGTTCTGTATGTCCGGAAACGCAGCAGGCTTAATTTGTTAAAAGCTTCTTTGGTGCTACATTGTTTGTGCATTTTGCTAATTCTTCATGCGCAGTCCTATGTAACTACACGTAACACATTATCATCATGAACTGAACCAAATTACTAACTCAGCCCTACTAACTCTGTAAGTGCTTTCGATAGGAGAAGTTTTGTCAGTTATAATCGATTCATTTGTATGTGACAAAATATTTAATGAAAGCGTTGTAAAAATTGCAACAATTTTAATCTAAGCATGAAAACATGAGTAACAAGAAGTCTTTGATTTGGGTTTCGCAACGATGAAAGAAGTCACGTGAACAGGAGGACATTGAAAGGAGAAATCTCGCTGTCACAGCTGGTGATCCTCCGACTTGCAGTCACTTTCTCCTCGTCAGATTATTATTGGCTGTTAGAATCTGACATTTCTAGATGACAGAAAGAGGCTAAAATCCTAGACAATCTCATGATTTAAAGGAGCGCGTTCTGCCGATCATCGCGCCCCTGTAAAGGAAGCCGAGGTGTCGCACTTCACACTTTTGCTTTTGAAAGATGGAACGTTGTTAAATGGAATTCCCATTGATTTTCACCGGTGCACGTCAAAGAGCCGGACGGGAGCTTGGAAAAAACCCGGTTATTTTATGCCATAAAGAATCTCTGCATTTCAATGAACTCCTTCATGATTAAAGGGGTTATCAGCCTCGACCAATAACGTGCAGCGGTTCAACTGCTGTGACCCCTGGCGACCACTAGGATGAAGTGGTGCTAGGAAAGAGTTGCGCCACTTTGGCTCCATTAAACTTTTTCCAACTATGCAGCCTCCAGAGAAAGCTGAGGCGGGCGCCGTAGAGGTCTATGGGCTTGTCTCCATTCTGTCCTCAGCAGGGTGCGCTATAGGCGCACTTCTCTCCCTTTACTCTAGATAAGGGAGGGGGTCTCAGCGTTCAGTACCCCACCAAACTAAACTTTAGTCTATTTTTTGTCTCTATGACATATAAAAAAAATCTATATTTTAAAAAAAGTTAGTGACCCTTCAAGGAATTAGACAAACTGTAAAGCAGAGAGTGGAGCGGCCGTCAGATGATAGTAGGTGGAACTTAGCTGTGTGATGGGGCAGATCTTAATGGTGTGACGGGGGCCACCAGATACAGCTTTGCTTAGGGTCCCAGAAATGCCAGCTGAGGAGGTGTAACTGATTTCTGATTTTCATCACCCAGAAGAGTAAGGGTGCACGAATAATAGAAGTAACACTGAGCAATTTTATCATTTGAAGTTTGATACATTGAAATGTTAGTATTTATCAATACAATGGCTGCTGTTTCCTCTATGGCCTATAGGTGTCACTGTTGTCACTGTGGTTTATGGGCAGATTCATGACCATACACTGCTCCCCACATATGAATTCATTTTTTTTACTTCACCAAAAATTTGTATGGAAGTAGACACGGGCTATTAATAAAAAAACGCAAAGGAGAAGTTCAATGTGAAAAATTACAGGTTTCCCAGAATAATTTCCATTTCCATGTTGTTAAATCCAGAGAAAAATCTCTGCAGCACAAAATCCATATTCCCATGTCAGAAAATTCAAATTATACACGATGTAGAGGAATAACTTAACTGCAATAAAAGAGTTAGGTTCTCCTGGTTAGAGGAGATTTAAGATTTTGTAATAAAAAAATTATATTTGAAATTAATTATTTACATTATTATAAAATGTGTTTTACATCTATGTGATTTATAGAGAAACTCTGACCTTTCCTGATATGTCTGCTTTAGGGAATAATTGCACTTCTTATAAAATAACAATGTTGGAGCATCTTTACTATTCTGTGCTGTTCCTCTGTTGTTCCTCTTGGAAATACATGAATAAAGTGGAAACTGTGATTTACTATTCCCCCTGTCATTATGCTGTGCTCCTACATGGTCTAACAATGTCCAATTAATTCTGACTGTGTCAGACTGTGTAGGGACGCTCTCTGATAAGAAGGGGATTGGCAGCGCCCAGTTGTTTATTTACTCATACAGGAGAGCTGAGAAGGACTATATATATATATATATACTCACAAAAAGTTTGGGATATTTGGCTTTCGGGTGAAATTTTTGGAAAACGTAAAAAAAGTTCCCACTCCAGTGATATTATATCATGAAAGTTGGGCATTTCAGTACTAGCAGCAATGGTGATTTCCTCATCTCGAACGATTTATTGACACAAAAGCCGACACCATTGGTGGGTATACCGCCACAAAATATCAACGTCTCAGGAACTTGTCCTGTGGCTTTGATTATCAATTCCAGCTTGACAACGACGTCTCCTGCTGTTCACAAGTCGACTTATTGTCGGCTGAGGCATGGCATCCCACTCTTCTTGAAGGGCGGCCCTCAGGTCATTGAGGTTCTGGGGTACAAAGTTACGAGCCTCTACACGGGGACTTAGCTGATCCCATAAGTTTTTCAATGGGATTCAGGTCTGGAGAAAGTGCAGGCCACTCCATGTGAGGTCCCCCAGTCTCCAGCAGCCATTCCCTAATGATACGACATCGAAGAGCTGGCGCATTGTCATCCATGAAGATGAAGTTAGGCCGGTGTTGTTCCTGCAGACGCACAATGACTGGGTTAATGATGTTATTCAATTAGTATGTGCTTGTCACTGGATCATTCACAAAGTGTAGGTCAGTTCTGTATTGACTAGACACGCCTGCCCACACTGTGACACCACCACCACCACCACCACTGGTCTGGTGACAACAGTGGCTGATTCATAGCGCTCTCCTTGATGTCTCCAACATCGTTGGTGGCCATCATTTTTGCTCAGCGTGAATCGACTTTCATCCATCGTCCAGCGTAGATGCTCTCTGGCCCATGCAAAACGATGACGCCCGTGCCTGGTGGTGTAGTCATGTACCCTTGCAGGTCCTCTAGCATGCAGAGCACGCTGATGTAAATGGTTTTGAATGGTCTGACGTGACACCCCCAATGTGCCTGGAGTTGTGTGCCATTCATCTTCAGGTACTGGAGGACATTGTTCACCATGAAGCGGTCATCGGTGTTCGATGTGGCCAAAGGACGTCCACTTCTATGTCTTTCTGTGACTCCTCCAGTCTCCCAGTATCTTCCACGACCTGCTGATGACACTCTGTGTCCCTCTAAGCTCAGTGGCCACTTCCGTCTGAGAACATCCTGCTTGAAGCCTGTAATGGTACTGTTGATCAATTGTTAGATGTCCTCTTGGTCTCATGATGTCAAAATGTGAACAGCCTGATGAGGAGGACTGTTTAAATACCAATTCTAACTGAACCAGGAAATTTATTGGGCGATTCATGGATCAAACAGCTGTTGTGAATTTTGCCGTTAAGCTCCTTGTTAGAGAACAGCAAGTTGTGCAAAAAGTACTGAAACGTTAAACAGTTGGACGTGTGCATTCAGAAGGTTAGAGAAGGTCACATTAAGTTCACCTGTAAAGGTTAGAGTGCATTTTAGGTTCATCCATTTATTTCCCCCACAAGCCAAATATCCCTAACTTTTTGTGAGTAGTGTATATAAGAGAAATGTGTGTCAGTCAGTTCCATGGATATATATGAGGGAACAGTGAATTCAGCAGCAGTGAGACCAATGTTGCCACAGTTCAGTACTGCGCTGTGAAGAGAGATATTCCTTGGCAATGCTCATTTAGAGAGCCCTGATTAGGGGCATCTCAGAGACAGTTTTTGTATATGCAAATGTGCATATTCATTTAATAAAGTGTATCTTTCACATCACGTTTTCATTTCCAGTTTTGAGATCCGGGAGAGGATCTAAAAACCGGAGGAAAACGCATCAGTTTTGTCCCCGTTTATTGTCAATGGGGACAAAACTGAACAAAACAGAACGGAGTGCTCCAGAATGCATTCCGTTCTGTTGTATTGCGTTCCCATGCCGGACACAAAACCGCTGTTTGTGTGCTTCATGGGATACTGATCAAGACGGATCTAACATGAAACACAATGTAACTCAAAGGTGCTGGATCAGTTTTTTTCGGACAATGGTTTTAGATCCATGTTGTTTATTTTGGAGGCAATACAACCGGATCGGTTCAGACGGTTTTATTATTGACCGGATGCATTTTTGCTGATCCCCTGCCGGATCCGGAAAAAAAACTGATGTAAAAGTAGATTTAGAAAAACTTTCCTTGTCACTTCCCTTACATGTTCGGAAAAAAAGAGGAAATGACAGATACACTTTGAGCAAAAAACAGCGACCACTAACTTGCGATCTCTGCCATGTTCTTCTTTGCTCCTCTGCTGTGTCCATAATTTAGAAAGTAAAACCTGTTCATTTTCCTGGTAGTTCCAGAATAAATGAGGACTGCAGTCCTCGTGGCCTCATCCATCGCTCGGGCTGGAGCTGACTGTGACAATTTTATGACCTTTAAATCTGTGCACTGAGGAAATAGTAGGTTAATCCGAGTGCAACTCGACCGGCCAGAGACTCGTCTAGATCCTCCAGAACGGGGGAGATTTTTGGCTTCGACTGTGGGTCACGTGACCTGATGGAACGGCGTTTTTCTTTGACTCGTAAAATGTTACAGTTCATAATTCTGTGGCAGCGGTAAATGGTGCAGTATTTCCTGATGAATTGTGCAAAGAATTTTACCTTCTAAGCAAGCCCATGGGGTCAGCGTGAAATTGATCTTGGAGTAATCCTTTCTCTGTCTCTTTACTGCATTCTCGGCTCGTCAGCTTTTTCCCTGTTGAAAAGTTATAAACTGTCAAAAAGCTGATTTAAAGCGGAGTTCCACTTAAAATATATTTATTGGCATTCACATCAAGTACTTGAATGGCGGTATAGGAGTGTGGACTCTATGGGGATCAGTTTAGAATCACAATGGGAGTGGGGGAGCAGCAGCCGTAATGCAGACACGACCTGAAACCAGCCTGATAGGTCTCACAGCTGAGAGTTTGCTACAATGGCATCTTGTCTAGACAAATAGCATCCACAGCTCCAATCTCTCTCCTGTCCTGAAATGTTGCTACAATGTATCAGTGCAGATAATGTATCCGTTTGAAGTCCAGGCTGTTTAGCTCATATACAGTAGGATTGTGTAAACTGGATACAATTGTGGCGAACTCTCAGCTGTGAGAAGTCTTAGGTCTGTACTGGTTTTTAGATTTAATGGAGCAGAGTTTATTCACGCTGTCCAATGTTCATCGCAGTGGCTCACCCTGTGTAATAGATTTGGAGCCTCTTTAGGTTAACACTTGGTTGTCTTACTTTAAACCAATTTTTTTTTTGCGCCAAATCAATGGCGCAGTGCGGTGCAGTGTTAACCACGCCCCTTTTCGCATATAGGCCACACCCCTTTCCTAGAAACATGCAAAACAAGCGGGTCTTTTGGGTGCAAATTGAACCAGAACTCTGCCACGTTTTGTTTAGCAAATCTAACCCCTCAATGTTCACATTCAGTGACAGCAAGCGAAAATCTCAAAAAAGGTGGTTTTACTGCAATGAAGAGACTTTAGACTGCCTAGGAGTTTCCCCAATATCGGTTTAGACTCCTTGGGGCATCCTTGGGATCTTTTTAAATGTATGCAGTGAGCTCCCCCTAGTGGTGACTGTAGGCAGTCTTCATAATTCCCACAGAAGTGAATAGAGTGAGCTGGGTACATGCGCAGCCACCTCTCCATTTGTTCTCTGCCTTGATGCAGAGGTGAGTGGCAGTTCGGTGACACCCCATTCTGAATTGGGACATAAATGTCTAAGGCGGGGATACCCCATTAAATCAGAGCTGATACTGAAATATTAGATATTCCTCTATAACTGGCCCCGTACTTATGCCTTTTGAATACAGACCTCACAGCACTGCTCTACTTGAAATTCAGAGTACACCCCAGACCCCGGCGACCCCTAAATATCAAGCACTTCTTTGTCATTAGAGAACTTCCCATTGACACGGAGCGCGGTTTAATTAATGGACTCCTTTCTTTGTTCCATCCCTCATGTCTTATCTCTATGTTTTATCCTCTATATAGCGAGAAAGTCAATAGCATTATAAAGAAATACAATCCAATTTCCCCGCGTTCAATACTTCATAGAAAGAAAAAAAGAAATCAATTTTCTGCTTTGACGAAGTATCGGCTGCCGGGTTCTTGTTATTATTGTGCTAGATACTTACGGCGGGCATTGCAGATGGGTTATAACGGTTGGTATAGCTATAGGGGTGCAGTCACACCCAGAACACCAAGGAGGGCCATGGAAACATATAGGGACAATTAGAAGAAGGGCCCCCACCGTAACATCAGCACTGGGGCCCAACCTGTCCTTCATATTAACTATGTGTAAAATGTATATATTGATAAGATATGCCATGAATGTCCAATAGGTGGGGGTTCCACCTCTAGGACCCACTCCCATCCCTGCTGTGAATGGAGTGCATGCTCAGCTTTCTCCATTCACTGCTATGGGAGGACACGACTCATTTCTGAAGTCCCGAACCAGCGAATGGAGGAGTGGCCGCACATGTGCATTCTTCCATTCTCTGCTATGGGCCTAGCATGCTCTTCATTCAGGACAAGGCCCCCTTCTTGACATAGAAATGTTTCCCTGTCGGACATTTATAGCATGTCCTATTAATAACCTGTAAATGTCCATTTGGCACAACCCTTTTAAAGGCTATAGACACCTTTGGGGAATTTTTTTAATAATTGCATGGTACTGAGTTTGGGCTAAAAAAAATTTTTTACGTCGATCTTTTTTTAGAAATGGTCAGCCATTTTTGAGATACAAGAGTTAAAAATCTGTCTGTTTGCGGAGTATCACTTCTCAGTCTCATCAGCTGACGCCTCATGTGTAGCTCCTATCTCTGATCGCCTGACTAGTGATGAGCAGCATAGGCAATATTAGTGTTCGCCATAAATTTGCAAATTCTAGAATTCGTGATCTCGTCGTTATTTTCTTGATTGCGAAAATCGGCAATGTAATATGCGCCTATTGTGCGCTTAATACAGGCGTGGCTCACTTTTGATACATTTTTCAGCACAGTAATCCCTGTCACAGCACAGAAAAACAGACGAAAGACAAAGACACTAATCCCTATCACAGTAATTCCTATCAGCTACACTATATGACTATCTAACCTACACTGACTATCTGTATTATATATATGAGCTAACTAACTATCTAATATATTTGAATAAGGATCCAGATGACTCAGAAAAGCACAGAGCACAGCAATGACACTGCTCGCTCAGAACTGCAAAAAACTGCAGAAAATGTCTGCTGGGGAGTTTCCTATATAGTAAGGGGTAGGCAACTTTCCTATTGGTTGCTAGGGATGTTGCTAAGCTCAGACAAAGACATTGCAGCCTTCTCATTGGCCCACAAGCAAGAAGGGAGGTTACTGATGAAAAAAATAAACTAGAATATTCCCAATTATGAAGATATAGCACTATATTCTAGATCTTCTCGAATTCTCGAAGTGCTGATATTCGCGGTAAAAATTCACGATTAGAATATTCGCGCTCCACACTACTCCTGACCTCATAAACACTCATTAAACCCGTAATTCCATGGCGGAATTGTTTTTTTTTCCAATTCCACCCCATTTGAAATTTCTTTCCTGCTTCCCACTACATCATATACAATATTAAATGGTGGCGTTGGAAAGTATAACTTGTCCCGCAAAAAACAAACCCTCAAACAGCTATGTGAATGGAAAAATAAAAAAGTTATGGCTCTGGGAAGGTAAGGAGCACAAAACGAAAACATAAAAATGAAAAAACCTCTGGGGTAGAAAGGTTGAAGAAAAAAAAACCACAATGGTCACTTGAAACTGACAAAAGTAATACAAAAAAAAAACATTTCTGAAAATCAGCTAAAGAAAATAAGACATTGCTTTTGAATTGTGGTTCAACAGAGTAATGTACAAAACAAACTAATTTTCCCATGGTTAATGTAGACATCATATAGTACATGTCAGTCTGTTTCTAACAAAGCTAGAACCTGCCCTTGACCTCACATGGATCCAGAGATCTCCATGTTCACTGCTCTGCTAGATTTATATCAAGCTGACAGCTCAGGGGAGTGTCTTTTCTGCTGCAGCTCAGGGGGCGTGTCTCAGCTCTCCCTATAACAGCTCAGGGGGCGTGTCTCAGCTCTCCCTATCACAGCTCAGGGGGCGTGTCCATGCTCTCCCTATCACAGCTCAGGGGGCGGTTGAAGGATCAAACTGAGCATGTGCGACCATCTTAGGGAGCAGGTCAAAGAAATAAGAAAAAATTAATAATGCGGGTGGCGCTATACAGATGCAATTACAAAAGAATTCAGATCCAGGGGCTGGTTTGAAAACTGTAGCATATTTTTCATGGGACAACCCCTTTAACTTAATATTTTGCTGCACAACCTTTTGAGGCAATCACTGCAATGAAGCAAATTCTCAATGAGACTTCTGCACCTGTCTACAGGAATTTCGGCCACTCCTTGTGAGCAAACTGCTCCAGACTGCACGTTTCAGCTCCTTCCACTGATGTTCAATAGGATATAGAGCAGGGCTCATAGGGGCCACTTCAGAACAGTCCGATGCTTTGGTGTGTTTTGGGTCTTTATCCTGTTGGAGGACCCATGACCTATGACTGAGACCAAGCCTTCTGACATTGGGCAGCACATATCGCTCCAGAAGGCCTTGATAGTCTTGAGCATTCATTGTACCCTGCACAGATTCAAGACACCCTGTGCCAGATGCAGCAAAGCAGCCCCAAAACATAACCGAGCCTCCTCCATGATTCACAGTAGGTGCAATATTCTTTCCTTTGAATGCTTCAGTTGAAAGCTCCAGTTTTGTCTCATCTGTCCAAAGGACATTCTCCCAGAAGCTTTGTGTCTTGTCAATATGCATTTTAGCAAATTCCAGTCTCACTTTGTTGATGATTTTCTTTCAACAGTGGTTTCCTCCTCGGTCGTCTTCCATTAGGTCCACTTCGGCTAAGACAGCGACGGATGGTGCAATCTGACACTGATCTACCTTGACTTTGGAGTTCACCTCTAATATATTTGGAAGTTGTTCTGGGCTCTTTGGTTACTGTTCGTATTATCCATCTCTTTAATTTATCAGCAATTTTCCTCTTGCTGCCACGTCCAGGGAGGTTGGCTACAGTCCCATAGACCTTAAACTTATGAATCATATGTGCAGCTGTAATAACAGGAGCATCAAGCTGTCTGGAGATGGTCTTCTAACCTTTACCATGTTTGTCTATAATTTCCTTTCTAATCCCCTGAGACAACTCTCTCCTTAGCTTTCTTTGGTCCATGTTCACTGTAGTCCACACCATTATACCAAAATTACAGGACACAACATGTCCCTATGGTCAAATTATTTTCAAGCTTTTCTAGGACTACCATCATTTTTGTCCAGGCCTTATTCATTAATTTTTATTTTTTTTAAATATTCTGTTGAACCACAATTCAAATGCAATGTCTGATTTTCATTAGTTGATATTTAGTAACTTTTTTTTTATTTATTATTACATTTGTCAGTTTCAAGTTCTTTCAGTGACCATTGTGGATTTTTTCTTTCTTTAACTGACGGGTACCAAAAATGTTGTCCAAGTGTGTCAGTCCCTGTTATTCTCTTGGGTAAAGTACAGTAACTTTTCTCTTTACGCTCTGTGCCCCACGGCCGACCTTATAGGTGTGAAATTTGTGCATCATCAGTCAGTACTGAAGGGGGCGCTTTTGTCTTCAATGGTCTGGGCACCTGCAGCTTGTACCCCTGATCCCACACTGATGTCTTTACCGTTCAGGCACTATGATATGGTCGCCTTATGACAATGTTATTTGAGTCCTGTATGACTGTAATATTTGGGCACATTGGGTACATCAAATACTGTGCCGGGCACCAACCAACCTGAGGCCGGCCATAACTATGTGGCAGTTACCTAATTATATTATTCTCACTGGTGGTTTACCTTCTGAGATTTTAGTGAGCTTGTGCATATACAAAGCAGCCAATCAGAACAGTCAGAGCTGCAGTGTAAAGCATGGGGGAGGGAGAGAGCAGCAACCTGAGCCTCTGAGAAGACAGCCGATGGGTTTTCAGACTACCTCAGACTCCAATAGACGATGCAGCTCAGCTAGAGTCATCAGTTAATCCTATATAAACCAAAGGTGATGACCAATATCTGGATTTTAAGACCCCCCCTGGACATCTACTTTTCCTGCATTGGGCTTCTAGTCTTTTGTGTTGTTATTGTTATGCTCCAGCCCCTGCAAATTCCGCCGTTGAACCCGTACATCCCTGACCAACGGCACCATTCGTACAATTATCCAGAGACGCGTTCGGACCACTCAGGGGGATAATAGAGCCATTTGTTGCTGTGGGAACTTCTTTCAGTCATGAGACATGTACGCCGCCGTAATTTGCCAATTCTTTGTTTCGGTCTTGTTTGTGAATTGAAGCCTTTATAATTAACCACGTAAGAGTTGTTAATTAGGCGCGCTATAGACACGAGCAAATCATCTCCTTTATATGATGTCGTATGGATTTTGATTACATGCTATAATTATATCGCAAACCCCATTTGGCATAATGATTCCTCACTTTTACTGTATGAAATAGAACAGGGACGCAAGAACAGCAGACAGCATATTATTCATAATTAAAAATGGCCTAAAATTGAGGACATTTCCTTAAAGGGGCTGTCCAGGATACTAGTATTGATAGCCTATCCGCAGGATTGGCCTTCAATATCTGATCGGTAGGGGTTCATCACCTTGCACCCCCCCAATCAGCTGTTTAGGGGTAGCTTCGGCGCCAGAGGTCAGTGCTGGAACTACACAGCTCTGTCCATTGTGTAGTATTGTGGATGGAGCATTCAATTTACACTGCGCTAACCGGCTCCATCCACTGGTTGAGTAACTGTGATGCCAACTTCTGCACTGGAACTGCCCTGAAACAGCGGATGGACGGGGACCCTCGCCGATAAGATATTGATGTAGGCCATCAATAGTAAAATCTTGGACAAGCACTTTACAGGGGTTTTCCAGCACAAAAAGCAAAAGAACCAGATGGGAGCATAGTCAGATCAACAAGACAATATCCCGGCACAAGTCCAGCTCATGACCATAGTCAATCAGGAGTCAAAACCAGGAACAATAGGGCAAGGAATGAAGGCCAGGACTGGGTATGAACCTCAATGTGCAGGCCGATTGCCCTTCAAATAGGCCGCCAGATCGGACATCATCAGCCAGAGCAGGAGAGATGTGGCAGAAGACATCTCTCCTGCGCATCTGCTGGAACCAGGTGAGGTAAGTAACATGTACCGCTGATAGTCCCATTGGATTGGTGGGGGTCCAATTTCTATAATTCTTAAAGGCTATGTACACTTTTGGAGGCAATTTTTTTTTATGATCGCATTTTACTAATTTTGGGCAAAAAAATAATTTCTTCAATTGGTCTTTATTAAAAATTTTCAGCCGTTCTGTCACAAAGGGTTAACTGTCTAGCTGTGCGAATCATAATTTCATTTTCACTTTGTGCCATCTAATAAATCTTATCTCTTAATTACTAAAAGGTCATAAACACTTACTTAAGCCACCTTATCAGTAAGATAAGAATTGAGCACTAATGAGGGTTTATAAGGTCAGAGAGCAGAGGTAAGGAGTCCGTCAGCTCCCTGTCTGATGGAACAAAGTAAAAATTCGGAGCCTGCTACTAGAGAATCTCAAGGCTGTACATTCTCTAGTAGCCCAATTGAAAAAATGATTTTTAGCTCAAAATGAATACAATGCAATAATAAAAAAAAATGCCCCCAAAGGTGTCCATAGCCGTTAAGTATAATAAGTGGCCTCCAGACAAAGCTGGGCTGAGTCGACATGAGACAAACTACCATCTGAGTAAATCTTTTAGCTCCCATCCCATGTGAGTAAATCTACCATTTACACCAAGCATGTCAAACTCAAAGGCTAACATGGGCCAAAAAAACAAAATTTAAGTTTATGTGGGCCGCATCAAAAAAAATCGTACATTTTCATAGAACAACATTGTTGTTTCATGACTGCTGACCCCCAACATCCCGTTGCCCAATAACACAAGTGAGACCTATATATATATACAAATATTAAACTTCACTATAAGACGCACCTAGGTTTTTGAGGAGGAAAATAAGAAAAAAATATTTTTAACCAAAAGTTGTGCTTTTGGTGGGCTTTGAATTAATGGTGGTCTGTGCATGACACTATTATGGGGGATCTGTGGATGACGTACTGTCATGTGGGGGATCTGTGGATGGCACTGTTATGGGGGACCTGTGGATGGCACTGTTATGGGGGATCTGTGGATGGCACTGTTATGGGGGATCTGTGGATGGCACTGTTATGGGGGATCTATGGATGGCACTGTTATGGGGGATCTGTGGATGGCGCTGTTATGGGGGATCTGTGGATGGTGCTGTTATGGGGGATCTGTGGATGGCACTGTTATGGGGGATCTGTGGATGGCACTGTTATGGGGGATCTGTGGATGGCACTGTTATGGGGGATCTGTGGATGGCACTGTTATGGGGATCTGTGGATGGCACTGTTATGGGGGATCTGTGGATGGCACTGTTATGGGGGATCTGTGGATGGCACTGTTATGGGGATCTGTGGATGGCACTGTTATGGGGATCTGTGGATGGCACTGTTATGGGGGATCTGTGGATGGCACTGTTATGGGGATCTGTGGATGGCACTGTTATGGGGATCTGTGGATGGTACTGCTATGGGGTGGGATATCTGTGGATGGCATTGTTATGGGGTGGGGGGATCTGTGGATGGCATTGTTATGGGGTGGGGGATCTGTGGATGGTGCTGTTATGGGGGATCTGTGGATGGCATTGTTATGAGGTGGGGGATCTGTGGATGGAACTGCTATGGGGTGGGATATCTGTGGATGGCATTGTTATGAGGTGGGGGGATCTGTGGATGGAACTGTTATGGGGGAAATCTGTGGATGTCCCCCAATACACCGGCCCGCCGCTCACCGAAGTATTTATAAACGTGAATCCTTATCCTGTTATTAAGTTGAACTAACGCTGCCCTCTCCCATGTTCCCATGTCCCCTGTATCCCCACAGCACTTACGAACACGCTTCCATAGCAGGCAGAGCGGACGGCACCAGTAACGTCACTCACTGACGTCGCGCGTCTGCTCCGCCTGCTTCATTCATAAAGTGGGCGGAGCAGGCGCCAGTGAGTAACGTTACTGCTGCCGTCCGCTCTGCCTGCTATTGAAGCTTAAGTAAGTGCTATGGGGATACAGGGGAACATGGGAACATGGGAGAGGGCAGCGTTAGTTCAACTTAATAACAGGATAAGGATTCACGTTTATAAATAAAGCACTTACTTAAGCTTCAATAGCAGGCAGAGCGGACGGCAGCAGTAACGTTACTCACTGGCGCCTGCTCCGCCCACTTTATGAATGAAGCAGGCGGAGCAGACGCGCGACGTCAGTGAGTGACGTTACTGGTGCCGTCTGCTCTGCCTGCTATGGAAGCGTAACCAGAGCAATGAATATCTTTGCCGGGCCGCATGTTTGACACCCATGATTTACACCAATCTAGATACAGTGTATCAGGTCCCATGTATTTGTATGAGAGTTATTTATATTTTCTAATATTGACACATTGTATTATATACTGGCTGCTTTCTATCTGTGCATATTCTCTAGGATAGAAAACTGCTCCATGCTGCACTCAGGGGCGGATTAAGTGCATGATAGGCCCGGAGCTGTCTACCCAACTTGGGCCCTTCCCTCCATTTAGTTTAGTTTTTTTTGTATGAAGATGCTGCGGTGCTTTATGAGCGCCACAGTCTCTTCCTAGGCCATATGACATCTTCAGACTAAAAAAAATACCCCAAATTACCCCAAATTGGGTCCCAAACTGAAAAATTTGGTCGCCAAATTGAAAATACATATAATTATAATAAAAAAGACATGGCGGAGAATACAGCACCACATACCTCTTACATCCAGTGACATCTCCTGTCATGTAGACCTTCTCTTTCCTCTTCTCCTTTATTTGACCCAGACCCCCATGACTAATTCTTTCAGCCGCATCTCGTCTCTACAGTTTGTAACACAGACACGTTAGATTTCTCAATTTTTCCATCAACCTCCCCATCCTGGTGTCCCCACAGTGTCATCCTGCTGCCACCCCCAATACTGTGCCCGTTGTGCCCCCCAATTCCCCAGGTACTATGCTGCTGAAAAAATAGTGACCCTAATAGACATAATTGGGGTAATTTATCAAACTGGTGTAAAGTAGAACTGGATTTCCAAAAGAGCTGTCAAATGTGAAAGGTGGAATCTGATTGGCTGCTATGGGCAACTAAGCCAGTTCTACTTTACACCAGTTTGATAAATTACCCCAAATGTTCCTATAGTGTCCACAGCAGCTATAATGTCCCCTAGAGTGCCACGAGTAATAATAACACCCTATATTGTGTTCCAGGTAATAATCCCTGTATAGTGTCCCCAAAAATAATAGAATTGCCCCTACAGTGCCTCCCCAATAGCAACACCCCATATAGTAATTTCCACCACACTGCCCCCATAGTAATTTGCCCCCACACAGTAATTTCCCCTAAACTGCCCCCATATAGTAGTTTGCCCCCACACAGTAATTTCCCCAACATAGTAATTTCCCCTACACTGACCCCACATAGCAATTTCCCCCACATAGCAATTACCCCCACACTGTCCCCACATAGCAATTTCCCCCACACTACTCCCACACAATAGTTTCCCCCACATAGTAATTTGCCCCCACACTGCCCTATATAGTAATTTGCCCCCACATAGTAGTCCCTCCCATAATAATTTGGCCCCACACAGCCCCCACATCCCCCCCGATGTACTCGATGTCTCTTCACTAATATGTCCTCCTGTGTAGTCCCCCCCACATGTCCCCCAAAGTAGGCACATGAAATAAAAAAAATAAAAATGAAAAAATAAAATAAAAGCTAAATACTCACCTATGTCCAGGGCCAGACGCTTGCTCGCAGAGGAAACAGAGTGAGGCAGGCGTGCACACGTCACAGTGCTGCGTCCCGGCACAGGCACACAATGACGTCATCACGCCCGCCTGCGCCGGGATTTCACTACCGCATAGGCCTCAGGCCTACTAGGCCTGAAGCCTATGGTGGTGATCGGCGACGGGACAGGGAGCTATGCGCTCCCGTGCCCTGCCGCAGTATGTGGGCGTTCGGGTCGGCTTTGGACCCACCAGCGGTGCTGGGCCCGGGGCTGCCGACCCGAACGTCCCTATTGTAATCCGCCACTGCCTGCACTCTTCTCTATAGGGTGGAAACAGGGGCGCATCTAGCATTTCTGTTGCCTGAGGCGAAAACTAAAATGATGCCCCTCCCATGCCAAATTCTCAACCTTAGCCCTTCCCTCCAGTTAAAGGTTCGCTTGGAAGACATTAAATGCAGTGCTACAAAACATACTGGTAATATAGCAATACAGTTGAATATGCAGAGATGAAGCTTCCATAATAAAAACTCTCATTTCCCAAGGCCTTTCCGCTGCCCTCCACTATCTGGTGCCGCCTGAGGCAATCGCCTCACCTCGCCTCATTAGTGGTGCACCCCTGGGTGGAAAGCTTATTCTATGGAAGGTGCAGACGCTGACAGCCGCCATTTCCACCGCTCTACACCAGAGAACTCAAGTCCTGATAGTCTTGGGTACTTCTGTGCTCTCCAGCTACCTGCTTATTACAGGTTTCAATCAGAGGAGAGACACACTTACTGAATGCAGAAGACATAAGCTGTGCCTACAGAGAGGGCAGCCGGACTGAAATGTTTGACATCCATTGTAAAGACCATCTTTATTCAGCAGTATATTCACTGAAATGCGCGAGCCGTCAGCTTGAGGTCCCTCCCAGAGCCGCCGTTGTTTGGACGCTTTAAAGGGGTTCTGTAGTTTTTTAAAACTGATGATCTATCCTCTGTATAGATCATCAGCGTCTGATCGGCGGTGGTCCGACACCCAGGACCCCTGCCGATCAGCTGTTTGAGAAGGCAGCGGCGCTGGCAGTAGCGCCGCGGCCTTCTCGCTGTTTACCGCAGGCCCAGTGACGTCACGACTAGTATCAACAGCCTGGGCGGGGCTAAGCTCCATTCAAGTGAACAGACCACCAGGCCATTGATACTAGTCGTGACGTCACTGGGCCTGCGGTAAACAGCGAGAAGGCCGCGGCGCTACTGCCAGCTCCGCTACCTTCTCAAACAGCTCTTATTTAAACAAACATAGTATACCGTACATTTTTTACTGGAAGGAATAGTGCTGTCGTCCAAAGGAGGCCAAGAAGACACTCTTTGAATGGAAACCTTTTGACATGCGTATCAGTAGCTTTTCTGGTGCATACAGCAAATGTACTGTACTGTACGGTATTATTATGTAACAACTGTTTAGTATTGCTATCTGTTCACTGTTCTATGAGGCAGCATTATAGGTACTACATGGTGGCGTTATGTGGGCACTGTATACAGTAGTTATGTTATGTAGGCACTCTATAGCAGCATTATGTATAGCTGTATTATACGCTATATTGTTGTATTAGGTATGCACTCTATTATGCTCATTTTGCAGCCTATGGAGGTATTACATGGCCAATAAATGATACTAATATATAAGGACCGTATGTACTGTAGTCCTGTATAGTTCTCTTAGGACATTATTATGTGAACACTGTATGGTAATATTATGTAGGCACTCTATAGCAGTATTACACACTATATGGCCGTATTAGGTATACACTGTATGGTAATATTATGTAGGCACTCTATAGCAGTATTACACACTATATGGCCGTATTAGGTATACACTGTATGGTAATATTATGTAGGCACTCTATAGCAGTATTACACACTATATGGCCGTATTAGGTATACACTGTATGGTAATATTATGTAGGCACTCTATAGCAGTACTACACACTATATGGCCGTATTAGGTATACACTGTATTTTGCTATTTTTGCAGTTTATGGCAGTATTATATGGCCAATAGATGATAATATTATTTAAGGACTGTATGGTAGTATTATTTATACAGTTAGGGCTCGTGCAAACGTATTTTCTTTCCACTTCCGTTCCGTTTTTTTTTGCGGACCGTATGCGGAACCATTCACTTCAATGGGTCCGCAAAAACAATGGAAGGTACTCCGTGTGCATTCCGTTTCCGTATTTCCGTAAAAAAAGTAGTGCCTGTCCTCTTATTGTCCGCAAATCACAATCCGAGGCCCCATTCAAGTCAATGAGTCCGCAAAAAATACGGAACGCACACGGAACACATCCGTATGTCATCCATATTTTGCGGATCCACACTGTACAACTTTGCTAGGCCCAGCCCATATTGCTGATGTGTTTGGTGATTAATAAGTTACTGTTTCCGTTTCCCATCCGCAAAGAAAAAACGTTTTGCATACGGAAACCATACGCATATGTTTTGAACGGAAGAGGACTTAAATCAGAGAAAAAAAACTCAGATACGGAACAACGGATCCGTGAAAAACGGACCGCAAAGCAACAGCGGTCGTGTGCATGAGCCCTTAGTCTCATCTCAGTAAATTGTGAGTCCAGAGTACACATCATATGAGCCGAAATTACAGAAACAGCTGAGGGGGCTGTGTTACATTGTTTCCATGACTCCCCTAGATAAAAGAGGTGACGGGAACAGCGCAGCGCACCCAGTTTCCATAACTGACCGCCATCGCATATGACAGATCTTATTTCTGAGCATTGGCTCATGAACGCCCAATGAGATTACGAGACTTCTCTCTCTCATTAAACTTCTTCACTTTACCAACCACGAGAATCAATTTTAGGAAGAGAAATCCATTTTAATATTTGACATAATAATCATATTTCCCATATTAGCATGGCTGATGACTTTTCTCGGTAATTTGCCGCTCCACTTCACCGGGGTCTTTGATGATTTATAAGGAGATCGTTGCAGTCTAAACAGGTTCCCGCAAGACTGGCAGATCTATTATTACGCTGCTCTGCAGTCCCCTCTCGTTTGTTACAATTACTGGGCTTCAGTCCACTTGTTAACTCTTGGATTTCACTTTCCTAAATTGACAATGACTGCGATGTGGCGGGAAGAGACAGGGCCATTTCTGAAATCAATAGACAAGTCGGGATTGCGGTTTGCTCCAACCTGTGGCTCTCCAACTGCTGAAAAAGTACAACTCCCAGCATACACTGACAGTCAAAAGCGGTCAGGGCCTGCTGTGAGTTGTGGTTTTCCAGGTTGGAGACGACTTGTGCATGCTCTGGTTGGCATCTTTTTGGATTTTTTTTATGCATAAAAAACACATTTTGGGTTTTTTACATGTGTGCAGACGAAAACTGGCTCCCCAGTAATAATCTCCAGCGGTGTAGAGTAGCTGCTCCTGGTGCGACTTTACAAGGTAGTATTAAAGGGGTTTTCCAAGACCCCATACATTTTGGGAAAAGGTGAGGAATTTTATAAAATTTAAAAAACAAAGTATCTCATCCAGGGGTGCACCTAGCCTTTCTGCTGCCTGATGAGAAAACTGAAACGGTGCCCCCCCAATGCCAATTTCTTAACCTAACCTCTTTGCCACAATGAAAGCGCTCATTGCCCATGGCCCTTCCGCTGCCCCCCTCTCGCCTCACCTGACCTCATTGGTGGTGCACCCCTGACCTCACCTGCTCAATCTCAAACTGTTCCAGTCTATGCTCCGATGCTCCTGGAAGTCTATGTGCTTCCAATGCTGCATCGATGACGTGCTTGAATGGTCCATGTGACCGCTGCAGCCTATCACTGACCTCAGTGGTCACTCGGAGTACTTGGGCATGTCCACAACTGCCTCACTTGACTGTTGGTTGATGCTAGTTACTGGCTGCAGTGCTCATATAGAGTAGTTGGGCACATCATTAATGCGGCGCTGAAAGCACAGACTATGGTGAGTAGCAGTGCTGGAATGGCAGCAGGGTATTGTACAGGCAAACAAGGTTTCCTTTTTTATGTTGGGGGTCCTAGAAAATCCCTTTATCATGCCTCAAACATGCAAAAAATGACATGGGTCAAGTATCTGAGAAGAGCACTGAGAAAAGCCGGAGCCTACTGCAGGCTTATTAGCGAAAATGTGTCTACTCCCAAAATCAAATAAAATCAACCAAAGTTGGCTGAGACGAGATTTATCTAATAAGCATGGCTGCCTTAAAGGGAACCTGTCACCAGTTTTATGGTGTCCTAACTAAGGGCAACATACATAAGTGACTGATTCTCTTAGCACAATGCTGGGTCACTTTCTTTAATTGACCGAGTCAATCTGCCAACATCTTGTATTGAAAAGCTCCAGCTGATAATGATGAGTCCTGAATATTCATGAGCTCCTGACTCTCCCCGCCCACCTGCTGCTGATTGACAGTTATTTTCCATATGAATCAGCAGCAGGTGGGCAGGGGAGTGGCTATAGCTGTTAATTAAATAAACGCTGGACTCAATGACATCACGCTGGGCTCAAATCAGCTCATTAGCATGCGGTATCTTTGTGTGTATATTATGAGGTAACCATCTGTCACACCAGTAAGTGAATACATCTAAGGCACTTTTTAGTAGTTAATGATTGTATATAATTAGTTAGATTATAATCAAATATCCACATGACAGGTTCCCTTTAAAGGGAATGTGGTAAATGACCTATTGTTTAAGTCAAGTTTTGAAGAATTTTATAGATTTTTTTAATCATTCTGAAATCTTGCAGTTTTCACACTGAGCTTCATATTGGGCTGACACTTCCTATTCTGCATAGACTATTGGTCTGCAGTCATCTCATTATCATAAGAGGCAGGATAACAATAACAGGCAACACAGATAGATAGATAGATAGATAGATAATCACAGGTTTCCCTATTAAGAATAGGTGACAATACAAGTCACGTCAACTCTTTCCCTGCACAGGTCACAGAGCATGCCCACAACACTCTCCCATAGAAGACAATAAGTCATCTTCTATGATCCCTGTGGCTTCTGTAAAGCATATCACCCAAGATACCCGTCTCCAAATTCATGTACAGAAAATACAATAAAAAAAGTCTAAAATCAGAGACATCAGGGTACACGCCTCATGTTATATATTTATATTTTCAGATTTTCATAATTGCTGCTGTTATTGCAATGTTATGGACATTTGTTCGTGTCCAGCTTCGAGGAGATAAGACGGTCGTTGCGACTTGAAGAGAGAATCGCCTCCGGCTCAGAGATAACCTTTTCAACAATGAATATTTTACTCCTTATCGTCAACATTAGGCATCCAGCTGTGAAGAAAGCTCCTCATGTAGAAGAGCCTTGAAGATTCTTCCATGTTCCGATGTTCTATGAATAGCTCGGGTTCAGCGCACGAAGAAGAACGCTGTTATTTATGACGATGTAAATCCTACAGTTCAAGTTTCCCCAGTTCGTAAATCCATTTAGACAAATCGATCTGATGTGTTTTTAATTCACTTTTCATAAATTAAAGCGAATAAATTGATCATTTCGTTCTCTAGGCTGTAAAATCCTGGTACCGGGTGAATCAGGGAGCTCAGTGCGCTTCTCTTAGGATGTCGTCATGATATCTTGTGATGCCATAACCATATCATGATGCCATTATGAAGTCTTATGATGTCACTGTATGATGTCATAATAAATGCCTAATCTTGACATGCTGCAGTATTTTCTCCGTACAGTGACTGAACTGATGCATCCTGAACGGATCGCTCTCCATTCAGAATGAGTTCACATCAGTGTTCAGCCTTTCCGTTCTCCTACTCCGTTATATGGGCAGGAAAAACGGAAAGGACGGATTCGGCACATAACTGAGCCGAACGGAGCCTACGGACCCCCATAGACTATAATGGGGTCTGTTAGGTTATGATTTTAGAGCGGAGACAAAAGTAGTGCGCGCAGGATTTTTATCTCCGCTTCAAAAATCTTCCTCTGGGCGGAAACCTAACGGACCCCATTATAGTCTATGGGGGTCTATGGGCTCAGTTATGCGCCGAATCCATCCTTTCCGTTTTTCCTGCCCCTATAACAGAGTAGGAGAACGGATTTTATTCAACATACGAATCTTGCTTCATCCTTTCTTGCGCATGAAATCTCGCGCAGCCGCAGTATCTCCGACTGCCTACACCTGTCCGATCCTACGGCTCCCTCAATAGTGTCACTGGGCATGCGCCGAGCCCAGTGACGTAATCAGAGCGCTGTTGCCTCAGGAGCCGTAGGATCGGAGAGGCGCAGGCAGTCGGCGATACTGCGGCTGCGCGAGATTTCATGCGCAAGAAAGGATGAAGCAAGGTTCGTATGTTGAATAAATGACATGACGTAGCGGAGGGGGCGGCGCCTTTCAGCTCGGCTGTGGGAGGAAATTTATTTATGAGGAGGCGTGCTGGGCTTGAAATTAAGGCGGGCTGGGCACTGCAGGGGGGGGGGGGGCGTTACTGGGCTCTAGAGGAGAGGAATAACGCCCCTCTGGGCACCTTGAAGGTTCATTAGCATAACCCAAAAAATCGCTTTTTTATCTAAATGACAACATGAAAAAAAGAAAGAATGTAGTTTATTGAACTTTGCAATGGTAATAGCTTAATATGCTCAAACCTGATGACAGATTCCCTTTATTATATATACATGTGTTTATTTGCATTGTATGGTATTTCCGTTTATCAGACTGGCAATGTCATTTGCACCCATTCGCCCCTAGGTGGTGCTGGCACCACATAATACATATAGCTTGGGTGTCTCTAGACAGGAAGGTAGATGGAGTCTGAGTTAGTTGAAGTTGGAGTGTGAGAGGAGGAGAAGCAAGTTCATGGAGGAGAGGAACAGGCATCGTCCACCCTGTAGTCTGCTATTTCTACCCCTTGGTCATGGCCAGGCTAAGGGAGTACACCTAACATTTATCTACAGCAGCAAAGCACAAGGCAGTAAGTCTATGTCTGTATACGGGGAGAGACTAGTGAGAGTAACAGCTAAACTCAGCTTATGGGCCTGGGAGCAACTTTCCGAGTGCCGGGACACAAATGGACAGTTAGTGCGCAGAATTGTCCTTATCCACTATACAAGCCTTCCGGGTCATAGTGGAAAAACCTAAACCTATTTAGAAGAGTATCCTGCAAATGATGTGGCGGAAGTGTCTGCCTGCCCCGAGGGGGGCGCCCCTTATTGGATAACTCAAAATATAAAGTAAGCAAATGTCATATTCAGTACCAGAGTGCTAGAGTTGGAACTTAAAGTAAATCTTCAGTTTGCCTGTAAAGTATCAGCATTAGAAGAATCCCTCCTTGGACAACTGCCACTACCTGATAATAGGATTACCAGTGAACTTATTATTATTTGTGCCATACAGAACTCTTGCCATCGATGAACTGTACCAACTGTCCAGAGACTATTGATTATCAGTAAATGTTCAACTGGTTTACGACAACCGACTCCTCATTCTTACTACTACTACCTGGCGTCACGAACCAGGGGCCCAGCCGCCAAAGCACCTTAAACACCAATTACCATCAAGGGCACCTCAACTTCCATCTGTCTGGTGTTCCCTGCAACCGAGAGCGCCCCAGAGGATTTTGTGCTGTCTTCCCATCCACTGTACGACCTGCTAACCGTGAGTACATGAACTATTGCACCCATCGGCCCACCGTGAGCCTCACGTGTTTTCCCCTGTGGTTTGGTATGCTACATAAGTCGCTGTAATTAACTTATGTGTATGCAGTTACTGCATCGGAGTCAGGCTTTAAATTTCACGGCGCATGGTGATCAGTAGGAATGACACAACCCAATAAATGACTGAATATGCATTATATGAAGCGCCTGAAGTGGATCTCATCCCACAGCGACAGTGATTTGATTCCTCTCTGACATGCTTCATGTGCTGAATAATTTGTAGATTTTTAGTTTTGTGACAGAATTATACATAACATAATAAAGAGGCTGAGATCACAACGGCAATTGTAATGCAATTCATACAAATGTCGGCACAATTGTCAATCCTTGTATCAGCAGCATGTAAAATAGCAGAATTCAGGATGCACAATATAGGACACTTATAGACCCTTAATCTACCTGCTTCATGTTTTTCCAGCAGTAGATTTTCTCAGTGGAGCATTAAACTGCATGTAGAATTTACATATTTAACCTCATTCTGTTATTAATCAACCCCCCCCCCCCCCCTCAAAAATGCAGATCTGTCAGAGATGAACTGCTTATCATGTAATAGAACCCCCTGCCCATTGACAGACTGATTGCCAAAAGGGCAAATCACCATGCTGGGGTAAGTACTGTGAAAGGTTGGAAGTGGCTTAGTGGACACCAATTGGGAATGCTGGTTCTGCTCCTTGAGAACATCTCTTAGTGTGGATTTAGGAAATAGCTGGTTAAAGGGAGTCTGGCTAGTTGAGGGCTGTGGAGAGCAAGACAAACATACATTTTGTGGAGCTTTTATTATCAGGAGAAGTGTAAGTATGAGAGTTTATTCTGCCAGGTTCTGCTCCTGCAAGTTCTCGGCTTGGAGCTTCACTGTGAGGTGCCTCTGCTTTTAGTTTCAACTGTAGCATCCAACCAAGAGACCACTACAGAGGGGAAGGGAGGGGCTTTATAGAGAATATTTGCCTCCAGGGCTCTTGCAGGAGCAGAATATGGCAAAATAAAAATTCATACTCACACTACTCCTGATAATCAAAGCTCCATAAAACGTATATGTGTCCTTCTCTTCCTGCCCCTTCCTAGTCCTGTCAGCAGCTTTTCATGTTCAAACCATGTAAGTATTTGTCTGAAATTTTTGAAAGTAGCACTCTGGGCAAAAATTATACACGCTTTGCTGATTAGTGATGGGCCTGAGGGGCTGTGCAGGACAGAGAGGGGAAGATGTATCAATCTTGTATGGCAGTTTTCTGGCATACATAAGGTCACAATTGGGGTGCATGTGCCCAAATTTTTAACTTTTTGCACTTTTATAAAAAGTGGATGGGGCATCGGCAAGTCACCCATGGCCCAACACATTTGTCAAGAAACCAGCAGATCACATCATACCTGGAATCTATGTCGGCTCCATTGCTGGAGTAGATTTCATTTTGTGGGGCATGGAACTCCTGAACGTGCACCAGAATAATCAGCACTTATAAGTAACTCTGGGGCAACATACACCAGTGGGTCAGTGGTTGTGATACCACTGTGGCAAGTGACCAGTTTGACGTTGGACCAAACCCTAAAGGTGTTTATCCACTGTATGGGGATGTGGACTTCGCTGCAGGGTAGAATCTGAACTGTTACCTCCTGGGATGATTCTGTTGTACTTGGCATCTGCCCCCCCAATCCCCCACACCCTGAAGTCAGGAACTGGGGTGCACGAGGCTCAGGAGCTAAAAAAAACATACCAAAATCACAGCGACAATCTGAACAGGCACCAACACTAGAATGCAAGTCTCTGGGATTTAGGCAGACCGAAAAACAGAGCTAAATCACCAGACTGGACAACTAAAACTGAGACCAAACAAGCGGGATAACACAGACTGAATACAGCAGGAACTCAGGCGGGATCAGGTCGGACATGCAGACTAACAACAAGGACTGGAAGGCCACAAGAACAACAGAAGCAGCAACTGTTGCAGCTGATCAGCCAAGGGGCAGGATAGACGGACGGAACATAAAGCTGGACGCATTAGCCCCAAAACACAAGCAGGTGCACTAAGAAGGATTCCCTATGTCAGGCACCCTTATACCCGGCCACAGGCAGAACACAATATATTAGATTTACCTGTATTTCTATGGAAATCTACAGTTATGAAATGCATTGTGACAATTTCAGCTCTGCTACATCTTCTCATAATTCATGAGCTCATTCTCCTAGAAAGAAAATAAATGCTTTGGGAAAGACACTAATAGCAGCATTTACAGTGCCCATCCAGCTTTCTGCATCAAATGACATATAACTCTTGATAACAGCTTCCCTGCCGCTTTGTCAGTAAATATGACAGTTGTTCTGGCAGGTATGCATTTCTGTAATTCTATTCATGGACTAGAACTGCATAGTATGGGTGGCACAAAAACTATTATAACAGTACCATAAAAATTCCTCTTTTAAAAGGACTATAGGACTGTCTCTACCTAGGAAGTGTGCAATTGCACCGAACTGTGCACTGCTTGATTCTGTGCCAATGCTGCTGTAATCACAGGATTTTTTTATAGATAGATAGATTCTGCCTTCTTGAAACTAATGGAGTGTGGAGCCTGTAGGTAAATGAAGCTAATACAATTCATAGAGCACTGCATTTTTAGTTTTCAGTTTTTTTTTCTTGCATAGAGCAGATGATTATTATTCCTCTTAGGCCTCATGCACACGACCGTTGTTTTGGTCCGCATCCGAGTCGCAGTATTTGCGGCTTGGATGCGGACCCATTCACTTCAATGGGGCCGCAAAAGATGTGCTGTCCGCATCCGTTGCTCCGTTCCGTGGTCCGCAAAAAAATATAACCTGTCCTATTCTTGTCCGTTTTGTGGCCAAGAATAGGCAGTTATATTAATGGCCGTCCGCGCCGTTCAGCAAATTGCGGAACGCATATGGACGCCATCCGTGTTTTGCGGATCCGCAATTTTCGGACCGCAAAACACACAACGATCGTGTGCATGAGGCCTTAGAGTGGTATCAGATTGTCCAGGAACAAGTCTGATGGGGTGTTCTTTGTTTTTCTTAGTTAATCTGTACTGATGCTGCTGTAATCACAAGACCTTTTTGTTTTTTACCAAACAAGTTGCCCCTACAGACACACAGAGGGATTGTAATTTCCTGTTTCTGTAACATATTCTATCTGTCTGTCTATCTCTCTAGTTCAGTGATGGCGAATCTTTTACAAGACTGAGTGCCCAAATTGTAACCCAAAACGTACATATTTTTTGCAAAACTGCCAACACGGCAATTTAACCTGAATACTACAGTCCAGTATAGTATATCTTCCATGTACTTTATCATCTACAGTGGATATAAAAAGTCTACACACCCCTGTTAAAATGTCAGGTTTCTGTGATGTAAAAAAATGAGACAAAGATTTCAGAACTTTTTCCACCTTTAATGTGACCTATAAACTGTACAACTCAATTAAAAAAACAAACTGAAATCTTTTAGGTAGAGGGAAAAATAAATATAAAAATAAAATAATATGGTTGCATAAGTGTGCACACCCTTAAACTAATACTTTGTTGAAGCACCTTTTGATTTTATTGCAGCACTCAGTCTTTTTGGGTATGAGTCTATCAGCATGCCACATTTTGACTCTTCTTTGCAAAAACACTCCAAATCTGTCGGATTGCTAGGGCATCTCCTGGGCACAGCCCTCTTCAGATCACCCCACAGATTTTCAATCGGATTCAGGTCTGGGCTCTGGCTGGGCCATTCGAAAACGTTAATCTTCTTCTGGTGAAGCCATTCCTTTTCTTGATTTGGATGTATGCTTTGGGTTGTTGTCATGCTGAAAGATGAAGTTCCTCTTCATGTTCAGCTTTCTAGCAGAAGCCTGAAGGTTTTGTGCCGATATTGACTGGTATTTGGAACTGTTCATAATTCCCTCTAGCTTAACTAAGGCCCCAGTTCCAGCTGAAGAAGAACAGCCCCTTGGCATGATGCTGCCACCACCATGCTTCACTGTGGGGATGGGGTTCTTTTGGTGATGCGCAGTGTTGTTTTTGCGCCAAACATATCTTTTGGAATTATGGCCAAAAAGTTCAACCTTGGTTTCATCAGACCATAGCACCTTTTCCCACATGCTTTTGGGAGACTTCAGATGTGTCTTTGCAGAATGTAGCCTGGCTTGGATGTTTTTCTTGGTAAGAAAAGGCTTTCGTCTTGCCGCTCTACCCCATAGCCCAGACATATGAAGGATACGGGAGATTGTTGTCACATGGACCACACAGCCAGGACTTGCCAGATATTCCTGCGGCTCCTTTAATGTTGCTGTAGGCCTCTTGGTCCCTCCCAGACCAGTTTTCTTCTCGTCTTTTCATCAATTTTGGAGGGACGTCCAGTTCTTGGTAATGTCACTGTTGTGACATATTTTCTCCACTTGATGATGTCTTCACTGTGTTCCATGGTAGATCTAATGCCTTGGAAATTCTTTTGTCCCCTTCTCCTGACTGATCCCTTCTAACAATGAGATCCCTCTGATGCTTTGGAAGCTCTCTGTGGACCATGGCTTCTGCTGTGGGATGCGACTAAGAAAATTTCAGGAAAGACCAACTAGAGCAGCTGCACTTTATTTGGGGTTAATCAGAGGCACTTTACATGATGGCCGGTGTAGGCCGACTCCTATCTAACAGGATTCTGAATGTGATTGCTTAATTCTGAACACAGCTACATCCCCAGTTATGCAACCACATTATTTTAGTTTTTTTTGTTTTCTTCCCTCCACCTAAAAGATTTCAGTTTGTTTTTCAATTGAGTTGTACAGTTTATAGGTCACATTAAAGGTGGAAAAAGTTCTGAAATTATTTATCTTTGTCTCATTTTTTTTACAGCACAGAAACCTGACATTTTAACAGGGGCGTGTAGACTTTTTATCTCCACTGTACCTATAATAGCCTGCCTATATTCAATGCGCTGCCTGTGCTGTACATCCTGCGCTGATGAATGGCAGAATAAGTCTAAGGCCTATTGGTACACCATAGACTTTTTCCAGGGCGCGGGTGCCCACAGTGAGGGCTCTGAGTGCCGCCCTTGGCACCCGTGTCATAGGTTCGCCACCACTGGTCTAGTTGCTATTGAAGTCAACATGAACAGTGAGGAAGTAAAGGGCTGAAATAAGTCTTCTCATATTCCCTTACATCTTGTAGAAACTAATGGAGTGTTCGGCCTGAAAGTAAATGAAGCTAATAAATATCATAGAGCACTACATTTTTTATTCTAGATTGGATACTTAAATTTACTTAATGAGTCTTTTTTTTATCCTTGCGCTGTGGCCCATGTTTCATATGATATTGTGTAAACATTAATACTACTGCTACAATTACTTGCAACAGTTTATACTATCATTTCTTTGGAGTTTGTTTTCTTGCATGGAGCAGATGATCATTATTCCTCTTAGTGGTATCTATCAGATTTGCTCTTTGTTGCTGTCTAGGAAGGACTCTGATGGGGCGCTCTTTGCTTTTCTTGCTTAACTTCATCAAGACGAATGTGTTTCATTAAAATATTGTTTAATTATTGCATGAAGCAGATCATTGACACGGAGCCAGAAGACTGCATTGTGTAGACAAATCTGCTACCAGACCTTGGGAAATCCTGCCAGGCATATGCTCTATGGCACCAGCGAGACTTAAATCTGAGCTTCCTGCAGATTTCAGCCCCTGTCACACCGAGCAGAAACGTAATCCCATTTCTCCAAAACTTAAAGAGCTTTTACACTAAAGACATTTGCATGGATTGTAATTATGTCTCAGAAAATGGCAACATATGGAAAATGTGAAAAAAAAATTTTTTTTAATCCCAGCACTTTTTTTTGGTCTCATATCACCATTAAAACTGCAAAATATATTATGAAATCTCTTTGCGTCCTGGGAGATGGGACGTGCTCACCCCTCCTGCTCCTCACTCCTTTTGTATCTGACAACTGATAACAGTGAAAAATAGCGGCATCACAAGAGTCACAGCGAAGAGAGAGGGGGGGGGGGGGGGCTTCCCGTGTGCAAAACCGCACATGAAAAAAGACAATAACTAAAATCATGTTTTTTTTTTTAATTGGTACAACAAAAGACATAACACAAAAGACTAACATTTAAAAGGAATTAAAAATGTATGTGAGAGAATAGAAGAGAACTCCAAGAAATAACAGCACACAGCCAATATAATAAGGCAAACCGCGGCATATGAGGCTAAGTCAGACCAAAATAACGCACAAAGAAGCAGTGCGCGAAAAGTGTCCAATACATAAAGTGCTAAAGGACAACAACGATAATGTGACATCACTTTTGAAGTGCATCAATATCTACGTCATGACATACAGACAATGAATGCGCTGTGGCGGGGTGGACCGGCCATAGATTGTACAGGGAAATTTCCTGGTGGGCCAATCCCCAGGAAGCCACCCAAGCCCTCCTCGTAGCCACCAGTCATGTACATAAAGATCTGATGCTCTCAGCAATAAAACCATTTATCATGTAGAGAAAGTTAATACAAGGCACTTACTAATGTATTGTGATTCTCCATATTGCCTCCTTTGCTGGCTGGATTCATTTTTCCATCACATTATACACGGCTCGTTTCCATGGTTACAGACCACCCTGCAATCCCGCTCAGTCCTCCCGATGCCCCCACACAATAATGGTGCCCTTCTTTGTGTAACACACAGTAATGGTGCCCCTTAGCACCCCACACAATAATAGTACCCTCTTTGAGTAACACACTGTAATGGTGCCCCTTAGCACCCCACACAATAATAGTACCCTCTTTGAGTAACACACAGTAATGGTGCCCCTTAGCACCCCACACAATAATAGTACCCTCCTTTGTGTAACAAATAGTAATGTACGCCTTAGTGACCCCCACACAATAATAGTACCTTCCTTTGAGTAATGGTGCCCCCCCACACAATAGTGTATATAGATCAAGCAGACCCATAAACCCCCATTCACAATAGCGGCCAAAGAGAAAGATACATATTGGTATGTCCCCCCCACAATATGGAATACCATAGTCTATGGAAAGGCACCTAGTAAAATATATAGCTATATAATGCTGTATATATTATTTCAAGGTATTTTTAAAATGTATCTAAAATTAAATCAAAATTCAGAAAAATAAACAAAAACAATGCTGTAAAACATTGTGTAAAAATGATCCATGCAATGAAATTCTGTACAGGAACAAACATTTGCCAGTAAAGGTCATTTCGGCCTAATATGAGAGAGGCTAGCGCTCCGGAATACGACTGCTGTAAACAGATCTGGAGGAGTTTAGGCCCGCCAGGAGGTCCGTAAGATTTGCTGCCTGAATGCGGGGGACTCTCTATTACCAACAACTGCAGCATCAATGGTCTCAAACAGTCAGAGGAATAATGAAGGAAAGATGGAGTTCCTGGACGCATAAGGCAGGCTCTGGAGGAAGTAAAGTGAAGAAGAACAAATCCTGCAAGGAGCAGAAGTGCAAAATAAAGAATGTACAAAAACCATCAAATAATGTCAATAAAATGGTAAAACAACATCTGTTCTTCATTTCCTGAACATAACATTTTATAGTAGTCAGGGTTTGTTTTATGTGCAGTGAGTTATATTTTTAGTTGCATCATTTATTGTATGTACCATATAATGCTTAATTTTTTATGGGGTGTAAAGAAAAAAAAACAAAACACAATTCCACTGTTGTTTTTTGGCGAAAAGGGGCATGAGGAACGGTCTGTGTGAATGAGGGGGTATAGAAGTACTCTGTGAGAGGTGGGGAGAAGTCTGCAAGACATGGGGCATGGGAAAGCAGCATCTGTGAGAGGGAGGACCAGGGGAGCAGTCTGTGTGAAAGAGGGAAGCATGGGGAACAGTCTGTGTAAAAGAGGGAAGCATGGGGAGCAGTCTGTGTATACAGAGGGGGTATGGGGAGCAGTCTATGTGAAAGAGGGAAGCATGGGGAGCAGTCTGTAAGAAAGAGAGAAGTATGGGGAACAGTCTGTGTGAAAGAGGGAAGCATGGGGAACAGTCTGTGTATACAGAGGGGGTATGGGGAGCAGTCTGTGTATACAGAGGGGGTATGGGGAGCAGTCTGTGTATACAGAGGGGGTATGGGGAGCAGTCTGTGTGAAAGAGGGAAGCATGGGGAGCAGTCTGTGTGAAAGAGGGAAGCATAGGGATCAGTCTGTGTGAAAGAGGGAAGCACTGGGAGCAGTCTGTGTATACAGAGGGGGTATGGGGAGCAGTCTGTGTATACAGAGGGGTATGTGGAGCAGTCTGTGTATATAGAGGGGGTATGGGGAGCAGTCTGTGTATACAGAGGGGGTATGGGGAGCAGTCTGTGTGAAAGAGAGAAGTATGGGGAACAGTCTGTGTGAAAGAGGGAAGCATGGGGAACAGTCTGTGTATACAGAGGGGGTATGGGGAGCAGTCTGTGTATACAGAGGGGGTATGGGGAGCAGTCTGTGAATACAGAGGGGGTATGGGGAGCAGTCTGTGTGAAAGAGGGAAGCATGGGGAGCAGTCTGTGTGAAAGAGGGAAGCATAGGGATCAGTCTGTGTGAAAGAGGGAAGCACGGGGAGCAGTCTGTGTATACAGAGGGGGCATGAGGAGCAGTCTGTGTATACAGAGGGGGCATGAGGAGCAGTCTGTGTATACAGAGGGGGCATGGGGAGCAGTCTGTGTATACAGAGGGGGCATGGGGAGCAGTCTTTGTATACAGAGGGGGCATGGGGAGCATTCTGTGTATACAGAGGGGATATGGGGAGCAGTCTGTGTATATAGAGGGGGTATGGGGAGCAGTCTGTGTATACAGAGGGGGTATGGGGAGCAGTCTGTGTATACAGAGGGGATATGGGGAGCAGTCTGTGTATATAGAGGGGGTATGGGGAGCAGTCTGTGTATACAGAGGGGGTATGGGGAGCAGTCTGTGTATACAGAGGTGGCATGGGGAGCATTCTGTGTATACAGAGGGGGCATGGGGAGCAGTCTGTGTATACAGAGGGGCATGGGGAGCAGTCTGTGTATACAGAGGGGGCATGAGGAGCAGTCTGTGTATACAGAGGGGGCATGGGGAGCAGTCTGTGTATACAGAGGGGGCATGGGGAGCAGTCTTTGTATACAGAGGGGGCATGGGGAGCATTCTGTGTATACAGAGGGGATATGGGGAGCAGTCTGTGTATATAGAGGGGGTATGGGGAGCAGTCTGTGTATACAGAGGGGGTATGTGGAGCAGTCTGTGTATACAGAGGGGATATGGGGAGCAGTCTGTGTATATAGAGGGGGTATGGGGAGCAGTCTGTGTATACAGAGGGGGTATGGGGAGCAGTCTGTGTATACAGAGGTGGCAAGGGGAGCATTCTGTGTATACAGAGGGGGCATGGGGAGCAGTCTGTGTATACAGAGGGGCATGGGGAGCAGTCTGTGTATACAGAGGGGGCATGAGGAGCAGTCTGTTACAAAATAGGGTATAGGGAGAAGTCTGTGCAAGAGAAAATATATGAGGAGCAGTAGGTGTGAGAAAGTGGGGCACCGGGAGCAATCTGTAAGAAAAATGGCATGGGGAGCAGTCTGTGTGAGGGGAAGGCATGGGAGCAGCCTGTGAAATAGGGTTCATGGGGGAGCAGTCTGTGTGACAGGATGGGGCATGGAGAGATAGGAGTTCGTGTGGAGCTGTCTAGGAGACTGTATAAGGAACATTCTGTGTATACAGAGGGGGCATAGGAGAATTTTGTATAATAGGAGACAACTTGCAGACCTCCCAAGTGTCCCTCTTTTTGATCTGGAGTATAGATTTTCATCGTTACACTTACAATATTAATCCAGAAAGTGTTTGTCTGGTTCCTTTCTGTATATTTGACCCTACCTTGTATATTATTTCATTATTTGATGCAATTTGGTTTTTAGAAATTTCTCTATTCAGATAATTTTTGTGCTATGTTGCGCTAAGAAAACTATTAAAGCGTATAAATATACAGGAAAAATTGACTTTCATACAATAAACCATAAGTGACCCTCTTTGACCGTCCAAAAAGTTGGGAGGTATGAACTTGGGTAGCAGTGTGCGAGAGATAAGGGGCGCCTGAGCAGCAGTAACCAGCCATGGCCATGACCACCGTACTGGTAACTGGTTCAGGCGCCACTGCTACTAAAAAACAGCTGATTGTCGGGGGTTCCAGGAGTCGGACCCCCACTAATGTGATAATGATATCCTAGGGATTCGTCCTCAGTAAGTACTGAAAAACCCCTTTAACTTTTTATACAGATTTATTCTAATGTAAATTGTAAAGCATCTTGGGAAGGTGGATATACGTTTTATGCTTTCTTTATGTTACTCATCTTCATGCATGGATTCATTTGAAAAAGGAGTCATGAAAGTCAGATCTGTGAGTAACAGATGAAGTACCGTAATTGCTGCTGCACGGTAGAAAATGTGTACTTCAATGTCGGAGCTAAAATTAAAATGCTGGAAGAGAAAAATGATGTGAAAATCCAGTGGATTCATGTTGTGACCTTTAAAATATATTGGAGACATAGAAATTAACAATGTAACACGGTTCAAAGTTATGTAATAGCAATGTCCCCCATGTAAAAAGGTAGCTACAATTATTACACCATTAATTTAAGGGAGACTTCACGTCACCATTTCATTTTCTGCTTTTCTGATCCATCCGGAGAACAATAAAAAAAAAAAAAAAAAACAAGATCCGGTAAAAAAACTAATTCGGAGCATCAGTTCTGCACATTTGGCATCCGTTTCTGTCTGAGATCCATTTTATTAGATGGAAAAAAGTCTTGCATGCAGTACTTTTTTTTCCGTCTAAAAAACAGATCTCAGGTGGAAAACGGATGCCAAATGTGAACTGATGTTGAAAGGCTAGGTTTAAATACTTTTCATTCCATAAAATCTCATAAATGAGTGAATATATCCTTGTTTATATTGCTTGATGTCTTGGGCTTTCCAGACTTAAAGGGGTCGTCTCACTTCAGCAAATGGAATTCATCATGTAGAGAAAGTTAATACAAGGCACTTACTAATGTATTGTGATTGTCCACATTGCCTCCTTTGCTGGTTTGATTCATTTTTCCATCACGTTATACACAACTCGTTTCCAGGGGTTATGACCACCCTGTAATCCAGCAGCGCAGATACGAGGTGGCCAGGACGGGAGCTGATCCGCATGTGTGCATCACCACAGTCCTGGCTGCCAGAGAGGCCGGCACTCTTTCCTACAGTGTGCGAGCACGGCCACTGCTGATGGATTGCAGGGTGGTAATAACCCCTGGAAACGAGCCGTGTATAATGTGATGGAAAAATTAACCCATCCAGCAAAGGAGGCAATAAGGACAATCACAATACATTAGTAAGCAGTGATGGTCAGTTCGCAGTGTTCGCCAGTGAACACATGCGGGCTGCCATCTTTAGTAAGGTAGACTCACCCGTCCGCCGATGCACAGGTAAGCCCTTACTTGTGCCTGTGACGGGAGACGGTCTGAAATCAAATGCGGTCACCGGGAGCAAGCAGTTCTGAGAACAGCCCGATGAAGGCCCCCGGCGGCTGTTCTCGGAACTGCCTGCTCCCTGTGACTGCATTTGATTTCAGACCGGCTCCCGACACAGGCACAGGTGAAGGTCTTACCTGTACATCGGCGGACGGGTGAGTCTGCCTTACTAAAGATGGCAGCCTGCATGTGTTTGCTGGCGAACACTGCCAACTGACCATCACTGTTAGTAAGTGCCTGGTATTCGCTTTCTCTACATGATAAATGCCATTTGCTGAAGTGAGAACTACCCCTTTAAGGTCAAATGCATGATAAAATGAGAAAGATTCTCAGATCTCCCAGCAGTTTTTTTTTAAGGGGGTTTACGAGACATTACAACTGTTGACCTATCCTCAGGATAGATCATCAGTATCTGATCATGGGGGTTTGACACCTGGGACCCTCGCCGATCAGCTGTTTGAGAAGGCAGCAGTAGTGCCTCAGCCTTCTTACAGCTTTCCTTAGGCCAGTGACGTCACATTCATAGAAGTGAATGGCGCTGAGCGCGATACCAAGCACAGCCACTATGCAATGTACCGCGCTTGATAAACTGCGAGAAGCCCTTGGTGCTTACAGGAGCTTCTCAAACAGCTGATTGGCGGTATTCCCAGGTGTCAGACCCCACACCTCAGGATAGGTCACCAGTATTAAAATACCAGAAAACCCTTTTAACTGTGTGTTCCACCAAAGGGTATGACAATTTTTGCAAGCAACATTTTTATTATGCTCTAATGCATCTGAAATAAAAAGATGACACCACCTGAGTTGTGATTAAAAAACACTCGACCATTTTGCACATACAGCTCCCCTGCAGACCAATGCGTCTCCATAGCTACAGACTACAAACAGACTATGTGCAGTCAGGGGTTGGTCCAATCCCTCTGCTTGCTAATCTACAAACAGTAGCAGGGGAAGCAGAGGGAGTGGAGGCGCATGTGATGTCAGGATCAGGCGGCACACGGGTAATGTTTGCAGTGGGTTAGCATGGAGATATATGGGTATGCATTGGAACTGTGTACATTAAATGGTAGGAGATTTTTAATCAAGACTAATGGCAAAGTTGCTAAGACTTTTATACTGATGGCCTATCATCTTCACAGGTCATCAGTATCTGATCGGTGGGGGTCCGACACCCAGTACCCATGCCGACCCGCTGTTTGAGAAGGCGCCGGTGCTCACTCTAGCGCTGTACGTTGTATTGCAGCTCAGCCCCATTCACTAGAATAGGGCTGAGCTGCACCTATGAGACCAATGAACATGACGTCATACGGCCCAGGCTAAGCTGCAAGAAGGCTGCTGGGCTACTGATCAGCAAGGGACCCAAGTGTCGATCAGTTTATCGGTACAATAGTCTCGGAAAAACCCTTTAATTTTTTTTTTTTTTTTACTTTAGATGCTTCGGAGTAGAACGTAAAGCACCACACTGATTGCAAAAGTGCACACACCCTACATTTGGGTTGCTTTACCGGCATGCAGCTGCAGTTTGGATATTATTTTAGTGAGAGGCGGCTTTCAGCTCGGAAGCTCGCACACTGTAATGGAAGGACGCATTCTCAGGAGAAGACATTGAAGGTAATGGAGAAGGCAGGTCTGTGTTACACCAGAGTGATTACATTGTCACCATGCCGCATCCTGACCCACGTTGTGACAGGAGAAAAGCGTTTTGTCTTCGCTTTAATGCTGCTGAGAGGGAGCGCGCCATAGGCTCCGTAATCACCGGGCCCTTAGATCTTCCATCCTGATGCAAAACCTTGAAGAAAGGAACCCGCCACTTTCACACTTCTTGCAAATTATAAGCTGTCCCTTCTCCAACAACAAATCAGCGAACCCTGAAATTTCACCGATCCTCTAGGACAGTAGGGGCGTCATTAGATTCCCTTCTTTATCGATAGTTGACAACACTTGGCGGAAGTGCGACGCAGAAGAGACACGAGAGAAGCAACGATCTCTCAATATTTGTGTTATTGCGGCAACCAGAACCACAGGAGGTTTCTTCACCGTCTCTTAGTGCAGTCGTTAAGATGTCGGCTCGTCTGTGAGCGTACACCCTCACTATCTCTAAACGCAGTACAGAGATTGCAGAGCATTGCCTAGACTGGATACAACTGTAGCAGATTCCCAGCGGTGAGAATGTATAGGTCAGGAAGGGCTTTGAGCCTCTAGATTTAAAGAGGACCTTTCACCGATTCTTACCCTATGAACTAAGTATACATACATGGAGAGCGGCGCCCGGGGATCTCACTGCACTTACTATTATCCCCGGGCGCCGCTCCGTTCTCCCGCTATGTCCTCCGGTATCTCCGCTCACTCAGTTATAGTAGGCGGAGATTCCAGTCCCTAAGTTATGGTAGGCGGAGTCTGCCCTTGTTCTTCTGTAGCGCTGGCCAATCGCAGCGCAGAGCTCACAGCCTGGGAGGTTACTTTCTCCCAGGCTGTGAGCTCTGCAATACGATTGGCCAGCGCTACAGAAAAACAAGGGCAGACTCCGCCTACCATAACTTAGGGAATGGAGATACCGGAGGGCATAGCAGGAGAACGGAGCGGCGCCCGGGGATAATAGTAAGTGCAGTGAGATCCCCGGGCGCCGCTCCACATGTCTGTATACTTAGTTCATAGGGTAAGAATCGGTGAAAGGTCCTCTTTAAGCAGAAAGGTTCATATTCCCTGCAGGAAAGGCGGTGGAAAAATGAAACAAGTAGCAAGGCTGAAGATCAGCCTGTGTTTGTGGGAGGGGCGAAGGAGACCTATATAGCGCCGCCTCGCTCTCCCATCATGGACGCCGCGCTCTACCGTGACGTCTCTGCACTTCCGGTTTCAGTGCCGACGCTGCCGCTTACCGCTGCTGCTCGTTCCTGTTCCTGCTTGTGCTCGTTCCTGCTCGTTCCTGCCTCCGGTCGGAAGTTCTCAACCTTCCCGAACCGCGCTCCCCTGGTAAGCGAAGCGGCGCCTTGAGCTGCTCCCTTTCCTGGGAGCCTCGGCGCCGCGCTCTTCAAACGATTTCACTTGTCTGCCTGCTGGCCCCACCTCCCGCACTGGTCTCCAGGCAACACCGACGCTTCCACATGTCTGCCTGCTGGCCTCACCCCCCGCACTGGTCTCCAGGCAACGCCGACGCTTCCACACGTCTGCCTGCTGGCCCCACCTCCCAAATCCAATTAGTTTAGAATCAATTCCCTCATCTGTAAGTGGAGATAGGTTCCTGAAGAACTCTCTTTGGTGCTGCACCACAGTAATGAATGCCGTCCTGTATAGGACCACACATAGCAGGCAGTCCAGCTCTCATGCTTCCTTCCAAAAGTCAAACTCAGCTCTGCTATATCATTACATTATAATGGTACGATCGCAGCGATCTTCACCAGCATGTATCTGCTTATCTGTACATAGATCATATAGCATTGTCCTGCAACTTCTCTTATCCTCTGCTGCTATCAAGCTTTGCTAATTGTTCATATTTCCATGGTAGCTCGTCAATTATGCAGTTCTCCACCATTCTTAAGATCTCTACTAAAACGTCAGTGTCTGCCACACGGCAGATTCAGGTCAAATTGTCCGCCACGCTATTGTCTGCCACGCAGCAGCTTCATGTCAATTTTGTCTGTTTCATTCACGCTATTTTCTGCCACGCAGCAGATTCATGTCAAATTTTGTCTTTTCCTTAGATTCATCCACGTTATTGTCTGCCACGCAGCAGATTCATGTCAATTTGTCTTTTCCTTAGATTAATTCACGCTATTGTCTGCCACGCAGCAGTTTCATTTCAATTTTTCCTCAGGTTCATCCACGCTATTGTCCGCCACGCAGCAGATTCATGTCAATTTGGTCTGTGTCATTCACGCTATTTTCTGCCACGCAGCAGATTCATGTCAATTTTGTCTTTTCCTTAGATTCATTCACGCTATTGTCTGCCACGTGGCAGTTTCATGTCAATTTTTCCTCAGGTTCATCCACGCTATTGTCTGCCACGCAGCAGATTCATGTCAATTTTGTCTTTTCCTTAGATTCATTTACGCTATTGTCTGCCACGCAGCAGATTCATGTCAATTTTTCCTTAGGTTCATCCACGCTATTGCCTGCCACGCAGCAGATTCATGTCAAAAAGTTATCTTTTCCTTGGATTCATTTACGCTATTGTCTGCCACGCAGCAGATTCATGTCAATTTTTTGTCTTGCTTTAGGTTCATGCACGCTATTGTCTGCCACGCAGCAGATTCATGTCAATTTTCCGGTTGTCAATTTTCCGGTTTCGCTTTCAGGTTTTCATGCACGCTATTGTCTGCCACGCAGCAGATTCATGTCAATTTTCTGTCTTGCTTTAGGTTCATGCACGCTATTGTCTGCCACGCAGCAGATTCATGTCAATTTAATTTCTTGCTTTAGGTTCATTCACGCAATTGTCTGCCACGCAGCAGATTCATGTCAATTTTCTATCTCATTTAATGTTTCATCCACGTAATCGTCTGCCACGCAGCAGATGCCCTTTCCGGTCTCGTTTCTTTCCCTGACACGCATCAGGTTCTCAGTTTTGGTCTGCCACGCAGCAGTCCATGTTAGTTTTCCTGACACGCATCAGGTTCATCCACCGCCCTGTCACGCATCAGGGTCTGGTTCTCACGTCTCGTTTGCACTTCCTGACACGCATCAGGTGCTGTCGTGGTCCTGCCACGCAGCAGGTGCATCGGCCGCCCTACTCGGCCCGTTCTAACCTGGTCGGACCCTGATGCGCCTCAGGGGCTTCGCCTCTAGCCACGCAGCTAGTTCACGGGTTCCGGCCGCCCGCAAGGCATCAGGTCATTCAAGGGCGCCTCACATGTATCGGGCACGGTCAAGCTTGACCCTCAGCTTCCGCTCCTTGATTCATGTCAGGTTCTACCTTTCTTCTGCATCTCTCAAACCTCACCCCATGTTTTTAGGGTCACCCCGGAGGTTCGTCTAGGTTCAAAAATTCGCTAGGCGAAGTCCTCAAGGTACCAATCCTAGGCCCCCCTTTTTCATCCAGGTCACTTCCGTTCAAAAAAAAAAAAAAAAAAGATGGGTCCGGTCGTCTGTCCGCCGCGCGGCAGATTCACGTCATTAATTTACTGAGACGCTTGGGTTTGTTCTGTCGTTTGTCTGCCGCGCGGCGGATTCATGTGATTTTATTTTCCAGAGACGCATCGATCTTATCCGGTCATTTGTCTGCCACGCAGCAGATTCATGTCATTTTATTTTTCCTGACACGCATCAGGTTCATTCGATCTTTTGTCTGCCACGCAGCAGTTCGTGTTTTATTTTCCTGACATGCATCAGGTTCATTCGCTTTATATCTGCCACGCAGCAGTTCATGTTCTATTTTCCTGACACGCATCAGGTTCATTCGATATTTGGTCTGCCACGCAGCAGTTCGTGTTTTATTTTCCTGACACGCATCAGGTTCATTCGCTTTATATCTGCCACGCAGCAGTTCATGTTCTATTTTCCTGACACGCATCAGGTTCATTCGATATTTGGTCTGCCACGCAGCAGTTCGTGTTTTATTTTCCTGACACGCATCAGGTTCATTCGCTTTATATCTGCCACGCAGCAGTTCATGTTTTATTTTCCTGACACGCATGAGGTTCATTTACCGCCCTGACACGCATCAGGGACAGGGTTTTCTTTCATGTCATATTTCATATTCCTGACTCGCATCATGTGCTTCTCCACGGTCCTGCCACGCAGCAGGTACGTCAGTCGTCTGACACGCATCAGGCCGTTTCAGCCCGGTTGGACCCTGGTGCGCCTCAGGGGCACTTGCCACTAGCCACACAGCTAGTTCACGAGCTCGACCACCTGACACGGATCAGGTCTTTCGTTTCGCTCTCTGGCCTCGCATGTATCAGGCACGGTTAAGTTAATTGACAACGCGCGCTCCCGCTCCCTGATCCACGTCAGGTTCTACTTTATCTCCAGCATCTCTCAAGCCTCATCCCATGTTTTTCCAGGGTCATCCCAGAGGTCTATTTTGTTCAAATTTCGCTTAGGTGATTTCATCCAGGTACCAGTCTCAGGTCCCTTTCCATCCAGGTCGTTCCTGTTCCACGGTTTCGTACGCCAAGTCCAGGTAATCTAGGTCAGCTCATCAGGTAATGCCAGATTCAAAAGAACAGCAGCAAGCCAGAGTCCCGCAGGAAACCAGTCACCGGGGCAATGTTCAGGGCCTTTTCCACCTCCCTAGACAATGATCCTTTCGGGCCATATAAAAGCATAGTGTCTTTACGGGTTCTTACGGCCCGGGGAATTCAGCAGCTCTCCAGGACACGCAGGCCCCACTTTAGATCAACTAGCCTGGCAGCAGACGCATTGCACCCTATCACTCCACTTCACCAAAACTTCTCAAGTGGGACCGCCAGTCAAAATTCGCTACTACCAGACCTTCAATGACTGGTGCCCGGTTGCCGTGTTCAAAAGCTATTCGCCACTGCAAAAGATCCCGCGCCGGGCAGCCCTCTTTTCCCTTTCAACTCTAAACATCTCACGGCGTCACAGTTCGTTCACCACATCAGAATCTTAGCTTCGGACTAGGGTTCGATGCCAAGGCCATTTCGGGACATTCATTCCGCATAGGGGCGGCATCCGCAGCGTCAAGTCATGGGGTCCCAGCGCACGTCATCCAGAAAATGGGCAGATGGCAATCTTCCCGTTTCACGCACTACGTTCCGAACCCGCAGGTTGAGGTTGCCGGAGCCTTCACCAGCTTAGCTTTACGAGTTCCGCATTAATCTTTCCTACCCGATTGATTTTTGCCCCTCATTTAGCTCGCACACGGCCATGGCTTCCGGCACACCTCAGCCATTGATAGTTGACAATCAGTCACCCCTCCCCAACTCAGTTCGTCCACTCTGCTCCCACCGTAGCCAGGACCACAAGTAGCAAGGCTGAAGATCAGCCTGTGTTTGTGGGAGGGGCGAAGGAGACCTATATAGCGCCGCCTCGCTCTCCCATCATGGACGCCGCGCTCTACCCCTCCCACCCTTCCCCTTTCTTCACCTCTCTCACCATCAGGCTTCCCCCTCATTTAGCTCGCACACGGCCATGGCTTCCGGCACACCTCAGCCATTGATAGTTGACAATCAGTCACCCCTCCCCAACTCAGTTCGTCCACTCTGCTCCCACCGTAGCCAGGACCACAAAGTATATTAGAAACATCTGGTTACAAACAATGTATCCTTTGGGAAATAATGTTGGAAGTCACGTGATCACAATGCACAAAATCCCAAACTGAGTGCAGGGCAGTAGCTCCAGGGGTGCAGAGGTAGCAGTCTAACCTGGACCCGTGTGCCTAATGGGGGCCAAATACCCTTCTGCCCCCTTAGAAGACATCAATATTATAAAAGGAACTTGGTAGTCGGGGACCTCTTACAGATTGTGCAGCGGCTGAGATGCATATTATGATGTTCTGCAGCAGCTGAGGTGTGTTTTATGATGTTCTGGAGCAGCTGAGATATATATTATGAGGGTCTGCAGCAGCTCAGATGTGTATTATGATGTTCTGCAGCAGCTGAGGTGTGTATTATGAGGTTCTGCAGCAGCTGAGGTGTGTATTATGATGTTCTGGAGCAGCTGAGATATATATTATGAGGGTCTGCAGCAGCTCAGATGTGTATTATGATGTTCTGCAGCAGCTGAGGTGTGTATTATGAGGTTCTGCAGCAGCTGAGGTGTGTATTATGATGTTCTGCAGCAGCTGAGGTGTGTTTTATGAAGTTCTGCAGCAGCTGAGATGGATATTATGATGTTCTGCAGCAGCTGAGGTATGTATTATGATGTTCTGCAGCAGCTGAGGTGCATATTATGATGTTCTGCAGCAGCTGAGATGGATATTATGATGTTCTGCAGCAGCTGAGGTGTGTATTATGATGTTCTGCAGCAGCTGAGTTGCATATTATAATGTTCTGCAGCAGCTGGGATGGATATTATGATGTTCTGCAGCAGCTGAGGTGTGTATTATGAGGTTCTGCAGCAGCTGAGGTGTGTTTTATGATGTTCTGCAGCAGCTGAGGTGTGTATTATGATGTTCTGCAGCAGCTGAGATGGATATTATGATGTTCTGCAGCAGCTGAGGTGTGTATTATGATGTTCTGCAGCAGCTGATGTGTGTTTTATGAAGTTCTGCAGCAGCTGAGATGGATATTATGATGTTCTGCAGCAGCTGAGTTGCATATTATGATGTTCTGCAGCAGCTGAGATGGATATTATGATGTTCTGCAGCAGCTGAGATGGATATTATAATGTTCTGCAGCAGCTGAGATGAATAGTATGATGTTCTGCAGCAGCTGAGGTGTGTATTATGATGTTCTGCAGCAGCTGAGATGAATATTATGGTGTTCTGCAGCAGCTGAGGTGTGTATTATGATGTTCTGCAGCAGCTGAGATGGATATTATGATGTTCTGCAGCAGCTGAGATGGATATTATAATGTTCTGCAGCAGCTGAGATGGATATTATGAAGTTCTGCAGCAGCTGAGATGGATATTATGATGTTCTGCAGCAGCTGAGGTGTGTATTATGATGTTCTGCAGCAGCTGAGATGGATATTATGATGTTCTGCAGCAGCTGAGATAGATATTATAATGTTCTGCAGCAGCTGAGATGGATATTATGATGTTCTGCAGCAGCTGGGGTGAATATATTATGATGTTCTGCAGCAGCTGAGGTGTGTATTATGATGTTCTGCAGCAGCTGAGTTGCATATTATAATGTTCTGCAGCAGCTGGGATGGATATTATGATGTTCTGCAGCAGCTGAGGTGTGTATTATGAGGTTCTGCAGCAGCTGAGGTGTGTTTTATGATGTTCTGCAGCAGCTGAGGTGTGTATTATGATGTTCTGCAGCAGCTGAGATGGATAGTATGATGTTCTGCAGCAGCTGAGATGGATATTATAATGTTCTGCAGCAGCTGAGATGGATATTATGAAGTTCTGCAGCAGCTGAGATGGATATTATGAAGTTCTGCAGCAGCTGAGATGGATATTATGATGTTCTGCAGCAGCTGAGGTGTGTATTATGATGTTCTGCAGCAGCTGGGGTTAATATATTATGATGTTCTGCAGCAGCTGAGGTGTGTATTATGATGTTCTGCAGCAGCTGAGTTGCATATTATAATGTTCTGCAGCAGCTGGGATGGATATTATGATGTTCTGCAGCAGCTGCGGTGTGTATTATGAGGTTCTGCAGCAGCTGAGGTGTGTTTTATGATGTTCTGCAGCAGCTGAGGTGTGTATTATGATGTTCTGCAGCAGCTGAGATGGATATTATGATGTTCTGCAGCAGCTGAGGTGTGTATTATGATGTTCTGCAGCAGCTGATGTGTGTTTTATGAAGTTCTGCAGCAGCTGAGATGGATATTATGATGTTCTGCAGCAGCTGAGTTGCATATTATGATGTTCTGCAGCAGCTGAGATGGATATTATGATGTTCTGCAGCAGCTGAGATGGATATTATAATGTTCTGCAGCAGCTGAGATGAATAGTATGATGTTCTGCAGCAGCTGAGATGAATATTATGGTGTTCTGCAGCAGCTGAGGTGTGTATTATGATGTTCTGCAGCAGCTGAGATGAATATTATGGTGTTCTGCAGCAGCTGAGGTGTGTATTATGATGTTCTGCAGCAGCTGAGATGGATATTATGATGTTCTGCAGCAGCTGAGATGGATATTATAATGTTCTGCAGGAGCTGAGATGGATATTATGAAGTTCTGCAGCAGCTGAGATGGATATTATGAAGTTCTGCAGCAGCTGAGATGGATATTATGATGTTCTGCAGCAGCTGAGATGGATATTATGATGTTCTGCAGCAGCTGAGGTGTGTATTATGATGTTCTGCAGCAGCTGAGGTGTGTATTATGATGTTCTGCAGCAGCTGAGGTGTGTATTATGATGTTCTGCAGCAGCTGAGGTGTGTATTATGATGTTCTGCAGCAGCTGAGGTGTGTATTATGATGTTCTGCAGCAGCTGGGGTGAATATATTAAGATGTTCTGCAGCACCTGGGGCACATAACACATGCTGCAGCTGTTGAAGAACCTCTTTTGTAAAGATTGGCGAAGTACATGTCATTCAATCAGTAGGTGTCATAGGAGAAAGATGTGTGACGGAGGGCTTGTACAGAAAGGGATCAGCAGCGCCCGTGTGCTGCTCGTCTCTGCACAGTAAGAAATGATAATAGATACATTGTTTTTGGTTAAAATGGGACAATGCCTTGGATGGTAAAAGAAAATGTTGCCCTTCACTTCACTAACTTCTTGTTCTGAAACGCCCTTTTGGCTGTCAAATACTATTTTTTTTTACTTTTGAGCTTAACTGACTTATCAGAGACCAGAAAATACTGAGGACATCCGGCGGCCCCCGACACATCTGCTGCCAGGACGTGAGACTTTCCCTATAGGAGCCAAAAAACAATCCACTGGCGGCGCTTTGCTGAAATAACATCTTCGCTTTGCTATTAGTTTACAGCCCATGGATTCATATCTCAGATGAGAGGGATAAGAAATCACTGACATAATTCATGTCACCGGTAAAGCGTTTTGCGGCGGGGGCCGCGCAGCCTTCAAGTATTAACTGGATTTTTTATTAAGGTAACGAAGAGCTCGCTGTCTGTCTGGTTTGATGAAAGACAAGTCAAACATTTGGAAGTTTGGAAATGTCCTGCTTGACTTTCACTTTATCTTGCAGCTGTTGTGCTGGTTGTCACTTGTCTGTCACCTTGCAGCATTGGGGACATTGCTTAGGTTTCCCGCAGGGCGATGAATCAGTTCTCTGCCGTAACCCATACCTGGGCATCACCCTTGGCCTGCCTGTCCCCTCCATTCATTCCCAGATCCTGATATCACACACATCCGTAGTCAGGGGAATGTCAGAGCTGAGATGTTCACATTCATAGAGCTGAATGATAAAATTCTGTCTACCTGCAGGTGCCACTAGGGGGAGCTCACTGAATACAATAGTAATCAACTCAATAAGAACTGTTGGGGTCAGTTCGCGCATGTCCGATTGGACCTGGATTTCAATGCAGCTTCTGCGTGTTACTTATTTCACACGGAGATTAGTCCCACTGTAAGCCTCAGACTTCTGCCATGAATCCTGCTGTAAGATGCCTGTCAGATCGGCAATATGCAAATCCAACACTTGTGAACGTGTCCTGAAGATCTCTATTCAGTGAGCTGTCCTTAATTATTGCTGGAAAAGCAGCATAATGCTAGACACCCCCTCCCCCCGTGGGCCCCCCAGCACTTGAGTGGTCTGTCTACATGGGAGGTACAACACATGACTGGCCACGGTGTGACCTGTAACCCACAGCACCAGATGTGAGAGGCCGCAGGGTCGCTGTATGGCACTATTCCTGAAGCTACTACTGTACATTGATATACTGAGGGTTCTGCATGGCACTGTTCCTAGGGGTACTGTACATTACTATTACTGAAGGCACTTTTTTGCACTGTTCCTGTGGGTACTGTACATCACTATTACTCAATGTAATGTATGGCACTGCTCCTGGCGGTATTGCACATTACTATTACTGGGGGTACTGTACATTACTATTACTGGGGGTACTGTACATTACTATTACTGGGGGTACTGTAGGTTACTATTACTGGGGGTACTGTACATTACTATTACTGAAGGCACTTTTTCGCACTGTTCCTGTGGGTACTGTAGGTTACTATTACTGGGGGTACTGTATAGCACTGTTCCTGGGGGTTCTGTTCATCACTATTACTGGGTGTAATGTATGGCACTGCTCCTGGCGGTATTGCACATTACTATTACTGGGGGTACTGTATGGCACAGTTCCTGAGGGTACGGTGCATTATTATTATTGGGTGTAATGTATGGCACTGCTCCTGGCGGTAATGTACATTACTATTACCGAGGTTATAGTATAGCACTGTTCCTGGAAGTACTGTACATTACTATTACTGGGGTACTGTATGGTACTGTACCTGTTGGTACTGCACATTACTATTACTGGGGTATTATATGGCACTGTTCCTGGGTGTACTGTACATCACTATTACTGAGGGTACTGCCTGGCGCTATTCCTGGGGGTACTGTTCATTACTGTTACTGGGTGTATTGTATGTCACTGTTCCTGGGGGTAAAGTACATTACTGTCACTGGGCTACTGTTTAGCAGATAGGAAGCAACAAGCCAAAGGGTTATACAGGAGCCAAGTCAGGGCATAGCCAGGAGTCAGGACCAGGAGTAGCACTACAACTACCAGGCGTAGTATTGCAAGGGAAAAACTGGAGTGCAGTCAGGAGATAGGCAAAAGTCAGGACCAGGAGTAGAATACAATATCCAAGGGGCTAGGCTCGAGTGTAGTCAGCAACAAAGCCAAGGTCAGGATCAGGATCAATAGCAAAAACCAATAGTAATCACACACAAGACCAGTGTCGGGAAAGATGTACCTAAATTACTGGGCAAAGCATGGCAGCATGGCAGCATGACTCCCCTTTAACTACCAGTTTGAGCCTGAGATCACATTTAGGTGCTGGTTTCACTGGTATATCCAGAGCAGGAGGCTGCAGCCTGCCGGGGAAGAGGATAGACAGGGCAGGGGGAGAAGAAGCGTGCTTGTATACGGCTATTAAGTCTCTAAATATTGATAGTATCATCTACATACAATATATAACTCCACTTATGGATTAAATATACAAATGACAGCCCCCGTACTTACTCCTATAGTCTCTATATCAGCGCGTAGCCTCCTCTGTGCCTGCCCGGTAATAGCCACAACTCACATTAATAACATCATTATTATTTCCATAAAAACCAAGTGCAGGGTAGAAACATCCGCACACAATACATGTAATTTAGTGAAGATTAGGCCTTTAATTGTATCCTTCCCCTTCATCTCAGAGTCTATAGACACTCCGACCCCTCTTTGTCTCCCATTATTTGCTGACAAATCCCTGTTTTGTGAAGATTAAAACACCTAAAAAGTACAAGCTCAGTCTCTTGAGGCGTTTGTCATGAACATCCAAATAACAAAGCCGGCCGTCATCGATACAAAGAAGCATTTGTGTCGGTGACTAATGAAGAAATCCTGGAAACTGCCGAGTCGTCTTCTTGTCTCCTGTGCAGATGTCATCATTGTGGTCAAAAGTCCAGGGTCAGTTGTGGAACCAAAGCCACCGGGCGATGTGCACCAACCCTGAATATTAGATGGTGCTGCTCAAAATATCTTTTTTAAGGAAAATACAGCAAAAGGCCCTTTGTTTGCCATTTTTATGTACTATTCTGAATAACTTCAATAATGGGGGGGTCTAGGGTGGTGAAGGGGTTAATAGAAACATTTATGTTTAGGCCAGGGAAAAGGTTAACAGTTACATACCTGACTGATTAGGGTGGTGAAGGGGTTAATGGGCTTTGCAGGGCTAGAATACAGGCATGTCAGCTTACCCAGTTTTAAAGGGACTCACCATTTTTTAAGCCACCCTCATTGAGTCACCTGGCGATCTCTAGTTTTCACCCAGACACCAGGGAGGAGGGCAAACATTTAGGTACAGGAAGAGCACTAGAATACCAAATGCTCTAGGGCAGTGAAAGGGTTAAAAGTAACATCCTTGGAGGTATAGGGCAGTAAAGGGGATAATGGTAATACTCCTGATGGTCTAGGACAGTGACAGGGTTAAAAGTTTGATCCAGGTTGTTTAGGGCAAGGAAGGAGTTAATGATTACGTCTCTGGTAATCCACAGTGGTGAAGGAGTTAAGACCTAAATCCCTGGAGGTCTTGGACAGTGAAAGGGTTAAAGGTTGGACCAGATTGTGTAGGGCAGTGAAGAAGTTAATGATAACATCCCTGGTTGTGTAGAGTTATGAAGGGGTTAACAACTGAATCCTTGGGGGTCTAGGACATTGAAAGGTTTGAAGCTCCGACCAGGATGTTTAGGGCAGTGAAGGAGTTAATGATTACATGCCTGGTAGTGTACAGTTATGAAGGGGTTAAAAGTAACATCCTTGGAGGTATAGGACAGTAAAGGGGATAATGGTAATACTCCTGATGGTCTAGGACAGTGACAGGGTTAAAAGTTTGATCCAAGTTGTTTAGGGCAAGGAAGGAGTTAATGATTACGTCTCTGGTAGTCCACAGTGGTAAAGGGGTTAAGACCTAAATCCCTGGAGGTCTTGGACAGTGAAAGGGTTAAAGGTTGGACCAGATTGTGTAGGGCAGTGAAGAAGCTAATGATAGCATCCCTGGTTGTGTAGAGTTATGAAGGGGTTAACAACTAAATCCTTGGGGGTCTAGGACATTGAAAGGTTTGAAGCTCCCACCAGGATGTTTAGGGCAGTGAAGGAGTTAATGATTATGTCCCTGGTAGTGTACAGTTATGAAGGGGTTAACAATTAAATCTTTGGAGGTCTATGGCATTGAAAGGGTTAAAGCTCAGACCAGGTTGTTTAAAGCAGCGAAGGAGTTAATGATTACATCCCTGGTTGTGTAGAGTTGTGAAGGAGTTAACAATTAAATCCTTGGAGGTCTAGGACATTAAAAGGGTTAAAGCTCTGACCAGGTTGCAGTGAAGGAGTTAATGATTACGTCCCTGGTTGTGTAGAGTTGTGAAGGAGTTAACAATTAAATCCTTGGAGGTCTAGGACATTAAAAGGGTTAAAGCTCTGACCAGGTTGCAGTGAAGGAGTTAATGATTACGTCCCTGGTGGTCTAGGGTTGTGATGGGGACCATAATTAAATCCCTGGAGGTCAAGGTCATTTCAATCCCTGATTGTCTAGGAAAGTGAAAGGGTTAAAGGTTGAATCCCTGGTGGTCCGGGACAGGCTAGGGCTTTCTGATTGTCCCCTGTCCTGCTGTCAGGTGTCATCTGGAGCCGCCTAGCTAACTGAGGCGGAAGGTATTTGCCCAGTCTTTAACCTTAAACGGCTTGTAAATTTGCATTGTTATCTAGAGTTATATAAATTCTTCCAGTGTCAGTCTTCACTGTAGTTCTGGCATTCTATTCCATCATCTATGACTGCAATTTTTATGGGAGTAAAGTTTAAGACAATGTCTGGGCAGAGCCTCTTCTCTGTGTTGTCAGATGTCAGAGGTTTAGATGGGATTTGGCCAAACTGTGTTAAATATGTTCTCATAGAAAAAACAAAACATCTAATCTCCCATTCTGTTGGATGAGAGGATTAGCATTTTAATCTGAAATGAGACATGTGCGTTTAACCTTTGCTGCAGCTCACCGCACGTCGGCAATGGGGCGCCAAGACGTGTGCGAATGTGGCTCATCTGGGATCCATACCGAATGCATTATTCACATGGCTGGACATGGTCCGTATTGATCATATATAGGGGCATATCGCAGGGGCATACGAGGCAGTATATACACGTACAAAGTCTCTACCAGACAGAACAATCAGCTTCTTCCCAGCAGGAAATGGCGCACGTGCCGCCGAAGTATCCGGTGGAAAAGAAATAAAATAAAGTTACATCTTAGTTCACGCTGAGAATCCCTCGCCGCCGTCTTTGCTCGTAATGGGGGATTTTATTGTGTTGAATAATAATAAAGTACAATATGGAAGAGAAATTGTCAGGAAGTCAAAGAGAAGATCTTATCTGTAAATAATGCACGGATCAAACAGCAGCGCGTTTCGTTCCTTCCCCGGAATGAACAATGTCTATTCTAAATTATAGAGGAGGCAGAAATCAGCAAGAATGCTCAGCGCAGCGGATAACGCGGCTCAGTGCATCCCCCGCGCCGGACCAGAACCCACAAATGATAGACTTAAGGTAATGTCCACGGTAAAAGGGGTCGTGCGGATCAGACAAAATCTATGTGTGGTGGTGGAGGGGGGGGGTCCTAATTGTATTTAATAGTAGAGATCCAATACCCCCCCCCCCCCCACTGTGTTTTGGTCACTTGGCTGCAGCGATGGCACGCACGCCCCTCCATCCATATGACCACTGGCTTCAGCGGGCTCGTATAGACAATAGTATCATGCATTGCAAAGGTAACAGTACTAAACAATGCCCGCATAATACCGCCAAGTAGTACCTACACAGTAGTGGCATGAGTTGGTATCTCATAATGCCAACGTAACACGGCCATATATGACCTACACATTACTGCCGTGAAAAGATAATAGCACATGCCCCCACTCCCCGCATAATACTGCCATATAATACCTACACGACAGTGTCATTAATTGAAAACATAACAGCACCATACAGTGCCCACAGTAACTGTAGCATATATGCTCACATAATACTACCGTATAGTACCTACATAAAAGTGTTGTACATTTAAAAGATAACAGTACCATACAATGCCCACATAATACTGACATATACAGTGGCACCTACATTTTACTGCCATGTCATGGAAATATAACCATAGCATAAATCCCCATATAATACTGCCATATATTGTCATATTGAACATAAGAGTGCCATGCAGTGCCCACACATTTTTGTGTTGTATTTTAATTGCATGACAGTAATATGTATCCGAATTATGTGGGCACTGCATGGCACTCTTATGTTCAATATGACACTATATGGCAGTATTATATGGGGATTTATGCTGCACCTAATAATGTCACATAGTATCTACACAACAATTGACATAACAGTATCATATAGTGCCCCCACAATATTGTCATATAGTATGCATACAATAGTGTCCAGCATTTCAAGTTAATAGTGCCATATATTACCCGAATAATACTGCCATAGACATCACATAGATATTACCTCCATGCCATCAGAAGATAACAGTATAACACAGTACCTACATAAAACCGTCATATACTAGCTAAACACAGTGGTATCGTGTTGGAAAGGTCACTGTACCATAGAGTGTCTGCATAAAACTATCCTACGGTAGGTACACAGTAATGTCCAGTAATGAGCGGCAGGGGCAATATTCGAATTCGCGATATTTTGCAAATATTTGGGCGAATATTTGTCATATTTTCTTGATTCTGAAAATTGGCAATCGGAAAATTTGCGATAAAATTTGCAATTAGAATATTCGGGAATACGAATATATAGCACTATATTCGATATTTGCAATTATAATTCGTGATTCGAATATTCGCGCTCAACACCAGTAATGTCATGCATGCCAAAGATAACAGAACCATACAATACTATAACAGCAGCATATGTGCTCGCATAATACTACCAAGGAGTACCTACACAATTGTGTCTTGAATTGAAAAGATAACAGTATCATACAGTGCCCATATAATACCGCCATATAGTAGCCAGACAATAATGTCATGCACTGCAAAGGTAACAGTATTAAACAGTGCTCACATAATACTGCCACCCAGCTTAGAGAATACATATCCTCTGATGCCACCATTAGTGATAGTTGATTCTCTTTGGCGCTGATCTCTGCTCCCCAGGATGCCCGTCTCTGCCTTCTGGCATTCGGCCTGGCACAGTTCCTCTGCCTGTTGCTTCTGGGTCCTTCCCTGCAGAAGATGAAGGAACAAACCAGAAATGATAAATTCTCTGTTATAACTTCAGATTCTTCTCTGTGGGAGTCGCAAAGCTACAGATACTTAGTTAAAGCTCGGCTTCAGTTCCTCACCATTCTCAATATCTCTGCTTGCTGTCAGTTATATCCAGAGGCTAAAGACCTGCCCTGGTCATTACAAAGGCTCAGTTCACACCATGTCTGTGGTGCACAATCCGTTTATATGCCAAGAAAATCTCCACAGTACCCACAGACTTTAATGTGCCACCCCAATTCAGCCAATGATATGTTTTCAGCCTCGTAGAGTAAACAAGAACGCCCCCATTCACTGACAGCAAGCAGGGATCTGTATTCAGTAGGAAATCTATCATTTCTCCTTGAATGGGTCGCTCTGATCTCCCTGATACCATATGCTCTATTCATTGTACAGTATCCACTGTGCCAACCAAGTTTTGCACTACTGGGTGGGTGCCACGGCGCTCTGGGTAGCCATGCTCTACCCTTTCCACTGGAGCCCGGAGTGGGGAGTAGTCACTGGACCCCAGGAATGGTATGTACGTGGCACTATCCCTCGTACTGCCCTCCCCCGCCAGTCTTTACAGTAACCCCACTTTGCTCTAGACCACCAGGAACATTGACTACGGATGAGTGAATCAGTTCGAAATGAATCAAATTCGTTACACATTTCCCAAAAGATTGTAATTGTGGACTTTTGTGGTTTGACCCACGTGAATCATTTAAAATTGCAGCCACCATTCGACAGATTAGAAGACAGAGAATTCAACCAAATCAGACACAAAGCAAATTTAGAAAAATTCGCCCATCCAAATACTGACATTACACTGACATTTCACTGTCCTAGACCACCAGGTATCCTGACTTTAACCTGTTCACTTCCTTAGACCACCATGGATCCTTACCCTAATCCCCTTAGTGTCATAGACCGCCAGAGATCCTTACATTACCCCCCCCCACACACACTGCACTACAACACTAGGTACAATGACATTAACCCATTCACTGCCATATACCACTAGGTGTCCTTACATTACCCCCTCACTGTCCTAGACCACCAGGAATACTGCCAGCCCCTTCACTGCCCTACACCACTAGGTACAATGACATTAACCCATTCACTGCCAAATACCACTAGGTGTCCTTACATTACCCCCTCACTGTCCTAGACCACCAGGAATACTGCCAGCCCCTTCACTGCCCTACACCACTAGGTACAATGACATTAACCCATTCACTGCCATATACCACTAGGTGTCCTTACATTACCCCCTCACTGTCCTAGACCACCAGGAATACTGCCAGCCCCTTCACTGCCCTACACCACTAGGTACAATGACATTATCCTATTCACTGCCATAGACCACTAGGGGTCCTTACATTACCCCCTCACTGTCCTAGACCACCAGGAATACTGCCAGCCCCTTCACTGCCCTACACCACTAGGTACAGTGACATTAACCCATTCACTGCCATATACCACTAGGGGTCCTTACATTACCCCCTCACTGTCCTAGACCACCAGGAATACTGCCAGCCCCTTCACTGCCCTACACCACTAGGTACAATGACATTAACCCATTCACTGCCATAGACCACTAGGGGTCCTTACATTACCCCCTCACTGTCCTAGACCACCAGGAATACTGCCAGCCCCTTCACTGCCCTACACCACTAGGTACAATGACATTAACCCATTCACTGCCATATACCACTAGGGGTCCTTACATTACCCCCTCACTGTCCTAGACCACCAGGAATACTGCCAGCCCCTTCACTGCCCTACACCACTAGGTACAATGACATTAACCCATTCACTGCCATATACCACTAGGTGTCCTTACATTACCCCCTCACTGTCCTAGACCACCAGGAATATTGCCAGCCCCTTCACTGCCCTACACCACTAGGTACAATGACATTAACCCATTCACTGCCATATACCACTAGGGGTCCTTACATTACCCCCTCACTGTCCTAGACCACCAGGAATACTGCCAGCCCCTTCACTGCCCTACACCACTAGGTACAATGACATTAACCCTTTTTCTGCCCTAGACCAAAAGGTACACTTACATTAAGCCATTCACTGCCGTAGACCACTCCTTAGTGTTATAGGTGACCAGGGATCCTTATAGTAAACCCCTCACTGCCCTAAACCACTAGGAATACTGACATTAGCCCCCTCACTGCCCGAGACCACAAGGTATTCTGACATTAACTCTGCCATTGACCACCAGGTATACTGATGTTAACCCATTAACACAAGACCATCAGGGATACATACATTAATCTCCTTAGTGCCATAGACCATCAGAAATACTTACATTAAGGCTACATGCACACAACCGTATGTGTTTTGCCATCTGCAATTTGCGGATCCGTAAAAAAAAAAAAAAAGACAACATTCGTATGCCATACGTTTTTATCTGCGGATCCATTGTAACAATGCCTAAAACGGACAAGAATAGGACATGTTCCAATTTTTTTGCGGGGCTACGGAACGAACATACTGATGCGGACGGCACACGGTGTGCTGTCCACATTTTTTGGGGACCCATTGAAATGAAAGGGTCCGCATAAAAAAACGGAAAGGACACGGAAACAAAATACGTTTGTGTGCATGTAGCCTAACCCTCTCACTGTTCACAACCACTAGGTGTACTGGCATTAACCCCTTTGCTGCCCTAGACCACCAGGGATTCTGATATTAAATATTTTACTAATCTAGATTACTAGGGATGCCGACACTAACACGTTTACTGCCAGGTATACGGACATTGATCCCTTCATTGAGCTACAACCAGGAATACAGGCTGCCCAAGCAGAATTTTTGTGGCGGGGTCCACAAGTCTTTAGCTACATCCCTGACCACATGTGGCTCAACCACAATGGGTTAATTAGAATCTCTTGAGAGACTTTAACCCATCAAAAACCTTGCTTCGTCCTTACGAAACGCCCGTTGAGTCCCTGGTCTGACTAGCTAATGACGCCCTTCACTTTGCCCTATATTTAATACGCTAAAAGGTTATAAATGACGATAAAAAAAATGATCTACGGTTTTGGATAAATGGGATTGTAGGACATTAGCCGCCGCTCTTGAGCAGACGTCCCTGTGACCTCTGAAGAAGACTGGAATACAGACAGACGCTCTCGCCCTCCAAATGTTTGACATTGTGAATTATTTTATTCAGATGCAACATGCAGCTAATGCGGTGCCGCGTCGAGACCTGAGAGCCTTCAAAGACACGGAACAAAGGGAACCATCGCTGCCGCAGCCTGCCCGGGGATTTGAGACTTTTAGGCACTTTGCTGTGCGTTGCTGAACTACAAAGCCACCAGCTATTCAAAGGGACATCATCGTTAATGTTGAGGCGGAGACCGCCATTCTGGTGACCTAGATTTCCTCAGCATAACATTTACATAAAAAAAAAATAATCTCCATTTTGCAATTTTTTGAAGATAAAAAGTTGTTCTAAAATGTTTGTGACACCCAGAGCCTTAACTCGGTGTCATATGTGATCCTGTGCTCCTGAAAAGTTACTAAGGCTCGGGCACATGGCCGTAGCCATTTTTGTGGTCTGCAAATTGCTGATCCACCAAACACGGATACCGGCTGTGTGCGTCCCACAGAACGTCTGCCCCATAAAAGAACAGTCCTACCCTTGTCCGTAATGTGGACAAGAATAGGACATGTTCTATATTTTTGTGGATGTCACGGAATGGACACGCTGATGCGGAAAAGACACAGTGTGCTGCAGGTTTGGACTGGCCCACAGGGATACAAGTATACTCCAGAGCTGCACTCACTATTCTGCTGGTGGAATCACTGTGTGCATACATTGCATTACTTCTCCTGTACTGATCCTGAGTTACATCCTGTATTATACTCCAGAGCTGCACTCACTATTCTGCTGGTGCAGTCACTGTGTACATACATTACTTATCCTGTACTGATCCTGAGTTACATCCTGTATAATACTCCAGAGCTGCACTCACTATTCTTTTGGTGGAGTCACTGTGTACATACATTACTTACCCTGTACTGATCCTGAGTTACATCCTGTATTATACTCCAGAGCTGCACTCACTATTCTGCTGGTGCAGTCACTGTGTACATACATTACTTATCCTGTACTGATCCTGAGTTACATCCTGTATTATACTCCAGAGCTGCACTCACTATTCTGCTGGTGCAGTCACTGTGTACATACATTACTTATCCTGTACTGATCCTGAGTTACATCCTGTATTATACTCCAGAGCTGCACTCACTATTCTGCTGGTGCAGTCACTGTGTACATACATTACATTACTTATCCTGTACTGATCCTGAGTTACATCCTGTATTATACTCCAGAGCTGCACTCACTATTCTGCTGGTGCAGTCACTGTGTACATACATTACTTATCCTGTACTGATCCTGAGTTACATCCTGTATTATACTCCAGAGCTGCACTCACTATTCTGCTGGTGCAGTCACTGTGTACATACATTACTTATCCTGTACTGATCCTGAGTTACATCCTGTATTATACTCCAGAGCTGCACTCACTATTCTGCTGGTGGAGTCACTGTGTACATACATTACATTACAAGGAATTCTGTTCACCCTATGGAGGACGACACTCACATGTATGAAGTGCTCAGAGAAACCTTCTCTCTGTGTATTAGACGTGAGGAACCTTAGAGACGTCTAATATAGGTCAAACTGTGTAATAAATCTCTGGTGGATCTTAGACGACATACAAATGATGCGGCGTCTGGCACAACGCAGGACTGGCAGGTGGCCAGGGCAATGACGGTGCCAGTCTGCATCACAAGACGGATCTAAGAATAACACTGTGGGGAGGAAAGTCTGTGCAGATGTTGTGTTACTCTCTCAAAAGTAGCAGCCCTCTGGTTGTCAGATGAAGCCCAGTCCTGAGTTGTCAGATGTAGTAATGCCTGAAGTTTTAGATGTAGCAGAAGCTAAATTATTATGTGTGACGTCAAGCGGGGTACAGTTTGAGTTGTCAGATAAAGCAGAGCTTGGTTGTTATGTGTACTACTGCGTGGGTTGTCAGAAACAGCAGAGAAGTTGTAAGATGCAGGTTGTCAGTAGAGATTAAGGAGGACATTTACTAAGACCGGCGATTTAGACGCCTGACGCACTTAAGTTATGTAGAGGCGCTGGCCGTGCAACATGCTTAAATCTACTCAGGTTGTCAGGTGAAGAAGATCTTAATTTTTCAGATGCAGTAGCATAAGTGGGGCTGTCAGATGTGCAGCGGATCGGGCCCCAGGGGCAGTATGTGAGTGCTACGCTGGGCCGGCGTGCAGTGATGGGGAAGACAGCACTAAATCCTCCAGGGCACTCTCTATTACAGGGAACACCAGCCGGATGGAAGTTCAGGTGCCCTTGATGGTATAGGTGTTTAAGGTGCTTTGGTGGCTGGGCCCCTGTGTTCGTGACGCCAGCACTGTAAGGTGCAAATGTTGAGAGTAGTAGAAAGGATGAGGAGTCAGTTGTAAAACAGTTGAACATTTACTGAATCAATGGGCTCAGGGCAGTTGTTACAGTTCATATATATATCAAAGGTAATATTCCAGATGTTACTTTAGCTGGAATTAATTAATACAGGTCTGGCAATTGTCAGTTGAGGAGTTCTCTTAATACTTTGACTTTAACAGGCAGAATGACAATTCTTGCTTAAAGGGGTATTCCCATCTCAGACAATGGGAGCATATCGCTAGGATATGCTCCCATTGTCTGATAGGTGCGGGTCCCCTAACCAGCATCTACAACGAGAACGGAGCGGGGAGAGCTGTGGCTGGAGGACCCCAGGGTCCGTCCACCACCAAGCTCTGCTCCCATAGAAGTGAATGGGAGCGCACCACACACGCGCGGCCCCTGCTTTCATTCATTTCTATGGGGCCGACGGAAAAAGCAGAGCCAGCGCTCGGCTATTTTCGGCTGCCCTTAGAAATGAATGGAGGGTGGCTGCGCATGCACAGTGCGCCCTCCGTTCATTTCCCCGTTCCGTTCTCATTGTAGGTGCGGGTTCCAGCGGTGGCACCCGCACCTATCAGACAATGGGGCATATCCTAGCTGAGATGGGACAACCCCTTTAAGTAGTTTTGCACTAAGTCCACTTTCTAGCACTCAGGTACTGAATATGTTTTATCTTGAGCAATCCAATAAGGGCGTTCTCCCTCGTGGCAGGCAAACTCTCTGCTACATTATTTGATGCAGGATGCTCTCCTGAAATATTCACATTCACTAGGTTCCCAGAAGGCATTTAGTGAAAAAGGACAATTCTGCGCACTAATTATCCATTTGTGTCCAGGCAGCTTTAAGTTCCTCCTGGTCACTGGTGCTGGTGAAGTCCCTTGGCTAGACTCAGCTCTTATCCTTACTAGACCTGCTTTATATTCAGACGGAGACTTACTGTCTTGTGCTGGGCTGCTGTGACTCCTTGGTCTGTCATCTCCAGGCTTGATCAGGACCCAGAGGAAAGAAAGGCAGCTACATTGTGGTACTTGCCTGTTCTCCTCCTCCATTAACTTCCTTCTTTCTCCTCTCTCTCTCCACCTAACGACTTCACTTCCTGTTCTAGCACACCCCAAGCTATATATAGTGTGTGGCACCAGCACCACCTAGGGGCGAATAGATGTAATGACAATGCCAGCCTGATACTAGGAGATACAATACATTTGTCATATGAAATAGAACTGGGGTTGTCACATCCAATACTGCTTTGGTTGTCAGACGAAGCAGAACTTGGGTTCTCAGATGTAGTGGTGCTGAAGCTGTCATATGAAACAGAGCTGGGGTTGTCACATCCAATACTGCTTTGGTTGTCAGATGAAGCAGAACTTGGGTTCTCAGATGTAGTGGTGCTGAAGCTGTCATATGAAACAGAGCTGGGGTTGTCACATCTAGTAGAGCTTGGCTTGTCAAATGAGGGAGAGATTGGATTCTCAGATCTATTAGTGTTGTCAGATGAAGCAGAACCGGAGTTGTCAGATGTAGTATTACTCAGGTAGTCAAATGTATCAGAAATCCGCCAGTCAGCATGCTTTTTTCCTCCTGCATGACAAACCTGTCTAGCTATACAGCCCTAAGGAAGGTGGGAGTTTTAGGATTCGGGATGGTCATCCCCATGGGAGGTGTACCGGCAGCCATGTTTATTGCCACCCAACTTTCCCAGGAACAGATACAAAAGCACAACAGGTGAACGCAATGATCAATAATTGAACTTGACTTTATTTTAGTAGCGAATAGTCTCCGACTTAGAAGCTAATAATGATCTGCAAACCATAGGACGCTCAGCTCTGCTACATCTGCACTGCTGAGGCGCCGCTATCAGGAGCGAGATAGACAGCTGGGTATTTCATTATTTACCAGCCTAGTCCTACAGGGGTTCACACTGTCTGATGGGTGTGAAGTACTCACCGGGGAATCTCATTATAAGGCTCCACTGCTGAGTCACAAGGACGTTATTGCAGGTAGCAGAGATGAGGCGTCTCACCGCGGCTCTTCCCGGTTCACACTATTACTATTCAGGCTACAGGAGTGATTAATTCCATTGACTGTACCTGTTAGTCCATGCAGAACAGTCCGCTCCGGATACTCGCTACCTGTGCGCTCAACTTGTTCTCATGATTAAATTAAAAGACTTGCTCCAGGGATGTTCAGTCCCCGTCCATTCTGCTGCCTGATGGCGCCATTCAGATGGAACTTCCTCCTTACCTTCCAGAAACTGAAATAACTATTTCCGAGAAATATGTGAGCAACTGGGAATATATACTGTACGTATATATGTGGCCGAGTCCCGTTATTCGGACCACTTCCAACTTTCGAGGTTGGCAGCTCATAGCTCATGAAGGAAGTCATCCGTGCTGAGCTGGCTCGGTGGGTATATAAGGTGTTCTGAGCTGGCTCGGTGGGTATATAAGGTGTGCTGAGCAGGCTCAGGGGGTATATAAGGTGTGCTGAGCTGGCTCGGTGGGTATATAAGGTGTGCTGAGCTGGCTTGGTGGGTATATAAGGTGTGCTGAGCTGGCTCAGTGGGTATATAAGGTGTGCAGAGCAGGCTCGGTGAGTATATAAGGTGTGCTGAGCAGGCTCAGGGGGGATATAAGGTGTGCTGAGCTGGCTCAGTGGGTATATAAGGTGTGCAGAGCAGGCTCGGTGGGTATATAAGGTGTGCAGAGCAGGCTCAGGGGGTATATAAGGTGTTCTGTGCTGGCTCATGGGTATATAAGGTGTGCTGAGCTGGCTCGGTGGGTATATAAGGTGTTCTGAGCTGGCTCGGTGGGTATATAAGGTGTGCTGTGCTGGATCAGTGAGTATATAAGGTGTGCTGAGCTGGATCGGTGGGTATATAAGGTGTGCTGTGCTGGATCAGTGAGTATATAAGGTGTGCTGAGCTGGCTCGGTGGGTATATAAGGTGTGCTGAGCTGGATCGTGGGTATATAAGGTGTGCTGTGCTGGATCAGTGAGTATATAAGGTGTGCTGAGCTGGATCGGTGGGTATATAAGGTGTGCTGAGCTGGATCGGTGGGTATATAAGGTGTGCAGAGCAGGCTCAGGGGTATATAAGGTGTTTTGAGCTGGCTCGTGGGTATATAAGGTGTGCTGTGCTGGATCAGTGAGTATATAAGGTGTGCTGAGCTGGATCGGTGGGTATATAAGGTGTGCTGAGCTATCTCAGTGGATATATAAGGTGTGCTGAGCTGGATCGGTGGGTATATACGGTGTGCTGAGCTGGCTCGGTGGGTATATAAGGTGTGCTGTGCTGGATCAGTGAGTATATAAGGTGTGCTGAGCTGGATCGGTGGGTATATAAGGTGTGCTGAGCTATCTCAGTGGATATATAAGGTGTGCTGAGCTGGATCGGTGGGTATATACGGTGTGCTGAGCTGGATCGGTGGGTATATAAGGTGTGCTGAGCTATCTCAGTGGATATATAAGGTGTGCTGAGCTGGATCGGTGGGTATATACGGTGTGCTGAGCTGGATCGGTGGGTATATAAGGTGTGCTGAGCTGGATCGGTGGGTATATAAGGTGTGCTGAGCTGGATCGGTGGGTATATAAGGTGTGCTGAGCTGGATCGGTGGGTATATAAGGTGAGTAATAGGCTGTCTGCACATACTGTATATCTCTCGTCGCTGTCACAGTTCCAGGAAGGGATGATTATTGGCTTTCAGGCCCCGGGTGTCGGTATTTCTGAACCTGCGCAGTGTGAACTGTTCTCTGCTGCTGTGGTGAAAGTGTCTGGTGAGTTGACAAATGGCACCATTGTGACGTGGAGACTTCAGAACACCACGTGATGTGAGAGGTGAACGTCGGTTATTAAGGTGCGCAGGGGTGGACTGACACCCTACAGTGGAGCAGCTCACCGCCAAAATGACCAGGGGCCACCAGACGTGTGTAACACAACAGTTCAGTGAACCCTACTGGGTTTGGGACTCCGGAGCAAACGGACGGTTTGAAAACGAAGCTGCATCGTCAGAAAAGGCTTCAGTTTTCGTGGCAGTATCAGAATTGGACCTCCACTGATTGGTAAAGGGTTGTCTTCTCTGATGAGTCACGTTTTCTGCTTCATGGAATGGATGGATGTTGGCGTGTCAGGAGAGAAACATCTGAGAGGGAACGCCCCGCAACCATTGCTGGAAGAACACACGCTGTTGGGGGCAACGTTAAGGTCTTTGTGGCATTCTCTGGGCCACTTATCCATGTGGAAGACAGTCTAAGCCAGGCATGCTCAACCTGCGGCCCTCCAGCTGTTGCAAAACTACAACTCCCAGCATTCCCAAACAGCTTACATATCAGCCTACAGCAGGGCATTGTGGGAGTTGTAGTTTTACAACAGCTGGAGGGCAGGAGGTTGAGCATGCCTGGTTTTAGCCGATTTTGGCATGAATCCATCCTTGCGGATCACGTGCACCCATACTTGCTGACTGTCCAGGGGCGGATTAAGTGCATGATAGGCCCAACTTGGGCCCCTCCCTCCATTTTAGTTTAGGGTTTTTTTGTATAAAGTGGCTGCGGTGCTTCATGAGCGCCACAGTCTCTTCCTAGGCCATATGACATCTTCAGACTAAAAAAAATACCCCAAATTACCCCAAATTGGGTCCTAAACTGAAAAATTTGGTCGCCAAATTTAAAATATATAGAATTGTAATAAAAAAGACATGGAGGAGAATACAGCACCACATACCTCTTACATCCAGTGACATCTCCTGTCATGTAGACCTTCTCTTTCCTCTTCTCCTCCATTTGACCCAGACCGCCATGACAAATTCTTTCAGCCACATCTCGTCTCTACAGTTTGTAACACAGACACGTTAGATTTTAAAAATTTTCCATCGACCTCCCCATCCTGGTGTCCCCACAGTGTCATCCTGCTGCCACCCCCAATACTGTGCCCGTTAGCTTTAGTTCAGGGGTCTATGGGCTCCCGTGCCCTGCCGCAGTATGTGGGTGTTCGGGTCGGCGTTGGGCTGCCGACCCGAACATCCCTATTGTAATCCGCCACTGTGACTGTCTTCCCTTGGGCTGATGGGATCTTCAAGCAAGACATGGTGACATGTCACACTGCTATAAATGTCCGACATTGGTTGGAAGAACATGATCAAGACTTCCAAGTACTTCCCTGACCCTCTAATTCCCAGGACTTGAACCCAATTGAGTATCTGTGGGACCACATCGATGGCCGTGTTCGCTCTATGGCTCCTCCACCACGCACCCTCCAGCCTCTGCAGTCAGCATGGCTCCAGATACCTGGACAACCGACCAGTACCAGTCCCTCCTCGCCCGTCTAGCTGTTGTCCGTGCTGCACATGGCGTTTACTCTGGAGATTAGCTGCTGGTCATAATAATAGGACTAAACTTTTTGTATGATAATCCTAGGAGGAGAAGGAGGAAGAATAGATATCGCATCAACTGATATGTAAACACATATCTCACATGAGTCGAATTCAAGGTAGGTTTTGTGTCCGGAGATAACTCAGTGCATATATAAACAAAGTTTGTATTACACCCTAGGATTACACTCCTCCTAGGATTATCATCTGGTCCATTTTTTAACTTTACTATTACCTGTGATTTGACACCACTGTAAGTTGAACGGTTATTAATACCGACTGTACGGAACCCTAATATAATTTGGGTCTCCTTCCGTTCGATTTTCTTTAGTCTTTTTCATCTGTTTAAGTATATAGATTTATTTACCCCCTGATGATCCCACACCGTGGGGGAAACGCGTTCGGGTTGGCCACAGAAATAGTCTGTGATATCAAATGCTATCATATTAGGGTGTCTTTTAAATAGTTAGTCTGATGCACCATGTACCCCTTGGTGGTTTACATCATTAGGGCTGTATACATTGTGCATTTTCTATTGTTTGTTTGGTCCTTTCTGTCTGGATGTATATTAGTCCACCGTTAGATCGATAATTATTAGCCCGTATACAATAGGGCAATTTAGGAGTGCTAGCCTAGGATCGAGGACAGGGGGTCCCCACCATAAGGGGTCGTCCCTGGGCTGAGGGCTTAGCCTCAGGGCATGCATCTAGGGACAGTTCCTCCATAGACTTAATGAGCATGTTATATCTCCGGTGGATCCATATACATCGGGACATCAGTGGACTTCTATTTGTTGTTTAATTACTATTAAAATTTAATCTCTCTAGAAGGGTTATGCTCTAGCTGGACTTTAGCAAACAAGTGATCCCACACTCGGATATTCAGAGGAGCTCTTTTCATGACATGAGATATTGTGCACTGATTCCCAAACTCTGGAGCATCCACAGTCAGAAAAAGATGACGGTGGGGAACGGCAATTAGTGTTTCATGAGGTGGATAATAATGATGAGACACAGTTGCCAATAAGTCAACCGCAATTAGTGTCTCAAGAGGTTCATGATGAGGATGAGACACAGTTGTCAAAGACTGAGGTTGTTGTTAGGTCAACAAGTCAGGAGGATGACCAGAGTGAGGAAGTGGAAGAGGAGGTGGTGGACGATGAAATCACTGACCCAACCTGGGAAGGTGGCACGCCGAGCGAGGACAGCAGTACAGAGGGGGAGGGATCCGCAGCACCGCAACAGGCTGGAAGAGGCAGTGGGATGGCAAAAGGGAGAAGGCAAGCCACAACAAACAGGCCTCCAACTGTTCACCGGAGCACCCCCTTGCGGCAATCTCCCTTGCCAAAGGGTAGGTGTTCCACAGTCTGGCGTATTTTTTAGGAAATTGCGGATGATAAAAGAATTGTCATTTGCAACCTGTGCCGTACCAAAATGAGCAGGGGCGTGAACACTAGCAACCTCACCACCACCAGCATGATCCGCCACATGGCATCAAAGCACCCTAATAGGTGGGCCGAACGCCTGGGTTCTCAACTAGTGTCTGCGGGTCACACCACTGCCTCCTCTTCCCCTGTGTTATGTGCTGACCAATCCCCTATCAAAGACGCAGGCCCGGATGCCTCCCGCCCTGCACCTGGACCTTTGCAAGCACCATCAGCGACCACATCCACTTTTGTGTCCCAGCACAGGAAACAGATGTCCATACCCCATTTAGACTTGTTGACACTGAGGCTTTCCGCAGCCTGATGGCGGCAGCCGTCCCTCGTTACTCAGTCCCCAGCCGCCACTATTTTTCCCTGTGTGCCATCCCCGCCTTACACCAGCATGTGTCCCGTAACATCACCTGTGCCCTGACCAACGCAGTTATTGGGAAGGTCCACTTAACGACTGACATATGGACAAGTGCTTTTGGCCAGGGACGCTACATTTCCCTGACGGCACACGGGGTGAACGTTGTGGAGTCTGGGAGCGAGTTGTACCCTGGGATGGCACAGGTGCTACTGATGCAAAGGATTGCGGGCCCTACTTCCATCCGGATTTCTCCTACTCCACCTCCACTTCCAACTCTGAATTATCCTCTTGCAGCACCAGTCAGCCATCAGTCGGTACCTGGATGCAGTGTAGCACTGCAGTGGGGAACCGGCAACAGGTCGTGCTGAAGCTGATATGCTTAGGTGACAAACAGCACACCGCCGCAGAGCTGTGGCAGGGGATAAGGGACCAGACTGAGCTGGGGCTCTCGCCACTCAACCTACAACTGGTAGGTGCTGGCCTGCCCTGCCGCCAGCGTTTTGTCAGAGCGGGTATTTAGTGCTGCTGGTGGCATAATAACTGATAAGCGCATCCGCCTGTCAACTAAAAATGCTGACAGGTTGACTCTTATAAAAATGAACAAGGCCTGGGTTGCCCCTGACTTCTCTTCTCCACCAGAGGAAAGCGGCTGAACATAAAGGCACTTTACATGTGGCTTTTATGGTGTATTGAATACACTGTATTCCCTGCACCCCTTCCACCACTAAAAAGGGTATATGGTTCAATCTTCCTTTTCTCGTCCTCCTCCATCATATCAACCTGCTTATTAGGCTGCCCTTATACCTAATGTTTTAGAGGGTCACCAGCAAGCCCTTATACCTAATGTTTTAGATGGTCACCGGCAGGCCATCAATAATAATTTTTCAAGGGTGTATGATGCGCTCCTTTATGTGTAATAAAGGGTGTATTGTAGGGCCGGTTCCTTGTAATTTTTGGCAGTCCTTTCCCTTAGTGCATAGGCTTTATGAGTGTAGGAGTCCCACTACCTGAACAATTGTACCACAATGTGAATGAGGCCCTCCATTATGTGATATACAGGTTGTATCGGAGTGCCTCTTCCTTGTAATTTTTGGCAGCACTTGCACTTTATATACAAGTAAATATACAGGAAAGAATGTTTCCTAACACTTTTTCCTCTAAAATCGATTTTATCTTCGGTTTTGTGCGTATTATTGTCAGCCGGTAAAAGTGGCGTACTATTCGGACAACATCGTTCCCAGAAGCGCCCTGCTGGGTGCTCGATCAACACTACTTCTTACCACACTGCCTGCCACGTGAGTACATCCCTAGGCTTCATGTGGAGCAAGAGAACTGAAGTCTGGATGCTTGTGGGCATTTGCTCTTGTTGCTACTATGCAAAGCCATAAACTCACTACTTTAGTGCAATTTGAAGGGTGAACGTGCACTGTGATGCTGTTGTGTACACTTATACTGTTTTATATTGTTGAACTGCATTTTCTATGTAATATATTCTGTTCATTTGCTCTGTTATTACACTATAGCTGCACAGTGGAATGGGTTAATGCACAGCCAGCTAATACTGTGAGACTTTGGGACTTTCTACCTATGCAGTAAGACACTAATAAGTTTCGGAGGGAAACAACAGATACAATAACTTTTTGAGTATATGGTTAACCCCTTTAGGACTGCCGCCGTACATGTAAACATGGCACCTGCTTGTGAGCACCATAGCCTGTTTAAAACAGCAGAGACCTGGGGCTAATGTCTGCGATCAGAACAAATGCCGATCACAGTCATTTATTGCCACAGATATAAATATATTTAATCCCATAGGGTGAACTCTATTAAAATGTACAACTCCCCCAAAATATTGAAAAACAAGTGATCATAAAGTCATACACACCCCAAAATGATATCACTAAAAACTACTACTACACCGCAGATGTAACTATAAAAAAAAAGTTATGGGGGTAGTATTAAAACACAAGATAAAGTATTCAAACGTGGTATCACTGTAATAGTACTGACCCAGAGAATAAAGTGTATACACTCACCTAAAGAATTATTAGGACCACCATACTAATACGGTGTTGGACCCCCTTTTGCCTTCAGAACTGCCTTAATTCTACGTGGCATTGATTCAACAAGGTGCTGATAGCATTCTTTAGAAATGTTGGCCCATATTGATAGGATAGCATCTTGCAGTTGATGGAGATTTGAGGGATGCACATCCAGGGCACGAAGCTCCCGTTCCACCACATCCCAAAGATGCTTTATTGGGTTGAGATCCGATGACTGTGGGGCCATTTTAGTACAGTGAACTCATTGTCATGTTCAAGAAACCAATGTGAAATGATTCGAGCTTTGTGACATGGTGCATTATCCTGCTGGAAGAAGCCATCAGAGGATGGATACATGTTCTCATTCTGTTTACGCCAAATTCGGACTCTAGCATTTGAATATCTCAACAGAAATCGAGACTCATCAGACCAGGCAACATTTTTCCAGTCTTCAACAGTCCAATTTTGGTGAGCTCGTGCAAATTGTAGCCTCTTTTTCCTATTTGTAGTGGAGATGAGTGGTACCCGGTGGGGTCTTCTGCTGTTGTAGCCCATCCACCTCAAGGTTGTGCGTGTTGTGGCTTCACAAATGCTTTGCTGCATACCTCGGTTGTAACGATTGGTTATTTCAGTCAACGTTGCTCTTCTATCAGCTTGAATCAGTCGGCCCATTCTCCTCTGACCTCTAGCATCCACAAGGCATTTTTGCCCACAGGACTGCCGCATACTGGATGTTTTTCCCTTTTCACACCATTCTTTGTAAACCCTAGAAATGGTTGTGCGTGAAAATCCCAGTAACTGAGCAGATTGTGAAATACTCAGACCGGCCCGTCTGGCACCAACAACCATGCCACGCTCCAAATTGCTTAAATCACCTTTCTTTCCCATTCTGACATTCAGTTTGGAGTTCAGGAGATCGTCTTGACCAGGAGCACCCCCCTAAATGCATTGAAGCAATTGCCATGTGATTGGTTGACTAGATAATTGCATTAATGAGAAATAGAACAGGTGTTCCTAATAATTCTTTAGGTGAGTGTAGATCAGTAAAGTAAAGACAAAATGCATAAAACTATGCAGAATTGCATTTTTTCACCATATTTGGAATTTATTTCCAGCTTCCCACCACATTGTTTGCAAAATTAAATGGTGCCATTAGAAATTGCAACTTGTCCCACAAAAAACAAGCCCTCATACATCTATGTCAATGGGAAAAATATAAATGAAAAACAGAAAATTGCCCAGTTCTGAAAGGGTTAAGCTCTGTCTTGTCTGTTGTTTATGTCTGAAAAATGCTTAGTCATTCCCATTGACTTGTATTGAGGCTCAGTACAAGTCTATGGCAAACTGGAATTGCAACATTGTTTCTGTTAGACTGTGCTGCTCGACTCCACTCCTCCCACTAGAAGGTTCTAGTTAGGTTACAAACTATATATAATGAAAGCAGTCAGAGTCCTTAGTTTTTCTGCAGAAGGGGACCACTGTGTAGTAGAAGGGAGTCTGCCAGACTGTACAAGTGACCAGAAGAAGACGCTGAGATGGGGATACTCTGCTACAGACCCTGAGTCAACAGACCTTTGAACAGGCAGCCTACTAGTGTTGATCGCAAATATTCTAATCGCAAATTTTATCGCGAATATTGGCATTCGAGAATTCGCGAATACCTAGAATATAGTGCTATATCTTCGTAATCGCGAATATTCTAGATTTTTTTTCATCAGTACCCATGATCCCTCACTGCTTCTTGCTTGTGGGCCAATGAGAAGGCTGCAATATCTTTGACTTTAGAAGTAGTGTTGATCGCAAATTTTCGTATGGCAAATTTTTATCGCAAATTTTACAATTACCAATTTTTTCGCAAGCAAGAAAATAATGATGGGACATCATGAATTCTCGATTTTGTGAATATATGACGAATATTCGCCCAAATATTCATGAAATATCGCAAATTCAAATATTGCCCCTGCCTCTCATCACTGCAGCCTACTGGATGACTGAGCCACAGACCCTGGGCCACCAGCCTTTGTCCAGGTTACCAGCCTTCTGAAGAGAGAGCGGTACAGCTACCTCAGGCCTTTCCTCAGCACCAGTGAGAAGACAGCCCAGTGCCTTACCTGTACTGTTTTGTATTTGTGTTCCTCCAGTAAAGAAGCGCACTGGTTTACTGCAGACCCCGTCTCTCTGAACTTATTACCATCCCCTCTGGAGAGCAGTAACACTTGGTGATACTTTCACAGTCTCCGAGGGACCAGCCCAAATCTGGCCACTGCACATGCACACGACATGTATTTTTTACATCCTTGTTCTCCCTACATTTTTTGCAAATAGTACACAGACCCATTGCTTTCTATGGGTAGAAAAAAACAACTGGACAGTGCACTGATGTAATCCATGTGCTGTCTGCATCTGTGTTTCCGTTCCGTAAATTATAGAACATGTCCTATTCTGGTCCACACTGCGGATGAGAATAGCCATTTCTATTGATGGGAGTGAGAATGTGGATTGCACACAGCAGGTGTCCGTATTTTGCTGTTTAGTGTTTTGCAGACCAAAATACAGACACAGTCGTGTGCATGAGGCTTTAATGGAATGACTCCAGCTAGTCCCATGTATTTGATTTCAGTCTGTAGACCTGGGTCCTTCTCACGCTTCGGTGTGGGAGGGAAACACCACACCGATCATAGCAGGGAAGGAAGGGGGGGGGGGGGGGGGACAGGGAATCAGGCCTGAGAGCTAGGGAAGGAAAATAGCCCTTGCAGCTGAACTTCCAATGCAGCAATAGGATCCATGGCTGCACACAAACAAACAAAATACAACGGTTTTGGGCGGTTTATAATGTCACGCTTCGGTGTGGGAGGGAAGTGTGGAACAGGGAATCAGGCCTGAGAACTTGGGAAGGAAGATGGACACCTCCTAGTAAAACCCTAACCAACATCCTGACTGACTACCAGTATGAACAGACCCCAAAGGTAGGTGAGTTCATACGCAGGAATACCTAGAGTCCTATCAAGCCCTATAGGACCCTGGTACTAATGGCAGGGACGAGACTACCTGTTCCTCCAAAAGAAAGGACGAACAGGAGTCTCCTTCAGGCCTAATACAAACAATAGGGAAATGCAACACACAGAACCTAAACAGAATACAAAAGGGAAAGGAAAGACACAGAACCAAAAGGGAAAGGAAAGACTTAACTTCAAAGGAGCTCTGGAAGCACCAGGAACTCAGCCGAGATCCAACCACGATCTATCCAAAGGTCCAAACAGAAGCTATAAACCGCACAGCATTGTGGGAGAAGCAACTATAAATAGAGAAGGTTAAATGACCCTAATAGCCACACCTGGGGAAAGAAGGTGAGGTAGGCACCAGAAACAACAACACAGACGTCATTTGATCCAAACGGAAAACATGTCAGAATAGACCACGAGTTGCCAGTCTCACAGATCTCTGGCCACCTGTCGCGGGAACGTTCATGACAGTCCTATATTGTGCAGCAGAGTGTGTGCTTTATGGTAAGCTGCAGTGAATGGGAGTTAAAGAGGTTTTCCATCTTTGGAGGCTTGTCAGGCAGACCTCCACCCGTGGCCGGACCTGCAGAGGGAATTATACTTACCGGCTGCTGCTGGGTTCTGGCTCCTTCACTCCCCTGCTGCCCCTGCATGGCTAGGGCTGCCCAAGTGTCAACATCTGGTTTAACAGGAATGCCAGTCACTTGTGTGCTATGATTAGCATGAAAACTGGAATTTTTCAAGATTTATTTTCTATGTATAAATATTATTTTATTTTCTCGTGTTACATTTCCATAAATCAAAGGCATTTTCTAATTGTATCTGCTCAGCTTTCATCTTTGGGTCCTGTGATATTATACGTTATGTCGCAGTCGTCTGGTACAAACAACTGCCGCACTATAAAACTTTTCTAGCTTATTGGATGCTGGATTAAAATAATTTTACAGTACCTAGCAATCTTCATAAATATGAGCAGAAACAATATTTCTGTCAGATTTTGCTGCTGTACGGTTTGGTGGACTGGCAGTGCCCGTCTAGGTTTTCTCCCTGCAGCCAAGTCATGGCAGCTGCAACTCAGTCACCTTCCCTGCAGGCAAACCTGCCAGCAAAAATACATATGAAGCTTCCCAAACTCTTGAAGTTTCTTAGTTTTATCTGTTTGGGGGAAAGTTGTGTCATAACCAATGGTCTTCAGTGATGCGGATTTGCAGATGTTTCCTGCAGGAATTTGTGAAAGCCGATTGACAAAGTTTTAGAGAAAGTTTAATATGCTCTGGACATGATGGAACATACTCCCCCCCCCCCCTCGCTCCCAAATACAGATGCACCAGTACCTGAATGTTTATACCTCAGTGCTACCATACAAAGACCACACAATACTGCCGTTCAGTAAAATATAATACCGCTATGCAATTCTTAAATAGTGAAGGGGTTAATAGGGCAATGAAGGGGTGACTAACTGGTAAAGTTCCTGGTGGTCCAGTGCAGTGCAGGAGTTAGCGGTAAAGTCCCCGGTGGTCCAGGGCACTGAAGGATTACATGTTCCACTCCCAGGTTGCTTCTGTTGCTCCAACCTTTGTGGACCCCCAATGAATTGGTGGTGCGGGGCAGTTGCAAGGTTTGCCACCACCTAAAACCAACTTTTTTTAAATTGATTTTTTATTTTTTTTGGGGGGGGGGGGGGGTTCAATTCTTCTCCGATTACAAGTTCTCTGTTTGCAGTCAGTGACTAGGAACATTGTTAATTTAGAGTCAAGTAAACCAAACACTTCTCACAGCTGGGTGTTTGTTACAATCATGGACGGCGTAGACAATCCTGGGGCAGCTAAATACAGCAGCAGCAAATTTTCTCTTCTCTCCCGATCTTTGCTACAATGTATCAGTGCAGATTAAATGTATCAGTCCAGAATCCAAATATTATATAGACTGGATACATTTGTAGCAAAGTTTTATGTTTGCGCCGTTATTCAGGTTGTGGATGTGAATAAGGCACTTTCACACTAGCGTTTTTCTTTTCTGGTATTGAGTTCCGTCCTAGGGGCTCAATACCGGAAAAAACGAATCAGTTTTATCCTAATGCATTCTGAATGGAGAGCAATCCGTTCAGGATATATCAGTTCAGTCCCTCTTACGTTTCTTTGGCCGGAGAAAATACCGCAGCGTGCTGCAGTTTTCTCTCCAGCCAAAATCCTCAACACTTGCCGGAATGCCGGATTCCATTGAAATGTATTAATTCCGGATCCGGTTTCCCGATCTGCGCATGAGCAGACATTTAAAAATGAGGAAAAAATAAAGACCGGATCCGTTTTTTCCGGATGACAACCGGAAAGATGGATCCGGTATTGCAATGCTTTTTTCGGACGGAAAACGCATCCGGATCCATCTCACAAATGCATCCATTTGCGTCCTGATTGCCGGAATCCTATGCCGCAAGTCTGAAAGTAGCCTAAGAAAAGGCTCATGTTTACAAGCAGAGATCCTGCATATGAGAAACTGAAACACAAAGAATGTTAGAAAACCTAAAAAAAAAAAAGAAAAAATTCCAGTATGGATCTTCTTTTTTCACAGGTCCTGCTGGTTAACCTGTTTCAGCACCATGGACAGCGGACGGTTCTCAATTTCGCTTCCTTGCTCCAAAAAGTGTGAGAAGTAGCAAATGGGTTAATATCGAACGTAAGAATAAGATCTTTAAAAAAAACGTAACTCAAGTACAGCAAATCACAGCACTGCCTTCTTATGGGGGGATCTAAGTATATAAGATATAGGATGAGGGTCCTATTAGGATACCCTCTGCCTGCATTCCCTATTAGGACATATGGATAATATAGAGGGGTGTCCTGGACCCCAATATATTACCTAGTGGTCACCCATTCATTTAAGGTACACTACATAATACCGCATTCCTCCTGACATCAGTTTAAAGGAGATATCCACCATCTCTTATTGTAGAAGACTCCACTGGAATCTGTGGTGACCCCAGGCGTGGCCACAGATGGCACACGGTCCCTGTGCAAGAAATATATATTGGCCCTTGCTCTCCAGTAGTTCATAATAGAGTACCCCCTTAAAGGGGTTTTGCCATCACATACAATGGGGGCATATCGCTAGGACCCGCACCTACAACGAAGCTGGGAAATTAATGGAGGCCGCACTGCGCATGCGCTGCCTCCCTCCATTCATTTCAAAGGGGTCGCCGAAAATAGCCGAGCGCTGGCTCAGCTATTTCTGTCTGCCCCATAGAAATGAATGGGAGCAGGGGCCGCACGTGCGCGGTGCGCTCCGATTCACTTGTATGGATGCAGCGGGGAGCAGCACTTGGTGGTGGACGGACCCCGGGAAACCCAGCCACAGCTCCTCCCCGCTCCGCTCTCCTTGTAGGGACCCGCACCTATCAGACAATGGGGGCTTATCTTAGCAATATGCCCCCATTGTATGTGATGGGAATACCCCTTTAAATCTTTGACCATGCACCAGTAATCATCAGTCATGAATTATATTGTCCCAGTCTAGAAGCCACTTTTCAACAGGGCCCCTGCACAGGTTGCACATATGATATGTCCACGCCATGAACACAAGCATTTAAAGAGGTTGCCCCACAAAAAAAAATCTGACCTGGATCTGAATATTTTTGTAATTGTATGTGATTAAAAATGTTGGAGTTATTCAATAACATCTATCTGTATGGCGCCACCTGCTGTTAGTTCCATATTTCTGTGTCCACCTCAGGAGGTTGCTCAGTTCCATCTTTCTACTGCAACCAGTTATATCTACTGTTAGAAGCTGTGACAGTTACAGGGAGAAAGCTGCAGTAGAAAGGACACACCCCATGAGCTGTCATAGGGAGACAGCAACAGTAGAATGGACGTCCTCCCTGAGCTGTGATTGGGAGAGAGCTATACCAGAAGGGACACACCTCTTGAGCTGGGATAGGGAGTGAGCTAAACCAGAAAGGATATGCCTCCTGAGCTGTGATAGAGAGAGATGCAGCAAAAAAGACACATGCCCCGAGCTGTGACAGTGAGTGAGCTGCAGTGAAAAAGACACCCTCCATAGCTGTGATTAGGGAGAGAGCTGCAGCAGAAAGGACACACCCCATAGCTGTGATTAGGAAGAGAGCTGCAGCAGAAAGGACACACCCCATAGCTGTGATTAGGGAGAGAGCTGCAGCAGAAAGGACACACCCCATAGCTGTGATTAGGGAGAGGGCTGTAGCAGAAAGGACACACCCCATAGCTGTGATTAGGGAGAGAGCTGCAGCAGAAAGGACACACCCCATAGCTGTGATTAGGGAGAGAGCTGCAGCAGAAAGGACACACCCCATGAGCTGCAGCCTGAGGGAGATCTAGCAGAGGAATTGGAGCAGTGAATGGGGATATCTGTGGATGGATGTAAGGTACAGGGCTGGTTCTAGCATTGTATCGTGTACTATATGACATCTGACATTTTTTACAGTAATCATGTGATGCACATGCTGTAGATCTAGGGTTTTTTGAGCAGAGGGCCACACCCTAATAGGCTGTTTGAAAACAGACAACCTCTTTAAGGTCTAAAGAGTAGACAAGGTAAAGATGGAGCGGAGGTTCTGCGCCCATCACCAGTTCTATCTGTCCGCCATCTCTTCACCTCTCAATGACGCCATTTATGCCTTGAAGACTGTCAGACTGATTTGAGTGATAGCAGCAGGAGGGGGCCGCCGCTCGGGCTGAGAGCTCTCACGTTGAATAATGGGACCCTCTACGAGCCTGGAGCGCAGCGCGAACAAAACCCCCATTTGTTTCCCTCTTTTTACAATTCATCTGCTGCTCTTCAGGTAGTAAACTCACAAATATGAAATGCAGCTTTAATGATTGCGCCGTTTTACACATTATCTGCACGCGTGCTCCACGCGGTGATGGAGGGCTCATTAAATCTAATCAAAGTCAATTATTAATGCAGGAGAGCTATTAAAACCCCCGACGCTACTGCCTCATTTAAATATAACGAAGTCTAATTAATAATCGTGTTTTATTGGTTTGCATTAAGATTGGCCGTGTTACTTAAAGTTTGCTAAAATTAAACAAATTCACTAAATAGGCAAAACAACACAAAGAGGTTCTTTTAGATGCATCCTATTAATGAACAGTGTCATAAAATGTGTCTGCACCTTTTTCACGTTCCGCAGTCTGTAGACACAGCGTTCTTCACTGATTCATTTTTTTTATATATCTCTACAGCGGTTGGAGCTCCATTTTTCTGATACACGGCTCCAAATCCCCTCCATAGACATGTAATGATATGATTCCGACTCCGTGCTGTCACCACTAGAGGGAGCTTACGAGCTAACTGCATACTGTGTCATTACGTGGTAAACTCCTAAGCTCCCCCTAGTGGTGGCTGCAGAAAGTTAGAACTTTACATTTTAAAGGGAAAACTGGCAGGTCCGTTATGCGGCCCTCTCTGATAGGCTAGCTATTTCAGCAGTCTGTCACTCATTTGGATGTGTGGTGGGGTTTTTCATAACTTATATGTCCGCTGCAGTGAGCAGTCTGATGAGATTCATGAGATGCAGGCCAGCTGGATTATGTAGCAGTAGAGACGGTCTTGTGGTTCGCCCGGCGGTCATTTCGCGGCGAATATGCGAACATATGGTGATATTCGCGCGAACCATATTTTTTTGCATAGCGCCGAACTTTGACCCATGACACATCCATCAGGTGGGACAGGACAGCCAATTGAGACGTTTCAGCACGTGGACACACCCCCTACCCTATAAATAAACCTGATCTGGCAGCCATTTTACATTCAGTCTTTTGCCAGTGTAGGGAGAGGTTGTTGTGTGGAGCAGGGACAGACTTTTGGGGACACCAAACGCTAGCTAATAGGACCACAAAAGTCCTTTTAAGGACTGGTATAGGTGTGCTATCAATAGGTGTGACATACTGAGGGGTGTAATATACTATAATATACTTTCTAACATGGAAAGTATATTACAGTGCAATTGTATTGTGCAGTAGTTGTGTGCGGTTCTGCTGCAATACCGCAGCTATACAGAGGGACAAATGCTATTGGAGTAACTAATTGCAATGGGTGTGATATACCAGTTGCCCCCACAAAACTGGTTGAGGGCTGCGATATACCTTCTTCCACAAAATCCTGACTGAAGGGTGCGATATACCTCTTTCTGCCAAATACTGATTGAGGGGTGCCATATACCTTCTTCCACTAAATACTGATTGAGGAGTGCAATATACCTTCTTCCACTAAATACTGATTGAGGGGTGCGATATACCTTCTTCCACTAAATACTGATTGAGGGGTGCGATATACCTTCTTCCACTAAATACTGATTGAGGAGTGCGATATACCTTCTTCCACTAAATACTGATTGAGAAGTGCCATATACCTTCTTCCACTAAATACTGATTGAGGGGTGCGATATACCTTCTTCCACTAAATACTGATTGAGGGCTGCGATACACCTTCTTCCACTAAATACTGATTGAGGGGTGCTATATACCTTCTTCCACTAAATACTGATTGAGGGGCGCGATATACCTTCTTCCACTAAATACTGATTGAGGAGTGCCATATACCTTCTTCCACTAAATACTGATTGAGGGGTGCGATATACCTTCTTCCACTAAATACTGATTGAGGGCTGCGATACACCTTCTTCCACTAAATACTGATTGAGGGGTGCTATATACCTTCTTCCACTAAATACTGATTGAGGGGCGCGATATACCTTCTTCCACTAAATACTGATTGAGGAGTGCCATATACCTTCTTCCACTAAATACTGATTGAGGGCTGCGATACACCTTCTTCCACTAAATACTGATTGAGGAGTGCCATATACCTTCTTCCACTAAATACTGATTGAGGGGTGCCATATACCTTCTTCCACTAAATACTGATTGAGGGGTGCTATATACCTTCTTCCACTAAATACTGATTGAGGGGTGCCATATACCTCTTTCTGCCAAATACTGATTGAGGGGTGCTATATACCTCTTTCTGCCAAATACTGATTGAGGGGTGCCATATACCTTCTTCCACTAAATACTGATTGAGGAGTGCCATAAATCTTCTTCCACTAAATACTGATTGAGGGGTGCGATATACCTTCTTCCACTAAATACTGATTGAGGGGTGCGATATACCTTCTTCCACTAAATACTGATTGAGGGGTGCGATATACCTTCTTCCACTAAATACTGGGGTGCTATATACCTGTTTCTGCCAAATACTGATTGAGGGGTGCTATATACCTTCTTCCACTAAATACTGATTGAGGGGTGCTATTTCTATATACCTGCTTCCACCAAATACTGATTAAGGGGTGCAATACACCTTTTTCCGCCAAATACTGATTGAGGGCTGTGATTTACCTTCTTCCACAAAATACTGCTCTTCTCTACGGATTTAGGCAAAGGGTCATTTAGAAAAAAGGAAGAGGCAGACCGTTCCACAGGGGTGTTAGGGGTCGGGCAGGTGCACCAGGCCGGAGCCTAAGTGGGAAGTTGGAGAAGGTGCGTGCGATAACTTCAAAGGACGCACCAGAGTTGGTTGAGTGGCTCACTCCGCCTTCCGCTTCTGCACCCTCCTCATCCTCTGTATCTGCACCCTCCTCACTCTCTGCTGTGTGCACCCCCAAAGACACCACCACCACCATAACCCCTCCACTCCAGTCAGAGGAATTATTTTCCCATCCATTCCCAGGGTATGTGTAGGCCTTATACTCAACCGTTACCTTTACCTGCTGATGCTGCTGTCTGTCCTGATCCTGATGCGTTTGCCCCGGACTAAAGGGGCCTTACTGTAACCTTATCGTTTAAAATTACACCAAAACAAAAACAATATAAAAAAAAATAAAAGCACACGTTATAAATGAAAAAACTATTTATGAACAATTTTACAAAAATAACATGCCTTTTATGGCAATTTTTTTAGTTGGCCCAGTAGGTCTAGCACCTCCTGCATCCCAGTGCGGTGCTGCTCATCCAACTTTTGCACCTTGTGCACAAATGTCCTGCACTACGCCCGCATCTTGCGCTGCAGCTCCTTAATTTGCAGCATCTGCTGCTCCCGGAGCTCCTTGATTGCTTTTTGGTGCTCCTGCTGCAGCTTTTTTATTTTCACATTTATTTTCGTAATTACTGTTAGGATAAAAAAAATTGCAATTCAGATTAAGAGCAAATTAGTGCATTGCGTGGATAATTTTTTATGTTGTCCCCTCATTGTTGGCCCTTTTAATGTTTATGTACATGTTACGAATACATAATCATATTGCTGTGTGCACATATTTACCCTCCTGGCGGGGGGCTGGTGACCTCCTCCTCCTGAGCTGGGTTGGTGCTGGAGGGTCCCGCAGTTTCCGCCCCCATCTCCACCAAATCGCCAAACTCTGGTGGGGTTGGCGCATCCACAAGATGGGAGGGTCTGGCCTCCTCCTCCTCCGCGGAGACCTCCACCACCTCCAAATCCTCGGTGGAAGGCCTGCAGCGGACTGAGGGAAGGGGAACATCTGTAATCACACAATGTTCAGAATTTAGACAAACAACCCCAATGGATTAGGATTACCCCAATGGGGGCTTAGTCTGGTTTTGGCAGTAAATTACCTACCAAAACAAGTGGTAAAGATGGCTAAAATGGCCTGTTACTAGGTAGGATGAGGTAGCAGGGGATTGGTGTACTGTTACTGGGTTATTGAAGTTTAGGGCACTGTTTCCCAACCAATGTGCCTCCAGCTGTTGCAAAACTACAACTCCCAGCATGCCCGGACAGCCTTTGGCTGTGCGGGCATGCTGGGAGTTGTAGTTTTGCAACAGCTGGAAGCACACTGGTTGGGAAACACTGGTTTATGGGACCCCAGCAACAATTATGACATTGGATAAGGGGTTATTGGGTGGTGTTATGGTGGGTAGATAATTGCAGTGGCTGCCAGCGTTATACTGTCTGCCAAGCCGCATTTTGAAGATCTGCTGCCTGTCCTCCCTGTTGATTTTTTTGTCACGGTCACTTTATTAGAAGGAGGGGTAAAGTCACTTGCCGATAGGTGGCGAGCGGATTAGACGTTTTTATGGTATTTTCTCAAAGCTTATGGCATGTCTATTCAGTGGTCAATATGTCTAACTATTCTTTAATAACGTTGGCCGTGGCCTAATTTATCCATTTACATTATGTGTCCATGTTTCTTATATTATAATTGGTTTATGAGGTTAAGTTATTGGGGTGTGTGTATATATATATATATAATCTATAATCCCATGCAAATGAAGTGAGGGATTTACATCACAAATCTGTACCTCGCTGTGTGTATAAATATATATTTGTGGTCGGGGCTATGTGTGAAAGAACCTACCCCCTAATGTACGCCCCAACAGAACTAGCGGCTTGAGTTGTGCCATAACCGCTTCCGTCGAGAGTACACCTGAAAGAGGGCATACCCTGTAGGAGAGTGAAAGGAAAAGGGCGGGCTGGGAGGGGAACACTGCTACCGTCCGTCCTCTGGAGAGAGGTGCGTGCCAGATATAGGGCAGGGCGCCCCTCCCACAAATGCAGGCCAATTAATCGGCCTTAATACTTGTGGTCGGGGCTATGTGTGAAAGAACCTACCCCCTAATGTACGCCCCAACAGAACTAGCGGCTTGAGTTGTGCCATAACCGCTTCCGTCGAGAGTACACCTGAAAGAGGCCAAAAACCCAGCATGAAAATACAAAGCGTGTTTCATTGACGTATTACAACGCCAAATTCTGAAAGGCACAAGAAATCTCGCTAACGGGGTTCGGAACATAACGGCTGTAACAAGACGAGCGCCACCGGCCCAACTTACGGATAATGTGTGCTGGCACCTGATTCCTGAAGCGGCCGAGGCTGCCCCAATCCTGAACGAATGCCCTGACACCGTGAGGGGGTCAAAACCTAGATTGACCGCCAGTATACGCGCATGCGCTATGAACTGGGAGGTGGACAACGCTGCTGTCCCGAAGGGTAACAGTGGGGTGTTAGTGCCGCGACCGGCCAGTGCCCCTGACAATCCCTGCAGGACGTGGACCGGACCCCATTTGTGAGACGTGGGGAAGAATTTGACCTGGGTAGGGGGACCTGACTGGGAGGTCTTGGTCATTTAGACCACAGTACGGCCTGTCCAATGGTTACCCCAAACATGCGCTGCTGCCACCACGGGATACAGGTCCCTAGCCTCCGTTGACTGGAAATTCCCGTGGCCTCACAAAACTCCTCCGGCCACGCCCCATTCAGCCAATGGGGGCCAAAAATAGCAGCGAAACCAGTGCTGACCCCGCTGTTGGAGAATATGACAGGGGAGTTGTGGGAGACCGCCGGGACAAACATGGACACGCAATTCCCATGACTCAAGAAGTGGTCCCACATGCTCAAATCCGCTTGCGCTTGACTGTCCAGGAACACTGGACTACCCTGACAGGGAATGACTGAGACATGGCTGGATGATAGCTATGACAGTGGGAATAACTGAGACACGGCTGGATGATAGCTATGACAGTGGGAATAACTGAGACATGGCTGGATGATAGCTATGACAGTGGGAATAACTGAGACACGGCTGGATGATAGCTATGACAGTGGGAATAACTGAGACACGGCTGGATGATAGCTATGACAGTGGGAATAACTGAGACACGACTGGATGATAGCTATGACAGTGGGAATAACTGAGACACGGCTGGATGATAGCTATGACAGTGGGAATAACTGAGACATGGCTGGATGATAGCTATGACAGTGGGAATAACTGAGACATGGCTGGATGATAGCTATGACAGTGGGAATAACTGAGACATGGCTGGATGATAGCTATGACAGTGGGAATAACTGAGACATGGCTGGATGATAGCTATGACAGTGGGAATAACTGACACACGGCTGGATGATAGCTATGACTGTGGGAATAACTGAGACACGGCTGGATGATAGCTATGACTGTGGGAATAACTGAGACACGGCTGGATGATAGCTATGACAGTGAGAATAACTGAGACATGGCTGGATGATAGCTATGACAGTGGGAATAACTGAGACATGGCTGGATGATAGCTATGACAGTGGAAATAACTGACACACGGCTGGATGATAGCTATGACTGTGGGAATAACTGAGACATGGCTGGATGATAGCTATGACAGTGAGAATAACTGAGACACGGCTGGATGATAGCTATGACAGTGGGAATAACTGAGACACGGCTGGATGATAGCTATGACAGTGGGAGTGGTAACAATCTGGCTACGAAAACCTACCCTGAGGAATGACGCGCATCGCAAAATTTACATGCCTAACAACGACTGCAGTTCCACCTTGGTGGTGACCCTACCAGTGACGAAACTGTGAATGGCTGCGCGGACCCTAACCAACTTGTCTCCCGGCAACCTAGCTGACATGCTCTCTGTGACTGAAAAGCAAGCAAAAGACGGACCGTCACTACCACTGTTTAGCAACAATTTGACTACCACCCGTGCCTAGACACCACCACCGCCACTGCAGAAACCGTCATGTAAAGGTAACCGACCCTGGTGACCACCTGACAGGTACGGAGAAGGAGGAGACGTGTGACAGTGGAAAATAAATTGGAGACAAAGAAGGAGGAACTTACCGGAAACAGGACACGATGCTGATATGAGAAGAACACAAGGAACCAACCGTGGAAATAGACCTGTTCGCATGAATTAAGCAGAATAATTTTTTTTTTTTTTTTTTTAACAACGCTCGCGCCTGCGTTCAGGTGGCCCGAAGCTGGGTGACGAGACACGATTGTCAGATTGCCGGGGTTCTCACAGAGTTGGCTGAACGGCTGACGGGCATATGCCAAAAAATAAAACACAGCTATCTACGTAGCAAGCAAATTGCGACAAGTGTATGAAGACAGGCAAACGAGAAACCTGCCCATCTGACACAGAACAATGGAATGCCACACAATGTGAAGGGTCTGGCGTGCCCCTGCTGGCCTACGTCTAGGGGCGCTTGTTACTGGGGGTACTACCCCCAACAACTCATCACCATCACGCTGTATGGCATTAACCCCCTACCTAACTGACAGCACGGCGGCCCGTGCCAGACTTTGCCCCCCATATAACAGTCATGGTGAATATACCAAATTCGTCTTGACAGAAAAGTTAAAAACAGCTAGGCTGTGATTAATCAGGCAGATTGAAACTCCGCCCTCAAAGACTAGCCTTCTCATTGACATTCCCCCCCCCTCCCCCCGTCCTCACTCCCTTACAAGCCTCCCCCAATGCAGAAAGATAGAGCCTAATGCGAGGTGCCCCAGCAAATATACGAACGGAGTCCCGCTGACTCCTGCTACCTGCGTGCAAGTCACGTGGGAGCGGGGCGTGCTGCCAGACTGCCGTTCCGGTGTGGGGATGTCTCTCTCATACCTTAGAGGGACCGACCCCACCGACCGGACTAAGGAGCCGACACTGCGCTGAGGCAGCCGCACGAGGAGGAACAGGACGCCGGACTGCAGGAGAAAGCGCCGACCGGAAGTGACGCTCTGCCGCCTAGGAGATGCTGACGCCGCCGGCTGTAACAGGAACACTGCTGCCGTCCGTCCTCTGGAGAGAGGTGCGTGCCAGATATAGGGCAGGGCGCCCCTCCCACAAATGCAGGCCAATTAATCGGCCTTAATACATATACTCATGGCGAGGTAGAGATGTATGTATGATGTTACCTGCTGATTTGCTACGTGTCACACCAGGTACTAAGTAATTATTTGTAAAGGGATGAAATACTTATTTGCATAACTGTATATATACATTGCAGAGTGTCGGAGAGAGATACAAAAGTAATGTGTGCATTGTACCTGGGCGTGTTCGGTCTCGGATCTCTCTGATCCGCTCTGGATTCCTCCACTTTAAATCGGACCATTTTTTTTTATAAGGGCCATTCTGTGGTGCTTAAAGGGAACCTGTCACCAGTTTTATGGTGTCCTAACTAAGGGCAACATAAATAAGTGACTGATTCTCTTAGCACAATGCTGGGTCACTTTCTTTAATTGACCCAGTCAATCTGCCAACATCTTGTATTGAAAAGCTCCAGCTCATAATGATGAGTCCTGAATATTCATGAGCTCCTGACTCTCCCCGCCCACCTGCTGCTGAATGACAGTTTTTTTCCATATGAATCAGCAGCAGGTGGGCAGGGGAGTGGCTATAGCTGTTAATTAAATAAACGCTGGACTCAATGACATCACGCTGGACTCAAATCAGCTCAATAGCATGCGGCATCTTTGTGTGTATATTATGAGGTAACCATCTGTCACACCAGTAAGTGAATACATCTAAGGTACTTTTTAGTAGTTAATGATTGTATATAATTAGTTAGATTATAATCAAATATCCACATTAGGGATCGACCGATTATCGGTTTTACCGATATTATCGGCCGATATTCAGGATTTTGACAGTTATCGGTATCGGCATCTATTTTGCTGATATTCCGATAAGGTATGGGGAACACAGAATGCGCTGCTGACAACGCTCTCTGTGTTCCCTCAGCAGCACAGGGGAGAAGGAAGCAGTGTCTCCCTCCCCCTGTGCTGCTGCCGCCGATGAGAGGAGAGAAGACAAGAGGAGGGGCGGGGCTGTGGCCGCTGCACCACCAATGATGTTAACTTACTCATTCATTCAAATTGAACAGGAGGCGGGAGCTGGCTGCAGAATCACATAGCCGGCTCCCGACCTCTATGAGCGGTAGCTGCGATCCACGGCACCTAAGGGGTTAACTACCGCGGATCGCAGCTACCGCTCATAGAGGTCGGGAGCCGGCTATGTGATTCTGCAGCCAGCTCCCGCCTCCTGTATATGAATTAATGAGAGATTTCTCTTCATTGGTGGCGCAGTGCACCCCCCCAAGCCCCCCAGTATTAATCATTGGTGGCGCAGTGCGCCCCCCACCCCCACCCCCGTATTAAAAACATTGGTGGCGCAGTGTGCCCTCCAAGCCCCCCAGTATTAATCATTGGTGGTGCAGTGCGCCCCCCACCCCAGTATTAAAAACATTGGTGGCGCAGTGCGCCCCCCCCACCCAAGCCCCCCCCAGTTTTAATCATTGGTGGCAGTGGCGACAGGGTCCCCTCTCCCCTCCTCCTCTGACCAGCAGTGTAAGTCTGGGGCTCCGATCGGTTACCATGGCAGCCAGGATGCTACTGAAGCCCTGGCTGCCATGGTAAGCTCCATGCTGCTGTGTGCACAGAGCACAGAGCAGCAGGGACAGTGTGAGATCCTATTCACCCTGATAGATCTATGATAGATCTATCAGGGTGAATAGGACAGGGTTCTAGTCCCTAAGGGGGCTAAAAGTTAGTAAAAAAACCCCCACCAAAATATTAAGTATAAATAAAAAAGAAAGATTTACCCCAAAAAATATACACATTAACAATAAAAATATTCATTTTCAGCAGATTTGTGCAGGAATTTTATTTTTTTTCAAAAATGAAATTTCACAGAATATCAGTAATATTTCACAAATTATCGGGATCGGTATCGGCCCTAAAAATCAATATCGGTCGATCCCTAATCCACATGACAGGTTCCCTTTAACTTTCAACTTCTGCAACAGCTCGTCGCCTAGTTCACGGACTATCCTCTGTTTTTCAGCATGGGCCCGGGTGAGATGATATCCCCGCCCCAACATGAGCTGCAAGATAAAGATGCAAGCATATAATGCCAATTTTTTTTAAATACTAGAATTGGAAATAATGTCCTCAATAAAACAGCAAAAAGTATTTAAGTCTTTGAAGGGGAAATATTAGATTTACTGTTACGGTTAGAAGATGGGATTGTAGTGCGACTGTATGTGTGTGGGGTCTGAGCAATCGGATATTGGCCAGCTGAGCAGAGATGTACCTGTCTAGTGAAGTGACGGTACGGTATGGGGTGTACAGCTGGTTCGCCTCCCCGGGATGCACCCTGGGTAACTCTAAATGAACCAGACAAAGAAAGCTTCTCCGGAGTCCTGAGCAACAGGACACAAACTGTAATCTATAGACTGTGTGTGTGTGTGTGTGTGTGTGTGTGCGGTATATAGTGTGTGTGCGGTATATAGTGTGTGTCTGTGTGTGTGCGGTATATAGTGTGTGTGTGTGCGGTATATAGTGTGTGTGTGTGTGATATGTAGTGTGTGTGCGGTATATAGTGTGTGTCTGTGTGTGTGTGTGGTATATAGTGTGTGTGGTATATAGTGTCTGTGTGTGTGCGGTATATAGTATGTGTGGTATATAGTGTGTGTGTGTGTGTGGTATATAGTGTCTGTGTGTGTGCGGTATATAGTATGTGTGGTATATAGTGTGTGTGTGTGTGTGGTATATAGTGTCTGTGTATGTGCGGTATATAGTGTGTGTGCGGTATATAGTGTGCGGCAGGAAAATGGATGTGCAATGTGTCTGTGAGAGATATTTCTCTGCTGGCCATACATACCTGCTACAGAAATAGTGCTTTATGTTACAACAATAATTAGCGCATGAATCAGTAAGGCTACTTTCACACTCGCGTTTTGGGCGGATCCGTCATGGATCTGCAAAAACGGATCCGTTACAATAATACAACCACCGTTTGGCTCAGACAGCAAAGGCAGGCAGTATTTTAGTGTTCGCCTCCAGAGCAGAATGGAGCCTGATCGGAGGCAAACTGATGCATTCTGAGCGGATCCTTTTCCATTCAGAATGCATTAGGGCAAAACTGATCCGTTTTGGACGCTTGTGAGAGCCATGAACGGATCTCGGAAACGGAAAGCCAAAACGCCAGTGTGAAAGTAGGCTAATATCTAATGAGACCTTATAAAATGTGAAGTTGTGTGTACCATGGGTCCACCGCGAACTTGCGGTTCGCGAACATTTGATCGCGTTCGCGAATCGCCCCGGCCGATGTTCGTCTATCACTATGTAGCAGCTCTAAGGGCAAGGATCAGAAATAACCCATTCAACCCTATAGATGCCTTGGTCAATGGTGGCCGTGGCATCCAAGTGGATGGACAAAGGAGGAGGGTTCCCTCTGCCAACCCATGGGGTACCTATGAAATCTTTAGGTAGTCCCACAAAAATACAAGTTCCATTAGAAAATGAAAAAAATTGCAATGTCCTTAAAGGCTTGAAGGGGTTGTCTACTGTGGACAGCCTATATCCATATGTCTATTGGAGCATCATATTATCATACATATAGAGGTCTGTGGTGGGAAGTGGCCTTCCTCCCATTACACAGTCATAGAGTATTCCTACAGTGGCCACTAGGGGGAGCACACTGCAGAGTTCCATTGAGTTTAATAACAGCTATATAAACCCATATGCAGTGAGCTCCCCCTAGTGGTGGCTTCAGGTAGTCAGAGTTTCACCATTTAACAGTGTTTACTGTGTTTCCCCCTACAAAAATGATCAAGCTCAGACTGAATGGCCCGCTATGGACAATGTAACTCCTGCAGTGTTCCTATGTGGCGTCTTATATAGGACAGATTCCTTCTTTTCACTGCTACATGCTTCTAGTCATTAAGATATTTTATGACGTAGCAGCTAATTGCAACTCTATTTTTAGCGGTTTACCATAAAGAGCTGTAAGTCCTGGGTTAATTTCTAAGACAACATTTTAATGGGGATGTAGACGAAGCTAATGAAATTAACCGTCTCTTTACATTTTATTACACATATTGTACTGCCTCTCACTTGATTATTTGCCAGGCAGACATTTCAAGTGAAATAATTTGAAATCAAGTCGTCCATGCAATTCCAATTTATTTTTATAATGATTTTTTAGCCTTTTGTCTGACTGTCTATTTATTTAGAGCAGTGACGCCATTTTTTGAGTTAACGTGCAGAACAGGATGGAACGTGAGGGCAAGTGTTTTATTAAAGAATTTAAAGGGGCATAGCAGAAATGTATGCAACATTCACAAATATAAATAGATATGAGGCAGATAAATTGATAGGTATCAAATTGAATTATTTTTCTAATTTATTATTCCTGAGTTAAATCCTGTATTATACTCCAGAGCTGCACTCACTATTCTGCTGGTGCAGTCACTGTGTACATACATTACATTACTTATCCTGTACAGATCCTGAGTTACATCCTGTATTATACTCCAGAGCTGCACTCACTATTCTGCTGGTGCAGTCACTGTGTACATACATTACTTATCCTGTACTGATCCTGAGTTACATCCTGTATTATACTCCAGAGCTGCACTCACTATTCTGCTGGTGCAGTCACTGTGTATATACATTACATATTCTGTACTGATCCTGAGTTACATCCTGTATTATACTCCAGAGCTGCACTCACTATTCTGCTGGTGCAGTCACTGTGTACATACATTACATTACTTATCCTGTACTGATCCTGAGTTAAATCCTGTATTATACTCCTGAGCTGCACTCACTATTCTGCTGGTGCAGTCACTGTGTACATACATTACTTATCCTGTACTGATCCTGAGTTACATCCTGTATTATACTCCAGAGCTGCACTCACTATTCTGCTGGTGCAGTCACTGTGTACATACATTACATTACTTATCCTGTACTGATCCTGAGTTACATCCTGTATTATACTCCAGAGCTGCACTCACTATTCTGCTGGTGCAGTCATTGTGTACATACATTACTTATCCTGTACTGATCCTAAATTACATCCTGTATTATACTCCAGAGCTGCACTCACTATTCTGCTGGTGCAATCACTGTGTACATACATTACATTACTTATCCTGTACTGATCCTGAGTTACATCCTGTATTATACTCCAGAGCTGCACTCACTATTCTGCTGGTGCAGTCACTGTGTACATACATTACATTACTTATCCTGTACTGATCCTAAATTACATCCTGTATTATACTCCAGAGCTGCACTCATTTTATTAGCATATACACACCACACTCAGAAGCAAATATATACAAATTATATTCTTAGCAAACTAAATAAAAGGTTTACTATGCAGTCTAATTGCCAATCATAAATAATGAAAAAAGAGGAAAGCAGACCTCCATCTACCTGACATATTTGTGTCTTTGTAAATATTACTCACCAAAAACACTAAACTGTACACATTATACCCAAACCAAGTCCTGTGTCTCATGCCCCCGGCCTATGTCCTTTGTTCATAGTCCAGAGCCAAGTCAGGCTGACACCAGTTTACTTGCCAAACCCAATGTGACCAAGCCCCAAAACCATAAATAGAAGAGCCCCAGTGCCCCCCTGAATTATTGGAGCTGAAATAAGCTATTAGTGGGGTGTCCATCAGCATGCGAGGTCAGCGGGGTGGACTCTGCTACATCAGTGTCAGAATCATGGGACTGCCCGGGGCAGGATGAAAGCCTGACTGAAAACCTATCAATTCCTTCCATGTACTTTAATCTTCTCTTATTACTTTGTTTTCAGCCGAGGAGCGCGCCCTCTCCGCAGCCGTGCACCGCGCAGCGCCACAAGCCAAATCATAACCGGTCGATAACAGGAATTATCAAGTAAAACAGTTCAATCGGTGAAAGAGAATAAAAAAATTCTGTTCTGTAAAGAGAAAACCTACAAAGTGGAACGGACGTCAACTCAACTGCAAACTCTATCATCTATTTATCTATCTGTCTATAAATCTATCTACCGTATGTATCTGTCTAATATCTATATATCTATCTATTATCTATCTATTATCTATCTATTATCTATCTATCTATTATCTATCTATTATCTATCTATCTATTATCTATCTATCTATCTATCTATCTATCTATCTATCTATTATCTATCTATCTATCTATCTATCTATCTATCTATCTATCTTTATATCTATCTATCTTTATATCTATCTATTATCTATCTATCTATCTATCTATCTATTATCTATCTATTATCTATCTATCTATTATCTATCTATCTATCTTTATATCTATCTATCTTTATATCTATCTATTATCTATCTATCTATTTATCTATCTATCTATTATCTATCTATTATCTATCTATTATCTATTATCTATCTATCTATCTATCTATTATCTATCTATTATCTATCTATCTATTATCTATCTATCTATCTATCTATCTATCTATTATCTATCTATCTATCTATCTATCTATCTATTATCTATCTATTATCTATCTATTATCTATCTATTATCTATCTATCTATCTATCTATCTATCTATCTATCTATCTATCTATCTATCTATTATCTATCTATTATCTATCTATCTATCTATCTATCTATCTATTATCTATCTATCTACTATCTATCTATCTATCTATCTATTATCTATCTATCTATCTATCTATCTATCTATCTATCTATCTATCTATCTATTATCTATCTATTATCTATCTATCTATCTACTATCTATCTATCTATCTATTATCTATCTATCTATCTATCTATCTATCTATCTATCTATCTATCTCATATCTATCTATCTATCTATCTATCTATCTATCTATCTCTTATCTATCTATCTATCTATCTATTATCTATCTATTATCTATCTATCTATCTATCTATCTATCATTCGTCTACACCATCATACCCCGTCATTACTGGAGATATTCAGCAACAATGATTGGAAAGAAAATGATAAAAATATCCAGGAAAGTGGAGAATGTGGTCGCAGCGTCCAATGTAATTACCTGAATATCCTCGGCGGCAGATTTACACAAATACCAGATGAAAATGTGATTTATTTAATATCTGTTATATCTTTACAGCAGCATCCAGTCCTCAAAGCCATGATGGGAGTAGTCCAAAAATCCTTCTCAGTGGTGTCAAAGGTGAAGAGGGTATTTTTGGGTAAGAGCTGGAGTATGCATCCCCCACGTATATCTCACACATCGCCAGATGCTTCCCGTATACCAACCTGGCATATACTGACCGCGCTGTCTTGTGGCACATGCCGGGCTCATGGGGCCCTATGGATACGTTTGGTGAGTGCACATCAGTAACTTCCCAATACATTCCCAAAATGGATATAACCCCCTGCACTGGGACCTCTCAGCTCCACTATATCACCATCTAACCTACACTGACGATCTCCCACTAAGGCTCCATTCACACGTCCGTATAATGGGTCTGAATCCTTCTGCAAATTGCTCCGATGCTCATAACAGGGGGTAGCCTGGGTGAAAATCGGGGTATGTCCGAGTTCAGCTCTGAACCCCGACAACCCCTTTAAATTGCTGTGTTTGCGATAAATAAGTGGGTTCTGGGCTGCAGTTTTGGCACTTGGTCTCTAAATGGTTCACGACCACTGACCTAGGTGAACACCAGGGCACAGATGGATCGACCTCAGCTCCGGCACTAGGTCACTCACATCACTCACCCTTGACGCGTGTGTAGCATTGTGACTGCAGGGTTTAGGAAATGGTCAAAAAGAACATTAGGACATATGGATGGGGCCCCATATTTATGCAGTCAGCTTCATCCATTATCTGCAGGGACATGAACATCAGCTGCACTTCAGGGGTAATGTAGTAAGATGATCGGGGAAGGATAAGTGTTAAAGAAATACAACCTATCACATATCAGGTATCTTGGCCATATGGCTGCAGGGGTCACCTCCACTATGGCAGCAGGGTAGAGGTCAGCGCGCTGTCACATTGCTGATAATATACTCTGCGCAGAGTCCGCCCTGCTCTCTGTGAGCGTCCACCCTGCTCTCTGTGAGCGTCCACCCTGCTCTCTGTGAGCGTCCACCCTGCTCTCTGTGAGCGTCCACCCTGCTCTCTGTGAGCGTCCACCCTGCTCTCTGTGAGCGTCCACCCTGCTCTCTGTGAGCGTCCACCCTGCTCTCTGTGAGCGTCCACCCTGCTCTCTGTGAGCGTCCACCCTGCTCTCTGTGAGCGTCCACCCTGCTCTCTGTGAGCGTCCACCCTGCTCTCTGTGAGCGTCCACCCTGCTCTCTGTGAGCGTCCACCCTGCTCTCTTTGAGCGTCCACCCTGCTCTCTTTGAGCGTCCACCCTGAGCGTCCACTCTGGCCTCTGAGTGTCCACCCTGCTCTATGTGAGCTTCCATCCTGCACTCTGTGAGTGTCCACCCTGCACTCTGTGAGCTTCCACGTTCCACCCTGCACTCTGTGAGCGTCCGCCCTGCTCTCTGTGAGCATCTACCCTGCTCTATGTGACCTTCACCCCGCTCTCTGTGAGTGTCCACCCTGAGGGTCCACCCCGCTCTCTGTGAGTGTCCACCCTGAGCGTCCACCCTGCTCTCTGTGAGCGTCCACCCTGCTCTCTGTGAGCGTCTGCCCTGCGCTCTGTGAGTGTCCACCCTGAGCGTCCACCCTGCTCTCTGTGAGCGTCCACCCTGCTCTCTGTGAGCGTCCACCCTGCTCTCTGTGAGCGTCCACCCTGTGCTCTGTGAGTGTCCACCCTGCTCTCTGTGAGCGTCTGCCCTGCGCTCTGTGAGTGTCCACCCTGAGCGTCCACCCTGCTCTCTGTGAGCGTCCACCCTGCTCTCTGTGAGCGTCTGCCCTGCGCTCTGTGAGTGTCCACCATGCTCTCTTTGAGCGTCCACCCTGAGCGTCCACTCTGGCCTCTGAGTGTCCACCCTGCTCTCTGTGAGCGTCCACCCCGCTCTCTGTGAGTGTCCACCCTGCTCTATGTGAGTGTCCACCCTGCTCTATGTGAGCTTCCATCCTGCACTCTGTGAGCTTCCACGTTCCGCCCTGCGCTCTGTGAGTGTCTACCCTGCTCTATGTGACCTTCACCCCGCTCTCTGTGAGTGTCCACCCTGAGGGTCCACCCTGCTCTCTGAGTGTCCACCCTGCTCTTTGAGCTTCCACCCTGCTCTCTGTGAGAGTCCGCCCTGCACTCTGTGAGCGTCCGCCCTGCACTCTCTGAGTGTCCACCCTGCTCTCAGTGAGCTTCCGCCCTGCTCTCTCCGAGCGTCCACCCTGCTCTCTCCGAGCGTCCACCCTGCGCTCTGTGGTATTGGTTCAGCTGGGGCGGTATATTGCTCTGCACTATGGTATTGCTGGCCCTGCCAAATTATGTTGCCTTGCCTTCTGTCCACCTGCAACATGGGGCCACTTTTATGTTTTTTTCCAGAGCCACTTTTAGTTCCCAATCCCAATCCTGATAGGAGGAAACCGGAGAACCTGGAGGATAGCCAGAACCGCAGTGCTGCAAGGCACCAGTGCTACCCGCTGCTCATTTTGGGCCATCTTTATTTCAAGAGGGGGCTGGAACCAATGCCTCCCCCTTTCTTGTGTATGTGCCCCTCATGTACCAGCGGTCCTGTGTAGTCCCAGTCCATCTATTTGTTTGTCTTGTGCTCCCTCCGTCCTGTGCATCGAAGAGAAAGCAGAGGCTGGGACTGCAGCGGAGGAGCACCGCTCCTGAGAAGGGCCCCTTCTTCCCTGGGGCCCCTTTAGTTGTTTCTTTCAGCCAACTACTTGCAGCCAGCAGTTGGCCCCCTGATCTTTGGGGCCCAAAGCCTTTGCTTGGTTTGCACGGTGGTACAGACCGCCACTGGCTATAGCACACCTGAGTCTGAAGTGGCTGATAACAGGCAGCAATAGCTTGCATTCAATGCCCCAGCAAGCAGAGATACGATGCATTCTAGATCTCATGCCCAGAGCGATAATAGAGACTTTCCCGCATGTTACCCGCAGAGCGGTTATAACGATTATCCTATGCTCCATTCTATAAGTCACCGGGTAAGGATTTTCCTGTAGCGACCTGCAGTAAAATGGAGGAACCTGCGGTATAAAAATGGTCAGAATGGTAGAAAAAAAGAGCTTATAAATCATCGTAATTAAAACCACAATGAGCTAAAACTGTGGATTTTGTTAATTAATGCCCCATTTGCGGCTGTATAATCCAAGCGCGGATGAAACCGGCTCTTTTTTCTTTACAATACGAGGCCTCCGCTGATGAGATGACTGAAACAATCTTCTAAATCATAGAAATAAAACTTAAATTAGAGCAATCTATTCTGCAATAGTATAAACAGACTGAATGCAATTAGCCTCTCCTTCCAATATACACCCCATCTGCAGCGCTATATATCAGCCGGCAATGACTTCCAGCTTCCTCTCTCTTTGTGTTTGGCAATTACTTGGTGTCCCGCGAGAGGAGCCTGGCGATATGGATTGACTGTCACCCAGATAGTGTACGGTGCATTGACAAGGGAATTAGTTTTCTCCTCATAGAGTAAGAATTCTGAACAGCACAGCTTTATATCTCACGCCGTAACAAGCGACAATTTTTTTTTTCATTGTCTCGCTGCGTTAATTTGATTTATCGACATTGCTTAAAATTAAAAACACCAATTTACCTTTTTTTTTTTTACATGCTGCATATACCCTGATACCTTCGCCTGGGGTGGGGGGAGGGGGGGGGGAATCACTGCTTTTAATTAAGACATAACACGTGGTGTGAACAGTGCAGTCTATGAACACACTCATCATGAAGCTGATAATTATCTACTCCAGGTTTATTAACACCTAATTCTATCGGATAACAGCTTTTAGCTAAATCGGGGCCCGTCTTTAGTTTGCAGAGGATGGTCACATTTGGTTGTCTTGCCAGAGATGTCTCCTGGCCTCTGCCGTTGTCCTTCTGGACTGGGCCATGGCTCTCCTTGTCTGTCTGCATGGTGCCACCAGGATGCCAAGATGCCCGAAGATGGCATCAGGCCCTGGTGGCCTACTTAAATGGTGCTTCAGCTTTACCGTGCCACCTGCTGATTGAGGTCTATACCCATTCTATTCTCCTGCTCCTGACCTTGACCTTAGCCTTGTTCCTGCCTTGCTTTTTCCTGGTACCTGTTGTTCTATTCCCGGCTCTGTTCCTTGGCTCCTCATAGCAAGGTAGGTGGTCGCATCTTCACCTGCAGGGACAGGCCCTCACAAGTCAAGAATATTTGCTGATGAGATGAATCAGTTCATTAAATTGATTCACTCATCCCTAGACAGGAGCAAAGTCAAGAGCAAAGGAACAGAGCCAGGAGTAGAACAACAGGTACCAGGAAAGAGTAAGGTCCATCCTGTCTTGTGATGGTCTACTGCCATCAGAGTAACCCCATAATTTGACTGCCAGACGATAAACAGTGCCAATGGACCACTGCCATAGACAGCAGTGCAAGCAAAGTACTATGCATAAAAAGTGCCAGCAGAATGCCCAGTAGAGTCCCTCCATTGATGAAATTTGTCTACCCGTAGTCTCCACTAGGTGGAGCTCACCTTGATAATCTACACTGGGACCACAAAGCAATAACTTCTCCTTCCATGGCTCTGGTTTTTCACTCCGCCTTCTCAGGTATTTCTGACTGAGCTACATACCTGAACTCTGCACACACTTGCACAAACTGGAGCAGATTCTAGTAGCCCTAGACTATAATGATATAAATCTGCATGCCTCTAGCTGCCACTAAGGGTTACTCACTGCCGACATTCTGCACTGGGACCACAAGGCGGTCACTTCTCCTTCCATGTCTCTGTTTCTCTTTCTCTGCTCTGACTGACCTACACACCCTATCTCAGCATGCACCTGCACACACTGGAGCAGATTCAGTAGCCATAGACTATAATGATATAATTCTGGGTGCTTGTAGTTGCCATTAGAAGGAGCTCACTTCTGACATTCTGCACTGGGTCCATGAAGCCATAACATCTTCTTCCATGTTTCTGGTTCTCTGCTCTGACTGAGCTATACATGCCATATCTGCACACAGCTGCACACACTGGAGCAGATTTGGTAGCCATTGACTATAAGGCTACCATTCTGTGAACCTGTAGCTGCCACTGAGGGGAAGCTCACGTCTGTAATGTCATCTTCCATGTCTCTGGTTCTCTGCTCTGACTGACCTACACACCCCATATCTACACACACTCGCACACACCGGAGCAGATTCAAGTAGCCATAGACTATAATCATATAATTTTGGGAACCTGTAGCTGCCAATAGGGGGAGCTCACTTCTGACATTCTGGACTGGGACTATAACTTCTCCTTCCATGTCTCTGGTTCTCTGCTCTGACTACACACCCTATCTCTGCACACACTTGCACAAACTGGAGCAGATTCGGTAGCCATAGACTATATTGCTACCATTCTGGTTCTCTGCTCTGGCTGCTCTGACTGAGCTACACATGCCATATCTGCACACACTGGAGCAGATTTGGTAACCATAGACTATAATGCTACCATTATGGGAACCTGTGGCTGCCACTAGGGGGATCTCATTTCTGACATTCTGCACTGGGACCATGAAGTCATAACATCTTCTTCTATGTTTCTGGTTCTCTGCACTGACTGAGCTACACATGCCATATCTGCACACAGCTGCACACACTGGAGCATATTCGGTAGCCATAGACTATAATGCTACCATTCTGGGAACCTGTAGCTGCCACTGAGGGGAAGCTCACTTCTGACATTCTGCACTGGGACCATGAAGCCATAACTTCTCCTTCCATGGTTCTGGTTGTTTCCTCTGGCTGCTCTGACTGAGCTACACACCTCATCTCTGCACACACTTGCACACACTGGAGCAGATTCAGTAACCATAGACTATAATGATATAATCCTGGATGCTTGTAGTTGCCACTAGAGGGAGCTCACTTCTGACATTCTGCACTGGGACCACAAGGCTGTAACTTCTTCTTCCATGGCTCTGGTCCTCTCACACCTCACCTCTGCACACATGTGCACAAACAGGAGCAGCATCTGTCTGTGTAATCTCCTAGACAATCCAAGACAGCGGGCCATCATGCCTTATTGGTTGTCACTCAGCTCTCCCAGAATCTGATAACGGTTTGAGAGAATTTTAACAACTTCATTGCTGATTTTTTATTTTATATATATTTTTTTTTTCGGGGAAAATTCTTTATAAAATCGATTCCTCCAGTAATGGCATGCACAGGATATTTCACCCTCTATCCTTGGCTGCCTTTTATCTGCACGCTGCATAGACTAGTTTGTTCATTTGATTAATCCCTAACGGGAAAATATTTAGTGCATGTGTCATGCGCTGACAGGTCCCTGCCGGTGAAGCAGATAATGCGCCACCAGGTTTAATAAAGAGAAAAAAGTGCCGGACCGCAGCGGCGGAGACCGCTCAGATCAATGTTAATTTGTGTCCTACAGCTAGGACGGCCATGGTGGACTGACTTTATGGATTTCGATGATAACCTATGACCTGAGGACTATTGAGGAAATACCATTTATTGAAGTTTGCCTATAAACATCTGTGTTTTAATGGCCTCCGACGACTACTTGAGATGGAAGGAGGCTGAAAAGCTGGAACTTTGTGAGAATATGGCCGATGGGTAGATTTTAATCTTATAGGAATTCTGTCCGCAGGCAGAAGCTGTGACGGTAGTAGAAAATATCCTCGTCAAGCATTCCCTTCTTCCCATAAAAGAAAATCACCCAATATTCCACGAGTAGGAATATCCCTGGAATCGCCGAATAATCCACACATGAGTCAACTTAATGCTGGAACAAGACTGATTTACTGGTACACAGAACTCACAATTTATGCAGCAAAAACTCCTCCTCTGGGCCAGGCTAGATAATTGAGTTTTAAGAATACACACAGCTCAATTATCCTAAAACTCCTCCTCTGGGCCAGGCTAGACAATTGAGTTTTACCAATACACACAGCTCAATTATCTGCTGGCCAGAACATTTACAATTCTTAACAATTTCACACAAGTACTTTCTATCCCACATACAAACATAATCTCAACATCATTGTCCGGTACACGAATACATTCATTCTTGACACTTGGAACCGAACAATATAGTCCTCAAAATAGCAGGGAGAGAATCAAACTGAAGCATATAGGCAATTGCATAAAAGTCCTTCACAATGGCCCCCCTTTTTCTCCCTGCTCCGGCAACTCGGTTGGACCTTTCCTGGTCCAGTAGGGTTGACGGGTTCAGAGCTTTTAGTCCGAGGTTAAATCCGTTTGGCGTGACAATCCATCGGCATTCCCGTTTTGCTTGCCTGGGCGATAATGAATCGTAAAGTCATAGGGCTGTAAGGCCAAGCTCCAGCGTAGCAAACGGGCGTTGTCCCCTGAAACCCGGTTAAGCCACACCAAGGGGTTGTGATCGGTGATGAGAGTGAACGCCCGGCCATAAAGGTAAGGTGTGAGCTTTTTGAGTGCCCATACCAAGGCCAAACACTCTTTTTCAATGGTGGCATAACTGACCTCCCTTGGCAACAGCTTCCGACTCAGGTATGCCACCGGGTGCTCTCCTCCATCCTCCCCGATCTGGCTTAGTACTGCCCCCAGTCCAAACATTGAAGCGTCTGTATGGACAATAAATCTTTTGTTAGGATCTGGGGTAACCAACACCGGAGCATTAACCAGAGCAGTCTTTAGTGCTTGGAAAGCCACCTCGCATTCCGGGGACCACAGGACTTGTCGGGGTAGCTTCTTTTTGGTCAAGTCGGTCAGGGGTTTGGCCAGGGCACTATAGTCGGGTACAAAGCGTCTGTAATAGCCGGCTGTGCCTAAGAAAGCCATGACTTGTGTCTTGGTGTGGGGAGTGGGCCAATTGGCAACGGCCTCGATCTTAGCCGGCTCCGGCCGTTGCTTACCACATCCTACTCGGTGGCCCAAATATTGTACCTCCGCCATACCCAAGTGACATTTGTCGGGTTTCAGGGTCAGCCCGGCCCCCCTGATCCTATCTAATACTACCCCTACGTGCTCTAGGTGCGCTTCCCAGGTATCGCTGTGGATGGCGATGTCATCCAGGTAAGCGCATGCAAAGCTCTGGAGACCCCTAAGTAACTGATCCACCATCCGTTGGAAGGTGGCCGGGGCGTTCTTCATCCCGAACGGCATAACCCGGAATTGGTATAGGCCGAACGGGGTGATGAAGGCCGACTTGGGTATGGCATCTTCTGCTAGGGGAATCTGCCAATATCCCTTGCATAGGTCTATTGTGGTCAGATACTTCCCTGCAGAGATACGGTCAAGCAGCTCGTCCATCCGTGGCATCGGATAGGCGTCTGTAACTGTCTTGTCATTGAGGCGCCGGTAATCTACACAGAAGCGGGTTGTCCCATCCTTCTTTGGCACTAAGACTACCGGCGAGGCCCAAGGACTTTCTGAGGGTTCGATTACGCCTAGCCGAAGCATCTCATCTATCTCCTTCCGCATCCCTTCCCGGACTGCTTCGGGGATACGGTAGGGAGGCTGTCTCAGGGGTGCCTGTCCTGGAGTCTCTACCTTGTGTATGGCTAGGAGTGTGTATCCAGGCTCCTGAGAGAATGTGGCCTGTTTTGTTTCTAGTAAGCGGACAGCTTGATCCCGCTCTTGCGGCTCCAGCTGTTCACCTAGCTGGACTTTCTTTATCTGGGTCATCCCTTCGTTACTGCCCAATAGGTCGGGAAGGGGTAGGGTCTCTGTGTCTTCTCCTGCTGGTGCACAGATAGCGGCTACCTCCTCTGCCCGTTCCTGATAGGCCTTGAGCATGTTGATGTGAAAGGTTCGTTTCACATCTTCATCCTCGCAGCTGGCTATCGTGTAGGTAGTGTCGCATATCTGTCCTATAACTTTATAGGGGCCCTGCCAGGCGGCCTGGAGCTTGTCTGTTCGGACCGGCCTTAATACCATGACCTTTTGGCCTATCTGAAAGCTCCGGTGCCTAGCCCGTCGGTCATACCATACCCTCTGGCGCTGTTGGGCCGCCCGGAGGTTCTCTCGCACTGTCTGGGCTAATTCCTCCATGCGGTCCCTCAGCTCCAGGACATAAGGTACAACCGGGGTCCCCTCAATCTCTGTCTGCCCCTCCCAGTGATCCTTGATGAGATCTAAGGGCCCCCTCACCCGCCTCCCATAGAGAAGTTCGAAGGGTGAGAATCCGGTCGATTCCTGCGGTACCTCTCGGTAGGCAAAGAGAAGGTGTGGCAGGAATCGCTCCCAATCCTTGTATGCCCCCGTGAACGACTTCAACATTTGCTTTAGCGTTCCGTTGAAGCGCTCGCACAGGCCGTTAGTCTGGGGATGGTATGGGGAGCTAGTCAGGGATTTAACTCCACAGGTTTTCCATATCTGCTGGGTTACCTCGGCCGTAAATTGGGTACCTTGGTCGGACAGAACCTCCTTGGGAAAGCCTACTCGGGAAAATACTTTAACTAGGGCCTCTGCTACGGTCTCAGCCTGTATGTTAGAGAGAGCTACCGCTTCGGGGTAACGGGTGGCGTAGTCTACTATGGTGAGTATATACCGCTTGCCGGAACGGCTAGGTTGGGCCAGGGGCCCTATAATGTCCACGGCTACCCTTGTGAACGGTTCTTCAATAATGGGCATGGAAACTAGTTTAGCCTTTGGGTGGTCTCCCTTTTTACCTATACGTTGGCATACCTCGCACGTTTGACAATACGCCCTGACGTCGTCGGACACCCCAGGCCAGAAGAAGTTCTGGGTTATCCGATACCCTGTCTTGCGTATTCCCAAATGGCCTGCCAAGGGTACGTCGTGCCCAATCCTCAATAACTCCTGGCGGTATTTCCGGGGAACTACCAGCTGGCGTTTTTGCTTAGGCCCTGGTGTATTACCCCGGGTCTCGGTGAGCCTGTACAAGCGGCCTTCCTCCCAGATAAATTGCTCCTTCTCTAACCCCCCTTGGCCCCTCCTGGCTTTCTCTCGATACTTTCTGAGGGAAGGGTCTCCGGTCACCTCCCGCCCAAAATCCTCTGGGGTGTCCCAGGGTAGGGGTTCTACAGTCAAGGATAGGTTGGGTTGGCTTACCTGGGTCTCAGTAGGAAGCGGATGGCTCTCGGCAGCGCGACTTTGTGCTCTGGTGGTTACTGCGTGGGCCTCCTGAGCGGGGGTAGAGGCGAACGCCGAAGTCAGGGGGCCAATGTCGTTGCCCAGGATGACTTCAGAAGGTAAGTCTTTCATGACGCCCACATGAACATTGCCAGCTCCCGCACCCCAGTCTAGGTGTACCTGTGCAGTAGGAATACGGTATACTGCCCCCCCTGCCACTCTCACAGCAATTGATTTCCCCGGTTTCTCTGATGCCTTAATAAGGTGTCTTTGTACCAACGTGATGGTTGCCCCACTGTCTCTTAATCCCCGGGCGGTTTTTCCGTTAACCATGACCAGCTGACAATGGTGTTTCCTGTTGTCCGTAATAACAGATTGTACCATGAGGGCTTCGTAAAGGGTGCCCAATGGTTCTTCCTGACCCAGTTCCTGGGGATCCCAAGCCGAGTCTACACAATGGGCTGCTGCTGGTGGGCGGTACCCAGGTCGAGACCAATTTGACCTGGTGTTGTTATCCATGGGGCAATTCTGCTTGTAGTGACCCAGCTGTTTGCACCGGAAGCAGCGTTGTTCATTGTCCTCCTGGCGTGGATAGCGAGGGCTAGATGTCACCGGTCTGTTAGGAGGTTGGTATCTAGCGGCTGGTGGGTGTGAGGGCACCGTTGGTCGTGGAGGTTGTACCCGTGGTGTGACCGGGTTCGTCTGGCGAGTATCCGCATATTCATCCGCCAACTTAGCGGCCTCTGGTAGAGTCATGGGCCTGCGATCTCTCACCCAGTCTTTGACATCCGTCTGGATGTGATTGTAAAATTGTTCCAGGAGCATTAGTTGTAAAATGTCCTCTGCGGAGGTGGCCTGGCTGCTGTTGACCCAGTTAGAGGCCGACAGGGATAACTGGCATGCCCATTCCACGTAAGAGTCTTTCGTGGTTTTGCGTGAGTCCCTGAACTTTTGTCGGTAGGACTCTGGGGTTACTGCATAACGAGCCAGGAGCACTTCTTTAACCCTGGCGTAGCTATGGATCTCCTGCTCTGGCACGGTCCGGAAAGCATCAGAAGCTTTGCCTGACAGTTTGCCTGACAATATTGCGACCCACTCTCCTCTATCTATTCGGTGCAGGTTACATTGTCGCTCAAAATCTGCCAGGTAATTATCAATGTCACAGTCTTTTTCATCAAAAGCTTTAAAAGCGCTAAACGGAATCTTCCTTGTGTCTGCTGTGCTGTACTCACTGTTTGGAGAATGTGCGGCTGCTCGTTGGACTGCTGCCAATTTTAACTGTAGCTCTGCGTCTCTTATTTGTTTAGCCTCCTCCGCTAACAGGTTCATCACTTTCAGCACCACATCCGCCGTTGGGTTCGGACCGAACCATGCTAGCTTCTCTCTCATTGACTTGTTGGCTGGTGATTCCTCCTCCTGAATCACTGGTGTCCCCATCTCTTGTACTGCTGGCGTTGCTGCAACCAAGTTCTCCTGGTCTAGCTCCATTAATTTCTGCTATAATGACCCGCTTGGTTTTGTTGCTAGCAATCCTTCCACGGACTTCCAGTAGTTCTTTAAGTGTATTTCTTTTAAGCAAGGTGTACCAGCCTTCCATTCACTGTTCCCAGTGTCTGCTTGGAATCCTGGTGTAAAGGAAAGTAGAAGGGAAAATCCCGCTGCTGCCAACCAATTGTGACGGTAGTAGAAAATATCCTCGTCAAGCATTCCCTTCTTCCCATAAAAGAAAATCACCCAATATTCCACGAGTAGGAATATCCCTGGAATCGCCGAATAATCCACACATGAGTCAACTTAATGCTGGAACAAGACTGATTTACTGGTACACAGAACTCACAATTTATGCAGCAAAAACTCCTCCTCTGGGCCAGGCTAGATAATTGAGTTTTAAGAATACACACAGCTCAATTATCCTAAAACTCCTCCTCTGGGCCAGGCTAGACAATTGAGTTTTACCAATACACACAGCTCAATTATCTGCTGGCCAGAACATTTACAATTCTTAACAATTTCACACAAGTACTTTCTATCCCACATACAAACATAATCTCAACATCATTGTCCGGTACACGAATACATTCATTCTTGACACTTGGAACCGAACAATATAGTCCTCAAAATAGCAGGGAGAGAATCAAACTGAAGCATATAGGCAATTGCATAAAAGTCCTTCACAGAAGCCATTAGAAGTGAAGTTCAGAAGAACATGGCTTCTTTCTTCCAGTAATAGCCCCACTTGCAAGGACCTGTTCACATGCAGCAGTTCCCTTCTGCTGCACCCATACAGCAATGGGCACACAGTTTGCTTTCCTGGCGAGGCCATGCATACTATAGAGGCCATCTATGCAGCTACAATGGGGCTCTTGGACAGAGGGGCTCCCCCACAGGAACTTGTGCAAGACCCCCTTCCTGTGGAGGTACCGCAGGGTTAGAAAACAAGTGGTCCAAGGTTAATAAAAGCAGGAGCCAACCACGGGGCCCCTCTTGAAATACTAGGGATCCCATCTTGAAATTTGCTGCGGGGCCCCATCATATTCTATGCCATTGCTCCATTTGCCTCCGGTGAATACAGCCTCTTCAGGACTCTGTGTGCCTCCATACATGCATTGCTATTTGCACAGACCACGTTCATGGAAAATTTAAACCAATGAGCACAGGTAATACCGCCATGTAGTGCCAATGTTGCGTTATATAGCACTGTAGCACCATATACTACTACATTTATGCAGAATTTATGAAAAACAAACCTATTAAAATGATAAGCAGTAATGGGGGGGGACTAATTCACTTTTGCCCAGGGCCCTGTCTGTGCAAACCCTATAACCTGCAAAATGAGTCTGGGGAGTAATGTCATACACAAAGGTCATGGGTCCCCCATAGTGAGATCATAATGGGCCACTAATGTACATCCTACATAATGCCGCCAGATAGACCCCAAATAATATATGGTATAAAATAAAAACTGCCATAAGGTGACCTTATAATACTGCCATATACAGTACAGAGCAAAAGTTTGGACACACCTTCTCATTCAAAGAGTTTTCTTTATTTTCATGACTATGGAAATTGTAGATTCACACTGAAGGCATCAAAACTATGAATTAACACATGTGGAATTATATACATAACAAACAAGTGTGAAACAACTGAAAATATGTCATATTCTAGGTTCTTCAAAGTAGCCACCTTTTGCTTTGATTACTGCTTTGCACACTCTTGGCATTCTCTTGATGAGCTTCAAGAGGTAGTCCCCTGAAATGGTTTTCACTTCACAGGTGTGCCCTGTCAGGTTTAATAAGTGGGATTCCTTGCCTTATAAATGGGGTTGGGACCATCAGTGGCGTTGAGGAGAAGTCAGGTGGATACACAGCTGATAGTCCTACTGAATAGACTGTTAGAATTTGTATTATGGCAAGAAAAAAGCAGCTAAGTAAAGAAAAACGAGTGGCCATCATTACTTTAAGAAATGAAGGTCAGTCAGTCAGCTGAAAAATTGGGAAAACTTTGAAAGTAAGGGCTATTTGACCATGAAGGAGAGTGATGGGGTGCTGCGCCAGATGACCTGGCCTCCACAGTCACCGGACCTGAACCCAGTCGAGATGGTTTGGGGTGAGCTGGACCGCAGAGTGAAGGCAAAAATGCCAACAAGTGCTAAGCATCTCTGGGAACTCCTTCAAGACTGTTGGAAGACCATTTCAGGGGACTACCTCTTGAAGCTCATCAAGAGAATGCCAAGAGTGTGCAAAGCAGTAATCAAAGCAAAAGGTGGCTACTTTGAAGAACCTAGAATATGACATATTTTCAGTTGTTTCACACTTGTTTGTTATGTATATAATTCCACATGTGTTAATTCATAGTTTTGATGCCTTCATAGTCATGAAAATAAAGAAAACTCTTTGAATGAGAAGGTGTGTCCAAACTTTTGGTCTGTACTGTAGTTCCTACATAAAACTGCAATTCAGTTTACGAATAATTCTATGATTGGTTTGCAAACCGCAAATAGGGTTCTTAAGCTACTGCCTAGTTTGCCCTCCCCCAAAAACGTGCCCGGATGTGCAGGACATGTGAGCTTGCTGTGGGCTAGTGACCTCCGATGGCGTACCATCCCGATCCTCCCCACCCCCGCCCATAAAACAGGACAGTCGATACCCCCTGCATGGAGTCTAAGAGGAAACATAAAAACACCTTTTGTCCCCTTTTTCTATGATTTTTGCGTCTTGTTTTTATGTTTTTACAGTATAAAGCCGCCTGTAATCATCCCTTTTGGAGGACAGAAGCTGCAGTGATTGATCATGGGCTATTTGCGGAGTCATTATGGTGCAGCACACAATACGGCGTGTATATCGATCAGGAGCAGTACACAGAATGTAGCATGTTTAGCGCACAGCTGTGCATACCAATGACGGGCCGGTGTGCCGGGGCGCCGCCATTCATTTCCTGGGGAGATCCTATCTGAGACAGGACAGATGGAGTCGTACATTCTGGAAAATGACCCCCTCGACAGGAACCCGAGGACGGGACTGAAAGAAGATCCTTATTCTCAACAGCTCAGAGCATTTTTAGAAAGATGGGCGATATCCGGTGTTCTGTCTTCATACACGTTCACACAGTGTGCAGTCCGACATTCAGCATAAACCATTCCTGTCTTCCAAATAATGCTACTTTCACACTAGCGTTTTTGCTGGATCCGGCAGAGTTCAGCAAAAACCCTTCCGTTACTGATAATACAACCATCTGCATCTGTTATGAACGGATCCGGTTGTATTATCTTTAACATTGCCAAGACGGATCCGTAATTAACTTCATTGAAAGTCAATTCCTGTCTTCCAAATAAGAGGACTGTTCGTTGTAGTCTAACTTGTTTATTGGTCAACAGGTCGTACATATGTGATTGATTGATTATATACGATTGATTGATTGGTAAAACAGGATTGTTAAGTATTAAACACAGGATAGCATGTACTATAACATTACATTAACAGTGAATGGACGAGGTAAAATGGCTGCCTATACATAGGATTACATGTCTATCTAACAGTCATAACTCCCTGAGTAACAATTACAAACTAACTGAACAGCTCTGCATAACATGATGTCCCTGAAACAAAGGTAGATCTCTCACCAGATACGCTTTTAGGCCTCATGCACACGACCGTTTTTTTTTGCGGTCTGCAAAACGGAGTTCCATTGTTCCGTAGTCCGTGACCGTTTTTTCTTCCGTGGGTCTTCCTTGATTTTTGGAGGATCCACGGACATGAAAAAAAAGTCGTTTTGGTGTCCGCCTGGCCGTGTGGAGCCAAACAGATCCGTCCTGACTTACAATGCAAGTCAGTGGGGACGGATCCGTTTGACGTTGACACAATATGGTGCAATTGCAAACGGATCCGTCCCCCATTGACTTTTTAATGTAAAGTCAGGAGTCCCTATTATACCATCGGATCTGAGTTTTCTCCAATCCGATGGTATATTTTAACTTGAAGCGTCCCCATCACCATGGGAACGCCTCTATGTTAGAATATACCATCGGATTTGAGTTAGATCGTGAAACTCAGATCCGACAGTATATTCTAACACAGAGGCGTTCCCATAGTGATGGGGACGCTTCAAGTTAGAATATACTGAGAACTGTGTAATAACTGCCCCCTGCTGCCTGGCAGCACCCGATCTCTTACAGGGGGCTGTGATCCGCACAATTAACCCCTCAGGTGCCGCACCTCAGGGGTTAATTGTGCGGATCATAGCCCCCTGTAAGAGATCAGGTGCTGCCAGGCAGGAGGGGGCAGACCCCCCTCCCTCCCCAGTTTTAAATTCATTGGTGGCCAGTGCGGCCCCCCCTCCCTACCCTGTATTTAACTCATTGGTGGCCAGTGTGGCCCCCCTCCCTCCCTCCCCAGTATTATATTCATTTGTGGCCAGTGCAGCCTCCCCTCTCCCCCCCCTAATTAAAATCACCTTCCCCCATCATTGGTGGCCAGTGCGGCCTCCCCTCTCCCCCCCCTAATTAAAATCACCTTCCCTCGTCATTGGTGGCCAGTGCGGCCTCCCCTCTCCCCCCCTAATTAAAATCACCCTCCCTCGTCATTGGTGGCCAGTGCGGCCTCCCCTCTCCCCCCCTAATTAAAATCACCCCCCCCATCATTGGTGGCCAGTGCGGCCTCCCCTCTCCCCCCCCCTAATTAAAATCACCCCCCCCATCATTGGTGGCCAGTGCGGCCTCCCCTCTCCCCCCCTAATTAAAATCACCCCTCCCCCATCATTGGTGGCCAGTGCAGCCTACCCTCTCCCCCCCCCTAATTAAAATCACCTTCACCCATCATTGGTGGCAGCGGAGAGTTCCGATCGGAGTTCTAGTTTAAATGCTGGGGCTCCGATCGGTTACCATGGCAACCAAGACACTATTGCAGTCCTGGCTGCCATGGTTACTTAGCAATAAAAGCATTATACTTACCTGCGATGTCTGTGACCGTCCGGGCGCTCCTCCTACTGGTAAGTGACAGGTCTGTGCAGCGCATTGCTTATAGCACAGACCTGTCACTTACCAGTAGGAGGAGCGCCCGGCTGGTCACAGACATCGCAGGTAAGTATAATGCTTCTATTGCTAAGTAACCATGGCAGCCAGGACTGCAGTAGCGTCTTGGCTGCCATGGTAACTGATCGGAGCCCCAGCGATTAAACTGGGACTCCGATCGGAACTCTCCGCTGCCACCAATGATGGGGGAAGGTGATTTTAATTAGGGGGGGAGAGGGGAGGCCGCACTGGTCACCAATGATGGGGGGGTGATTTTAATTAGGGGGGGAGGGGAGGCCGCATTGGCCACCAATGAATATAATACTGGGGAGGGAGGGGGGCCGCACTGGCCACCAATGAGTTAAATACAGGGGAGGGAGGGGGGCCGCACTGGCCACCAATGAGTTAAATACAGAGGAGGGAGGGATGGGGCAGCACTGGCCACCAATGAATTTAAAACTGGGGAGGGAGGGGGTCTGCCCCCTCCTGCCTGGCAGCACCTGATCTCTTACAGGGGGCTATGATACGCACAATTAAGCGCCGCACCTGAGGGGTTAATTGTGCGGATCACAGCCCCCTGTAAGATATCAGGTGCTGCCAGGCAGCAGGGGGCAGTCATGTACACAGTTCGTAGTATATTCTAACTTGAAGCGTCCCCATCACCATGGGAACGCCTCTGTGTTAGAATATACTGTCGGATCTGAGTTTTCACGAAGTGAAAACTCAGATCTAAAAAGCTTTTATGCAGACGGCGCAGCGGATCCGTCTGTGTGAAAGTAGCCTACGGACACGGATGACGGACGCGGATGACAATCTTGTGTGCATCCGTGTTTTTTCACGGACCCATTGACTTGAATGGGTCCGTGAACCGTTGTCCGTCAAAAAATAGGACAGGTCATATTTTTTTGACGGACAGGAAACACGGATGCGTATGTACAACGGTGCATTTTCCGAGTTTTCAACGGACCCCTTGAAAGTCAATGGGTCAGCTGAAAATCACGGAAAACGGAACAACGGACGCGGATGCATACAATGGTCGTGTGCATGAGGCCTTACAAGGATGGTGGAGTCTGAGAAGGAGACATGCATAGGACAGCTCTGTGCTGTGTCCTGGAGACTGGAGACTTCTGTTTCCCAGGATGCTTTGCACTTCCACAATGCAGTAGTGTTGTAACAGGAAAAACAAAGTGTAATACAACTTAACACCGCTAGATGGTGCTATAACCACACTAAATACTTCAGAAATACCAAGACTGAGGCAGACGTGATCTGTAATGATTCTCTAACTCTGCTGGACAGAACAACCGGTATTACAAAAATGGATACCTTTGCTTCAATCTGGAGAAAATGTACTTTTAATCCATATGCTAATGAGCAGTTAAGTGCACCCCTAGTCACTCAGTGCACCTTTGCTCCTCTTGCTTCTTTGGCCAGTCCCTCCCTCTCTTTGATTGACAGGTTTAGGTTCCTCCACAGTCATCTCACCTGGAGAAGGAGGGGCTGGCAAAAGAAGCAGGTGGAGCAAGTGTGCACAGAGTGACTTGGGGTGCACTTAACGGCTCATTTGCATATGGATTAAAAGTAGTTTTATCTCCAGAATGAAGCAACGGATCGCTAAGCGAAAGGTATCATTACATTCAGCTGAGCTAGCCCTACAAGGCACTGTGCCTGAATTTGCTGGTGACGCATTCCCTTTAAGAGGATTTCCCCTTTAAGTGCAGCTTATAAAGTGCTGATCCAGATCATATCTAGACACGTCAGCAAAGTAGTCATCACGAGAGGGGTGGCAAGTTTGGATTCTCATCAAATGGCTCATAACAGGGAACAATAGACACAGCAAATGTCCCTTTAAGAAATTCAGCCTGGCAGACAAGAAAGTCGCCACGTAAGTACGTATCAGTTCCCAGATGCATACGGCATCTGGGAGAATTCAGGCAACAGGTGGCACCAGTCACATCCTATTAAAATGTACAGGTCCCTGCGGGGGTGATGTGGGCTGTCTGCCCCCAAAGAAATCACAGGACACGTCCCCGCGACATCTTTACACGTGCAAACCGTTCTGCGGCAGATCTGGATCCATTAACCCAGCAGGCGAATTCCTTCCCATGTCTTCCCTTTAAATGTCAGTCCTCTTAGTCTGATCGTTGCGCTTTTTTCGGGTCATGAGAACGATTTCTTCTGAATCTTCTCCTCTCTAATTTAAATAACGACCGCTCTTTCGTCGGAGGCTGATGTCGCTCTCGCGCTGCACCCGGGGCCTCACGAATAATTTAAAAGCCAACTAAATGGATCTTGTGTGTCATTTTAGGATACGGCACGCTCAGTGTGACCTTTCACCTATCGGCGGGTATTAGATTGCGCCTCTGGGGCGCAGCCATCTGTTTCAGCCGTCTGTGAAAATGACCGTTTCTATATATTTGTTCCTCTGTGATTTTCGCTTTTAAAGGGACATTCTCCTGAGCTGCGCTCCTTTATTTAATGTAAAGATCAAAGCAGTCGGATCCCGTTCATTCACATTCCAATTCTCTCTGCTTTTTCCATCGCGTTCTTTGAGATGGTTACATTTTTTTGCGCTTTTCTAGCTCACGGTTTTCTGGATGTAACTTTTTTAAAAATTACTTTATTACTCTGAGGCCTCTTTGACACGACCGTATGGCTTTTTCAGTGTGTTCTGCGGTCTGTTTTTCACGGATCCGTTGTTCCATTTTTTGTTTCCGTTGTGTTTCCGTTTCTGTTCCGTTTTTCTGTTCCATTTTTCCGTATGGCATATACAGTATACAGTAATGACATAGAAAAAATTGTGCTGGGCATAAAATTTTCAATAGATGGTTCTGCAAAAACGGAACGGATACGGAAGACATACGGATGCATTTCCGTATGTGTTACGTTTTTCTGCGGACCCATTGACTTGAATGGAGCCACGGAACGTGATTTGCAGGAAATAATAGGACATGTTCTATCTTTCAACGGAACGGAAAAACACAAATACGGAAACGGAATGCATACGGAGTACATTCCGTTTTTTTTTCGCTGAACCATTGAAATGAATGGTTCCATATATGGACCGTATACAGAACGCAATAAATGGCCCGTAAACAGAAAAAAAAAAACGGTAGTGTGAAAGAGACCTAAGGGTCCATTCACACATCCGTATGTGCTTTGCGGATCCACGGATCTGCAAAACACGGACACCGGCAATGTGCGTTCCGCATTTTTCGGGCCGCACATCGCCGGCACTATAATAGAAAATGCCTTATCTTGTCCGCAATGGACAAGAATAGGACATGTTCTATTTTTTTCGGGAACGGAATTGCGGCCCCCGGAAGTATGAAAGAGGTACCAACAAAAGGTGACCCCGTGGAAAGTAAGGTTTCAGCAGAGGGATGTCCTTTTTTAGGAATGCTCCTGGAATTTTTGAAATTGTAGGTAGGTATTGTAGGTAGTCTATATATGATTCTCATGAGGGGCAAGGGCCCTCGAAACAGCTGTCTGACTAAGATCCTGAGTGACGTTGCAAGACCTGCAGCCTCCACCAGATGGCACTGCAGAGATAACTTTCCTTCCCTTAGGAGAGAGCTAATCTGCATATGCTTTTACCCAGGAAGCACTGCCTGCCCTAGAAGACTCCTTACCCCAGTTCTAGTGCTCTCCACAAGGAGAAACAGTGCCCCCCGGACTGTGGCATGAAAATACTAGTGCGTTAAAGCGGTTGTCGCATCTTGCCATTATGAGATGAGACATGTAGCAATATGGACGGTAACAGCTCACCTGCTGCCTCTATCCCATCCCGAGATGAGACACAGTCAGGACCTCCAGCTGCCTGAAAACAGCGGAGAGTGCAGGCGCTTCACGTTTCCGTAGCGCTCACCGCTCTTACTTTGCCTTCCTTCCCTTTTGACTGTAATATTCCTTTAAGACCACCGTATGATTTTTAGCCCCCCTTATAAATTATCTACCCGATCCACATTGTATGAGAGGTTCCCGGTGCAATACAAAGACTTTATTTAAATCTTCCTAATGACTGCAGGATGTTGGGACGATGGTGGAGTCGGGGTTTAAGGACTTGCTGTCGTTTGTTACGGAGGAACATCTCGCCAAAATACATCTCACCCAGAAGGGGAGTTCTGGCTTCTATAAACGGATCCATAATTTATGAAGATTCTCCTTCTACAAGTTAGAATGTTAATTCCCGGCCCGGCTGTAAGAGTAACATGGAGAACGAGAGGCGGCCCTTGACTGTCAAGTCTGGAATCTTAGAGATTTATGTTCAGCGCCTCGAAGTTGAATTCGGATGTGAATTATAAAAAAAAATCAGGTTATGTAAGATTCAGCCAGCACGGCCCCTGGAAGAAATCTTCTCATGGGCCCCTTCAAAATGAGAAGATCTTACGAATATCACTGCCTTTTAAGTGGCCTCTCAAAGTGCCACGTGTGCCCCTCCCCCTCTGCGCACCCTTAGCCATTCAGCAAAGCTAATATAGGTCACATGACACACATAGACAAGCTGCTGTTACTACAGATCCAGGGGGCGGAGCTCTCTTCAAACAATCTCTACCCCCTTGACTCTTCAGAACGGCACTCTGTGTCAGGTGACCGCCTGCGCTTCGAGGGTCATTGGGCGCCTCAGAGCCATCAGTGAGATTCAATAGTGCCCCATTGTTTAAGGCGTTAAAGTAAGTCTATGTCAGAAGCTGATTTCCTTTAGGCTACATGCACACGACCGTGTGTGTTTTGCGGTCCGGAAATTGCGGATCTGCAAAAAAAAGGGTGACGTATGGCATCCGTTTTTTTTTGTTGCAAATCCGTTGTAATAGTGCCTATCCTTGTCCGCAAACTAGAAAAAAATAGGACATGCACAATTTTTTTTTGCGGGGCAACGGAACGGACATACTGGTGCGTTGTCCTCGTTTTTTGCAGACCCATTGAAATGAATGGGTCCGCATCCTATCCACACAAAAAAACGGAACGGGCACGGAAACAAAATGGTGTTTTTTTAAATGGGCTGTGCCACAAAAAAATATTCTACATTTTTCAAACCAGCGCCTGGATCTGAATACTGGCTATTCAACAAAATGTATCTGTATGGCGCCACCTGCTGTTTGTTCTTTTTCCTATTTCTTGTCCACCTCACCGAGGTGGTCGCACGTGCTCAGTTTAAATCTTCAACTGTCACCAATGATATCTTCTGTTAGAAGCTCTGGCCGTTACAGGGAAAGAGCTATAGCCAAAAGGATACGCCCCCTAAGAAAGGACACGCCCCTCAGCTCAACTGGAGCAACGAATGGAGAGATCTCTGCGTCTATCTGAGGTGCAGGGCTGGTTGTAGTTTTGTTAGAAAGAGGTTTCCGTGTCCTATATGATGTCTGATTTTCATTTTTTACATCCTGGGATAACCCCTTTAACTAGAGTGCAGCAGCCATTTTGTCTGTGGTCAATTTTTATGCAAGTGACATCCCTCAGAAACTATAATTTGTGAGAATATATATATACTCCCTCTATAGGGGGTGCAGATGTGACAGTCGCTACCGGACCCAGAACCCTGAGGGGGTCCAAAGACGGCTCTGTGCTTCCCTGCCCCCTGGCCACAAAGCATTGAAGGAATGGGGGCCCCAGCTGAACTCTTGCACCAGGGCCCATGAGCTTTTAGCTACGCCCCTGGATGTATGCATATTGTAAAAACCTGGGGGCACAGAACTGAGTGTATACACGTCTATAAGAGACAGAAATGTAAATGACACCGCACTATGGAGTCCTAATTAAGATGTGGGTAGTATTCATACTCATTGGACTTTTCCACATTTTTTTCACATTACACCCACAAACTTAAATGTATTTTATTGGGATTTTTGGTGATAGACCAACACAAAGTAACAGGTATGTGCGAAGTGAAAAGAAAATGATGCATGGTTTTCAAAATTTCTAATAAATAAGTGTGTCCAATTGCTTCAGACGTCACCTAATTAGTAAATCTAGTAATTTATTCTCAGTATAACTACAGCGGTTCAGCTGGTTTGCTAGAGAACATACTGTAAGTGACAGCATCGTGAAAAACAAGGAACACACCAGACAGGTCAGGGATAAAGTTGTAGAGAAGTGTAAAGCTCTGAACATCTCACAAAGCACTGTTCAATCCATCATCCGAAAATGGAAGGAGTATGGCACAACTGCAAACCTACCATAACATGACCGTCCACCTAAACCGACAGCCCAGGCAAGGAGAGCACTAATTAGAAAAGTAGCCCAAAGGCCCATGGTCACTGTGGGAGAGCTGCAGAGATCCACAGCTCAGGTGGGATATCTTGAAAATGTAGAAACATACCCCAAAAGACTTGATGTTTCAACAAATGTTGAAAACCATGTATCCTTATCTTTTCACTTCGCACATACTTGTTACTTTGTGTTGGTCAATCCCAATAAAATACATTTAAATTTGTGGGTGAAAAAATGTGGAAAAGTTCAAGGGGTCTGAATACGTTTTCAAGGCACAGTATAGCTGTAGGATTAGATGCATATACCAAATACAATATACACTCACGTAAAGAATTATTAGGAACACCTGTTCTATTTCTCATTAATGCAATTATCTGGTCAACCAATCACATGGCAGTTGCTTCGATGCATTTAGGGGGGTGGTCCTGGTCAAGACAATCTCCTGAACTCCAAACTGAATGTCAGAATGGGAAAGAAAGGTGATTTAAGCAATTTTGAGCGTGGCATGGTTGTTGGTGCCAGACGGGCCGGTCTGAGTATTTCACAATCTGCTCAGTTACTGGGATTTTCACGCACAACCATTTCTAGGGTTTACAAAGAATGGTGTGAAAAGGGAAAAACATCCAGTATGCGGCCGTCCTGTGGGCGAAAATGCCTTGTGGATGCTAGAGGTCAGAGGAGAATGGGCCGACTGATTCATGCTGATAGAAGAGCAACGTTGGCTGAAATAACCACTCGTTACAACCGAGGTATGCAGCAAAGCATTTGTGAAGCCACAACACACACAACCTTGAGGCGGATGGGCTACAACAGCAGAAGACCCCACCGGGTACCACTCATCTCCACTACAAATAGGGAAAAGAGGCTACAATTTGCACAAGCTCACCAAAATTGGACTGTTGAAGACTGGAAAAATGTTGCCTGGTCTGATGAGTCTCGATTTCTGTTGAGACATTCAAATGGTAGAGTCCGAATTTGGCGTAAACAGAATGAGAACATGTATCCATCCTCTGATGGCTACTTCCAGCAGGATAATGCACCATGTCACAAAGCTCCAATCATTTCACATTGGTTTCTTGAACATGACAATGAGTTCACTGTACTAAAATGGCCCCCACAGTCACCAGATCTCAACCCAATAGAGCATCTTTGGGATGTGGTGGAACGGGAGCTTCGTGCCCTGGATGTGCATCCCTCAAATCTCCATCAACTGCAAGATGCTATCCTATCAATATGGGCCAACATTTCTAAAGAATGCTATCAGCACCTTGTGGAATCAATGCCACGTAGAATTAAGGCAGTTCTGAAGGCAAAAGGGGGTCCAGCACCGTATTAGTATGGGGGCACTAATAATTCTTTAGGTGAGTGTAGATGGATACATATTAGAAAGATGTGAGTAATTGGTGATAGATAATAGATAGATAATAGATAGATAGATAGATAGATAGATAGATAGATATGAGATTAAAACCTTTGATAATGAAAATCTATCTATATCTTTTAGTCTATTTATCTAGAACAATCTACTGTTAGAAGGAGCAGTATCTACATGGACAGAGCAGCAGAGCCCCTTCCAGCATTACATTTAGCCTCTACCACCCCCTGCTCTGTCTCTCAATATCTATCTATCTATCTATCTATCTATCTATCTATCTATCTATCTATCTCTCTATCTATCTATTATCTATCTCATATATATCTATCTATCTATCTATCCATCTATCTAAAATGGAAAATGAAGACGCAGCACACTTTCTCGGTTGGGTGCAGAATCAGGCCAGTGTGAACCAGCACCACAGTCCCATTCAATAAGACGGAAGAAGCCAGCAGCTCACCATTAAGATAAAAAAAAACCCGTGCGGTTTATTCACCCAGTGTCATGTAGCAGCGACGCTTCATCCGCTTGTTGCGGTCTTTCTCACGCTATGTGCACATGTGTTACAACCACAATATATATAAGTTTATCAATTCATAGTACAAAAGAATCAATTAACTATAAAAGTGAACAAAATTCATAATAAATCACATTTAAAACATATAAAAGCTCATCCATATCAATGTGAAATATACATAATTGAAATCAAGTGACAGCGCCATATAAATACTACATGATATACAGGGACAATACATAATAAGGTGTAATTGATAATTAAAAAGTACAGGTGCGCCCATTACATCGTGTGTATTAAAAGACTCGCACAATCAGCTGATAGACTGCGCGCGCCGAGCATCGCGGTCTCGGTGGCGTCCACATTCGGTTACTGCGCATGAGCGGGAGCAATAAATCTTGCGATATCTCAGGCGCAAAGAAACTCAATAGAGACCACATCAAAGATGGCCTAATCGGACGGTGCTCACATGTGCGCATGTCTACGCCATAGAGGCCGCCCACTCTAGAGTCATGTGATCCTTGTCACATGATCCAAATAGAACCAGGTAACCAAAACCATAGGTATGTAAAGGATCTGAGCGGCAGACTGCGGGTCAGGATCGCACAAACGGCCCATGGTTCCCCAATGATCAGCGGCGCTGCCATGGAACCCAAGGTCCGGCGTCCTACCAACCCTCCTGCCGCTGTACAGACCCCTTCATGGAGTACACAATGTGGGAAAAGAGAGCGTCTCACAGTCAGGACCAACCGGGTCAGCAGTAAAGTCATCACCGTAATCGGGCAGCAGTGGCGTCGATGCGGGTCATTCGTCCTACGTGGTCTACCTATTGTCATGCCCCTGTGAGAAGTGGTATGTTGGTGAGACCACGTGGGATATTAAGACACGTTTAAATCAGCATCGATACTCCATCAGAAAAGAAGAAATGGATTTGCCAGTCTCCAAGCATTTTAAGGAGGCGAGGCATTCGGAAAAAGATTTGAGGTTCCTCATATTAGAGCAGATACAGATGGGCAGACGTGGTGGAGACAGGAGGCTCTCCTCAAGAAGCCAGAGCTATTTGGGATTTTTACCTTGAAGACCCTCAGGCCAAATGGTCTAAATGTTGACTTCAGGGTGGACTAGTGGTGTCTCTCCCCGTGGACCGCGTTGTCCGTATTCCCTGATATGGATATAGTGAACATCTGTATAATACAACCAAGCTGAAATCTCAATGGTATTTAACATTTTCTTATTTTGTATTATGTGTAGATTCGGCCATCAATCCCGATCATGGCTGACACTCTGCATGAAGACAGGAGCATCTCGGGCCCCATCAGCTGTCCACATTCTGCTCTATATATTTATGGTGGTCGTGTCTGAATTGTGCCACACATGTGACGCGTGGCATATGGCAATTTTTAGGTCCACTTACACATTCAATGCTTCTACAATATGCTATAACCTTGTCTGCTAAAGGGTCACGCCAGTTTTTGTTTTATTCATGTAGGACACGTGTGGATTTGTTCAGTGCCTCATAGGGTACGGTGGCGGTTTGACACGGTGACCCGCGTCGACGCCACTGCTGCCCGATTACGGTGATGACTTTACTGCTGACCCGGTTGGTCCTGACTGTGAGACGCTCTCTTTTCCCACATTGTGTACTCCATGAAGGGGTCTGTACAGCGGCAGGAGGGTTGGTAGGACGCCGGACCTTGGGTTCCATGGCAGCGCCGCTGATCATTGGGGAACCATGGGCCGTTTGTGCGATCCTGGCCCGCAGTCTGCCGCTCAGATCCTTTACATACCTATGGTTTTGGTTACCTGGTTCTATTTGGATCATGTGACAAGGATCACATGACTCTAGAGTGGGCGGCCTCTATGGCGTAGACATGCGCACATGTGAGCACCGTCCGATTAGGCCATCTTTGATGTGGTCTCTATTGAGTTATCTGAGATATCGCGAGATTTATTGCTCCCGCTCATGCGCAGTAACCGAATGTGGACGCCACCGAGACCGCGATGCTCGGCGCGCGCAGTCTATCAGCTGATTGTGCGAGTCTTTTAATACACACGATGTAATGGGCGCACCTGTACTTTTTAATTATCAATTACACCTTATTATGTATTGTCCCTGTATATCATGTAGTATTTATATGGCGCTGTCACTTGATTTCAATTATGTATATTTCACATTGATATGGATGAGTTTTTATATGTTTTAAATGTGATTTATTATGAATTTTGTTCACTTTTATAGTTAATTGATTCTTTTGTACTATGAATTGATAAACTTATATATATTGTGGTTGTAACACATGTGCACATAGCGTGAGAAAGACCGCAACAAGCGGATGAAGCGTCGCTGCTACATGACACTGGGTGAATAAACCGCACGGGGTTTTTATTATCTTAATGGTGAGCTGCTGGCTTCTTCCGTCATATCTATCTATCTATCTATCTATCTATCTATCTATCTATCTATCTATCTATCTATCTATCTATTATCTATCTATCTATCTCATATCTATCTATCTATCTATCTATCTATCTATCTATCTATCTATTATCTATCTATCTATCTATTATCTATCTATCTATCTATCTCATATCTATCTATCTATCTCATATCTATCTATCTATCTATTATCTATCTATCTATTATCTATCCATCTATCTATCTATCTCATATCTATCTATCTATCTATTATCTATCTATCTATCTATCTATCTATCTATCTATCTATTATCTATCTATCTATTATCTATCCATCTATCTATCTATTATCTATCTCATATCTATCTATTATCTATCTATCTATCTATCTATCTATCTATTATCTATCTATCTATCTATTATCTATCTATCTCTCTATCTATCATCTATCTATTATCTATCTATCTATCTATCTATCTATTATCTATCTCATATCTATCTATTATCTATCTATCTATTATCTATCTATCTATCTATCTATCTATCTATCTATCTATCTATCTATCTATCTATCTATCTATCTATCTATCTATCTTAGAACAATCTCCTGTTAGAAGGAGCAGTCCCTCCATGTGGCCCCCCACCTCCAGTTGCCCCATGTTGGGGGTCAGTCTGTGCTGCCCCCTCCCCTGCAGGTAGTAGCAGTGGTGCTGCCCCCTCCCCTCAGACAGGCAGATGGCATCACAGCCAGGAGGTGGGTCTTGCTGCCAGCACCACTGCTGATGTGGAGCTGAGGAGCAGAGCTGCGCTGTTCTCTGGACCCTGCGTCCTCTCCATCCGTCCTCAGCTGGAAGTGGATTATCCTGGACCCAGCCATGGACCCTGCAGTCCTAGGAGGACCAGCTGCCATTAACCCCTTCCCCCCCGGGCAGCTGTGAACAAGCCGATGCTCAATGACAAGACCCAGGCACTTTCCTTAATGCTCCGTCTCCAGCTTCTTACATTCTCCCTGCGGTGTCCAAGATGCCTCCGTGTCCATCACCTGAGCCAGGTCTCCGGTCTGCATGGGCTTCTTAGAGGTAAGTGCCCGGCTGGAGGGGAACTGCCAGTCTCTGCTAGCGGAGCATGCTGGGGGTCGTTGTACTACTACTCTGTACGCAGTGACAGTGGGGGGTCTACTGGTCCTCTAGGTGACAAGGATGCAGGGGTGCTATCGATAACTTGTACTCCTCCACAGCTGAGGTTCTGCTACAATGTGCCCCTATAATCAAAGACAGATGGAAGTATTAGAGGCTGCGAGGCTGGCTGACACCAGAGAGCAAGAAGGAAGTGACTGATATCATCTACATCACCTGTCTATCTCCTATCTATCTATTATCTATCTATCTACCTACCTATCTATCTATCTATCTATCTATTATCTATCTATCTATTTATTATCTATCTATTATCTATCTATCTATCTATCTATCTATCTATCTATCTATCTATCTATCTATCTATCTATCTATCTATCTAAAAAAGAAGAGAACCAGGCAGCTTTCTCACCTTACAAAATAGATATAATTTATTTCTCACCCCAGGCTCCAGTTTAGAGTGAACCTCCGGCTTCCAGCATTGGGGGAATAAATTATATCTATTTTTTAAGGTGAGAGAGAGAGAGAGCGAGAGAGAGAGAGCTGCCTGATTCTCTTCTTTTTGTAATTTTGGGTCAGTGTGGGACCAATGGGGCTGCCCCTCCATATCTTGCTCTGTTTCTTTTTGTCCTGTGCTGCCATTTTTTGAGCATTTCTATCTATCTATCTATCTATCTATCTATCTATCTATCTATCTATCTATCTATCTATCTCATATCTATCTATCTATCTATCTATCATCTCATATCTATCTATCTATCTATCTATCATCTATCTATCTATCTATCATCTATCTATCTACAGTATCTATCTATCTATCTATCTATCTCATATCTATCTATCTATCTATCTATCTATCTATCTATCTATCTATCTATCTATCTATCTATCTATCTATCTATCATCTCATATCTATCTATCTATCTATCTATCTATCTATCTATCTATCTATTATCTATTATCTATCTATCTATCTCCTATCTATCTATTATCTATCTATTATCTATTATCTATATATATATCTATCTATCTATTATCTATCTACTAATAATCCAGGATCTGCACAGAATGCCTCCCCATCACCTCCTCCTCTGTAGTCAGGTTCTTTAAATCCCCTTAACCCCTTCCTGTTAAGGAATTGCTATTTATGCGACTTCCCAATGTGTACAGGTAGGTTTCCTAGGAGTTGAAGCTTTGCTTTGATGCCATTATCTGTCGGTGTGACTATGGGACATCCCTGAGACTGGTGCTGTAAGTCCCTACAGTCCTGGCACCCTCCTGGGGGCAATGAGGGTGCTGACATAAATCTGGTAATCTGGCACAGAGGAATTTCCCATCAGCAGATTTTGTGCAGTCACTTTGTGTGGTCTTTCTTCCTGGGGGCTGGACACTCTCTCAGGTATTAGGGCACTTTCACAGTTGCGTTATTCTTTTCCGTCCTAGGGGCTCTATACCGGAAAAGAACTGATCAGTTTTATCCCCATGCATTCTGAATGGAGAGCGATCCGTTCAGGATGCATCAGGACGTCTTCAGTTCAGTCACTGAACAGCGATTTGGACGGAGGAAATACGGCAGCATGCTACGGTATTATCTCCGTCCTAAATTCCAGATCAGTTGCCGGAATGCCGGATCCATCCCATGCGCAGACCAGTAAAAAGGTGAAAAAAAAATAGAAACTGATCCGTTTGTCCATATGACAAACGGAGAGACAGATCCGTTTTTGTAATGCATTTGTGAGACGGATCCGCATCTGGATCCGTCTACAAATGGCGTCCATTTTCATGCAGATTGCCGGATCACTCTGCCTTCCATAGCCTCCTGATAATCCGCCGTCTGTCAGGTCAGGCTCATTGAAAGACTTTCCCTGCTTACTGTAGATAAACGTGGTCCTTTCTGGGCATTTATCATCTCCTCAATAGAAAAGAAGGAGCCGGGGCTAGAACAGGTATAATGCATAATGATGACGATGGTGGTAGTAGTAGTTATAATGAGGATAATAATGACCAAAGATGTGACTGTAGGCGGCATTATTATTCCAGCAGTTGTACTAGTCTTCAAGGCTCCTGGAAGAAGGACTGTTCTTAAAGGTGATGTCGGGTTCATAAATACCCTTTTAGGGAATCAAGAGGTTGTGGGTGCTGGCGATGATGGGGGAAGGGGGCGGTTTGGGACCCTCATCGATTAGCCATATAGAAGTGTCTCTGTCCCTGGAGGACCTATCATATCCATGTATTACACCTGATTTCAGTGGGCACTGTGTAATACTTAATCTCTCCTTTGGAGGCGCTGCAGGGATGTTAAATACTTGCCGCTGGGTTCCCCCACAGATTACAGCCGATCCATGAGGGTCACCCTACGATCAGCTTATTGTTTGGCGGCTTTTCAAGAGCCCCACTGCTAAATATGTTGCTACATTTATTAATCTGATGTTGAAAGGGGAATGTCTGAAGTAAGAAATGAAGATGTCATTTTCTTTTTCTCCAGAAACAGCGCCTCTCTGGTTGTGTGTGGTATTGCATCTCATCCCCATTTAAAGGACTTGGCTCAGTCTCAGACTTTGATGGCATATTGCTAGGATATGCCATCAATGTCAGATAGGTGCAGGACCTGCTCCTGTCTCGGGCCCCCGCGAAATGAAGGAGAGCACGCTGTTCATGTGCTGGTACTCTCCAGTTTCAAAAACAGCGGACCAAGCGCTCTTGGCTATTTCCAGAAGTCCCATAGCAGTGAATGGAGAGCACACCATGCACGGCGCCCTCTCCGTTCACTGCTGTGAGACTGCCGGGTAGCTGAGCCAGCTGTCGGATATTTTCGGCGGTGAACGGAGGCGGCGGCTGTGCTTGGGCGGAGCACTTTCATTCACCTCCGGAGGCCCATTCTGGAGAGAGATGATAGGTCTGCAGAGGTGGGACCAGCACCGATCTGACATTGATGGTATATCCAAGCAATATGTCTGAGATGGGGATAACCCCTTTAAGTGACTGCTGCAATACCAGACGCAGCCTATGGAGTGGCGCTGTGTCTGGAAAGGAAAAGCAGAGGTTTATTTTTCTAATCACAGACAACCCTTTAACCTCGGCCTGGAATTAATAAATGAATTCATCAGACATTTAGGGCTGACTATGATTTCAAGGGGACCGGCCAGTCTAGTTATTCAATATTTCAAAGTAATATCATACCTCATACCTTTTTTTTTTTTTTTTTACTGGATTCCTAGTTTGATTAAAATGATGCCACTAGTGTGTAAAAAATGGGGGACATGAAACTTCATCTCGAAGAATGTACGATTCTTTTTGTTTCATGACACGACATCACCACAAGGGGCGCTGTTTCATTATGTTCTATGGATGACATGTTCTACTGACGCTGACATTTCCGGGGCTGACAAACACCTGGGAGGATTTTGGATAATTCTAGAATAAAGATAATGATCTTCAGAGGACTCTGCCAAGGAATGAGGATTTAAGGAGCTCAGTATAGCTATGCTGCGCATCAGTCCTATCCCTTCAATTCAAGTTCAATTAAAGTGCATGTCCAGATTTATTCTGCATAGCTGAGTTCACATCAGCGTTCAGCCTCTCCGTTATAGGAGCAGGAGAACGGAAAGGACGGATTCGTCACGGAACGGAGCCGAACGGAGACTATGGACCCCATACACTATAATGGGGTTCGTTAGGTTTCCGCTCACAGGAAGATTTTTGAAGCGGAGACAAAAGTCCTGCGCGCACTACTTTTTTCTCCGCTCCAAAATCATCTTTTGAGCGGAAACCTAACGGACCCCATTATAGTCTATGGGGTCCGTAGGCTCCGTCGGGCTCAGTTATGCGCCGAATCCGTCCTTTCCGTTCTCCTGCTCCTATAACGGAAAGGCTGAACGCTGATGTGAACTCAGCCTTACATATCTGTCTGGCAATAAATCATCAGTAGCATTCATATCTCTGAATGGAGCAAGCTGCGCTGGATTGTCCGGTAATATGACGGACACCAGGGCAGTCGCAGTTGGTGACCAACATAAGACAAATCCAAAGTTGGCTGGCATTTAGTTTTTTTCTGTTCCTGTAACATACCACAAGAATGAAATGTTGGATGCAGTGAACGAAGCGCAAGAATCGTTAATTTCTAACGATAATTTGTTTTCCCTTAGTCCTAACAGCAGCACAGATGGGGTTAACTGCCCCTGTGGACTGGTAGGACCGGCGGAATTTTAATGAGCCCAAGAACCAATAAACGATCTTCAGCTCCCTGAAAGGGAGGAGATCACCCCCCAGCCCACCGTGTTTTTAACAAGCATAATGTATTTAGGGTGGGATATTTGTGTGCTGCTGTTAGGACTAAGGGAAAACAAATTATCGTTAGAAATTAACGATTCCCTTACGTCCTCAACAGCAGCACAGATGGGGAGATAGCAAGAAGAATCCCCTAGGGAGGGTCCTCATGCCTGGCAGAACTAAGAACAGTCTGCCCAAAAGCCGAAAACTCTGCCATCCTAGCATCTATCCTATAATGGGAGATGAAGGTTGACTCAGAGCTCCAGGAGGCCGCCTTACAGATCAACTCTAAGGGGAGGAGTCTTCTCTCCGCAACCGAGGTGGAGACCGCCCTAGTAGAATGGGCCCTCACAAACTCAGGAGGATCTAAGGATTGGGAGACGAAAGCTTCCATAATGGCCTCCTTGATCCAGCGACTAATGGTGGCTTTAGACGCTTTACGGCCTTTAGCGACAACTCTCACATCTGGAGTAAGGACAGCTGTCATCAAGGGGTGTGTTACATTCGTAACATGCCAAATGCTTCCTCTTGGCCCCAGCCTTCCGCTGATCCTGCTCCTTAGGGGAAGCCATAGTCTGTAATGGAAGAAACAAAACAGGTCATAACACCTACAATATCAGGAGGTGGAGAAAACCAGACCTTAAGGGGGCCCACCAGCACTAGAAGAAATAGAGCTGAAAGAAGAGGAAGTACAAAACCCAAGCAAAGCAATACTGCAGGAATATCACAAAGCACAGGAGAGCTCTGGAGCTAACTTGTGAAAGCAACGCAACCAGAGCACTGACTGATGGGCTCTGGGCGCTTAAAAGGAGAAAGCCCCGCCCAATGGGCGGGTTCCTGAAACGAGATCAGCACCACTCCCTTTTTTTTTTTCTCTTGTAGAAAAACCAGAGCCTATACTGGCTCTACCTATATGAAAATTGTCTCCCCAGACTAATCCTAAGTCCAGGATGTCCTTCTAGGGAGCCAGTTTAAAAGAAAGGTGAGTTTTATACATCACCGCAACGCTTCGGAAAACCGGAAGTGACGTAGCGCACCTAGGGCGCGTCACTTCCGGAAAATGGCGGCGCCCATAGCGCCGCACACATGCGGTAACGGAGGGACGGAGCACCGTCTACAGATGATGAGAGAAGAGGGGAGGGGACGCCCCCCTCCCCGACGGTACCCCAGACCGAAATCGCCATGATCAGGCCTAAAATAAAGGCACTGAGATCCATAGAAAGCGAGCTAAGCTTAAGGAGGGGAAAAGAGCCCCTAAGCAATCTTTAGCTCCCAGAGGGGGAGCGACACGCCAGTCCACCTGTCCAGAGGACAGAAAAAAAACACGGTGGGCTGGGGGGTGATCTCCTCCCTTTCAGGGAGCTGAAGATCGTTTATTGGTTCTTGGGCTCATTAAAATTCCGCCGGTCCTACCAGTCCACAGGGGCAGTTAACCCCATCTGTGCTGCTGGTAAGGGAATGCTTTCTTTCACTGACAGCAAAACAGAAGTGTTGAAAAAAGGTGAATTGAAACATAAAATAATTACAAAGTTGCAGTTTCTATCACAATATTTACATTTTATTTACAAACAAAGGGAAACCCCTTTAATAACACAGTGCAGACCTCCCATACACGGAGATGGAGCTGTGTAGTTCTGGCACTGTCTTATGGTGCTGGAGCTACTTGGGAACAGCTGATCGGCGGAGGTGCGGGTGTCGGACCCCCACAGATCAGATATTGCAGGCCGGTTCTGATAAAGTAAAACCCTGAACAATCCCTTTAAGGGCTTGTTCACACGACCGTATGGCTTTTTCAGTGTTTTGCGGTCTGTTTTTAACGGATCTGTTTTTCCGATTTTTGTTTCAGTAGTTTCTGGTTCCATTCCGTTTTTCCGTATGGCATAAACAGTGTCCTGTAATTATATAGAAAAAAATGGGCTGGGCATAACATTTTCAATAGATGCTTCTGCAAAAATGGAACGGATACAGAAGACATACAGAGTACATTCCATATGTGTTCCGTTTTTTTTTTTGCGCACCCATTGACTTGAATGGAGCCATGGAACGTGATTTGCGGGCAATAATAGGACATGTCCTATCTTTTTGCGGAAGGGTCATATGGATGAGGAAAGCACAAGGATCATCTGTGTGCTTTCTGCATCCATATGTCCCTTCCGCAAAAAAAAATAGAATATGTTCGGAAAATGCAGATGACGCACCCATTGAAGTCAATGAGTCCACAAAAGAAACATGCGGAGGGCACATGGACCATATCCTTGCGGATCAACAATTTCTGGACCACCAAACAGATCCGGTCGAGTGCATGAGGCCTAATACTGGAATAGAGGTTTATAATGAAAGGCAATACAGTCATTATAAAACTGAAGGCAACTAATACAGAATCCCAGCAGAAGCAGCTCCACCTCCCTCCTCCCCCTCTCGGGCACAGAGCATGCTCACTACTTTCTCCTGTAGAAGTCAATTAGTACTTTTCTGGCTTTTACCTTCCTATGTCCAGGCGCCTGATGTAAATTATATCTGACTGCAGCAGTAATATGGCTGCCCATATTATCATGTACATAAAATGGGTGAAACTATATCTTCCCGGTGAATACTTTCATCATGTTTTTCTGTCCGGTGGAGGAGAATGCTCTGGATATACGGCACTGGGGCTACTTCCATGTCTGCAGTAAAGAAAGCCCCAACCAGTCATAAAGGGCCCCGGATCATTATCTAGTGTCGGGAACAACTTTATTAGAGAAACAGTCAGACTTATGGGGACAGGGAAGAATCTTTTTTACACTATTTTTGCCGATACATCAAATTTTACAAGTCACTATTGTTGTCCGGAGACTTGTTTTATGTGCGGTAATAATGACAAGCACTGGTCTGCACACATGGACCTTGGCCGTGTGCATGGATCCTTGTGGAAGCACTACGAGCTGCCGTATCAAACCTCCAGACACAATACTCCTAGGGGAAAAAAAACTATGTAATATCCCAAGCAGTATAACATGCATCCATACCTCCCAACATTTAGAGATAGTAATGAGGGAAAAAACAAGTGGCGACCAAAAAAAAGATCAACAACTAGACTGTTAGGAGAGAAAGAAGCCTGAGGGTGCAGAAGTCGCCCTCTTCCTGGATCTGCAAGCCACCATGCATTCCCAGCTGTGCATAGGAGGCAGTATAATCGTAGTTATATTCTTGTACATAGGAGCAGTATTATCGTAGTTATATTCTTGTACATAGGAGCAGTATTATAGTAGTTATATTCTTGTACATAGGAGCAGTATTATAGTAGATATATTCTTGTACATAGGAAGCAGTATTATAGTAGTTATATTCCTGTACATAGGAGCAGTATTATAGCAGTTATATTCTTGTACATAGGAGGCAGTATTATAGTAGTTATATTCTTGTACATACAAGGCAGTATTATAGTAGTTATATTCTTGTACATACAAGGCAGTATTATAGTAGTTATATTCTTGTACATAGGGAGCAGTATTATAGTAGTTATATTCTTGTATATAGGGGCAGTATTATAGTAGTTATATTCTTGTACATAGGAAGCAGTATTATAGTAGTTCTATTCTTGTACATAGGAGGCAGTATTATAGTAGTTATATTCTTGTACATAGGAGGCAGTATTATAGTAGTTATATTCTTGTACATGGGAGGCAGTATTATAGTAGTTATATTCTTGTACATAGGAGCAGTATTATAGTAGTTATATTCTTGTACATACAAGGCAGTATTATAGTAGTTATATTCTTGTACATAGGAGCAGTATTATAGTAGTTATATTCTTGTACATAGGAGCAGTATTATAGTAGTTATATTCTTGTACATAGGAGGCAGTATTATAGTAGTTATATTCTTGTATATAGGAGGCAGTATTATAGTAGTTATATTCTTGCACATAGGAGCAGTATGATAGTAGTTATATTCTTGTACATAGGAGGCAGTATTATAGTAGTTATATTCCTGTACATAGGAGCAGTATTATAGTAGTTATATTCTTGTACATAAGAGGTAGTATTATAGTATTTTTATTCTTGTACATAGGAGCAGTATTATAGTAGTTATATGCTTGTACATAGGAGCAGTATTATAGTAGTTATATTCTTGCACATAGGAGGCAGTATAATCGTAGTTATATTCTTGTACATAGGAGCAGTATTATCGTAGTTATATTCTTGTACATAGGAGCAGTATTATAGTAGTTATATTCTTGTACATAGGAGCAGTATTATAGTAGATATATTCTTGTACATAGGAAGCAGTATTATAGTAGTTATATTCCTGTACATAGGAGCAGTATTATAGCAGTTATATTCTTGTACATAGGAGGCAGTATTATAGTAGTTATATTCTTGTACATACAAGGCAGTATTATAGTAGTTATATTCTTGTACATACAAGGCAGTATTATAGTAGTTATATTCTTGTACATAGGGAGCAGTATTATAGTAGTTATATTCTTGTATATAGGGGCAGTATTATAGTAGTTATATTCTTGTACATAGGAAGCAGTATTATAGTAGTTCTATTCTTGTACATAGGAGGCAGTATTATAGTAGTTATATTCTTGTACATAGGAGGCAGTATTATAGTAGTTATATTCTTGTACATGGGAGGCAGTATTATAGTAGTTATATTCTTGTACATAGGAGCAGTATTATAGTAGTTATATTCTTGTACATACAAGGCAGTATTATAGTAGTTATATTCTTGTACATAGGAGCAGTATTATAGTAGTTATATTCTTGTACATAGGAGCAGTATTATAGTAGTTATATTCTTGTACATAGGAGGCAGTATTATAGTAGTTATATTCTTGTATATAGGAGGCAGTATTATAGTAGTTATATTCTTGCACATAGGAGCAGTATGATAGTAGTTATATTCTTGTACATAGGAGGCAGTATTATAGTAGTTATATTCCTGTACATAGGAGCAGTATTATAGTAGTTATATTCTTGTACATAAGAGGTAGTATTATAGTATTTTTATTCTTGTACATAGGAGCAGTATTATAGTAGTTATATGCTTGTACATAGGAGCAGTATTATAGTAGTTATATTCTTGCACATAGGAGGCAGTATTATAGTAGTTATATTCTTGTACATAGGAGGCAATAATATAGTAGTTATATTCTTGTACATAGCAGGCAGTATTATAGTAGTTATATTCTTGTACATAGTGTGCAGTATTATAGTAGTTATATTCTTGTACAAAGGGGGCAATATTATAGTAGTTATATTCTTGTACATAGGAAGTAGTATTATAGTATTTTTATTCTTGTACATAGGAGCAGTATTATAGTAGTTATAATCTTGTACATAGGAGCAGTATTATAGTAGTTATATTCTTGTACATAAGAGCAGTATTATAGTAGTTATATTCTTGTACATAGGAGCAGTATTATAGTAGTTATATTCTTGTACATAGGAGGTAGTATTATAGTAGTTATATTCTTGTACATAGGAGCAGTATTATAGTAGTTATATTCTTGTACATACAAGGCAGTATTATAGTAGTTATATTCTTGTACATAGGAGCAGTATTATAGTAGTTATATTCTTGTACATAGGAGCAGTATTATAGTAGTTATATTCTTGTACATAGGAGGCAGTATTATAGTAGTTATATTCTTGTATATAGGAGGCAGTATTATAGTAGTTATATTCTTGCACATAGGAGCAGTATGATAGTAGTTATATTCTTGTACATAGGAGGCAGTATTATAGTAGTTATATTCCTGTACATAGGAGCAGTATTATAGTAGTTATATTCTTGTACATAAGAGGTAGTATTATAGTATTTTTATTCTTGTACATAGGAGCAGTATTATAGTAGTTATATGCTTGTACATAGGAGCAGTATTATAGTAGTTATATTCTTGCACATAGGAGGCAGTATTATAGTAGTTATATTCTTGTACATAGGAGGCAATATTATAGTAGTTATATTCTTGTACATAGCAGGCAGTATTATAGTAGTTATATTCTTGTACATAGGAGCAGTATTATAGTAGTTATATTCTTGTACATAGGAGGCAGTATTATAGTAGTTATATTCTTGTACATAGGAGGCAATATTATAGTAGTTATATTCTTGTACATAGGAAGTAGTATTATAGTATTTTTATTCTTGTACATAGGAGCAGTATTATAGTAGTTATAATCTTGTACATAGGAGCAGTATTATAGTAGTTATATTCTTGTACATAGGAGCAGTATTATAGTAGTTATATTCTTGTACATAGGAGCAGTATTATAGTAGTTATATTCTTGTACATAGGAGGTAGTATTATAGTAGTTATATTCTTGTACATAGGAGCAGTATTATAGTAGTTATATTCTTGTACATAGGAGGCAGTATTATAGTAGTTATATTCCTGTACATAGGAGGCAGTATTATAGTAGTTATATTCTTGTACATAGGAGGCAGTATTATAGTAGTTATATTCTTGTACATAGGAGCAGTATTATAGTAGTTATATTCTTGTACATAAGAGCAGTATTATAGTAGTTATATTCTTGTACATAGCAGGCAGTATTATAGTAGTTATATTCTTGTACATAGGAGGTAGTATTATAGTATTTTTATTCTTGTGCATAGGAGCAGTATTATAGTAGATATATCTATATAATAGCGGCTCACCACCCTGCTTATTCTGAAAAAAGCAGGTAATTCACTCTGACCACATATATATAAAATATAAAAATATAAAAACATAAAAGTATATAATTATCTCAATGCAATGAGTTAGCGTTTGTTATTATATTCAGTTCAAAGTTCTCCTTTGTTGGTCCTTCCTTGACAGTAAGATCTTAATAATGATCCATATATTATATTCACTGTTGGTGGTAAAGTGTAAACGGACCCTGCGTCCCACGTGGTATCAGTTAGGCAACAGTGAGGCTTGTCTAACCTTTACACCTCTGTATAAGGCGAGTGCTGCCACCTGCTGCTGCCGCTTGTGCCGGCGTCTCACGTGGTATTATCGCTAACTGTTCTTAGCGGTCCACGTGGTGCAGTGCAGATACACTCAAGCCGGTTGGCTGTTGTAGCGTAGTGCTGACAATGTCCGTGGAGCGCTCCACCTTTCTTTCAATAAGGCAATATTCTGGCAATAGATGAATGCATTATCCTGTGGGTCCTGGATCTTTACTATGAATTCTGTAGTACCAAACGCGTTTCGGAGTTTGCCTAACTCCTTTTTCAGTGCTCATGTTTCATCAGAGATCCACCCCACTTATATACCCATATTCAGTCTTTCCCAACAACCAAAATGGATTCTCAGTTAACATCAGTGGCGCTCAGCCATGCAATCCCTACCCACTGGCAGACTAGTTATTGCATTGTATACCTGTAGCCCCCTTTCACCGCAGGACATTTTTATTTAGGGGATCTTTGTTACCTCCCATGTGGCTCCACTGAATCATGGGATCATCGTGGGATAATTTTTCCCATTTATCCCCATAAGTTTTGTTCCTATCTTTTTCCCTATTTTAGGGCCCCATTTTTTGTGTATTCAGCATATCATGTACTCAGCATACCCTAAGATTGTCCGTTTCCCCTGAAGAGTTATCCAAACGAAACGTGGCACCTCGGGAGCCTTCATTTAGGGTACATTAGGGATTTTGCCTGGGTTTAGGGACAGGTATCAAGACGGGGTTGCCCCTTTTAGGGCGAGTGCTCTGTATAGATAGGTAGGGCACTTCTAGTCCCCTCCCTTTACTGCAGGGTGATATAGGGCTAGCTGTTCCTTTTGCCATCTTGACGCAAGAAATTATAAGCCACCCGCCCGCCTGGCTGTTTTGCAATAAAAAAAAATTATTGAACCGCCCAGCTGTATACAGACAACGTACCCAAGTGAACACATCAGGGCACCACTTTGCTGTTGGGGTTCGTGAATGATCCACATCTCCCTATTGACCTACTACGTCTGGACTGGTGAGATTGTTCCTTTTTTCACTCTGCCATTGTTTTCTATGGGCCCGTCAATACTGTGTGGTGTGCTATTATCTGTTACAGTTTAGGTGATTGCAGTATTTACATAACTGTGATTTGTATGTCTATTTGGTGTAGCATGATTTTTATTGTAGCATGAGTAAAAGTTTAGTTTTGATTTCCTTTGCCCCCTTCTTTTTGGGGTTTCTGTAGTTCAGTTTTGATCTGGGAGTACATAGGAGAGACATTATTGGTCTCCCTCTTATTTACTGATTATCCTCAATTAACATCAACTCAAGTTGTTTTCGTATATTTTGAGAGTATAAATTATCCATATTTCATTCATAAACCTGAAGGTTTGGGTCCCTTTCCTATTTTTTCACAATGTACTCTCCCATTACCCTAAAAAATGCATGCGATTTTGATGCGTTTTCGATGCCTTTTTTAAATCTAAATATGCGTATTTTGGTATACAGTTGCTCATTTCATTATATTATGTATAATATTTACAAAATATATTGTATAAAAATAAAGTGTCAATAATGAAAAAATATGAAAAAATATAAATACATATAAATAAAAAGACGTAATCTTGTCATTATAAAAATATAAAGTGATGTAATCATGTGACAAATCAATGTCTTCTTAGTCATTAAATTATCTTATTTATAGTTCTATTGTTACTTCTAACAGATGGACTTCTTCTTTTCTACAGATAATGTGTACATCGATGTAATGGAGATGAGGGCTTATGTAGAAAAGAAGAAGACCATCTGTTAAAAGTAACAATAGAACTATAAATAAGATAATTATAATAACTAAGAACTTAGAAGACATTGATTTGTCCCATGAAAATGAGTACATAGGGTCATTATTGAAGTAAGGAGCAACTGTATACAAAAATAAGCATAGTAAGATAAAAAAACGCATCGAAAACACATCATAATCGCATGTGTTTTTTAGGGTTATGGGAGAGCACATTGTGAATAAATAAGAAAGGGACCCAAACCTTCAGATATATGAATGAAATATGGATAATATATAATCTCAAAATACAAAAACAACTTGAGTTTATGTTAATTGAGAATCCCTTTTGGGACTGAATATGGGTATATAAGTGGGGTGGATCTCTGATGAAACATGAGCACCACGTTGGGCGCCAAAATGTTCTGGTTCTGATCAAGGGTCAGGTAGGTTGATACACTGCTCCAAATTAGATAGATAGATACGTGCATGCACGGCGAGAGAAATAACACTGATACTAGATAAGGTCAAAGCATAACTCTAATTTATTAGGTGGGGGCTTCACATTATATACCCTCCATATTAGTGGGAGGAGAGGGCTCACATGATTGGTCTTTTAGCATGAAGGAATGTAAACAGGAAATACGTTTAAGTATGTGTGATAGACAAATACTTATCAATTCCTGACAGTTTCAAGTCTTTGTTGCAAATAGTTTCAATCATAGAATGCATACTGGGGGTTGTCTCTCGGACAGACACCATTTTGTTAGTGACAAGCAAGTGTCCATTATACTCCATAACAAAGAAGTAGTTAGGCAAACTCCGAAACGCGTTTGAAACTACAGAATTCATAGTAAAGATCCAGGACCCACAGGATAATGCATTCATCTATTGCCAGAATATTGCCTTATTGAAAGAAAGGTGGAGCGCTCCACGTACATTGCAAGCACTTCTCTACAACAGCCGACCGGCTCGAGTGTATCTGCACCGCAAAACGTGGACCGCTAAGAACAGTTAGTGATACCACGTGAGACGCCGGCACGAGCGGCTGCAGCAGGTGGCAGCACTCGCCTTATACGGAGGTGTAGAGGTTAGACAAGCCTCACTGTTACCACGTGGGACGCAGGGTCGGTTTACACTTTACCACCAACAGTGAATATAATATATGGATCATTATTAAGTTCTTACTATCACGGAAGGACCAACAAAGAAGAACTTTGAACTGAATATAATAACAAATGCTAACTCAATGCATTGAGATAATTATATACTTTTATGCTTTTATATTTTTATATTTCATATATATGCCGTCAGAGTGAATTACCTGGTCATTAACTGGAAAATCTTCAGTGTCACATTTGAACTTATGGTATTGGATATAACTAATACATTAACCATATCCATTTCCCTTTGTCTGTCACACATATACCATACTTTTACTGAGATTACTAAATTACATCCTTCATTCTTCACCTTGTGTGAGACCAGAATGAACTATTGGTATTAAGTCTTACTATTATTGCCATGTTGGCTGTATGGCTGACAGACATTGTGATTTCATTGGATGTATCATGGGCACAGCCCACTGCTAATGCGATATAATCTTTGATCAGTTTTCTTATATTTTATTTTATATTTTTTGTTCAATATTTTATATATATGCCCTTGGAGATGTGTTAATAAATACGTATATGTTAGATACAGTTTTATATACACGCAATCATTGTTCTTGAGTGGTTCCAAGGGAAGAATGCATGTCTATAATACTATACTATTATAGTAGATATATTCTTGTACATGGGAGGCACTATTATAGTAGTTATATTCTTGTACATAGGAGCAGTATTATAGTAGTTATATTCTTGTACATAGGAGCAGTATTATAGTAGTTATATTATTGTACATAGGAGCAGTATTATAGTGGTTATATTCTTGTACATAGGAGGCAGTATTATAGTAGTTATATTCTTGTACATAGGAGGCAGTATTATAGTAGTTATATTCCTGTACATAGGAGCAGTATTATAGTAGTTATATTCTTGTACATAGGAGCGGTATTATAGTAGTAATATTCTTGTACATAGGTGCAGTATTATAGTAGTTCTATTCCTGTACAAAGGAGCAGTATTATAGTAGTTATATTCTTGTACATAGGAGCAGTATCATAGCAGTTATATTCTTGTACATAGGAGGCAGTATTATAGCAGTTATATTCTTGTATGTAGATGGCAGTATTATAGTAGTTATATTCTTGTACATAGGAGGCAGTATTATAGTAGTTATATTCTTGTACACAGTAGCAGTATTATAGTAGTTATATCCTTGTACATAAGAGCAGTATTATAGTAGTTATATTCTAGTACATAGGAGCAGTATTATAGTAGTTATATTCTTGTACATAGGGTCAGTATTATAGTAGTTATATTCTTGTACATAGGATCAGTATTATAGTAGTTATATTCTTGTACATAGGGGCAGTATTATAGTAGTTATATTCTTGTACATAGGATCAGTATTATAGTAGTTATATTCTTGTACATAGGATCAGTATTATAGTAGTTATATTCTTGTACACAGGAGGCAGTATTATAGTAGTTATATTCTTGTACATAGGGGCAGTATTATAGTAGTTATATTCTTGTACATAGGAGGCAGTATTATAGTAGTTATATTCTTGTATATAGGAGCAGTATTATAGTAGTTATATTCTTGTACATAGGAGCAGTATTATAGTAGTTTATATTCTTGTACATAGGAGCAGTATTATAGTAGTTATATTCTTGTACATAGGAGCAGTATTATAGTAGTTATATTCTTGTACATAGGGGCAGTATTACAGTAGTTTTATTCTTTTATATAGAAGACAGTAATATAGTAGTTCTATTCTTGTGCATAGGTGCAGTATTATGGTAGATTTATTAATGTACATAGGGTTATTATTACAGTTGTTATATTCTTGTACATAAGAGGCATTGTTATAGCAGTTATATTCTTGCATATAAAGGGCAGTATTATAGTAGTTCTATTATACATTGGAACAGTATTACAATAGTTATATTATGTACATAGGGGCCATATTATGGCAGTTATATTCTTGCCCATGGGGGCAGTATTATAGTAGTTATATTCCTGTACATAGTAGGCAGTATTATAGTAGTTATAGTCTTAACCATATTTCTTTTTATTGAGGTAAGAAAATAAGGCCACACGCCTACACAAGACATCAGTATCATAACATTAAGAGTCACAATAGTTGTCCAGCATACATGTCATGTGTAAACAATACCAGCTGTTAACATCATCATCAGAGATATACATCACAAGGAACAAAAAGAAAAGAAAAGGGGGGAAGGGGGGAGACCATAGGATAGGTAGGGGGAAGGGAACAGAGAAAGGAAGGGTTCCTGCTCTATCATGTAAAATTCCTATGTGATTTCCACAGGGACCATAGCTTTAGGAAACAGTGGCGAGAGTTTGTCTCCCAATGCGCCAATTCCTCAAAGCGGTAAATTTGGTCTACCTTGTCCGTCCACATATTAAGATTTGGAGGGGAATCAGTCTTCCACAGAAAGGGAACCAGTAATCTAGCTGCTGTGATCAACATTGTAGGGAGATTGTTTTTGGCGGGAGTTAGCGTGCTATTAGGGCACCACAGTAGGATAAGTTTAGCATCCAAAACGACTTTAGTTTTGCAAACGCTATTGATCATTGATTCTATCAATTTCCAAAACGGCTGAATCTTATGGCAGAACCACCAGATGTGTGATAGTGAACCGGTTTCTATGCCACACCTCCAGCACACCTCGGGTACCTCAGGATTAAGTTTGTGCAAGAATTCAGGAGTTTTATACCATCTACTTAGCAGCTTAAAAGAATTCTCCTGAATTCTTACACAGCGACTGAAGCCATGAGAATGGGCCAAAACAAAGGCCCTCTCCGGTTCCGTCAGGGTCACAGAAAGCTCTCGTTCCCATGAAGTCAAATACCCCAGCTCTGGTGGCAAGGAGGAAAGCATTTCCTTATACATCTGGGATAATGGCCTAAGAGGAGGCCTAGGGGCCAGGATTTTCTTCTCAAGCCAGGAGGGGGAGCTGCTACTAGAAAAGTTCACTACGCATAACTTGGTATCTCTCCTAAAATCCGCCAAATGGAAAAAGGGAGCAGTCTTAATTTCAGGGCGGTCCATAATTAAATCCCAATGCAAACTACCATCTGGGAGAAGGACATCCCGCATAGACAAGCCAGCGAGCCTAGACCAAATCCCAGAGGGGTTTGACACAGAAGGATGAATATAGCTCTGTAACAATTTAAGAGGCATACAGGGATTAGGAAAGCCAATATAGTAGTTATATTCTTGTACATAGAAGCAGTATTATAGTAGTTATATTCTTGTACATAGGAGCAGTATTATAGTAGTTATATTCTTGTACATAGGAGGCAGTATTATAGTAGTTATATTCTTGTACATAGGAGGCAGTATTATAGTAGTTATATTCTTGTACATAGGAGGCAGTATTATAGTAGTTATATTCTTGTACATAGGAGCAGTATTATAGTAGTTATAGTCTTGTACATAGGAGCAGTATTATAGTAGTTATATTCTTGTACATAGGAGTCAGTATTATAGTAATTATATTCTTGTACATAGGAGCAGTATTATAGTAGTTATATTCTTACACATAGGAGCAGTATTATAGTAGTTATATTCTTGTACATAGGAGCAGTATTATAGTAGTTATATTCCTGTACATAGGAGCAGTATTATAGCAGTTATATTCTTGTACATAGGAGCAGTATTATAGCAGTTATATTCTTGTACATAGGAGCAGTATTATAGCAGTTATATTCTTGTACATAGGAGCAGTATTATAGTAGTTATATTCTTGTACATAGGTGCAGTAATATAATAGTTATATCCTTGTACATAGGAGGCAGTATTATAGTAGTTATATTCTTGTACATAGGGGCAGTATTACAGTAGTTTTATTCTTTTATATAGAAGACAGTAATATAGTAGTTCTATTCTTGTGCATAGGTGCAGTATTATGGTAGATTTATTAATGTACATAGGAGCAGTATTATAGTAGTTATATTCTTGTACATAGGAGCAGTATTATAGTAGTTATATTCTTGTACATAGGAGCAGTATTATAGTAGTTATATTCTTGTACATAGGAGGCAGTATTATAGTAGTTATATTCTTGTACATAGGAGGCAGTATTATAGTAGTTATATTCTTGTACATAGGAGGCAGTATTATAGTAGTTATATTCTTGTACATAGAAGCAGTATTATAGTAGTTATATTCTTGTACATAGGAGCAGTATTATAGTAGTTATATTCTTGTACATAGGAGGCAGTATTATAGTAGTTATATTCTTGTACATAGGAGGCAGTATTATAGTAGTTATATTCTTGTACATAGGAGGCAGTATTATAGTAGTTATATTCTTGTACATAGGAGCAGTATTATAGTAGTTATAGTCTTGTACATAGGAGCAGTATTATAGTAGTTATATTCTTGTACATAGGAGTCAGTATTATAGTAATTATATTCTTGTACATAGGAGCAGTATTATAGTAGTTATATTCTTACACATAGGAGCAGTATTATAGTAGTTATATTCTTGTACATAGGAGCAGTATTATAGTAGTTATATTCCTGTACATAGGAGCAGTATTATAGCAGTTATATTCTTGTACATAGGAGCAGTATTATAGCAGTTATATTCTTGTACGTAGGAGCAGTATTATAGCAGTTATATTCTTGTACATAGGAGCAGTATTATAGTAGTTATATTCTTGTACATAGGTGCAGTAATATAATAGTTATATCCTTGTACATAGGAGGCAGTATTATAGTAGTTATATTCTTGTACATAGGGGCAGTATTACAGTAGTTTTATTCTTTTATATAGAAGACAGTAATATAGTAGTTCTATTCTTGTGCATAGGTGCAGTATTATGGTAGATTTATTAATGTACATAGGAGCAGTATTATAGTAGTTATATTCTTGTACATAGGAGCAGTATTATAGTAGTTATATTCTTGTACATAGGAGGCAGTATTATAGTAGTTATATTCTTGTACATAGGAGCAGTATTATAATAGTTATATTCTTGTACATAGGAGCAGTATTATAGTAGTTATATTCTTGTACATAGGAGCAGTATTATAGTAGTTATATTCTTGTACATAGGAGCAGTATTATAGCAGTTATATTCTTGTACATCGGAGCAGTATTATAGTAGTTATATTATTGTACATAGGAGCAGTATTATAGTAGTTATATTCTTGTACATAGTAGGCAGTATTATAGTAGGTATATTCTTGTACATAGGAGCAGTATTATAGTAGTTATATTCTTGTACATAGGAGCAGTATTATAGTAGTTATATTCTTGTACATAGGAGCAGTATTATAGTAGTTATATTCTTGTACATAGGAGCAGTATTATAGTAGTTATATTCTTACACATAGGAGCAGTATTATAGTAGTTATATTCTTGTACATAGGAGGCAGTATTATAGTAGTTATATTCTTGTACATAGGAGGCAGTATTATAGTAGTTATATTCTTGTACATAGGAGACAGTAATATAGTAGTTATATTCTTACACATAGGAGCAGTATTATAGTAGTTATTTACAGTCAGTCACAAAATTAAAGCAAAGTATCAGACAAGATCATTCTCTCTTGATCTCATTTCCTATATTACTTATTTGTCTCAGCTCTGTGTGGCTCTTTAACCACCTCCGGACCGCCTAACGCAGGATCGCGTTCCGGAGGTGGCAGCCCTGCGCAGAGTCACGCATATATGCGTCATCTCGCGATGGGCGAGATTTCCTGTGAACGCGCGCACACAGGCGCGCGCGCTCACAGGAACGGAAGGTAAGAGAGTTGATCTCCAGCCTGCCAGCGGCGATCGTTCGCTGGCAGGCTGGAGATGTGTTTTTTTTAACCCCTAACAGGTATATTAGACGCTGTTTTGATAACAGCGTCTAATATACCTGCTACCTGGTCCTCTGGTGGTCCCCTTTGTTTGGATCGACCACCAGAGGACACAGGTAGCTCAGTAAAGTCCCACCAAGCACCACTACACTACACTACACCCCCCCCCGTCACTTATTAACCCCTTATTAGCCCCTGATCACCCCTGATCACCCCATATAGACTCCCTGATCACCCCCCTGTCATTGATCACCCCCCTGTCATTGATTACCCCCCTGTAAAGCTCCATTCAGATGTCCGCATGATTTTTACGGATCCACTGATAGATGGATCAGATCCGCAAAACGCATCCGGACGTCTGAATGAAGCCTTACAGGGGCGTGATCAATGACTGTGGTTATCACCCCATATAGACTCCCTGATCACCCCCCCTGTCATTGATTACACCCCTGTCATTGATCAACCCCCTGTAAAGCTCCATTCAGACGTCCGCATGATTTTTACGGATGCACTGATAGATGGATCCGATCCTCAAAACGCATCCGGACGTCTGAATGAAGCCTTACAGGGGCATGATCAATGACTGTGGTGATCACCCCATATAGACTCCCTGATCACCCCCCTGTAAAGCTCCATTCAGATGTCCGCATGATTTTTACGGATGCACTGATAGATGGATCCGATCCTCAAAACGCATCCGGACGTCTGAATGAAGCCTTACAGGGGCATGATCAATGACTGTGGTGATCACCCCATATAGACTCCCTGATCACCCCCCTGTAAAGCTCCATTCAGATGTCCGCATGATTTTTACGGATGCACTGATAGATGGATCCGATCCGCAAAACGCATCCGGACGTCTGAATGAAGCCTTACAGGGGCATGATCAATGACTGTGGTGATCACCCCATATAGACTCCCTGATCACCCCCCTGTCATTGATCACCCCGCTGTAAAGCTCCATTCAGATGTCCGCATGATTTTTACGGATGCACTGATAGATGGATCCGCAAAACGCATCCGGACGTCTGAATGAAGCCTTACAGGGGCATGATCAATGACTGTGGTGATCACCCCATATAGACTCCCTGATCACCCCCCTGTCATTGATTACCCCCCTGTAAAGCTCCATTCAGATGTCCGCATGATTTTTACGGATGCACTGATAGATGGATCGGATCCGCAAAACGCATCCGGACGTCTGAATGAAGCCTTACAGGGGCATGATCAATGACTGTGGTGATCACCCCATATAGACTCCCTGATCACCCCCCTGTCATTGATCAACCCCCCTGTCATTGATCAACCCCCCTGTCATTGATCACCCCCCCTGTCATTGATCACCCCCCTGTCATTGATCCCCCCCTCTGTAAGGCTCCATTCAGATATTTTTTTGGCCCAAGTTAGCAGAATTTTTTTTTTTTTTCTTACAAAGTCTCATATTCCACTAACTTGTGTCAAAAAATAAAATCTCACATGAACTCACCATACCCCTCACGGAATCCAAATGCGTAAAATTTTTTAGACATTTATATTTCAGACTTCTTCTCACGCTTTAGGGCCCCTAGAATGCCAGGGCAGTATAAATACCCCACATGTGACCCCATTTCGGAAAGAAGACACCCCCAGGTATTCCGTGAGGGGCATATTGAGTCCATGAAAGATTGAATTTTTTGTCCCAAGTTAGCGGAACGGGAGACTTTGTGAGAAAAAAATTAAAAATATCAATTTCCGCTAACTTGTGCCAAAAAAAAAAAAATTTCTATGAACTCGCCATGCCCCTCATTGAATACCTTGGGGTGTCTTCTTTCCAAAATGGGGTCACATGTGGGGTATTTATACTGCTCTGGCATTCTAGGGGCCCCAAAGCGTGAGAAGAAGTCTGGTATCCAAATGTCTAAAAATGCCCTCCTAAAAGGAATTTGGGCACCTTTGCGCATCTAGGCTGCAAAAAAGTGTCACACATCTGGTATCGCCGTACTCAGGAGAAGTTGGGGAATGTGTTTTGGGGTGTCATTTTACATATACCCATGCTGGGTGAGAGAAATATCTTGGTCAAATGCCAACTTTGTATAAAAAAATGGGAAAAGTTGTCTTTTGCCAAGATATTTCTCTCACCCAGCATGGGTATATGTAAAATGACACCCCAAAACACATTCCCCAACTTCTCCTGAATACGGCGATACCACATGTGTGACACTTTTTTGCAGCCTAGGTGGGCAAAGGGGCCCATATTCCAAAGAGCACCTTTAGGATTTCACAGGTCATTTACCTACTTACCACACATTAGGGCCCCTGGAAAATGCCAGGGCAGTATAACTACCCCACAAGTGACCCCATTTTGGAAAGAAGACACCCCAAGGTATTCCGTGAGGGGCATGGCGAGTTCCTAGAATTTTTTATTTTTTGTCACAAGTTAGTGGAAAATGCTTATTTTTTTTTTAATTTTTTTTTTCATACAAAGTCTCATATTCCACTAACTTGTGACAAAAAATAAAAAGTTCCATGAACTCACTATGCCCATCAGCGAATACCTTGGGGTCTCTTCTTTCCAAAATGGGGTCACTTGTGGGGTAGTTATACTGCCCTGGCATTCTAGGGGCCCAAATGTGTGGTAAGGAGTTTGAAATCAAATTCTGTAAAAAATGACCTGTGAAATCCGAAAGGTGCTCTTTTGAATATGGGCCCCTTTGCCCACCTAGGCTGCAAAAAAGTGTCACACATCTGGTATCTCCGTAATCGGGAGAAGTTGGGGAATGTGTTTTGGGGTGTCATTTTACATATACCCATGCTGGGTGAGAGAAATATCTTGGCAAAAGACAACTTTTCCCATTTTTTTTATACAAAGTTGGCATTTGACCAAGATATTTATCTCACCCAGCATGGGTATATGTAAAAAGACACCCCAAAACACATTCCTCAACTTCTCCTGAATACAGAGATACCAGATGTGTGACACTTTTTTGCAGCCTAGGTGGGCAAAGGGGCCCACATTCCAAAGAGCACCTTTCGGATTTCACAGGTCATTTACCTACTTACCACACATTTGGGCCCCTAGAATGCCAGGGCAGTATAACTACCCCACAAGTGACCCCATTTTGGAAAGAAGAGACCCCAAGGTATTCGCTGATGGGCATAGTGAGTTCATGGAAGTTTTTATTTTTTGTCACAAGTTTGTGGAATATGAGACTTTGTATGAAAAAAAAAATTAAAAAACAAATCATCATTTTCCACTAACTTGTGACAAAAAATAAAAAATTCTAGGAACTCGCCATGCCCCTCACGGAATACCTTGGGGTGTCTTCTTTCCAAAATGGGGTCACTTGTGGGGTAGTTATACTGCCCTGGTATTCTAGGGGCCCAAATGTGTGGTAAGGAGTTTGAAATCAAATTCAGGAAAAAATGAGGAGTGAAATCCGAAAGGTGCTCTTTGGAATATGGGCCCCTTTGCCCACCTAGGCTGCAAAAAAGTGTCACACATCTGGTATCCCCGTACTCAGGAGAAGTTGAGGAATGTGTTTTGGGGTGTCTTTTTACATATACCCATGCTGGGTGAGATAAATATCTTGGTCAAATGACAACTTTGTATAAAAAAATGGGAAAAGTTGTCTTTTGCCAAGATATTTCTCTCACCCAGCATGGGTATATATAAAATGACACCCCAAAACACATTCCCCACCTTCTCCTGAGTACGGAGATACCAGATGTGTGACACTTTTTTGCAGCCTAGGTGGGCAAAGGGGCCCATATTCCAAAGAGCACCTTTCGGATTTCACAGGTCATTTTTTACAGAATTTGATTTCAAACTCCTTACCACACATTTGGGCCCCTAGAATGCCAGGGCAGTATAACTACCCCACAAGTGACCCCATTTTGGAAAGAAGAGACCCCAAGGTATTCGCTGATGGGCATAGTGAGTTCATAAAACTTTTTATTTTTTGTCACAAGTTAGTGGAATATGAGACTTTGTAAGAAAAAAAAAAAAAAAAAAAAAAATCATAATTTTCCGCTAACTTGTGACAAAAAATAAAAAGTTCTATGAACTCACTATGCCCATCAGCGAATACCTTAGGGTGTGTACTTTCAGAAATGGGGTCATTTGTGGGGTGTTTGTACTGTCTGGGCATTGTAGAACCTCAGGAAACATGACAGGTGCTCAGAAAGTCAGAGCTGCTTCAAAAAGCGGAAATTCACATTTTTGTACCATAGTTTGTAAACGCTATAACTTTTACCCAAACCATTTTTTTTTTACCCAAACATTTTTTTTTTATCAAAGACATGTAGAACTATAAATTTAGAGCAAAATTTCTATATGGATGTCGTTTTTTTTGCAAAATTTTACTACTGAAAGTGAAAAATGTCATTTTTTTGCAAAAAAATCGTTAAATTTCGATTAATAACAAAAAAAGTAAAAATGTCAGCAGCAATGAAATACCACCAAATGAAAGCTCTATTAGTGAGAAGAAAAGGAGGTAAAATTCATTTGGGTGGTAAGTTGCATGACCGAGCAATAAACGGTGAAAGTAGTGTAGGTCAGAAGTGTAAAAAGTGGCCTGGTCTTTCAGGGTGTTTAAGCACTGGGGGCTGAGGTGGTTAAACGTGTTTCTTGGTGATTAGTATAGTAATTTTTACCATATAAGACTTTACCTCCAGATGAAGCAGGCAGTTGTCGGCAGGGAATCGTTCCTCCCTGACAATTGCCTGCTCGCTCGCGGAGTAGACTGCTGCTATTACATGCAACGATCTATTCCTCAGTAACGGTTAGTTGCTCCACAATCTGCGACTTTCCCGCGCTCACGCCAGGTCTAAAAAAGTGGGAGCAAGGAAAGGGGACATGCCGTCAGGCTTATCTCATTCATCATTTTCAACGCCTGTTAGAAAATGATCTAAATGTAAGCCAGCTAGGAAGCGGTTCTGGATGCGCTTAATTTATGGAGAGGCCGGCGCCTCTTCATAACTTCAGCACTACACCGCCAGCTATGAGCCTTTATGAAAACGTCTTAATAAATGACCCCCTGAGTGTTTTTCCTGCAATCTCAGTCCTTGCAGATACTGTACATGTACTCATTGCCCCCCGCTGTGTCCCGCCAATGCAATCCCTCAGTCTGTATCAGAATGTAACAGGTGCTGTATATGGCGAACGTCTTAAGTACGTCTTGCAGCATGCAGCAGTGTCAGGGGTGATGGATGAAGCATGTCACTATATTCCGCTTCCCCAGTGTGGTAATCACTTGTAAAATAGGATATATTCTACCTCCGACATATTTTTTATTAGATTTCACAAAGCATTGGTGCATGCCCGCGCCTGAGACTCCCGCTGCCGAGGTGGGTTCATATTAATCTCGCTCTCCGGACTCTTACCTGTGCAAACATCATGCTGCAGATATGTTTCATAGGATATTACATGAGTAAGGACATGTATTAACCTCTTGGCCCTCGCTGACTAATGTTGTGTGTCGCTAACATAAGATTGTCACCTTGAAGGCCGCATATAATTCATGGGTTTGATTACATCTGAAGAAGAAAGCGAAGGTGAACTGCAGATGCCAGCGTGAAAATAGAAAGCCTGGAGGATATGTACTTAAATACTAAGAAAAGAAAAGAAAAGAAAAAAAGAAACATAGAATTTAATATGGCAGGAAAGAGAGAGAAAGAAATAACAGATATAGAACGATAGATAAATAAATGATAGATAGATAGATAATAGAGAGATATATATATGAGATAGATAATAGATAGGAGATAGATAGATAGATAGATAGATAATAGATAGATAGATAATAAATAGATGATAGATAGATAGGAGATAGATAATAGATATGAGAGAGATAATAGATAGATAGATAGATAGATAGATAGATAGATAGATAGATAGATAATAGATAGATAATAAATAGATGATAGATAGATAGGAGATAGATAATAGATATGAGAGAGATAATAGATAGATGATAGATAGATATTAGATAGATAATAGATAGATAGATAATAGATAGATAGATAATAGATAGATAGTTAGATAATAGATAGATAGATAGATAATAGATAGATAGATAATAGATAGATAGATAGATAATAGATAGATAGATAGATGATCGATAAATAGATATATATGAAGTAAATTGGTAGTTAGAAAAAGATAAATGATGGATACATGAGTAGATAGATAGATATATATGGTAGATTGATCAGTAGATAAATAGATACGAGATAGACAGGCAGATAAGTGGATAGATATGAAGTAGATAGATAATAAATAGAGACAGAATAACAGATGTATAGCTAGAAAGATAGATATGAGATGGATAGATAAACGGGCGAAGCTATAGTGGAAGCAGGGGAAGCATCTCCTATGGGGCCCGAACTCAGAAGGGGCCCGGAAGGAGGACTGAAATATTTTATTGTCAGGGGCCAATCAGCAGTATTATACAGTGAGATGACATACAGTATATACATGTAGGAAACAATCGTGACTAGCCGCAGGAGTGAGTGCATACAAACGTTTGCTGTGGGGCCTAGTCACTTCTAGTTACACCACTAGACAGATAGATAAATAGATAGATACAAAGAAAACTAAAATACAACAGCAGCACAGGGTGCAAATCCTCAGGGAAGGCAGGCGACCATTCCACTGTACAATATTTCCAAAAAATTAGGCAGCGCTCCAGATAAAGTGAAAGGTGATGACCCAATTTATTCCCAGGCAACGTTTCAGCCGACTCAATGAGGCCTTTGTCAAGAAAATTAGAAAGATACAATTCTTAAATTAGGTCAAAGGGTCTTTTTTATATCACACAGAAACTTCAGGACTTTATTGTTCTGCTTCAGAATGATAATCTCCAGCCTCTGTTACTTGCTCGGTATAATCGGCGCGTTGTGTGATGAAGCCGTGTAGATCAGGATGAATAAGCCGCGATCTCCTCGGTTCCGGTGACAGCAGTTTTTATGTTTCTTGTAATGACAAAGAGCATCTTGTAGTCAATACTGGGCGGCAGCGCAGGGCGATCTCATTCACTGGAGGTTTCTTCTGATTGCTCCTCTTTGCAGAACATTAGTGCAGTTTGGTAACTATACAGTCAGCAGAGCTGGGGGTGAGACTTTTTGTATGTGGAAGGCTTGTAGTCTCCGGCACCCACCGCACCTTCTTGCTATGTATGTGAATGTTTTTTAGTCTGGGGCGTCTACCACATTTTTGAGAGCGTAGCATTCCTGTGACCATCTTGGAAAGGTTGCAAAGTGTTTAGAAGGAACTCAGGCACTACTACCTCTATTATAGCTTATATACAGCTATTGGGAAGAGATTGCACTGTGACATGTCGTGGAACTGTGTTTTGATCACGTTGAATGTACTACAACACCCATTTTGCACTTTGGTAAAGAGAGACGTTTATCTGCTATAACTGGCCTGGTTACTGACTCCAGCACCATTTACCGGCCACAGCACCTACACCTCCTGCCTCGCACCCATACTATACTCCTAACATAAAGGGCACCCCAACTACCATCAGGGGGGAGCCTAACATCAGGGTGTGTTCCAAGGGAAGAAAGGGTGTGACCTCCTACCACTCAACGGCCCTAGGTAGCATCAGTGGGAGGATTACCACAGTGGATAGTTATTGCAGCCAGAGCCACTACTAGTCCCATCTTCCACTCCGCTCCTCTGGGGCTTGTGGCAGAAAGATAGATAGATAGATAGATAGATAGATAATAGATAGATAGATAATAGATAGATAGATAGATAATAGATAGGTAATAGATAGATAATAGATAGATAGATAGATAGATAGATAGATAATAGAGAGATAGATAGATAGATAGATAATAGATAGATAGATAATAGATAGATAGATAATAGATAGATAGATAATAGATAGATAGATAGATAGATAAATAGATAAATAGATAGATAATAGATAGATAATAGATAGATAGATAGATAGATAGATAATAGATAATAGATAGATAGATAGATAGATAGATAGATAGATAGATAGATAGATAGATAATAGATAGATAGATATGAGATAGATAGATAATAGATAGATAGATAATAGATAGATAATAGATAGATAGATAGATAATAGATAATAGATAGATAATAGATAATAGATAGATGATAGATAGATAGATAGATAATAGATAATAGATAGATAGATAGATAATAGATGATAGATAGATAATAGATAGATAATAGATAGATAGATAGATAATAGATAATAGATAGATGATAGATAGATAGATAGATAATAGATAATAGATAGATAGATAGATAATAGATGATAGATAGATAATAGATAGATAATAGATAGATAGATAGATAATAGATAATAGATAGATGATAGATAGATAATATATAGATATGAGATAGTTACTGGAGAGAGATAGGAGATAGATGAATAGCAGTAGATAATGATACGCTCATATATCATATAAATAAGGGGCCCAGGTTTGGGCGTCCGGTCTGAGCCCACAGAAGAGTCCACTGTAGAAGAATAGTCTGAGAATGTTCCTGGTGGAGCGGCGACCATTTTCAGGACATTATTAGTCGGTAGGGGAACACTTGTTTTTACCCATGAAGCTTATGTACTAGCTGTAAATGTGCAGGTAATACAGGGTTAATCGTCCACAGCGCTTGCAGTGGAAGCAGGTCACAGCCGCTGGTGCTGCCGGTTCATTATAGTCCACAGCTTGGGGCTGGGGAGGGAGCGTGGCGGATCCTGCTGTGGGATATGGATGTAATAAAACTGCTGTCCTCCTATATGAGTTACACAATGGAGTCTCCGGCTGACCCAGACATGGGAAGCGATCATTATGTGACCCAGGACGAGGTCTTCTGCAGGGTAATTACTGAGCTATTATACTGTCCTTATGTAAGACCCCAGAGTGGTGTTACCACTTCTGCACTTCTGTCTTTATTGGTCTAACCTCATGTCATCTTATGCATTTATTCCAGGTCCTCCACACTGTGCCTTTCTAATGTTATGTAACTGTTCATGTCATGTGCCTGGTTCACCAGCAGTTGGCAGCAAACATGGCTGAGCTATATTTAGATAGAATGGAACCTTCCATTCCATTCTACCCCCCCCCCCCTTTCCCCTCTGGAGAGAGGTGGGCAAGTCCTACTTCCTGCAGGAAGGGTGGGGCAGAAGTTCTACTCAGTCTATCTTACCCCCAGCTAGGGGAAGGGTGTGCAGGGGCACTTATTTCCTGGGCGTGCCCACACCAACCAGAGCATCCTAAGCTCTGCTGGCCATGGGGGCCAAAGCTTGAAGCCTCAGGAGCCAGGAGGAAAGTTCCCTGGCATAACCTAGAGTCAGACTACAAAGTGAAGTGCAGCGTACAGAAAAAGCTGAGTTATACAGCCAGCCTGTCAGTACAGCAGAGTCAGAGAGAAACAGATATAGCAGAAGGGAGTTTGCCTGCCAGTTTAATGCTAAAGCCTGCTGGAACCAAGACAAAGCTTGTAAACCGTTTTGGAGCACGTTTATGCAAAGTAAAGCTGCCATTGAACTTCATCTCAAGGTCTGGACTCGTTATTCTTTTATCCCTCAATTATTCCCCCTATTTATTGCTTCGGAGCCAAAGCCTGGGGTCCAGCCGTATCCATGTAGGAGCACCGTGACACCCATAAAAGAGACATTTTAGGCCGCACTATGCCACTCGGCATTCCTACACCTGGGACGTGCGTCATATAGAGGGCCCTATGGGGAGGTGCCCGTTGCACTTACTGCCAGCTTTGGCGTCAGTGAGATTGATCCATTATCTTCTTATACAACTTTACCCTATTATGTGTTTTTGTATCTGTTTCTGGGAAAGCTGGGTGACAGCCAATCACTGCTACCAGAACTTCCATTAACATCCAGCTTTCCAGAAGATTACTATGCCTTTAACCCCTTCCCAACCAGCTGCGTGATCTACCCTGCCATTTTTTTGTTACCTTGCCTCACAAAAAATGTAATATAGAGCAATTAAAAATCATATGTACCCCATAATAGTACCAATAAAACTGGCACCTTATCCCCTAGTTTACAAAATGGGGTCACTTTTTGGGAGTTTCTACTCTAGGGGTGCATCAGGGGGGATTAAAATGGGACATGGCATCTAAAAACCAGTCCAGCAAAATCTGCCTTCCAAAAACCATACAGCGTTCCTTTCCTTCTGCGCCCTGCTGTGTGCCCTTACATCAGTTTACAACCACATGTGGGGTGTTTCTGTAAACCACAGAATCAGGATAATAAATATTGAGTTTTGTTTGGCTGTTAACCCTCGATGTGTTAAAGAAAAAAATTGATTAAAATGGAAAATCTGCCAAAAAAGTGAAATTTTGAAATTTTATCAACATTTTCCTTTAATTCTTGTGGAACACCTAAAGGGTTAACAAAGTTTGTAAAATCAGTTTTGAGTAGCTTGAGGGGTGTAGTTTCTACTATGGGGTATATTATGGGTGGTTTCCACTATGTTAGGGCTCGTTCAATGGGTCCGCAAAAGTTCTGTGGCCCCGCAAAAACTATGAGTCCTGTCCTATTCTTGTCCATTTTGCAGACAAGAATAGGCATTTCTATAATAGGCCTCCTGTTCCGTTCCGCAAATTGCGGAAGGCACACAGGCGCATCCGTGTTTTGCGGATCCGCAATTTGCAGACCGCAAAAAAAACGGCACAGTCGTGTGAACGAGCCCTAAGCCCCACAAACTGACTTCAGACCTGAATTGGTCCTTAAAAAGTGGGTTTTGGAAATTTTTTCCTTAAAATTTTAAGAGTTGCTTCTAAAATTCTAAGCCTTCTAACGTCCTAAAAAATAAAATGACATTTACGAAATGATGCCAACATAAAGTAGACCTATCGGGAATGTTAAGTATTAAATATTTTATGAGGTATCACTTTCTGTTTTAAAAGCAGAGAAATAGAAATTTTGAAAATTGCTAATTTTTCAAAATTTTTGGTAAATTTGGGATTTTTTCATAAATAAAGGTGAAATATATTGACTCAAATTTATGACTATCATGAAGTACAATGTGTCATGAGAAAACATTCTCAGAATGGCTTGGATAAATAAAAGTGTTCCAAAGTTATTACCACATAAAGTGACACAGGGCAGGAAGGTGAAAACTGGCCAGGGGTAGAAAGGGTTAAACAATTCTGGAATGCCCATATGATGATGTCATGTGTTTGGAAGCTTCTGTTAGATTTGTTGGTAACATCTGAGTTATTTAGAGACACACCTATGGATGTATTTAAATGCACCCCTGAAACACACTGCTTCTTTGTGTAGCATCATGGGAAAGGCTAAAGAAATCAGCCAAGATATCAGGAAGAGAATTGTGGACTTGCACAAGTCTGGCTCAACCTTGGGTGCAGTTTTTAAGATACCTGAAGGTGCCTCATTCATCTGTACAAACAATTATACGGAAGTACAAACAAGATGGGAATGTCCAGCCATCATACCACTCAGGAAGGAGTCGGGTTCTGTGTCCCAGGGATGAACGTGCTTTGGTCCGACATGTGCATATCAACCCAAGAAAAAAAGCTAAAGACCTTGTGAAGATGATGGCGGAAGCTGGTAAGATTGGGTCAATATCCACAGTGAAACGAGGACTGTATCAAGATGGGCTGAAAGGCCACTCTGCCAGAAAGAAGCCATTACTCCAAAAAGAAACTTAAAAAAGCCAGAATAATGTTTGCAAATGCACACAGGGACAAAGACCTACATTTTTGGAGACATGTCCCGTGGTCTGACCAAACTAAAATTGAACTTTTTTGGCCATAATGACCATCGTTACTTTTGGAGGAAAAAGGGAGAAGCTTGGAAGCCTAAGAACACCATCCCAACTGTGAAACACGGGGCGGCAGCCTCATGTTGTGGGGTTGTTCTACTTTAGGAGGGACTGGTGCACTTCACAATATAGATGGCATCATGAGAAAAGAAGATTATGTGGAAATACTGAAGCAACATCTCAAGACATCAGCCAGGAAGTTAAAGCTTGGGTGGGATGGGTCTTCCAAATGGTCAATGACCAGAAGCATACTGCCAAACTGGTTACAAAGTGGCTTAAGGATAACAAAGTCAATGTTTTGGAGCGGCCATCACAAAGCCCTGATCTCAATCCTATTGAAAATGTATGGGCAAGCCGCAAAGCTGCAAAGGCAGGTGCGAGCAAGGCGACCAACCAACATGGCTCAGTCACACCAGTTTTTTCAGGAGGAATGGGCCCAAATCCCAACCAACTATTGTGAGAAGCTTGTGGAAGGATATCCAAAACGTTTGATCCAAGTCATATAGTTTAAGGGCAGTGGTACCAAATATTAATTAAATGTATGTAAACTTTTGACTTTGCAGAAAGTGATAAAAATGCCTTAAAACATTCTCTCTCATTATTCTGGTATTTGGCAAATAATAATAGTTATGGTAATCCCAATTAACCGAAAACAGGAAAGGTTTATTCCGATTTCATGTCAGATATTGAGAACATGCATACGTGTCTTTTTATATAGTGCATGTAAACTTCTGGTTTCAACTGTACATTATTAAATTTTAAAAAATTTGATTTTAGCAACTTGTCTCTAGGACTTAAGGGTTATTTCATCTTCACAATATTGATGGTCTGTCCTCAGGACAGGTCATCAATATCAGATCAGCGCGGCCAAGTCCCAGCACATCGACAATCAGCTGTTTGAAGAAAACATGACACATTAAGCGAGGGCTGCAGCCTCTTGAATCTTTACCTGCATGCCGAATACATAGTAATGCCGGGTAATGAAGGTTTTGTCCTGCCGCCCCTTCATACAGCTGATCGGCAGAGGTGCCGCGAGTCATACCACTATCAGTCTGATATCTGAGCACAGGTCATCAATGTTGTGAAGCAGGAATATGTCTTTATAATATTACATTTAAATGGTCACCAACTTTTTCACACAGCTTTGCATAAGCCAATAGCACAAGAAACTTTGTAATATGCTTTATCAATGAAAAATGTCTAGTTCTCATGTTATCAGCTATTTAACCCCCCCCCCCCCTTGTTAATTGCTTTTCCCTGAAGAAATGCCTTAATCCCATCCAAAACAGACCATATCCAGAGGAAGATCATATCACACATGTCAATGCAAGTCTATATGCACGAGAATATAATTAATATAACACTGCCCTCAATGTGCAAAAAACAACTACTATAGTAGTATCTCCTGTGTAGAAGAATATAACTACGATAATACTGCCTTCTATGTATAAGAATATAACTACTATAATACTGCTCCTATGTACAAGAATATAACTACTATAATACTGCTCCTATGTACAAGAATATAACTACTATAATACTGCTCCTATGTACAAGAATATAACTACTATAATACTGCCTCCAATGTACAAGAATATAACTACTATAATGCTGCCTCCTATGTACAATAATATAACTACTATAATACTGCTCCTATGTACAAGAATATAACTACTATAATATTGCTCCTATATACAAGAATATAACTACTATAATACTGCTCCTATGTACAAGAATATAACTACTATAATACTGCTCCTATGTACAAGAATATAACTACTATAATACTGCTCCTATGTACAAGAATATAACTACTATAATACTGCCTCCTATATACAAGAATATAACTACTATAATACTGCTCCTATGTACAACAATATAACTACTATAATACTGATTCTATGTACAAGAATATAACTACTATAATACTGCTCCTATGTACAACAATATAACTACTATAATACTGCTCTTATGTACAAGAATATAACTACTATAATACTGCCTCCTACGTACAAGAATATAACTACTATAATACTGCCTCCTACGAACAAGAATATAAGGACTATAATACTGCTCCTATGTATAAGAATATAACTACTATAATACTGCTCCTATGTACAAGAATATAACTACTATAATACTGCTCCTATGTACAAGAATATAACTACTATAATACTGCCTCCTATGTACAAGAATATAACTACTATAATACTGCTCCTATGTACAAGAATATAACTACTATAATATTGCTCCTATGTACAATGATAGAACTACTATAATACTGCATCCTATGTACAAGAATATAACTACTATAATACTGCTCCTATATACAAGAATATAACTACTATAATACTGCTCCTATGTACAAGAATATAACTACTATAATACTGCTCCTATGTACAAGAATATAACTACTATAATACTGCTCCTATGTAGAAGAATATAACTACTATAATACTGCTCCTATGTACAAGAATATAACTACTATAATACTGCATCCTATGTACAAGAATATAACTACTATAATACTGCTCCTATGTACAAGAATATAACTACTATAATATTGCTCCTATGTACAATGATATAACTACTATAATACTGCATCCTATGTACAAGAATATAACTACTATAATACTGCTCCTATGTACAAGAATATAACTACTATAATACTGCTCCTATGTACAAGAATATAACTACTATAATACTGCTCCTATGTACAAGAATATAACTACTATAATACTGCTCCTATGTACAAGAATATAACTACTATAATACTGCTCCTATGTACAAGAATATAACTACTATAATACTGCTCCTATGTACAAGAATATAACTACTATAATACTGCTCCTATGTACAAGAATATAACTACTATAATACTGCTCCTATGTACAAGAATATAACTACTATAATACTGCTCCTATGTACAAGAATATAACTACTATATTACTGTTACTATGTACAAGAATATAACTACTATAATACTGCTCCTATGTACAATAATATAACTACTATAATACTGCCTCCTATGTACAAGAATATAACTGCTATAATACTGCCTCCTATGTACAATAATATAACTACTATAATACTGCTCCTATGTACAGGAATATAACTACTATAATACTGCTCCTATGTACAGGAATATTACTACTATAATACTGCACCTATGTACAGGAATATAACTACTATAATACTGCCTCCTATGTACAAGAATATTACTACTATAATACTGCCTCCTATGTACAAGAATATAACTACTATATTACTGTTACTATGTACAAGAATATAACTACTATAATACTGCTCCTATGTGCAAGAATATAACTACTATAATGCTTTTTCTATGTACAATAATATAACTACTATAATACTGCCTCCTATGTACAAGAATATAACTACTATAATACTGCTCCTATGTAGAAGAATATAACTACTATAATACTGCTCCTATGTACAAGAATATAACTACTATAATACTGCTCCTATGTACAAGAATATAACTACTATAATACTGCCTCCTACATACAAGAATAGAACTACTATAATACTGCCTCCTATGTACAAGAATATAACTACTATAATACTGCTCCTATGTACAAGAATATAACTACTATAATACTGCCTATGTACAAGAATATAACTACTATAATACTGCTCCTATGTACAAGAATATAACTACTATAATACTGCTCCTATGTACAAGAATATAACTACTATAATACTGCCTCCTACGTACAAGAATAGAACTACTATAATACTGCCTCCTATGTACAAGAATATAACTACTATAATACTGCTTCTATGTACAAGAATATAACTACTATAATACTGCCTATGTACAAGAATATAACTACTATAATACTGCTCCTATGTACAAGAATATAACTACTATAATACTGCTCCTATGTACAAGAATATAACTACTATAATACTGCCTCCTATGTACAAGAATATAACTACTATAATTCTGCTCCTATGTACAAGAATATAACTACTATAATACTGCTTCTATGTACTAGAATATAACTACTATAATGCTGCTCCTATGTACAGGAATATAACTACTATAATACTGCTTCTATGTGTAATATTATAACTATGTCAGAAACCTAAAATTATAGGGTGTTCCAGACTCTAAAAAGATGGGAATGTTCTAAAGTTAACAAACCTCTTACCTGCTCAGTCCCCCACCGTTGTAGAGCGCCAATAATCCCTGCAGTATGTAGTAGTCCTTGTGGTCACGTGGAGTAGCCGTAACATTATCGCTGCAGCCTAGAAAACAAAGACCATTGAGAGCACTGGAAGATTGGGGGATTGAGCAGAGGAGTAAAGTTTATTAATCCATGAGAAAGACCCTCCATGTTCCTCCACTGGAAATTGGAGGTGTACAGAGGTACGGTATTGACACACAGACGTCTATGAGTGCTGTATTACGGATCTGTACCGTAATTCCGCCATGTGCATGAAGCCTTACAGGTAAGTACTTTGTCTTCTAAGGACTAATAGGGAAAACTGATAGGAACTGACACGATCATTACGTTATATGGATGAAAACGAGGTCAAAATTGAACATTGCATGTGGGGCTGTTATGCTTTATAATAAGCACATTATAGCGCTATGTAGGAACAGTCACACCTCGCAGGGGGTCTAGTGAGGTGACAATATTGAAATCCAAAGGTCACGACTATAAAAAGCATCTGACAGGTTTTTAGAGGCACAGAATCTAATTACCGAGCGCAGGAGCAGGATGTGAAAATTAATCCTGGCATCAATGGGGCCAGACAGTGAGAAATCACAAGGTGAGTGAGATTTGTGCTCTGTGGCGGAGGATGGATGTAGAAGGCGCATTTGTACAATATATTTAACCTGCAGCCAGGTCTGGGGGTGGAAATTACATAGGAAAAACCAATACAGGGTAAACAATGGAGATGTGACCCAAAGCGTCTGGTATTTTCTTCCCATTGACTTTGATTTGATGTTTACAAAGGATTTTAAAAAATCTGTGATCTGATGCTGTTTTAATGGGGCAGTTTTAGTCACATTTAGGGATGTGAGAGGAAAGGCAAAGAATAAGAAAAGCCTAGAGAACATGTAGACATAATCAGGCTTGTAGGCTGAGGAGAGGATCGGGAGATCAAGTTTAACACACACTTCCTACCCTTAAACACATAGACGTGGACAGGTCTATGAGGGCAGTTTTAATCATATTTACCCACTGATAGAGACATAAGGGCAAAGTCAATGAGTAAGGAAAGCCCAGAGAACATGTAGACATAATCAGGCTTGTAGGTCGTGGAGAGGATCGGGAGATCAAGTTTAACACACACTTCCTACTCTTGAACGCATAGACGTGGACAGGTCTATGAGGGCAGTTTTAATCATATTTACCCACTGATAGAGACATAAGGGCAAAGGCAATGAGTAAGGAAAGCCCAGAGAACATGTAGACATAATCAGGCTTGTAGGCTGAGGAGAAGACCGGGAGATGAAGATGAACACACACTTCCGACCCTAAAACACATAGACATGGACAGGTCTATGAGGGCAGTTTTAATCACATTTACTCACTGATAGAGACATAAGAGCAAAGGCAATGAGTAAGGAAAGCCCAGAGAACATGTAGACATAGTGTGCCTGTAGGCCGAGGAGAAGACAGATCAAGTTTAACCCTTGAATGCATAGACATGGACAGGTCTATGAGGGCAATGAGTATGGAAAACCCAGAGGACATGTCGATATAACCAGGCTTGTACACTAAGGAGAAGACCAGGAGACCCATCTGCAGTTCCATGAGATATTAAGTTTAACATACAGTTCCTACCCTTGAATGCATAGCTATGGACAAGTCTATGAGGGCAGTTTTAATCATATTTACCCACTGATAGAGACATAAGAGCAAAGGCAATGAGTAAGGAAAGCCCAGAGAACATGTAGACATAATCAGGCTTGTAGTGTCACTACCAGAGCTTTGGGACGTTCTCACAGCTCTGTTTCTCCACCCCTGTGATGATGTCACTACTAGAGTTTGGAGGAGTTCTCACTGCTCTGTTTCTCCGCCCCTGTGATGGAGTCTTTACTTTCTGTTTCCTTCCTCCCAGCTGTTCCTCCTGCGGTTGATTTCCCTGCCTTTAAATCACCCCTTCTCCTATTGTAGGGCGTGGATTATATTTCTCATTTCAGTTGTAGCTCTTGCTTGAGTATCTTCACTTGTAGCTATCAGTTCACTGGACCTTATGTTCTGCTGCAGCAAGCACTCCGGATATTGCCAGCTGTCCTTGGATCCGTCTTCACTGCGGCTGCAGCTCCTTCAGCTAAGTGTGCAGACATTGTTGTGTACCTGGTTATTTTCTGACTGGATCTGAGGTGGCCACGGTTCCCTCCATATACTGATCAGGGCACCGGTGGCCGTGCCCCTTCCACTATTGTAGGGGTTACAGTGGTCATTAGTCTTAGGTACGTGGGCATGCCTCGTTCCGCATTTGGATCCGGGCATGTGCTTTAGCAGCATAGGGAGAGCTTTGAGGGTCTGACAGGGGTCACCCTTTATCCTCCCTAGTTTGGGTCCGGTCAGTAGCTCTTTTTACTGTGTATACTCTTGTTGCTCACATACAGCCGTGACATGTAGGCTGAGGAGAAGACCGGGAGATGAAGATTAACACACACTTCCGACCCTAAAACACATAGACATGGACAGGTCTATGAGGGCAGTTTTAATCACATTTACTCACTGATAGAGACATAAGAGCAAAGGCAATGAGTAAGGAAAGCCCAGAGAACATGTAGACATAGTGTGCCTGTAGGCCGAGGAGAAGACAGATCAAGTTTAACCCTTGAATGCATAGACATGGACAGGTCTATGAGGGCAATGAGTATGGAAAACCCAGAGGACATGTCGATATAACCAGGCTTGTACACTAAGGAGAAGACCAGGAGACCCATCTGCAGTTCCATGAGATATTAAGTTTAACATACAGTTCCTACCCTTGAATGCATAGCTATGGACAAGTCTATGAGGGCAGTTTTAATCATATTTACCCACTGATAGAGACATAAGAGCAAAGGCAATGAGTAAGGAAAGCCCAGAGAACATGTAGACATAATCAGGCTTGTAGTGTCACTACCAGAGCTTTGGGACGTTCTCACAGCTCTGTTTCTCCACCCCTGTGATGATGTCACTACTAGAGTTTGGAGGAGTTCTCACTGCTCTGTTTCTCCGCCCCTGTGATGGAGTCTTTACTTTCTGTTTCCTTCCTCCCAGCTGTTCCTCCTGCGGTTGATTTCCCTGCCTTTAAATCACCCCTTCTCCTATTGTAGGGCGTGGATTATATTTCTCATTTCAGTTGTAGCTCTTGCTTGAGTATCTTCACTTGTAGCTATCAGTTCACTGGACCTTATGTTCTGCTGCAGCAAGCACTCCGGATATTGCCAGCTGTCCTTGGATCCGTCTTCACTGCGGCTGCAGCTCCTTCAGCTAAGTGTGCAGACATTGTTGTGTACCTGGTTATTTTCTGACTGGATCTGAGGTGGCCACGGTTCCCTCCATATACTGATCAGGGCACCGGTGGCCGTGCCCCTTCCACTATTGTAGGGGTTACAGTGGTCATTAGTCTTAGGTACGTGGGCATGCCTCGTTCCGCATTTGGATCCGGGCATGTGCTTTAGCAGCATAGGGAGAGCTTTGAGGGTCTGACAGGGGTCACCCTTTATCCTCCCTAGTTTGGGTCCGGTCAGTAGCTCTTTTTACTGTGTATACTCTTGTTGCTCACATACAGCCGTGACATGTAGGCTGAGGAGAAGACCGGGAGATGAAGATTAACACACACTTCCGACCCTAAAACACATAGACATGGACAGGTCTATGAGGGCAGTTTTAATCACATTTACTCACTGATAGAGACATAAGAGCAAAGGCAATGAGTAAGGAAAGCCCAGAGAACATGTAGACATAGTGTGCCTGTAGGCCCTGGAGAAGACAGATCAAGTTTAACCTTTGAATGCATAGACATGGACAGGTCTATGAGGGCAATGAGTATGGAAAGCCCAGAGAACATGTTGATGCAACCAGGCTTGTACACTAAAAAGAAGACCAGGAGGCCAATCTGCAGTCCCATGAGATATTAAGTTTAACATACAGTTCCTCCCCTTGAATGCATAGCTATGGACATATCTATAAGGGTAAATTTAATCCCATTTAGTCAATAGAGACCTAAGGGAAAGGCAATGAGTAAGGAAAGTCCAGAGAACATGTAGACATAATCAGGCTTGTAGGCTAAGGAGAAGACCGGGAGATGAAGATTAACACAAACCTCCTACCCTTAAATACATAGACATGGACATGTTTATGAAGAGCGTTTTAAACTGATAGAGCCATAAGGAGAAAGGTATTGAGTATGGAAAGCCCAGAGAACATGTTGATGCAACCAGGCTTGTACACTAAAGAGAAGACCAGGACACCAATCTTCAGTACCATCAGATATTAAGTTTAACATACAGTTCCTACCCTTGAATGCATGACATGGACAGGGCTCTTGGGTAGTTTTAGTCACATTTACTTTTTGAAAGGGACATAAGAGAAAAGGTCGTGAGTAAGGAAAGCCCAGAGAACATGTTAGCGTAATTAGGGCTTGTAGACTGAGCAGAAGACCAGGAGACCAAACTGCAGCCCCATGAGATGTCAAGTTTACCATACACCTCCGCATAGACGGGGACAGGTCTAGAGAAAAAAAATCAGCTGAACTTTAGAGAAAGACTCTTCAACCTACTACACATTTTAGATCAAAACTGGAGGTACACTTTTAAAGGGGATCTATCACTAATACATGTATAGAAGCCCTACCACTGACACCAGTAATTCGTATGTCAATGCTCATCCCCATTCCCTCTATTATGTGCGCACGGACAGGAGTCCTCTCAGTGCATTCCATGGCATCTTTGCGGGTGCAGAGCAGGGGAATTAGGCATAAGAATTAGGCTAGTTTTACACCGGTGGCAGAGCAATCCAGCTGAGAAACAGCCCTCCGGAGTTCTCTGGATCCAGCCTAACCGGATACTGACGCTTACCACCGGAGCCCATTGACTATATTGGAAACCGGTTGCTCCCTGGAATTTATGTTGAGATTCGGCCACCACAGTAGGGCATCTTCTGGAGAGGTATTTTGTGCTGCTGGAGGATTATTTTGTGGTGCCCTGTTGGGGCAGTATATGGAGCTGCACTGTGGTATTTGGCTCTGCTGGGGTGGTATTTGGCTCTGCTGGTATTGCTGGCCTTGCCTATTTGGGTTGACCCCGACAACTTTTGTTGCCTCGGCCTCCTGTCAATTTGGACCCACCTACAACATGGGGCCACTTTTAGCTTTTTTTTTTTCAAGGGCCAATTTAAGTTCCCAGTCCGCTATATGTCAGTCTGCTCAGCTCCTCCTGCTCTATAACATGGTGCCTGCAGCTCAGACTGCAACAAGACAGCTCAGTATAAACCTGATAGATGTGAGACTGGACTATGACTAGAAGGGAATAACAGGTGACGTTAGGGCCCCTTCTTCCCTTCAGAGAGCCCAAGTTACATTAAGGCTAGTTTCACCTAGTGCTTTTAAATCCGTCAGGGAGCAGCCTGCTGGAGATGTCTGGTTCCGGCATTGCTGGAACCTGCCTGACACCCGCCGTCCCCATTCACTATAATGGGGACCGGCGGATATCCACCTGCAATCTGGCAAACATGCAGGAATCGGCCGGATGAAAAGTGCCACTTGCCAGTTGCGACCAGATCTCCACCGATCCTCATTATAGTAAATGGGGCCGGCGGGTGTCGGGTAGGGTCCAGACATCTCCGGCAGGCTGCTCCCTGCCGAAACAGCTTGCCGTAGATGAAAGTAGCCTAACATGCCTAATAGTTACCCACATATTACGGGCTCATGCACACCAACGTATTTTTGAGTCCATTCAGTTTTTTTTGTGGCCTGTACTGTATACAGAACCATTCACTTTAATGGGGCTGCAGAAAAACGGAAATGACTCTTTGTGCATTCCGTGTCCGTATGCCCGCATGGCCGTTCCGCAAAAAAATAGAGCATGTCCTATTATTTTCCACATTACGGACAAGGATAGGACTGTTCTATTAGGGTCCGGCTGTTCCGTTCCATAAAATGCGGAATACACACGGCCGGTATCTGTGTAGCAATTTGCGGACCACAAAACATCAACAGTTGCGTGCACATTCAGACGAGCGTATGAGTTTTGCGGTCTGCAAATTGCGAACACGGACATCGGCTGCGTGCGTTCTGCATTTTGTGAAATGCACACTACCAGCCCTATGATAGAAATGCCTTTTCTTGTCCGCGATTGCAGACAGGAATAGAACACACTCTATCTTTTTTGACAGGCGTAGAACGGAAGTACGAATGCGGACAGGACACGGTGTGGCCCCATTGAAATGAATGGGTCCGCTTCCATTCCGCAAAATTGCGGAATAGATGTGGACTCATAAATACGGTTGTGTGAATGTAGCCTTACACGAAAAATGCTTGGGTACATACTAGCAGTGATGTTCAGTTCCTAGTGTTCGCCAGTGAACACATGCGGGCTGCCATCTTTAGTAAGGTAGACTCACCCGTCCGCCGATGCACAGGTAAGCCCTTACTTGTGCCTGTGCCGGGAGCCGGTCTGAAATCAAATGCGGTCACCGGGAGCAGGCAGTTCCGAGAACAGCCCGATGAAGGTCCCCGGCGGCTCTTCTCGGAACTGCCTGCTCCCGGTGACCGCATTTGATTTCAGACCGGCTCCCGGCACAGGCACAAGTAAGGGCTTACCTGTGCATCGGCGGACGGGTGAGTCTACCTTACTAAAGATGGCAGCCCGCATGTGTTCACTGGCGAACACTGTGAACTGACCATCACTGCTTACTAGCACACCCTCCTGCATGCCTCAGTATACCAACATCCGAATTCCAAAACATGGGGCATTTAAGCCCCACCCTTTAAGTCCAGAAATACATATTTAAATAAAATATTTGCATATCCCACCCCTTTTTGTGGTCCTAGACTGTTGGCAGGTCTGCATGCATACGAGTAGCACATGGGATGATTAAGGCTGGGTCTACACAATGACATTTTTCGCGCAACATTTTGTCGCACCAATGTTGCGCGACAATTTTTATAATGTTAGTCTATGGTGTCGCACTGTGACATGCGACATGCTGCGACTGCGACACGACAGTTGCAAAAAACCCAATCAAGATGGATTTTTCAGCAATGTCGCGCCACACATGTTGCGGTGTAGTTGTGCCCTATGTGTCGTCGTGTAGACCTAGCCTAAAAGACAATGAACCGAAATAGTAATCCAGTAAAAGCACTATACCAAATTTTGGAAGGTTTTTGCAGATCATAAGATGATAGCATCCCAGTCAGAGCTGGCTGATAACAGGGAAAAGTAGAGTATCCCTTTAAATGAGTCACTTTGAGGAATTGAAACCCCCCCCCCCCCCCCCCCCAGATACTTGTTAATGAGACAATGTGAGAAGTGGAGGACGAGGTGCGGGGCAGTGTTTCTGAGTACAGGACAATCCACCACCTGACGACCCCCGGGAGCAATCATCTGCTTTAACGAACATTGCGCTATTACTTCAGGGGTGGAACCACAAATTGTCAGTAAGCCGCGGTTAACCGTATTCAGGGCCTTTTATAGAAATCAATAAGACATTGCCGCAGTCACAGAAGTTAAGCTCTCGCCCTGGACTGTAATTGTAGTGGTGAAGTGCAGTCCCGACCGGACGACGGTGGATGAAAGGTGCTGGAAAGTAAAAGGATTGACCAATAGATCAGTCATTAATTCATCTACTAAAAGGATAAAACGTGCACTTCAGCACATGCAAAACATTGCCGGGGGTGGAGTGAGGAGGATGGGAGTGGTAGTTATGTCCCGGATACTCACAGGTGACAGTAACAATCTCTCCCTCTGAGGCCCTGCAGTGACTGGGGGCTCACACCCTTTGTTCCCTCTGGGCAATTCCTGGAGTTGGGGCTCCTGCCTGGCGGTAGTTGGGGCTCCTGCCTGGCGGTAGTTGGGGCTCCTGCCTGGCGGTAGTTGGGGCTCCTGCCTGGCGGTAGTTGGGGCTCCTGCCTGGCGGTAGTTGGGGTGCCCGTGATGTTAGATGTTGGCCTGGGTGCAATGGCCGGTGAATGGTGGACACAGTAACGAGGCCAACTGGTATCAATAAATAAGTCTCCCATTGTTAAAGTACAGAATAGGAGTAGTAGTACATCCGACAGTAACAAGGCACAGTTCTCTGCATCTCTTTCCGGCCCCATAGAGAATGAATGGGTGCGCACCCATTCCGGATAATTGCAGAACGGATGCGGACCCATTCTACAGACGTCTGAATGGAGCCTTAGGCCCCTTTCACACGGGCCAGTATTCTGCGTGGATGCGATGCGTGAGGTGAACGCATTGCACCCGCACTGAATCCGGACCCATTCATTTCTATGGGGCTGTGCACATGAGCGGTGATTTTCACGCATCACTTGTGCGTTGCGTGAAAATCGCAGCATGCTCCTCTTTGTGCGTTTTTCACGTTACGCAGGCCCCATACAAATGAATGGGGTTGCGTGAAAATCGCAAGCATCCGCAAGCAAGTGCGGATGCGGTGCGATTTTCACGCACGGTTGCTAGGAGACCATCGGGATGGAGACCCGATCATTATTATTTTCCTTATAACATGGTTATAAGGGAAAATAATAGAATTCTGAATACAGAATGCATAGTACAATAGCGCTGGAGGGGTTAAAAAAATAATAATAATAATTTAACTCACCTTAATCCACTTGATCGCGCAGCCGGCATCTCTTCTGTCTCCTTCTTTGCTGATTGCAGGAAAAGGACCTGTGGTGACGTCACTCCGGTCATCACATGATCCGTCACATGATCTTTTACCATGGTGATGGATCATGTGATGGACCATGTGATGACGGGAGTGACGTCACCACAGGTCCTTTTCCTGCAATCAGCAAAGAAGGAGACAGAAGAGATGTCGGCTGCGCGATCAAGTGGATTAAGGTGAGTTTAATTATTATTATTATTTTTTTAACCCCTCCAGCGCTATTGTACTATGTATTCTGTATTCAGAATGCTATTATTTTCCCTTATAACCATGTTATAAGGGAAAATAATACAATCTACAGAACACCGATCCCAAGCCCGAACTTCTGTGAAGATGTTCGGGTCTGTGTACCAAACATGCGCGATTTTTCTCACATGAGTGCAAAACGCATTACAATGTTTTGCACTCGCGTGGAAAAATCACGCATGTTCCCGCAACGTACCCGCACCTTTTCCCGCAACGCCCGTGTGAAAGAGGCCTTACTCTGTGACTAACCAGGGGACGGACCCAAGTCCACCTGCTAGAAACCAAAGAGGATGAGCCAAGTTGTTTAACCCTAAACTCTCCATACAGTGCTATAAGATATACAAATACTACACATTTAGAACATTTCTCTTAGTAATATGACAGGACAACAATGTATCCTTTGCAATACGGCCCGTTCTGGGGTACTGCAGTGGGACTAGTTTTGTAATAGGGAGCAACTCTTTGAAGAACAGCAAAAGAGCAGGAGAAAATAAAACCGTAGACTACACTGTACATGGCGTACAATTCCCATAAAGCAACCCCTACAGGGTCAGCATGAGGAAAAGGCAGATTAGACAGCAGCCTAAGGCGCCACTGATTGGAGGCTAGATGGAGCCTGTAGACCCTACGGCAGAGAAGGGTCATGGGGAAGGATGAGTGACAGCACTTTTTGGGTAAAAATGGTTTCTTTGACTTTAAATAACAAGATTGGACTACTCACTTACAGATGTGCGTTACGTCATTCAGATGTGCTCTCGCGCCATTTTCATCACTGATCACATGACCACGTCAGTGCCCCAGCACACTGGTAGTAGAACATGTTTAGAATGGTGAATCTGACTGGTGCCGCACCCATCTATACGTGAGAAGTCCAGATTTGTTATTTAAAGTTACAGAAACCATTTCTGCCTTGGAAAAATGACACTAGCCAGCAGGTTCAAAACTATAGAATCGGGAATACTGCCTGATAGGGTTGATCCTGCTGATTAAAATGATACCTGTCTTGTAAAGATCAGTTGCAGCGTTTCTGTTATGCCACAAGCATAATGTCCCCCAAAAATAATTGTGATGAACTGATACTGTGCCAGGGGGCCCTCATAGTAATAGTGCTCCCAAAGTCCCACCAATAGTAATACTTATTTACCAGACTGCACTTAGTGTTACCAAAGCCCCCATTGTGCCCATAAAGTAATCATGTTCCCCATAGCCCCCCAGTACTAATACTTCTCCTTATAATGTGTGCCAGTGCAAAAATACCTGCCTTTTATTGTGTACCAGTATAGAAAAAAAACCCTATCAGACCTCAAATTAGACCCCCATATCAGACCTCAAATTAGACCCCCATATCAGACCTGAGAACAGACCACCATATCACACCTCAGATCAGATCCCCATATCGGATCTTCAGATCAGACCCCCATATCGGATCCCCAGATGAGACCCCTATATCAGATCCTCCGATGAGACCCCCATATCAGATCCTCAGATGAGACCCACATCAGACCTTCATGTTATACTCCCCCATATCAGAACCACTTTAGACATCCATGTTAGCAGTGTCGGACTGGGGTACCAAGGGCCCACCAGTAAAATTTATTTTGGGGGCCCACCGTACGGATACATTCAAATATAATAAATAATATAACAAGTTTTTTATATGAACACAGGCTGGTTGAGGTGCTGTACATGTACTGTATGTATGTAGTGCAGTAAGTCTAATGTGTTATGTGCCACTTGTGCAGGTGGTAGGAGACTAGGGGCCCACCGGGGGATTCCCCTGTACCCCTGTGGGCCAGTCCGAGCCTGCATGTTAGACCCCCATATCAGACCTCAGATCAGACCCCAGTGTCAGACCTTAGATCAGACCCCCATTAGACCTCCATGTCAAACCTCAGATCAGACCTTAAAATAAATAAAGTAACTCACCTCTCCTGTTCCGCCGCCACTCTCCATGCTGCGCTGCGCTGTCACCTGACTGCGTACTGCATCAGGTCATAATGCACACACTACGTTTTGACGCTGTACGCAGCTCGGAGCCCGGGGAAGATCAGGGAGGTGGGGTAAGTACCGAGCATCATTTACCTCTCCCCCCGTAACTCCTGCAGACTAGTGAGGCCTTCCATAATGGAAGCTCTCACTAGTATTCGCTTTATAAGACGCACTGCGTCTTATAAAGGGAGAAATACAGTGCAACTGTCTTAAGGGCCTGGTCGCAATTGTGACTGCTGCCGCCCCTATAGCTATGCCACTATATATATATATATCTATAGTATATATAGACATACATACATAACAAACACAGATTGGTCACCTACCTTCCTACTGTATTTGGAGGCTGCAGGAGCAGTCGGGAGGCAGTGTGGAGGGCAGGTTGTTGGCATGCACAGGTCTTTCCTACACGTGGCCTCTGCATGCTTCCTCCTGTGAACGCGGACCGCCGGGCAGCATCAGTCAGCGGGTACAGGTGTTAAGCCTGCTCCTCATTGGTTCAGTGTGCCCTGCACTCCTGGGACGGGTGGCCCACTGTGTGATCTGGTCAGATACTGGTGCAGACCTGGAGCCAGTGGCGTAACTACCGGGGAAGCAGGGGAAGCGGGTGCTTCGGGGGCCCGGGCTGACTAGGGGCCCAGCGCCCGACAGCGTGTCAGTCAAGTTTAATCTTTTTCATTTATATGCAAATTACCTTCCTAACGTGCCTAAGAGGTTGTCCCTCCGGCCGTTTGTGCCCAGCCGCACCCATTATCGCCAAGCCCACCACCACCCCGCTGTTAATTATTCACTGCTGTCCTCGTCTTTTCTTTTTTTCTAAGTGCGCCGTAGTCTCGCGCATGCGCTGATGTTACTCACGTCCGGGCCCATGCGGTGTCCTGGCAGCAGCCTCAAGTAGTGTAATCACGCATGCGCCAGCTTTCTCCGCTTTCTGGCGCATGCGCAATTACATTACTTGAGGCTGCTGCCAGGACACCGCGTGGGCCCGCACGTGAGTAACATAGGCGCATGCGCGAGACTACGGCACACTTAGAAAAAGACGAGGACAGCAGTGAATAATTAATAGCGGGACGGCGCTGGGCTTGGCGATAATGGACGCAGCTGGGCACAAACGGCCGGAGGGTAATTTGCATATAAATAAAAAAGATTTTTATCAAAAATAAAAAGGACAGGTGGGGGTAAAAATAGTATATCAAAAATTGGGCGGGGGGGCCATACATTTTTTTGCTGTGGGGCCCAGGCACTTCTAGTTACGTCCCTGCCTGGAGCCATTGATCAGGAACCGGCGGGCAGAGCAGAATACAGGACAGGGGGGGCAACCCTAGCCAGAAGAGATGAGCTCAGCAATCATCAGACCCGACTTCGCAGGGCGCCCTCCGTTCATTTCCGGGCTCCGTTCTCATTGTAGGTGTGGGACCCACACCTGTCAGACAATGGGGGCATATCATCTGAGATGGGAAAACCCCTTTAATATGTGACCCCAAAATGATGAAACTGGAGATGGGATGAAGTAGAGACCATGGCAGCAGCCACGTTCCCCGACTTAAAGGGGCATTCTCACTAACACTTATGATCCACAGAATTGGTGCCAAATGCTAGATTGTTAAAGACCCCACAGTTGAGACCCTCACAATCCCTATGTCCACAGAAAAGACGTACATGCCAATCCATGCAACTCTTCTTAAGAAAACTGCTTTAAAGGGATGGTCCAGGAATAGAAAAACATGACTGCTTCCATCCAGAAACAGTGCCACCCCTGTTCACTGGTCGTATAGGGTACTGCAGGGAATGAGGCTGAGCAGTTCCACAGGTGTGAAACTATTGAGAAGGAAGCAGCAATGCTTTGCTTTCATCTGTGACACCTTCAAGCAATTCCATCGAAGAACACAGCAGTCGGCCTTTTTCACTCATCTGAAATGGTTGATAGAGAACAAGAGCGCGGGCCAGACTTACTAACGCATCGGTCTAAAAAAGGGGCACAAAATGGCTCAATTGGGTGCACTTTTTTCTACTGTATATTTAAAGGAGCAATTTGTTTGTGAATTGTTACATTATTTCATTATGGAAATGATATTTCATTTGCTACACTGAAAGGGTACGACCACGCGGCCCGGTTGTGGCGCGGCCGTGCCTCGTTTGAGTACCGCATGGCACTAAAGGGCCGCAGAGGGCTCCAATGAAACGAATGAAGATGGCCCTGTTCAGTGGGTCTGTATTGTTAATGGCCGCGCAGCACCTTCACAGCAGCACTCGAACGCAGCACTGCTGTGTCACCACCGTGACTCGACCGCGCCGCGTGGTCGAACCCTTATCCAGTAAAGTGTATGAGAGTTCGCAGATCTCATGTACCCTGTGGAAATTGACCTGCTGTATGCGGCATGTCAGTTCTTTGTGCGGACTTCACCCTTTTTAATGCTCTACGCTAAACCGCATCAACACATGCACTTTTTGGTGCAGATTTGGTGCGGAAATGCACAGAAATCCACCCGCAAAATCTGTGCGGATTTTCTGTTTGTCAACCCGCACCCATGTTCAGGTAGCCTAAGGGTAAATGCACACGATTTGTGTTGCGGAAAATCCGCACTGTAGGTGATGTACATTGTATTCTATGAGAATTTGAAATGGGGAAAAGTAAAATCCGCACGGATTGACTGCACGGATTTCCCTGCGAACACCTGCGGATTTCAGTGTGGATTGACCGCACATAAATCCTGAAGGCGTGCATTTACCCTAAAAGTGACTTGGCGGTCCTTCACCCTACACCCCGAGTGCGCTCGTCTGAAGTCGCGGAGCCTGATCTATTTTCAGTGTAGCAAATTAAATATCATTTCCATAATGAAATAATGTAACAGTTCACCAACAAATTGACCTTTAAATATACAGTAGCTACGCGGTCTGCATAATTATAAGGGCGCAGTTGTATTTGCATCTTTAATCTATAATTAAGCATTCTGGAGTAGACGGCGGCGAAGAGGATCCATAATGAGGGGAGGGGGGGTGGGCGACAGTGCTGGATCTATAGCTTCTAAATCTTGTGTAGTCCTCCACAGGTAGAATGCTAAAATCTTTGAGATGAAGAGTAATAGCTGTTTAGAGAATCGCTGACTGAAAAGAAAATACATGTTACACTATCAAATTCCACTTTCTCATCTTCTTTGGTCCACATGGGTGAGATCCTTCAAATCTGTCTGCGTTACTCAGACTTCTACCGCTGATAAATTTTTACTGAATCCTCCGAAAGTCGGAAACAAGATTGCCTCTTATCGAAAGAAAAAAAATGAAAAATCCTTAAACTCTGCCGTTTACGTACACAGAACGTTGTCTTCTGCTCTAGTCCCATCCAAAGCTGCTTTCAAAACTTCTGTTCCTCGGCTTTGCAAACAGACTCTGTATTATGTGAAAAGTTGAGTAACACATAAAAGTCCTTCCGTGTGCTTCCGGGTCCGTGCTTCCATACCACAAAGATAGAACAAACCAGTGGCCATGTTTTGCGGATCCGTAGTTTGCGGATTGTGGGTCCAGCTTGTCCCTCCATGGTGTGAATGAGACCTTACTGTGTGAAATTGGAATTTATGTATCTGACAAGAGTAACTCTGCTGCCTGAGCGCCTATACTGCAGTGTTCTCTGGGAGGACAGAAACATTTTGGTCTAAATTTGGGTTCCTATGATGAGTAATTCGAGCTTTGCTGCACTGCCTGAAAGCAGTCTAGAATCCACCTATTGTCTTTGCAGTGACCCGGTTTGAACGTGTCCCCCAACACTATGGGTCCCCCGGACACCATCGAGGTGTCACCACGTGTTGCTGTTCTCCGGAAGAGATGGTAAGGCGTGGTGCACCCCAATGTGAAATAAGTCCAGAGAGTCAGGGTCTGCAGTAACCAGGGGGCTTCTTTACTGGAGGAACTCAAGTATAAAACAATACAGGCTAGGCGTAGGGCTGTCTTCTCCAGTCTCCCCTCTGGTGGTTCCGTGTCCCGCTCTCTCTCAGAAGGCTGGTAACCTTGCCAAAGGGATGGTGACCCAGGGTCTGTGTCAGGGTATCCATGTCTCAGCACCTTCTTCTGGTCACTCATGTCACCTGGCAGAGTCTCTCCTACTAAACACTGGCTCTGACTGCTCTACTTTTATACAGTTTCTAGCTGATCTAGAACCTTCTGGTGGGAGGGGTGAAGCTGGAGAAGCACGGCCTAAACAGGAACAATGTTGCAATTCAAAGCTGACAAAGACGTGTTTTGGGCTTCAATGCAAGTCATTGGGAATGACCAAGCAGTTTTCAGCCAGAGCTAAATCAGGTGGCCAAAGGTTTACTGTGTCCGACCTTTCCCCCCCAAAAACTCAGCTCTGCATAGTCCCTTATGGCAGCAGTGGAAAACACCAGCTTCTCAGTGCACAGGCTGGAAATTCCCAAAGTCTCTTAGTGTCAACTGGCTGTGCATTAATCATTTCCACAATTCTGCACAATAACAGTGCAAGTGACCAGAATATATGTTATAACATGCAACATTCCTGAGTATAAAAAAAGTACAAATAAGAGCATAAATCACAGTCCAAGTTAACCCTTCAAAGTGCACTAAAGTAGTAAGAACGTGGTTTTGCATAGTAGCAATAGGAAAACATGCCACAAATGTCCAGACTCCAAAATACCCTTGCTCCAGGGTACTACAACTCAAGGTGCTCTTCAGTTCCTCTCCCATGCTTTACACTGCAGATCTTATTAGATGCTTTGTATAAGCAAAAGCCCACTGGGAAGTCATAGCAATAAAATATGATTTCCGTTACAACAAGGTTGGGGTAATTATACTCTGCAAGCAACTAAACTACCTGTGAGAGGAGAAGATTATAGTTTGAGGAGAAGCACCCTGGAGATCCCATTGACATTAGTTCCTTGTACTCGGTGTATTTGAATAATTAACCCTTCCAGGAATCCTTCGCTTTCTTACTTCATATATATCTCTATTCCTTGCATGATACTTTTCATAAACTAGTTATCGTCATAAAAGCCATGACGGGAGACGAGGCGCGTTGCACATTCAGCCGTCAGTCAGCATTCATTTCCAGGCTTATTTGATTTACACAAGTGGAATTGGGACGTCAGACGCGTTCTTTATCTTCCAATCTTTACCTGGGAACACGAGGGAGACATTAAAAGTGGGAATAGTATTCCGATCACATGTGATATGACTGGAGGGATGAGATGCCGCTCTGCTGTCTCCGTCCTCTATGATGCCATCTTCAGGGTATGTTCACACGCGGTGGATACTCTGTAGATCTGCAGCGTGGATGAAATTGTAACGAATCTGCAGAAAAGCGAAAATGGACACGTGATATAAATCCAGAGCGCGTCAATTTATGTTATGGATTTGCACTGAGAGAAATCTGCTGCAACATTCATGAATATTATGCAGAGAATTTGCCATACATGTTGACAAGGAATTGAGGAAAAATATTTGGTGCAAATTCTGCTGCGGAAAATTCACCCTTCTGTTTCAGCTTTGGAGGTGGGAAAGAAGAGCTGGCACATGGCAGAAGCCCAGTAATCGCATAGCAATCCTAGCCACTGTGCCCCATAAAAGCTCCAGTGTAGTTCCCTTAGAACAGTGCCACCCACAGTGCTCAATAACAGTGCCAGCATAGTGCATTCACCCCAATGCTGGGCACACTGCCCCATGCCAATGTCAATTAGATGCTCACATTAGAGTCCCAGTGTAGGGCACTTATCACAGTACTATTCACAGTGCCCAATAACAGTGCCAGCATAGTCTGCTAATCATACTGCTAGGCACAATGCCACGTAACATTGCAGGTTTGGTGCCTTCAGCACTGGCTAAGGTAATGCACACATCACTTTTCTCATCATAGCGCTTGATAAAAGTTCCATTACAGTACTATCCGCAATGCCTAATAACAGTGCCAGCATAGTACCCTCATTACATTACTATCCACAATGCCTAATAACAGTGCCAGCATAGTACCCTCATTACAGTACTATCCACAATGCCTAATAACAGTGCCAGCATAGTACCCTCATTACAGTACTATCCGCAATGCCTAATAACAGTGCCAGCATAGTACCCTCATTACAGTACTATCCGCAATGCCTAATAACAGTGCCAGCATAGTACCCTCATTACAGTACTATCCGCAATGCCTAATAACAGTGCCAGCATAGTACCCTCATTACAGTACTATCCGCAATGCCTAATAACAGTGCCAGCATAGTACCCTCATTACAGTACTATCCACAATGCCTAATAACAGTGCCAGCATAGTACCCTCATTACAGTACTATCCACAATGCCTAATAACAGTGCCAGCATAGTACCCTCATTACAGTACTATCCACAATGCCTAATAACAGTGCCAGCATAGTACCCTCATTACAGTACTATCCGCAATGCCTAATAACAGTGCCAGCATAGTACCCTCATTACAGTACTATCCACAATGCCTAATAACAGTGCCAGCATAGTACCCTCATTACAGTACTATCCACAATGCCTAATAACAGTGCCAGCATAGTACCCTCATTACAGTACTATCCGCAATGCCTAATAACAGTGCCAGCATAGTACCCTCATTACAGTACTATCCGCAATGCCTAATAACAGTGCCAGCATAGTACCCTCATTACAGTACTATCCACAATGCCTAATAACAGTGCCAGCATAGTACCCTCATTACAGTACTATCCACAATGCCTAATAACAGTTCCAGCATAGTACCCTCATTACAGTACTATCCACAATGCCTAATAACAGTGCCAGCATAGTACCCTCATTACAGTACTATCCACAATGCCTAATAACAGTGCCAGCATAGTACCCTCATTACAGTACTATCCACAATGCCTAATAACAGTGCCAGCATAGTACCCTCATTACAGTACTATCCACAATGCCTAATAACAGTGCCAGCATAGTACCCTCATTACAGTACTATCCACAATACCTAATAACAGTGCCAGCATAGTACCCTCATTACAGTACTATCCGCAATGCCTAATAACAGTGCCAGCATAGTACCCTCATTACAGTACTATCCACAATGCCTAATAACAGTGCCAGCATAGTACCCTCATTACAGTACTATCCGCAATGCCTAATAACAGTGCCAGCATAGTACCCTCATTACAGTACTATCCACAATGCCTAATAACAGTGCCAGCATAGTACCCTCATTACAGTACTATCCGCAATGCCTAATAACAGTGCCAGCATAGTACCCTCATTACAGTACTATCCACAATGCCTAATAACAGTGCCAGCATAGTGCCCTCATTACAGTACTATCCACAATGCCTAATAACAGTGCCAGCATAGTACCCTCATTACAGTACTATCCACAATGCCTAATAACAGTGCCAGCATAGTACCCTCATTACAGTACTATCCGCAATGCCTAATAACAGTGCCAGCATAGTACCCTCATTACAGTACTATCCACAATGCCTAATAACAGTGCCAGCATAGTACCCTCATTACAGTACTATCCGCAATGCCTAATAACAGTGCCAGCATAGTACCCTCATTACAGTACTATCCGCAATGCCTAATAACAGTGCCAGCATAGTACCCTCATTACAGTACTATCCCCAATGCCTAATAACAGTGCCAGCATAGTACCCTCATTACAGTACTATCCCCAATGCCTAATAACAGTGCCAGCATAGTACCCTCATTACAGTACTATCCACAATGCCTAATAACAGTGCCAGCATAGTACCCTCATTACAGTACTATCCACAATGCCTAATAACAGTGCCAGCATAGTACCCTCATTACAGTACTATCCGCAATGCCTAATAACAGTGCCAGCATAGTGCCCTCATTACAGTACTATCCACAATGCCTAATAACAGTGCCAGCATAGTACCCTCATTACAGTACTATCCTAATAACAGTGCCAGCATAGTACCCTCATTACAGTACTATCCGCAATGCCTAATAACAGTGCCAGCATAGTGCCCTCATTACAGTACTATCCACAATGCCTAATAACAGTGCCAGCATAGTACCCTCATTACAGTACTATCCACAATGCCTAATAACAGTGCCAGCATAGTACCCTCATTACATTACTATCCACAATGCCTAATAACAGTGCCAGCATAGTACCCTCATTACAGTACTATCCGCAATGCCTAATAACAGTGCCAGCATAGTACCCTCATTACAGTACTATCCACAATGCCTAATAACAGTGCCAGCATAGTACCCTCATTACATTACTATCCACAATGCCTAATAACAGTGCCAGCATAGTACCCTCATTACAGTACTATCCGCAATGCCTAATAACAGTGCCAGCATAGTACCCTCATTACAGTACTATCCACAATGCCTAATAACAGTGCCAGCATAGTACCCTCATTACAGTACTATCCACAATGCCTAATAACAGTGCCAGCATAGTACCCTCATTAAAGTACTACCCGCAATGCCTAATAACAGTGCCAGCATAGTACCCTCATTACAGTACTATCCACAATGCCTAATAACAGTGCCAGCATAGTACCCTCATTACAGTACTATCCACAATGCCTAATAACAGTGCCAGCATAGTACCCTCATTACAGTACTATCCGCAATGCCTAATAACAGTGCCAGCATAGTACCCTCATTACAGTACTATCCGCAATGCCTAATAACAGTGCCAGCATAGTACCCTCATTACAGTACTATCCGCAATGCCTAATAACAGTGCCAGCATAGTACCCTCATTACAGTACTATCCACAATGCCTAATAACAGTGCCAGCATAGTACCCTCATTACAGTACTATCCACAATGCCTAATAACAGTGCCAGCATAGTACCCTCATTACAGTACTATCCACAATGCCTAATAACAGTGCCAGCATAGTACCCTCATTACAGTACTATCCGCAATGCCTAATAACAGTGCCAGCATAGTACCCTCATTACAGTACTATCCACAATGCCTAATAACAGTGCCAGCATAGTACCCTCATTACAGTACTATCCACAATGCCTAATAACAGTGCCAGCATAGTACCCTCATTACAGTACTATCCGCAATGCCTAATAACAGTGCCAGCATAGTACCCTCATTACAGTACTATCCGCAATGCCTAATAACAGTGCCAGCATAGTACCCTCATTACAGTACTATCCACAATGCCTAATAACAGTGCCAGCATAGTACCCTCATTACAGTACTATCCACAATGCCTAATAACAGTGCCAGCATAGTACCCTCATTACAGTACTATCCACAATGCCTAATAACAGTGCCAGCATAGTACCCTCATTACAGTACTATCCACAATGCCTAATAACAGTGCCAGCATAGTACCCTCATTACAGTACTATCCACAATGCCTAATAACAGTGCCAGCATAGTACCCTCATTACAGTACTATCCACAATACCTAATAACAGTGCCAGCATAGTACCCTCATTACAGTACTATCCGCAATGCCTAATAACAGTGCCAGCATAGTACCCTCATTACAGTACTATCCACAATGCCTAATAACAGTGCCAGCATAGTACCCTCATTACAGTACTATCCGCAATGCCTAATAACAGTGCCAGCATAGTACCCTCATTACAGTACTATCCACAATGCCTAATAACAGTGCCAGCATAGTACCCTCATTACAGTACTATCCGCAATGCCTAATAACAGTGCCAGCATAGTACCCTCATTACAGTACTATCCACAATGCCTAATAACAGTGCCAGCATAGTGCCCTCATTACAGTACTATCCACAATGCCTAATAACAGTGCCAGCATAGTACCCTCATTACAGTACTATCCACAATGCCTAATAACAGTGCCAGCATAGTACCCTCATTACAGTACTATCCGCAATGCCTAATAACAGTGCCAGCATAGTACCCTCATTACAGTACTATCCACAATGCCTAATAACAGTGCCAGCATAGTACCCTCATTACAGTACTATCCGCAATGCCTAATAACAGTGCCAGCATAGTACCCTCATTACAGTACTATCCGCAATGCCTAATAACAGTGCCAGCATAGTACCCTCATTACAGTACTATCCCCAATGCCTAATAACAGTGCCAGCATAGTACCCTCATTACAGTACTATCCCCAATGCCTAATAACAGTGCCAGCATAGTACCCTCATTACAGTACTATCCACAATGCCTAATAACAGTGCCAGCATAGTACCCTCATTACAGTACTATCCACAATGCCTAATAACAGTGCCAGCATAGTACCCTCATTACAGTACTATCCGCAATGCCTAATAACAGTGCCAGCATAGTGCCCTCATTACAGTACTATCCACAATGCCTAATAACAGTGCCAGCATAGTACCCTCATTACAGTACTATCCTAATAACAGTGCCAGCATAGTACCCTCATTACAGTACTATCCGCAATGCCTAATAACAGTGCCAGCATAGTGCCCTCATTACAGTACTATCCACAATGCCTAATAACAGTGCCAGCATAGTACCCTCATTACAGTACTATCCACAATGCCTAATAACAGTGCCAGCATAGTACCCTCATTACAGTACTATCCGCAATGCCTAATAACAGTGCCAGCATAGTGCCCTCATTACAGTACTATCCACAATGCCTAATAACAGTGCCAGCATAGTACCCTCATTACAGTACTATCCGCAATGCCTAATAACAGTGCCAGCATAGTACCCTCATTACAGTACTATCCCCAATGCCTAATAACAGTGCCAGCATAGTACCCTCATTACAGTACTATCCGCAATGTCTAATAACAGTGCCAGCATAGTGCCCTCATTACAGTACTATCCACAATGCCTAATAACAGTGCCAGCATAGTACCCTCATTACAGTACTATCCGCAATGCCTAATAACAGTGCCAGCATAGTACCCTCATTACAGTACTATCCACAATGCCTAATAACAGTGCCAGCATAGTACCCTCATTACAGTACTATCCGCAATGCCTAATAACAGTGCCAGCATAGTACCCTCATTACAGTACTATCCACAATGCCTAATAACAGTGCCAGCATAGTGCCCTCATTACAGTACTATCCGCAATGCCTAATAACAGTGCCAGCATAGTGCCCTCATTACAGTACTACCCACAATGCCTAATAACAGTGCCAGCATAGTACCCTCATTACAGTACTATCCGCAATGCCTAATAACAGTGCCAGCATAGTACCCTCATTACAGTACTATCCACAATGCCTAATAACAGTGCCAGCATAGTACCCTCATTACAGTACTATCCACAATGCCTAATAACAGTGCCAGCATAGTACCCTCATTACAGTACTATCCACAATGCCTAATAACAGTGCCAGCATAGTACCCTCATTACAGTACTACCCGCAATGCCTAATAACAGTGCCAGCATAGTACCCTCATTACAGTACTATCCACAATGCCTAATAACAGTGCCAGCATAGTACCCTCATTACAGTACTATCCGCAATGCCTAATAACAGTGCCAGCATAGTGCCCTCATTACAGTACTATCCACAATGCCTAATAACAGTGCCAGCATAGTACCCTCATTACAGTACTATCCACAATGCCTAATAACAGTGCCAGCATAGTACCCTCATTACAGTACTATCCGCAATGCCTAATAACAGTGCCAGCATAGTGCCCTCATTACAGTACTATCCACAATGCCTAATAACAGTGCCGGCATAGTACCCTCATTACAGTACTATCCGCAATGCCTAATAACAGTGCCAGCATAGTACCCTCATTACAGTACTATCCACAATGCCTAATAACAGTGCCAGCATAGTACCCTCATTACAGTACTATCCGCAATGCCTAATAACAGTGCCAGCATAGTGCCCTCATTACAGTACTACCCACAATGCCTAATAACAGTGCCAGCATAGTACCCTCATTACAGTACTATCCGCAATGCCTAATAACAGTGCCAGCATAGTACCCTCATTACAGTACTATCCACAATGCCTAATAACAGTGCCAGCATAGTACCCTCATTACAGTACTATCCACAATGCCTAATAACAGTGCCAGCATAGTGCCCTCATTACAGTACTATCCACAATGCCTAATAACAGTGCCAGCATAGTACCCTCATTACAGTACTATCCACAATGCCTAATAACAGTGCCAGCATAGTACCCTCATTACAGTACTATCCGCAATGCCTAATAACAGTGCCAGCATAGTACCCTCATTACAGTACTATCCACAATGCCTAATAACAGTGCCAGCATAGTACCCTCATTACAGTACTATCCGCAATGCCTAATAACAGTGCCAGCATAGTACCCTCATTACAGTACTATCCGCAATGCCTAATAACAGTGCCAGCATAGTACCCTCATTACAGTACTATCCCCAATGCCTAATAACAGTGCCAGCATAGTACCCTCATTACAGTACTATCCCCAATGCCTAATAACAGTGCCAGCATAGTACCCTCATTACAGTACTATCCACAATGCCTAATAACAGTGCCAGCATAGTACCCTCATTACAGTACTATCCACAATGCCTAATAACAGTGCCAGCATAGTACCCTCATTACAGTACTATCCGCAATGCCTAATAACAGTGCCAGCATAGTGCCCTCATTACAGTACTATCCACAATGCCTAATAACAGTGCCAGCATAGTACCCTCATTACAGTACTATCCTAATAACAGTGCCAGCATAGTACCCTCATTACAGTACTATCCGCAATGCCTAATAACAGTGCCAGCATAGTGCCCTCATTACAGTACTATCCACAATGCCTAATAACAGTGCCAGCATAGTACCCTCATTACAGTACTATCCACAATGCCTAATAACAGTGCCAGCATAGTACCCTCATTACAGTACTATCCGCAATGCCTAATAACAGTGCCAGCATAGTGCCCTCATTACAGTACTATCCACAATGCCTAATAACAGTGCCAGCATAGTACCCTCATTACAGTACTATCCGCAATGCCTAATAACAGTGCCAGCATAGTACCCTCATTACAGTACTATCCGCAATGCCTAATAACAGTGCCAGCATAGTACCCTCATTACAGTACTATCCGCAATGCCTAATAACAGTGCCAGCATAGTACCCTCATTACAGTACTATCCACAATGCCTAATAACAGTGCCAGCATAGTACCCTCATTACAGTACTATCCACAATGTCTAATAACAGTGTCAGCATAGTACCCTCATTACAGTACTATCCACAATGCCTAATAACAGTGCCAGCATAGTACCCTCATTACAGTACTATCCACAATGCCTAATAACAGTGCCAGCATAGTACCCTCATTACAGTACTATCCGCAATGCCTAATAACAGTGCCAGCATAGTGCCCTCATTACAGTACTACCCACAATGCCTAATAACAGTGCCAGCATAGTACCCTCATTACAGTACTATCCGCAATGCCTAATAACAGTGCCAGCATAGTACCCTCATTACAGTACTATCCACAATGCCTAATAACAGTGCCAGCATAGTACCCTCATTACAGTACTATCCACAATGCCTAATAACAGTGCCAGCATAGTACCCTCATTACAGTACTATCCGCAATGCCTAATAACAGTGCCAGCATAGTACCCTCATTACAGTACTATCCACAATGCCTAATAACAGTGCCAGCATAGTACCCTCATTACAGTACTATCCGCAATGCCTAATAACAGTGCCAGCATAGTACCCTCATTACAGTACTATCCGCAATGCCTAATAACAGTGCCAGCATAGTACCCTCATTACAGTACTATCCCCAATGCCTAATAACAGTGCCAGCATAGTACCCTCATTACAGTACTATCCCCAATGCCTAATAACAGTGCCAGCATAGTACCCTCATTACAGTACTATCCACAATGCCTAATAACAGTGCCAGCATAGTACCCTCATTACAGTACTATCCACAATGCCTAATAACAGTGCCAGCATAGTACCCTCATTACAGTACTATCCGCAATGCCTAATAACAGTGCCAGCATAGTGCCCTCATTACAGTACTATCCACAATGCCTAATAACAGTGCCAGCATAGTACCCTCATTACAGTACTATCCTAATAACAGTGCCAGCATAGTACCCTCATTACAGTACTATCCGCAATGCCTAATAACAGTGCCAGCATAGTGCCCTCATTACAGTACTATCCACAATGCCTAATAACAGTGCCAGCATAGTACCCTCATTACAGTACTATCCACAATGCCTAATAACAGTGCCAGCATAGTACCCTCATTACAGTACTATCCGCAATGCCTAATAACAGTGCCAGCATAGTGCCCTCATTACAGTACTATCCACAATGCCTAATAACAGTGCCAGCATAGTACCCTCATTACAGTACTATCCGCAATGCCTAATAACAGTGCCAGCATAGTACCCTCATTACAGTACTATCCGCAATGCCTAATAACAGTGCCAGCATAGTACCCTCATTACAGTACTATCCGCAATGCCTAATAACAGTGCCAGCATAGTACCCTCATTACAGTACTATCCACAATGCCTAATAACAGTGCATAGTACCCTCATTACAGTACTATCCACAATGTCTAATAACAGTGTCAGCATAGTACCCTCATTACAGTACTATCCACAATGCCTAATAACAGTGCCAGCATAGTACCCTCATTACAGTACTATCCACAATGCCTAATAACAGTGCCAGCATAGTACCCTCATTACAGTACTATCCGCAATGCCTAATAACAGTGCCAGCATAGTGCCCTCATTACAGTACTACCCACAATGCCTAATAACAGTGCCAGCATAGTACCCTCATTACAGTACTATCCGCAATGCCTAATAACAGTGCCAGCATAGTACCCTCATTACAGTACTATCCACAATGCCTAATAACAGTGCCAGCATAGTACCCTCATTACAGTACTATCCACAATGCCTAATAACAGTGCCAGCATAGTACCCTCATTACAGTACTATCCACAATGCCTAATAACAGTGCCAGCATAGTACCCTCATTACAGTACTACCCGCAATGCCTAATAACAGTGCCAGCATAGTACCCTCATTACAGTACTATCCACAATGCCTAATAACAGTGCCAGCATAGTACCCTCATTACAGTACTATCCGCAATGCCTAATAACAGTGCCAGCATAGTGCCCTCATTACAGTACTATCCACAATGCCTAATAACAGTGCCAGCATAGTACCCTCATTACAGTACTATCCACAATGCCTAATAACAGTGCCAGCATAGTACCCTCATTACAGTACTATCCACAATGCCTAATAACAGTGCCAGCATAGTGCCCTCATTACAGTACTATCCACAATGCCTAATAACAGTGCCAGCATAGTACCCTCATTACAGTACTATCCGCAATGCCTAATAACAGTGCCAGCATAGTACCCTCATTACAGTACTATCCACAATGCCTAATAACAGTGCCAGCATAGTACCCTCATTACAGTACTATCCACAATGCCTAATAACAGTGCCAGCATAGTACCCTCATTACAGTACTATCCACAATGCCTAATAACAGTGCCAGCATAGTACCCTCATTACAGTACTACCCGCAATGCCTAATAACAGTGCCAGCATAGTACCCTCATTACAGTACTATCCACAATGCCTAATAACAGTGCCAGCATAGTACCCTCATTACAGTACTATCCGCAATGCCTAATAACAGTGCCAGCATAGTACCCTCATTACAGTACTATCCACAATGCCTAATAACAGTGCCAGCATAGTACCCTCATTACAGTACTATCCACAATGCCTAATAACAGTGCCAGCATAGTACCCTCATTAAAGTACTATCCACAATGCCTAATAACAGTGCCAGCATAGTACCCTCATTAAAGTACTATCCACAATGCCTAATAACAGTGCCAGCATAGTACCCTCATTACAGTACTATCCGCAATGCCTAATAACAGTGCCAGCATAGTACCCTCATTACAGTACTATCCGCAATGCCTAATAACAGTGCCAGCATAGTACCCTCATTAAAGTACTATCCACAATGCCTAATAACAGTGCCAGCATAGTACCTTCATTACAGTACTATCCACAATGCCTAATAACAGTGCCAGCATAGTACCCTCATTACAGTACTATCCACAATGCCTAATAACAGTGCCAGCATAGTACCCTCATTACAGTACTATCCACAATGCCTAATAACAGTGCCAGCATAGTACCCTCATTACAGTACTATCCACAATGCCTAATAACAGTGCCAGCATAGTACCCTCATTACAGTACTATCCGCAATGCCTAATAACAGTGCCAGCATAGTACCCTCATTACAGTACTATCCACAATGCCTAATAACAGTGCCAGCATAGTACCCTCATTACAGTACTATCCGCAATGCCTAATAACAGTGCCAGCATAGTACCCTCATTACAGTACTATCCGCAATGCCTAATAACAGTGCCAGCATAGTACCCTCATTACAGTACTATCCACAATGCCTAATAACAGTGCCAGCATAGTACCCTCATTACAGTACTATCCGCAATGCCTAATAACAGTGCCAGCATAGTACCCTCATTACAGTACTATCCGCAATGCCTAATAACAGTGCCAGCATAGTACCCTCATTACAGTACTATCCACAATGTCTAATAACAGTGCCAGCATAGTACCCTCATTACAGTACTATCCACAATGCCTAATAACAGTGCCAGCATAGTACCCTCATTACAGTACTATCCACAATGCCTAATAACAGTGCCAGCATAGTACCCTCATTACAGTACTATCCACAATGCCTAATAACAGTGCCAGCATAGTACCCTCATTACAGTACTATCCACAATGCCTAATAACAGTGCCAGCATAGTGCCCTCATTACAGTACTATCCACAATGCCTAATAACAGTGCCAGCATAGTACCCTCATTACAGTACTATCCGCAATGCCTAATAACAGTGCCAGCATAGTACCCTCATTACAGTACTATCCACAATGCCTAATAACAGTGCCAGCATAGTACCCTCATTACAGTACTATCCGCAATGCCTAATAACAGTGCCAGCATAGTGCCCTCATTACAGTACTACCCACAATGCCTAATAACAGTGCCAGCATAGTACCCTCATTACAGTACTATCCGCAATGCCTAATAACAGTGCCAGCATAGTACCCTCATTACAGTACTATCCACAATGCCTAATAACAGTGCCAGCATAGTACCCTCATTACAGTACTATCCACAATGCCTAATAACAGTGCCAGCATAGTACCCTCATTACAGTACTATCCACAATGCCTAATAACAGTGCCAGCATAGTACCCTCATTACAGTACTACCCGCAATGCCTAATAACAGTGCCAGCATAGTACCCTCATTACAGTACTATCCACAATGCCTAATAACAGTGCCAGCATAGTACCCTCATTACAGTACTATCCGCAATGCCTAATAACAGTGCCAGCATAGTACCCTCATTACAGTACTATCCACAATGCCTAATAACAGTGCCAGCATAGTACCCTCATTACAGTACTATCCACAATGCCTAATAACAGTGCCAGCATAGTACCCTCATTAAAGTACTATCCACAATGCCTAATAACAGTGCCAGCATAGTACCCTCATTAAAGTACTATCCACAATGCCTAATAACAGTGCCAGCATAGTACCCTCATTACAGTACTATCCACAATGCCTAATAATAGTGCCAGCATAGTACCCTCATTAAAGTACTATCCACAATGCCTAATAACAGTGCCAGCATAGTACCTTCATTACAGTACTATCCACAATGCCTAATAACAGTGCCAGCATAGTACCCTCATTACAGTACTATCCACAATGCCTAATAACAGTGCCAGCATAGTACCCTCATTACAGTACTATCCACAATGCCTAATAACAGTGCCAGCATAGTACCCTCATTACAGTACTATCCACAATGCCTAATAACAGTGCCAGCATAGTACCCTCATTACAGTACTATCCACAATGCCTAATAACAGTGCCAGCATAGTGCCCTCATTACAGTACTATCCACAATGCCTAATAACAGTGCCAGCATAGTACCCTCATTACAGTACTATCCACAATGCCTAATAACAGTGCCAGCATAGTACCCTCATTACAGTACTATCCGCAATGCCTAATAACAGTGCCAGCATAGTACCCTCATTACAGTACTATCCGCAATGCCTAATAACAGTGCCAGCATAGTACCCTCATTACAGTACTATCCGCAATGCCTAATAACAGTGCCAGCATAGTACCCTCATTACAGTACTATCCACAATGCCTAATAACAGTGCCAGCATAGTACCCTCATTACAGTACTATCCACAATGCCTAATAACAGTGCCAGCATAGTACCCTCATTACAGTACTATCCACAATGCCTAATAACAGTGCCAGCATAGTACCCTCATTACAGTACTATCCGCAATGCCTAATAACAGTGCCAGCATAGTACCCTCATTACAGTACTATCCACAATGCCTAATAACAGTGCCAGCATAGTACCCTCATTACAGTACTATCCGCAATGCCTAATAACAGTGCCAGCATAGTACCCTCATTACAGTACTATCCGCAATGCCTAATAACAGTGCCAGCATAGTACCCTCATTACAGTACTATCCACAATGCCTAATAACAGTGCCAGCATAGTACCCTCATTACAGTACTATCCACAATGCCTAATAACAGTGCCAGCATAGTACCCTCATTACAGTACTATCCGCAATGCCTAATAACAGTGCCAGCATAGTACCCTCATTACAGTACTATCCGCAATGCCTAATAACAGTGCCAGCATAGTACCCTCATTACAGTACTATCCACAATGCCTAATAACAGTGCCAGCATAGTACCCTCATTACAGTACTATCCACAATGCCTAATAACAGTGCCAGCATAGTACCCTCATTACAGTACTATCCACAATGCCTAATAACAGTGCCAGCATAGTACCCTCATTACAGTACTATCCGCAATGCCTAATAACAGTGCCAGCATAGTACCCTCATTACAGTACTATCCACAATGCCTAATAACAGTGCCAGCATAGTACCCTCATTACAGTACTATCCACAATGCCTAATAACAGTGCCAGCATAGTACCCTCATTACAGTACTATCCACAATGCCTAATAACAGTGCCAGCATAGTACCCTCATTACAGTACTATCCACAATACCTAATAACAGTGCCAGCATAGTACCCTCATTACAGTACTATCCACAATACCTAATAACAGTGCCAGCATAGTACCCTCATTACAGTAATACAGGAATACCACTGACCTCAGGCTCACAGCACCAGAATAAATAGAGCCATGAGGCCACACCCATCACACACCTATAAGTAGAGCCACGAGGCCACACCCAGACCACACCGAGATCCACACCTTAACCCCACACACACCAGACTGGTAAGGAACACAGATAAAGGGAGCAGTGCACAAACATGCAGAACAGCACGTTGCCTCAGGCGACTGCATGCACGGCAGACGTGTCACGGGGATCCACAACAACCGAGACTCCGCCGTGGCAGGTACAGGGCTGGTTTTAGCTTCCTTACAAAGAGGTTGTCTTGTACTATATGATGTTTGATTTTAATTTTTTTATATTAGTCATGGGATAACCCCTTTAATATATGCTTTTCCAAATAAAGTTGGCGTAATCATTGCAGACACCAACAGGGGGTGTATTTATTTCATCCAATTACCCACAGTACAAAAACTCCAGGACCTCGGGCACTGCCATTGTTCGCACTTCTAAAAAGAATTAATTTCCCCCCCCCCCCCCCAGGGTGTGCAAATTCTCGAACCAAAAGTCAACAGAGAAGCTTTAATGGGTTATCTTTCCCTCACGCTGACAGCAAAGCGTATTCAGAGAGCAGTCCTTGGAGCGCGAGTCCTTGTGGATAGGAACGTGTGGCCGGGCTTCTGAAGGAATGGAGACCTTGTCACAGAGAGGGAAGTGGTATTTACAGAACAGGAAGACAAGGATACAATGTAACATATCGCAGGGTCTTTTTTCTAATTGACTCATTTATCATGAATGTTCAAAAACATGGCTGCTGTGTATCAATCGGTCTTTATTGGGAACTAAAAGGTTAACCCTCCAGAAACTGGAATTCTCCACTACTCAACGCCCTGGATCCTGACATGGTTGGGAGCACTACAGGATCCTTTGGCCCAGTGGTCTGCAGCCTATGGTTCTTCAGCTGTCCTGATAGCATTGCTTAATCTGATGGACCTTGATATGGTTGGCATCTGGGTCATCGGAGGAACCCCTAGTCCACCAATCTAAAAGCTGCACCCTGACCGCACTGCTCAACCGGATCAACATGGTTATAAGGGAAAATAATAGCATTTTTAAGAGGAGGGGTTAAAAAAAAATTTAAAAAAATTGAACTCACATCATCCACTTGTTCGCGCTGCCTGGCTCGCCTTCTTTCTTCTTCTTTGATGAAATGGGAGGAAAAGGACCTGTGGTGACATCACTGTGCTCATCACATGGTCCATCACCATGCTGATGGTTCATGTGATGGACCATGTGATGAGCGCAGTGACATCACCAAAGGTCCTTTTCCTCCCAGGTCATCAAGGAAGAAGAAAGAAGAGAAGCCGGTCTGCGCAAACAAGTGGATGAGGTGAGTTTAATTGTTATATTTTTTTTTTAACCCCTCCATTCCTAATTTACTTAGCATTCTATATTAAGAATGCTATTATTTTCCCTTATTACCATGTTATAAGGGAAAATAATAATGATCGGGTCTCCATCCCGATCGTCTCCTAGCAACGATGCGTGAAAATCGCACCGCATCCGCACTTGCTTGCGATTTTCTGTCCTGCGTTGCGTGAAAAACGCACAATATAGCGCATGCTGCAATTTTCACGAAACGCACAAGTGATGCGTGAAAATCACCGCTCGTGTGCACAGCCCCATAGAAATGAATGGGTCCGGATTCAGTGCGGGTGCAATGCGTTCACCTCCCGCATTGCAACCGCGCAGAAAACTCGCCCGTGTGAAAGGGGCCTTAGAGTTTTATGAAGTTCTCTCTATTGTATCAAGCAAGCTGCTGCAATGTCTCCATGATCCGCGTGATACGTGTGTTGTGAACTATTTTATATGTTTGTTTTTCTCTTTTAAAATGATAAAGACTATTAAAAAAATAAAAATATGCCCTGGCAGATTCCCCATGATAGATTAGTAGAAAATACGAGTTGCTTTTTTTCCAATTGTACAAATCAAATGTGTTTGAGAATGATAGACGGAGACTGACGGCTGAATGTGCCGCGTTGTTCCCCCCGTCATGTGCGCTGCCGACTGACATTGACTGGTTTATGAACAGTTATTTGCTAATTATTTTTTTTGCTGGTAGGAAAATCAGAGCGAACCCGTCACTTATTTGTGAAAACCGTATTATACGACTGCTAATCAGAGAGCGCATGAGCTGGTAGTTCTCCACATGAAACTGGTGTATGGACAGTACATGGCGCTTGGGTGGAGTAACTCTTCTGGATATCCAGGCCCAGTACTGCAATTTCTACCAGTCTATTCATCTAACAGGTTAAGATTAGAAAAAGGATCTGTTTTTTTTTTTTTCTTTCCAGAAACAGCGCCACAATTCTCTATGGCCGCATCTGGTATTGCAGTTTAAGTAATAGGAAAGAGCTGCAATACCTAACATGGCCCATGGGCAAGTGTGGCGCTGTTAGTGAAAAATATTAGCCACGCCTTTTTTGTGACCTCAGGCACAATTAGTACAGGAGCTATTACTGCTATCCTATATTGCTATATCCTATTACTGCCACAGGCTGCTCAGGGAGGATGGGAATGGCCTCACTAGTCAGGTATATTCATCCTTAGTTATCTTCCAATGACTAATCAGTGGAAAGACATTTTCCTTTTTTCTGTAAAAAAAAATCAAGGACAACACAGTTTATGGTACTTTCACACTTGCGTCAGAGGATTCCGGCAATCCGGACGCAAACTGATGGCATTTGTCAGACGGATCCGGATGCCAATCCGTCTGACAAATGCATTGAAATACCGTATCCATCTCTCCGTAAAAACGGATCCGGTATAATTATTTTTTTGCATTTTTAAAGGTCTGCGCATGCGCGGACTGGAAAGCCGGATCCGTTTTTGCAGTAACACTTAATGCCAGTTCCGGCACTGATACACTTCAATGTAAATTAATGCCGGATCCGGCAAGTGATCACGCTGCGGTATTTTCTCCGTCCAAAAAACCCGTAAGAGGGACTGAACTGATGCCTCCTGAACGGATTGCTCTCTATTCAGAATGCATGGAGATAAAACTGATCGTTTCTTTTTCCAGTATTGAACCCCTAGGACGGAACCCAATACCGGAAAACAAAAACGCTAGTGTGAAAGTACTCTAATTTTAACGGCCTCGTAGGGATTTATTTGAGATTTTGCCTCTAATGACATTCCAGATATTATATAGCTTTATAGAAATTGGAGCTTGATCTTTTTTTTTTTTCCCATTTAGGCCTCTTTCACACGGGCGTTGCGGGAAAATGTGCGGGTGCGTTGCGGGAACATGCACATTTTTCCGCGCGAGTGCAAAACATTGTAATGCGTTTTGCACTCGCGTGAGAAAAATCGCGCATGTTTGGTACCCAAACCCGAACTTCTTCACAGAAGTTCGGGCTTGGGATCGGTGTTCTGTAGATTGTATTATTTTCCCTTATAACATGGTTATAAGGGAAATAATAGCATTCTGAATACAGAATGCATAGTAAAACAGCGCTGGAGGGGTTAAAAAAATGTAAAAATTTTTTAACTCACCTTAGTCCACTTGCTCGCGCAGCCGGCATCTCCTTCTGTCTCCTTTATTGCTGATTGCAGGAAAAGGACCTGTGGTGACGTCACTCCGGTCATCACATGGTCCATCACCATGGTAAAAGATCATGTGACGGACCATGTGACGACCGGAGTGACGTCACCAGAGGTCTTTTTCCTGCAATCAGCAATGAAGGAGACAGAAGCGATGTCGGCTGCGTGAACAAGTGGATTAAGGTGAGTTTAATTATTTTTTATTTATTTTTTAACCCCTCTGTATTCAGAATGCTATTATTTTCCCTTATAACCATGTTATAAGGGAAAATAATAATGATCGGGTCTCCATCCCGATCGTCTCCTAGCAACCGTGTGTGAAAATCGCACCGCATCCGCACTTGCTTGCGGATGCTTGCGATTTTTTCACGCAACCCCATTCGTTTCTATGGGGCCTGCGTTACGTGAAAAACGCACAAAGAGGAGCATGCTGCGATTTTCACGCAACGCACAAGTGATGCGTGAAAATCACCGCTCGTGTGAACAGCCCCATAGAAATGAATGGGTTGGGATTCAGTGCGGGTGCAATGCGTTCACCTCACACATCGCATCCGCGCGGAATACTCGCCCGTGTGAAAGGGGCCTTAGAGATCGAAATATCCCTCTTCCTTTGACGCAGTCACATGAAAAAAATGACTTCTGCCTTCCACCACCATTAGGGGGAGCTGAGAAGTGTGAAGCTGAGGACTTGCCGCTACACTCATCACTAGATTGGAAGCTGCCGTCTCTCGTCAGTCTGAGAGCTGAGATCTGTGTGTGAGTTCTGTGACCTCTATAGGTTTTTAACTTTTTGGACAACCCCCTCGATCGGCTCTAGTAAGTAGGAAAAGCCTTGCAGCAAGTGTTCGGTTTCCCTGCAGTGCCCCCGCTGGTGAAACGAAGCATTGCATGATGCTCAGTACAGTCAAAGCTCTCTTTGTGTAATGGGTCCTCCAGAGCTTGTGACGCTCATCGTGGTCATTCTAGCTATTGTCGTTCTGTATTAGCTCCTATTATTTAGAACTTGGTTATATTTTAACCCTTTCACCACCACGGCCCCCATCCCCCCAGATATTTCTTGGCTGTATACCTGCAGTTTCTCCGGCTTCGTCCGCCATGGAGTCGCCTCCGGGGGCACAGGATTTCATTCACTGAACACTTTACTTGCTGCTCCAATCATCACTAGATTGGAAGTTGCCGTCTCTCATCAGTCCGGATCCCTTGATACAATCAGCTTCTTTCACCTTCAGCCTTATTAAGCTTGAAGAACCGCATACGTTCTGCGCCTCTGACAACCGGCCGAGTGATTACCACCGTCTAGGGATGAATGGCGCTCGTTCCATCCCGCCGCGCGACTAAACTGCTCAGGATGCTCTCGGACGCGGCGCGGAGTGTCGCTCGTCTCCCGCGCACGTCGGTCACTTCGCAGGGAGCGTATTCATTGTATTACAAAGTGCGTTTGACGTTCCGGCAAATAGAATTCCCATAGTGTCTCCGGGAGGAGCAGATTGCCGTCGACGCTGCCGTTTTGTTGCTTCGAAAAGTGGAAATAATTTTTACTGATAACGCGAGCGCTGATCGTCGCAGGAAATATTATCGAAGCCTAGGAATCGAAACGCAGCAGTTCAACAATGTCAGGATTGAGTCAATATGGAGCAGGACTGATTAGAGCCCCGGGATAATAGAGATACACGATGACTTTCCATTAGTCCGGCAACCAGTGGTATTCTGTGACTGTCCAATAATCCAGAATGTCTGGAAGTCATCAAATCCCATTATTCCAGATTAAAGGACTATCCAAAATTTTTGGAGTAAAACCGGGATTGTAAATTGTATTCACATCCTTAAAGGGATATTACGATCTGAGATGGTAAATACATAGGATATGCCATCAGCGTCAGCTAGGTGTCGGTCGCTCCTCTGGGACCTGCTCCTATTGGGGTCCCTGCTGAATTGAAGGGAGAGCATGTCCAATCACCCCCTGTTTACCGCTATGGAAGCACTGGCCCGGCTTTTTCCGGAAGTCCCATAGCGGTGAATGGAGAGGTGGCCGGCGTGCGGGATTTCATTTCATTCATCGCTATGGGACTTCCAAAAACCGCCAAGCACGCTCTCTTGGCTAGCAGTGGATGGAGAACAAGCCGAGCATGTAACGTGCGTTCTCCTCTCCTTCAGGAGGCCCATTCTGGAGATAAAAGCCAGTCCCAGAGGTGCAACCCGCACCTATCTGACATTGATGCATTATCCTAACCCATCCTGGATCCAGTGTGACAGTCTGAGGTCTTGGTGGGATGGCTGAGGACACAGATCCAGTGGAATACAATGGTGAAGCAGTGAGCCATGAGCCCCCAGCAGCCGGCAGGATGCAGTAACACATCACACATGCTGGGCTGTGTAGGAGGAGCGCACAGGCCGAGGAGGATCGCTCTTCTGCCATGATATCACTGCGTCACATCTGCTGCTGGGGAGAACAGGGTGAGCTCCATTCATTGGGGGAATGGAGCTCGGAGAGTATTACTGGGGGTACTACTGTAAGGGTGAGAATAACTACTATGTGGGGGGCATAACTACAGTGTGGGGGTAATATGGGTTGCATAACTACTGTGTTGGGGCGCAAAGCGGGTATTACTACTGTGTGGAGGCACAATGTGAAAATAATTACCATGTGGGGCACTAAAGAGACTGGGCAGGATTGGGCGTTTATAGATGGCATAGGGGCTGAGCTAGAGGCTTAGCATTAGAATATTGCCATAGCGCAACTACACGCGCTGCTACTATTGTCTGTCTTTGGGCTTTTCCAAAATTAAAGGTATGTCCTAACCTATCCCCCTTTAAATACCGATCGATCTATCTAATATCTATCTATCTCATATCTATCTATCTATCTATCTATCTATCTATCTATTATCTATCTATCTATTATCTATCTATTATCTATTCTGTCTATCTATCTATCTATCTATCTATCTCCTATCTATCTATCTATCTATCTATCTATCTATCTATCTATCTATCTATCTATTCTGTCTATCTATTATCTATCTATCTATCTATCTATCTATCTATCTATCTATCTATCTATCTATCTATCTATCTATCTAATATCTATCTATCTCATATCTATCTATCTATCTATCTATCTATCTAATATCTATCTATCTCATATCTATCTATCTATCTATCTATCTATCTATCTATCTATCTATCTATCTATCTCTATCTAATATCTATCTATCTATCTATCTATCTATCTAATATCTATCTCATATCTATCTATCTATCTATCTATCTATCTATCTTCTATCTATCTATCTATCTATCTATCTATCTATCTATCTATCTATCTAATATCTATCTATCTCTATCTAATATCTATCACCTACCCAAACATCCACCCTTGAAAACCAGTTTGCTTTATATCTAAATATGCCTAGAATTCTGCACTGATGTGATAATATGTCTTTATATCAGTTGGGTTTAGTGTTATTATACAAGCTCCAAATTCCCTGCCTAGTGGTATAAAACGTCTGTTTGCAGTCACCACTAGGGGGAGCTCACTGCACGTTGTTATGCACTGAACACCATTACAGGACAGTATGCAGTACGCTCCCCATGATCCCTCCCGCCCTCTACTATTGTTTCGTAGAAAATACGATTTTGGCGCTTTGGATCAGAAAAATGGAGCTCAGGACCCTATAAAGATAAATCCTGAAATTCACCAGCAGTGGATGTTAGAAAGTGTTTGAGCATCTGAAAATAGGAAAAAAAGGAGGTTGTGTGCCCCACTGGTGACGTGGACTGTGTACTGCACTGTGGAACATGTCAGTGCTATAAAAGCAATAGGACATAGATAAATACATAAGACAAGATGGCCGACCTTCTCACATAGCCATTCGCCATTCGGGAGGGATCTGAGCCAAAACAAAGTTTAGCCGAAGGAAATAAGCAAAAATGCTAAGGGTGCAAGTAACAAATCTGCCGCTGCGTGAGCCAAGGAACGCGCGATGCCAGCCTTGCAGAATCCAAGCTCTGCCTGATTAACGGTGCTTTTGGCTGCTATCATTTATAACATCATGGCGGCTGCGGTGTCTTCAGCTCTCCATTTTCTGAGCCATTTAACAGGAAAGTGACAACCCCGCTGCTTTCATCTCTGGGGTGTAAAAACAGTGAAAACAGATAAATCACAGGCTTATATGGCGGTATAAATGGCTTTATATGGGAATTCTCCGTAAAACAGGACAATTACTACAGAGGTTTTGTCATCAGTCAAGCAGAGATCAGAACTCTTTTTATCACTAAGGTTCTGTTCACATTTTCATGCATTATTTTTTAGTTTTTCCGTTATGTAAGTGGAGCAGAAACATGGAAGAAAAAAAAAAACGGAGCCGCGGATGTCGGGTGACTTACTTATAATGCACAGTTGGGATTGTGCTGAATTTACTGTGAGATAATCCTGGTACATATGGCGGACCAAAAATGGATGAGGCTTATGTGAACTGGTTAGCAATGATCTGAACGATCATCTTCAGGTGTAATAGGGCCTTAAAGGCTATCTACACCTTTGGGGGATTTTTTTTATTATTATTATTGCATTGTACTCATTCTGAGCTAAAAATTATTTTTTTAATTGATCTTTATTAAAAATATGGCATCCTTTTTTATGTACAGAGCTGCCATGCTCTAGAGTCTAGAAGCAACCTTTGTATTTTCTGTCTTTTCCGTCAGACCAGGAGCAGACGGGCTCCTTATCTCTGCTCTCTGACCTACTCTCATTATAGCTCAGTTCTCATGGTACTGATAAGAATGTGGCTTAAATAAGTGTTTCTGACCTCTTAGTAGTTTAGAGATAAGGGTTGTTAGATGAGTGAAAGATCCAGTCACACAGCTAGAAAAACAGTTAACCCTTTGTGACAAAACGGCTCAATATTTTTTAATAAAGGCCAATTGACAAAATGATTTTTAGCCAAAAGTGAGTAACATGCAATCAAAATAAATATTGCCTCCGAAGGTGTACATAGCCTTTAAGTCAGGAATGTAACATAGTAACATAGTCCTCCGTCCATCCAGTTCAGCCTGTAATCTTGCAAGTTGATACCAGAGCGGGGATGGCCAACCTGCGGCTCTCCAGCTGCTGTAAAACTACAACTCCCACCATGCTCTGCTGTAGGCTGATAGCTGTAGGCATTGTGGGCATCCTGGGAGTTGTAGTTTTGCAACAGCTGGAGAGCCTCGGGTTGGCCATCCCTGATCCAGAGGAAGGCAGGTTGAGGTTAAAGCCATAGGGGACGACATGTTGTCATGAGATAAGAGATGATAGGGGAGGCCGTAGCGGGGGTCAAAATGGGGCTTGCCTCCCATTTTCAGGTCCTGCCCCCTCTGAGCAGCGCCCCATCCGCTCCAGGTATTTAGCTTCTAATGAAGCTAAAATTCGGCACCAAAAACCATGACAGTATATAGCGGGCTGCAATCTGGGAGAAAGCAGCCCTCCATGCCGTGGCCGGGAGATCTGCCAACTCTTCTGAGAGTCCTGGAGGTCTCGACTTTTTTTCCGAGAATGTCGAAATTCCATATTAACCTATTTTTTGGAGCGAGGGAGAAAATCAGAGCACGTGGAGGAATTCCACACACGTGAGGACAACTAACACGTGGCGGGCATCATTCTTGCATACTTACCAAGGTTTAGGTTGGTAAAATCGGGGGGGTATCCAAAACCCCACCCCTGGGTTATCATTAGCCCTGCCCATTTTCGCCACGGAACAGCCTAAATTTTCCGGGACTGAAAATCCCTGCAAATTCTGGACAGTTGGCAACTATGCTCTTGGTTGGATTCGAACCCAGGTCCCCCAGGGAAACAGTTCTAACTGCTGAGCACAGAGATGCCCAGGGGCCTGGTTTACTAAGCAGTCCCCAATGAATGGATCCCCCCCAAGATTAACCTGAGAGCAGGGCTTGTAAAACTGCCCCGGACCACCAGGGACTGTGCTATTAAAGGGGCTTAGGTGCCATCAAAGACTGACCTGATAAGTTACTTGCTGTTACAGTGCTGCCTCTCCTTAAAGGGGTTGTTCAGGATTGCAAAAACATGGCTGCTTACTTCCAAAAATATCACCACCCCTGCCCATAGGCTGTGTGCGGTATTGCAGCTTAGGTCTATTGATTCCAATGGAACCAAGCTGCATTACCAGATGCCACCTGTGGACAAGTGTGGTGCTGTTTTTGGAAGAAAGAAGCTGTTTGTTTTTAGTTTTTTTACAGTCCCGGACAGTCCCATCATGACCAGTGCATTAGGAGTATTATATAGACCCCACGCCTCACCTCCTGCTGAATAGACAAGACACGGTGACACATGCCCTTTAACGTGTTCCGGATTCATGGCCTTTTAATCAGGCGCCTGTCCGTTGGCGGATCTAATTATTCGGAGGCGACTCCCTCGCCGGGTCCTGTCCGTCATCTGGGGAAGGTTAGGATTCAATGGGCTGAGGGGCGGAGGTGCTCGGCGCGCGGCTGGGCTCCTGGTGGCAGGTTTTTCCATTCAGTAAATGATTCAAATATTTGTCAGAGCGGAATCGGTTTGCGAGACGCTGCGCGGGATGACATGTTAGAAGAAAAGGCTTTTGTCTGAATTAATTGTGGCAGTGACAGAAGTTTTCAGCAAAGAAAATCTGATATGAATTCATACTGTCATCTCCAGATGTAGGATAAGCGGGCGGGGGGGGGGGCGGCGGCGGCGCGGCGTCCTCTTCTGTCGGTTAACAAAATAAATTTACATTTTAGCCAAGGACGTTGTTCATTAAGGAAGCCTCTCTCTTTAAGAGGAAAAAAATAAGAGTCCTTGAGAAGTCCTCTCATATCTGCTTCTGTAAAGCCAGGGGGGCCAGCAAACAGTACAGGACTGCCACCCAGCTTTCCTAGGCTCCTGAGAAGTTTTGGTCTCTTATCTGCAGCTGTAAAGCTGGGCGACAAGTAGACATTATAGGACTGCCACCCAGCTTTCCTATGCTCTTAGTTATATCCGTGTCTGTAAAGCTGGGTGACAAGTAGACATTATAGGACTGCCACCCAGCTTTCCTAGGCTCCTGAGAAGGTCTGGTCTCTAATCTGCATCTGTAAAGCTGGGTGACAAGTAACATTATAGGACTGCCACCCAGCTTTCCTTGATTCAAGAGAAGATTTGGTCTCCTAATTAGATCTTTGTCTGTAGAGCTGGGTGACAAGTAGACATTATAGGACTGCCACCCAGCTTTCCCAGATTCTGGAATACCAGATCCGCTGAGGTACCAGGGAAAGCTGGGTCAGGCCAATATCACCCAGCTTTCCCAGATTCCAGAATACAACATCTGCTATCTTAATGCAAGCAAGCACTTAACCATTATTTCTTCATGAGCGCCACTCAGGAGCCCGGGAATGTTGGGTCACAACAATATGGAAGCTGTGATGTCATATTGGCTGTCACCCAGCTTTCCCAGACACCAGAATACCACATCTGTTTAATTGTGCGAGCATTTACCCTTATTATTATATTGCTGCTCAGGGGCCAGGGAAAGCTGAGTAACATCCCCAGCGGAGCTGTAATAGTCGTTACCCAGCTTTCCTGAGCACAGATATCTCGAAGAAATGGCTCCATCGTCTTTTTCTGTGGTTTGTTCAAAAAAAGAAAAATCTCAATCTCCACTTTGTTATAAATGACATTATGGCTCCCACAGAGGTGATCACTCAGCTTTCCCGGACTCCTGAGTGTCAGAACTGCCCCTCTATGTAATCGTACATCTCCTATGGAAGCAGGCTGACCTTTCAGGACTATGGGACAGCTGGGTGACAACACATTAGAACTACAGTGGTGGACAGAAATGTTGTCACCCAGCTGCGCAGCATACAGTCCTGCCGGTGTAGCACACTCAGCTCTGCTATTCCGCCTATTGTGACAGTTGTAGTAATGACGTTTCCGCTAATTAACCATAAGCCTGGTTGTTAGCAGCGCTGTCATTACGCGGCCGCGATGAGCATTAGATACGACAAGGCGCGGTTAACAATATGGAATTAATTGCAAGATATTGTCAGGAAACATAAGGTGCGACTCCGCTCGATCGCCCATTGCCGTATGGATGTGTGAGAGGAAGATATACCAACGGGTACGTTATAGGACCCTATAGACCAACTATTCCAGGGCTGTGACATGAATATGGCGGAATAAGTGGCGTTATAGATACATACTTCTGTCTAGCTGCCATGACGGTCCTCCACCTCTTGGAAGCGCTCCATCCTAAATTTAGGACACGTCGGCTTTATTAGCTACTTGTATTCTCCAATATCTGTTCTTACGACTCTATGTTGCGTCATTCCTCTATTCCTCCTACTAGAAAAAGTTATGAACAAATTACTAGCAGTCTGCAATGAAGATGGGTGTTACCAGTTGTTGTGGGCGTGTCCCTGTCTGACACTATCCAATCAATGCTGCCAATGTCAGACAGATGGGTGTTACCAGTTGTTGTGGGCGTGTCCCTGTCTGACACTATCCAATCAATGCTGCCAATGTCAGACAGATGGGTGTTACCAGTTGTTGTGGGCGTGTCCCTGTCTGACACTATCCAATCAATGCTGCCAATGTCAGACAGATGGGTGTTACCAGTTGTTGTGGGCGTGTCCCTGTATGACACTATCCAATCAGTGCTGCCAATGTCAGACAGATGGGTGTTACCAGTTGTTGTGGGCGTGTCCCTGTCTGACACTATCCAATCAGTGCTGCCAATGTCAGACAGATGGGTGTTACCAGTTGTTGTGGGCGCAATTCGAATATTCGTTATCATCACTAATCATAGAGTCATAAGAATGGACGCTCCAGACTTGTTATTACTCGGGGAACGCAAGTAGTTACTAAAGCAGACGTGTCAGGAGACGAGGGGCAAATTGAGAATTGGGTCCATGGGCAAGAAGGGTTTTGGGGTCCTTTTATTTAGGAGCCGCCATATTGATTAGCGGACCGTCCAAGGTGCGGCTCCTGAGGAAGCTACAGCCAGTCGGGCATTTCTTGCTTTTTAGTTCCTGTTGCTCTTAAGGGGGGTCCTAAGCTGGGGTCCCCCATATGATATCCATTTATCCCGATGAGATACTCTTCCCTATAATTCTATGTTTAATTAAAACTCTTAGGCCCCTTTCACACGGGCGAGTATTCCGCGCGGATGCAATGCGGGAGGTGAACGCATTGCACCCGCACTGAATACCGACCCATTCATTTCTATGGGGCTGTTCAGATGAGCGGTGATTTTCACGCATCACTTTTGCGTTGCGTGAAAATCGCAACATGCTCTATATTTTTTTCACGCAACGCAGGCCCCATAGAAGTGAATGGGGTTGCGTGAAAATCACAAGCATCCGCAAGCAAGTGCGGATGCGGTGCGATTTTCACGCACGGTTGCTAGGAGACGATCGGGATGGAGCCCCGATCATTATTATTTTCCCTTATAACATGGTTATAAGGGAAAATAATAGCATTCTAAATACAGAATGCATAGTAAAACAGCACTGGAGGGGTTAAAAAATAAATAAAATAATAATTTAACTCGCCTTAGTCCACTTGATCGCGCAGCCGGCATCTCCTTCTGTCTCCTTTGTTGATTAGGACCTGTGGTGAGCATTAATTACAGAAACAGGACCTTTGATGACATCACTCCGGTCATCACATGGTACGTCACATGATCTTTTACCATGGTGATGGACCATGTGATGACCGGAATGACGTCACCAAAGGTCCTGTTCCTGTAATTAATGCTCACCACAGGTCCTATTCAACAAAGGAGACAGAAGGAGATGCCGGGCTACACGATCAAGTGGACTAAGGTGAGTTTAATTATTTTTGATTTATTTTTAACCCCTCCAGCGCTATTGCACTATGCATTCTGTATTCAGAATGCTATTATTTTCCCTTATAACCATGTTATAAGGGAAAATAATACAATCTACAGAACACCGATCCCAAACCCGAACTTCTGTGAAGAAGTTCGGGTTTGGGTACCAAACATGCGCGATTTTTCTCACGCGAGTGCAAAACGCATTACAATGTTTTGCACTCGTGCGGAAAAATCGCGGGTGTTCCCGCAACGCACCCGCACATTTTCACGCAACGCCCGTGTGAAAGAGGCCTTAGCGACCTGGATAAGGGATGACTGTTAGATCAGCAGGGGTCTGACCGCGGGGATTGCTATGTCCCCCATGGAGCAGTGGTCGAGCGCGTGCACTGCTGCTCTGTTCATCTCTATGGTCCCTGCCGGAGAGAAGCCGAGCACAGCCCTCCGCTATCTCCATCAGTCCCATCGTGCACATGCTCCACAGGGGACACAGAACCTTGTGATCGTTGGTGGTCCCGGAGATCAGACCACCACCGATCTATTAGTTATTCCCAAGGGGATTCAGAGCTCTGATAAAGAAAAACTGAGCGCCAACCCCCCCTGCTTTGTAGCGTCATATAGCTGTGGCGCACCTAAGTGCCCTTGGGTACTGCCAAGAAATGAAGGAACCGCCGCCATTTTTCTAAGACTAGGAATGACTCATTATAAGATGATGCATTGAGATTACCGCAAGGTCCATGGACACCGGAATGAAAGCCCCCGATGTTTACGCTGCTAGCTGCCTTCAGAGAACTGGATCCACAAAAAAAAAATATAAAAAATCTTTTCAGCCCATTTAACCCCTTGTGGTCTTCCATTAAAGCTTTGCAAACAAGAAGGCAGCAAAGCCCCAGGATTAATAACCCATCTTCGGAGCCGTGTTACATACATGACCCAGTTCTCAGTCCCAGGTGTCCACACTGAAGCGCCAACGCTCAACGTTTTTTTGCCTTCAGAGACGAACAATATTTCCTAGGAAAAAAAAAAAATCAATTCAGCATTTCTTAAGCAAAACTGCAAGACCGACTTGAGGTTTAGGTTGAAACGGATTCTTAAGTGTTGAGAAGGATACACCAGGAGATTTGTATCTGTCCTCCCGAAGCTTTCCTTAGATCTGATTTTGCAGGGTTTTTTTTACTTTTGTTTTTGTCATTTTCACTTACCGCCATTTCTTTTCGCTATCCGTTATCCTCCTGTCTCTGCTGCGTCTCAAGGCTCCTGGAGCTGATCCATCTGCAGTGTAAAGTAGAGCAATGATCAGACAGTTTAATGAGGTGTGTTCTTCTTGTCTCACGACACATTAGGCAACCGGGACCCAACTGACCGACCGACGTGACCCCGCCAATCTCTGCAGTAATAGAAGGGTAATGCCGCCATGTCTCCTGCTATTTCTGCTTGGAAGCCGCCAATGTCTATGATGAGACAATCCCTTAAGGCTGAGACACTAATGTTTCTATATCTAAAGTTCAGTAGGACTAACGTCATCACCAGGCGAACCCGGGACAGAAGCAGAAGCCCACTGGGCTTAAATCGCCCAAAGAATACTGCCACATGGTGCAGCCATACAGTGCCTGCATAATACAGTCCCCAACTAAGATGTAACATGCCGCGTTATAGGGCCAGACAATACCTATATAATGCTACCAAACAGTACCCAACTACTTTGTAAGATATGAGCCCATATGATAGGGCTATGCAATGCCTATGTAGTACCGCCACACAGTATTGATCTAACGTCTAGGAACCCACATGATAGGGCCATACAGTCCCTACATAATACCATCACACAGTGCTCAAATGCGATCTACGAGCTTACATGAAAGGGTCAGATAGTGCCAACATAATACTACCAGACAGTACCCAACTAAGATCTAAGAGCCCACGTGATAGTGCCGTACAGTGTCTACATAATACCACCCCACAGTAACCAACTAAGATTTAAGAGCCCACGTTATAGGACCAGACAATGCCTATATAATACTACTGAACAGTACCCAACTAAGATACAAGAACCCATATGATAGGGGTATGCAGTGCCTATGTAATACCGCCACACAGTACCGATCTAAGGTCTAGGAACCCACATGATAGGGCCATACAGTCCCTACATAATACCATCACACAGTGTTCAAATAGGATCTATGAGCTCACATGATAGGACCATGTAGTGCCTATATAATACCGCCACATAGTACTCAATTAAGATCTGAGGGTCCATATAATAAGGCTATGCACTGCCTACGTAATACCACCACACAGTACCGATCTAAGGTCTAGGAGACCACATGATAGGGCCACACACTGCCTACATAATACCGCCACATAGTACTTAAATACGATCTGTGAGCTCACATGATAGGACCAGGTAATGCCTTTATAATACCGCCACATAGTACTTAAATACGATCTATTAGCTCACATTATAGGACCAGGTAATGCCTATATAATACCGCCACATAGTACTCAAATACGATCTATGAGCTCACATGATAGGACCAGGTAGTGCCTATATAATACCGCCACACAGTACTCAATTAAGATCTATGAGCTCACTTGGTAGAGCCGTACAATGCCTACATAATACCACCATAGAGTGCCCAACTAAGATCTGAGGGCCCATATAATAAGGCTATGCACTGCCTACGTAATACCACCACACAGTACCGGTCTAAGGTCTAGGAACCCACATGATTGGGCCACACACTGCCTACATAATACCGCCACATAGTAACGGTCTAAGGTCTAGGAGACCACATGATAGGGTCAGAGAGCGCCTACGTAATACCACCACACAGTACCGGTCTAAGGTCTAGGAGACCACATGATAGGGTCAGAGAGCGCCTATGTAATACCACCACACAGTACCGGTCTAAGGTCTAGGAGACCACATGATAGGGTCAGAGAGCGCCTATGTAATACCACCACAAGGTACCCAACTAAGCTCTAAATTTCCCATGTCCATCCATGGAGGAACTTTATGTGAGACTTCATGTGTTAGAAGTTGTCCCATAAATGGGGACATTTGTCTCCTTTGTGCATGGTATAATCTGGCCCCGATGTCAGCTATATGACGACGTAGAGTGGAGCCGTGTGACAGTATCTCTTTCAGGAGCTATGGAGCAGTGTGAAATGTGCCGCCACATGAAGTGAAGCTAATACTTTACATTGTTGTGTTCAGTCTCCGGCCCACTCGGCATCCATCACTGTCACGTGTGGGCAAACACTGTCACCTCTCAGAGATTGATGGATCGTTTGATGAGTTGAATTCTTAAAATGATCTTCTAAATTATACGGCTGGGTTTCATATTTTCTTAAATTTCAATGTTGAAATCCTATAGATATCTGTCGGTGAAGTTTACATAGTTCGTCGCACTCGACTTGTTTAGAACTGGGAATTTGTTATTTTTACATAAAACTTTTAAATGTTGGGGTACGTGGGCGTAACTGTCATGGTAGCAGACAACATGGCTGTAGTGGGGCCCAGCAACGAATGAGCCCCGAACTTACTAAATAAAGTAACGAGGGATCCCATCGTTACTGCAGCCGTGTGCTCTCTGTGCCTTGTGTTATAGGGATCGAGTCAAGATTGTGTTCCCTCTGGAATCTTTATTTTAATTTATTTAACAGCATTTCTTTAATGAAATATAAAACAAACAATAAACTTTGTGCACCAATCATTAATAATATTGCCAAAAATAATCTATGGGGACATGATCTTCACTTGATCCAGGTAGTGTAATACATGCCCTACATTACATTACTTGTCCAGTACTGATCCTGAGTTACATCCTGTATTATACTCCAGAGCTGCACTCACTATTCTGCTGGTGCAGTTACTGTGTACATACAATACATTACTTATCCAGTACTGATCCTGAGTTACATCCTGTATTATACTCCAGAGCTGCACTCACTATTCTGCTGGTGCAGTTACTGTGTACATACAATACATTACTTGTCCAGTACTGATCCTGAGTTACATCCTGTATTATACTCCAGAGCTGCACTCACTATTCTGCTGGTGCAGTCACTGTGTACATACATTACTTATCCTGTACTGATCCTGAGTTACATCCTGTATTATACTCCAGAGCTGCACTCACTATTCTGCTGGTGCAGTCACTGTGTACATACATTACATTACTTGTCCAGTACTGATCCTGAGTTACATCCTGTATTATACTCCAGAGCTGCACTCACTATTCTGCTGGTGCAGTTACTGTGTACATACAATACATTACTTATCCAGTACTGATCCTGAGTTACATCCTGTATTATACTCCAGAGCTGCACTCACTATTCTGCTGGTGCAGTTACTGTGTACATACAATACATTACTTGTCCAGTACTGATCCTGAGTTACATCCTGTATTATACTCCAGAGCTGCACTCACTATTCTGCAGGTGGAGTCACTGTGTACATACATTACTTATCCTGTACTGATCCTGAGTTACATCCTGTATTATACTCCAGAGCTGCACTCACTATTCTGCTGGTGCAGTCACTGTAAACATACATTACTTATCCTGTACTGATCCTGAGTTACATCCTGTATTATATTCCAGAGCTGCACTCACTATTCTGCTGGTGCAGTCACTATGTACATACATTACATTACTTATCCTGTACTGATCCTGAGTTACATCCTGTATTATACTCCAGAGCTGCACTCACTATTCTGCTGGTGGAGTCACTGTGTACATACATTACTTATCCTGTACTGATCCTGAGTTACATCCTGTATTATACTCCAGAGCTGCACTCACTATTCTGCTGGTGCAGTCACTGTGTACATACATTACTTATCCTATACTGATCCTGAGTTACATCCTGTATTATACTCCAGAGCTGCACTCACTATTCTGCTGGTGCAGTCACTGTGTACATACTTTACATTACTTATCCTGTACTGATCCTGAGTTACATCCTGTATTATACTCTAGAGCTGCACTCACTATTCTGCTGGTGCAGTCACTGTGTACATACATTACTTATCCTGTACTGATCCTGAGTTACATCCTGCATTATGCGCCAGAGCTGAACTCACAATTCTGCTGGTAGAGTCCCTCTGTACATACATTACATTACTTATTCTGCACTGATCCTGAGCTAAATCCTGTATTAAGCATTACTCACACATCAGTGTTTGGTCACTGATTTCCTTTAGAGATTGTGAGCCAAAACCAGGATTGGAGCCACCACAGAGATAAGGATATAATGGAAAGATCTGCTCATGTTCTGTGTTTAGAGCCGTACCTGGCTTTGGCTAAAAATCACTGATGGAAATAACTGACTAAACGCTGACTGTGTGAATGAGGCATTATACTCCAGAGCTACACTCACTATTCTGCTGGTGGAATCACTGTATACATACATTACTTGTCCTGTATTATACTCCAGAGCTGCACTCAGTATTCTGCTGGTGCAGTCACTGTTTGCATACATTACATTACATATCATGTACTGAGTCTGATTGACATTCTGTATTATACTCCAGAGCTGCACTCACTGTTCTGCTCGCTGTCATTAGAAGTAATCAAAAAGCTCGCTGTTAGAGACACCTGTAAGAACTTACAGTAGCTGAGTTCCCATAACGTTTTTCCTACATTGTATTACTATAGAGTCGCTGTTATACTGTACATTTTTTGTAAGTTAGTGAGGAATGCTGGGAGATTTCAGCTGTAAGGCTGCGGCAGAATTAAGTGATGAAGTAAAATGACAAATTAACTGTTTATGGAAATTCCCCTTAAAAGTCACATTGGCTTCCAGTTTCTGTGAATTGTGCCAGTTCCATCCTATGCTGCTTGTTATAGTAAAACAAGCCCCACCATCCTCCGCAGCTGCGACTACCCGTGTTAGAGCAGTAAGATTAGAATCAGGTGCTGCCACCATTAGCCGTGAACCGACATGGGGTTGTAAGACTTCTTTAAAGACAGACAAGAAAAGCTTTGTACTTAGTGAGGAGAACTGACACATTAACTTCCGTAATTGCTCCTAAGGTGTCCATTATTTCCCACCATGTGGTGGTTTTTACGGCGCCTCAATTAGGCGCGGGGCTCGGTGCTGACTTAGCTGAGCGCGCCGTTCTGTTAGCGCTGCAGTTTGACACATCTCACGAGTCAACAGAAAGGTTTGTTCAGAACATCTTGCATTAGGATAAGAAAAAGGCTCATCATCGGGCGCAAATGGGGGCGATCCATCCCGCTCATGCCTTCAAGGTGATGCCACAACTTATTTATCTGCCGGCCGTTTCTCCTGTTTTTCGATAGACGGTCACTAAATCAGCCCTTCAGAGGCTGCGCACATTTGTCATTGCTGTGGTTTAGAGGTGTCTTAGTGCTGAAACCTCAGCCATCACTTGCAATCTGTAGAGGAACAAGCGTTCAATTTCCTTACAGCGCCACCACAGGGGAAATGATGCATTACACAGCTCCTATTGATCTTAATGGACAACGAGTGGACATGTTGGGTCCTCCAGAGCAAGGGACGCCATTTGTAGTTACACTACTCAATACAGGGTGGGCCATTTATATGGATACACCTTAATAAAATGGGAATGGTTGGTGATATTAACTTCCTGTTTGTGGCACATTAGTATATGTGAGGGGGGAAACTTTTCAAGATGGGTGGTGACCATGGCGGCCATTTTGAAGTCAGCCATTTTGAATCCAACTTTTGTTTTTTCAATAGGAAGAGGGTCATGTGACACATCAAACTTATTGGGAATTTCACAAGAAAAACAATGGTGTGCTTGGTTTTAACGTAACTTTATTCTTTCATGAGTTATTTACAAGTTTCTGACCACTTATAAAATGTGTTCAATGTGCTGCCCATTGTGTTGGATTGTCAATGCAACCCTCTTCTCCCACTCTTCACACACTGATAGCAACACCGCAGGAGAAATGCTAGCACAGGCTTCCAGTATCCGTAGTTTCAGGTGCTGCACATCTCGTATCATCTGAAGGCAATCGTCTATGCTGTGAAGATACTAGATGTGCAGCACCTGAGAACATTTCTGTTCTTTTGATATCACTTCTTATCAGTTCTCTTCATTATCATCACAAGGAAGATTACAGTGACAGGCAACACCAATGTAGAGAGAACGCAAAATCCACCAATCACAATAGCGGATGAGCATAGCTTATCTTGTTCCCCTCCCTGCACAATAACCTCTGCACTGGTCAAAGAGCATGCCCACAACACTCTCCCATAGAAGTCAAGGAGTCACAGGTTCTACAGGTTCCTGAAGTTCAAGCAAGGCGGCCGCTCTCATAATCACATAAAAAAAATATTTTAAAAATCTGAAAATAAAAAAATTAGAAAAATAAGATGTCACTTTTTGGTTGTAATTAGAGAAAAAAATATATCCTTCGTTATTGCAAAACTACAACTCCCACCTTCCCGTGTCGTAGATTTCATGGTATTTATTGATTTGTACATTTAGATTTTACTGGTCGTGGGGGAAGAGGGACGAACATGGAAATTTTGTGTTTCTCCACCAGAGTTTTTGTTGGTGACAGTGGGGAGAGGGTCACCCACAGGGGACTTTAAGTCTCTCTGGCAGAGTTTTTCTTTTCGTACTGTGTTTGTTGGAAGACGTGCTGTTTTTTTTTTTTATGCTTTTGACACGAAGCCTTGAAATTATCCCATATTACCGTCCTTTGAAATTGATTTCCAGGTGAGTCTGAAACTTTGGAGCCTCTATAGAAATTGTTTCAGCTCCTTCTCTCGGCAGCATGCTGTGACCTCACTTTCAGTATAATAGTCGCCTTTCAGGCTCGCAGTTTAGTCAGTGATTCCGTTGGAAGTTACATATTCTGAAAAGTCGAGGAAAATTATTGTGATTCAACGAGACTTTGCACTTGTAAATGATTCAGTTCAGAGAATATTTTTTGGGCCGGCGCGCTCAAAATCTGTCAGGAACATTTCGCTTTACTTAACTTCAGAATTTTATTTTTGAATATCGTGTAAGGAGACACTTTAGGGCTACGGTCACACGGTCAGGTCTCTGCATGCAATTTTGGAAGCTTTAATCAGGAATGGACCATAAAAGGAGAGAAAGTCTAAAATACATTTGCAACTTCTCTCTCTTTTTAAATTCTTTTTAAATTCTCTCCTGGTTTCGGCTTCCAAAACTGCATGAAGAACCCCGACTGTGTGGTCGTACCCTAAGATTTTTAGGTGGTTTGCCCTTAAAAAATCTCCTTTGATCTTAGTTCCTTCCTTCTGTCAATACAACAACACTTCCCTGTCTTGGAGCACAGCAGTGTTATCAGAGAGATGCTTTATTTCATAGTAGCCAGTCATATCTTCTTTCAGTTTTTAAGCCACTGTTCCCACTAGTGTCATGGCTTCTTCTAGGACAACCTGTTATGGTCCATTTTACCTCCCCAGTAGGGTCCGTTTTTCCTCTGGATTGAGGTATAGTGAAGCTGTGCTATACAAACTAAAGTTGAATTCTGGTTGCCATGAGGCCATGAGTTGAAAGGATTGTGTCATAGATGTGGTCCTCCTCTCGGGACCTTCATCTATGAGCAGAATAGAAGATGGCTATATGAAAGCTATTTGCATTCTGGTGGACGTGAGCATCCCTTGTATTATATGGACAGGCTCTCATCTTAATGGTCTCCATGTAATACTTAATTTCTCCTGTAGTGTCCGCTGTCCATGTAACATGCAGAAGCTCTAGATTCTCCAGACCTCGGAGGGTGGCTCTAAGTGCAGGACAGCCTCCCTAGTAGCTCCATTTGGAGACCACCCCACAAGGACATCCATAAACCATCCCAGAACCCCCTTTCTGGGGCAACCTTTTTATTACACGGACAGACCCTCTTCTGAATGGTTGCCTTGTAATTCTACATTTCCCCTGCAGTGGGCATTGTCCATGTAATATGCAGACCTTTAGGATTCTCTAGACCTGGGAGGATGGTCCTAAATGGGGGCCAGTCTCCCAAGTAGTTCCAGTTCCAGACCTCCTCCTAAAGACATCCATAAACCCTCCCAGAACCTTCATTCTTGCACAGCCCTTGTATCATCTGAACGGTTGCCTTATAATACTACATTTCATCTGCAGTGGTTGCTGCCCATGTATTATGCAAACCTTCCAGATTCTTCAGACCTGGGAGGCTGGTCCTAAATGGGGTACAACCTGTCTAGTGGCTCCTAATTGTAGACGTCCCCATAAAAACACTCACAGCATATAAACACCTCCCCTTTGAAGTCCATTTCCCGGGACAATGGAAGGAATGTAGTTGGGTTAGAGGAAAGGGTTGACCGAAGTAGACATGCAATCCAAGAAACATTTTCTAAGCCAGCAGTAGATTAAAAAAGCTTCAGCAGGACACCCCGCAGATGATAAATGGGTTATATAATAATCGGGGGGTTGGTATCCAAGCTTTGTATGTACTTTCTGTATAGTCTGGATGCACAGTAGCAGCAGGGAGCCTCCGGCATTATTATATGAGGTTGTATAGTCATCTACTTACTGTATTGAGGATTTTACGCTTAATTAAAATATGGGACAGGTTCCTCTCCAGAGCCTCTGACTTTAAACATTGTTAAGTGTTTGCTCTGATCTTCTGAGGAGCTGCGTTCATTAAAATACTTCTCTCTGCTGTAGTAATTAAGATTCTTTATAAGCATAATGAAGTTCAGAGTCTCCAAAGAAGATAGAAGAAAGTACCCGGCATGATGATTATAACACAATTGAGCATGGGGGGGGGGGGGGGGGGGGGTATGTATTAATAGCGCCATTTATAAAGCCTTGTCTGCCATCAAAGATGCCGCTATGATTCAGAAGGTCACGAAGGTTGCACCCATGTCTTTCAAGGAGCTTGCATGCCAAGTCTAGTCTATCATAAGAAGCAGAGGCATAAAGTATAATTGCAGTATCTGGTGTGGAACAAGAGAAGGGGCAGCAGCACAGACGTGGGCCGTATACACGTATTACCAATTCAGATGGTGCCAGTGGTGTTAGGCTCTAGCTTGGGGGCCCCAGCTCATCAGATACGGGCAAGGAAGAAACTGCAGATTTGCAAAAGGAAGTTGGTGTCTTCATTCACCCGGGCATGGCCACATTTTGACCCAAGCAAGTCTTTTTCAAGCCAATCTGGTGTGGCAGAGGACCACCCCAACTGCTACCTCTACAACCCCTGGTCAGAATGCTCCATTTTCGACAGATATTGCTCAGCCCCCTTAAACAAACCAAAGGAAAGCAATATTGCAGAAATTATCGAAAAAATGGCGCAAATGAGGGAAATGTGGATATAGGTTGGAGTCGAATGAGCGAATCGCTCAAAAATCAATTCTGGTCTGATCTGCTGAATCAGTCGATCGATTTGACCAGAATCAAAAATGCTTCAACTGGCCTGCACATTTGTGTTTGATGCTCTGAGGTCTCCTAGGACTAGGATAATTTTCCCCTCTAGCGCCTCACTTTTTAACTTTTTTTTGTATTATTTATTTTCTCTTTCAAAAAAACAAAATTCCCCCAAATTGAATTACCAAAGATTCGGATGCAATTCAAATTTTTGCAAAATTGGAGTTGAATTCGATTAATTTCATATTGATTTGTTTGTCTCTAAGTCTGACCATTGGAAACCCAACTAATCACCGGAATGGCGGTCCAGATCCCCTCTTTGCCGGGATCATAAGTGAGAAGAGAAGTGGAGCTGTCCATGCTTGCTTGTGCACTTTCTCTATTAAAAGGGTTGTCCGGGTTCAGAGCTGAACCTTGACATGCCCCCATTTTCACCCAGGCAGCCCCCCCTGATATGAGCAACGGAGCATTTCATGCTCTGATGCTCTCCCTTGCCCTGCGCTGGTTCGCACAGGGATTTTTTTAAAATATTTTTACAGGGGCTTTAGCAATGCCCTAGCCATTTTACAGACTAGGGCAGCGCCAAAGCCCGCCCATTAGTGCTGGTGACGTCTCCAGGTTCACTGCTAGGCGGGAGCTGCTAGTCTTTACCCAAGGAGAGCACGGTACATCAGTGGATCTCCAAGAAAAGCCTTTGCCCTGCAGGATTCAGCACAGGGCAAAGGAGAGCATCGGAGCATGAAATACTCCAATGTTCATGTCAGAGGGTCTGAGTGGGGGAAGAAGAGGATACAGTGAGGAACAGAAGTATTTGAACACCCTGCGATTTTGCAAGTTCTCCCACTTAGAAATCATGGAGGGGTCTGAAATTCACATTGTAGGTGCATTCCCACTCTGAGAGACAGAATTGAAAAAAAGAAAATTCAGGAAATCACATTGTATGATTTTTAAAGAATGTATTTGTCTTGCACTGCTGAACACAAGTATTTGAACACCTGAGAAAATCTGTGTTAATATTTGGTACAGAAGCCTTTGTTTGCAATTACAGAGGTCAAACGTTTCCTGTAGTTCTTGACCAGGTTTGCACACACTGCAACAGGGATTTTGGCCCACTCCCCCACACAGATCTCCTCTAGATCTGTCAGGTTTCGTGGCTGTCGCTGAACAACACGGAGTTTCAGCTCCCTCCAAAGATGTTCTATTGGATTTAGGTCTGGAGACTGGCTAGGCCACTCCAGAACCTTAATATGCTTCTTACGGAGCCACTCCTTGGTTATCCTGGTTGTGTGCTTCGGGTCGTTGTCATGTTGGAAGACCCAGCCACGACCCATCTTCAATGCTCTGACTGAGGGAAGGAGGTTGTTGCTCAAAATCTCACAATAAATGGCCCCATTCATCCTCTCCTTAATACAGTACAGTCGTCCTGTCCCCTTCGCAGTAAAGCACCCCCAAAGCATGATGTTACCACCCCCATACTTTACAGTAGGGATGGTGTTCTTGGGATACAAATCATTCTTATTTTTCCTCCAAACACGACAAGTGAAGTTTAGACCAAAAAGTTCTACTTTGGTCTCATCTGACCACATGACTTTCTCCCATGCCTCCTCTGGATCATCCAGATGGTCACTGGCAAACTTCAGACGGGCCTGGACATGTGATTACTTGAGCAGGGGAACCTTCAGTGCAATACATGATTTGAAACCATGACGGCGTAGTGTTCTACCGACAGTGACCTTTGAAACTGTGGTCCCAGCTTTTTTCATGTCATTGACCATCTCCTCCCTTGTAGTTCTGGGCTGATTCCTCACCTTTCTTATCATCAGTGATACCCCACGAGGTGAGATCTTGCATGGAGCCCCAGTCCGAGGAAGACTGACAGTCGTCTTTAGCCTCTTCCATTTTCTAACAATTGCTCCAACAGTTGATCTATTTTCACCAAGTTGCTTGGCAATTGCCCCGTAGCCCTTTCCAGGATTGTGGAGGTCCACAATTTTGTCTCTGGTGTCTTTTGACAGCTCTTTGATCTTGCCCATGGTAGTGGTTGGCGTCTGACTGACTGTGGGGTGGACAGGTTTCTTTAAAGAGCTCAGACAGGTGCTACTAAGTTAGATTAATGAGTGGAGTAGAGATCGACTTTTGAAAGGCACAGTAACAGGTCTTTGAGAGCCAGAATTCTTGCTGTTTCTCAGGTGTTCAAATACTTATGTTCAGCAGTGCATGACAACTAAAATCTTTAAAAATCATACAATGTGATTTCCTGTTTTTTTTTTTATTATTCTTTCTCTTAGAGTGGGAATGAACCTACAATGTGAATTTTAGACCCCTCCATTATTTCTAAGGGAAAGAACTTGCAAAATTGCAGGGTGTTCAAATACTTCTGTTCCTCACTGTATGTCCGGGTTCAGCTCGTGTTGCCTTTAGAACTGTCATGGGTTTGCATGCATAATGTGCCTGAAGAATTGACTCGCCCCAATTTTTTTTTTTTATGCAAGTGTCGCAGCGTGGCCTCGGCCCTAACTTTCTCAGGAAGATTGAGGAAGCCGAGCAATGTGGGATTGTTAATAACGTAAAAAAAAAAAAGCCGTAATGTAGTAGCAGAAATCTTCACGAAGAGCGATGTGAATATCATTTTAAAACAAAAAAAAGCACTAAATGTATGAATTATTCATGAAGGGAGCGTAAGGAATAAGCTTCACTAACAGTCTGAACGTGCTTATATAAGAGCGGCAGCGGTACAACGGCGGCGGCTGACAGCACTCCCACATAGATGGGTGGAAGAGTCTCTGGAGGGTGTCAGCGGACGTAATATAAAGTGATCACGGTGGGGGGGGCGACGAGTTTTCGGCACTTTCTATCACTCGTTGCAACCAGATAAATGGCTGATAACAGGGAGCAGCAGTTTACATTCAACTGAACAGGAAACGTGGCAAGTGGGGCACAAAGACCTGGAAAAGTATCGGATTTTTGTACAATTGGGGCATGCACCAAACCTTTCGACACCAGTTTTCTGGCACAAAGGGTTGATCCACTTGGTAGTCTTTTTTCGGGGCATTTACACCTTTTTTCTCCTCCTGAAGAAGCAATAACGTGAAACGCGCGTTGAGGGGAAGTCGCCATTTTACACTTTAATCGAAGACATGTTACAGCTAGTAAGGTCCATTTGCAGTCTTAACCATATGATATTATATCTTTATCATCCATTACACAGTGAGGAAAGATTTATAATGATTTAGGGGTTGGTTCAGAGGCGGTATTGAACTGCCTAGGATGTGTTACGCTAACCTCATATATCATTGCTGTCAGTAACTAACTAAAAAGAGTTAGTCGGCCATGCCTTGCCTAAATGAGATGGATGCGGGGCATTAAAAGATTTTTTGGTACCTTTATACTATCCTGACATCATGGTTCTGTGATTAAATATGTACTATGGCACTATATGTTTGAATCCCTACTGTAATTATGAAATGGTAATTAGTATTTTTTAATCATGTTTAATAAAAAGTGAATTTTAAAGGAACAGAGTATTACTCATATGTTGTTGGTTTAGTAGATTTACACCTTTTTTGCAGTTTTTTTTCTTTTGTGCTGCATTTACTGCACCTTGCATCATTTTGTTCAGCTTTTTATTTTATTTTTTACATTTTTTCTTTTCTTTTTTACTTTTTGAAACACACTACAGACAAAGGAGGAAATTTATTATTCCACCCACACCAGTTGTTTGGGACTAAAAAGTTGCAAACTGCGTGTTTGCAACTTTTTAAGTGCCACCTGTGTTGCTCCACTGCCCTTGCCACTTTGACAAAAAGTGAATGCGGCGAGGGCATGGAGGGGTCGGGGGCCAGCCCCCCTTCTCCAGCACATTTATCTTCCTTTATGCCAGGGTAGAAAACTGAAATCTATGGCAGCCAGGGACTGCAGTAGATCTCACTTAAGGCACATGGACTTCTGGAGATAAGCCTAATTTATGACGAAGCATGTGCCTCATCATAAATTAGCTAACTCTTACAACAGCACAGGGGAGATCATAGACCAGCGTTAAATGCTGGTCTATGATACATTTCCCCCCATAGTGTTTTGTCATGGAGGTTTTTTGTCTTACATTTATGTATTTTCAGCATTTTGGACATTTTTTTTATGCCATAGCTAATGCTGTTTTTGCTGGTATTTTTTCCTTGGACATTTCTTTAGGAGTTGAAAAACATCGTAAAATACTCCTGTTTAAAATGTTAGAATAAAAATAACGCTAAGAAGGCTGTACAAAGGTAAAAAAAAAATATGATCAGTAAAAACACAGAAAAAGAAAGTATGGGGGAGATTAATCATGAGGCGAATTATTAAAGTCAATTTTGCTGGAGCCTGAATTGCCATAATTTGCGCCAAATTTATTAAATGTCGAACAATATTTGATACATTTGGTGCATGTTTAAGTGTAACACCTTTCTAGAGACGTTGCTCCACAGTAAGACAGTTGCAATTTTTGACATTTTTAAGAGTCGTAGTTAATAAATTTGGCTTAAAGGGGTTGCCAACTTTGTAGATATGTGTTTGTAAAATGACTATATGACACTGTTTTATGGTGAATTTTATGATTAATAAATAGGCTTAAGCAGGCTAAGTGATAAAAATATTTACTAAGTGTGAAATCACATACAAAATAAATAGTAATCAATCACCTGGCCTACACAATACAATATGAGAGGGAATTCATGTAGCCATGTTGTAGCACATGGCCAACGCCCCATGGTAATACAAGAGAGAGAGAGAGAGATAGTGACCTACAGAATCCTACCTAGATGATGTTCTAAATGGAGTTCCAGTTATTTGTCTTTGTGCCCAAAGGTTTATACCTTTCAGCTCCTCCTCCTAAGGATGTCCAGTGTGAAGTACGCAAGTCTCTAAGATAATCACTCAGGAATGCAGCCTTCTCAGTGTATATGTTTTCTAACTATCCCTACATTACAAGGAATAAAAAAGGTGATATAATAATTAAAGGGGACAGAACCAATCAATAGTTAATTATGTAAAATACCCTTACAACACAGACACTTACTAATATAGTCTTTGTGGATATTTTGTTTTCTATATTTCATAAGCTATGTCCCATTGATGGGCAAATCTTCTGTGCTGTCCCCATAGAGGTCCTGTCCATAAAATGGCTGCTGATGTCATGTGACCAGGCAAATCCCTCAGCCTCCTCCATTCTCTAATCTGATATCTACGCTTGCACTGTTGGGAGTTCAGTGCAGGTGCAGTGTGCTTGAATGGAGGAGGCTGAGGGATGTGTCTGGTCACATGACCCTCCATCAGCAGCCATTTTATGGACAGGACCTCTATGTGGACAGCACACAAGATTTGCTCAAATGGGAAATGGCTTAAGAAATATAGAAAACGGCGCAGAATATCCACAAAGTGCCATATAGTTATCTTATTTACACATGGAAAATCCCTTTAAATCAGTTTTATCTGCTGACCACAGCCACTAATCAAAAATGTGCAAAAATAAAAAAGGTTGTAATTTTGTGCACAAATAAGGCCAAAAGTTTGCAAAACCCTGAATTCTGCATTCTGGAGTGCAGGTCTTGATAAATCTATATGTGAAGGAAGCCTAAAGGGGTTGAATACTTTAGCAATGCACTAAAGCAATCAGGAAAAATCTTCCCGTCCACCACATGCAAACAGCCCCAACCAGTGCTAGTATTTGAGTCCAGCAAGGAACCCTCCTTCACTACGGTCTTACATAGTACCAACCTGGAGGTAACCTACCTTCATTATAAATGGTGGCTTGTTGGTAGAGGATCGGGACAGGACACCACGATATTACTTGGATTACTCTCACTCTCATCATCAATTTGCTGTAACGTGAGGGTGTACAGTCCTGACAGAGCCAAATTAAATATCCTGTATGTTTCTATAATGTAGTAGAGACATCAAATTAAACCCCAAATAGGAAGCTAATAAAGATTACAGACGGATGAATCAGAAACAAATCACATTAGACTGAGGTTCGTACGCGGCGCCCAGATGGAGCACAACGAATGATTAAATACATAATTTATTTACCGCCTGCTGTAATTAAATTGCTGTTTTGTTGATTGTAAGTTCAGACATAAAAGTTGATTTTTTGCGGATTCACAAACTATTGACAGATTCCCCCTTCCCATATTCAGTGCCCGTCCTTGGAAATTACCGGGGAAGCATCGGAGGAGGGAACGTGAAATAATGACTCAACGTCTGACTCTGTAGTCAAAGGACTTTTACTTTCTTAAATAAGTCAGTGACTTTTAATAACGATCCATTAACATTGCCTTAAAGGGTTATTCCATGATTAATGTAAAAACAATTAAAATAAGACCTCATGCAGTACATGACAATCTCTTTCTAATAAAGCTAGAACCAGCCCTGTACCTCACATGGATCCAGAGATCTAGCCATTCATTGTGCCAATACAGTAGATTTATTGAAAGCTGGCAGATTGGGGGCTGTGTCCTTTCTTCTGCAGCTCTCTCCCTATCACAGATCAAAGTGTGTGTCCTTTCTTCTGCAGCTCTCTCCCTCTCACAGCTCAGGGTGTGTGTCCTTTCTTTTGCAGCTCTCTCCCTCTCACAGCTCAGGGTGTGTGTCCTTTCTTCTGCAGCTCTCTCCTTTTCATGATCAGGAAATGTGTACTTTCTTTTGCAGCTCTCTCCCTATCACAGCTCAGGGTGTGTGTCCTTTCTTCTGCAGATCTCTCTCTATCACAACTTAGGGTGTGTGTCCTTTCTTCTGCAGCTCTCTCCCTATCACAGTTCAGAGTCTGTGTCCTTTCTTCTGCAGCTCTCTCCCTATCACAGCTCAGGGTGTGTGTCCTTTCTTCTGCAGCTCTCTCCCTATCACAGCTCAGGGTGTGTGTCCTTTCTTCTGCAGCTCTCTCCCTATCACAGCTCAGGGTGTATGTCCTTTCTTCTGCAGCTCTCTCCCTATCACAGCTCAGGGTGTATGTCCTTTCTTCTGCAGCTCTCTCCCTATCACAGCTCAGGGTGTGTGTCCTTTCTTCTGCAGCTCTCTCCCTATCACAGCTCAGGGTGTGTGTCCTTTCTTCTGCAGCTCTCTCCCTATCACAGCTCAGGGTGTATGTCCTTTCTTCTGCAGCTCTCTCCCTATCACAGCTCAGGGTGTGTGTCCTTTCTTCTGCAGCTCTCTCCCTATCACAGCTCAGGGTGTGTGTCCTTTCTTCTGCAGCTCTCTCCCTACCACAGCTCAGGGTGTGTGTCCTTTCTGCAGATCTCGCCTTACCACAGATTAGGGGGAGTGTCCTTTCTACTGCAGCTTTCTCCCTATCACAGCTCAGGAGGTGTGTCCTTTCTGTTGCAGCTTTCGCCCTATCATAGCTCAGAATGCATGTCCTTTCTGCTGCAGCTCTCTCCTTACCACAGCTCAGGGGGACTGTCCTTTCTGCTGCAGCGTTCCCCCTATCACAGGTCATTGAGAGTATCTTTTCTGCTGCAGTTCTGTACCTATCACAGCCTATGCAGCGTGTCATTTCTGCTGCAGCTCTCTCCTTACCACAGCTCAGGGAGGCTGTCCTTTCTGCTGCAGCGTTCTCCCTATTACAGGTCATTGAGAGTATCCTTTCTGCTGCAGCTGTCTACCTATTAATCACAGCCCATGCGGCGTGTACTTTCTACTGCAGCTGTCTCCTTTAAACGGTCACAGTTTCTAACTAAAGATAGGGCTGGTGGCAGTTGAAAGATGGAACTGAGCATGTGTGACCATCTTGCCAAGTGAAAAGAGAAATATGGAAAAGAACAGACAGCAGGTGGCACTATACACATACATTTAATTGAATAACTCAGGGGCTATGCTAAATTTTTAATTACCTTCAGATGCAAAAGTATTCAGATCCAGGTGCTGGTTTGAAAAATGGAGAGTATTTATCCTGGTACAATGTCTTTAAAGGGGTATTCCATGGGAGATCATGAGAGACCAGAATATCCCTTTAAGGTCTATTCACACTGGACAGATTTGGGTAATGTACCATTTGGGTAATGTACCATTACTAGAGTGAAAGCACCGCCAGCATTCAAAAGTGACCAAAACATCAGCCAGGAAGCATAGGAACTGAGAAGTGGTGTGTAGTCACCACCTGCAGAACCGCTCCTTTATTAGGTAATGTACCATTTATCTGAATGGAGGACGCCACAGTAACATCCCCGTTTGGATATACGGAACTGAGTTTGGGTCACAGAAATTTCTGTACCAAATCGGTTGCCTTAAAGTGAAGGTCCATCCGTGGGCTCTGATTTGTGCTATAATATTTTTTTCTGTATATATAGTCAGATTTAAAGGGGTTGGCCCGTCTCACACATCGGTGTCAGATAGGTGTGGGTCCCACTTACCTGACCCGTACTCAAATTGTGTCTGACTGTGTGAACGCTGAGGATTTATGACTGACAGATATTGTCACCCAGCTTTCCCAGAAACAGATGTATATAATTTTATGTCTTATTTCTAGGAGCAAAAGGGGAGTGAAAAACAGCAGCAGAATGTATGTGAGAAAAGGAGCAGACACCTGTCCCCGGCAGACCATGCGCAGGTATCTGCTGTTCATGACGTTGCTCCTGCCTTTTACGAAAGCGGATTTTACACTTCAAGAAGTCAAACCGTTCACGTGGAAATCAGGTAAAAACTCTTCCTGTATGGTCAGTGTCGGACTGGGGTGCCTAGGGCCCACCAGTAAAATGTATTTAGGCGGCCCACAGTACGGATATATTAAAATATAATAAATAATCTAACAAGTTGTGTATGTAGTACAGTAAGTCTAATGTGTTATGTGCCACTTGTGCAGGGGAGGGAGACTAGGGGCCCACCATGCTCGGGGGCCCACTAGGCGATTCCCCTGTACCCCTGTGGTCCAGTCCGAGCCTGTGTATGGTATAAATACTGCTGGCATACTGGATTTTTCCTGCGGGAGTCTGTAAGCACATAGACTTTGGTGGCTATGTTCCCATAGGCCATCCAAAGTGCGGCAGCCAGTTCCCGCTGAGAAGCAACCTGCCAGAGTTCATTCATCCGGCATAGCCGGATCATGTCGGGAACTGCTGGATCCCTGTTGACTACAGTGGGATCCAACAGGGATCTGGACGCTTTCCGGCATAAATGTCAGCTTTTGGATGGACAAAAAGTCATGCTGCAGGAACTTTTGTCCAGCCAAAAGCCAGCATTTATGGTGGAAATAGCAGCCGGATCCTATTGTAGTCAATGGGGATTCGATAGTTCTGGGCATTATCCAGCAGGGTGTTTCTGCCAAATTTCAAAATGCTGAACGTATGGACACCTTTGGGGGCTTTTTTTTTTTACTTATTGTATTGTACTCGTTTTGAGCTATAAATTGTTTTTTCAATTGGTCTTTATTAAACATGTTGAGCCTCTTTCTCTGTATAGCCTTGAGATTCTCTTCTAGCAGGATCTGTATTTTTACTGTTTCCTGTCAGGCAGTGTACGGATGAAAACATCTGGTGTCGAGGAGGTGCAGCCAATGGCAGGTGGGGACGAGCCTTTCTAGCGTCACCTGCGGTGCTATGGAGGCTCGTCCCCGTCCCCGCATGCCATTGGCTGCTCCCTCCCCTACACCGGATGTTTTAATCCGTGTACAGGGAGAAGCAGCAGCAGCGGTGGTGCGGGGACCAGGAGCGCTGCAGGGAACGGGGTAAGTGTTTTCCCACAGAGGGGCCTAGCACATGGGAGGGCTTTTGTAGATACTGGATAACTCCTTTAACCCTTTGTGATAAAATGGCTGAATATTTTTAAAGACCAATTGAAGAAAAGATTTTGAGCCCAAAATAAGAAAAATGCAATTATAAAAAGAAATTGCTCCAGAAGGTGTACATAGCCTTTAAATGGGTTGTCCCATTACAACAACGTATCCACTATCCACAGGGTAGGGGATTGTGTCTGATCTGATGCCTGCTGCCTCTTCATTCAGCTCTATGGGGCTGCTGGAGGTAGCAGAGCTGGCAGTCCCATAGAGCTGAATGGAGCGGTGGACAACACGATGCACATGGAAATCGACGTCCTGCGGTGTGTGGATTTTAAATCCAAAAAATGTCAATTTGCGCTGTAGATTTCCTTTGCAGATTTCACCTTTTGCAACTCAGAGGAAAAAAGTATGGCAAATCCACCGCAAAATGCGCAGGGAACACGCCCTGGATCTGCAGCAAAATGTGTCTCGCTTGGATGTACCCTAAAAGCGGCCCGCCAATCTGTCTCGCTCTTGAGTGATACGTCCCCAACTTCCATCGGCAGATTTACTGTTCAGTGCCTTAGGAAAACTGGGTGACAACCTTTGTCATATGTATCGGCTACCAAGCTAGTTGTCACAAAATCAGGTTAACATAAAAACAGTAAAATAGTTTGAATAACTACTTGCGTCCCCTATTAACCCCCCCCCCCCCCCCCAACAGTCACACTAAAATTGGAAAAACCATCCCAAAAATTTCACTTTTTGTTGTAGATTCTGAAATTATGTCTGAAGGAAATATAGTTGCTGCACAACTCGGGTGATTGAAGTCCATTTTAACCCCTTTAGCCTCACCAGTAACATTCCCCCCCCCCCCCCCCCCCCCTCCATGTTCCAGTGGTCATAACTTTATTTTATTTTTTTATTTAGTTTAGCTATATGAGAATTTTAATTTTGCTGGATGAGTTGTAGTTTATTTTAACCATTTTCGGGTACATATAGAGTATTAAATAACTATTTTATTTTTATGGAGAAAGATAAAAAGTAACACGTTATTTTGGGTGGCTGCATTCCAAGAGCCAGAACATTTTTTTTTTCTGATGACTCTCTGAGGGCTAATATATTAGTAAGGCCCTTTTCAGACGACCGTACTTCTGCCATGCCCATGTTGTGGACTGCAAACAGCGTGTCCGCAAGACATGGGCACCGGCCGTGTGAACTCTGGGCTGCAGTATGGACCCATTGACTTGAATATAGCAAAAGATCTCTTATCTTTTGTGGTACGGAGGCACGGACCTGGAAACCCACGGAAGGGTTTTCTTGTGTTTCCATGGACTTCCGATCTGTGCCTCTGCACCGCAAAAGATAAGACATGTCCTATCTTTTTCCGTATGTTGCGGATCGAAGACCCATTTAAGCTCGGCTCTTTTTCCCAAAGCTGGAGCAGAGCTCGGGCAAAACTGTTAAGGGGTTAAATGCTAATTCTGGAGTGTCTGGTCTTAAAGCTCTGCATTGTGCCTGTCTTCTATTATTCTTCCTGGAAATATATGAACACATTGATAACTGGGTCTTACTATTCCTCTTGTCAAAGCAATGTGTCCTTACATAATCTGACACTGAGTAGTCAATGGTGACCATGTCAGACTTCATAGAGATACACTCTATTGACAAAGGTAACTGTACCACTCAATCCATTATTCCATATATTTCCAGGAGGGATAACAGAGGAAAATTGCAATGCAAATTACCTAGTCAGGGAGTGTAATTTTAGGAAGTGCAGAGGTGGCTGTCTTACCAAGACAGCTGGTGCCTGAGGGTATCTAAAAGTCTCTCTGCCACATAAGGAGATACCAGTATTATAAACAGCACATGATACATCAGACATTGGGCCGAGGAACATCAGTTACACCTTTCTGCTCCAGAATTGCTCTTATCGGCATGTATCTAATATGGGAGTATCCAAGAAGTTTTATTATCCTTTTTACACACACAGTCCATAGGATGTGGCTTGGATTGCATCATTCATTTGAATAGGGACAAGCTGCAATACCAAAATCAGCCATAGACAAGGGTGGCGCTATTACAACTCCTTTAATAAAGCAGAGCACCTTCAGTAATCCTGGTAATAAGAATACGTTAACCCTTTCTTAAGTATGTATATTTTGCATCAGTACTTTCTTATTTTTGCCGAACTGATGAAGATTGATGACCTAATTGTAAAATTGGGCTTATGTTTGTGGAATTTGCTCAATTTTGGAAATCTCCATTGTCTTTCTTAAATTGAACTTATGTTAAAAAAAAATAAGATTTTGCTATCGTGTAGAGTCTCAATGCGGAGATGATTTATGGCAGAAACAACCTGCACTATTACAATTGCCGAAGGCTATTTGTGTAGCATTTATCTGTGAAAAAGAGACATTGTGCGTATAGCTGCTGTATGCAAATTGTTTTCCTCTGTAGAGTGAACCAGAAAATCCCATATATCATTTACGGTAGCCCCATCCCCCCCCCCCCACCTTCCCTGACCCCCAACTCCTTTTTGGCCGTACCTTTGTTTTGTCTGGAATAAAATGATGAATTTTCATACATTTCTGTGGCTTGTATAGACGGCACGGCGAGCTGGTTTGTACATCTGTCATAATTATACTGATAAATAAAGCAGCCGTGGGATATAAAATACCCAGATTTTATATTCAGCCGTATGCCGTCTGTTCTTGGCTTATACCACCAGAGTAGAAGTTTTGTCTGCTACATACCCTGTGTGCTTAATAATTTACTGCGGTTATCTCACTCGTGCGCCGCTCTGTTCTCGATCGGAAATTAACCCTACCTTTCCAATGTACACTGGGTGCATGCACTTTATGGCAGCTGCAACGGATGGGAGTAAATTGTGAGAAAAATGTCCATAGACTAATAGATTTTTGTAGGGACAGAGAAGAGTGCAGGAGTGAGAGGGGAGAGTCTTATCTGTGTGTATAGTATTAATATCCTGCCTCCAGCCATGCAATAGAGCTCTCATCTGTCATTAAATCCTTACTGTCTAATGATAATGAGATGACTCTGCTGACTCTAACCAAGTGTACACAGCAAAGCAGAAATTTGGAAAACTGAGCAGAAAACCTTTGGGCTTTATCACAGTCATTCATTACTATTCCAATATACATTCACTTTATGGTAGCTGCAATGAATGTGAGTGAATGGTCAGAAAAATGTCAATAGACTAACAGTTTCCAGGGAGAGATAAGAGCACAACCCTTCCCCTAGAGACCAGGGAGTGAGAAGGGAGCTGCATATATAGACTTATCTATGTGTAAAGTATTGCTATCCTGCCTCCAGCTATACAACAGAGCTCTCATCTGTCATACAATCCCCACTGTCTAATGATAATGAGATGACAATGCTACTCTAACCCTGTCTACACAGCAAAGCAAAAAAAATTAAAACTGAGCAATGGAAACAGGTGGCCTGTATTACAATTCTTCATTACCTTTCTGACATAAACAGGGTGCATGCATTTTATGGCAGCTGCAATGAATGGTAATGAATGGTAAAAATGTCCATATATTAACACAGTTTCCAGGAAGAGTGCAGCCCTTCCCATACAGACAGGCAGTGAAAGTGAAGCTCCATATAGGATATTTTCTGCATGTATAGCATTACTGTCCAGCCTTCAGCTGTATAACAGAGCCCTTATCTGTCATTAAATCACCACTGTCTAACGATAATGAGATGGCTCAGCTGAGCTTGCCCCAATCTACACAGCAAAGGTAAACATTAGAAACTGAGTAGAAAATAGGTGGCCTAGTGTATATGCTCCAGTGACCTGTGTGAAGACTTGAATAGTTGAAGACATTCTTATATGAAGAAAAACAAAAAATATATACAAAATTTTTTACTAAATATATTTATAATAAAAAGGGCATTCTAAGAACCAAATTTCATATTTGGACCAGTGCCGTTCTTGCATGGTGCAGTACAGGAAGAATGGAAGGAATGTATTAAGCTGAATCCGCAAGAATTCTATCTTAATTTGCCTTGTGTCAGATTTATTATGTGGTTTAGACACTTTTTGTCAGTTTTCATTTGTGGCTTACAAAAGGCTGCGTAGCTTAAAATGCATAAATTGTGTCAAAATGGCATAAAAATTTACAAAATTTAAGACAGTTATAATAACCCTCCTCAAATTTTCAAATTTTCTTTTATTACCTCTACGCTACTTTGTGATGAGCATATTTATCATATAAATGACGTACATTACACACATTTTATACTATGTTAAAAGTAGTACTTGCTGATATTATGTAATATTAATAGAATCAGGGCCCCGCCAGGATCCTATCACCTATTTGCTGCCGTTCTCCAGAGACTTCATTGAATTTCGTTACAAATAGACCCCGTCATTCTGGGCTAGAACATCCTTAATATCAGTGGGTAGAGGAGGAGATGATTACAGTGAGAATCCTCAGCGTGACCATTATCTGCAGATCGTGATGAACGGCAGAATGAAATCAGTTCCTTCAGCTTTTGAATTTCACTAAGTGTTTTCTTTTGATAATACAGTATAATGAACACAATTTACAGCCATGAAATACCCCCGGTGGGTCACTTTCTCCTTGCTGATGGTTTGGGGCTCTTGGGGCATTTTATTAATCTTTCATTACCGGCCCACACCAGTTAATTGGAAAATCTTTGTTTTAAGGAAAACCAGAACATTTTCAAGACTGGTTTAGGTCATAGGAAGGATCACATAATCAGTGAAGGTTGTTAAAGGGATCCTGTGGCTTGACTCCCCCCCCCTCCCCTCCCCAAGGGTATTGTCACGAAGACTAAATACCTGTTCGAAGAAATTGTGCAGAAAAGATCCATGGCCATATGATCCATGAGGTTCTCATTGGAAAAAAATGCAATTTGGAAGTGCAATGGATTTCAAAGTGGAATAGGCATCATAATCCATGTGAACATACCCTAATATAGACAACCATAAGTAAGACGAACTTGCTATGGTCTACAATGCCCGCTGAGGCAGTGACCACCAGTGATCCTCCTCAGCCAGTGATTGACTGAGAAGGCATTTCCAGCTATTTGCTGTGTTTCGAGTCGGGACCAGGAAGCAGAGAGCAGTGGGGATCATACCACCGGTGGAGGATTGGAGAGTTAAGTAATGATTATTTATTTTTTACCCATTCTGTCCCGTTTACAAAAATTTTGTTTTCCTATATACACTATGTCTTAAGGTCAAGGTCAGTTGGTATATGGTAAATGGGAGCAATGTATTGATAAATATATTAGAGCATCTTAGAGATGACAATCATCAAGAGGGGTGGTCCTCTCAAGGAAGAGGGACAATATACATTGGTGTTAAGGACCTTGAAAAGCCATCAGTGAAAATTCTAAGATAGTCTTCTAAAAAAAAGTAGTCTATTGAATTGGCCAAAAATATTAAGAAATCTTACTGAAACCAGGAGCATTCATTCTAGTTCTCCTTGGGTGCAAAGCTGAGATCAACAACAGGTTCTTGTGCTCCATTAGCCTCTCTGTGGACTGGATTACTTTCTGCTCCACTGACAGCTTTGTGATGTCACTGCATGGGGTGTGACTGCCAGTCAGTGTCTTTGAAACATCTGCTGATCCTCCTCAGACCATCTGTAGAACCATCAACCAAAGTCTTATAGATCTGGTGTATAAACATCACATATCGTGCTTCCCTTGACTAGACTCCTTCGATATTAGGGGTACATGTACCATGGAGGCATTCAAAGCTACGTCTTTGAGGTTTCTGGAGAAATCTGGAACCAGAAACTGGTTGTCTCTATCTTCTATTCCCAACAGGAAATTTAGGAAGGACTCTTGTGTCCCACGCACAAAGCAAACAACACAGGGGTACGAAGTCTGCGCATTTTGGTTTGGGAAGGAGCTGGGTGGCAAACAAGCACCCACCAGAATTTTCTGAAAGGGATTGGTTATAGTGGCCTGGACCAACACCAAAGGGTCAACCACCAACTTTTTATTTTTCTATTGGTCCCATTTGTCTCTTTTATGCTCATGTCTGATATTGAGAACAGATGTAATTGGGTAACCGCCATAGCAGATTCCCTCGGGCCCAACACCAGTGTTAGAGGATCCTCAGAGGTGGAGAGCAGAGGTCATGCTTGAGGGGACACCATAATTCCTTGTCACTTCCTACTTCTGATCATCGAACATGCTCGCTTTGGTCCAATGCTTTCTAGATGGTCTCATTACGCATTAGAATTGGGAGAAGTGGGGGGGGGGGGGGGGCATATGAGGCATCTCAAGATTGATTGAATTGAATAAAAAAAAAATATAGGTGTTACATGGATGAGGAGCATGTATGGCCTATAAGTCTCCTCAAGCTGATTTAGGCGCTCTCTCCCCAAGGAGAGAAAGTACCCCCAAAATCTTGGTTCAGTCCTCTCACCCAGTTAAGCCAGTACTCTACACTGATGAGGGGCAATCACTCCGAAACATCTGTCTGCAGATAAGGTACTGGCTTTAGTTATAATCCAAGTTATGTCTCAAGGCCTATTTAAAGGGTCAAACATTGACTTAGGATAACTGCCTTACATCTGGTGGCATTAGAGGCAGAGCTTGTTAAGAGCTCATTTGCATCCCTTTCTTCCATGGATGAATCCTGAGACATAAAAACCTGCCTGACCTTTGTCATTCAATAATGGATGGATTTGTGAATGATTTCAGACAGAATATCGACCAAACTATTTGTGTCCTCTTGAGTCTATTTCCATGGACTGTAGGCACCTCTAGGTCCTCGCCCCTTGATATTTGGCTGGAGCAGAATACCTGAGCCCATACTTCATCATCCTGGGTAGGATGTGAGTGGAATATTAAGGAATGAATCCCAATGTGTCAGGCTACACTCTGCTTTCCAAAAATGTTCTCGGCAGCATGCGGCCTCTGATTTTGGATGCTGAGGCTCATTTGTCAATGTCCCAGCAATTTTATGGGCAGCCAAATTTCTCTATTAGAGCGTCCGGCTACAATTCATTCATGCCTTCACACTCGCCTCTGCGCTGGCAAAGTGTTGGGCTCCAGAATGGGTCTTAATTAACATCAGTCAGACCATTTATCACTGCAGAGAGCCCTGTCCTGCTCCATTAAGCATCACAATGTGTGACTGGGACATGTATGTGCTACGTGACCCCCAGAGCCAAGCTCCGTAAGACTGAAAGGTGGTACTGAACATAAAGGTTTAATGACCAGGCCATGATAGGGAATGTAGTGGGTATGATAGGGAATGTAGTGGGTATGACAGGGAATGTAGTGGGTATGACAGGGAATGTAGTGGGTATGATAGGGAATGTAGTGAGTATGATAGGGAATGTAGTGAGTATGATAGGGAATGTAGTGAGTATGACAGGGAATGTAGTGGATATGATAGGGAATGTAGTGAGTATGATAGGGAATGTAGTGAGTATGATAGGGAATGTAGTGTGTATGATAGGGAATGTAGTGAGTATGATAGGGAATGTAGTGTGTATGATAGGGAATGTAGTGTGTATGATAGGGAATGTAGTGGGTATGATAGGGAATGTAGTGAGTATGATAGGGAATGTAGTGAGTATGATAGGGAATGTAGTGAGTATGACAGGGAATGTAGTGGATATGATAGGGAATGTAGTGAGTATGATAGGGAATGTAGTGAGTATGATAGGGAATGTAGTGAGTATGACAGGGAATGTAGTGTGTATGATAGGGAATGTAGTGTGTATGATAGGGAATGTAGTGGGTATGATAGGGAATGTAGTGGGTATGATAGGGAATGTAGTGTGTATGATAGGGAATGTAGTGAGTATGATAGGGAATGTAGTGTGTATGATAGGGAATGTAGTGAGTATGATAGGGAATGTAGTGTGTATGATAGGGAATGTAGTGGGTATGATAGGGAATGTAGTGGGTATGATAGGGAATGTAGTGAGTATGACAGGGAATGTAGTGTGTATGATAGGGAATGTAGTGGGTATGATAGGGAATGTAGTGAGTATGATAGGGAATGTAGTGGGTATGATAGGGAATGTAGTGAGTATGACAGGGAATGTAGTGAGTATGACAGGGAATGTAGTGGGTATGATAGGGAATGTAGTGGGTATGACAGGGAATGTAGTGGGTATGATAGGGAATGTAGTGGGTATGATAGGGAATGTAGTGTGTATGATAGGGAATGTAGTGGGTATGACAGGGAAAGTAGTGCGCATGACAGGGAATGTAGTGGGTATGACAGGGAAAGTAGTGGGTATGACAGGGAATGTAGTGAGTATGATAGGGAATGTAGTGTGTATGATAGGGAATGTAGTGAGTATGATAGGGAATGTAGTGAGTATGATAGGGAATGTAGTGAGTATGATAGGGAATGTAGTGAGTATGATAGGGAATGTAGTGAGTATGATAGGGAATGTAGTGAGTATGATAGGGAATGTAGTGAGTATGATAGGGAATGTAGTGAGTATGATAGGGAATGTAGTGGGTATGACAGGGAATGTAGTGGGTATGATAGGGAATGTAGTGTGTATGATAGGGAATGTAGTGAGTATGATAGGGAATGTAGTGAGTATGATAGGGAATGTAGTGAGTATGATAGGGAATGTAGTGAGTATGATAGGGAATGTAGTGGGTATGACAGGGAAAGTAGTGGGTATGACAGGGAATGTAGTATGTATAATAGGGAATATAGTGGGGATGATAGGGAAGGTTGTGTGTATAATAGGGGATGTAGTGGGGATGATAGGGAATGTAGTATATATGATAGGGAATGAAGCGGGTATGATAGGAAATGTAGTGTGTATGATAGGGAATGTAGTGGGTATGATAGGAAATGTAGTGTGTATGATAGGGAATGTAGTGTGTATGATAGGGAATGTAGTGCGCATGACAGGGAATGTAGTATGTATGATAGCAAATGTAGTGGGTATGATAGCTTATGTAATGCGTATGATAGAGAATGTAGTGTGTATGATAGGGAAGTAGTGGGTATGACAGGGAATGTAGTATGAATAATAGGGAATATAGTGAGGATGATAGGGAAGGTTGTGTGTATAATAGGGGATGTAGTGGGGATGATAGCGAATGTAGTGGGGATGATAGCTAATTGTCACACCTGTGACAGGTGTTAGAAGGTCTGAAAGACTGACTGCACATGAGTGATCTGACAGCCTCTTTCGGTTTCACTTTGTCTGTGTGTTGCTGGTAGGTCCACACCTCCTGGTCAGGTGGGGATCATGTGACCTTTACCTCACCCTATTTAGTCTGACTTTACCCATCACTCCTTGCTCTGGATAGCTTCATTTGGTTTTGGAAGAGCTGGGGTGTGGTTCTTGTTGAAGTCCTGTTCGTCCATCATCCTCAGATGTTAAGTGTTCCGCTTGTTGTGTTTTGTATCCCCCCCCCCCTGGTTGTTTACTAGGCCTCAGCGAGACGCTGGTTCCTTCACCAGGGAAGGAACGGGTTGTCTCTGCCCCGTCATTACCTTTAGGACATCCAAGGGTGACCAGGGTTTTCCAGATTCCTGTGTATGGGCATCGAGAGGTGCCCATACGGATAGGAGTTAGGGCCAGGAGCAGAGTTTTATAGGTGGTGACCCTTTTCCTTCCCTAGTGGTGAGGCCTAGTGTCTTTCCTCTTCCTTATTCTTGTCTTTTGGTGTTCTCCCCTACTACATCTATGACACTAATGTAGTGCGTATGATAGGGAATGAAGTGGGTATGATAGTGAATGTAGTGTGTATGATAGGGGATGTAGTGGGTATGATAGGTAATGTAGTGGGGATGATAGGGAATGTAGTGGGCATGATAGGAAAATAGATACATTTGTTGAGCATTGTGTATCACACCTTAGGCTTAGATACACTGGCTCAGTAATGCACTGTCCTACATATAATCCGATGTATGTAACACATAATACACTTAGCTACATTGGTTTAACAGCACTGTATTACACATGGTAGGCTTAGCTGCCTTGGCTCAGCAAACAGTATCACACCTGATAGGCTTAGATACGTTGACAGAGCAGTTTCACACGAGTTAGATATCTTGGCTCGGCAAACAGTATCACACATTAGACTTAGATACCCTGGCTCAGCAGACAGTATCACACATTAGACTTAGATACCCTGGCTCAGCAGACAGTATCACACATTAAGCTTAGATACCCTGGCTCAGCAGACAGTATCACACATTAGACTTAGATACGCTGGCTCAGCAAACAACAGTATTACACATTAAGCTTAGATACCCTGGCTCAGCAGACAGTATCACACATTAGACTGAGATACCCTGGCTCAGCAGACAGTATCACACATTAGACTTAGATACCCTGGCTCAGCAGACAGTATCACACATTAGACTTAGATACCCTAGCTCAGCAGACAGTATCACACATTAAGCTTAGATACGCTTGCTCAGCAGACAGTATCACACATTAAGCTTAGATACCCTGGCTCAGCAGACAGTATCACACATTAAGCTTAGATATGCTTGCTCAGCAGACAGTATCACACATTAAGCTTAGATACGCTTGCTCAGCAGACAGTATCACACATTAAGCTTAGATACCCTGGCTCAGCAGACAGTATCACACATTAAGCTTAGATACGCTGGCTCAGCAGACAGTATCACACATTAAGCTTAGATACCCTGGCTCAGCAGACAGTATCACACATTAAGCTTAGATACGCTGGCTCAGCAGACAGTATCACACATTAAGCTTAGATACCCTGGCTCAGCAGACAGTATCACACATTAAGCTTAGATACCCTGGCTCAGCAGACAGTATCACACATTAAGCTTAGATACCCTAGCTCAGCAGACAGTATCACACAACAAGCTTAGATACCCTGGCTCAGCAGACAGTATCACACATTAAGCTTAGATACCCTGGCTCAGCAGACAGTATCACACATTAAGATTAGATACGCTGGCTCAGCAGACAGTATCACACATTAAGCTTAGATACCCTGGCTCAGCAGACAGTATCACACATTAAGCTTAGATACCCTGGCTCAGCAGACAGTATCACACATTAAGCTTAGATACCCTAGCTCAGCAGACAGTATCACACAACAAGCTTAGATACCCTGGCTCAGCAGACAGTATCACACATTAGACTTAGATACCCTGGCTCAGCAGACAGTATCACACATTAAGCTTAGATACCCTGGCTCAGCAGACAGTATCACACATTAAGCTTAGATACCCTAGCTCAGCAGACAGTATCACACAACAAGCTTAGATACCCTGGCTCAGCAGACAGTATCACACATTAAGCTTAGATACGCTTGCTCAGCAGACAGTATCACACATTAAGCTTAGATACGCTGGCTCAGCAGACAGTATCACACATTAAGCTTAGATACCCTAGCTCAGCAGACAGTATCACACAACAAGCTTAGATACCCTGGCTCAGCAGACAGTATCACACATTAAGCTTAGATACCCTAGCTCAGCAGACAGTATCACACAACAAGCTTAGATACCCTGGCTCAGCAGACAGTATCACACATTAGACTTAGATACCCTGGCTCAGCAGACAGTATCACACATTAAGCTTAGATACGCTGGCTCGGCTGCACGCTGCCCCACACTCGCTGTGACGTCTGTACATGATATGAAGTGGCAGAGAATAAGACACGACGCGCAGTCATCTTGTCCTCATCCAACCTAATGTTCAGCTCAGACGCAAAAGTCCGAGAAATGCGGAGAAAAACTTTGTTGTCTTCTCTGCTCTTAAATATCAAAGTCATTTCTTTTAATCGATCGCACAGAATTGCGAAGTGAAGGCGCCCGTCGTGTTTTACTGAATGTTGTGCGCAGGTTCTGATGATACAGCTAACATGCCTGCAGATGTAGCAGAGCCGACTTGTCATGCACGGGTATGTTCACACAGACGATTTGTTACAACTGTCTCATTCGTCTCAATGAAAATGATTTTCAGTCCCAGAAATTTCTGCAACAAATCTTCCGTGTGTGAATAGAGCTGACTGTCTCTTCCATGATAACTGAGGGTAGGATTTACCTGCAGTTCTAGAAAAATCTCCAGATAAGATATTGCAGCACATGAGGCACATCAACCTCAGCTCTGCTACATCTGTGCGTTTAAAACACTACAGGGGTTGTCTGAGACATATCCTCAGGACAGGTCATCAATATCTGATCAAAGGAGTTCTACTCCTGGGTCTCTCACCTGTCAGCTGCAGGAAAGAGCTTACATGAGTACCATGTCATCTTCCTCGGCCTGTGACATCATGTCCATTGGTCACATGGCCTTTCTGCAACTCGGTCCCATTCAACTGAATGGGATTGAGCTGCAATACCAAGAACAGCCACTATACAATGTATGGTGCTGTACTAGCGCTACCAGCTGATCGACAGGAGCGCTAGGTGCTCCCCACTGATTTCATATTGATGACCTATTCTAAGGATAGGTCATCAAAATTTAACCCCGGAATCCTTTTAAAGGGGTGTTCCAGGATTACTATGTAGATTCGCTGATGTCGTTGCTCACCTCATGTAGACCTTCCCCGTGCTTTTTTTAATTTGGACTCTCCTGACCCGTATTCACCATGTAAACCAATCCCTTTTTTTCCATCCTGTATGTAGCACTTCCTGTTCCTGTATCCAACCAAACCCATGATGCACTTCTCCTTCCTCTACCACAGCTCGAGCACCCCCCCTAACGACCCCCAGCTAGTTCATAGCTCCTCCCACCCAGCTAGTTCATAGCTCCTCCCACCCAGCTAGTTACATTGACACTCCCCTATCACCGCCCCTAACGAGCCCCAGCTAGTTTATAGCTCCTCCCACCCAGCTAGTTCATAGCTCCTCCCATCCAGCTAGTTACATTGACACTCCCCTATCACCGCCCCTAACGAGCCCCAGCTAGTTCATAGCTCCTCCCACCCAGCTAGTTAATAGCTCCTCCCACCCAGCTAGTTACATTGACACTCCCCTATCACCGCCCCTAACAACACTCAGCTAGTTCATAGCTCCTCCAACCCAGCTAGTTCATAGCTCCTCCCACCAAGCTAGTTACATTGACACTCCCCTATCACCGCCCCTAACGAGCCCCAGCTAGTTTATAGCTCCTCCCACCCAGCTAGTTCATAGCTCCTCCCACCCAGCTAGTTACATTGACACTCCCATATCACCGCCCCTAACGAGCCCCAGCTAGTTCATAGCTCCTCCCACCCAGCTAGTTCATAGCTCCTCCCACCCAGCTAGTTACATTGACACTCTCCTATCACCGCCCATAACAAGCCCCAGCTAGTTCATAGCTCCTCCCACCCAGCTAGTTACATTGACACTCCCCTATCACCGCCCCTAACGAGCCCCAGCTAGTTCATAGCTCCTCCCACCCAGCTAGTTCATAGCTCCTCCCACCCATCTAGTTACATTGACACTCCCCTATCACCGCCCCTAACAACACTCAGCTAGTTCATAGCTCCTCCCACCCAGCTAGTTCATAGCTCCTCCCACCCATCTAGTTACATTGACACTCCCCTATCACCGCCCCTAACGAGCCCCAGCTAGTTCATAGCTCCTCCCACCCAGCTAGTTCATAGCTCCTCCCACCCATCTAGTTACATTGACACTCCCCTATCACCGCCCCTAACAACACTAAGCTAGTTCATAGCTCCTCCCACCCAGCTAGTTCATAGCTCCTCCCACCCAGCTAGTTACATTGACACTCCCCTATCACCGCCCCTAACGAGCCCCAGCTAGTTTATAGCTCCTCCCACCCAGCTAGTTCATAGCTCCTCCCACCCATCTAGTTACATTGACACTCCCCTATCACCGCCCCTAACAACACTCAGCTAGTTCATAGCTCCTCCCACCCAGCTAGTTCATAGCTCCTCCCACCCAGCTAGTTACATTGACACTCCCCTATCACTGCCCTGTTGCATGCACCGCTCACGACAGGAAATATGGGCAATAAAGGTAAAAAGAAAATACATTACAAAATCACAGCGACCTACATAAAGGATTATTTTAAAGGATGTTGATGCAAACTGGAAAACCCCTTTAAGGTTGGGTAGTTACACTATAGGGACAATGCCATAAAAAACTGCAAACCTGGCGCACTCTGAAACAAAAAAGAAAAAAAGACACCGACCCAATAACTGCAGCGTAAGTGGATGCAAGTGCAGAAAAGCACCCCAAAAAAACGCCCTGTTTGCACTGCATTTTATAGCTTCCTATAGACTTACTGTCTACATTCGGCTGCGTCAATTATTTTCCCACACAGCTTTCTTGGGGCCTTTTTCCTGCCATTTTTTTCATGTGTTCTTTTTATATGCGGCCAGATGTTAACTAAAACTTTATATAGAAATATGAAAGACACAACTACAGTGTTTTAAGGGTACTTTCACACTTGCGTTATTCTTTTCCGGCGCTGAGTTCCGTCCTAGGGGCTTTATACCGAAAAAGCACTGATCAGTTTTATCCCCATGCATTCTGAATGGAGAGCGATCAGTTCAGGATGCATCAGGACGTCTTCAGTTCAGTCCTTTTGCCTTTTCACGACGGAGATAATACCGCAGCATGCTGAGGTTTTATCTCCGTCCAAAATTCCGGAACACTTGCCGGCATTTTTTCCCATTGACATGCATTAATGGCGGCCCCGAGTGTTCTGGCAAAACGGATCCGGCATTGCGGTCTGCGCATGCTCAGACCGCAAAAAGTGTGAAAAAAATTAAATGCCGGATCGGTTTTTCCAGATGACACCGGAGAGACGGATCCGGCCTTTTAATGCATTTGTCAGACAGATCAGGATCCTGATCCGTCTGACAAATGCCATCAGTTTTCATACGTTTTGACGGATCCGGCAGGCAGTTCCAGCGACGGAATCCTCTGCCGTAAGTGTGAAAGTCGCCTTAGTTGTGTTGTTTGTTCACTTTTGCTGCGCTTTTTGAGCACATGACTGTTTTTTATTTTCAAAATACCGCATGCTCCGGCCTAAAAATATTACATGTTAAATTCCTTTAAGGGCTCGTTCACACAAACGCGTATTGTGGACCTCATTTGCGGATCCGCAATACACGGGCACCGTTCCGTGGCCATTCCACATCGTGGATGCGGACCCATTCATTTCAATGGGTCCACAAATCTGGAGATGCGGAACGGAAGAACGGAACGGAACACTACGGAAGCACTACGGAGTGCTTTCTGCGTGTTCCAATCCCTGCTTCCGCACCGCAAAAAGATAGAACTTGCTCTATCTTTTTGCGAAACTGAAAGATCGCAGACCCATTCAAGTGAATGGGTCTGCGTTCCCTATGCGCCTGCCCCGCGAAAGGTGCCCATGCATTGCGGACCGCAATTTGCGGTCCACAGCACGGGCACGGGCTTCACGCGTTCGTGTGAACGAGCCCTAACTCAGCATCTGTTTATTTAGTAAGTTTCCAGAGATCTCCCCATTCATTGTTCCGGTTGCTCTGCTAGGTTTATTTCAAGTTGGCCGCTCAGGGGAAGCTGTGTTCTTTCTCAGGGGACGTGTCCTTTTTGCTACAGGCCTCCTCCTATCACATATGAGGGAGTGTGTCCTTTCTCAGGGGTGTTTGTCCTTTCCACTGCGGCTATACTACATTTTTTATTAAATCACGGAAAAAAGATACAAAACATCCTGCACGATATGATGGTAAATATGCGGATGTGCGCGGCTCCATTTATAAAGTCACAGAAAATAATGCACTAGAACAATAGATGCAATCATAATACATGGACTGAGCCCTCCCTCCCCCCCCTGAGACCACAGTGGCGCTGGGTAGGTGGGCACCGATGTATTGGCTAAGAGTCTCAGATTGTATCATTAGGGTGAGGGCTCAGTCCATGTATTATGTTTGCATCTATTGTTCCAGTGCATTATTTTTTGTGACTTAAAATTTTGGATTACTTGCAATTACAAAATTCAGATCCAGGTGCTGAGTTGAAACATATAGAATATTTTTAGTGGGGTATATCCCCAAATTAGAAATGATGACCTTTTCTTCAAGATATACCATAGCTGTGTGATTGATGGGTGGACCTCTGGGACTCTCTCCCATGTTAGTTACAGGGAGGTCTCCTAACCCCTGACCCCCCGATGGATGGAAAGGTGGCTGCTCGTATGCACAGGTCTACCCATCCACTGCTATGGGAGCAATGGAAACAGGCAAACCCGAGGTTCTCCACATAGATGCGGGTTTCAAAAACTGGACCCACAGCTTTCAGATATTTAAGGCAAATTATACAGATATGCCATAAACGCCTTTGTTGGGAACACACCTTAAAAACAAGTTACACAACGAGTTAGAGGGGTCGTCTCATCTGAGAGACTGGGGGTATATCGCTAGGATATGCCCCCAGTGTCTTATAGGTGCGGGTCTAAATGCTGGGACCTGCACCTGTATCGAGAACGGAGCTCTCCACCAAGCGCTCTTCCCATAGTGAATAGGAGCGCAGCGCGCATGGCCGCCCGCCGCTCCCATTCACTTCTATGGGCCTCGGGTGTTTTTGGTAGCCCAATAGAAATGAATGGAGGGCGGCCGCGCAATGGCAGTGCAGCCTCTACCACTTTGGGGGCTCCGTTCTCGATATAGGTGTGGGTCTGTTTTCTGGTCCGCAAATTGCGTATCTGCAAAACACGGATAGTGTGAGTGAACACCGCCATTTCTTTTTTAAATACTGCAGAAAATTCCTATATTTGTCAGCAAAATGGACAAGTACGGGACATGGTTCTCTTTTTTGATGCAGGGCCGCGGAATTGACATACGGATGCGGATAGAACACTGTGTGCTATCCGCATCTTATACGGCCCCTATGAAACAAATGAGTCTACATCCGATCTGCAAAGAACGTGGATCTGATGCAGAACGAACAAACGCTCGTGTGCATGAGCCCTAGGTCAGAAAAACATCCAACCATGTTCTTCTAGTGATCTGTCCTCATGCAGGCTCTGTGCCCTTACGAGAAAGGTTTACATCCATTTCTGTGACCCCTGATAATCCAGAATGCCTAACAGCGGACCCCCGCATGGTCCCATTGATGCCAGATAAAAAGAGATTCATACTGTATATGGATATTGATTTTTGTTTTCCAACCATCTGTCAGATTTAAAGACATACAGAGTTGGTAATGTCTTGGTGACAGCACGAAATATAATACACAAAGATAAAAAAAAATGCCCGTCTCCCGCCTGTTTATTCCCACCCTGCGGAGAGCGGTTGCTATAGTGAGAACCTCCTGGTGGATTGGGAAACCTGAGCAGACAACTCGAAAGAATAATTCTCCAAATTAGAACTTCACAAAAACTTTTTTTTTCTCCGCGCGGTAAGCCTGTCTCCCAGGGCGATTAGCGGTTTCGTTCCTTTCTCAGCAGTTGGGTAATGATTATGGCTCCAGATGCTGCCGGAGTGATAAAGAGATTGATTAATTTTACTTGAAAGGGCATATGTTCAAAGGGAATCCAATCGGAACACAGAGAAGGAGCAGTTGACATCTTGCAAGTCAGACTACCAGGACTTAGTGTCGAGCAAATAAGAGTTATGTATCCTGTCTGTTTAGCGCGTGGGGAATCAGATTTCTTATGCAGCCGTTTAATACAGGGATTGAGCGGCGGCGGCGGAGACAGTAAGCACTGGGAACGACGAGGACCCAATATGTGTTTTAGAGATTATTTCCTAGCACAGATAATCTGCTCAGCAGATCGATGCAGTACACACGCCGAGCTCGGAATTCATTCCCGTATATATTTCCCAAAATGAATTCCATTGATTCCTTCACTGAATTTGGATTCCCATTGGACCTTATTTTCGGAAGTGTAACATCGAATGGGTAAAATAATTCTAGAATAGGGCTGGGGTTGGCCTATAATAGCCCTTTGGTGGCTTTCAAAAATATTCAATTGGCGACATGGATTGGTCTAATGAATGTCCTGGCTTTCTGTGGCCACCACTGCTTCACTCCCCCCATTGGGCATGCCCTTCGCTTTGCTCACCCGATCTTCCACTCCGGCTGCTTGGACCCGACGACATTCCTTTCCTTCTACCTGGAGGGAACGATTGCTGGAGTGACGCTACTCCATCTACTCCACACAGGCTGCTGCTTGCTTCCTGGCCTGCACACGGACCCTTCCCCTGCCAGTCGGAGGCTATTATGGGGTACTTGAGGCCCCTGCCTCTTTGGAAGTATGCCAGAGCAATAGGTTCTAAACTTCTAGTTTCATGCAAAGATGTTCTGCTTGTCTTGTTTTGCTCTCTACCAATATCTGTTGGACTCCGGATTTGACCCATCACTACCTGACCTGATTTCTGCCCGATTTCCGTACTGACTGAGCTGCCTGCCCTGACCCCCCAGACTATTGCATGAACTCTGCCTGACATGACTTCAGCCTGTCCCTTACTATAGTTTTGCCTTTGGTCTCTTCACCCTCATTGAACAGAGATTACTCCAAGAGGAAGCAGCCTGGTGGTTCTCCTGCAGCAGAGTCTAGATCTCTGTATAGGGGTCAAAGGTTGAAGACCAAGGACCACTTAGATAATGACCTTGGAAGTAGCCTAAAGGCAAATCTGTTCAGTAGACTCAGCAGGTCCACACCCACTTTAAACCACCTACACAGCCATAAGCTCAGCCAATCTGGCAGTGGCCCATACCTATATCCTTAACATGCATGTCTATGGAAGGATCGCAAAAGATAGCTGTCGACTAAATGAGTGTTCAACCACCAGTTATCTGGAGTGTCTTATAGCACTGAGGGTAAAAAGTCTATAATTTTTGGAAAATGGTGGTGGTCCAAGCTGCCTGAAGCCACAAGTGTGATCCTGTGAAAGTTTTCCATGAAATAAGGTTGGTTGAGTTTTCTTACCTTTCCTCTTTGCTCAACATGTCCAGAGCTGTGTGGAGCAAGATGAGGAGCTCTAAAAAAACAAACAAAAATGATTTGTGATACTGTGTCACGAGATGTCTATCATATACGTGTCTATATGTGGCCGCCAAGAAGTGGTTGTGATGTGAACTGAACTGAAAAATTAGATTCGCCACAAATCCAAGTAAATTTTTCCTGAAATGGCAGTAAAAAACAAAAAAATACACACTCACCTCATCCATTTGATTGCGGAGAGAACGTGGCGGCCATCTTGATTGAAGAAAATGTGGCAATTCTTGCATGGGCAGAGGTGTGACATCACTAAGTCTTCCTACTGATGACGTCACCGCGCCCGGCCGGCATGATGATGTGGTGATGTCATCGCGTCAACGTAGGCGAGAATTGGCACATTTTCTTCAATCAAGATGGCTGCGACAGCCTGATTGACCCCTGACAGGCTGAATGTGACTCTCAGATGCTGCGATCAGGGTTGAATGCAGCATCTGAGGGGTTAAATGACGGGCCCCTGCACGATCGCCGTTCCTCGTCATTGCCGCCCGCTCCATGCAATGGGAGGTGATTCGTTACAAAGTAATTCGTAATGAATCGAATTTATTTTCGAAGTTCGGTGAAGCGGCCGAATCGAATTTTTGAAAACTTCGCTCATCACTAGTCGGGACACCCACATACGAATTAGATAGTCAGCTGGCCCCACCAAAATCAGCGGGTTTCAGACAACATTAGTCTAATGATATTGTTTAACTATCCACCATTGTCAGGGATTTGGGTTTCTTGTATTGACTGTTACAGTATGGTTTCTACATGGTAGCAGTTTGTGTCGGTAAGGCCTTTTTCACATTGGGTCAAAGGTTTCCCTTCTGTGCGGGATACACATGCACAAAGTCTCTTCACTAAAAAACATAGTTAGCTACACTTTTCATAAATTGAATATAGGGTATGAAACCGTATAGATCCTAACATATGTCAAGTATGGGTCACTCTAGTATATAGGGGCGCTCTTTTGGCATACGTCAGGTAATCAAGGCCCTATAGATAATGTTGGCGTCTATGCTGGGAGATTACCTACAGAATGTACGGGAATAATACTATGTGAACAGAGCCTTATCTATACAACATATATCTTCCCAAGCTACCAGACTCCACCATGTTATGTCCATGGTGGGTGCACACAGTCACGTGACATCTGACCGCTAACTAGGGTAGAAAAATAAAAAGTGTAAAAATATTGCCCCATGGAAATTTCTAATTTCAGATTTACAATTAGAGTGATCATCAGTTGGGGTCATCACTGTAAAATGAGAGGAAAATTTCAGGTTTTTTTTAATGATAATTTACATTTTTAATAACTCGTGTAAATTACCATTGTACGTGACAATCCGCATGTTAGCATCCGCACTAATGAAGGAAAGTTAATGAACCATTGTTTATTCTCGAATGGACTCTTACCATATTGAACCTGAGAAGATAAAAATAGACTCCATATTGCCGAAATCTGTTCTGTTCCCCCCTCGGCCCGCGGAGTCAATCTCTGGACGCAGTTTTTAATAGTGTAGTAATGAAATCGTTATCACACTGTCAATATCTCTTCTCTTTGCCGCTAGAAGGATTCCTGCTCTCCTGCAACCACAAACCCTCTTGTGACTTTCTGATCAAAATAAGAGATGAGGAAGCGGCTCGATCAATCGAAACAATTAATTGTTGTAGATGTTTTCAGACGGCGTCAGGAATAAGTACAAAGGAAATGATGGGAAGAGTACATGTGAGAAAGGCAGCGTCTTATTACAGAAGTCAAAAGATATCTAAAAGAACAACTAAAGGACAATAAAATATTATCTGTGCTTAACTTTACAGTCATGTTTGTAGTAGTTATAATATTATACATAGGGGGCAGTATTATAGTAGTTATATTCTTGTACATAGGAGCAGTATTATAGTAGTTATATTCTTGTACATAGGAGCAGTATTATAGTAGTTATATTCTTGTACATAGGAGGCAGTATTATAGTAGTTATATTCTTGTACATAGGAGCAGTATTATAGTAGTTATATTCTTGTACATAGGAGGCAGTATTATAGTAGTTATATTCTTGTACATAGGAGCAGTATTATAGTAGTTATATTCTTGTATATAGGAGCAGTATTATAGTAGTTATATTCTTGTACATAGGAGCAGTATTATAGTAGTTATATTCTTGTACATAAGAGCAGTATTATAGTAGTTATATTCTTGTACATAGGAGCAGTATTATAGTAGTTATATTCTTGTACATAGGAGCAGTATTATAGTAGTTATATTCTTGTACATAGGAGCAGTATTATAGTAGTTATATTCTTGTACATAGGAGCAGTATTATAGTAGTTATTTCCTTGTACATAGGAGGCAGTATTATAGTAGTTATATTCTTGTACATAGGAGCAATATTATAGTAATTATATTGTTGTACATAGGAGGAAGTATTATAGTAGTTATATCCTTGTAGATAGGAGCAGTATTATAGTAGTTATATTCTTGTACATAGGAGGCAGTATTATAGTAATTATATTCTTGTACATAGGAGGCAGTATTATAGTAGTTATATCCTTGTAGATAGGAGCAGTATTATAGTAGTTATATTCTTGTACATAGGAGGCAGTATTATAGTAGTTATATTCTTGTACATAGGAGCAGTATTATAGTAGTTATATTCTTGTACATAGGAGGCAGTATTATAGTAGTTATATTTTTGTACATAGGAGCAGTATTATAGTAGTTATATACTTGTACATAGGAGCAGTATTATAGTAGTTATATTCCTGTACATAGGAGCAGTATTATAGTAGTTATATTCTTGTACATAGGAGCAGTATTATAGTAGTTATATTCTTGTACATAGGAGTAGTATTATAGTAGTTATATTCGTGTACATTGGAGCAGTATTATAGTAGTTATATTCTTGTACATAGGAGCAGTATTATAGTAGTTATATTCGTGTACATAGGAGCAGTATTATAGTAGTTATATTCTTGTACATTGGAGCAGTATTATAGTAGTTATATTCTTGTACATAGGAGCAGTATTAAAGTAGTTATATTCTTGTACATAGGAGCAGTATTATAGTAGTTATATTCTTGTACATAGGAGCAGTATTATAGTAGTTATATTCTTGTACATAGGAGGCAGTATTATAGTAGTTATATTCTTGTACATAGGAGCAGTATTATAGTAGTTATATTCTTGTACATAGGAGCAGTATTATAGTAGTTATATTCTTGTACATAGGAGCAGTATTATAGTAGTTGTATTCTTGTACATAGGAGCAGTATTATAGTAGTTATATTCTTGTACATAGGAGCAGTATTATAGCAGTTATATTCTTGTACGGAGGAGGCAGTATTATAGTAGTTATATTCTTGTATCGGAGCAGTATTATAGTAGTTATATTCTTGTACATAGGAGCAGTATTATATTAGTTATATTCTTGTACATAGGAGCAGTATTATAGTAGTTATATTCTTGTACATAGGAGGCAGTATTATAGTGGTTATATTCTTGTACATAGGAGCAGTATTATAGTAGTTATATTCTTGTACATAGGAGCAGTATTATAGTAGTTATATTCTTGTACATAGGAGCAGTATTATAGTAGTTATATTCTTGTACATAGGAGCAGTATTATAGTAGTTGTATTCTTGTACATAGGAGCAGTATTATAGTAGTTGTATTCCTGTATATAGTGGGCAGGATTATAGTAGTTATTAGTAGTTATTATTCAGTTGAGAAAACTTGAGCAGGGCCTCTGTGAATTTGCAGATGGATGATTGGTTTGCTATTGGCAAATGCTCAACTTTTCACTTGAACTCTTTTTTATGTATTTCCACCAATGTGCCTTATTGCAAGAAATGTGTTTATTTACCATGTAAAGCAGCTCAATCAATGATTTCAGTATTAGATGGGAGGCAATTGTGGATCTAAACTTTCCTTCCTTTCAAATGAAACGAAAATTGATTTTTTTTATCCTTTGGAATCATGGCCTCGGAGCAATTTACTTTTTAGTCGGAGGTTCTCACATTTAATTTGGATGTATGCTGAGGGAAGAAGAGCTCTTATAAATCAGCCCTGGAGAGCTCTTTGGCAGAATGAAGTGCAATTGCTGCACTACAGATAACTGTGGGGTAGGGTACGGTATATCTCTGTTTGTACAACTCGGAGTCTCCCCAGCTGTGGCATCAGAGCAGCAAAGCACAGAATCTACTGCAAAATCCTTATAATACTTTAGTACAAAGCAATAATATAATTATCTTCTTAAAAGAGCTTATATATAAAATCTGCAGTAAATATATTTCTTTGAGCCAATTTCTATAGTTAAAAACTCATGTAAGTCATTTCTGGTGAGTACTAGGTGACAACAAATATGGTCACCATTAGAAACCCCTAAATAAAGGGGTTGTCCCACCACGAAAAATATTCTACAGTTTTCAAACCAGCCCCTGGATCTGAATTCTTTTGTAATTCCATTTAATTAAAAATTTTGCATAGCCACTGATCTATTAAAAAAAAAAAGCATCTGCATAGTGCCACCTGCTGGTTGTTCTTTTTATTATTATTTTGACCTGCTCACTGAGATGGTCGCACATTATCAGTTCCATCCTTCAATCGCCTCCTGAGCTGTGATAGGGAGAGAAGGGACATGCCCCTGAGATTCAGTAGAAGCTAGGATCGTCGAATGTTTATTGGTCCATTACTACCCTACCATTGAACACCGCGGACAGAAAAATGCTGCTTGCAGTGTTATTCTGTCCGCGATTGGAGCGCAACCAAACGGAACGGAATGCATTCTGGTGCATTCCGTTTCGTTCCGTTCAGTTTTATTCCCCCATTAACAATGAATGGGGACAAAACTGAAGCGTTTTCCCCCCACTATTGAGATCCTATGATGGATCTTAATAGCGGAAAGGGAAAACGCTAGTGTGAAAGTAGCCTAAATCTACAGCTAACAGAATGGATTAGCTATGAATCTTGGTGCACTGCACACTTATGTACACAGAGATAAATTAGACCTGCCTGTAATACTGACGCACAGTTACTCTACAGCTAACAGAATGGATTAGCTATGAATCTTGGTGCACTGCACACTTATGTACACAGAGATAAATTAGAACTGCCGGTAACAGAGGCCTGTAATACTGAAGCACAGTAACTCTACAGCTTACAGTATAGATTAGCTATGAATATTGGTGCACTGCACACTTATGTACACGGCAATAAATTAGACCTGCCTGTAATACTGACGCACAGTAACTCTACAGCTAACAGAATGGATTAGCTATGACTATTAATACACTGCACTCACTACACTCTCCTACATTCTCTGTTAAGATTTTGTAACAACACTGTCTCTAGTGCATGAGCGTCATGTAACGTCTCTCCCTATGTTCAGCTCTCAGTAAAATGGCGGCGACCGCGCAGGATCAGAGTTTTGTAGAGGCTCTGCCTAGCTGTGACATCACAGGGGGATAGCTACCTGCGGATTGGCTGGCTGCACAGCATTATGGGTGATCTCACATTTCTGGGCTTGTCTCCTCCGCACTTACTTTCACTCTCTAACACGTGCAAGCGCTATTTTAGGAAAACCGATTTGTTACCACAAAATAAACTCGGATTTGTTTAGAATGGAAGATTTCCTAAACTTCGGACCAAATTCCTCTTTGGATGCTTAGTTTCGCTCCACACTGTTGGATAACTTTGAATATTAAACATTGGGCTTGGGGAAGTGTCAGTCCCTCCCTGTTTTTGAGCTCCCTTTATCTTCACAATATTTTACCACCCCCTCCTAAGTTTGTACTGGCAGGGGGAATCTTGAGGGTCTATTTCTCTGAAGTTACAGTTGTAATTTGCATAATACTCCTTCACAATGGAAAAGACAAAACATTGCAAATTCAGGAACATGTTAATGCATGAAATATGAGATTTTTTTTTACTGAGCTATTAAAATGTTAATTCATGGCGACAGGTGCATTTTAGCAATACAAAGAATTTTTCCTTTACTGGTCCCAGGAGCTTACAGTTTACACGGCGATGGTTATATTGTGAATCTATTCAGTTTGCCTTTCCCATTACACTCACAAAGATGAGTGTACAGCGACTCCCAAATGAGATGTGATCATCAGTGAAACAGTGGAAAAACTAAAATCTCAAATAATACTCAGAAGCAGTTGAGCCCACATGAAAAGATTCTCAAAAATGTTCTCCCGATCCTCTGGGTTTATATATTATGTAGGAAAAAATGATTGTATTTCAAGATTTCTTCAAAGATAGATGGACTGAAGAGCAATAAATGACTTTTTGTGTCTCTGAAGTGATGTGTGGCTGAAGGTGAAATGCCAGAAATGCTGAAACCCCCTGAAATAAGAATTAAGTTACAGAGAAAGTAAAAGTACAGTAAAAATCAGGTGGGAAAACCTGAAGATCCAGAAGCGGTTGAATTTCTTCCAGGTTCTGCATAAGAAAAATAGTGATCATTATGTGTGTGAAGACCAGAATAAAACTATTACAATACTGAACCCTATGTACAAGAATATAACTACTATAATACTGCCTCCTATGTACAAGAATATAACTACTATAATACTGCTCCTATGTACAAGAATATAACTACTATAATACTGCTCCTATGTACAAGAATATAACTACTATAATACTGCTCCTATATACAAGAATATAACAACTATAATACTGCTCCTATGTACAAGAATATAACTACTATAATACTGCTCCTATGTACAAGAATATAACTACTATAATACTGCTCCTATGTACAAGAGTATAACTACTATAATACTGCCTCCTATGTACAGGAATATAACTACTATAATCCTGCCTCCTATGTACTAGAATATAACTACTATAATACTGCTCCTATGTACAAGAATATAACTACTATAATACTGCCTCCTGTGTACAAGAATATAACTACCATAATACTGCTCCTATGTACAAGAATATAACTACTATAATACTGCCTACTATGTACTAGAATATAACTACTATAATACTGCTCCTATGTACAAGAATATAACTACTATAATACTGCTCCTATGTACAAGAATATAACTTCATTAATACTGCCTGTTCTTTACAAGAGTATCCAGTAATTACTGTACTGCTGCTTTATAAATAAGAAATAAGAAAAATAGTGATCATTATGTGTGTGAAGACCAGAATAAAACTATTACAATACTGAACCCTATGTACAAGAATATAGCTACCATAATACTGCTCCTATGTACAAGAATATAACTACTATAATACTGCTCCTATGTACAAGAATATAACTACTATAATACTGCTCCTATGTACAAGAATATAACTACTATAATACTGCTCCTATGTACAAGAATATAACTACTATAATACTGCTCCTATGTACAAGAATATAACTACTATAATACTGCCTCCTGTGTACAAGAATATAACTACCATAATACTGCTCCTATGTACAAGAATATAACTACTATAATACTGCCTACTATGTACTAGAATATAACTACTATAATACTGCTCCTATGTACAAGAATATATACCTTCAGTAATACTGCTCCTATGTACAAGAATATAACTACTATAATACTGCTCCTATGTACAAGAATATAACTTCATTAATACTGCCTGTTCTTTACAAGATTATCCAGTAATTACTGTACTGCTGCTTTATAAATAAGAAATAAGAAAAATAGTGATCATTATGTGTGTGAAGACCAGAATAAAACTATTACAATACTGAACCCTATGTACAAGAATATAGCTACCATAATACTGCTCCTATGTACAAGAATATAACTACTATAATACTGCCTCCTATGTACAAGAATATAACTACTATAATACTGCTCCTATGTACAAGAATATAACTACTATAATACTGCTCCTATGTACAAGAATATAACTACTATAATACTGCTCCTATGTACAAGAATATAACTACTATAATACTGCTCCTATGTACAAGAATATAACTACTATAATACTGCCTCCTATGTACAAGAATATAACTACTATAATACTGCTCCTATGTACAAGAATATAACTACTATAATACTGCTCCTATGTACAAGAGTATAACTACTATAATACTGCCTCCTATGTACAGGAATATAACTACTATAATCCTGCCTCCTATGTACTAGAATATAACTACTATAATACTGCTCCTATGTACAAGAATATAACTACTATAATACTGCTCCTATGTACAAGAATATAACTACTATAATACTGCTCCTATATACAAGAATATAACTACTGTAATACTGCTCCTATGTACACGAATATATACCTTCAGTAATACTGCTCCTATGTACAAGAATATAACTACTATAATACTGCTCCTATGTACAAGAGTATAACTACTATAATACTGCTCCTATGTACAAGAATATAACTACTATAATACTGCTCCTATGTACAGGAATATAACTACTATAATACTGCTCCTATGTACAAGAATATAACTACTATAATACTGCTCCTATGTACAAGAATATAACTACTATAATACTGCTCCTATGTACAAGAATATACCTTCATTAATACTGCCTGTTCTTTACAAGATTATCCAGTAATTACTGTACTGCTGCTTTATAAATAAGAATATCCAGATATAGAATTGCTGTTGAATACATGGAATAATTGATATAACGGTGGAATTTACTGTAGCAACTTTTATTGCTCTTTAAATCATCTGTTCCATTGTTGGTTTTGTCTCACTCTTAGCAAACAACGTTTTTATCTGTAATCTGAAGAATTGCTGCAGTTTCTGTGTTCTGTGTTGATTTCATCCCGAGTCACTTACATAGTTCACTTGGCTTCCCATCTGTTCATTGCCAGGCTGCCAGGTATTACCAGCTGAGCACACGGATACCCATGAGGCACCACTAACTTGATTGGACAGTAACTGTTCGAGTGCTGACACGGCCGTCATTGGCAGGCTTATCTCTTTCCCAGTGACAGTCTACTTGCTTTTTGATAAATAAAGTTTGGGGAACTTTTTATTTAAACGTACGATCAAAATGCATCTTTAAAGAAATTCCACTAAAATACAGAATAGCAATTTTGGTCCTTTTCTTATTTTGGCATTATGGACATTAGATGCCGCACATTCATTAACCAATGTTCGATCGCTAGTGCCACCTCTTGGAAATGGCTACCTATGAGTGAAAATCCGACTTTCCAACAAGCCGACAAGGGAATAAATTCCAAAGCTTGTTGGAACGTCAGATTTTGACTCATAAGAGCCACATTCAAGAGGTGGCGCTAGTGAGATGGTTCTCTTCCTTGGGAGATACCTCTTTGCGTATTTGGTTCCATGGAGCGTTGCCAACAAGTCTCAATACCACTGAGTACTTCCAGTAAGTCTCCACTCAGTATTGGTCTCTTCAAAGGGGTCAGCTGCTATGGCCAGGGGTTCACCTAGCCCTTCTGCTGCCTGAGGTGAAAACTAAAACAACGTTCTGCCCCCCCAATGCCAATTTCTTAACCTAACCCCTTTGCCACAATGAAGGCGCTCACTGTCCATGGCCTTTCGGCTGCTCCCCTCTTGCCCCTATCTGGTGCTGCGCGGTCGCCTCACCTGGCCTCCTTGGTGGTGCACCCCTGGGCGCGGCCTTCTTTGAGCTCACCAAGCACGTCGCCGTACATTGTATAGTGGCTGTGCTTGGTATTGCAGCCCATCCCCGTGCAATTTAACGCGGCTGAACTGCGCCTAGACTATGCGACCGATGAATATGACGTCACTTGTCCTAGGCAAAACTGTGAGAATGCCGCGGTGCTATTACAAGCGCCGGTGCCTTCTCCAATAAGTGATCGGTGAGGGGTCCCGATGTCAGACCCCAACCAATCAGATACTGATGACCTACCTATCAAGAGAATAGGTCGTCAGTTAAAAATATCTCAGAAAAACCCCTTAAGCTGATTCAGCATCCTGCCCTAACCAATGATCCAATTTTTTTTGTGAACTAAGACAACTTCTCTTTTTGGGGAAAAGATTTTGCCCTTGCCAGATGCCCTTAAAAAAATTATAATCAAAGGGGTCAATTACTTTGGATGATGTCTTTTCGTTAGGGTGTTTTCCAAGAAAGTTAATCACAAGATCACAGCAAGTGCCTCATTTCACTGCAGCGCCACCACAGGGGAAATTTGACATTACACAATTCACATTAAAAATCAATCGATTGACCCTGACATCAATGGCACCTTTGACAAGACTACTTTTTTGATCCATTCTCCTCCTTTTTTTTAGCTCCGATTTCCCTTCTAAGTTAGTTGAATTTTTTTTTTTCTAAATTAGCCAAACCCCATTAAGCAAAATCATCATTTAAAGGACTAAACAGATATCCCAACAGTGAATCAGCTGCAAAATTGTATGACATTTAATGTCATAATGTATCTCACTACCTACAGTCAACACTAGGGGGAGATTTATCCAACTGCCATTGAACTTGTATGCAGTAAGCTCTTATGCTCCCCCTAGTGTTGACTGTAAACGTAGCATATACATTGCACTCAGATCAAAAAGTGTCTGACTCAAAATATCATTTTATACCTCTAGATCTAGAGCATTCTCAGGCGCTGATCTGGAATCCAGCACAACTAGTCTAATGATTATAACTAGAATTAGAGATTTTTTTTTTTCAAGATTTTCTTTGTAGATGAGCCATTGATGTTAAGGGTGACTGATTTGGAAATGTTTTTGCCCCTCTCGAGTTTTCGCTATTATTGTACATTTGTCACACTGGATCGGTTTACACAAAATGTAATGTTAGATAAAGAAACCTGATTGATCACAGAATGTACTGCTAACGATTACATCGTACCCAGAGTAATGCTGATGTCTGTAGCGCTGTGGAATATTATGTCAGCGCTATATAAGTGAGGATAATAATAAAAAAATAAAAAAATCATCAATGTGAAAATGAAAACGCAGCACAGTCTGGCTTCCACCATGCTGAATCTAAACCTCTCGAGCTGTTGAACCTTCCCTGAGAAGACGCGCTCACCTCCCCCTCCCCGAACCGGCTGCACAGGCGGTATGTCCACCCCTGATGGCTTTATAGGAGAACTGGGAAAACCTTCTTGAACTTACTGGGGGACATTTATCAATAATGACATAATTTGCGCAAAAAAAAATATATTACATTACAAATCAAAACCGGTGATTTGTTTCACCTCATATATCAAAAGGCACACGCCACTTTTATAATGTGACTTTCTTTAACTATAAACTTGATTATTCACCTATTTCTCTTGATTTGCGACATTTCAACGCCGATAGCACTAAAATGCGACTTTTTTTTTAAAGAGAAATGCTCCATTTGAGCCAACACTGCGGAGCCGCACTTGTGACTTTTGAAACATATTCGCGACTTTTGAAGCATATTTGCGACATTTCCAGTGGTAAATTGCGACTTTTGTCTCAGACTGGGGACGTTTTTTTGTCATTGTTTTGTTTTTGTCAATTTAGGGTCCATTCACACGTCCGCAAGGGTTTTGAAGTCCGCAATTTGCGGATCCGCAAAACACGGACACCGGCCATATGCGTTCCGCATTTTGCAAACCGCACATGGCCGACCTTATGCTAGAAATGCCTATTCTTGTCCGTGGCTGCGGACTATCTTTTCTGAGGGAACCGCAGAACCATTGTTGCGGAACTCTGCAACACTTTGAGCCATTTCTGCAGATAAGAGGATGATAAATGAGGGGAAATATGCACCAATTTGATAGCCCCGCCACCACTTTGACTTTTCTAACTAATTTCTGGCATGATGCATTCTTTATGGTGAAAATTCATGAGAAAACTGTTGATATATTTGACGCAACTCAAAACGCCATTCTTTTTGGCACATTTTACACCATAATTCTGATGCAACATGCTTAGTAAATGTCCCCACTGTATTGGAGGAGACTCACCAAAAGTGGTGCAAAGAATGAATGGAACAATTGCCCGTAGCAGCCAATCAGACCCCAGCTCTCAGAAGCCGTTGGAAAATGAATGAATGTGGCCACCTGATGGGTTGCTATGGGCAACAGCTCCTCTTATTCTTTGCTACAATGTAAACAGTATCTCCAGGGACTCGCTACAATGTAATATCGCAGTCTGTTTGTGAATAACCCCTCTGACTCTTTACCTTAAAGAGGACCTTTCATCACTACTGACCAGGGGCGGACTGACAACTCATGGGGCCCCCGGGCAATAGGAGATTATGGGGCCCTTGTGTCCCCCCCCACCCTCAAATCACACCCACACACAGCCCCACCCACATATTGCGCCACCCACATCACCTACACTTGGTACAGAATTTCTTTTTACCATCCCCCCCCCTCGCCTTCTCCAACCACCCAGCACCATTACTCACATAAAACAAGTAATATATATATTATAGCTGACAGTGAATGACTGTAAATACTTCCAGTTCTGAAGACTCCAGCGGCTCAGGGTCAGTGCTCTGGGCAGTGGGCACCGCTCTGCAGTTCAGGAAGGAGACCCATAAGACGCACATAGGTTTTTGAGGTGGACAATAAGAAAATAAATATTTTTCATTATACCTCAGGTCAGACCAGCAATCAGACCCCCAATGTTAATCAGACCTCAGCTGACAGCCCCCATCAGACCCCCAATGTTAATCAGACCTCAGCTGACAGCCCCCATCAGACCCCCAATGCAAATAAGACCCCAATAAGACCTCAAATCAGACCTCAGCCCAGACGCCAATGTAAATTACCCCCAATCAGACCTCAGATGAGAGCCCCATGCCTCTCATCAGCCCCAATTATGCCTCTCAGTCCCCAGATTATGTGCCCCTCACAGTACATATTCCCAGATATGTGCCACCTAACGGTAGTTATGCCAGATTATGTGCCTCCCTCACAGTAGTTATGCCACATATGTGCCCCTCACAGTAGATATGTCAGATTATGTGCCCACTCACAGTGGTTATGCCCAGATATGTGCCCCCTCATAGTAGTTATGCCAGATATGTGCCCCCTCAAATTAGTTATGCCCACAGCCCCTCACAGTAGTTGTTGCCCCCAGTCTGCAGCTTTATAAAAAAAAAACACATACTTACCTTTTTTCCTGATGACGCGCCTCCACACTCACGTCGCACTGCTGGCTGTGCTGGAGGCCGATCCCCGGGCTTTCAGCGCTCCTCCCACAGCCAGCAGTGCGATGTGTGGCCAGCAGGGGGAGCGCTCAGAAGAACAGGGAACAGAGAGCGCTTCCTGCTTCGCTATGGAAACAACAGCCCGGCAGTGATAAGAACTGCCGGGTGTGTGAGCGCGCTCCCCCCCCCCCCCCTTGCCTCTGCGCCAACACCCCCCCTCTCCTTGCCTCATATAGTACATGTTTGAGGAGCGCTCTGACGGGGCCCGGTATGGTCACTGTACTTCATGCCGGGCCCCTTCAGAGTGGTCCATTACATGTGAGTGCAGAAGACAGCCCTGACGGGGCCCCCCATAAGTTATGAATGAATTGCTAGCAGTCTGCAGTAAGGGTACAGAGGGGAGGTAACCAGTTGGGGGGGTGTACCTGCACAGTCTGAAAATGGCAGCACTGATTGGATAGAGTTAGACTGTTCAGGTACACCCCCCCCCCAACTGGTTACCTCCCCTCTGTACCCTTACTGCAGACTGCTAGCAATTCATTCATAACTTATAGTGCAAATAATAAAGGAATCGCACAACGTAGAGCCATAAGAATAGATGCTCCAGGATTGTTATTACATGGGGAATGCATGGAGCTATTAAACAGACATGTCAGGAGAGGGGACAGGTCCTCTTTAACATCACACACTGACAGATTGTTCTACCGGCTCGGCACTCGTGAACTTTACCGTGTGTACGATGTATCCAGACAGTATTTTTTAGTAACATTTATTACACACTGCACTTGGTGTTAGGAAAACAGTGCTCTTAAACAGATGGATACGCTGCTATAACAGCCGGGAGCAGATGGTCTTATTAGGTTTTATTAGAAAAAGTTACAGAGAAGAAATGTATGAGGAACAGTTTTAGTTTCTGTGGGGAAAAAAATAGTAATCATTGAGCAGGAGCCGAGTGTAATGAGTACATTCTGGGTACATTCAGCTAGGCTGTGCCTTATGTTAATATACTTGGCGTAAAAATCTGTCCCTGGTTCTTTATAGTCCAGTCATTGGGGCTTGTGTGTAAAAAAAAATAATAGAAAAATAGGGAAAATGTCCTAATGCTAATTTTACAAAATGTTCATAGAGGAGCATATACCTCGCAAGTGTCCCTTTTTTTTTTGGGGGGGGGGGTGCACCCCCTACCTTTGACCAAAATCCCTCCGACTTGTCCCTTTAATTAAGAGGTTGCACATTTGGGTAAAGTAATAAATATCTGATCGCTGGGGCCCTTGATAATGACTGAGAGCCCCATAGAGCAGGGATGGCCAACCTGCTGCTCTCCAGCTGTTGCAAAACTACAACTCCCAGCATGCTTAGACTGTCTACAGCAGGGCATGGTGGTAATGGTAGTTTTACAACAGTTGGAGAGCCGCAGGTTGGCCATCCCAAGGACCCTCACCCATTCCCGCTTACTGCACAGCTACAATGAGATAACATTTAATGGAGCGGCGGTTGACCACCACGATGGACCCCACCACTCCATTTAACGTCTATGGCATTGAAGGAAACAGCCATAAGTGTTCCTCTTAATATCCCCATACGTGCATTCTTGGTTCATCTGAGCATGCATATGTTGTAAATGAGAGAATGGTTGACACTGAACCGCTCGATTCTCATCTCCTGGGGATAGTCGACAGGCCCTCATGCACAATGGATGGTCAGCAGAAATTGGTAGCTTCTTGCCAACATACACCTCATGTGTACGGCCAGCTTAAGAAGGGTCTTCAGTGGGTGCACTATATAAGTGTGGTATACCATAAATGCATGGACTTTTTCATGACAGATCTTCCATAAAGCAGGTGGCCTATTCTAAGAAAATAGAAGGGCATCGGGAACTTCAACAATAAGTTGGAGCTGAGGGTTGCTGCAAAGAGTGTGGCTGACTGTGGAGGACCCAGCACGTCCATGCATTATATGGACGGCCCATTGATAATTGTGCAATACGTCATTTTACCAGCGGTGGCACTGCAGAGAAATGTAACACTTGCTGCCACATTTTCCCATTCATTACAACTGATGGCTGGTTTATCATTTGGGAACCCAAATTTCATGGCCATTGCAGTCAATCCACTTCGTTCCTGTCAGAGAAATATATGGCTATAATATTTTCTATTCGATAAAGACAGAAAACCTACTCGATCACAGCGCTGCCATGTTAGTTGGAGAACGGTACGGTTGTACTCCGGTATCTTACGGTATCTCTTGACCGCTTACTTTGCTGATTAAGAAAAGTTCTAGTAAGTATTAAACCTTCAGTTAGCAGTGCCGTTCAGACACTTTCTGCGAAGTCCAGACCTGGACGGTTTGAGAGTGTGGATATTTGGACAATTGTTCAGAGCCCCAATTACCTAGGGGCCCCCAAAGGCTGGACCCTTAGGAACAATCCAAGACGGTATAAAACCATTCTGCTCCACCATCACTTCAGCAGTCAGACATGGCACAGACAGGGAGTGCCCGGCCCAACAATGGAGTATTGGAGTATTGAGCAGTGCATGGTGGTATTATTTTGTAGATGAATTGCACTATTATAGGACTATTTTGTGAGGGCGTTTTAAACAAGTTTTTCATGCATACCACTTTGTGGTGGTATTGCATGGGCTATAGATGGTAGTATTATATTGGCACTATATGGTGGTATTATGAGGTTTGAATAGCCAATATTGTGTAGACACCATTAGAATATTTCAAGTACTGTATGGCAATAATTGATTTTATTTTATGCACTGTATGACATTGAATATATATGGATTGAATATATAGAGCTAAATGTATTAAGTGCAAAAGGATATTCTTTTAGGCACTGTATGGCGGTATTTATGTATACTGTATATAGTAATATATTTCAAGTGCATTTGAATATTGCTATAGGCACTTTATGGCGGTAATATGTTCTACTTATGCACTGTATGGTGGTATTATGTTGACTGTATATGTAGTGATATCTATTATGTTCATTAGAATATTATTTTAGACACAGGATGGCGCTATTATGTTGACTGTACATGTAGTAATATGTATTATGTGCATAAAAATATTATTTTAGGCACGGTATGGCAGTATTATGTGGAATGTATATGGTTCCTTGCAGCATTGGGGTCCTAGGTTCGTATCCGCATGGAGTACTTTACTTTGGGCAGCTTATACATCTTTACATATGATGAAGAAAAACATCCAAAAAGGGGGACCCTACTTTTCTCTGTGCCCAGGACTACACAGTGATCTTCTTGACCACGACACATGTTGCATGATGGAGGGTCGCACTTACACCGTGCTACATCGCAGCATAATGATAGAGAACGGAGTCGTGTTCTGACTGGTGGGTTAATAAACATAGAAACTCCAAATGAATTTGCCATGGTATATTTAAATTTATATCTATTATTTGATTATATTGTTTTTTTCTCTTACTGTAGTCTGATGAAGGCCAATGTGTGGCCGAAACGTCACATTGTATACAGCCGCAAGACCAATAAAAAAAATCCTTTTCTTGCATCATAATCGCTGGAGTTTCTATGTTTATTACAAGACGGGGTGGGAACCCGACTTCCAGCAGCAAACAGACGGCAGAGTGCCACGAAGTTTTTCTTATATATATATTCTCCGTGACTGGTGGGTTGCCGTTATCATGTCAGTGATAATACAATGGCAAACCATCCAGCAGGTTTGGATTTCTTGAGGCTTTATCGTTGTGGTCGTTGCAGCATGCAAGTCACCAAGCGACTGCTTTCATTTGCGTTTTTGGTTGTTTGCAACCACGTTTGCCTTGATGAAGCCCTGGCCAAAAGCATGGTGATATCTGTAAGGGTGCCAGTACTGGATGTCACCCACATCTCCTAGGCAAGGATACAACTGAGCAGTAATATCTATAGGTGTCGTGCACCTGTCATTTCAAATAAAGGAAAAAGGATATCCCACGGCGCAAAAACCACCCAGTAGTTGGAGTAATGATGGTTCTTGTTTATTTAGGCAAGCGGTACAACGCGTTTTGGGGTTTAACCCCTTCTTCAGGTACAATTGACTTGCATGCATGAAGGTAAAATTACATACATTTAAATACAGTGTAAAAAACCGCCAAAAGCACACGAGGGGCGGGGTGGGGGGCGGGTCAGTGGGCGGTACTGGATGAGCTCTCAGAGCTCAGCAGACAGAAGGGTTAAAAAAGTTTGCTAACTGTCAAACTTGCTTTTAATATATCATCTTATTGTCCCTATTCGAAGGAAGATCTTTCCCAGTGGTGCGATTTCTAGTTTCAAATAAAATATAGGTAAAATCATATAAGGAGCTTCTAAGGGCGCAGGACCTTGGGAGGTCATGTTATGCGATCACATGACTTATGCCATGTGACCGCCGTCAGAGGAAAACAGCGGGCGCCATGGAGATGCGGCCGCTAGAGGAGATGGGCGGTCGCATGAGGCAGCGGCCGGTCACGTGGTCTGGAGGCCGAGGCGTCACACTCCGTCTCTCAGCAACCAGACGCTGTTGCCGCCTCAGAGAGGGGGAGTGTCAGAGCGGCCGGCTGGAGGGCAGTGCGTTCATATCGCACAATAAGGGAATCAGAAATAGTCATAAAGATAACATATGAACCCAACGATACTTATATTGGGATATTTTGTAGAAATATTAAGGGCACAGAAAATTTGCTATACTTGGACGGCAGATTGTTTAAAGTGTGAGAAATAGATGAATGAAAGAGGGATTATAATAAGTATTTATAATATATGATGATAATGTGATTCAAGGTTTCACTATGATATAGTGATCCACTCTGTGCTATATCCTATATATATTTCGTGTATTAAAGGGAACCTGTCACCGGGATTTTGGGTATAGAGCTGAGGACACGGGTTGCTAGATGGCCGCTAGCACATCTGCTATACCCAGTCCCCATAGCTCTGTGTGCTTTTATTGTGTATAAAAACCGATTTAATACATATGCAAATTACCCTGAGATGAGTCCTGTCCCTGACTCCTCTCACATACAGGAATCATCTCAGGTAATTTGCATATGTATCAAATCGTTTTTTTACACAATAAAAGCACACAGAGCTATGGGGACTGGGTATAGCGGATGTGCTAGCGGACATCTAGCAACCCATGTCCTCAGCTCTATACACAAAATCCCGGTGACAGGTTCCCTTTAACCACCTCCGGACCGCTGTACGCACAGACGCGTCCTGGAGGTGGTTGTTTCATTCCGAGTGGACGCGCCGGCGCGTCCTCTCGCGAGACGCGAGATTTCGGTCTCAGCCGGCCCGCGCATGCGCATCGCGGGCCGGCAAAAGTTCGAGGAGAATTGCATCAGCAACCTGCCAGCCAATGATCGTCGCTGGCAGGTTGCTGATTTTTAAAAAATCGAATCACAAGCCAGATAACAGATCATATTAGTAAATATGATCTGTTATATGGCTTCTCTGCTCCTGTGCTGGTCCTTTTCGTCGGTTGGATCCAGCACAGGAGCAGACTGAACTGTGAGTACACCAAACACTACACCTTAGCCCCAGATCACCCCCCTGCACCCCAATTAACCCTTTGATCACCCCTTTGATCGCCCCTGTCAATCACTAGTGAAAGGAAAAAAAGTGATCAGTGTAAACTGTCACTTTTTTTTTTTCACTGGTATTGACTGATAGGTTTTAGGGATAGTTTAGGCCCCTTGGTTAGGTAGTTAGCGTCAGTTAGCGCCCACCCCACCGCACCGCAGTCACTTTTATTCGCTGATTAGCGTATCGCTAATCAGCATTTGTACTTTTATAGTATCTGTAAGTGATCAAAACTGATCACGGTCAGATCTATAATAGTATTAGTGTCACTTTAGTTCGCCCTCCACCCAAAACGCAGTGTTTGCCCGATCAGGCCTGATCGGTCGCCCACACGTGCGTTCACCCACGCCCGCCCCACCGCAGTGACAAAAAAAAATTATTTTTTGATCACTGCACATTCACTTTACAAAATCAGTTTTGATATTTTTTATCAACCGCAGCAGCCTCCGGTACTTCGCTAGCCTCCCCTTTGTAAGACAGGTTTGCTTTTTTTCTTGGGTAGTCTCAGGGAATACCCCTAAATTTAGTAGTCCAAAATGTCAAACAGGGGGTATTCTTCTGAAGAGGCCTACAGGATTCTGACCCAGTCGGATGAGGAGTGGGAACCCTCATCTGACGAATCTAGCGGGTCAGAATATGAACCTGTGGAAAGCAGTGGCTCTCTGACCCAAAGTTCGGACGAGGAGGTGGAGGTCCCTGGCAGCACCAGGCGTACCCGGCCCCGTGTCGCTAGACCACAGGTTACGCAGGATCCGCTTCAAGAGCAGCAGAGTGGGGCTGGCGCTGCCGGATCACGTGGTGAGGCATACACCAGCAGCGCAGCCCTTCCTGGACCTAGTACCAGCACTGCCGTACAACATGGTGAAGTAGCGAGCACCAGAAGGGCAGTTGAAGCTGGTACGGTGGCACGTGCAGTAGTTACCCCGTCGCAGCCACCGCGCAGACAGGCCCGTAGATCCCCTAGAGTCCCTGAGGTGCTGGCAAACCCTGATTGGCAGTCACCAACTTCAGCCGCACCTGTAGTTCCCCCTTTCACCGCCCAGTCTGGAGTTCGGGTTGAGACGGCTCAAATCGGTTCGGCCCTGGGATTTTTTGAGCTGTTCTTGACTGCGGAGCTCTTGGACTTAGTCGTGGCAGAGACCAACCAGTATGCCACACAATTTATAACCGCAAACCCGGAAAGCTATTATGCCCAGCCTTTCCGGTGGAAACCAGTCCAAGTTTCCGAACTTAAAATTTTTCTGGGCCTTCTCCTCAACATGGGCCTGACAAAAAAACATGAATTGCGGTCATATTGGTCCACGAACCCAATTCATCACATGCCCATGTTCTCTGCTGCTATGTCCAGGACACGATTTGAGACCATCCTGCGTTTTCTGCATTTTAGCGACAACACCACCTCCCGTCCCAGAGGCCACCCAGCTTTTGACCGGCTCCACAAAATTCGGCCCCTCATAGACCATTTCAACCAGAAATTTGCAGATTTGTATACCCCTGAGCAAAACATCTGCGTAGACGAGTCCCTAATACATTTTACCGGGCGCCTTGGCTTCAAACAATACATCCCAAGCAAGCGTGCCCGGTATGGGGTCAAATTGTATAAGCTCTGTGAAAGGGCCACAGGCTATACCCACAAATTTCGGATCTATGAGGGAAAAGATCAGACCCTGGAGCCGGTCGGTTGCCCTGACTACCTGGGGAGCAGTGGGAAGACAGTCTGGGACTTGGTGTCACCCTTATTCGGCAAGGGGTACCATCTTTATATGGACAATTTTTACACAAGTGTGGCCCTCTTTAGGCATTTGTTTCTAGAACGGATTTGCGCCTGTGGCACCGCGCGAACTAGTCGCGTGGGCTTCCCCCAACGGCTTGTAACCACCCGTCTTGCAAGGGGGGAGAGGGCTGCCTTGTGTAACGAAGAACTGCTCGCGGTGAAATGGAGAGACAAGCGTGACGTTTACATGCTCTCCTCCATTCACGCAGACACAACAATCCAAATTGAAAGGGCAACCCGTGTCATTGAAAAGCCCCTCTCAGTCCACGACTATAATGCGCTCATGGGAGGGGTGGACTTCAATGACCAGATGTTGGCTCCCTATTTAGTTTCCCGCAGAACCAGACGCTGGTATAAGAAGGTGTCTGTATATTTAATTCAATTGGCGCTGTACAATAGTTTTGTTCTCTACAGTAAGGCTGGGAGAACAGGATCCTTCCTCAAATTCCAGGAAGAGATCATCGCGAACCTCCTTTACCCAGGAGGTTCCGTGGCCCCATCCACCAGTGTAGTTAGCCGTCTACACGAGCGACATTTCCCCAGTGTCGTTGCTGGTACCTCAACCCAACCGCCACCCCGAAAAAAATGTTGTGTCTGTAGCAGGAGTGGAATAAGGCGTGACACCCGCTATTTCTGTCCTGACTGCCCTGACCACCCTGCCCTATGCTTAGGTGAGTGTTTCCGGAAGTACCACACACAGGTACACCTAGCATAGGGATTGCATCTCACAGGACAGGCACACAGGGCTATTAGGGCCCTTTTACTCACAGCTGCTGCAAACCTCTCCTTTCACCTGGGATAAAGTGCATAACGTACTTCGCCACATCTTTGGGCGATTTGCGCTTTGCACATTGTCCCATGGGGAAGGAGAGGTTTGTTCTATAAAGGTAAAAAAAACTAAACAAAAAAAAATTACCGGTAAGTAAAAAAAGTTTAAAAAGTTTTAAAAAAGTTAATATGTTCTGTTCTAAAGTTAATAAAGTTATTGCTTTGCGGCCTGGTTTTTTCTTTTTTGTTTTGTTTTTTTTACCTTCCAGGTGGACCAACCGATCGACTAGCTGCAGCACTGATGTGCATTCGGACAGAAGCATTGCGCTGCTGTCAGATTACACGCAAGTCGGTGTATGCGGCGCTGCAAGACGAGATTTCTCCTCTGCAGTAAAAGATATGTTTGCCGAGGCATATGAGCTGAGGAGGTGGCGGTGTTCATATACTTTGGCAAACACTTTGTATATATAAAAAAAAAAATCCCGGCAATGATTTATTCATCCACATCGATTGATGTGAATGGAGAAATCGGGTTTGCCAGGGCATACGAGCTGAAGTGGGTATGGATGTTGGGCGGAGCTCCTATGTCCTGGCAGACGCCTTTCCCCTCCTTTTTCTTTTTTTGGCAGAGATTTTTTCATCCACATTGATCGATGCGAATGAAGAAATCTGTGCCGTTCATTTTTTTCTTTCAGCCCAGAGGCTGAACGAAAAAAAAAAATCTCATTACCCGTATGCTCAATATAAGGAGAATAGCAGAAACTCCTAATGCTGGGCATACATGTAATGATTGCGGAGACCCTCAAATGCCAGGGCAGTACAAACACCCCACAAATGACCCCATTTTGGAAAGAAGACACCCCAAGGTATTCGCTGAGGGGCATATTGAGTCCATGAAAGATTGAAATTTTTGTCCCAAGTTAGCGGAAAGGGAGACTTTGTGAGAACAAAATCAAAAAAATCAATTTCCGCTAACTTGTGCCAAAAATTTTTTTTTTCTATGAACTCGCCATGCCCCTCATTGAATACCTTGGGGTGTCTTCTTTCCAAAATGGGGTCACATGTGGGGTATTTATACTGCCCTGGCATTTTAGGGGCCCCAAAGTGTGAGAAGAAGTCTGGTATCCAAATGTCTAAAAATGCCCTCCTAAAAGGAATTTGGGCACCTTTGCCCACCTAGGCTGCAAAAAAGTGTCACACATCTGGTATCTCTGTATTCAGGGGAAGTTGAGGAATGTGTTTTGGGGTGTCTTTTTACATATACCCATGCTGGGTGAGATAAATATCTTGGTCAAATGCCAACTTTGTATAAAAAAATGGGAAAAGTTGTCTTTTGCCAAGATATTTCTCTCACCCAGCATGGGTATATGTAAAATGACACCACAAAACACATTCCCAACCTTCTCCCGAGTACGGAGATACCAGATGTGTGACACTTTTTTGCAGCCTAGGTGGGCAAAGGGGCCCACATTCCAAAGAGCACCTTTCGGATTTCACAGGTCATTTACCTACTTACCACACATTAGGGCCCCTGGAAAATGCCAGGGCAGTATAACTACCCCACAAGTGACCCCATTTTGGAAAGAAGACACCCCAAGGTATTCCGTGAGGGGCATGGCAAGTTCCTAGAATTTTTTATTTTTTGTCACAAGTTAGTGGAAAATGATGATTTTTTATTTTTTTATTTTTTTCATACAAAGTCTCATATTCCACTAACTTGTGACAAAAAATAAAAACTTCCATGAACTCACTATGCCCATCAGCGAATACCTTGGGGTCTCTTCTTTCCAAAATGGGGTCACTTGTGGGGTAGTTATACTGCCCTGGCATTCTAGGGGCCCAAATGTGTGGTAAGGAGTTTGAAATCAAATTCTGTAAAAAATGACCTGTGAAATCCGAAAGGTGCTCTCTGGAATATGGGCCCCTTTGCCCACCTAGGCTGCAAAAAAGTGTCACACATCTGGTATCTCCGTACTCAGGAGAAGGTGGGGAATGTGTTTTGGGGTGTCATTTTACATATACCCATGCTGGGTGAGAGAAATATCTTGGCAAAAGACAACTTTTCCCATTTTTTTATACAAAGTTGGCATTTGACCAAGATATTTATCTCACCCAGCATTGGTATATGTAAAAAGACACCCCAAAACACATTCCTCAACTTCTCCTGAATACAGAGATACCAGATGTGTGACACTTTTTTGCAGCCTAGGTGGGCAAAGGGGCCCATATTCCAAAGAGCACCTTTCGGATTTCACAGGTCATTTTTTACTGAATTTGATTTCAAACTCCTTACCACACATTTGGGCCCCTAGAATGCCAGGGCAGTATAACTACCCCACAAGTGACCCCATTTTGGAAAGAAGAGACCCCAAGGTATTCGCTGATGGGCATAGTGAGTTCATGGAAGTTTTTATTTTTTGTCACAAGTTAGTGGAATATGAGACATTGTATGAGAAAAAAAAATAAAAAAAAAATCATCATTTTCCACTAACTTGTGACAAAAAATAAAAAATTCTAGGAACTCGCCATGCCCCTCACGGAATACCTTGGGGTGTCTTCTTTCCAAAATGGGGTCACTTGTGGGGTAGTTATACTGCCCTGGCATTCTAGGGGCCCAAATGTGTGGTAAGGAGTTTGAAATCAAATTCTGTAAAAAATGACCTGTGAAATCCGAAAGGTGCTCTCTGGAATATGGGCCCCTTTGCCCACCTAGGCTGCAAAAAAGTGTCACACATCTGGTATCTCCGTACTCAGGAGAAGTTGAGGAATGTGTTTTGGGGTGTCTTTTTACATATACCCATGCTGGGTGAGATAAATATCTTGGTCAAATGCCAACTTTGTATAAAAAAATGGGAAAAGTTGTCTTTTGCCAAGATATTTCTCTCACCCAGCATGGGTATATGTAAAATGACACCCCAAAACACATTCCCCACCTTCTCCTGAGTACGGAGATACCAGATGTGTGACACTTTTTTGCAGCCTAGGTGGGCAAAGGGGCCCATATTCCAAAGAGCACCTTTCGGATTTCACAGGTCATTTTTTACAGAATTTGATTTCAAACTCCTTACCACACATTTGGGCCCCTAGAATGCCAGGGCAGTATAACTACCCCACAAGTGACCCCATTTTGGAAAGAAGACACCCCAAGGTATTCCGTGAGGGGCATGGCGAGTTCCTAGAATTTTTTATTTTTTGTCACAAGTTAGTGGAAAATGATGATTTTTTTTTTTTTTTTTTTCATACAAAGTCTCATATTCCACTAACTTGTGACAAAAAATAAAAACTTCCATGAACTCACTATGCCCATCAGCGAATACCTTGGGGTCTCTTCTTTCCAAAATGGGGTCACTTGTGGGGTAGTTATACTGCCCTGGCATTCTAGGGGCCCAAATGTGTGGTAAGGAGTTTGAAATCAAATTCAGTAAAAAATGACCTGTGAAATCCGAAAGGTGCTCTTTGGAATATGGGCCCCTTTGCCCACCTAGGCTGCAAAAAAGTGTCACACATCTGGTATCTCTGTATTCAGGAGAAGTTGAGGAATGTGTTTTGGGGTGTCTTTTTACATATACCCATGCTGGGTGAGATAAATATCTTGGTCAAATGCCAACTTTGTATAAAAAAATGGGAAAAGTTGTCTTTTGCCAAGATATTTCTCTCACCCAGCATGGGTATATGTAAAATGACACCTCAAAACACATTCCCCACCTTCTCCTGAGTACGGAGATACCAGATGTGTGACACTTTTTTGCAGCCTAGATGGGCAAAGGGGCCCATATTCCAAAGAGCACCTTTCGGATTTCACAGGTCATTTTTTACAGAATTTGATTTTAAACTCCTTACACACATTTGGGCCCCTAGAATGCCAGGGCAGTATAACTACCCCACAAGTGACCCCATTTTGGAAAGAAGAGACCCCAAGGTATTTCGTGATGGGCATAGTGAGTTCATAGAACTTTTTATTTTTTGTCACAAGTTAGTGGAATATGAGACTTTGTAAGAAAAAAAAAAAAAAAAAATCATCATTTTCCGCTAACTTGTGACAAAAAATAAAAAGTTCTATGAACTCACTATGCCCATCAGCAGATACCCTAGGGTGTGTACTTTCCGAAATGGGGTCATTTGTGGGGTGTTTGTACTGTCTGGCCATTGTAGAACCTCAGGAAACATGACAGGTGCTCAGAAAGTCAGAGCTGCTTCAAAAAGCGGAAATTCACATTTTTGTACCATAGTTTGTAAACGCTATAACTTTTACCCAAACCATTTTTTTTTTACCCAAACATTTTTTTTTTATCAAAGACATGTAGCACAATAAATTTAGATCAAAATTTCTATATGGATCTCGTTTTTTTTGCAAAACTTTACAACTGAAAGTGAAAAATGTCATTTTTTTGCAAAAAAATCGTTAAATTTCGATTAATAACAAAAAAAGTAAAAATGTCAGCAGCAATGAAATACCACCAAATGAAAGCTCTATTAGTGAGAAGAAAAGGAGGTAAAATTCATTTGGGTGGTAAGTTGCATGACCGAGCAATAAACGGTGAAAGTAGTGTAGGTCAGAAGTGTAAAAAGTGGCCTGGTCTTTCAGGGTGTTTAAGCACTGGGGGCTGAGGTGGTTAAGATACATCTATTCATTACATGAGGTGGCAAGAGAAAACGGGATAAGAAGAATGTAAAAATGTAAAAAGACTGCTGATTGTGATTACTACAGTAACATGGATCTTTTGGTAATGGAAGAAGTACAAAATATGTGAAATGACTATAAGAAGAATAAATAGATCCTTAGGTGGGTGTCTAAGGTAAGATAGATGTAGGGGGGGGGATAAATGGAACATGGGTGTCCAGGGTGAGGTAAAGAGAGGGGAGGGACACGGCAATATCGAAGGAGGAAAGATTATTGTGGCATGGGTAGTGGCAAGGGGGGGGTATAGGGGATTTCATAAATTGATTTCAAAAGCTTCATTCAGGCCATATGGATTGAGGCAGTTCAATTTATATATCCAGAACATCTCGCGTTTCCTCAGAGTCTGGATAATATTATATATCCGTTTGATCGGACTTGCTCAATCGGGGTAACCGTGAATCCCAGAAAAGAACCTTGGTGATGGATGGTAGCATGTCTGGAGATGCTATGCTGGAGGAATTTTTTCTTCACAATGGATCTGTGCTTATTGAGTCGATTGCGCAAGGTCTGTATAGTGCGCCCCACCTAACGGAGATTACAAGGGCATGTGATAAGATAGATGATGTTTGACGATCCACAATTCAATTCGTCCTTAATTTTAAAAAAATTCGTCATTTCGACCCAAAAAAGAAGTGGTGATATTTAAAGATCTGCAGCAGAGGCATCTTGGTTGATTGCATCTATAGCTCCCCGGAGTCTTAGCGCTGACTGATCTGGTGAATTCTTCTCGTTTATTCTTCAATTTGCTTGGGGCTAGCATATTTTTCAGTGTTTTTGCTCGTCTAAATACTAGAGAAGGTTGTTTTGTTATTTCTGAGTTCAGGAAGGGATCCTTTTTTAGGATTCACCAATGCCTGGACAGAATTTTTCGGATATCTACAGTACAGACCAAAAGTTTGGACACACCTTCTCATTCAAAGAGTTTTCTTTATTTTCATGACTATGAAGGCATCAAAACTATGAATTAACACATGTGGAATTATATACATAACAAACAAGTGTGAAACAACTGAAAATATGTCATATTCTAGGTTCTTCAAAGTAGCCACCTTTTGCTTTGATTACTGCTTTGCACACTCTTGGTATTCTCTTGATGAGCTTCAAGAGGTAGTCCCCTGAAATGGTCTTCCAACAGTCTTGAAGGAGTTCCCAGAGATGCTTAGCACTTGTTGGCCTTTTTGCCTTCACTCTGCGGTCCAGCTCACCCCAAACCATCTCGATTGGGTTCAGGTCCAGTGACTGGGGAGGCCAGGTCATCTGGCGCAGCACCCCATCACTCTCCTTCATGGTCAAATAGCCCTTACTTTCAAAGTTTTCCCAATTTTTCGGCTGACTGACTGACCTTAATTTCTTAAAGTAATGATGGCCACTCGTTTTTCTTTACTTAGCTGCTTTTTTCTTGCCATAATACAAATTCTAACAGTCTATTCAGTAGGACTATCAGCTGTGTATCCACCTGACTTCTCCTCAATACCACTGATGGTCCCAACCCCATTTATAAGGCAAGAAATCCCACTTATTAAACCTGACAGGGCACACCTGTGAAGTGAAAACCATTTCAGGGGACTACCTCTTGAAGCTCATCAAGAGAATGCCAAGAGTGTGCAAAGCAGTTATCAAAGCAAAGGGTGGCTACTTTGAAGTACCTAGAATATGACATATTTTCAGTTGTTTCACACTTGTTTGTTATGTATATAATGCCACATGTGTTAATTCATAGTTTTTGATGCCTTCAGTGTGAATCTACAATTTTCATAGTCATGAAAATAAAGAAAACTCTTTGAATGAGAAGGTGTGTCCAAACTTTTGGTCTATACTGTATGTGGTTGCTATTATAGGTGGTAAGAAAATTAGTATTGTGGTATTTGGTGTCATTTTGTTTTTTGCTTCCTACCAGACATTCTAGCTGTGTCAACGCTTTTGCTTTATTAAAGGCTGTATCTATAATGTCTATTGGATAGCCCTTTTGTAGGAATCTAGACCGAATGACATTACTTTGTATAACAAAATCTTCGTTTCTGGAACAGTTGCGCCTAATTCGCTTAAATTGGCTATACGGAATGTTTTTCTTCCATTTCTTAAAGTGTTCACTTGAATAGTCCAAGTAACTGTTACAGTCGACTTCTTTAAAAAATGTTCGTGTGTTGACTGATCCATTGTTTATTTTTAATTCCAGGTCAAGATATTCAGCTTTAGACTTGTCACTTATGCCTGAAAAAGTGAGACCCCAATTGGTTGAATTTAGGTCTTCCATAAAATTATTTATTGTTAAAAGGTCACCTTCCCAAATTAGGATCAAATCGTCGATATAACGACGGTAAAAAATTATGTTTCGTGCCCAATATTTTGATTTATAAATAAAAGTGTCCTCAAAAAGCACCTGTCATTGGATATGGCTCATCTTTTTGTGCAGAATCTACACAACCTCACTGTATTCAGCCCTAATTTTTATACATACTGTAACCTTGAAAAATGTTGGAATACAGAAATCTGAAACAAAACCGCCAAATAAAGAAACCGACATAGACTACAGAAGATAAAGCCGCCAGCAGCAAAACAATGACAGGGCTCTAACAATGAAGTGATGGCAGCATTCAGACATCTATGATGAGACAGCTAAGCTATTGTGTCTTCTGTAAAAATGTGTGTGTGCATGTATGGGAACATGTTAATAAAGTTATTGTAGCGAAAGTTATAACCAGACATAAATAGAAGCGCAAATCCCATGGATATTTCATTCTTTGGGACCAGTAAAACATTTACTTTCAGTGGAGATGAAGACAACACATTGTTTTATGCTGTTGAATAATGTCTGCAAAGAAGAGGAGGAAGGGAAGGAGCGTCAGCTCTGAGCACCTTTCTGACAAAGGTGTAGTGATGGACGAACATCGCCCGGGACGTTTTGCGAACTCGCGTTCGCGATCAAATGTTCGCAAACCGCACGTTCGCGGCGGGCCCCCTTCACTTTAATGGTAGGCGAACCTGAAAAACCTTCATGTCATTTTTGCAGCCACCAAATACTTACTAGAAATGCACAAATAGTCCCACAACATGGACAGTGACATAAAAATATGTATTTTAAAGGAAACCTGTCACCGGGATTTTGTGTATAGAGCTGAGGACAAGGGTTGCTAGATGGCCGCTAGCACATCCCCAATACCCAGTCCCCATAGCTCTGTGTGCTTTTATTGTGTAAAAAAAACGATTTGATACATATGCAAATTAACAAGTATGTATCAAATCATCAAATCATTTTTTTTTTACACCATAAAAGCACACAGAGCTATGGGGACTGGATATTGCGGATGTGCTAGCGGCCATCTGGTAACCCATGTCCTCAGCTCTATACACAAAATCCCGGCGACAGGTTCCCTTTAATCAGGGGCCAATTTTATGCGTCTTAAAGGGAAACTCTCAAAAATGTGCCCTGCTGGAGCCTAGAAATTTTTTATTTTAGGCCACGGGAGAACAGGCCCTAAAAATTAGGCATTCACCTGACAGAAAAGAACTTGTGATGATGTGGCTAGAGGTATATTAGGCGGTCACTGGATAACAATTTTACTGTCGGCCAGTACAGGTGGCAGAAATTAGGCATTCACCGAACAGCCTTTTAAGTCGCTGTATATATATATATATATATATATATATATATAAAAGACAAGGAATATTTTTTGTTCTGTGTGGTGGCAGATATGTGTGGGCTGGCATGAGGAAATTCAATTACACGTGGTCATCACAGGTGTTGAATTCCATGCCTTACTGTCGTGAGCTAGGCGAGTGCGCTTATCGGTCACGATCCCCCCTGCTGCGCTGAACGTCCTTTCGGACAGGACACTGGACGATGGGCAAGCCAAGAGTTCCATGGCAAATTGTGCCAGCTCTGGCCATAGGTCAAGCCTGCACACCCAGTAGTCAAGGGGTTCCTCGCCTCTCAGAGCATCCACATCGGCCATTAACCCACCTGACGGTCTAGGCGTTCCCTGAGGCTGGATCCGGAGGGAGGCTGTCGATGGGTTGGCTGCAAGAATGATCTCATATCCGAAGTGACCAACACATCTTCAAACCACCCTCTTCTTGCATGCGCGGTAGGATTGGTACTCGCACCTGTTTCGCTGTGGGTGGGAATTCCTCTGCCAGCGCCCGCAACAGCAGAATGCAGCATCTCCCGTAGCAAGGACTGGAAGTTCTGCATTCTGACAGCCCTCTGTGATGCTGGTAACATGTCCGCTATTTTGTGTTTGTACCGGGGGTATAAGTTTGTTGCCACCCAGTACTGGTCCTTGCCCTTTATGCTTTTTATATGGGGTCCCTCTTTAAACACTGGAGCATGAAGGCCCCGATTGGCACTAAATAGGAAGCGGTGGAGCGCCCTGGCTCATGCTCATCGCCAAGGAGAATGTCGTCCTCGGTCTCCTCCCCCCAGCCACGGACAACACCAGGGATCCCCGAAAAGTTTAAAGTCCCCCTCAAAGCCTGCTCTTCTTGCTCCCCCTCCTCCTCCTCACCCCAGCCACCATCCTCCTCTGACTCCTCTTCAGACTCCTGCTGACTTGTCTCAGATGGAGTAGCCCCCCCCCCAGGAATTCATTCAGCATTGCGACTTCCTCATCTTCCAGCTCCTGCTCCTCGACGGCTTGATCAATGACACGACGCAATGCACGCTCCAGAAAGAAGGCGTAAGGTACGATGTCACTGATGGCGCCCTGGCTGCAGACTGACTAGTTTGGTGATGTCATCAAATGGCCGCAGAAGTCTGCATGCGTGCGCATATTCAAGGTGGAGTTCCAGTGCATCGGGCAGTCACAAATCAGACGTCTGACGGGCAGGTGGTTTCGCCGCTGAACATCAGCAAGGCGAGCCATCGCCGTGTAAGAATTTCTAAAATAGCCAGAGATTTTCCTGTCCTGGACCCGGGGTATTTGGCAACGAATCTCTGCACGACAAGACGTGTGCCATGCACGGCACGTGTCTTTTTGTCCGATTTAAGCGCACTCAGCAGATTGGCACCGTTGTCGCACACTGTCAAAGTGAGCGGGGTTAGCCACTGATCGGGCTGTGACTGCAGAGCTGAAAGGAGTGCAGGACCGGTGTGGCTCTTCGCTTCCAGGCACAACAGACCCAGCACAGCATGGCAACGTCTCACCTGGGACGTCGAGTAGGTTCTGGGGAGCTTGGGGGGTGCAGCGGAAGAGGCGGTAGCAATGGAAAAGGAGGAGTCAGCGGAGGAGGAGACGGAGGATGGAGTAGGAGGAGGAGAAGAAGAGGCAGGCCTGCATGCAATACGTGGTGGTAGCACAAATCCACACGGGTGCCACGGGTTACATGCTTGATGGCCGTCAGAAGGTTCACCCAGTGGGCAGTAAATGTTATGTACCTTCCCTGCCCGTGTTTGCTAGACCACGTGGCTGTGGTCAGATGTATTTTGGCACCGACACTGTGTGCCAGAGATACATTCACTTGCTGCTGAACGTGGCCATATAGCTCGGGGATGCCCTTCTGGGAGAAATATTTCCTTCGGGGGACTTTCCATTGCGGTGTGCCAATGACCACACATTTTCTAAAGGCCTCCGAGTCCACCAGTTTATATGGCATAGTTGGCAGGCTAGCAGTGTGCTAACTAGCTTGTGCCAGATGAACGCGACGACGGCATGGTGGAAGGTAGAGTGGAGGACAAATTGGAGGAGAAAGGAGAAGGAGAAGAGGCAGGACGTGAAGCGCCTGGAGTGTGGCTTTGTGGGTTCTGACGGCGTTGCTCCCACTGGGCTTGGTGATGGGAGGCCAGGTGCCTTCTTAAGGCGGTCGTCCCTAGGTTAGTGTTGGGTTTACCGGGACTTATGCGTTGACAGCACAGGCTGCAGATGGCAACACTATTGTCAGCAGCTGACATGTTAAAAAAAAAAGCCCACACTGCGGAGCCATGTGTCAGTGTCCTGGGAGCGCCATATGTGACCGTGCCTGGTTGATGGCTCGCTCCTGATACATTAGCAGTCTAGTTTTTCCCTCCTGTGCAATGTATGTTTGGTCTGCTTCTCCTCCCTATCTGCTGGTCCATCTCTCCCTCTTAACTCCCCTCCTCTTCCTCTCTTGTGGGCACCCACGTGACGTCCATCGGCACGTAATCATCGTCACCTTCACCACCACTGACATTAGAGATCTCGGAGTAGGCAGCAACAGTGTGGACCACCCTCCTTGGACTGATCTGGGTTCTGTCGTCAGACCGCTGGGTGGTGGCCGCTACTACCTACTCTTCCTCATCCGATGACAAGAATGGCTTTGCATCAGTAAGGTCTGGGAATGGATGGGAAAATAATTCCTCTGACTTGAGTGGAGGGGCTATGATGGTCGTGGTGGTGTCTTTGGGAGTGCACACAGCAGAGAGTGAAGAGGGTGCAGATACAGAGGATGAGGAGGGTGTAGAAGCGGAAGGCTGAGTGAGCCACTCAACCAACTCTAGTGCGTCCTTTGACGTAATCACACGCACCTTCTCCAACTTCCCACTTAGGCTCCGGCCTGGTGCACCTGCCCGACCCCTACCACCCCTGCGGAACGGCCTGCCTCTTCCTCTGCCTGTCATTTTAAAAATGACCCTGTGACAAAAGTCCTTAGAGAAGAGCAGTATTTGTGGAAGCAGGTATCTGGCAGGCCTCAATCAGTATTTGGTGGAAGCAGGTGTATCAATCGTAGTATAATATATAAATATAGATATATATATAAATAAATATATAAAAATATAAATAAATATAATAGAGTATGGGGGGCACTCTATCTTCTGGTGGTATATGGACACATCTTGAATTGTTTTTTAAAAATAATAATGAGATTTATTAAAGTTCGATAAATACAGGGTGAATACCAATGTGATGGGTGGACGTCACCTGGTGAAAAACGTCCGTCCAACCTCACACTATTGGTGCATATTTAAGATATTCACATACATACAGGTGAAACTCGAAAAATTAGAATATCGTGCAAAGTTCATTTATTTCAGTAATGCAACTTCAAAGGTGAAGCTAATATATGAAAGAGACTCTTTACATGCAAAGCGAGATATTTCAAGCCTTTATTTGTTATAATTTGGATGATTATGTCTTACAGCTTAAGAAACCCCAAAGTCTCAATCTCAGGTCCCCTTTGCTCAGGGGGTATGGATTAATTAGCTGACTATAGGGTGACACTTTGAGCCTAGAATATAGAACCTTTTCACAAAATTCAAATTTTAAGCTGCATTAATGCAATTCCTTTTAGTTTGCATTACTGAAATAAATAATAGACTTTGGCACCATATTCTAATTTTTCGAGTTTCACCTGTATGTCATAAAATATAGAGCAATTGTCAAGGAAGCACTTGTAATAAAATAAAAATGAAAATACTTAAAAATAAATCTCCTATTGAAAAAATGTAAAAGAATAAAAAAGGTTTTGAATTAAGAGGTGGAAATAGGTTGTTTGGACCTAGTAATTTTTATAGTTAAGGTCTTTTCAAATCAATGATATTATGTATCCGCAAATTGTTATACACCAGTCTGAAGACAGCGATATTTCCAGCACATGTAGTATTTTGCTCTGTTCAACCACAGGTGATGTTATAAGATTTATGAATACACCTTGCATAGATAACACTGTGTTTCTTAATTATCGCACTTATATGCAAGTATTTAGTATTGTAATAAGGAGAGTGTTGTTGCGTAAAGTTGTTCTGAAGTGTCCATATAACACTCGCAATATTTTTTTGATCACCTCCTTATTGTGCGATATATAGGTATATGGTGTTGCATAGGGTACTTTACCAATCCTGTAGTAATGATGTGCCCCCGGATCTGGTGCCTGCTTTTGCCGATTTTCCGTGTATGCCCGCTTATCAGATCCCACGCGGCGTCCCACGTGATTTAAACCTCCCACGTGGCGTCCCACGTAATATGGGCAGGTTTGTTTCTCCTGGGTCTTAGAGTCCGTGCTTCAGATGAGTTGGTGTTTGTTCCGTGCAGTCTGACTGGAGAAATGATTGAAAATATTGAATCCGGGGATCAAATTGTCTCTTGTAATTAAACAGAGGTTAATGCTTTTTTTAATTCTCACTGCTTTTCTCCAAACGCGTTTCGGAGCCAAAAGTGTTCCTTCTTCAGTGGTCCACTGAAGAAGGAACACCTTTGGCTCCACTGAAGGAGGAACACCTTTGGCTCTGAAATGCGTTTGGGGAATAGCAGTGAGAATTAGAAAAAGCATTAACCTCTGTTTAATTACAAGAGACAATTTGATCCCCCGATTCTATATTTTCAATTTTTTCAATCATTTCTCTGGTCACAGGGCACGGAACAAAGACCAACTCATCTGAAGCCCGGACTCTAATACCCATTATAAAGAATATAACTACTATAATACTGCTCCTATGTACAAGAATATAACTACTATAATACTGCTCCTATGTACAAGAATATAACTACTATAATACTGCTCCTATGTACAAGAATATAACTACTATAATACTGCTCCTATGTACAAGAATGTAACTACTATAATACTGCTCCTATGTACAAGAATATAACTACTATAATACTGCTCCTATGTATAAGAATATAATTACTATAATACTGCTCCTATTTACAAGAATATTACTACTATAATACTGCTCCTATGTACAAGAATACAACTACTATAATACTGCTCCTATGTACAAGAATATAACTACTATAATACTGCTCCTATATACAAGAATATAACTACTATAATACTGCCTCCTATGTACAAGAATATAACTACTATAATACTGCTCCTATATACAAGAATATAACTACTATAATACTGCCTCCTATGTACAAGAATATAACTACTATAATACTGCTCTTATGTACAAGAATATAACTACTATAATACTGCTCCTATGTACAAGACTATAAGTACTATAATACTGCTCCTATATACAAGAATATAACTACCATAATACTGCCTCCTATGTACAAAAATATAACTACTATAATACTGCTCCTATGTACAAGAATATAACTACTATAATACTGCTCCTATGTACAAGAATATAACTACTATAATACTTCTCCTATGTACAAGAATATAACTACTATAATACTGCTCCTATATACAAGAATATAACTACTATAATACTGCCTCCTATGTACAAGAATATAACTACTATAATACTGCTCCTATATACAAGAATATAACTACTATAATACTGCCTCCTATGTACAAGAATATAACTACTATAATACTGCTCCTATGTACAAGAATATAACTACTATAATACTGCTCCTATGTACAAGAATATAACTACTATAATACTGCCTCCTATGTACAAAAATATAACTACTATAATACTGCTCCTATGTACAAGAATATAACTACTATAATATTGCTACTATGTACAAGAATATAACTACTATAATACTGCCTCCTATGTACAAGAATATAACTACTATAATACTGCTCCTATGTACAAGAATATAACTACTATAATACTGCTCCTATATACAAGAATATAACTACTGTAATAATACTTCCTTTGTAGAAGAATATAAGTATTATAGTACTACCCCCATTGACAGCATTTTAACTACTATAATACCAGAACAGATTGTCAAGGAGGCAAAATACAGTTTTGTTGGACAGATATGCGTCTGGTAGATTATTTAGAGCATCCACGCCTAGTCCATTACACAGTAGTAGTATGGTTATGAATGATGAATACTTACTAATGAATACTTATTGGTTTTGCAGGAACATGGGGTCAGTGCATAGGTGAATGTGGACCTGGTGGACTACAAAGCCGCTCAGTTTGGTGTGAGCATGGAGAAGGTTGGGTGGCTCACATCAAAAACTGTGATCCACAGGATGAGCCTGCAAGCCAAAGGAATTGCTTTAAAATCTGTGACTGGCACAGGGACCTCTTTCTTTGGGAGCCCTCAGAATGGGACACTTGTGTTCTTGTGCCCTTTGCCCACAACGATGGTAAAATCAGAACCTTAGAGTGTGTCACGGCTCAACGAGGTTTACAGCATAGAGAAGTCACCTGTATCCACAAGATCCAAAAGTCTATTGTAAATTCCATTATCTGTGAACATTTTTCACCACGGCCACCAACAGAACAAACTTGTCTGGTACCCTGCCCCCAGGATTGTATTGTTTCCGAATTCTCACCATGGTCTACCTGTAGTAAAAGTTGTGGAACCCATCTCCAGCACAGAACTCGTTCCGTCATCTCTCCACCTTCATATGGTGGGGCAGATTGTCCAAACCTCACGGAATGGAGGACTTGTCCATTTCTAAACTACTGCTCTTTCGGAGAAGAGGAACATACGTACAGTCTTAAGGTCGGACCATGGAGTGAATGCAGGCTGCCTCATTTGAAAGAAATGAATCTGAGTGGAAGAACCATGTTGGATTTTGGGTCCGATTCTGGGGAAAGAAGCACATTCAGACAAGAGGGCTCCAGGTCTTATGAGCGTTCAGAAACATTGGATTTGGAGATCGGTTATCAGACAAGACAGGTGCAGTGTGCACGGAGCGATGGAAAGAATGCTTTACTAAGGTAGGATACATTATTAATACAATTGGCAGATTTATTTTGGCAAGTGTGCCTACAAATATGGTAACCGTGCACCAGATTTATGTGGCTAAGTGGAGTCCTAAGATGCACCAAATGTATAAATGATGTGCACCACAATTTTAGTACAAATAAAGGTAAGCCAACCAAGAGCTGTTGTAAAGTCCAGAATAGTGTTTACGGGGGTATCATTGCCCATTTCCCAGTTGTGTCTGGTTGCACCTTGGTAGGTCATTGCTAAGAAAAGGATAACAGGGTAAGGAACATGCCTCTGGCACACTAGCTATGTTTCTCTTGAGCCATAATTCCAAAAAGTTACCTTTTTGAGATTTTGATTTTTACATTTCATCTAATTTTCTGCAATGGAATCTGCACATTTCTTCACATGGATTTTAAATCTATAACATTAAAATTTAGGCTGTGGATTTCTCACCATTTGCAATAAAGAATGTGAAATCCACGTCAAACCTACAGTAAATATGAGTCAATTTCTCCAAAAAAAACAGTTTTGGGTCCAATTTGTTTGAATCGACCTTGTGATTTGATTCGGGTACAATGAAAGAACTTTGAATGCCTGGAAAAGTATTTCTCTCTCTCTCTCTCTCTCTCTCTCTTTTTCAATCTCTTTCATTTGCCCAAATCAAATCTCAAGAAATTCTGATACTAGCAATTCGAAAAAAAAATCATAAAAATTTGGTCAAATTCTGATTTTGAAGAATCGAGTTGCTCGTCTCTAATCTGCAGCCAAAACTAGAACTGTATATTAGTCATGTGGATTTTGCTGAAGATCGGTTGCAAATACGTGTGGGGATCATTTCTGGCTCAATTTAAGCCAAAGAAATAGTTTACGAGCTTTGCGCCATATTTACTGTGTGTTTCACATACATTTTGCTCATCCCTTGGCAAGGAGGCATGGCTTACCAGAAAATAGCTGTGACATTGTTGAAGACGGGCAAGGCTTACTGTAACCTTGGTTGAAAGGTGGTGTGGCTTAAGATCCCTTAATGGGTGCCAAAGTTTTTGCGCAAAAGTTGGCGCAACGTAAGCCAATAAATAGGTGGTGTAAAGTTAGATAACAGTGACTAAAGACACACCAAATTCATTATCCTGCCTGAGGCACCCTGCTAAACTTGGCTCATCTTTACAATGTCTGTCTAAGTTTACACTCTCTAAGTGTTAGGATTAATAAATCTGCCCCAATGCTTTTTTCTTTTAAGCACCACTGCAGTTTTTGATGCAGTTTTTTGACCCAATGCCAGAAGGAAATCCAGCAAGAAGAAGTTTAAAGAAGTATTGCCATCTCACACATTGATGACATATCACTAGCATATGCCATCAATGTCAGATAGGTGCAGGTCCCACCCATAACAGGGCCCCCGGATTGAATGATAGAACAGCATGCATACATGGTGGGCTCTCCATTTACTGCTGAATGTATCATGAATTTAATGTTTTCCATTCATTAGATGCCTGTGGAAGGAAAATCATTTGTGTGTATTGCAGTGACCAAGTGGATCAGTGCAAAAAGAGTTAATATTATGTTTCAAGAGTTAACGCAGTGATTCATTGCTAAAACTGAAACATTGTTCATTGCTCAAGCTATATACTTTATGCCCTATGTGTTCCAAATGGCTGTTTGTAGGAGGAAAATGGTTAACAGATACACATTGGTTATTGTTGGTGGGTGTTGGTCTGGTCTTGCCTCCTTGTCTAGATGGTCTTCTGTTAGACAAGCTACAGAGAAGATGTGCTGGTGTGTCCTGCTACCAAAAGGCAACTCTACCAAGGTCTGACCTCTAAGAGAAAGCAGAACAGACATTTACAGAATGTTGAGGACCATTTATGAGAGTGGGTGGACTAATTCATCAAAAGCAACACTGTGCACCGTGGTCTGAGTTCACTGCCTTCTGAGAGGCATAGGCCATCCAATCTAGGATTTGCATGTCTTTGGTCAGTTGTTAAGATTGCATAGTGTAATCAGAAAGAGACGTAGAGGGAATTATCACCTTGCCTACCTCTACACACAGCCTTTGGGAAAAACATGATCCCCTGAGGAAGCGATATGCGAAACGCGCATCGGGGTCAGAGCCACACTGGTCGGTACTATTTGTGGTGTTATGTACTTCTTGATGAATTTTGCGTATGATATATTGCACTAGGCACTTTGTTTTGATGGATTTACTGTAGTAATTTGACTATTCCCCCCAAATGTATTTTGGTATACTTGCATGAAAGGATTGCACTGCAATTTTGGATATCTTCCCAATACCTTTGAATACATATTAGCGCCATTCATAAATGGATCTTTTCTTTGGTATATGACTTCTCCATTGTGGTTCTTTTCTTTTCTTTTGTATATGTATGCCACTGCTACTGGTTTTTAAGCATTATTTGATATGAAATGAATAAAATATTTATTCAGACTGATCATGTGCTGTGTAGTTATAATGTTTGTTTTGGTGTGAAAAATTCAAATTTAGCTCTATATATATATATATATACACAGCAATTACTCTGTTTGGAGCTAGTGTATTTTGGGGGAGAAAAACCTGTGATGTTACATATCTCAAAACTTCTGCTGATATTTGCACTGTGACCCCCATCATCCTCAGTAAGGAGACTGTTATTCTTCCTGAACAAGCTGGCCTGGTCATGGTCTCCAGCATCCGCCTGCTTCAGCACCTGTCCTCCTGCCTTGCACCCCGCCAGCCATCTACTATAAAGGGCACCCCAGCCACCATCAGGCAGGAGACCCCAAAGTCCAGGGTGTGCCCCTCTATTCACTGCACGCACAGCCCAGGTATTTCTGGAGCAGGGATTAGGCATCATGAGGACTATAACCACCCTTATTTCCACAACCGCTATTCCTATCCTCCATCTCTATTCTATGACTCACAGCGCACCTTCCCAGAGGGCTGGCACACTGCAATATGGTCATATATTTTGGTAACATCTATTTATATTTTAATTGTATTTTTATTTATTTCTTTTTAATTTTATTTATGTTAATTATTTATTTCTTTATAGACAACATATTGGAGTTATTTGACAGAAATATGTCCATAGACTAATACAGTGTTCATCATATACTATGAGGAAGCAGCAGTGGAGCTGCATAGAGCTCTGTTTGTACAGTGGGTAGTGTTGCTATTCTGTCCTAGCTGGACCTCCAGGGGTGCTGTTTCATGTGGTGCAAATCTATGTATAATTTGGGTAAGGCTTTTATATATCAGCCCCGTTTAATTCTTAAAATATTTTTCCTTGGATTATAGAAATAAAGTTTCTCCCTTTAGGTATGCTTAAAGTAGGACTAGGCTTCCATGCTCTTGGCAAGGTTTTCTAAATAGCACGCCTTGTGGTCAGGTATGGTATTGCAGTAGAAACATTTACACGTGGTCAAGATTGTTGGTAACTTTCTGTTAAGGAAAGAAAAACCCAAAATGGTCACTGAAATAACGTGAAACTAACAATGTACTAATAAATAAAAATTTCTTGAAAATCAACTAATGAAAATCAGACATTGCTTTTGAATTGTGGTTCAACAGAATAATAATAAAATTTTTTAAAAAATTATGAAACCAGCCTGGACAAAAATGATGGTCCCCTTAGAAAAGATTGAAAATAATTTGACCACAAGGACAGGTTAAACCAAGGTGTTTCCTGTAATCAGCATCACAGATGTCTTCAAACTTGTATTTAGAAGGTGAAGAGTAGTCACTGTGCTGTTTGGTGTCATGGTGGGTGCCACACTGAGCATGGACCAACGGAAGCTAAAGAGAGAATTGTCTCAGGAGATCAGATAAAAAATATAGACAAACATGGTAAAGGCTAGAAGACCATCTCCAGACAGCTTGATGCTCCTGTTATTACAGCTGCACATATTATTCAGACGTTTAAGGTCTACGGGACTGTAGCCAACCTCCCTGGACGTGGCCACAAGAGGAAAAGTGATAACAAATTGACCAGTGACCATTCATAAATGGAAGGGTACCAACAATTTTGTCCACTTGTGTATAAAGGGTTTAATGTGAAATTTCAAAGAATAACATTTACTTGCATCTAAAATCATTTGTTTTTACTCTTTGATGGACATCCTAATCCTTGAAATGCACAATTTGACATAAAGTAATTGATGTAATTTTCTTATCTTAGCATCTGCACCCAGGACGACATGCCTCTGCATTACCAGTCATGTATGTTGCCAAAAGACTGCGAAGTATCAGAGTGGTCTGAATGGAATGTCTGTTCTAAGAGCTGTCAGCCCGAAGGGACTGTCCTTGGACTGCGAATCAGGAGAAGACATGTCAAGCACATGGCCATTGGAGGAGGGAAACCTTGTCCGGCCCTGGAAGAAGAAGAGGCATGTGAAACAGGAGGACATCAGCTGCCCTGTCTTGGGTATGTCCCTTCTTATCTAAATCCTCTTGTTGTTACTTTTTCACATGCAGCTGGGAAGAGAGAGGGCCTAGTCCAGGTTGGTCACTTACCTCTTGCCACTTGTTGGTCAAGGATTTGTGAAGGACTCCCTCCTATAGAAAACTACAATGCTGGCAAACAAGTGGGTGGAGAATTGGCTTAAAGTTATGCCATGCTTAAAGGGGTTCTCCAGGCTTTTAATATCGATGACCTAGCCTCAGGATAGGTTATCAATATCAGATCTGCGGGGATCCTACACCCAGCACCCCCAGCGATCAGCTATATGAAGGAAAGGCGCACACAATGTGCACGTGCCGTCTACTGTCTCTCTTTCTGCTCGCCGCTGCTTTGCCATAGACATAGCAACAGCGAGCAGTAAGAGAGATGAGAGATGGCACATGGACACTGCGCACGCCTTCCCTTCATACAGCTGATGGCTGGGGGTGATGGGTGTTGGACTCCCGCCGATCTGATATTGATGACCTATCCTGAGGATAGGTCATCAATATTAAAAGCCCAGAGAACCCCTTTAATGTAAACAATTAGTCCATGACAATCTATGTCTAACGCTAGAACCAGCCCTGCACCTCACATGGATCCAGAGATCTCCTCATTCATTGCTCTAATTGCTCTGCTATATTTCTAAAGTAGATCCGCCTGGTGGCAGTTGAAGGATAAAACTGAGCATGTGCAACCACCTTAGATAGCTCTAAACTAATCTGGCGCACAACAGGGCAGAGATGCGCCAGATTAGTTTAGAGCTAGCTAAGGTGGTTTCACAGGCTGGCGCAGACTTCAGCTATAGCTTCAGACACTTTCTACCAAAAGTTATAGTGAATGCGGTGGGTAGGTACGGAGCCCAACTATTTCTGCTAAGTCCCTCCCCTTTTCATTTCATAAAAGTGGCAAGAAGCACAAAAAATGTGCAAATGAATGTGGCGTGCACCATAATCTTCAACTTTTTTATGCCACTTGTGGCGTAAAAAGCTTGATAAATGTCCCTCATGGTGTCACACTCTAATCAGCTAATCAACACAAAACACCTGCAAAGGTTTTCTAAGCCTTTAAAGGGTTTCTGTCACCCCACAAAACTCATATTTTTTTTTTTGGATAGTTATATTCCTTATAGCGCGATATAGGAGAATATAATAGTCTTACTTACTTTCATGCGGCCGATTCTTTAGAAAACGAAGTTTTATAATATGTAAATCAGGGCTCTACCAGCAAGTAGGGCGTCTACTTGCTGGTAGCCGCAGCAGCAATCCGCCCCCTCGCCGTGTTGATTGACAGGGCCAGCCGTGATCTCCTCCTCCGGCCGGCCCTGTCAGTATTTCAAAAATCGCGCGCCTCGCGTCATTCGGCGCAGGCGCTCTGAGATGAGGAGGCTCGTCTCCTCAGCACTCCCTCAGTGCGCCTGCGCCGATGACGTCTTCTCTTTCGGTGATGTCATCGGCGCAGGCGCACTGAGGGAGTTCTGAGGAGACGAGCCTCCTCATCTCAGAGCGCCTGCGCCGAATGACCAGAGGCGCGCGATTTTTGAAATACTGACAGGGCCGGCCGGAGGAGGAGATCACGGCTGGCCCTGTCAATCAACACAGCGAGGGGGCGGTTTTCTGCTGCGGCTACCAGCAAGTAGACGCCCTACTTGCTGGTAGAGCCCTGATTTACATATTATAAAACTTCGTTTTCTAAAGAATCGGCCGCATGAAAGTAAGTAAGACTATTATATTCTCCTATATCGCGCTATAAGGAATATAACTATCCAAAAAAATTAAAAATTTGTTTTGTGGGGTGACAGAAACCCTTTAAATGGTCCCCCAGTCTGGTTCTGTAGGCTACACAATCATGGGGAAGACTACTCACTCGACAGTTGTCCAGAAGACAGTCACTGACACTCCACAAGGAGGCTAAGCCACAAAAGGCAAAGAAGCTGGCTGTTCTGTTCAAGCATATTAAAGGAGAGTTGAGTGGAAGGAAAAAGTGTGGTAGAAAAAGGTGCACAAGCAACAGCCTTTAAATTATTGTCAAGAAAAGGCCATTCAAAAATTTGGGGGAGATTCACAAGGGGCGAACTGCGGCTGGAGTCAGTGCTTCAAGATCCACCACACACCGACGTATCTAGGACATGGGCTACAACTGTCCATTCCTTGTGTGAAGACTCATGACCCAGAGACAATGTCCTGGGCTAAAGAGAAAAAGGACTGGACTGTTCTCAGTGCTCCAAAGTCCTCTTTTCAGATAAAAGTACATTTTATATTTCACTTGGAAATCAAGGTCCTAGAGTTTGGAGGAAGAGTGGAGATGCCACAATCCAAGCTGTTTGAGGTCCAGTGTGAAGTTTCCACAGTCAGTGATGGTTTGGAGAGCCATGTCATCTGCTGGTGTTGGTCCACTGTGTTATATCAAGTCTAGAGATGAGCTAATCGAATCCCACGAAGTGGAATTCGATCCGAATTTCAGGATAAATTCGATTTGCCTCAAAGCTGAAATTTCTTGTGCTTTGTGTTAGCGAATCGATTTAACCTGAAATAGTGTAAAAAACAAAAACAATCATACTTACCTCCTCCATTTGCACGCGATGGGCCGCCAGCCGCCATCTTGATCGAAGATCTCTGCTGAAATCCCATAATCCCGCGCCACGTGAGATTTCGCTCCAGATCTTCAAGCAAGATGGCGGCGGCCGGCCTGTCACACTGTTTTTACACTTAGATGTTGCGATCATGTATAAACGCGGCATCTGAGGGGTACAATGATGGTGGCGGCACTATTGCAGCTCCCTGTCATTGCACCCACTACATACAAAAAAATGTGCTTCGTGACGAAGTGATTCGTCACGAAGTGGATTTTTCTGTAAAATTCAGCGAATAAGCCGAATTGAACTTTTTATAAATTTGCTCATCTCTAATCAAGTCCAAAGTCAGCATAGCCATCTGACAGGAAATTCATGCTTCCCTCTGCTGACAAGCTTCATGGAGATGCTGATTTCATTTTCAAGTGCAGGGGGCGCCTCACCCCAGGGCCCTTTAAGCGACTAGGACTTGTTTCATGACGCCAGTTTCAATGAAGCAACAATGATACTGTGGATGGTAACCAGGTGTAGGAATGCCAGAGTGGCTTAAATGTCCCTTTAAGTGTGCTTGTGCATGTGTCACGGTGTTCCTACCTGGATACGCTGGACCCCAGGCATTGGCCCCAAAGCAATGAAAGGGGGGTTGTTGATGAAGGGGATGATGAAATAAATTGAGTCCAGACCTTGTGATAAAGTTCAATAACAGCTTTACTTGGCATAAATGATTCTTCAAACGGGTTACAGACTTTGTCTTGGTTCCAGCAGGCTTTAGCATTAAAACTCTGGCAGGCAAACTCGTCTCTGCTACATCTGTTTCTCTCTGACTCTGCTGTACTGACAGGCTGACTGTATAACTTAGCTTCCTCTGGATGCTGCAACTTCTCTCTTGGTAGTCTGTCTCTTAAGTATCACCAGGGAACTCTACTTCCTGGCTTCTGAGGCTCTAAGCTGTGGCCTCCATATCCAGCAGGGCTGAAGGTGCTCTAGCTGGCACGTGGCCCTGCACAACCTCCCTTAGCAGGGGGTAAGCTGGAACAATTAACTAGAACTCCACCCTTCCTGTAGCAAGTGGGACATGCCCACCACACCACAGAGTGGTGGGGTTAGAATGGAAAAGAAGGTTCCACTCTATGTAACTATAGCTCTGCCTTGTTTGCTGCCACCTGCTGGTGGCAGAGGCACATTACCTTTGAACATAACAGTTACATTAGAAACAGGAATGCACACTGTTTGGACCTGGAATAAATAAATAAATACACAAGATGACATGAGGTTAACCAATAAAGACAGAAGCGGGGTGCAGAAGTGGTAATGTCACTGTGGGGCGTTACACAAGCAGGACTCAGCACATGCCCACACTGCCAAAAGTGCTAATAACTGGTGTAATAACTACGGTATCAATGTGCTTGATTGGCCAGAAATCTCGCCTGACCTAAACCCCATAGAGAAGTTGAAAGACACCAGACCCAACAACGCAGGCGAGCTGAAGGCCGCTATCAAAGCAACCTGGGCTTCCATAACACCTTGGCAGTGCCACAGGCTGATCGTCTTATGCCACATTGCCGTATAATTTTCTGAGATCCTGACTTTTGGGTTTTCATTAGCTCTAAGCCATAATTATTAACAGTAAAAGAAACAGACACTGGTAACAGATCGCTCTGTGTGTATCGGATCCATAGAATATATGTGCTTTACGTTTTTTAACTGAATTACTGAAATAAATTATGTTTTGGATGATATTCTAATTTATTCAGATGCTCTAATATATATATATATATATTATTATTATTATTATTTTTAACCTATTGATTGCAATTAGTGATATTTGATTCGCCACATTTCACAAAGAAATTCAATTTGCGGCAAATTACTTCATCACAAAGCACATTCTTTTGTATGTAGCGGGTGCAATGGCGGGGAACGGCGATCATGCCCCCCCCCATAATTGAACCCCTCAGATGCTGAGTTAATCAATGATCACAGCATCTGAGATTAAGGGCTCATGCACACAAGTGTATTTTCTTTCTGTGTCCGTTCCGTTTTTTTTTTTTTTGCTGGCCGTATGCGGAACCATTCGCTTTAATGGATCAGCATTTCAATGGGTCAGCAAAAAAAATAGAACATGTCCTATTATTGTCTGCATTACGGACAAGGATAGGACTGTTCTATTAGGGGCCGGCTGTTCCGTTTCTCAAAATACAGAATGCACACGGACGACATTCGTATTTTTTTTCAGATCCGATTTTTTGGCGGACTGCAAAATACATACGGTCGTGCGCATGAGTCCTAAAATGAAGATCTTTCAAGGGTTAATCCGGTTTTTAAAAAATACATACTCACCTTATGGGTTGCTCGTGGAGAGGCTGTCACGGCCATCTTGATTGAAAACACAGCACAAAATCTCATGACGTCACTGCGCCCAGCCAGGGCGGTGACGTGGTCACCCAGCGCAAGATTTTGCGTGGTATCTTTAATCAAGATGGCCAGGACAGCCTCTCCCCAAGCAAATGGATGAGGTCAGTGTGTATGATATTATATTTATTATTATTATTTGCCACCATTTTAAGAAAAATGGCTTTGCGCCAAATCTAATTTTTCCTTAAATTTGGATGGAAGTCAATTCGTTTGGCTTCGATTCGCTCAACACTAATTACAATGTATTCTACGCTTATAGCGCGGTAGTACGAGCACAATGCATAGATGACAGGCCGCTTAGAAATTGGGCCCGTGTCCCGCTGTCACAGACATACTCTTGCGCATCAGATTTAGATCAATTACATTGTTTCCTCGCAGCCAATAACGCTGCCAGTAACAGACTTCACAGCAAAGACCCATCAACAGGACCAGTCCAGGACGACAACTGGAACCTGGCATTGACTTCACAGCAGCCCGGATTAACCCACTAATACTCTTAGGCAGTAACCCTGCTGAGAAATGCCAGGGCTTCCAGATTGGCAGGCCAGGCTTTCTGCTGATGCCATTCTTTTACCTTTTAGTTTCAGATAGTATTTAGAGAGGACCTGTCACCACTCCTGACATGTCTGTTTTAATGTACTCCCCATGTGATAACAATTCTGGAGCATCTATTCTTATGGCTCTGTGATGTGCCGTTCCTTTATTATTCCTGCTAGAAGTTAAGAATGAATTATATTGAAGTGACACTAGTGACAGTGACCCAATCTGAGTGTGTACCGTTAATAACCACCCTCTGTTTTCTATTACTGAGCCAGTTACTTACCCACTTACAGACGTTTTCTCCCAGTCCGAGCATTCTCATTTTAGATACTAACCTTTTATGTGGTACAGTGTCAAATGCTTTGGAGAAGTCCAGATACACGACATCCATTGATTCTCTGCTGTCAAGTCTAGAACTTACCTCCTCATAGAAACTGAGTAAATTAGTCTGACATGACCGATCCCTCACGAAGCCATGCTGATATGGCGTTATTTGCTTATTTCCGTTGAGATCCTCCAAGATAGCATCTCTCAGAAAACCTTCAAACAGTTTACCCACAACAGATGTTAAACTTACCGACCTATAGTTTCCAGGCTCTGTTTTTGGACTCTTTTTGAATATTGGCACCACATATGCCACGCGCCAATCCTGTGGGACATTCCCTGTCAGTACAGAGTCTGCAAATATCAGAAATAAGGGTCTGGCTATGACATTACTTAATCCCCTTAGGATACGGGGGTGTATGCCATCCGGTCCTGGCGATTTGTCTATTTTAATCTTTTTAAGTCGCTGTTGTACTTCTTCCTGGGTCAGACAGGACACTTTTTTTATTTATTTTTTTATTTAACATCTTTATTACTATACAAACAGTACACAAAAATATAATTAGAAATTAGTATACATTTTTCAAACCCCCTTATTTTTTCCCCCCATCTCTTTCCCCCCCTTAATCCCCCCCAGCATGTGATGCGTGAACCCCCGCCTCCCCCCACAGCCCCCTTGAAAAAGATAAGGAGACAGGACACTTTTAATGGGGAATTTACTTTTACATTCTGCATTTCATCAGATTTTTTTGTTTATTTTACTCCGTGAATACAGTGGAGAAAAAAAATATTTAATAGCTTTGCTATTTTCTCATTGCTCTCTGCAACCCCCCCCCCACTCTTTAAAGGGCCGACACCTTTAGATTTATACTTTTTACAATTTATATAATTGAAGAACATAGGGTTACTTTTACTCTCTTTGGCAATTCATCTCTCTGTCTCTAGTTTGGCTGCTTTTATTTGTCTTTTACATATTCTATTTGTTTCCTTATAGAAGAAGAAGGATATACATACAATTAAAGAGGATCTAGTAAGAAGGACATACACAGAAGTAAAGATGATATAGTAATAAGGATATACACACAAAGAAGATATAGTAAGAATACACAAGTAAAGAGGATATAATAACAAGGATATACATACAAGTAAGGGCTCATGCGCACGACCGTTGTTTTGGTCCGCATCCGAGCCGCAGTTTTTGTGGCTCGGATGCGGACCCATTCACTTCCGTTGCTCCGTTCGGTGGCCCCGCAAAAAAAAATATAACATGTCCTATTCTTGTCTGTTTTGAGGACAAGAATAAGCATTTCTACAATGGGCCGCCCATTCCGTTCCGCAAATTGGGGAAGGCACACAGGCTGCTTCAGTTTTTTGTGGATCCGCAAAAAATGGAACAGTCGTGTGCATGAGGCCTATAGATGATATAGAAAGAAGGATATAGACAAAAGAATAAATAGTAAAAAGGAGATACACAAGTAAAAAGGATATAGTAAGGATATAGCAGAAGTAAAGATTATATAATAATAAGAATACACACACAAGAAGATATAATAAGGATACACAAGTAAAGAGTACAGTATATAAGAAGCTTTTTAACTGATGGCGAAGCTTGGGTTGGGCTCTGAGGTTGCGTCCATCCGTTGGTTGTGGTCACCTGCTTATTCAGGATTGGCAATATTAGGCTGGATGCCGCCTGTTGCAATTCTGAACATATATATATATATATTTTATGTGAACATTTTTTGTATTACATTAAATAAAATACTTTTTTGGCTGTCAGGCGCATTTTCACAGTCTACAAACACAGTTTTAATTTCCGTAATCTCTTTTCTTCTGTTGCCTAAAATTATAATGTGATGGCTTCCCCGCTCTGCAGCCTAATGTACGATAAGTGCTTAATAATGGATTTTATGCAGTCTATTAAACATGGTAAACATTACTTCTCCTCCAGGAAGATGGATTTATTGAGAAGTTAAAAGAGATAACAAGTTATTGTGCTTATTGATTAGAAATGAAAAGTTGTAATTTCAGAAATTGTTGGCATTTTTATTTAATTTTTTTTTAAATATTAGTGATATGGGAGATACTGCATCTCTGCCGGGAGGGACTGTAAAAACATTTTAATTTTTCGCTTTTGTATTTGTCTGCTGGAGATAATGTATAATAAACTGTGCACGTCAATCACCCCTGACTCATGACTCTATAGAAACAGCAAGAGCTACAGGGGTGAGGAAAGACAGCCATAAGAGGCCTCTTTGCTTGCATAACATATTTTCCAGACAGTAGAACACACTGGCTTTTTCTTGTGGTCAAGGGTAGTGTAGGGGTTAATGACAGTTCCCTTTATAGTTTGTGTTAGTAAATCAGTAAATGCCAGCTTCTCTGGTGGTCTAGGCTAGTAAAGGGGTTAATGCCAACAAAGGAAGTGGTGTAAAGTATTGGGTTAAATGTTAGCTTCCTTGATAGTCTAGGATATTGAAGAGGCTAATGCCTACTTCTTGGTGGTCTAGGATAGTTGAGGAATTAAAGAGGACCTGTCACCTCTCCCGACTTGTCTGTTTTAGTAGTTACTTGCATTCGTCATGTAATAACAATTCTGGAGCATCTATTCTTATGACTCTATGCTGTGCCTTTCTTCTACTAGAAGTTTATGGATAAAAGTACAGGTGAAAGTTACCAGCTGGGCGTGTGTCCTTGCACAGTCTTACACTCGCAGCACTGACTGGATATTGTCAGACTGTACAGGGACACATCCCCCAGATGGTAACACCCATATGTACCTTTATCCATAAACTTCTAGCAAGAATAGTAGAAGAAAGACACTACATTGGGTCAAAAGAATGGATGTTCCTGAATTGTTATTACATGGGGAATGCAACTAGCTACTAAAATAGATAAGTCAGGGGCGGTGACAGGTCCTCTTTAATGCCCGCCTCACTTGTAGTCTAGGGCAATGCAGGGGTTAATGTTTATTTCTCTAGTGCTCTGTGGTAGTGGTTTGGTAAATTTTAACTTCCTGGTTGCCCCAAGGTAATGGGGTAGTCATGGTATAGGGTTTAATAACTTCTTCCCTGGTGGTGAAGGGAGGTGGAAAGGTAAATGATTGCCTCCATTGTGGTCTAAGATAGTTGCAGAGTTAATTCTGGAGTAGATTATGATGGTGGCCCAAGCCCACCACTGCATGTTCATTCACCTGTGGTACAGACCTGTGTGCTCTCCTCCGCCTCCCTGCGCTCTCCTTCCAGGTCCTCTGTCTTAGGAGTCTCCGCGGTTGTTAAAAGCCCAGTGTATGCACCCTTAATCTTCCCTGTCTTATTGCTGGTTACTTCTGGGTGTTTAAGGTGTCCTCCCCTTCAGATTCCTAGCTTGCTAGTGTTCCAATGAAGGTGTGCTTATCTGTTTGCTCGTGTACTGTACCTCGGCCTGTTCATTGACTTTAATCATTCTCTGCCTATAGCCTGACTACTGTATTGAACCATTGCTGCCTGCCCTGACCTTGGATCAGTTTCACGGATACACACAAACTCTGCCTGCCATGACCTAGGCCTGTCTTCTGAGTATGATCATTGCCTGTCGCCTCAGAGCTTTGCACCAGCGTTTTTCCCCCATGGGTCAGCTGCCAAGTAAACTGTGGCTATCTCAAGATGTAGTGGCACGGTGGCTCCCCCTGCAGGGAAGACCAAATCCCTGTATAGGGAATAAAGGGTGAAAACCAGGGGAATGCTGGGATAACGCCCTTAGGGATAGCCGGTTAGTTGGCACATTGGTTCCACACTCACTGCCCATTACAAAATAATAGACAAAGAGGAGTTAATTTTTGTCACATTTAGGCCAGAAATACAGCTTTTTGCTTACTGGGGTGAAAAAACCCTCTGATATACTGCACATCTGGGATTAGACGTGCATAAGTTACTGTGAAATTTAGGCCACAAAAACCGCTGTCATAAAGAGTTTTAAAAAAAAAAAAATTACGTGCAATACCCTACATCAGTGTTTTTGATGGCGGTTAATTATTTTTAACAGACTTAACCACTCACTTTACTTTGCTTGGTGAACGCTAACTATGAGGCAAACATCTAATAAGGGACGCGGTCATGGTGGTGGTGTTGGTGGAGCCTCTGGTGCAGGGAGAGGACGTGGCCATTCTGCCACAGCTACATGTCCTACTGAACCTACTACCTCAGGTCCCAGTAGCACAAGGCGAAGGCAGGGGAGGAGGAAGAGGTCGCCAACGCAGCTGTGTCAGCGCCAGCACCTCAGAAGGCAGGGTTAGCATGGCCGACATGTGGAAAAGCTTTGTCACCTCGCCGCAACAACCGGCCCCAACTGCTGATATAGAGCGTGTTAGCAGGAGGCAGCATTTGAACAACATGGTTGAACATTACCTGTGCACACGCCTACACGTACTGACTGATGGTTCTGCCCCATTCAACTTCTGAGTCTCCAAATTGTCCACATGGCCAGAGCTTGCCCTGTATGCCTTGGAGGTGCTGGCCTGCCCTGCAGCCAGTGTACTCTCTGAACGTGTATTTAGCACGGCAGGAGGCGTCATTACAGACAGACGCAGCCGCCTGTCCAAAGCCAACGTGGACAAGCTCACGTTTATTAAAATGAACCAGGCCTGGATCCCTCAGGACTTGTCTGTACCTTGTGCAGAATAGACAGTTCTAACAGCCTCAACCATCCATCCTTGTACTCAAGTGCACTTATTCCTTTTTTTTTTTTTATATGTCCCAATATTTTGGGGGATACCCCTATGTAAAAATGCTAAATAACACACATCTGTGTTGGTTACCTATTCCTCCCTCGCCGCCGCTTCCACCTAGACCACCACGTGAGACTACACATCCACCCATTCACTGCCTCCTCAACCTCTTCCTCCTATATCATTCCTAATTTAATTTTTTTTACAGTCTTTTATGTTTTTTTATTTGTTTCCCTATTCACATTTGTTTGCAGAGCACTTGTATGCTCTTAAGCACATTTTGCTGCCTTTTGCAGACCTCTAGCTCTTTCCATGACATTTTTACAGCCATTTTAGTGCTCAACAGTTCGGGTCCCCATTGACTTCAATGGGGTTCGGGTTCGGGGTCAAGTTCGGGTCCCGAACCCGAATTTTTTTTCAAGTTCGGCCGAACCTGCCGAACCCGAACATCCAGGTGTCTGCTCAACTCTAGTCTACAGTAATTAATAGGTTAATGTTTACTTCCCTGGTTGTCTAGAGTAATGAACAGTTTAATGTTTACTTTTCTGGTGGTCTAGAGTATTTAACAGGTTAATGTTTACTTCTCTGGTGGTTTAGAGTATTTAACAGGTTAATGTTTACTTCCCTGGTGGTCTACAGTAATTAATAGGTTAATGTTTACTTCTCTGGTGGTCTAGAGTAATTAATAGGTTAATGTTTACTTCTCTGGTGGTCTACAGTAATTAATAGGTTAATGTTTGCTTCCCTGGTGGTCTAGAGTAATTAAAAGGTTAATGTTTACTTCTCTGGTGGTTTAGAGTAATTAATAGGTTAATGTTTACTTCTCTGGTGGTCTAGAGTAATTAATAGGTTAATGTTTACTTCTCTGGTGGTCTACAGTAATTAATAGGTTAATGTTTACTTCTCTGGTGGTCTAGAGTAATTAATAGGTTAATGTTTACTTCTCTGGTGGTCTAGAGTAATTAATAGGTTAATGTTTACTTCCCTGGTGGTCTAGAGTAATTAATAGGTTAATGTTTACTTCTCTGGTGGTCTAGAGTAATTAATAGGTTAATGTTTACTTCCCTGGTGGTCTAGAGTAATTAATAGGTTAATGTTTACTTCTCTGGTGGTCTATAGTAATTAATAGGTTAATGTTTACGTCTCTGGTGGTCTAGAGTAATTAATAGGTTAATGTTTACTTCCCTGGTGGTCTAGAGTAATTAATAGGTTAATGTTTACTTCCCTGGTGGTCTAGAGTAATTAATAGGTTAATGTTTACTTCTCTGGTGGTCTAGAGTAATTAATAAGTTAATGTTTACTTCCCTGGTGGTCTAGAGTAATTAATAGGTTAATGTTTACTTCTCTGGTGGTGGTCTAGAGTAATTAATAGGTTAATGTTTACTTCCCTGGTGGTCTAGAGTAATTAATAGGTTAATGTTTACTTCCCTGGTGGTCTAGAGTAATTAATAGGTTAATGTTTACTTCTCTGGTGGTCTAGAGTAATTAATAGGTTAATGTTTACTTCCTTGGTGGTCTAGAGTAATTAATAGGTTAATGTTTATGTCTCTGGTGGTCTAGAGTAATTAATAAGTTAATGTTTACTTCCCTGGTGGTCTAGAGTAATTAATAGGTTAATGTTTACTTCTCTGGTGGTGGTCTAGAGTAATTAATAGGTTAATGTTTACTTCCCTGGTGGTCTAGAGTAATTAATAGGTTAATGTTTACTTCCCTGGTGGTCTAGAGTAATTAATAGGTTAATGTTTACTTCCCTGGTGGTCTAGAGTAATTAATAGGTTAATGTTTACTTCCCTGGTGGTCTAGAGTAATTAATAGGTTAATGTTTACTTCCCTGGTGGTCTAGAGTAGCAGTGAAATGAAAATGTCTGATTAATAGCAGTTAGTGCACTGAGACTGGGGGAGGGGAAGCTATAAATAGCCATTACTAATATATTCTCTAATAACAGTAGTTACACTGAACTATTCCATCACGAGCTCTCCTCTGAGATTTGGCGGCCATATTTCTTCCCTGATCCTTATTAATAATTAGCAGGAGTAGACGAGAATAGTATCAGCCACAGTGAGCGCCAATTAGAATGATATCTGCAGTGAAACCTGTTCCAGAGATGAAGAATTCTCACAAGTGACATTTTGTCTAAAACAAATTCCTAATTTTTGGAGTAATGCAGAATCTGCATGGGGCCAAATAATGCTACACTGTATAGAAACCTTCCATTATGCCAGGTGTTTGTAACTGACTTGCTGCCTCATCTCCACTTTGCCCGCCTTTGACTTGCCCCCACCAGTGTCCACATGACTTTAGGTTCAGATCATCCCTAGAAAGGTTTCGGGAGATAGGCAATTATACTTTGTGTGTCTTTAAGTAGCTGGTTGGTTGGATTTATATACAGTACAATAAAACCCATCACAGCCGGTCGGTCACCTTCCGTATTTTCTTTTGTACTGGTTGTGATTGATCATTACCCAAGGAGGTAACTACAGTATAGGGGTCAGGAGTAGGGATGAGCAAACTTCATATTTTGAAGTTCAAGTTCGTGTTCAGGTTGGGGTAAATGCTGAATTGCGTTATGGATTCCATTACCACGGACCATAACGCAATTCCATGCCTTTATAGGCATTCCATTATTCATTCTATCATAATAGAAGTCTATGGGCTCCGTTATGCAGGGGAGTCCTTTCCTGAAGGCATTCCGTTATGGAATTGTGTGATGGTCCGTGGTAACGGAATCCATAACACAATTCAGCATGTACCCCAACCTGAACAAGAACTCGAACTTCATATATGGAGTTCGCTCATCCCTAGTCAGAAGCAACATATGCAGCCCAAGCCTTGGAGTCGGAGGGCGGCCAAAGGCTCCTCTACAGAGACACCAGGATTAAAAATGTCAAATAGCAGGTGGGGCCCTGCTACACATTTTGCTTTGGAGTTTAATAGTTACAAGATGCCCCCTTTATCCTGTCCATTGCTTGTTGTATCTTATGTCTACCTGTATATTACAGTAATGTGCGGAACAGAAGGAAGACGTCTCAGTGACTATTTGCAAAAGGCCATGTTACCTTCTACATCTGCAGGGTTATGGTACAGATCGTGTCCGGCATCTAAAGGCTTGAATTTACTGTTTATCTTCAGAGGCAGTATTATAGTAGTTATATTCTTGTACATAGGAGGCTGTATTATAGTAGTTATATTCTTGTACATAGGAGCAGTATTATAGTAGTTATATTCTTGTACATAGGGAGCAGTATTATAGTAGTTATATTCTTGTACACAGGAGGCAGTATTATAGTAGTTATATTCTTGTACATAGGAGGCAGTATTATAGTAGTTATATTCTTGTACATAGGAGGAGTATTATAGTAGTTATATTCTTGTACATAGGAGCAGTATTATAGTAGTTATATTCTTGTATATAGGAGGCAGTATTATAGTAGTTATATTCTTGTACATAGGAGCAGTATTATAGTAGTTATATTCTTGTACATAGGAGCAGTATTATAGTAGTTATATTCTTGTACATAGGAGGCAGTATTATAGTAGTTATATTCTTTATCAAATTTCTTTTTATTTGAGAAAAATACACAGTCATGTAGAGAGTCATGCATCTTGTGTCCAGACGCAGCTGGATAAGTGAATATTCAGCAAACACATTATATTCAAAATGATTGCATACACGACTTCAGATAATGGAGTGAAATATGCAAACAAATATCTGACGAGGGGGGGGGGCTATAACAAGACAAAGGAAGGTGGGTTGGGGGAGAGAGGGGAGGGGAAGAGTTGGATGTCAATCAAAATCTTAAGTCAAGACATATCTAAGCCTAGAATTTGCGGTATAGCTTCCAGGGAGACCATAGTTTTACAAAAACTGCTCTCGATTGATTTTCCCAGTGGGCTAGTTCTTCAAACCGATATAGTTGGTCAATTTTTTCCGTCCACATCAAGAACGAGGGAGCTGATTCATTTTTCCACAATAGAGGGATCAGCAGTCGAGCTGCTGTAATAAGCATGGTTTGTAGGTTATACTTTGAGGGGGTAAGCGTGCCATTTGGACACCAGAGCAGCAGGAGTTTTGCGTCTAAGGTAATCTGGCTATTACATATCCTGTTTATAGCTGCTTCTACTTCAACCCAAAACGGTTTTATTTTCTCGCAGCTCCACCAAATATGAGATAAAGAACCAATATCTCCTCCACACCTCCAGCAACCGTTTGGGATAGCGGGATTGAGCTTGTGAAGGAATTCCGGTGTCTTATACCATCTTGTAAGTAATTTATAAGAGTTTGCCTGTATTCTAATACAACGGTTGAAACCATGTGAGTGTGTGAGGATGAAGGCTTTTTCAGGTTCTGAAAGGGACAGGGACAGCTCCTTCTCCCAGGCTGCAAGGAACCACAGATCTGGAGGTGCGGAGGAGAGTAGCTCTCTGTAGAAAGTGGAGAGAGGTTTCTTGGGGCGAAGGGCGTTAGAGATTTTCCCCTCCAACCAAGAGGGATCTACCGTAGGCCTGGGAAAAGATTCCAAAAGCGCCAAATCTTTCTTAAAAGCCATAAGCGCTAGGAAGGAGGCTCCCTGAACCCTAGGGATTTCATATATTTTACTCCAATTTAAGGCACCTGATGCAGTTATGATGTCTTTCAGTTTAAAGTTAGATAGTAAAGCCCAAATTCCTGTTACATCAGAGGTGGTAGGGTGAACGTGTGCCTGCAGCAGCTTTAAGGGGAGACTCAAGCTTGGGAACCTAAGGGTTGAGGACCCATACAGTTTAGTCCATTCCAGTAACAGACCCTTCCATAAGGGCGAGGTAAACTTATTATTAGCAGTACATTTGCGTAAGCCCCATAGAACTAACTTGTCCCTATATGAAAGCAAATCACACTCCAGTCGGGAGACAAGGCCGAGAGGGCGCCAGGAGATGAGGCTCAAAGCTCTGTTTAGCATTGATGCTTTGTAATAGAGGTATATGTCGGGTAGGCCGAAGCCTCCCAACCTTCTCTCCCGAGTGAGAGTGGCATAAGCCAACCTGGGGGACTTACCAGACCAAACAAAGGTTGAGATGACCCTGCGGACCTCCACAAAGAAGGAATGGGGTAGCCAGATAGGAAGTGTTTGGAAGAGATAGAGCAGTCTCGGAACAATAAAAGCTTTAATGAAGTTTTTCCGCCCAATCCAAGAGATAAACGGAAGTTTTAGAGAATGTAAGTGTGCTCTAATGGATTTCAGTAAGGGGACATAATTTAACTCGAAAAGATCTTCTGGTTTTGCTGAGATATGGGTACCTAGAAAAGGGATTGACTTAGTGGCCCACGAAAAAGCAGCGGAACCTTTAAGCGTGTCTACAGTAGCGGGTGGGCAAGAAATATTCAGGGCCTGTGACTTAGTATAGTTGATCTTAAAATTTGAGACCACTCCATATTCTTCAAAAAGGGCTTGAAGTCTGGGGAAGGAGGTTAGAGGGTTGGACGTTATGACCAAAAGGTCGTCTGCAAAAGCGGCCGTTAGATGGGTATGCGACCCCAAGGTGATCCCCTTAATGTCCGGATCTTGCCTGATCCTGGCCAGCAGGGTCTCCATGACAATAACAAAGAGGGCAGGTGAGAGTGGGCACCCCTGCCTTGTCCCATTAGTAATGGGAAAAGCTGGAGAGAGTGTCCCATTAATCCGTATTCTGGCAGAGGGGAGCGAATAAAGTGAGAAAACGGATTGGATGAACTGGTCCGGAAGGCCGAACTTCGACAGTGCCCGAGACATGAATTGCCAGCTGATCCTGTCAAAGGCCTTTTCTGCATCTGTACTGAGAAGAGCTAAAGGTATTGAGTGCTGACGAGCATGCGTGATCAATTGTATGACACGGACTGTATTCTCACTCCCCTGCCTGCCAGAGACGAACCCCACCTGCTCCTCGTTGATAATGCCAGGGAGAACCGACTGAATCCGTTGAGCCAAAATTTTGGCCCACCACTTCACATCCGTATTTAGAAGCGAGATAGGACGGTAACTCCCGCAATTTAGGGGGTCCTTATTTTCCTTATGGATTACCGTGATATGGGCTGAAAGCGATTGGGGAGGGAGGGAGCCCCCTTGGAGTAAATAGTTACATAAGGTATTAAAATGGGGAATTAGGGTCTGCTTAAAGGTTTTGTAATAAGAGATGGTAAAACCATCAGGGCCTGGGCTTTTCCCTGAGGGTATGGAGGAGAGAACCCTACCAATTTCATCGTCTGTGATAGGAGATAAGAGCTGGGCTGACTGAGCGGGGGTAATAGTAGGTAACTGGAGGGAGGACAGAAACTTCTCAGTTGCCTCACCTAATTGAGCTGGTGACATATTATCTGGTGTTTTAAGGTTGTATAGGTCCCTATAGAAGGCACAGAAGGTCTTTGCTATGTCTGGAGTTCCTTTATGAAGGACGCCTTTGTCATTTTTAACTGCAGCAATAAAGGAGTCCGTGTTTTGTTTCTTCACTAAAGCGGACATTAATCTATTCCCTTTGTCCCCGTGCGCATAGGAGCGGAACTTGGCTCTAAGTAAAAGCTTAGCTGACGTGACATTTAGCAGGTTCTTGAGCTTAGTACGGGCTTCTGAGAGCTCCAAGGCACAGCTAAGGGCCTGGGAGGCTTTGTGCGTTAGCTCTAGAGCCTGAATCTGGGAGAGAAGTGTCGCCACAGCCTGATCCCGTTGTTTTTTAATATGGGCACCTAAGGCTATTAGTTCTCCTCTCAGAACCGCTTTATGGGTTTCCCAAATAATGGACGGGGAGGGAGCATCAGGGCCTGAGGTATTAGATGTGAAGAAATCCGTTATAATAGAAGATAATTTCGCAGCATGGGAGGGGTCAGAGATGATGGTCTCATTAATGCGCCAATTCCATTCCCTCTTTGGGAGGTCCAGCAGGGACACACTCAAAAATACCGGAGCGTGGTCAGACAGGGTGATGTTCCCTATGTGAGAATTGATAACTCTATTAGCACAGGATTTAGATAAAAATAGGTAGTCTAATCTGTGATAGGACAATTTAGCAGCTGAATAGAAGGAAAAGTCCCTACCAGTAGGATTTGTGGTGCGCCAGATATCTAGAACCCCTAACCTCTGTAGGGCTATCTTAAGGCGCCGCAACCGGGCATGTGTAATGGCAGACTTCCCATTAGAAGAATCTAATGCAGGATCGAGGGTAGCATTAAAATCACCTCCTAAAATAACCATTCCCTCCTTAAAGGAGGAAAGTAGGCCAAGGGTCTGAACGAGCCAAGCAACCTGCCCTCTGTTGGGAGCATATACAGTTGCCAGGGTAACAGGAGTGTCAGCGATAGTGCCCTTAACAAACAGGTAACGACCCTCAGGGTCTGCAGAGACGGCAGAATGCTTAAAGGGGAGCTGTTTGTGGATCGCTATGCTGACACCCCTGCTAGCCGAACTATACGTGCTGTGGAACCACTGAGGAAATCTTTTGGGGGGCAATTTAGGAATCTTACCCTCTTTGAAATGGGTTTCTTGGAAGAATGCTATAGACACTTTATCCCTCTGTAACAGGGCCAGGATTTGGGACCGTTTGCATGGCTCGTTCATTCCCCGGGCGTTAAATGAAGAAATCACAATAGACGACATTCTGAAATAGAAAGCAGACAGTCAGCAATTCATAATGCAAAACATGACATCTGATGGTGAGGGGGGGGGGAGACACATGAGGGGAGGAGGGGAGACAAACAGGTAAGGTACATAGCAATAGTGCAAATACATTTTGCAAAAAGAGCTCTACTGAGCACCTGACTACACGACCCTTACTCATCACGGCTACCAGCCGGGGTCTGTCAGGTGGGGGGTCCCGCAGAGCTATAGAGGGCCATTGACTGGCCATCTAACAAGGAAAAGGGGGTGACCCAAAGGTGATACCGGGTTAACCCCTGCAAACTAGAAATGAACAGGCAATAGAGAAGGTCCATAACTTTAAGTGAACCAGAAGAAATTCTGGAACTCATTAAGCATCAGCCGCATGCTGAAACAATATTTTCCACAACAGGTGGACATGGCTGGCCTAAATTCAGGTCAACATCTCTCAGGGAACAGAGAAGCTCCAGGGCAAGTCACCATAAGGCACTAAGTCCCAGGTATTTCAAATGGAGCAGGAACAGAACAGAGATCCCTTCAAGATCTTCATGCTCAGGTAGGAGGGTGATCAGACTTCTCAGCCCTGGCCTTGGGCGACCTTTTATTATAAACAGGGCGCCATTCTGCTGCCTGGGGTGGCGGGAGAGGAGGATCTGCCATGTCGGCCGGCATCCATGAAGGGATCTCGATCGGGCTCAGCCCCAGTTGGGCCCAGCTAGCATGAAGATCCCTCGGCGATCGGATGGTGATCTGACGCCCGTTCTTGAGGATTGCGATCCCGAACGGGTATAGCCACCGGAACGGGGTAGCTGCTGCTCTGAGGGCATCCAAGAGCGGCTTAAGGATGCGCCGCTTAGCTAAAGTAGAAGGGGCCAGGTCCTGGAAGAACATGACCGGCGTACCTTCATACTGCAGATGATCCGTTTCTCTCCCAGCTCTCATGAGTGCTGCAGTATCGACGAAACTCAGGAGGCCGCAGATGACGTCGCGTGGGGGATCGGTGTTCTTAGGTTTGGGCCTAAGCGCTCTGTGTATTCGTTCAATAACGATCCGATCCGCTCTCTCAGGCCCCAGCAGGTCGGAAAATAGCTCATGTGCCACTTTCTCTAGCGCTTCGCTGGCAAAGGATTCTGGGAGCCCGCGAATCCTTAGATTCCTCCTGCGGCTCCGGTTCTCCTGGTCCTCGACCCTCAGGAGCGCCTCATTCAGCAGGTCAGTGTGGGAGTTGAGTGCTTTGTATGTTCTCTCCTCTCTCCGGAGAGCCGCCTCCTGCGCGCCCTCCAGATCCGACACCCGGTGACCCATGCTCCGGAGGTCCTCTTTAATCTCAGACAGGTCCCTCTTAATAGGGGCTAATGCCGCATTCATCACTTCCAAAAGTGCCGCTTTAGTGAATGAGCCCCTCTGCTTCCTCGATTTGTTAGTCGAGGCATCTGAGACACTGCCGCCATCTGTGTCTTCCTCCATGTCAGATGCCTGGGCTGGAGCGGGCGCCATCTTGGGGGTCTCAGCCGACCTCAGCTTCGGTTGCTTATTAACAAATTTATCCATGTCGGGCTGTCTGGATCTCACAGGAGTCGAATCCACCTGATCTTTAAATCGATCCCTGCCCGTTTTGCCCATCCTAGCGGTGCTGTGAGCTTATTTTAGGGGTTAATTCGCCGGTAAGGTTGAGGAGCTCAGCAACTTGCAGCCATCCAGCTACACAGCCAGGCTCCGCCCCCATAGTAGTTATATTCTTATACATAGGAGCAGTATTATAGTAGATATATTCTTGTACATAGGGGCAGTATTATAGTAGATATATTCTTGTACATAGGAGAAGTATTATAGTAGTTATATTCTTGTACATAGGAGCAGTATTATAGTAGTTATATTCCTGTATATAGGAGCAGTATTATAGTAGTTATATTCTTGTACATAGGAGGCAGTATTATAGTAGTTATATTCTTGTACATAGGAGCAGTATTATAGTAGATATATTCTTGTACATAGGAGCAGTATTATAGTAGTTATATTCTTGTACATAGGAGAAGTATTATAGTAGTTATATTCTTGTACATAGGAGGCAGTATTATAGTAGCTATATTTTTGTACATAGGAGCAGTATTATAGTAGTTATATTTTTGTACATAAGGGGTCAGTATTATAGTAGTCATATTCTTGTACATCGGAGCATTATTATAGTAGTTATATTCTTGTACATAGGAGCAGTATTATAGTAGTTATATTCTTGTACATAGGGAGCAGTATGATAGTAGTTATATTCTTGTACATAGGAGGCAGTATTATAGTAGTTATATTCTTGTACATAGGAGCAGTATTATAGTAGTTATATTCTTGTACATAGGAGCAGTATTATAGTAGTTATATTCTTGTACATAGGAGGCAGTATTATAGTAGATATATTCTTGTAAATAGGAGCAGTATTATATTAGTTATATTCTTGTATGTAGGAGGCAGTATTATAGTAGTTATATTCTTGTACATAGAAGCAGTATTATAGTAGTTATATTTTTGTACATAAGGGGTCAGTATTATAGTAGTCATATTCTTGTACATCGGAGCATTATTATAGTAGTTATATTCTTGTACATAGGAGCAGTATTATAGTAGTTATATTCTTGTACATAGGGAGCAGTATGATAGTAGTTATATTCTTGTACATAGGAGGCAGTATTATAGTAGTTATATTCTTGTACATAGGAGCAGTATTATAGTAGTTATATTCTTGTACATAGGAGCAGTATTATAGTAGTTATATTCTTGTACATAGGAGGCAGTATTATAGTAGATATATTCTTGTAAATAGGAGCAGTATTATATTAGTTATATTCTTGTATGTAGGAGGCAGTATTATAGTAGTTATATTCTTGTACATAGAAGCAGTATTATAGTAGTTATATTCTTGTACATAGGGAGCAGTATTATAGTAGTTATATTCTTGTACATAGGAGGCAGTATTATAGTAGTTATATTCTTGTACATAGGAGGCAGTATTATAGTAGTTATATTCTTGTACATAGGAGCAGTATTATAGTAGATATATTCTTGTACATAGGAGCAGTATTATAGTAGTTATATTCTTGTACATAGGAGAAGTATTATAGTAGTTATATTCTTGTACATAGGAGGCAGTATTATAGTAGCTATATTTTTGTACATAGGAGCAGTATTATAGTAGTTATATTTTTGTACATAAGGGGTCAGTATTATAGTAGTTATATTCTTGTACATAGGAGCAGTATTATAGTAGTCATATTCTTGTACATCGGAGCATTATTATAGTAGTTATATTCTTGTACATAGGAGCAGTATTATAGTAGTTATATTCTTGTACATAGGATCAGTATTATAGTAGATATATTCTTGTAAATAGGAGCAGTATTATAGTAGTTATATTCTTGTACATAGGGAGCAGTATGATAGTAGTTATATTCTTGTACATAGGAGGCAGTATTATAGTAGTTATATTCTTGTACATAGGAGCAGTATTATAGTAGTTATATTCTTGTACATAGGAGCAGTATTATAGTAGTTATATTCTTGTACATAGGAGGCAGTATTATAGTAGATATATTCTTGTAAATAGGAGCAGTATTATATTAGTTATATTCTTGTATGTAGGAGGCAGTATTATAGTAGTTATATTCTTGTACATAGAAGCAGTATTATAGTAGTTATATTCTTGTACATAGGGAGCAGTATTATAGTAGTTATATTCTTGTACATAGGAGGCAGTATTATAGTAGTTATATTCATGTACATAGGAGCAGTATTATAGTAGTTATATTCTTGTACATAGGAGCAGTATTATAGTAGTTATATTCTTGTACATAGGAGGCAGTATTATAGTAGATATATTCTTGTAAATAGGAGCAGTATTATATTAGTTATATTCTTGTATGTAGGAGGCAGTATTATAGTAGTTATATTCTTGTACATAGGAGCAGCATTATAGTAGTTATATTCTTGTACATAGGAGCAGTATTATAGTAGTTATATTCTTGTACATAGGAGGCAGTATTATAGTAGATATATTCTTGTAAATAGGAGCAGTATTATATTAGTTATATTCTTGTATGTAGGAGGCAGTATTATAGTAGTTATATTCTTGCACATAGGAGCAGTATTATAGTAGTTATATTCTTGTACATAGGAGCAGTATTATAGTAGTTATATTTTTGTATATAGGAGCAGTATTATAGTAGTTATATTCTTGTACATAGGAGCAGTATTATAGTAGTTATATTCTTGTACATAGGAGGCAGTATTATAGTAGTTATATTCTTGTACATAGGAGGCAGTACTATAGTTATTTAGTTTTCCAAAGAGAAAGATGCTCTTTGTAGCTATTTTATGCAGATCCCCATCTATCAATATAGAATTCTCTGATGGGGTATTTGAAAATGTATTATCTATACAACACATCCCTTTAAACCCCAAAGTGACTTGACTAACCTTTGTATGTCCATAGTAGCTGAACTTAATCTGTGTGATTTCCAGCAGTAGACCCCCACCATGTTAGATTCTAACACATTTATTTTATTATATCACTTTTCTTCATACCAGTGAAAGTAAAGAAAAAAACCCTCCAAGTAATGGATTGTTGTAGTGCTGTCAGCATTAGTACATTTTCTTTAAATTACAGTCATTACCCGATCATCAGATTGAGCTGTTTCCTCACTTAATGACACCCTGCTGCTTATGACTCGGGAAACCTGCAGGTTCTTTAAAAGGAAAACTCTCTCGCAACGTTATAATTATATGTTTGTATTAATGTTTCACTATGAAGAAAATCTGTATGAGTTATTTACTAGAGAAAGAGCAAACAGCGCTGCTAAAATATTAATTGGTGAGACGCCATCGCCTCCCTGGTTGGATTCACTTTACGGTATGGCCCATAAATGTGAGCGAGGACTAATGTGCTGATGTTGGCTGTCGCCTCTGATCATATAATCATCTCTTTGTGGGAATTATTATTTTATTATATTTATTTATACATTGTCACCACTTCCACAGACCGGTGAAATGAATCTTTATTAGTGGGAGTGCCCAGCAGTACACACAGAGCCTGGGAACCGGCATAGGAAATTATTAAGGCAAATAGGCACTTGATACGTAATTGCAAACATTAAGAAATGAGGGATGCAACCTGGATAGACTGTTAAACAACAGCGCACGGGGACTGCAGCGTTGGGAGGTGAATTATGCTATCTCCAGGCCAGGTTTATATACTTACTAATTAGGAGAGTAGATACTCGTAATGAGTGTTTGTGTACATATGGTCAGCACTGCATTCAGTACTGACGCCTCGCAGGGTTCCTATCCGACCAGCTTACCATCTGCATGAATGGACCATAAAGGAAATCAATCCTGGACAAAAGACTAAGCAGAACTATCAGTTTTATGGTCACATAGTTAGCTAGCAACATACACACGTTTATTTACATTTTACTTAGTTGGGCTTGAAACGCGTTTCTGTGTTTCTTTTTGGTAGCCATGACTAAATCAATCCAGGACAAAGGACTAAACAAAATGATCATTTTATGGTAATAACTGATGCATTTTACTGTACATTTTTTAGTAGAGCTTGAAACGCACTTCTCTGTTGATTTGTAATCGCCATGACTAAGAATCTGTGGGCCTTAAGTAACATATTGCATCTATTAGTGCTATTAGTGCTAGCTATAGCTGATTCACTGGAGCTTGCATTCACTTTCTTTCTTTTTTTTTTTATAGCCTGGAGGGCTGAAAACACATTTTGAGTCCATTAGTGGTAGCTATGACTAAGACTCTTTGGGGGCTAGGATTATGTTTCTGGTTTCTTTTGTCGTAGCTGCGAGTCTTGGGGGCTCAAAACACATTTTTCTAGATGTGCCAGCCACAACTAAAAGTCATTGGCACTCAAAACACACTTCTCAACTCTTTGCGGTAGCTATGACTAGATGTCAGTGGAGCCTGAAATGCGTTTCACATATTTTTATGCCATCTTTTTATAAAAGTTGTTGGGACTCAAAACACGTCTCTTTGTGGTAGCTGTGTCTAAGAGTCAGTGAGGCTCAAAAGGTGTTTTATGTTTGTTCTTAGTAGGTATGGCTAAGAGCTCATTGGTATTGAGGTTCAAAATGCGTTTCAGGTTTACTAACTCTCTAACTAGGAAGTAGTTTGTTTGTGGTAGCTATAATAAAAGGTTATTTGGGTTTGACATGTGTTTTGTGCCTATTTTAGGTAGCCTTGATTAGTCACTGGAGCTTGAAACATGTTTTGCTTTTCTTCGTGATAACTATGGCTAAGAGTCAGTGGGGCTCAAAGCGTGTTTGCTATCTTTTTGTGGTACAGTAGCTGTAACTAAAGGTCTGTGGGTCACAAAGCATGATTTGAATCTCTTGCTGGTAGCTGTGACTACAGGTAACTTGGGCTTCAAAAGCATTTTCATCTCTTTGTGTTAGCTATGAGTACAGGTAAATGGGGCTTGAAACTCGTTTAGCTTCTCTTTATGGTAGCATTGCCTAAGAGTTCATCATTGCCTGCATTTAGATTTTTTGTGGTAGCTATCACTACTAGACAGTGCAGCTTGAAACGCGCAGCCTTATCCCAATTTCCTGTATGTCGTCTGATTTGTGGATATTGCAGTATTATAGCCAGACATAACTGTCAAGTCTCTATTGAATGGTATGGTTTCTAATAGTGGTCTCTAATAATATCTATACTACATCATCTTTCATAATCATTACTAGAATGTTAATGTCACGTTCGGGTGTGGGAGGGAAACACCACACCCAACATAGGAGGGTAAGGGGTGAGAGAATAAGGCCTGGAAACTAGGGAAAGAATATGGACACCTCCTAGTAAAACCCTAATCAAAGTCCTGACTAACTACCATTATGAACAGACCCCGGAGGTAGGTGAGTTCATACACCGTATACCTAGGGTCCTAACTCACCCTATAGGACCCTAGTACTAATGTCAGGACTGAGACAACCTGTTCCTCCAAAAGGAAGGACGAGCAGGAGTCTCCCTCAGGCCCCAATACAAAAGACGGGGAAATGCAACACACAAAATAACCCAAACAAAATACAAAAGGGGAAAAAAACACTTAACTTCAAGTGGCTATGGCAGCACCAGGAACTCAGTCGAGATCTACACACCAGCTATCCACAACTCCAACAAAAGCTATAAACCGCATAGCATAGTGGGAGAAACAACAATAGAGAAGGTTAAATGACCATAATAACCACACCTGGGGAAAGAAGGTGAGGTAGGCACCAGAAACAGCACAGACGTCATTTGATCCAAAACATGTCAGATCAAATCACGTGTTGCCAGTCTCACCGATCTCCTGTCACCTGTCGCGGGAACATCCGTGACAGTTGAAGGCTGAGTATAATTTTTTTTTTAAACCCAGAGGGCGTCCTCTCTCCTTTACTTCCTATTTGTTTGGACTATTAGCATGGCAGACAGTCTCACTTAACTCTCTCGGTCAGACCATCAGTGCGACCAGAGAAAAAGGGGGTCAGTCAGCATATCCCAATGCGCAGGGGCACGTTGCTATGGCTGAAAACAACACTGTAAAACAAAATATGCAATGCAACAGCTCTCTGCAAACCAAATAAAGTACAAAAATGCATAATAATTGCTAATGCTATACTTATAAATTAGAGATGCTTGTAAAATACATTTTGTACAAAATTATTTGAGCCCGTCTGCCACACGTCAAGGCGATCTCTGTAAGACGGGGTCCTAACACTAAATTCTACCTGTTATGTGCCATGACGGCTACCATACAATTCAGGGAGTGTAGGTTCCACATGCATGCTGGGCCTGCTTTAATTTCTGTCATCTATGGTCCCAAAATGGCCTTAATTATATCCAAGGAATGCAGGTACCAACATGCATGCCGAGCCCACTCCACACCTCTCCTGGTGCCAAATGGCCACCAAAGAATGCAATGAGAGTCCACACTATACCTCTCCTGGTGCCAAATGGCTTCCAGTGAATGAGGGAGAGCAGGCTAAGCTATATACTCACACTATTCAAAATCAGCCTATGGGGCAGACGAGCTGGTCAGGAGTGCACGACTGAGGTGTCAGCCACACCTCCAGTACAAACTGCAGTGCGACCAGGGGCAGCCCTCTCTGTAGTCAATCAATCAATAAAGTTTTATTAGTAGGTCTAAAATTATACATTAGTATTGCCAAAGCATGTGGGGAAATATGGGGTTCAGAAATGGGGACACACCCGGGGTCGGTGTATAGGAGTCTGTGGCGTATCATGACAGAGGGGGAAGGGGTGCAGAACACATCCGGGGTCAGGGTATCGGAGTCCATGGCATATCACGCTCCTCTCAGTCTGTGGCAGGCACTGATATATTGTGCTGCTATGTCCACAGTGTTCTCTTCCTCTCCCAGCAGGATGGGCAGCTTCTCTTCCTCCTCCATGGAGCTGAAGTCTGGGAGTAGATCAGAGAGTCTTCTAAAGTGGATTACCCTCACTGCTGAGTATTTGGGACAGTATATCAGGAAGTGGACCTCATCCTCCACCGTCTCCATTTGGCACTGCTGGCACAGTCTTCTTTCTCTAGGCATGTAGCTCTGTCGATGCCGTCCGGATTCGATGGCCAGGCTGTGGGCGCTCAGTCTGTAGCGGCTCAGGATTTTCCTGTCTCTGGGGTTCCCTGGGGTTCCCTAGATTCTCCAGATATGGGGCCAGTTTATAGTCTCTCTGCAGGCTCTGGTACACCATCAGCTTCTGGGATGCTCTCACCTCCTCCCTTATTCACTGATGTATTCCTCGTGTCTTTTGTTTACTGTGTTCCTGATCCCGGCTTTTGTGAGGTGGTGTGGGGTGATTATCTGGTCGGACTGGGTTTCAGTAAGTTGATTTTGGGGCTTTGCCTTGCCTGGGATCCCTTGGTGTAGCAAGGCTTTATGGTGAATGGAACCTTCACTACTACCATGTAGATGCCCTCAGAATGCCGTCCCTCTTCTGGATTGTAAAGTGTAGAGGGAATCTGCCCAGCTCCCCTCAACAGGCACTGTTAGAGGTGCTCCGATGGACCTGGAGGAGATGCTTACAGAATTCCAGGTGGAATATTTCTGTTGGTCTGGAATCCCATCTTGACCAGTCGGGGTACGTGTGAAGGCCCCAGACTTCACTGCCATACAGGAGGATTGGTGCAATGATGGAGTCAAAGATTTTAAGCCAGACCCTCATGGGTGCTTTGAGGTGGTACAGTCGTCTTCTGATGTTGTAGACGGTCTTGCATGCTTTGTCTTACAGCTCCTCAATGGCTGATTTGAAGTTCCCAGTTTGGTCAATTATCAGGCTCAGGTAGGTGTACCTGTTGGTGGCTGTAAGAGGGCGGTTGTGTAGCATGAAGGTAGAGGGCCTGGCTGACTTTTTTAAATTGATGGGAAGGGCCCTTGTGGTGCTAAATTTCTCCAGAATAACTAGATGGTCTTTGAGACCTTTCTCAGTTGGTGATAGTAGGAGAAGGTCATCCGCATACAGGAGAAATTTCACCTTAGTGTCATGGAGGATGAGACCTGGTGTTGAGGAGGATTCAAGAGCCCCTGCCAGCTCGTTGATGTAAATGTTAAAGAAAGTTGGACTGAGGCTGCAGCCCTGTCTGACTCATCGGCTCTGCTGGAAGTAAGTCGTTCTTTTCCCATTTAGTTTACTTTCACACTGGCGTTTTGGCTTTCCGTTTGTGAGATCCGTCATGGGCTCTCACAAGCGGTCCAAAACGGATCCGTTTTGCCCTAATGCATTCTGAATGAAAAAGGATCCGCTCAGAATGCATCAGTTTGCCTCCGTTCAGTCACCATTTCGCTCTGGAGGCGGACACCAAACACTGCCTGCAGCGGAGCCAAACGGATTCATTTTGGGGCCGGATCCATGTTCTGTGACACAATCTGGCACAATTGAAAACGGATCCGTCCCCCACTGACTTTCAATGGTGTTCAAGACGGATACGTCATGGCTATAGAAGACATAATACAACCGCATCCTTTCAGGACGGATGCATGCTGTTGTTTTATTGTAACGGAAGCGTTTTTGCGCTAGTGTGAAAGTAGCCTTACCTTCACGCTGCATCGGTTCTCGGTGTAGGAGCTTTTGTATGTCTTTCCTCCTATTCCACTCTCCAATAGCTTCAGGAGCAATCCTGGGTGCCACACTGAGTCAAAGGCCTTTTTGAAGTCCACGAAACAAGCGTATATCTTTCCCTGCTTTGTGTTGTGGACATGGCTCTGGATGAGGCGGTGCAGGGTGTAGACGTGGTCTGTGTTGCGGTGGTGTGGCATGAACCCTGCTTGGCTTTTACTGAGTACATTGTGCTGGGTGAGAAAGCCGAGGATTCTCTGGTTCACGATACTGTTAAATAGTTTCCCCAGATTGCTGCTGACACATATCCAGCGGTAGTTGGCCGGGTCATACCTGTCCCCACTCTTGTGTATTGGGCTTATGACACCTTGGTTCCAGGCTTGGGGGAAGTAGCCAGCGCTTAGCACAATGTTGTACAGTTTTGCTATGGCTGCCTGTATTGCTGGTGGGCTGTACTTAATCATTTCGTGTGGGATGCCATCTGTGCCGCTGACTTTTTTAAACTCTCATGGTTGATATTCTCTCTGATATCTCCTGCAGTGTTATGGGTGAGTCTAGCGGGTTTTGGAAATCTTTAAGTATCTCTTCCATGCTCTTCAGTTTTGACCTCATTTGTTCTTGGTCTGGGTTACGTTCTTCTTTTGGGATGTCTCTGTAGAGGTCTCTGAAATACTGGAGCCAGATGTTGCTGTTCTGAATATGGAGGTTGTTTCTCTTCTCATTTGTTCCATAGTTCCCAGAAGGAGTTATCTTGGAGGGCATCTTGAAGCTGTGTAAGTTTGGTTGAGGTATATTCTTGCTTTTTCGTTCTGAGAAGGGTTTTGTATTGCCTCTGCGTTGTGTCGTAGACTTCCCGTAGGTTGGTGTTGTTGGGATCTCTATGCTTTTTATTTGAGGCCGATCTTAAGGTTTTCTGTACAGCTCTGCACTCCTCATCAAAAGAAGTGTTGGGGTTATCTTCTTTTTGCTTCAGGTGGCTATACTTTTTCAGGTTAGCCATTTCTGCCATGGTGTAAAATATATTAAGATCTCTTACAGCTTGATTGAATCCTTCTGGGTTTATCTCAAACACTTTGTTGTTGAAGTAGTAGAGCATCCTTTGGATTTCTGGTTTACTGTGCACCTCTTTATATTTCTGAGCCGATGTCTTGGACCACTTATAAGATGGAGGTAGTGTGAAGAGCCCGGCCTGAAGAGGTATTTGTCCTGGTGGTTTGTTTGTGAACTTAATATATAGGGATGTTTGATTGTGATCAGACAAGTGCGATTGTGGGCTGACTATGAAGGCCCCAAAGTTTGTGGGGTCCATGTCTGTGATGGCGTAGTCCACTATGCTGCTACCCACATGGGAGTTTAATGTAATCCTTCCTAGAGAGTCTCCCTGGGTGTGACCATTGAGGATGTGGAGTCCTAGGCTTCGGCAAAGTTTCAACAATTTTGTGCCACTTTTATTTACTGTGCTGTTCCTCTCTGCATGTACTGAGCTGTCGCTGTCCGTCTGTGCTCCATATATATAGTTGTTTCTATCTGTGGCCAGGTAGTCTCTTTCCCTGCCTGTTCTGGCATTGAGGTCTCCCATGATAAGGACTTTGATAGTGGACGGCTTCCCTTTGCAGGATCTCAAAGCATTCTTTGTTGTAGTAGGGGGACTCAGGTGGTGGTATGTAGGCCGCACAGAGGTAAATGTCGGACTGGGAGGTGAGGCTGGAGCGGTCTATTCTGATCCAGATGTGGCTGTTTCCCCGTTTCACTGGTCTGATCTGCTCATGGAGCTCCACTTTATACCACACTAGTATTCCTCCCGAACAGCGACCAAGTTTGGTGGCTTTATTTTTCAGGGCCGGGAAAGAGATTTCCCTGTATCCACTGGGAGCCAGGGACTCGCTCTCTGCCTTAGTCCATGCTTCTAGAAGGATTTGAATGTCAATGTTTCTCAAACTCTAGGTGAAGTCTGGATCATTTACTTTACATCCAAAGGCTGACATGTTCTGACCTTGGATATTCCAGCTGCTGATTATAAAGGGTGTCATAGCGGGTTCCTTATACCTTGTAATGAGCGGGTTTCATAAGACGAGCTGGGGGTCTGACTGGTTCTGGTATGATCGATAAGGCTTGTGTTGTCCAGTCACTTGAATGTTCTACATAAAGTTCTGACCAGGTTTTCTATCTCGTCTAGATCTCTGCTCTGTATTTCTCTGTGTGAGGCGGGTGGTTTCCTCCATGGTTTTTGCCTCTGGTGGCCCGTGTTGGGGTACAGGGCCTTGTTTCCTGTTTGTGGTGTGGCGTTTGATACTTGAGGTATTTGTGTTGTCGGTGGACTTTCCCTGTTGTCTCCAAATTGGCCTGTGTAGGGTCTAGGCCGGGGGGTTCTGTTTAGTACAATGTCCTTCATTTATTTGGCCAGGAGGCTGACTCCCTGCTTATTGAGGTGTTTGCTGTCATATAGATAAAGGCGGTTGATGGCGGGGTGTTGTGCCAGGGTGACGTTTGGCACAGAGCTGATCTTAGCTGCTAGTAGTAGCTGCTGTAGTAACACATTTAGAGCATCACACATTACACTAATCAATTCATTTCTCTTCTGTGGGCATCATTATCTAGGCCTATCAAGAGAAAAAATAGAACTTTCATACTGTTATCCCCATTATACACCTACTGTTATGACAAGAATTACCCTTTAGATAACATCTTCCCTCACAGCAGCAGTAAACTGACAGTAGATTGCCTATCTGTATATAAGGTCTTATTATTTGTGCTGACTGCTACAGAAGGACAATATTTTGTATTTCATTTTCAATGGTATGGTGCTGCTGAAATGAAAAAGAAAGACAGTCAAAAATTCAAAAAATAAATAGTGTTTTCTATGAATATTGAAATAAAAAATACCCCTTTCTGATCAAAGTGTCTCTTTAATTTAATTTCTCAAGAAACCATAAAAACAGGGATGGAGGTTAGTGTATTTTTTATCTGAATTTTATTATTTTTTATATATATTTTATTTATTTTATGCTGCTGTGCAGACTGAATTGTATCGGAATGGGGGATATAATAACTGAATTGGATTTCTGTTGTACTGCAGGAGACTAGATAGGCAGGACTGGCAGTAGCATAGGGGAACATGTATTGCTACAATTTAATTTCATTTTTTTTTAACCTTTCTTCCAGATTTGTTTGGAAAACATCTGAATGGACAGACTGTAAGATATCATTGCTCACAGACCAGGACACTGCTTCACGGGTGGAAGACGCAGCACAATGTGGGGGTGGCGTTCAGACTCGTCAGGTGTTTTGTGCCCAGCGTATCAATGAGTCAGGAACAAATAAAGAAGGTCAGTTGGGGTGACTATGCATGGGCCAGATCATGGTCTAACATGTCCAGCAAATATTAATATGGTTAAGGGATATTCCACTGAAAATCTCTGTCTCCAATGGTTGGAGACCTGATCACGGAGACTCCCGCTGATCTCTAAACGGAGGACTCTTGTCTACTTCCCCCCAGCTGCATGAAAGAGTGGTGGCTGAGCATGCACTGGTGCTCCATTCAAACTCTACATATCGTATGTTATGCTATACCTAATATCATGGATGATCAATGTTTTCGGATGTTAGTGAATCGATATTCAAAGATTCAAATGTTACAGTAGAACCCCATATAGGAGAATCCTAAGACCTACACATTTCCATGTTCTTTACATAAACTTCAAATTTGTATATGATTCCACCATAGTTTGTTGAACTTTTTGAAAAAGCCCCCCAAAAATTCAACATTTGAGTTTCTGGAGATGTGTATGATGTGATGAAAACAGCCAAGCATATTGCTCGGTCTATATACCTTATGAGGTGTTATACCCAATATCTGTAACAGTACAGCCTGGATCACAGCGGCTCCCTGTGACGATACGCTGACTTGCGCTCCAGCGTGGAACGCACCGGCCGTCTGCGATGATACGCTGGCTTGCGTTCCAGCGTGGAACGCAGTGGCTGCTGGGCCGTCCTGTGACTCCGCCCACTTACCGTCCGGCCCTTAAATAGAAGACAGGTGCTAAGCAGGGTGTTCCACTAATGGAGTGCGCATCCTGCTAGCTCCACTGCATCTGAGGACTCTGTCCACATATCCAGACCTGGATCCCTAACAACAGCGTGAAGGACTGTCTACCTTCTTGCCACTGGCTTCTCCACTGCTGGCTTCCTAGCCAGGACCAACTAACCGCAAGTATATGCCTGTTACCTGCTCTGATTAATGTCCTGGAACTCTGAGTGGGGTGGTTCCTGACTGGTGTGAGACGATACTCCCAAACCAACTCTGAACCTACTGCATACTATATACTAAACTGTGGACATGCTCTGAACCTATGGCATACAATATACTAAACTGTGGACATGCTCTGAACCTATGGCATACAATATACTAAACTGTGGACATGCTCTGAACCTACTGCATACTATATACTAAACTGTGGACATGCTCTGAACCTACTGCATACTATATACTAAACTGTGGACATGCTCTGAACCTACTGCATACTATATACTAAACTGTGGACATGTTCTGAACCTACTATATACTAAACTGTGGACATGCTCTGAACCTACTGCATTCTATATACTAAACTGAGGACATGCTATATACTAACCCTGAACCTACTGCATACTATATACTAAACTGTGGACATGCTCTGAACCTACTGCATACTATATACTAAACTGTGGACATGCTATACTAACTCTGAACCTACTGCATACTATATACTAAACTGTGGACATGCTCTGAACCTACTGCATACTATATACTAAACTGTGGACATGTTCTGAACCTACTGCATACTATATAGTAAACTGTGGACATGCTCTGAACCTACTGCATACTATATACTAAACTGTGGACATGTTCTGAACCTACTGCATACTATATACTAAACTGTGGACATGTTCTGAACCTACTGCATACTATATACTAAACTGTGGACATGCTCTGAACCTACTGCATACTATATACTAAACTGAGGACATGCTATATACTAACCCTGAACTTATTGCATACTAGATACTAACTCTGAACTGTGCACAAGCTTATACTAACTTGTGACTCCTGTAATACTGGGAGACCTTCTTCTCCAGCAGTAATACTAAATAGATGGATAGCGGTAAATGATTTTGTTACCCCAAACTCTCCGCCCAAGACTGAGAGAGACGCCTGGGGTACATACTGAGTAACCGCGAATCCCACAGCCAAGAACAAGGGCAGTGGGATAATAGTGGATGTCCATTGCTTCCGCAGTTGAGATCCTAACTGATCAACTAGGTGCGTTACATATTAGTGGAACCCACATGGATCCAGCGGAGGTTGCAGGTCACCTCGTCACCCTCACTAAGAGGGTGGAGACCCTCAATGTGACTATACAACATCTCCAGCTAGAAAACCAGGCAATACGGCAACTTGTCACTCAGGGGCCAGGACACCCCCGTGATGGACCAGAACCCAAGGTCAGCCCACCTGAGATATTCGCGGGTGACCGAAGGCAGTTCAGGGATTTCCTGAACGCGTGCAAACTAATGTTTGAGCTGCAGCACCGGACTTACCCAACTGACAGAACAAAAGTACTTACCATGATCTCATACCTCAGGGGGGAGCCCAGAGCATGGGCCAATACTTATTTAGAAAAAGAAGACCCAGTCCTGGAATCCTTCCCTCTGTTCCTTGAAAAAATGGCCCTTCTCTACGAGGACCATAGTAAACAGCTGACCGCTGAGACCGCTATACGCAGCCTTAAACAAGGGAGACGACCTGTAGAGGACTTTATTGCGGAATACACTCGCTGGGCCCGGGAGACTGAATGGAATGACCTCACCCTTAGGAATCAGTTTCGCCTAGGTCTTTCCGAGGCCCTGAAGGACGAATTAGCCCGAGGAGAATTACCACTTACACTTAATGCCTTGATGCAGAAGGCCACCACCATTGACAGACGGCTGAGGGAACGCAGAGCCGAGAGAGTCTCAGGCTTCACACCCAACCCAAGACCGTCCAGCCAGGGTCCTGCTGTAGAGATGATGGAGATTGGGGCGATCCGAGGTCCTCTGACCGAGAGAGAGAAAGCCAGGAGACGTAACCTCAACCTCTGTTTATATTGTGCGTCTGCTGACCATACCGTTGACGGATGCCCCGCGATACGTAAGAAGTGCGAAGGTAAGAGCGGCACGTCTTGTACCTTAGGCAGTACAAAAAATAGTACTGGTGGTTACATATACACGTCTCTCACCTTACAGTGGGACCAAAACCGGATTATCGTTGAAGCCATGGTGGACACTGGAGCTTCGGGGAATTTTATCGATATGCATCTGATTGAGCGAAATAAAATTCCCCACATGAGAAAAAACGTTCTGATATCCGTGAGTTTCATTGACGGTACCACTTCTAGTCCTATCCACAGTCAGACTCAACCCCTCATGGTGACATGTGAAAATAACCATACAGAATTCTTATCCCTTGATATCATACACTCTCCATTGTTTCCCGTGATTTTTGGGTTGCCATGGTTGCAAATACACCAGCCAACCCTCCTATGGAAACAGGGGAGAGTTCAGTTTACGTCACCTTATTGTATGGAGACCTGCTTTCCTCTCAAATCTCTCATGCATGTGGGAGTGAACCAGGTCCCCAGCCAATACGCAGACTTTGCTGAGGTATTCTGCGCAAAGAAGGCAGAATCTCTTCCGCCCCATAGATCTTACGATTGCCCCATAGACTTGCTGCCGGGTAGTGAGATACCCACGGGTAGAATTTATCCATTGGCACAACCAGAACTTGTTCACCTCAAACAGTACCTAGAAGAGAACTTACGAAAAGTTTTATTCAGCCTTCAACCTCCCCGGCAGCAGCAGGGATGTTCTTTGTGAGAAACAAAGACTCAAGCCTAAGGCCCATCATAGATTACAGAGCCTTGAACAAAGTAACAATCAAAAATTGGTACCCCTTGCCGCTAATATCCGAACTCATAGAAAGATTACAAACAGCAACAATCTACACCAAGCTGGATTTGAGAGGCGCATACAACTTAATTAGGATCAGAAAAGGTGATGAATGGAAGACAGCCTTCCGCACTCGGTATGGACTCTTTGAGTATACAGTGATGCCCTTCGGGTTGTGCAACGCCCCTGCCACATTCCAAAATTTTATTAACGACATCTTTAGGGATCTACTGGACGTATGTGTAATCATCTATCTTGATGATATACTAGTGTATTCCGATAACTTACACGATCACAGGAAACATGTCCGTTGGGTTCTCGCACGGTTAAGTGTTCATCGCTTATACGTCAAACAGGAAAAATGTGTATTCGAGACTACCTCTCTTCCCTTCCTCGGATACATAATTTCACCCAAAGGTATCCAGATGGATCCCTCAAAAATCACTTGCATCCAAAATTGGCCGATTCCGGATTCCAGGAAAGCTCTTCAACGGTTCCTGGGGTTCTCAAACTTCTATAGGAAATTCATTAAAGATTTCTCCGCTACCACTAAACCACTAACCCGCTTAACTAGTGTCAACACGAAGTTCGTTTGGTCCAAGGACGCCCAATCAGCGTTCGAGTTATTAAAGAACAGGTTCACTACGGCACCGATACTGACTCTCCCAAATCCGAACCATCACTACGTACTGGAAGTAGACGCATCCCAGGCAGCCATAGGAGCTGTTCTGTCCCAGCAAAGCTCTTTTTCAACTCCGTTACATCCTATCGGGTTCTACTCCCGGACGCTAAATACCGCCGAATTCAATTACCCCATAGGAGAAAAGGAACTCCTCGCCATAAAGTGCTCCCTGGAAAATTGGAGGCATTTACTTGAAGGATCAATACACCCCATCACAATTTATACGGATCACCGTAATCTACAATACCTGAAAACCAATAAAACATTATCAGGCCGTCAAGTACGGTGGAGTTTTTTTTTTGACAGGTTTAACTTCCAAATTACATACCGACCAGGCTCAAAAAATGGGAAGGCCGACGCCTTGTCACGACTGGCTGAAATTCGCACCTCAGACACGGCCCCCACATGGATCATTCCACCGAAGAAACTCGTCCTTGCCACCATAACGTTGGAAACCCAGCTCAAGGATGCTCTAATTAATGACCATGCTAATATCCCCCCTGGTCTTTCGCAGAACCAACAGGGTCTCCTTTACAAGGACAGCCAACTGTACATACCACCCTCCCTCACCAATCAGGTGATCAAACTTTGCCATGATTTACCCCTCGCGGGACATCCCGGCATTGCTAAAACCACAACCCTGATACGCAGGAACTTCTGGTGGCCAAAGATGACCAAACAAATTGAGGAATACGTTTCCACGTGCGAGACCTGTGCCTCATGTAAAACTGACAGAAACCGACCTTATGGTCTCCTAATGAGTCTTCCCATCGCCAACAGACCCTGGGAATGGGTCTCGATGGATTTCATAGTTGAACTTCCCCTTTCCAGAGGAAACAACACCATCATGGTGGTAGTGGATTTGCTGACTAAGATGGCACACTTCGTGCCCCTCAAGAAGTTACCCTCCTCCAAGGAAACGACCGTGGTATTCCTGTCTAATATTATTAAGTTACATGGAATTCCTAGCCAGGTCATATCAGACAGGGGTTCGCAATTCGTATCCAAATTCTGGAGAGCACTTTGTTCCAGACTTCAAATCGACCACAGAATGTCTACCGCCTATCACCCCCAAACTAATGGGCAGACTGAAAGGGTGAATCAGTGTCTGGAACAGTATCTCAGATGTCACTGCTCATTTCTCCAGGATGACTGGGAGGGCCTACTTCCTCTCGCTGAATTTGCCTATAATAATTCTACGAATTCCTCCACATTACATACTCCATTCTTTGCTAATTACGGATTTCACCCTAGGTCTCTTCCTCAAACCAGCCTTCCCACAAACGTTCCAGCCACAGACGATTATCTGACCACTTTGCAAACTACCCTTAAGACGCTAAAAGACAACCTTCAACGGGCAAAAGAAAGACAGAAGTGTTACTACGACCGTCGTAGGAGAGAAAGTCCTCCCTACCAGGTCGGGGACTCGGTTTGGTTATCAACAAAAAACCTTCGGTTGGGGGTACCTTCCAAGAAATTGGGAAGACAATTCCTGGGTCCTTTTCCGATAGAAAGGATTATTAACCCCAACACGGTGAGACTCACCCTTCCTCCGCGATTACAGGTACATTCCACGTGTCACTACTGAAGCCGTTTAGATCTAGGCCGTTCCCATCAAGTGATCCTCGACCCTTGCCTCCGATAGAGGTCCAAGGAGAAGAAGAATTTGAAGTTGAGCAGCTCATTGATTCCAGAAGAAGACGGGGGAAGATCCAGTATCTCATTAGATGGAAGGGGTATGGTCCCCAGGATGACTCTTGGGAAGATGTGCAAAACGTTCATGCTCCCAGACTTCAAAGATTGTTCCATAGAAGATTTCCCAACCGACCCTCTCCTAGTGGGGTACCCCGGAGGGGTCCCTTAAGGGGGGGGTACTGTAACAGTACAGCCTGGATCACAGCGGCTCCCTGTGACGATATGCTGGCTTGCGTTCCAGCGTGGAACGCAGCGACCGCCTGTGTTGTTACGCTGGCTTGCGCTCCAGCGTGGAACGCAGTGGCTGCTGGGCCGTCCTGTGACTCCGCCCACTTACCGTCCGGCCCTTAAATAGAAGACAGGTGCTAAGCAGGGTGTTCCACTAATGGAGTGCGCACCCTGCTAGCTCCACTGCATCTGAGGACTCTGTCCACATATCCAGACCTGGATCCCTAACAACAGCGTGAAGGACTGTCTACCTTCTTGCCACTGGCTTCCCCACTGCTGGCTTCCTAGCCAGGACCAACTAACCGCAAGTATATGCCGGTTACCTGCTCTGATTAATGTCCTGGAACTCTGAGTGGGGTGGTTCCTGACTGGTGTGAGACGATACTCCCAAACCAACTCTGAACCTACTGCATACTATATACTAAACTGTGGACATGCTATACTAACTCTGAACCTACTGCATACTATATACTAAACTGTGGACATGCTCTGAACCTACTGCATACTATATACTAAACTGTGGACATGCTCTGAACCTACTGCATACTATATACTAAACTGTGGACATGCTCTGAACCTACTGCATACTATATACTAAACTGTGGACATGCTCTGAACCTACTGCATACTATATACTAAACTGTGGACATGCTCTGAACCTACTGCATACTATATACTAAACTGTGGACATGTACTGAACCTACTGCATTCTATATACTAAACTGAGGACATGCTATATACTAACCCTGAACCTATGGCATACAATATACTAAACTGGGGACATGCTATATACTAACCCTGAACTTATTGCATACTAGATACTAACTCTGAACTGTGCACAAGCTTATACTAACTTGTGACTCCTGTAATACTAGGAGACCTTCTTCTCCAGCAGTAATACTAAATAGATGGATAGCGGTAAATGATTTTGTTACCCCAAACTCTCCGCCCAAGACTGAGAGAGACGCCTGGGGTACATACTGAGTAACCGCGAATCCCACAGCCAAGAACAAGGGCAGTGGGATAATAGTGCATGTCCATTGCTTCCGCAGTTGAGATCCTAACTGATCAACTAGGTGCGTTACAATATCAAGGATAGAGATGAGCAAATTGTGACTCAAACCCAAATCAAAAGTACTTATTATTTATTTATCTTACGCACTTATATAGCGCTACTATATTCTGCAGCGCTTTACAGACATTAGCATCAAGCTGTCCCAAATGGGGATCACAATCTAAGTTCCCTATCAGTATGTCTTTAGAGTGTGGGAGTAAACTAGAGAACACGGAGGAAACCCATATAAACACGGGGAGAACATACAAACTCCATGCAGATGTTGTCCTTGGTTGGATTCAAACGTAGGACCCCAGCGCTGCAAGGCACCAGTGCTAACCACTGAGCCACCATGAAAGTACTCCTGAAAACTTGTGTATGACACCCTAAGGTCTCCTAGGACCCACAGTTTTTTTAGGTTTTATTTATTTTTTCTCTCCCTTTCTCTCCCCCCCTGCAAAATTCTCCCAAATCGAAACATTAAAAAGTTGGATTCAGATCAACCACAGATTTTTGCACAATTTGGGTTAAATCTGATTTGTTTATAATCAATTTACTCAGCTGTTATTATGGATGCTCAATATATTTGGGACCCTGTATTTTAAAATTCCAAGAGCCAAAAAGTAAAAATTCTAGAAGTGGAAGCCCATGTAGGAGGTGTCCACTAGTGTTGAGGGAAGCGAGCATTCAGAACTTCGGATTAATACTGTACGGAGATCCGTCTCCGTACAGTATTAGAATGTATGATGTAGTAGTCGGAACCCGAAGCCGAGTTCGGTTTTAAGTTTTAAAGTGGTTTTGCACTTTAAAAATCGTTAAATTTTGTTGAATAACTAAGTTATTCAACGAAATCACGCGCAAATTCGCTAATACCTTCGGCTCCTCATAGCCCATACATTCTAAGGCCTCATGCACACAGCCGTTGCCCGGCCGTGGCCGTATTGCAGCCGGCAAACAGCGGGTCCGCTAAATGCGGGCACTGGCCGTGTGCTCCCCGCATCACTGATGCAGACCCATTCACTTGAATGGGTCTGCAATCCGGAGCTGAAGTGCGGAACTGAGGTACGGAACCCCACGGAAGCACTACAGAGTGCTTCCGTGGTGTTTTTTTCTGAATATCCACACCGCAAAAACATAGAGCATGTTCTATTTTCTTACGGTGCGGACGGATCACGGACTCATTCAAGTTGAATGCTTCTCAATCAGTCCCGGCCGCTGCACGGACGTTGCCCATGCATTGGGGACCACAAATTGCGGTCCCCAATGGACGGAACGGCCGCACAACGGCCGTGTGCATGAAGCCTAATACTGTACGGAGATGGATCTCCATACAGTATTATTCCGAAGTTTTGAAAGAAGCGACTTTAGATGAAGCATCCGAAGCTCGCTTCGCTCAAAACTAGTGTCCACCATTGTATAAAAAAAATCAAAAGAGCCTCGAAGACCCTTGCAGTTTCATGTGCATAAGTTGATGAACGTTTTGAAAATATCCACAAAAAATAAAATTTTCGGTATCTAGAGAAGTATATATATGACCCCATGTAGCTTCCCCATCTAAATACCAGAATATTATTCAGGCAAAAGTCATAAAAATCACAGGAGTTAGTGTGAGGCTTGGGAAATCAGGAGCTTCAATACAACTGTAAAAAATAACTGCAGCAAAAGAAAAACTCCCTGTGGTTTTAGAGATAGCTTTGGCGGTTGTTAATGAAATATATGTGTATTGGACATCAGTGTGGCAATGTTTAATGAGATGGTGTGAAACTAAAGCATCCTTTAGGAAGGGCCAGCTGCCCTATTAATCTCCACAGGAGATGCCGATCAACACCAACTCTGGCATTTTGGAAATGAGCCTCTTTTTTTTTTTAGGAAACTCTTTGGAACCTTCTAGGCTTTACAATATGATTGCTCATTTTCCTCATTCTCACAAGAGAATTTTATACCAAACAATGTTTTTTATGTCAATATAAAAGATGTGACCAACATCAAAAGAGCTGATCAGTGCTTGCAATAATGACTGTGAACAATGTAAAAGGCTCCTTAGGCATCTCCCATCAGGCATAATACAGGTCCATATGAAACCAGAGACTTATAGATATTCCAGTGCATTATAAATACAAACTAAAACATAAAAGTTAAAGGCTATGTAAATCTTTGGGCAAATTTTTTTATTAATAAATTGTACTCATTTTGACCTAAAAATCTTTTTTCCAATTGCTGTTTTGTACATAGCTGAGACGCTCTAAAAGCAGGCTCTGGATTTTCTCTCTTTTCCGTCAGTTGGGGAGCTCACAGTCTCCATATCTCTGATCTCTGACCTCCTAAACACTCATTATAGCTCAGTTCTTATCTTACCTATAAAAATGTGGGTTAAATAAGGGTTTATGAGTTGACCTCTTAGTAATTAAAATATAAGGGTTATTAGAAGACTACACAAAGTGAAAGTAAGAGTATCAGTCACGCTAGAAAAACAATTTACCCTTTGTGACAGAATGGCTCAATATTTTTAAGAAAGACCAATTGAAAAAAAGATTTTTAGCCTAAAATAAGTAAAACGCAAAAAAATAAATAAAAATAATGGTGTACATAGCCTTTAAAATCCCCAAGTGGGACAAAATAAAAAAGCTAACAAAGTATAGGCAGAATAGGCAATTTATACTTAATTAAAACAATAAAACTTAAAAACACATATTTGGCATCATCATATCCGTAATACCATGTGCAATAAAGTTAATGTTATTTGTAGAGCAAAGCAATCTCCAAAAACAATATGCATTACCAAAATTAAATTTAAATAAACTACACACAATACATAGACTGGATTAATACCATAAAAACACACAACTTATCCTGCGAAAACCACAAGCCCTCATACAGCTATGTCAGTATAGAGGGTTGCTTTGAGGTAAAAGGATAAAAGTTATGGCAGCCTTAGGGCTCATGCACACGAACGTATTTTCTTTCCGCTTCCGTTCCGTTTTTTTTTGCGGATCGTGTGCGGAACCATTCACTTCAATGGGTCCGCAAAAACAACGGAAGGTACCCCGTGTAAATTACGTTTCCATATTTCCGTATTTCTGTTCCGCAAAAAAGTAGTGCATGTCCTATTATTGCCCGCAAATCACAGTCCGGGGTCCCATTCAAGTCAATGGGTCCGCAAAAAATACGGAACGCACACAGAACACACCCATATGTCATCCGTATTTTGCGGATCCATACTGTAGAAATGCTATGCCCAGCCCATATTGCTCATGTGTTTTGTGATTAATAAGTTACTGTTTCCGCTTCCGATCTGCAAAAAACGGATTGCATACGGAAACCATACGGATATGTTTTGTGGAATAACGGAATGGAAGAGGACTTAAATCAGAGAAAAAAAAACCTCAGATACGGAACAACGGATCCGTGAAAAACGGACCGCAAAACAACAGGGTGGTTTTACATGACTAGAGATGAGCGAATCAATTATAAACTAATCTGATTGGACCCAAATTTTGTAAATTTGAAGTGGATCCAGAATCCTAAAACATGATAATAAAAAATAAAAAAAAGAGAGAGACAAGAGGGAAAAAATTGTCATACCAAATTTTCCAGCCAGTTGAAGCACTTTTGATTTGGGTGAAAACAATTTGGACCCCAAATGAATCAGTCGACCAATTCGGTCAAATCGACCCCAAATCAAATGTTGAGCATTTAACTCATCTCTACACATGACGTTTATTTTATTTACAAATGGCACCCCTTTTTTGTAGTTTTTGTTGGCGAAAAAGCCAGATGTCACTCTGGCCAGCAGGAAACTTAATGCGTTATTTTGCAGTAACTTTTTATGACAGTTTTCTAGTGTTTTTAGCTTACACATATAATTAAAAATGCTAACTCAAAAAAGCTTGCAAAAAATTCCAGAATTTCATGGTATTTGCTACAAGCAAAAAAAACACTAAGGGTACAGCCAAACAGAGTTTTTTGGATGAGGTTTTGAGGCAAATCTGCAGGATTTTTTGCAAAAGTCAGAAGTAGATTCGAAAGGAATGGGAAATATAAAAAAAAGGATATGTACTGGTGGATCCACTTTTGGGTTATAGGGGTTTTCCAGGCTTTTAATATGGATGACCCATCCTCAGGATAGACATAGCAGCAGTGAGCAGGAAGAGAGACAGGAGACGACACGCGTGCACAGCCTTCTCTTCATACAGCTGTTCGGCGGGGTTGCCGGGTGTCGGACCGCCGCCAATCTGATATTGATGACCTATCCTGAGAATTGGTCATCAATATTAAAATCCCGAGAAACCCCTTTATAGTCCTGCAGGCAGATCTGCCTCAAAACCTTGTCCACAAAACTCTGTGTGGCCGTACCCTCAGAGATGTAGGGCGGAAGCACCCTTAAAGGACTAATTAAAGGGATTGTTGAGGATTAGAAAAACATGGCTGCTTTCTTCCACAAACAATGCCCCGCCTGTTCACAGGTTGTGTTGGGTACTACACAACCTGTAGACAGCTGAGGCGCTATTTCTGGAAGGAAGCAGCCATGTTTTTCTAATCCTGGGCAACCACTTTAAATGTTATAAATAATTCAAGATTCATTAATGTAAAACTATTTGTTTGGGTGCAGTGGTGATATTTTCCACATTTTCAATCCTCCGTCGTCTCTTTACTGCATCTAAGCTTCGTAATTGGTTTACATTTTCCGAGCTTGTAAGATGAAAGCAGCGATTTAATACGGTGAATACAGCTTTAATTAAAATTGATGGCCGCTGGAATAACTATTAAAGAAGTGCTGCTATGATCCATCGAGGCTTCTTCTAATCGAAATTCTCAAATTATTAGACCCGCACAAGCGTGATATATAATTTGCAATGTAAACACATCTTCTTCTCGGATGTAGCCGTATGGGTTCATTAAATTATTCACTGCGATGTCTCTGAATAGTTTGTATTGTCAGATAAAAGGATGATCTGAGGAACAGTCCCCGATAGCAGCCAAATGCCGCTTCTCCACGAATCAGTGTGAATTTAATGGCAGTTTGAAAATAGCATGTATGGATGGCATTAGCGATCTATTGTCTTCTGATGGAGGAATGTACAAGTTTGGTTTAATTGCGGAAGAAAATCCTAACCGTATTCAACCTGGAATGTGAGACGCCTCTAAGCCGTTATATGGCTATATTTATCTTCTTTGGATTTCAGACAGATTTCTAAAAGGGAACCTGTCATGTTGTGCATGATGTCTGAACTTCGAGCAGCATGTTATAGAGCAGGAGGAGCTGAGCAGATTGATATATAATTTTATTGGAAAAATATTAGTACAACTAGTCATTTATTGATGGAAATCCCTACTAAATTATTGTGAGCCTAGTGGGCGGTCCTACAGAGAATCACTGATAAGGACCACCCACGAGGAGCAGAAGTCCACCACCAAGAGCAGTATTTTCTTAGACTGTAAGGAAAAGTCCCAGAGCATTTGCTGTAAAATAAAGGAAGTTTCTAGGGGAGCTCAGAAGACTCATTGTGTCATCTGTCTCCTGGTACGTTCCCTTACTCCTAGAGGGAACTCAAGATTTGAAGCTCACACACAACAAGATGAGGCCCATTTTCTGGGCGGCGATTCTAGGATGATGCTTCCATGGGGCTGACGTAGACAGTGCTCCATCAGCCCCATAGAAGTGAATGGAATGGTAGACCGACGTGCACACTACAGTTCCATTCAGAGAGGGGAACTGTCCAGATCACGAGTGGTTCAGCGGTCAGACCTCAGCTATCCAATATTTATCACCTAACCTGTAGAAACCATAAATCTTCATATGTTCCCAATAATCACACGCAGTTGACAGCTACGACCCTCGCTAATAAAGCTTCATAAGTAACGTATTACTAGTTGACATTTTCAGAATCATTTGCTTGTGAAATGTTCAAATGTCGCAAAGCGGTAGAAATAATTAGGTTTGTGCGACTGGCAAATGACTGGTTCATTTAAACGGCCGTCCCTCCCTGGAGATCGCTCCCTCAGAGAAAGCATATATAACTTTATAACCCAGTTCATTATCCCCAGCTGCTGAAAATGAAGTGAAAATGATTGCAAATGGCACAACTCAAACTTTTGGCAGAACATTGATATTAGGCCGTGGAATAATTTAATTTGATATCATCTGCTTGGCATATCTGGGGCTGATATCACCCAGACAGAGTTTAATGCTCCAAAAAAGGTGGATTTATTGAGGTGTCTGCAGTTCCCTGGCTGTGCAGATCAATCACTGGAACAGATGTGCAACATAGATTTTTTATATCTCTAAGGCCTTATGCAAGGCCTCATGCACACGGCTGTTGCCCGGCCGTAGTCATATTGTGGCCCGCAAACAGCGGGTCTGCAATATGCGGGCACCGGCTGTGTGCTCCCCGCATCACGGATGTGGACCTATTCACTTGAACATGTTCTATTTTTTTGCGGTGTGGATGGATCACGGACACATTCAAGTTGAATGGGTCTCGATCGTCCCGGCCGCCGCACGGACATTGCCCGTGCATTTGGGACCGCAAAGAAGGTCTGTCAACGGTTCTGACCATGCTAAACTGCTGACAGCACTAGATTGGGGCTGAGGAGAGCAGGCCAAACACACCTTTAGCAGAGCTTTTATTATCAGGAGTAGTGTGAATATGAACTTTTATTTTACCAGGTTCTGCTCCTGCAAGTGCCCAGGAAGTGGAGCCTCACTGTGAACTGCTCCCTGCATTGAGCTACTTCTTAGCCTCTCCTCTCTGCTCTGAGTGATAACTGCAGTATACAACCAGGGGACCTCTATGCAGCGTCTTACTGAAGAGCAACAATGCACTGCAAAAAGGGGTGAACATGTATTTTTGTATGTTAAATGCATTCCTATATATCTATGCACAAGGAGTTAATAGGCCATAGTAAACACCACCAGCCACTAGGTGGGGCTGTTACCTTTTACCCAAAGGGAGGAATGAATCAGGATAGCGCTAGAGGAGTCTGAGTTTAGACTGAGGCGAGAGGCCTCATGTACATGGCTAGGGTTGAGCGAATCGGGTTCGAATCGCTGTATCTAATAACTACGTTAATAATATGGTCTCAGTCCTACTGTACACGTTCCATGTGCGCCATTGTCAAAATGCCAATTCTTTCCTGCAAAACGGACAAGAATTGTTCTATTCTTTTGCGGGACAGACACACAGATGCAGACAGCACACGGTTTTTTAGTAGCCCCATTGAAATTAATGGGTCTGTATCCAATCTGCAAAAATTGTGGATTGGATACAGAAAAAAATTCCAGTTGTTTGCATGAGGTCTTATAACAGGAGCTGACAGAGAAGCCAGACTTGGTTTAGGTGAAATCCATGGACGGGCCAAAAAAGGACTTCATATATTTGGAAAAGCAGGCCAGATGTAGAAGAGGAGGTATAGAGAGAAATTCTTTGGAGAACTGCTATCTGACAAGGACCACTGAGTCTTCATTGCCACATGTCGAGGACTTTAAAGTCTTATGGTGCCTGGACACATCTTAAAGAGGACCTTTCACTTGTAAAAACTATGTGAACTAAGTATGCTGCCATGTAGAGCGGCGCCAGGGGATCTCACTGCACTTACTATTATCCCCGGGCGCCGCTCCGTTCTCCCGTTATGCCCTCCGGTACCTATGCTCCTTAAGTTATAGTAGGCGGGTCTTCCCTTGTCCTGTGGGCGTCTCCTTCTCCTAGGCTGTAGCGCTGGCCAATCGCAGCGCACAGCTCACAGCCTGGGAGAAGAAAACCTCCCAGGCTGTGAGCTGTGCGCTGTGATTGGCCAGCGCTGCAGCCTAGGAGAAGGAGACGCCCACAGGACAAGGTAAGACCCGCCTACTATAACTTAAGGAGCAAAGGTACCGGAGGGCATAACGGGAGAACGGAGCGGCGCCCGGGGATAATAGTAAGTGCAGTGAGATCCCCGGGCGCCGCTCTACATGGCAGAATACTTAGTTCACATAGTTTTTACAAGTGAAAGGTCCTCTTTAAGAGCAGATTGACCATCTGCATAAGAATATCCACATCCCGCAGAGAATGATGTAGAGGCATAAATTTTAAGTATGGCAACCTGTCCAAAAAAAAATGCAGAGCGTAGTCTGATGTTAGGGTCCGCCCTGAGGTTGCATTGCAGAAAAAAGAAGTCTTAGGCCTCTTTCACACTTGCGTTGTTGGGATCCGGCATGCACTTCCGTTGCCGGAGGTGCCTGCCGGATCCGTAACAACGCAAGTGTACTGAAAGCATTTGAAGACGGAACCGTCTTCCAAATGCTTTCAGTGTTACTATGGCACCCAGGACGCTATTAAAGTCCTGGTTGCCATAGTAGTAGCGGGGAGCGGGGGAGCGGTATACTTACAGTCCGTGCGGCTCCCGGGGCGCTCCAGAATGACGTCAGAGCGCCCCATGCGCATGGATGACGTGATCCATGTGATCACGTGATCCATGCGCTTGGGGCGCCCTGACGTCACTCTGGAGCGCCCGGGGAGCCGCACGGACGGTAAGTATGCTGCTCCCCTGCTCCCCGCTACACTTACCATGGCTGTCAGGACTTTAGCGTCCCGGTAGCCATGGTAACTATTCAGAAAAAGCTAAACGTCGGGTCCGGCAATGCGCCGAAACGACGTTTAGCTTAAGGCCGGATCCGGATCAATGCCTTTCAATGGGCATTGATCCCGGATCCGGCCTTGCGGCAAGTCTTCAGGATTTTTGGCCGGAGCAAAAAGCGCAGCATGCTGCGGTATTTTCTCCGGCCAAAAAACGTTCCGTACCGGAACTGAAGACATCCTGATGCATCCTGAACGGATTACTCTCCATTCAGAATGCATTAGGATAATCCTGATCAGTATTCTTCCGGCATAGAGTCCCGACGACGGAACTCTATGCCGGAAGACAATAACGCAAGTGTGAAAGAGCCCTTACACCCCATTCCTGGATGCTTGTGCAAGATTCAGTTAAAGAAGTGCAGTGTAAGGAGGATAGCTTTGAAGGCATATCTAAGTCTATTAAGTACCTTTGCAGCCGGGTAACCTACAAGAATTGTTAAAAAGTGCATTTGTGTAACATCTGCCAGTCCATACATGCTGAGAACTGCAACTGATGTGCTTTTATTTGAACCTTCAGTAAAGAACCATTTGCTGCAAATTGGCTACATTATTTTCTGCATCTCTACACTGCATCTACCGCTGCCCCAAGGGACCCTACTTTTCACCTCAAAACCACCAACACCATAGGCGCCCCAACCTAAACCAGGCAGTAGACCCCAAAGATCAGGGTACCAACTACAACCGCTATTCTTGCTACAATCACTCCTCTCTCCTCCCCTGGGCCCTGCAACTAAAGTTGTCACTCAGAGTAGAGGGGCAGGGCTATGAAGCACTTCACGGTGAAGTTCTACTCTTGGAACTTGCAGGAGCAGAACCTGGCAGAATAAAAGTTCATATTCAATTTACTCAAAAAAACTCTTTAGAAAAGCTCTAAAAAAGGTATGTTTGTAAACTATACCCCATACTCTATAGCAGTGGCCTCTAAGTTAGGTCTCCAGCTGTACAACAACTGCCAGCATGCAATAATACTCCTTTCATGAACTGAAACATCTGTACAGATATATCATCAGTGAAAAAACATACCCGGGGCATTGTTTATTTCTCTTGAAAATATTTAAAGAAGAAATATTATCAACCCAAAGGATAGGCTGAGATTTTAGCTGTACAGCTTTGCTGAGTTGACTGGGACAGAGTCAGCAGGGTCATCTTGTAATCATTATAGCGTCCTCAGGTTCATCTCAGTTTGATTAGGAATTCAATGAAAGCTCCTTTTAACTGCTAGAGGCCTAGATAAGGCAGGATACTAACACTATAAGGCCTCATGCACACGGCCATTGCCGGCTGTGGCCCGTATTGTGGCCCGTAAACAGCGGGCCAGCAATATGTGGGCACCGGCCGTGTGCTCACCGCATCATGGATGCGGACCCATTCAATCTAGAAGTGTGGTGTGGAATGGAGTGCTTTCATGGGTTTCCTCTCCATGCCTCCGCAAAAAAATAGAACTTGTTCTAATTTTTTTTGCAGTGCGGACGGATCACGGACCTATTCAAGTTGAATGGCTCTGGATCCGTCACGGCAGCCGCACGAATGGTGCCTGTGCATTGGGGAATGCACATTCCAGTCCCTAATGCACGGAACGGCCGTGTGCATGAGGCCTAAGGCTCTCTATGCCGTTGTCCTCCCACTCCCTGCTGTATGGGAGATGGGCTGTATAATGTCTCCTCCAAAGAAGTCAAAGATCAATGGACACTTTTATGTCCATCGACTCTCATTCACTAGAGCAGCCATAAGTCACTCAGCCCCTGTTGCACTGTCTACACAGACAATGCAGGAAGGATGTGCCTTCATTATTAACCCCGTTAGGGCAGTGGGCTTGGAACATGTCAGAGAACATGAAGTCCAGCATTACCTCTCACTGGAAGATTAAGTTGTGCCCGAGCATCGTCTATGTGGAGATAATAAGCTTTAGACTAAATGTAGATGGAAGATAATTGGTCTAAGTTTAAGACACTGATTCCCCATCCAAGCTCCATTTGCATTTATTATTAACTATGAGAACTTTGAGTCAAATTAATTGTTTTGAATTGGAGTGCGACCATTTAGATACATCCTGGCCTTTTATCATCTCTGCTTTGCAGGTATGTAATTACTCCAGAAGGACTCAACGGCGGAAACATTTGCGCCTATTGATACTAATTCTGTATGTGCACCGTTCTAGAGGCTTATGGAAGAATTTTTAAGTAGTCTGACAGTTTTGTTCTTTTGTCTGAGAGCCAAGCGGCAACGAGTTCCAGTGTATTGTGTTGCCGCATGATAATATCCTGCAAAATTATATCAATTAGAGAGAAATTTTTCTATCAGCTTTCTTGGGACCAGATCTGTTCATCTTGTGTAATTGCTGTATAAGAATAATCCCCTAATACATTTTTTTTGCATGAACAGCCCAGACGCTTTTGCTGGTGGCTGCTGAATTTTTGATGAGGTGGTGGTAAATAAAGATACCAATAAGTCGCACTTTCTGAGTCCTCTTAAAATTTTAATAACTAGGATGCAAGAGGCGCATCTCTGATCCAGTAGTTCTATCCCTTCTAGGGAAGAATATCTCCAAAATATACGTAGCACCAGGTGAAGCATCATATGGTCCTGCAGGACCATTGTAGTGTCAGACACTTAAAAATTGTGTTCTGGGTCCCACAAAGCTACACAACACACCTGTAGGAGAAAGCTTGTAAGATACTCGCCAATCCGAAGTTATGTGGATCGGTCACAGATGATGCGCCTCCTCAAAAAATCTAGCTTCCACCAACATCACATCCTTTTCCAGGTTTCCAGATAGGGCTATGGACGAGATGTCACATCTTCTGTGGACAGGGTGAAGAATTATTTCTCTCCACGGTGCATTGTCTCCTGAATCCACCTCACCAGGGAGAGGAATAGTTCTGGCCCCATCTACAGTGGAAGTAAAGTCCCGTCCATAGATCAGGCCGGAAACCTGCCAAAGGATGTGATGTCGGTGGAAGCTGGATTTTCAGAAGTGGAGCACCACCATGATCAGGTTCCCAGGAGGGAATGGTAAAACTATGTATATTACAAACTTTCTCCAAAAGGTGTATTCTATATATAAGTAAAAATGTAGACAAACCGCTCACCCCTTTTACAATTCTGGAATGGGTGCTCTAGTCTCAATTGATTCACTCAGATTAAACAAAGGGGCATATAAATAATGTATTCTGAGGCTGGCACTCACTCGTACGGAAAAATATCAGTCGTAATAGTGTTATCTAAGTAGTACACAAAATTTAATGTGGCACATAATCTACAATCCTAACATTAACATATCACATAAAGTACAATAATTAATACTTAACAATCACTGCAGCAAACAAAGTTAAAATGATTCCTAAAAAGTACCTAAAATCTAAAACTTCAATAAAAAGTCAATGAAATTCCAAAAGGAGGGGTATAACGCAGACCAAAGGTCAGTCTGTTTCTTATGTTTGTATTGGTCTCTTTTGACCTTAACTTATATTCATTTTCTTATAAGCAATGTGGCAAAAATCATTCAAAGCACTTTTTCCAATGTTCGGAAGTGTCCGATTTAAATATTCAATGGATCAATCTCCCATATTCGGGGAGTATCCGATTTAAATACAAAGTTCTTACTCACTGTAAATTTCACCTTTCCCGCGATCCGAATATTCGATTCTTACTCACAGTAACTTTTCGTATTCCCGCGGTTTCAATGTTAGGCGTCCCACTTAGTTTGTGCGTCACTGGTCTCTCTCGACCGTTAAGCACAGGTCTCAGATCTGGTCATGTGACCAAGGTGTAGTATCGCGAGAGGTAGACTTATGCTAACCGGTTAAGGTAGCTGGAGTGGTCCCACTGAGGAATGGGAAAGGAGATCCCTGAAACGCGTTTGGAGCTTCTAAGTTTTAGATTTTAGGTACTTTTTAGGGATCATTTTAACTTTGTTTGCTGCAGTGATTGTTAAGTATTAATTATTGTACTTTATGTGATATGTTAATGTTAGGATTGTAGATTATGTGCCACATAAAATTTTGTGTACTACTTAGATAACACTATTACGACTGATATTTTTCCGTACGAGTGAGTGCCAGCCTCAGAATACAGTATTCTATATATAATTACGGTGGCTTTACCGGATCCTGGTGGGTCCCAGAAAACCCCTTTAAGGCATTATAATACAGTGGGTCAAGGTCAGTCAACCAGAAGTCTGTCCACAAAATGTGTCCTTCACATAGACCACACACATGGTCTATGTGGTCATGGACCACACACAGCTATCTACAACAGACTTTAGTCATTAAACTGACCCCTGGGGCAAAAAGGTGAAAAGTTAGCTGTGTGGTGGCCCTACACATTAGATAAATGTTTGTAGAACCAGCTGATTTTGGTGGTCTCCTAACTTCTCCCTATGGCAGATGTCATATGGATCACATGTATTGGACTTCAGCATGTCTGATCTCTTGTTCCCACAGGAGATAAGCCACTGCCCGAGGAGTCTAGCACCAGCTTATTCCGCTCTGTCCATTAATACAATATAGTACGGCAGCCGAGCCAAATGTACATGTTTATATGAGAATCTGGAGGAAAAGCTGTCAGCTGACAGTTACCTAAAGTTTTTGACCACCTATGGTCCAGGGCAGAGGAGCCCCCCTTTCCCAGTGCAGAGTTATATCATGTACAATCTCCTGGGCGAGTCATGACAACTGCTGCCAGGGATCTGAGCAATCATTCCTAGAAGTCATGAATTCTAGGCGTGGGATAGTCACCTCTACTTTTGCCAAAACAGTCATTTTGAATTACAGCATTTGGAAAGTTACTAGTTTTGAGCAAGCATGCTCGGCCTAACACCAGTTAGGCTCGGCGCGATGCTCGAGTCAGTGTATTTTAAATCTAATTTAGCCTCTATTTCTATGCAGAAGATTGCTGTACAGTGAGGGAATCCCTCAGTGTGAGTCCGCAGCTTAGGAGTCCTTGCTCTGACTCCATATATAGCTATGTCCATATATGGAGTCAGTGCTTGGGGACACTAAGTGTATTTAAATCTAATTTAGCCTGTATTTCAGAAAAGTTTCTGCCGGGATTCATACTCACAATATTTTGCATTAGAGGCAAGGCATTAACCACTCAGCTATAATAGCTGCATAGCCAGTTACTTAAAAGAGACTTCTACTTTACTGTACTTCTAGTTCTACTAAGACCTATACAGTAGTAGTCTCAAGGATATTTTTTTTAAGTGACTGGCTAGGCAGCTATATAGTGTGTAGTGGTTAAAGTTCTGAACTATGATGCAGAAGCTGTGAGTTCAAATCCCGTCACAAACTTTTTCAGAATTGGAGGTTAAATTAGATTTATATATTTTATATTTTTTTTTGTAATTGTAAAAATGTATGGCACAAAATAAATGTGTAATTACTCGAAGAAAAAAATTTATATAAAAAATATATAAAATCATACTCCTGATATATATGAATGCATAATGTGGGAAACTACTACTAATGTTTTAGCCATAATATATTTACATATATTATAATATATTATATTATATATTCTAAATATATAATAATATGTGTAAATATATTATGGCTAAAATCATATATATATATATATATATGTTTAAATTAAGTTTAGCCTCTTATTTCTGAAAAAGTTTGTGACAGGATTTGAACTCACAGCTTCTGCATCAGAGCCCAGTCACTGTAACCACTACACTATACAGCTGCATAGCCAGTCACTTAAAAAATTAATAATAATAATAATAATATGAGACTTCTACTGTATAGGAATACTTACTAGTAGTAAGTATTCCTCTAAATTAGATTTAAATACACTGGGGTGTCCCCAAGCACTGACTCTATATATGGACAGAGCTATATATGGAGTCAGAGCAGGGACTCCTCAGCCGAACTAGAGTCCCGACTCCCTCCCCTCCTCAGAGCAGGGGGTGCCTGGGGTTCTCCCATTGACTTCCATTGTGCTCGGGTGCTTTGGTGCTCGCTCAACACTAAAAGTTACCTAATATGTTCTTTATTATTATGGGAACTTCCATACTGAAGGAGCATACATCTCTGTCTCTCAATGGGTATGGCCTACAGAAATTAATGGGACTGAAAGTCTTTAAAGAATCTACATGAAGAGGAAGCCTACTGCTCCACACCCAGCCTGTCCACAAGTAAAACAGAGAAGGACACATGTGGATATTCATCTCCTTTCCTCCATTGTCAAATGGGTGATCCTGCCTATCTAGTCTCTAGCAGTACCATAGACTTATAATTCACATATTAAAGGGGTATTCCTATCTCAGACAGTGGGGGGCATATCGTTAGGATATGCCCCCATTGTGTGATTGATATGCGTCCTACCTCTGGGACCCGCACCTACATCGAGAATGGAGCCCCAAAAGTGATGGAGGGTGCATTCTATTCATTTCTATGGGGCCCGCCGAAAATAGCTGAGCACTGCCTTGGCTATTTCCGTCTGCCCCATAGAAATGAATGGGAGCAGTGGGCACGCAAGACGATTGGCGGTGGCCGAACCCCGATCACCACTTTCACCGCTCCGTTCTCGGTGTAGGTGCAGGTCCCAGAGATGGGACCCACACCTTTCAGACAAAGAAACATAGAAACATAGAATGTGTCGGCAGATAAGAACCATTTGGCCCATCTAGTCTGCCCAATATACTGAATACTATGAATAGCCCTTGGCCCGATCTTATATGAAGGATGGCCTTATGCCTATCCCATGCATGCTTAAACTCCTCCACTGTATTTGCAGCTACCACTTCTGCAGGAAGGCTATTCCATGCATCCACTACTCTCTCAGTAAAGTAATACTTCCTTATATTACTTTTAAACCTTTGCCCCTCTAATTTAAAACCATGTCCTCTTGTAGCAGTTTTTCTTCTTTTAAATATTCTCTCCTCTTTTACCTTGTTGATTCCCTTTATGTATTTAGCAGTTTCTCTCATATCCCCTCTGTCTCGTCTTACTTCCAAGCTATACATGTTAAGGTCATTTAATCTTTCCTGGTAAGTTTTATCCTGCAATCCATGTACCAGTTTAGTAGCTCTTCTCTGAACTCTCTCCAAAGTATCAATATCCTTCTGGAGATATGGTCTCCAGTACTGAGCACAATACTCCAAGTGAGGTCTCACTAGTGATCTGTAGAGCGGCATGAGCACCTCCCTCTGTCTACTGGTAATGCCTCTCCCTATACACCCCAGCATTCTGCTAGCATTTCCTAGCGATATGCCCCCATTGTCTGAGATGGGAATATGCCTTTAAATGGCTAATCACACAAAAAGTAATACTATGCAATGGACGGAGCTTTGTAAATGAAGTATTATTGCACTATACATACAATAAAATATTTGGTTGTTTCATGTATTTTACATTTTGGTAGCCTTCCCTGCCGTACCTCCTTCTGGTCCACCTTCTCCTGCATTCAGTAGTGGACGGACATGCTCAATAGCTTCCCTGCCCCCTTCTTCCTCTGAGTGCCGATGGCGATCTCATAGTGAAGCGTAGCAAACACCTTTCATTCACTGATCCCTACTTCATATAAATACAGTACAGACCAAAAGTTTGGACACACCTTCTCATTCAAAGAGTTTTCTTTATTTTTATGACTATGAAGGCATCAAAACTATGAATTAACACATGTGGAATTATATACATAACAAACAAGTGTGAAACAACTGAAAATATGTCATATCCTAGGTTCTTCAAAGTAGCCACCTTTTGCTTTGATTACTGCTTTGCACACTCTTGGCATTCTCTTGATGAGCTTCAAGAGGTAGTCCCCTAAAATGGTCTTCCAACAGTCTTGAAGGAGTTCCCAGAGATGCTTAGCACTTGTTGGCCCTTTTGCCTTCACTCTGCGGTCCAGCTCACCCCAAACCATCTCGATTGGGATCAGGTCCGGTGACTGTGGAGGCCAGGTCATCTGGCGCAGCACCCCATCACTCTCCTTCATGGTCAAATAGCCCTTACTTTCAAAGTTTTCCCAATTTTTCGGCTGACTGACTGACCTTCATTTCTTAAAGTAATGATGGCCACTCGCTTTTCTTTACTTAGCTGCTTTTTTCTTGCCATAATACAAATTCTAACAGTCTATTCAGTAGGACTATCAGCTGTGTATCCACCTGACTTCTCCTCAACGCCACTGATGGTCCCAACCCCATTTATAAGGCAAGAAATCCCACTTATTAAACCTGACAGGGCACACCTGTGAAGTGAAAACCATTTCAGGGGACTACCTCTTGAAGCTCATCAAGAGAATGCCAAGAGTGTGCAAAGCAGTAATCAAAGCAAAAGGTGGCTACTTTGAAGAACCTAGAATATGACATATTTTCTGTTGTTTCACACTTGTTTGTTATGTATATAATTTCACATTTGTTAATTCACAGTTTTGATGCCTTCATAGTCATGAAAATAAAGAAAACTCTTTGAATGAGAAGGTGTGTCCAAACTTTTGGTCTGTACTGTACGTGGCTATATTTCTATCTAGACAGTGGAGAAGAAACTTGTGCAGGCATTGCCTACCCTATGTATCTCTGGGGCTATAATCAGAAATTGCAGTGCATCCTGTGAGATTCAAGGGCTTAATGAACTACTACCCACCCACAGAAAGGGAAGAAAGTCCTCCAGATATGTGAGTAGAACTGTTATAACTTTGTGAGATAACCCGTTTAGTGATAATAGTATACTAGAAATGATCTTCTGGTAGCGTTCACAGCACTGCTGAAAAGTGAGAGGCATGCTGTACTGTGCTCTATGTGTCCCCCTAGTTACCAGTATGAAAACTGCACTAGATCATTTTCTTTAATTCTGAAAACTCCTACAATATTGGTTTCTAATTCCTTAGCGTCCAGTTGCCTGGCTCGGTTGTAGATTCCTCCACCTAACACCCCTGCAGGACCCCTTTCCGTATAATATACTGTGAGTTGTGTTTTTGAGCGTATAGACTGTAGTAATTACCCAGAATCCTTCAGTTGTGAAAGTTTAGAAACAAAATGTCCCTGGAAACGAGCGCTGCTGATTAGCATCGATAAATGCTGCATATAGACGGTGAATGTCAAGCCGTTCCTGCGTTTTCTGACCTTTATATGGATGTGCAGACGGCTGTGAAGTCCCAATCCTCAGTCCTGGGGTTTGTAAAGAGCCTCTTTTCTTATCAAGACAAAGCTTCATGTGCCGCACGGTGAGAAACCAATGCTCCGCCGCCTGAAATCGGGTTTTACCTTACAAAAACGGCACCGATCGGATTCTAAATAATGCGATGCTTTATTTTATTATCCGGGTGGATGACAGACGCAATCTATGTAGAAAACTATTTTATGCAGTGATTGGATCTTTTATCTCCATAAATTAGGGGAACTTTATATATATATATATATAGGTATCTACTATCCCAACAGTTCCCTTTTTGTGTGTGATCTCACAGCTGCCTGCACTGCAGCAACCCCCGTGCAGAGAGCAATGGAAATGTTAATCCTGATCCTCCTGGTTCCATCATTAAGATTATATGCATCATACCCATTAAATTAACGTTAGGCAAACCCACTGATATTGGCATGTCCAGCTCACCACGTAGTGTGTATAATGGTGTCTCAAAGTGCCCAGTCTCTCTTCCTCCCAACCTCCCCGCACACATGCATGCTCAGTCCTGCTCGGCAAGGGGAATAATCCACTTCCTGACTCTTCCGGTGGTGGCTTATCTTCCCTGAGTACAAAGGAGCAGGCATGTTCAAATCCAACATGCCCGATCCTTCCTTGCCCTAACATCTGACGTAGGAACACCCCATACCCATTAGACCTTGGGATTAGCGGACTGATCTAACCACCTTTGCTGTGAGGTGAGACGAGAACCGCCCAGCATTAGGACATGTCATGAAACACTAACCAGTAGGTGTACCATCACTAGGATCCTCTAGTCATGTAGGATATAGAACAGTGCAGCCCAGTACTCCACAGGCACCATCACCTACTTGGATGATCCAGACTAAATGGCGGCCCCCAACTTGACGACGGTCCCTAACTTGACTCAGTGCAGGGGCCTAAACCTTGTGGGGTTAAAGAGTAGTCAGACAGGAGGTCAGAACCAGACAGGCAAAACCAGGATCAGATCAGAATCCAAAAGCTAAGTCAAAATCAGGCCAGAATCCAGAGATAGATCAGAACCAACACAAGATACAAACACAGAGTCAAATACCAGACGAGGTCAGTACCAGGAGATAAGTCAGAGGTATAATCAAAAGTCAGGGCCAAGGTCAGGGACAATGCAGAAATCAGAATACCAGGAATCAAAAAAATAGTAATAGACACTAGTGAGGTTAAAAACACAGGAAGTACATGACGCCGGCGCTGAACCTGATTGGCTCGGTGCCCATCAGCCCCACTATCAGCGGCGCTAGTTGTGAGACACTGGTGACGCCCCCGCAGTGAGGCATGTATGTACATGACACTGATCTTGAGAATGGGAAAACTTTAGCTCTGGCTGCTCTTGTGTGGCCTCTGTCCAGTGAACTGGCAGATGATGAGTGCTCTCCATTAGTGGGGGCACAGGTAGCAGTTGTACTCAGCCATGATGCCTAAGGTCCCTTTCACACGGGCGAGTATTCCGCGCGGATGCGATGCGTGAGGTGAACGCATTGCACCCGCACTGAATCCCGACCCATTCATTTCTATGGGGCTGTTCACATGAGCGGTGATTTTCACGCATCACTTGTGCGTTGCGTGAAATTCACATCATGCTCTATATTCAGCGTTTTTCACGCAACGCAGGCCCCATAGAAGTGAATGGGGTTGCGTGAATATCGCAAGCATCCGCAAGCAAGTGCGGATGCGGTGCGATTTTCACGCACGGTTGCTAGGAGACGATCGGGATGGAGACCCGATCATTATTATTTTCCCTTATAACATGGTTATAAGGGAAAATAATAGCATTCTGAATACAGAATGCATAGTAAAACAGCGCTGGAGGGGTTAAAAAAATAATAATAATTTAACTCCCCTTATTCCACTTGCTCGCGCAGCCGGCATCTCTTCTGTCTTCATCTTAGCTGTGTGCAGGAAAAGGACCTGTGGTGACGTCACTCCGGTCATCACATGGTCCATCACATGATCCAAAAGATCATGTGATGGATCATGTGATGACCGGAGTGACGTCACCACAGGTCCTGTTGCTACACAGCAAAGAAAGAAGACAGAAGAGATGCCGGCTGCGCGAGCAAGTGGACTAAGGTGAGTTAAATTATATATATTTTTTTTTAACCCCTCCAGCCCTATTGTACTTTGCATTCTGTATTCAGAATGCTATTATTTTCCCTTATAACCATGTTATAAGGGAAAATAATATAATCTACAGAACACCGATCCCAAGCCCGAACTTCTGTGAAGAAGTTCAGGTTTTGCTACCAAACATGCGCGATTTTTCTCACGCGAGTGCAAAACGCATTACAATGTTTTGCACTCGCGCGGAAAAATCACGCATGTTCCCGCAACGCACCCGCACCTTTTCCCGCAACGCCCGTGTGAAACCAGCCTAAGGGACCCAAAGTGTGTGACGGCCACATATGGAGATACCAGTATTATAAATGGCACATGGTAGTTGGGGGCCTCCATGTTACTAATTGTGCAGTCTCTAAATTGTGGGGGCTAAAATTGTTCTATACTTAGGATCATTGGGGGCCTTTGATCCCCATAAGACATGTTCTTCTGACCTGTCATAAAACTCTTTCATAGTTTAATGATGACTCATCGGGAATATCCGGTACCTAGAAATTCATTATTTTTGTCTTCTTTAGTCTTCAGACCTGTAGAACTGGGGTTCTGTGTGGAACCGGCACCATCAGCAGTTCAGCTCTGCAACATCCCCTGCCCATCAGGTTACCTGTTGTCTCCATGGACTGACTGGGGACCGTGTATACATGAGAATTGTCTGGCCCCTCATGGGAGAAAAGGTACGTTTTTTTTACTTTGGTACACAGAAAGAAAAAAAAACTGAAAAAGGCAGAACAATGATACATGTGCCTATTGAAATATTGAAGTAATGTTGATACATTGTATCAAAGAGGAAACTGTTGCAAATTGCAGATTTAGGAATTTATGAAATCAAAACATTTCAGGAGACAATTTTGACACTGCTGTTGTTTCAGGCTTTAAATTCAGAAGAAGACAAGTTGTCGTGAAGCCCACAAGAATGGCTGGGACTTGCCCCCATTTAGTAGAATCGGTCCCGTGTGAAGATCCTGTGTGCTATAGGAGGGCGGTATCTGGACAGTTACACTGTGTACCTGAAAACGGAGAATGTGGACACGGAAAATACAACGTAAACACGACCTGCCTGGGGGAGAACGGTGAGTCTCCTGCATTAGATTATTCTCTGGTTTAAAATATCTGGGAGATAGTTGCTTTGCCTTGGAAGGTCCTGGTCCTCCTTATAGAGGTCCAGCTGGTAAGAAGACTTTAGAGCAATGCCTTCTGGGAAAAAGTACGCAAAATAGCTCTACGGCAGAGGGGAGGAAACGGTCTCTCTTGTGCCACCTAGAGGTGTTAACCCTTTAAGTAATAACTTTATAGAGCTTGAAAGGTCTTGTGCAGGGATGCCCAATCTGCGGCCCTCCAGCTGTTGCAAAACTACAAGTCCCAGAATGCCCAGACTACCTACAGCTATCAGCCCACAGCAGGGCATGGTGGGAGTTGTAGTTTTACAACAGCTGGAGGGCCGCAGGATGGGCATCACTGGTCTTGTGTATAAAAGCGAAGGGTCCCAATAGCTTTATTCCATCTTTTTTTATCTTTTGTGGAGGAGTCACTTGCAAGTTTGCTCTCTTCTCTCTGAGTAATCCTGCTGTCCCTGTGGGGAGGGTTAGTCCTTGGTAGCCAGGACCTAAAGGGGTTGTCTCATCTTAGACAATGGGGGCATATCGCTAGGATATGCCCCCATTGTCTGATAGCTGCGGGTCCCACTGCTAAGACCCGCACCTATATTAAGAACGGAACCCCGAAAGTGTTGGATGGCGCACTGCGCATGCGCGGCCACCCTCCATTTATTTCCATGGGGCCGCCGAAAATAGCTGAGTGTTGGCTCGGCTATTTCCATCGGGGCCCATAGAAGTGAATGGGAGCAGTGGCCGGTCATGCGCAGTTTCTCCCATTCACTTCTATGGGGAGAGTGCTTGGTGGTGGCTGGACCACAGTCCTCCAGCCACCACTTTGCGGGGGCTCTGTTCTCGATATACAGTACAGACCAAAAGTTTGGACACACCTTCTCATTCAAAGAGTTTTCTTTATTTTCATGACTATGAAGGCATCAAAACTATGAATTAACACATGTGGAATTATATACATAACAAACAAGTGTGAAACAACTGAAAATATGTCATATTCTAGGTTCTTCAAAGTAGCCACCTTTTGCTTTGATTACTGCTTTGCACACTCTTGGCATTCTCTTGATCAGCTTCAAGAGGTAGTCCCCTGAAATGGTTTTCACTTCACAGGTGTGCCCTGTCAGGTTTAATAAGTGGGATTTCTTGCCTTATAAATGGGGTTGGGACCATCAGTTGCGTTGAGGAGAAGTCAGGTGGATACACAGCTGATAGTCCTACTGAATAGACTGTTAGAATTTGTATTATGGCAAGAAAAAAGCATCTAAGTAAAGAAAAACGAGTGGCCATCATTACTTTAAGAAATGAAGGTCAGTCAGTCAGCCGAAAAATTGGGAAAACTTTGAAAGTAAGGGCTATTTGACCATGAAGGAGAGTGATGGGGTGCTGCGCCAGATGACCTGGCCTCCACAGTCACCGGACCTGAACCCAATCGGGATGGTTTGGGGTGAGCTGGACCGCAGAGTGAAGGCAAAAGGGCCAACAAGTGCTAAGCATCTCTGGGAACTCCTTCAAGACTGTTGGAAGACCATTTCAGGGGACTACCTCTTGAAGCTCATCAAGAGAATGCCAAGAGTGTGCAAAGCAGTAATCAAAGCAAAAGGTGGCTACTTTGAAGAACCTAGAATATGACATATTTTCAGTTGTTTCACACTTGTTTGTTATGTATATAATTCCACATGTGTTAATTCATAGTTTTGATGCCTTCATAGTCATGAAAATAAAGAAAACCCTTTGAATGAGAAGATGTGTCCAAACTTTTGGTCTGTACTGTAGGTGCGGGTCCAAGTGTTGGGACCTACACCTATAAGACAATGGGGGCATAACCTAGCGATGACAAGCCCCCATTGTCTTAGATGAGACAACCCTTTTAAGGGGAATACTATGCTATGAGCTTCTCATCCCTATGTATGTAGCCTTTTGTGTTTCAGTACAGAGGTGATTAAATAGACTGGCCTAGAGTAGTGATTTTGCATTTTTTCTAGCTTTATGTAAATCAAAATCTCTGCTTGCTGTCAGTGAAGAACATTCTTGCTTATATCCAAATGCTCAAACAAGTCCTGACTCCTGACTTAAAAGGGGTTGTCCGGGTTCAGAGCTGAACCTGGACATAAACTTATTTTCACCCAGGCAGCCCCTCTGAGGCTAGCATCGGAGCATCTCATGCTACGATGCGCTCCCTTGCCCTGCGCTAGATCGCGCAGTGCACGGGTTCTTTTGTTTTCAATAACACACTGCCGGGTGGAGGCTTCCGCCCGGCAGTGTGTTTGGTGACATCACCGGCTCTGATGGGCGGGCTTTAGCGCTGCCCTAGCCGTTTTACTGGCTAGAGCAGCACGAAATCCCGCCTATCAGTGCCGGTGACGTCACCGGCTTCCTGGCAGCCCCATGGAGAGCCCCGGTATGTCACCGGATCTCCAAAAAATGCCTTTGCCCCGCATGATTTAGCGCAGGGCAAAGGAGAGCATCAGAGCATGAACTGCTCCGATGCTCCTGTCAGGGGGCTGCCGGGGTGAAAATGGAGGGATGTCCGGGTTCAGCTCTGAACCCAGACAACCCCTTTAATACTCACAATTGTGGATGAGTTACAGTTGTATCCAGTCCTGGAAATCCTCTGTGAGCTAAACAGCCAGGTTGATACATTGCACCTGCCGTGATACATTGTAGCAAAACTAATAGGACAGGAAAGGATGCAGTTCAAGCATATCCACCTGTCAGCTGTGATAAGTAAGGTTTTCTTTTTACCTTCCGAATGCAGTAATGTTTGCATTCACTGACGGCAAGCAGACAACATGAAAATTGTGAAAAATACAAACACAAAGTTTATCATAAATTTGCAAAATGTTTAATGTATAATACATACAACGGATCACATTTAAAGGAGTTGTCCAAGTGTTTAAAACTGATGACCTACCCAAAGGATCCGATCAGTGGCGGTCCGACTCCTGGGACCCCTGCCGATCAGCTGTTTGAAGAGGCCAGTGACTTCATGTTCGTTGATCACATGGACTGGGCGCAGCTCAAGTGAATGGGGCAGGGCTGCAATACCAAGAACCGCCACTACACAATGGATGGCACTGTGCTTGGTAAGCTGCAAGGGGGGCTGGGGTTCCGGCAGTGGCTTTAAATAGCTGACCGACAGGGGTGCCAGGTATCGAACCACCGCCCGTCAGAAACTGATGACCGATCCTGAGGATAGTCATCAGTAAGAAAGGGGTTTTCCAAGACTTTCTAACTGATGACACCCAGGACCCCCGCCAATCAGCTGTTTGATGAAGCAGCAGTGCTCCTGTGAGCGCCGGGGCCTTCTTTCTGCTTTTCATAGGCCAGTAACGACATGTCCATCAATCACGTGGCCTAGGAGCAGCTCAGCCCCATTGAAGTGAATGGGGCTGAGTCCGATACCAAGCACATCCGCTATACAATGTATGGCGCTGTGCTCGGTGAGCTCCGAGAAGGTCGCGGTCAGTGGCGTAGCTAGAAATAACTGGGCCCCACAGCAAATTTTTGAATGGGGCTCCATCCCGCAGTCATTTTTTAGTGACCCCTTCCTTTCATGTCGCCCCCCTCCCTGTGGCTAGTAAAGATCGCTCTCTCAGACCAGGGGCGGCGGCTGCTCCATCCGTTTTCTACACCGTCTATACTGACACTGTATATAATTTCATTGTGTAATACTGTTGAGGGGGCTGATTGGTCGGGGTCCCGGGTGTCGGACCCCCACTGATTAGATACTGATGACTTATCCAGAGGATAGGTCATCAACATAAAAATCTCGGAAACCCTTTTAAATGCTCAGAAAACCCCTTTAAGGAGTATAGGCATTGTCCCCAGCCGCTTCGGCTCCTGGTAGCACATCCCGAGCTGCTGGGTTTAGGTTCTGCGGACCTCCTGTCTTTTCAGCTGCTAGTGATGGAGAACTACTCAGGGGGTCCTGGATAAGCAGCATCTAATGTAACATAAGTGAGGTATTAATGCCATGGGCGGGGTTCCCCCATCTGGAGCTCTGGGATTATATAAGGTTAATCTTTTAAGTCTGTTCCCTGCCTATCAGTCGGCGCAGCACAGATTCTGATTAATGATTGTCCTGGGAATCAGCGTGTGGCTTATTATCATGGCAGGGGTTACTGATATATGTAGTAAAAAAGAATTACTTTCGGCGGGCTGCTGGGCTGCTAGTTCGCACATAGAATGTGTTTTACGTCTACCGCCGCTCCGTGCATAAAATCAGGAATTTGGCACTTTGCATAACAACGCTATGAATATATTTTCAATCTAAAACTTAAAAAAACAAAACTTTGATTCATGTGGAGATGTGATATCTGGAGATGTAATAACCCAATCAGGATTAGGATCCATTCAGGCGTCCGTAACGTGTTTTGCGGATCCACAGATCCGCAAAACACAGACAGCGGCAATGTGCGTTCTGTATTTTGAGGACCGCACATTGCCGGCACTAATAGGATATGCCTATTCTTGTCCGCAATTGCGGACAAGAATAGGACATGTTCTATTTTTTTCGGGAACGGAATTGCGGACCCGGAAGTGCAGTCTTGCAATTCCGTATCCGGGCAGCACATCGTGCTGCCCCATAAAAAATGAATGGGTCCGCAATTCCGTTCCACAAAATGCGTAACGTGTGAATGGACCCTTACTGGTCAGAAAACGGATCAAAGGGGTTGGACATTCTGGACAACCCCAATAAAATAACTGGCTTCTCCTGAAGATAAAATGACCAAGACGATATTAAAGGGGTTGTCCAGGATTATTAGACGGATCGGATACATATCAGATTGGTGGAAACTAGAGGTGAGCGAATTTCAGGTTTACTGGTAAAAGGTGAATAGCGTTATGGATTCCATTACTACGGACCATAACGCAATTCTATGACGGAATGCCTTTAGAAGCATTCCGTTATTCATTCCGTCATAATAGAAGTCTATGGGCTGCAAAACGGATCCGCCCCGTTTCGGTTATGCAGGAGAGTCCTCCCCTCCTCTAAAGGCATTCCGCTATGCATTCCGTCATAGAATTGCGTTATGGTCCGTGGTAACGGAATCCATAACGCAATTCACCTTTTACCAGTAAACGAAGTGTGAACGAATTTCAAAATATGATATTATAAGTGCAGAACAATAGCCCCGCGGGCGGCCCGAGCGCGCACAGCATCATAATAACCTATGATGCTGTGCGCTCTCGTCCACACGATGTATGCCGCTCCGGGACATATGGCCCGCTCACGGACTGTATGTCTCGGAGGGCATACGGTCGTGTGCATGAGCCCTAAGGAAGCAAGGGGTCCACGTACAGATCTCTATCTATCTTAGGTTGACGAGAGGTTACAATTAATGTTGAGCGAATCAAACTCCACAAAATGGAATTCAGGGAAAATTCTATTTGTCGCGAAGCCGAATTTCCTCATGCTTTGTGGTAAGAATCAATTTTCCCTGAATGGTGGTAAAAAAAAAAAAAAAAATCATACTTACCTCATCAGTTTTAGCGCAAAGAGCCAACCGCCGCCATCTTGATTGAAGATCCCGCTCGAAATCCTGTGCGCGTTGACGTTTAACGTCACCACACCGGCCGATGTGATGACAAGAGATTTCGTGCTGGATCTACAATCAAGATGGCGGCGGCTGGCTCTTAGCGATCGGATAGATGAGGTAAGTACGATTTTATTATTTTTATTTTACTCTACACTGTATTTTTGCTGTGAGATGCCGCGATCAGCTGGGGGGTACAATGATGGGGGGCGGCGCCACCCACTACTCACAAAGAAATGCGCTTTGTGACAAAGTAATTCGACAAGAAGTGATTTTTTTAAAAAATTTGGCAAAGCAGCCAAATGTAATTTTTGAATACTTGGCTCGTCTCTAATTCTCTAGTTTCAATGTCCAGCTCTGCATGAATCTAGTACCACAGCCTAGCTCTGACCTGATATGGTCCAGACCAGGAGTCTGGATCACGCCAAGTGTTAGGAGGACCATCACCTTGTCCTACAGTTGTGGATTGTCAGAATATATTTTGTAGGAACAGAAACAGGAACTTGTTTCAAAGTCTAAGCCATCGGGGGATGGGGGACTTTTTAATTTCAGTCTTTATGTTTCATTCCTAAAATATTAATGCAAGTTGTAAATTAATTATAAGAAGAAGACACTAAGAGCGAAGGAACATCCAAACAACATTAGGATGTGTGATGTATTCGTCTTACTACATCGGGTGAGTTTCAGGCTCGTCGAAAATGCATGTCCCTCGTTTCTGAGGAGAAGTCAATACCAAGTCAAGCTGCAGGCAGGAAAATAGGTGACACGTCCCTGGAGGCCCCCGAAATGTACCACTGCCTGAAATATTCATTCGCCATCCATTGTGTAGATGTATGGGCACTGTCATGTGCTAGGGACTCCAGCACTAAAGCCTCATGCGTATATCAATGCCATATGGCGGCACTTAGCGCCCCTACAGTTTCGTATCACAGATCCGTTGTGCCGCCATATAGCATTCTGTTCTCCCCTATACAGCATGTACAGTATGAATCTGTGAGACAAACCTCCGTGTGGCTCCATGGGAAATCACAGGCAAACTAGGCTACAATAGGGTACACCCTCAGGGCAATTTTTTTTATGATTGCATTTTACTCATTTTGGGCTATAAATCATATTTTTCAGCTGTTCTGTCACAAAGGGCTAACTATTTGTCTAGCGTTGTGAATGGTACTTTCACTTACTGACAATCATCTAATAACCCTTATCTGTAAACTAAGAGGTCATAAACACTAATTTAAGTCACTTTCTTATCAGTAAGATGAGAACTGGGCTATAATGAGTGTTTATAAGGTCAGAGAGCAGAGATAAGGAGTCCGTCAGCTCCTGGTCTGACGGAAAAGATAGAAAATCCAAAAGGTGCTACTAGAGAATCTCAGCTCTGTACAGAAAAAAGGACGCCATATCTTTAATAAAGACCAATTGGAAAAAATATTTTAGCTCAAAATAAGTACAATGCAATAATAAAATAAATGCCCCCCAAAGGTGTACATAGCCGTTAACTCTATTCGTTGCACTTGTACTCGACCATCTCCAGCAGTCCCATAGAGCTGAATGGATTAGCAGATACATATACACGTCTGCTGCTCCATCCAGATAGAGGGACACTATTTGAATAGACACTTATTGCCTCTCTGTTGGTAGGGGATAAGCTCTTGTCTTGTGACAACCCCTTTAAGAAATAGGGAGAATTTAAAGGGTTTCAGACCACGACATTGGCAGACTTTCCTTAGGCTACATTCATATCTGTCGCCGAGATCTGAGTCACATCCCACCACCATCTACATCACATGCATGGGAATGGGGTTTCTGTATCCCTGTTCAGACGCAATCGCAAATTAGTACACAGCGGCTACCAAAAGTGTGGCACCGTGTCTGGTAACCAGTGAGGGGGAGGCAGCGCCGATCTGGTATCTATCACCATTAATTTTGTAGTACTGGCGGATGTCCTTTAAATGCAATGCATCCTGGGAAAACTCTGCAAATTAGGTCTCCTCCTCCATAAGAATTAAAACAGCCGCTTCCGGCGCCACCTGCAGGTGACCGCCCTATAAAGCAGTGAATTATTTTGTGCACTGTTTCATAAATGGACAGTAAGGAAAGGCCACAGACTAAATCTCCCATGGCGGGGGTTCTGATTGGGAGGCAGAAGTAACCGCATCCCTCTCCCTAACCTCGCAGATGCCGCAATCACTATTGAACGTGGCATCTCAGGGGTTAAATGATCCCAGTCATTGCGGCCAGGTGCCTTATGTATTATACATGCATGTACGCCATTATATGTTAAGGGGTTAAACTTATTTGTCTGTTATTTGGACCCCCTCCTCCCCCCCACACACGCAGGAGCAGAGGAACACAATGAATAAATAATTCCGTGCGCAGCGCCATTCATATTCCGGACATACATATTAATGATCGGCGTTTGTCGCCTTTCACCTCTGAAATGACAAGATCCCAGGCAGCCGTGCCACCGTCACAAGAGGATCCTCGAGCTCCGGCACCTGGTGACTCGTTTTATTGAAATGCATGCAAGATGATGCTGCAGATGGGGACAAATCTGAATTACTTAACAGTATATGACGAATGGCTGCTGTTCAAGAGGCTCGGACGGAAGGTTCAGCTGTGAGGCCGGAATTATCATTTACTGGAGTCTAACTAGATGGCAGGAGGAGATGTGGCAGATGAAAAGCATGTTCATAGGATATGCTGCTAATAAGCTGCTGGGTGGCTGGTGGAGATGGGGAGAACCAGAAGAGCGAGGCTCAGCGCCTCTCCTCTCTCTTCTCTCGACACTCACCCTTGGGGAACATAGCACCTGCAGAGGCAAGTACTGAATATAGATGGATAGGTGGGTGTCCGACTCCCATTAGCCGTAGACCACCTCCTTCATGGTTCTCCAGAAGATCCTTCACTCCTCACCACCACCGTAGTTGGGAAATTTAGTGCATGGAGGCCCTGCCATCAAACCCACCCAGGAACATCTACTAATGGGTGGTGCTTACACAAGCCCTGCCCTTTTTTTGGCCCATGGACTGAAAATTAGGGACAATGCCTACAAATTCGGGACTGTTGTTGGCCACTACAGTGTGTAATTGTGAGACACTGGTGGTAAGGAGCATCATCCCTCACATGTCATCTAATAGACAAGTTGAGTGTCTAGAACAGGGATTCGCAACCTCCAGTGCTCCAGCTGGTGTGAAACTACAACTCCTGGTCTGTTCAATGCACTTCTATGGGATTACTAAGGAAACGTGCATGCTGGGAGTTGTAGTTTTACAACAGCTGGAGCACCGGACGTTGGTGACCCCCGGTTTAGAACAAAATAGAAGGTGGGTTCATGAGCCCAGAGACTTTCCACCAGGGTCGTAACTAAAGGCTCATGGGCCCTGGTGCAAGAGGTCAGCTTGGGCCCCCCTTTTCTCAGTGGCCAGGGGCAGGGGTGCACACAGCCTTCATGCTGCCTGAGCAAAAATTGAAACAGCCACCCCCCCCCCATGCCAACTTCTTGACCTAACCCCTTTCCTCCAGCCAGAGGTGTAACATGAAGATTCTGGGCCCCAGTGCAAAATCTATTACAGAGCCCTCCCAGTGTGACTTTCTATAATACTGTTGTCTTCTTATACGGCACAAGGGTCTTTGGGCCCCCTTAGGCTCTTGGGCCTGGTAGAGACTGCTACCCCTGCTTTCCACTATAGTAAGACATAGTGTACTTGCGAACTCTCCCCGGATCATCAGAGTGGCTCCCAGAAAATGGGGGGACCTCTCGGACCCCTGGAAGAGCTGGCATAGCTCCTGGGACAAGAGGCAGCCCTCTATGTATTGTAACTGCATCTGGCCCTGGGATGCTGCGTCATTACATGCAACCCCCGAGCCCAAATGTATATTCAGGGGGTGAGCCTTTAACAAGTGGGCATGTCAAACTTTACTGTCACACACACAGCAGGTTTTTCCTGAGGTCGACTTACGATTGTTGGCACGTATGTTGTAAGTATCTTGACCCATTCACGCCTCCTGAGTCTGCTCTAAACACGGTGGGTACCGGCTGGCAGTTGGTGGCATGGTTAGTTACTCCAATTCCAGCAGTTTAACCCCTCGGTATGTTGCCGTCAATTGCAATCACAGGGTGCCAAGTGGTTGTCATTGCAGCCAGGGGCCATGCGAAGGCCCCAAGGACTACCATGTTAGCACTCCTATTACACTTCTGGCTCTGGAAGGGAGTAATTGCATGGTAAAAATCACAAGAAGGCTCAAGACCCCTAGAGTGACTGAGAAAAAAGTAAAAATAAATAAATAAAAAATTCTCATTTATTAGATATACCAAAAATAAAGATAATTAGTATCACCATGTACAAAAGCTCTGAAATATTAAAATATTACATTATTTATCTTGCAAGGTGAATGTATATATATAAAAAAATATCTTAATGCTAGAATTCCCATTTTTTGGCCACCTTGTCTCCCCTACAAAAAAAAGGATGAAAAAGCCTTATGTTACGCAAAATGGTACAAACAAAATCTACAGCTCATGTGCAAAAAACAAAAAGCCCTCCCACAGCTGCCTCCTCAGAAAAAAAAAGTTATGGAGACACTAAGGCCCCTTTCACACGGGCGAGTATTCCGCACGGATGCGATGCGTGAGTTGAACGCATTGCACCCGCACTGAATACCGACCCATTCATTTCTATAGGGCTGTGCACACGAGCGGTGATTTTCACGCATAAAATATTACATTATTTATCTTGCAAGGTGAATGTATATATAAAAAAATATCTTAATGCTAGATTTTCATGCACGGTTGCTAGGAGACGATCGGGATGGGGACCCGATCATTATTATTTTCCCTTATAACATGGTTATAAGGGAAAATAATAGCATTCTGAATACAGAATGCATAGTACAATAGCGCTGGAGGGGTTAAATTTTTTTTATAATAATTAAACTCACCTTAATCCACTTGCTCGTGCTGCCCGGCTTCTCTTCTGTCTTCTGCTATGTGCAGGAAAAGGACCTTTGATGACGTCACTCCGGTCATCACATGGTCCATCACATGATCCATCACCATGATAAAAGATCATGTGACGGACCATGTGATGACCGGAGTGACTTCACCACAGGTCCTTTTCCTGTACACAGCAAAAAAGAAGACAGAAGAGAAGCCGGCTGCGCGAGCAAGTGGATTAAGGTGAGTTTAATTATTTATATATTTTTTTTAACCCCTCCAGCCCTATTGTACTATGTATTCTGTATTCAGAATGCTATTATTTTCCCTTATAACCATGTTATAAGGAGAAATAATAATGATCGGGTCCCCATCCTGATCGTCTCCTAGCAACCGTGCGTGAAAATCGCACCGCATCCGCACTTGCTTGCAGATGCTTGCGATTTTCACGCAACCCCATTCATTTCTATGTGGCCTGCGTTACGTGAAAAAACGCACAAAGAGGAGCATGCTGCGATTTTCACGTAACGCACAAGTGATGCGTGAAAATCACCGCTCATGTGCACAGCCCCATAGAAATGAATGGGTCAGGATTCAGTGCGGGTGCAATGCGTTCAACTCACGCATCGCATCCGCGCGGAATACTCGCCCGTGTGAATAGGGGGCCTAACGCCTCGTCCACATTTCTGTGTCAGTGACACGTCCGTGAAAAAAAGCGTACATGTTTCATCCGTGAAGCTGTACGTGAAGGATCCGTGTTTGGTCCGTGTGTCCGTTTTTACCATCCGTGTGTCATCAGTAATTCAATAAATAAATTAATTTCCAAAGAATCTCTTATTAGTCTTCAGTGAAAAACTGACTCAACACGGATGTGTGTAGGTGATTTTCACGGACCCATAGACTTTAATGGGCGTGCTTGGTCCGCATCACGGATCAAAGTAGTGCATTTTCCCCGTGATTTTTTTTTACTGACCCGCGGTCAGTAAGAAGGATACTGAAATGTGAACAGACACATTTAAATCAATGGGTACGTGTGCTGTCCGTGGAAAATGCGGACAGCACACGTCAGTGAAAAACGGAAATGTGGACAAGGCCTAAGCAATAAAAAAAATAAAAAAAATTAATACTGAAACTGTAATCATACTGACCCACATCATGAGGTTTTTATTGCCTAGCAAACAACGTTCATACAATACCCAAAAAGAATGGCTGAACTGCATTTGTTTCCATTGCCGCCAAAATATTACATTTTACAGTTTCTCATTATATGGTACTACTAAAAATAAATTCATTGTGCAAAAAAATTAAAATAAATTCCACGTTAATGGAAAAAACAAAAACAAAAACAAAAAACATGGCTTTTGAAAGATTGGGTGGAAAAAACAAAAACTGCCTTGCAAATAGCCCTGGTCCTAAAGGGGTTAATATAAACTGACTTTGTTGCTTTCCAAAATGTTTCCTGCTCACTTAGCGTTGCAGCAAGCGGCGGCGTCCAGGCAAATGGTCCCCATTAGCGATTGTTCTCCGAGACCTCGCTGTAAAATGTAATATCTCTTCCACCTCGGATACAATGGCCGCCTCATTGCTGGTCTTCGCGAGGATTGCCTTCACCATCGGCTTGCGTTTTGGATAGATTTTTTTCGCAGAGGCTCAATCAGAGGGAGAAATATTAAAATAAAGGACATTTTGAGAACGGATACCTTCTCATAGCGGATTCCGGGAAGCAGCTATTGCCTTGTGTGATAAATTCATAAATCATATATGTGGATAATATTGTGCTTGAGTTTCTAAATTACTTTCCGTCTCTCGGTTCCGCTGATATTTATCTCACCCCTGAACTCTTATTTATTGCGGTTTCCAGCACCTGGCAGAAGTAATGCATTGCAATCTGGATTATATTCATGCATATTAAATGGCAATACTGCAGACTCGTCCACTTCTTCTCGACGTGGATGGGCTGAGGGTAATTGTTTGTCCTAGACCTACCTTCACCATATGTGTCGGGGTTGACGATGGATAAGATTGCTTTCTGTCATCTAATTGAAGGAGTTGAGACCCCCCTTTCATTAGACCCTATTGGAGCCATATGGAAAGGGGGGGTGCTCTATTATTCAGGGATTACAGATGCTAACAAACAGTCGCTGTCACTCTGAAGACCCCTCTACAAGGGGGAAAAGACAACAGATCCCACTGCAAAACCCATTCCTCCATCACCACTGTCAGCAGCAAGTTTCAAAAAGCATAGGATTATGCAGGTGCACAATGCATGAGGATGATGCACCCAGTGATGTCACAGTACAGATATAATAAACACAGTGATGTCACAGTACAGATATAATAAACACAGTGATGTCACAGTACAGGGATAATAAACACAGTAATGTCCCAGTACAGGGGTAATAAACACAGTGATGTCACAGTACAGATATAATAAACACAGTGATGTCACAGTACAGAGATAATAAACACAGTGATGTCACAGTACAGGGATAATAAACACAGTAATGTCCCAGTACAGGGGTAATAAACACAGTGATGTCACAGTACAGAGATAATAAACACAGTGATGTCACAGTACAGAGATAATAAACACAGTGATGTCACAGTACAGGGATAATAAACACAGTGATGTCACAGTACAGGGATAATAAACACAGTGATGTCCCAGTACAGGGATAATAAACACAGTGATGTCACAGTACAGGGATAATATACACAGTGATGTCACAGTACAGGGATAATAAACACAGTGATGTCACAGTACAGAGATAATAAACACAGTGATGTCACAGTACAGAGATAATAAACACAGTGATGTCACAGTACAGGGATAATAAACACAGTGATGTCACAGTACAGGGATAATAAACAGTGATGTCACAGTACAGAGATAATAAACACAGTGATGTCACATTACAGGGATAATAAACACAGTGATGTCACAGTACAGGGATAATAAACACAATGATGTCCCAGTACAGGGATAATATACACAGTGATGTCCCAGTACAGGGATAATAAACACAGTGATGTCACAGTACAGGGATAATAAACAGTGATGTCACAGTACAGGGATAATAAACACAGTGATGTCACAGTACAGGGATAATAAACACAGTGATGTCCCAGTACAGGGATAATAAACACAGTGATGTCACAGTACAGGGATAATAAACACAGTGATGTCACAGTACAGATATAATAAACACAGTGATGTCACAGTACAGGGATAATAAACACAGTGATGTCCCAGTACAGGGATAATAAACACAGTGATGTCACAGTACAGGGATAATAAACACAGTGATGTCACAGTACAGATATAATAAACACAGTGATGTCACAGTACAGGGATAATAAACACAGTGATGTCCCAGTACAGGGATAATAAACACAGTGATGTCACAGTACAGGGATAATAAACACAGTGATGTCACAGTACAGGGATAATAAACACAGTGATGTCACAGTACAGGGATAATAAACACAGTGATGTCACAGTACAGAAATAATAAACAGTGATGTCACAGTACAGGGATAATAAACACAGTGATGTCACAGTACAGGGGTAATAAACACAGTGATGTCACAGTACAGGGTTAATTTGACACAGTGATGTCACAGTACAGAGATAATAAACACAGTGATGTCACAGTACAGAGATAATAAACACAGTGATGTCACAGTACAGGGTTAATTTGACACAGTGATGTCACAGTACAGAGATAATAAACACAGTGATGTCACAGTACAGAGATAATAAACACAGTGATGTCACAGTACATGGATAATAAACACAGCGATGTCACAGTACAGAGATAATAAACACAGTGATGTCACAGTACAGGTATAATAAACACAGTGATGTCACAGTACAGAGATAATAAACACAGTGATGTCACAGTACAGAGATAATAAACACAGTGATGTCACAGTACAGAGATAATAAACACAGTGATGTCACAGTACAGGGATAATAAACACAGTGATGTCACAGTACAGGGATAATAAACACAGTGATGTCACAGTACAGAGACAATAAACACAGTGATGTCACAGTACAGAGATAATAAACACAGTGATGTCACAGTACAGGGATAATAAACACAGTGATGTCACAGTACAGGGATAATAAACACAGTGATGTCACAGTACAGGGATAATAAACACAGTGATGTCACAGTACAGGGATAATAAACACAGTGATGTCACAGTACAGAAATAATAAACACAGTGATGTCACAGTACAGGGATAATAAACACAGTGATGTCACAGTACAGGGGTAATAAACACAGTGATGTCACAGTACAGGGTTAATTTGACACAGTGATGTCACAGTACAGAGATAATAAACACAGTGATGTCACAGTACAGAGATAATAAACACAGTGATGTCACAGTACAGGGTTAATTTGACACAGTGATGTCACAGTACAGAGATAATAAACACAGTGATGTCACAGTACAGAGATAATAAACACAGTGAAGTCACAGTACAGAGATAAGAAACACAGTGATGTCACAGTACAGGGATAATAAACACAGTGATGTCACAGTACAGGTATAATAAACACAGTGATGTCACAGTACAGAGATAATAAACACAGTGATGTCACAGTACAGGTATAATAAACACAGTGATGTCACAGTACAGAGATAATAAACACAGTGATGTCACAGTACAGATATAATAAACACAGTGATGTCACAGTACAGGGATAATAAACACAGTGATGTCACAGTACAGGGGTAATAAACACAGTGATGTCACAGTACAGAGATAATAAACACAGTGATGTCACAGTACAGGGATAATAAACACAGTGATGTCACAGTACAGGGTTAATTTAACACAGTGATGTCACAGTACAGAGATCATAAACACAGTGATGTCACAGTACAGGGATAATAAACACAGTGATGTCACAGTACAGAGATAATAAACACAGTGATGTCACAGTACAGGGATAATAAACACAGTGATGTCACAGTACAGTTATAATAAACACAATGATGTCACAGTACAGGGATAATAAACACAGTGATGTCACAGTACAGGGGTAATAAACACAGTGATGTCACAGTACAGAGATAATAAACACAGTGATGTCACAGTACAGGGATAATAAACACAGTGATGTCACAGTACAGTTATAATAAACACAGCGATGTCACAGTACAGGGATAATAAACACAGCGATGTCACAGTACAGGGATAATAAACACAGTGATGTCACAGTACAGGGATAATAAACACAGTGATGTCACAGTACAGAGATAATAAACACAGTGATGTCACAGTACAGAGATAATAAACACAGTGATGTCACAGTACAGGGATAATAAACACAGTGATGTCACAGTACAGGGGTAATAAACACAGTGATGTCACAGTACAGGGATAATAAACACAGTGATGTCACAGTACAGAGATAATAAACACAGTGATGTCACAGTACAGGGATAATAAACACAGTGATGTCACAGTACAGGGATAATAAACACAGTGATGTCACAGTACAGAGATAACACAGTGATGTCACAGTGCAGGGATAATAAACAGTGATGTCACAGTACAGGGATAATAAACACAGTGATGTCACAGTACAGGGATAATAAACACAGTGATGTCACAGTAAAGGGATAATAAACACAGTGATGTCACAGTACAGGGATAATAAACACAGTGATGTCACAGTACAGGGATAATAAACACAGTGATGTCACAGTACAGGATAATAAACACAGTGATGTCACAGTACAGAGATAATAAACAGTGATGTCACAGTACAGGGATAATAAACACAGTGATGTCACAGTGCAGGGATAATAAACACAGTGATGTCACAGTACAGGGATAATAAACAGTGATGTCACAGTACAGGGATAATAAACATAGTGATGTCACAGTACAGGGATAATAAACACAGTGATGTCACAGTACAGGGATAATAAACAGTGATGTCACAGTACAGGGATAATAAACACAGTGATGTCACAGTACAGGGATAATAAACACAGTGATGTCACAGTACAGGGATAATAAACAGTGATGTCACAGTACAGGGATGACAGATCAATCACAGTTCACCTCATATTTAATTATACAAAAAACAAACAACATTATCGGAGGTCATGTTTTCATTTTCATTTGAGCAACTCTGCACTCATCACCAACACGTATTTGCTATGAATCGAGATGAACAGGTGAAATTTAGAGCGGCCATCGACACGAGATAACTGACAGCCAAAAACATGTTGCCATGATGACAGTGATCAGGGGCTGCCAGAAACATCTGCCGCTGCTTATCAGGGGTTAATAGGATGCAACAAAATTCAACATGGCTGATGGATATTTCTCCCCCCACCCCCCCATGGTAGACATTTGAATCACGAAAGATTGTCATGGAATCTGCAAAAACAAATAGCCTTCAGTAGCCGCTGTCACACTGAACCTTCATGCAACTTTTTTTCTCCCGGTGTCTTTCTTATTGATGTCTCCTCCTGCAGCCTTTATACCGTATATGTTGAAGCTGTCATCTGGTACAAGCCTCTGTGCAGCTCCGGTGCGAATCAGCTTATAAATCACATTGGACGCACTATGGAGATTATCGGATATTAATGGAAACGTTCACAGAGACCAAATGAATTTTTTTCCCATCCAATTAATGTCCTGAAAGTCAGGATGAAGTAGCAGAGCGATTCTGAGAAATGAATCTTATGAGATTTTATAGCGGAATAAAACTCGCTCATGTGGTCGGTAACAGTTCCCTCTGTGTAAGATCGGGTAATTTTATGTTCTTTACTCCAAAAGCGATGAAAACATAAAATATCTGTCAGCATTAACACTGGCATGATATGTTTTAATTGTTCCAGTGCTTCAAAAATGGAAAATGAAGCGACTTTGCAAGTAGATTTTAAATCTAAAAATGTATCTTTTTTAATTTTTTGTCTTCAGCTCCTGCACAGATCTATGTGTCTGCATGGTAACAGAAAGAAGCCAGCCTCATCTCGCAGCCGTACCGGCTTCTATCTGTCTCCTGTTACTTTGTAACGTACAGAATGTATACATAGTATCAAGAAGCTGAGGAGGGATCCAAGCATCTCCTCAGACTTCACAAGGATTGTTTGTAGTCTGTTGCCATGGAGATGTAAGAAGATCTACACAGGAGTTGCAGACACAAAGGGGGGGTCATTTACTTTTTGGAGTATATCAGTTGCAGATTGCGGCGCAAAGGTTATTTGCGTACACAGTCTGTGACTTTTCTCCGGTGGGCCCATCTCATTAATCATTTTCTAGAAGATGGTCTAAATCTAATGCCAGCAAGGGAGATGGCGTAGGTTTAGACAGGCGGGTGGACATGTCAAAGTTATGTAGACGCCGGCGCCTCTTCATAACTTCGGCAGATCCACCACCAGCTAAAGGGGTATTAAGCGTATAAAACGCCGGACTTATTGAATGACCCCCAAAATGTTTAATGAAGATGTTTTGCAAAGTTGCTTCATTTTTCATTTTCGATGCATTACGATAATGGAAGCATTTGGCTGAATGGACTCAGCCTTTAAATGTACATAGAAAAGAAAACCACACACAGAACCGTGGGAAGTCCGGACACTTCTTTGCTTAAACGTTTTTATTTCTTGTATCATACATTTTCTCAAAAAACTGTGGGTTGCCCTTGGTAGCGGACTAAAAACCTTAGCTCCACCCCATTGTCAGACATGTCGTCTAACGGATTATCCCTAAGAGCTACTGATTAGGAACATACTGCACATTGGTGTTGTACCCTAACGCAAATTATGAACCCCTGTTCCATCGACCATGCACCATTTATGATACTAATGGAACTTAAAGGCTATGTACACCTTTAGAAGATATTTTTTGTATAATTGCACTCTACTCATTTTGTGGGAAAAAAACCTTTTTTTTTATTCGGTCTTTAGTAAAAATGTTCAGCTGCTTCTGAGATATAAGGTTTAAAAATCAGTCTGTAAGGTTCTATTTTCAGTTTTCTTTGAATTCAGTCATCTGATGGCTCATGTGTAGCTCTTATCTCCGATCTTCAGGGCTCATTCACACTTATTTAAGCTATATTCATATCAGTTTGATCAGAATTGGGCTATAATGAGTGTGTATGAGGTCAGGAGATCAGAGATAAGAGTTACACATGAGCCGTCAGACTGATTTTTAACCTGTCACCACCAGACATCTGAGAAGCTCTGACAGACGTTCTTCAGAACCTCCCACTTGAGGTTTCTTTTGTTTTGCTTTAGTTTCCTCGTTAGCCTCTCTCAACTGTCATGTAGTTGCACTGATTGCATCCCTTTAAATCCCTTCCCATACTGCATCACTTTGCGGTTTATACAACTTCCTGGAGTGTATGCATGCTGGATGCTACTACTGAGTCTTCTACAGATAAGTTTTGTTCATTCATTTGTATTTTCCTGTTTGCTGGATCCCAGGTGACCCTGACTCCCTCCGTATCAAGTGTAGGGAGCCGGTGGTCGTGTCCCCTCACTATTATAGGGTGTTCAGGGGTTATACAGTCGAGGTACGAGGATATGCGATCTTCTACCATTGAGAATTTTGCATAGGCCTAGCAGTTAGGGAGAGAGACAGGTCTGTTGCAGGGCTATCCCTTTGGTTCCTTAGTTTTGGATCCAGTCAGTCGGATCTTCCTTTTGTGTCTTCTAGTTTGCTGTACACCTTCTGTGACATAACCCTTGTATCTGGGAAACGGCTGAACATTTTTAATAAAGAGCAATTGAAAAAGGATTTTTAACCCAAAAGGAGTACAATGATTTTTAACCCCTGTACTGTACATAGCCTTTAAGGCACCAGAGCCATGGTACAAACGCTACCTACCTCTGAACCCCCAAATATATACAATTCTGGCGCCCATAGAAATTTATGGACCGATACAGAGGTCATGTTCTCACAGATTCACACAACGTTGTCAATTTGTGATTCTGCAACAATGTAAGACAAGCCATAACTGTTGCAATAGGTTATGTCATTGTACAACTTTTACCTTTCCCACTACCTTCTTATTGGTCATGAAGGTCTCCCCGGGTGCAGTTCTTTATAGAATCAAATTATAGAATCCACCATTTCTCCTTCTAAAGTCCCATCAAAAGAGCATGGAAGCCGCCAAGTTCTTGAGGAACCATGTTTTATTAAGATTCAGAGGCAAATTCAGGCAGGAGCCAATGTGTCCAGATATTTCCCAGCTCCTGGAAGAGCATTGCTTGGCATTGTTGGGAATGGTTTATTAGGCCCAATAGTCTCCATTTCTCCATTATTTAAAGAAATTATCCCACAGTAGTTACAGTCGATCCTCAGCTGCAGACATCCAGAATGGACCTCACTTACTTTTCTAATTGTGTATAAGGTTTTTCACAGATTGTTTAATGTTTTGTGCAACGTGTTATTCAAATATAAAAAAAAATCTAATAATCATTAAAAAACCATAAACAGAAATAAAGCAATAAAACTGCAATAAGCAGAAGCAAAACTTTTCTAATGAGGCTCCTCTCCGGGGACCCAACCAAAGCAGAACTGCTGAATGGGAATAACAGTCACCTAATGGCCCAGGTTTTGAACACTGAACTATTTATTAGTACGGGCAATTTTCTAAAAGGGCTGGAGGCGAAATATAAATCACAATTTTGGGAAGACTTCTCCAGTTCTGTCAATCCGGGAATCTGTCAACAGTTTCGACCATCCTAAACTTCTGACAGCACTAGGTAAAGGCTGGGGAGAACAGGAAAAACATACTTTTCCTGGAGCTTTTATTATAAGGAGTAGTGAGAATATGAAGATTTATTCTGCCAGGTTCTGTTCCTGCAAGTGTCCTGGAAGATATGTCATAAATGTCTTAAAGGTGCGGGTTGATTAAGGGTCCCAATGGAGGCAAGGCTGTGCATGCCTGGATCTTTCCATTTACTGCCATGGGACTTCCAAAAATAACCAATCTTGCTTAGGGCTTATGCACATATGTATGGTCCGCAAAACACGGATCCGCAAAGAATACAGATGACGTCCGTGTGCATTCCGTATTTTGTGCAACGGAACGGACAGCCAATAATAGAACAGTCCTATAAGAGGATGTTGTATTTTTTGGCGGAACAGACATACGGAAACGGAATGCACGTTTTTTTGCAGCCCCATTGAAGTGAATGGTTCCCCACGTGGGATGTAAAAAAAACTGAATGGACACAGAAACAAAATACGTTCGTGTGCATGAGCCCTTAATCTATCCATTCTTGACCTCCTCTTTATTCCCAGTGGCACGCGACTGGCACAATTCATGAGATAGGAGCCGGTCCCAGAGTTATGGTCCATTCAGACGTCCGTAGTAATTTGCAGACCGCAAAACACTGACACCGCACATGGCCGGCACTATATAGAGGATTCCTATTCGTGTCCGCAGCTGCGGACAAGAATAGGACATGCTCTATTTTTTTGTGGAGCCGCGGACCGGAAATGCGGATTCGGACAGAACACTGTGTGCTGTCCGCATCTTCTCCGGCCCCATTGAAAATGAATGGGACCGGACCATTCATGCGGACATTTGAATGGAGCCTTAGGGACAGCACCTATTGGACACTTATGACTTGTCTTGTGCACATGCCATAAAGGTCTAGATGGGAATAACCCTCTAAGGATCAGAATATGACTGAATAAAAATTCATATTCACACTTCTCCTGATAGTAAAAATTCAAATGATGAATTGGTCTGGCTATCCCCATTCCCTACCTAGAGCTGTCAGCAGTTTAGCGTGGTGAAAACTGCTGACAGATTCCCTTTTAAAGGAGTTTTATGTATTATACTTTCTGTTTAAGTTTTTCACCATGAAAAAAAAAATCCCTGCTAGCTGTTTGTGAATAGAAATAAAAAAACTGCCATGAAAAAGTGCTGCTTGCGCATCTGCATGGCTCGTCGCAGTGTTTGTGATCAGGGTTTCCCCATCTAGGCTATTATTGTATTTCGATATCATTTTACGCGAGCCAATTACAGCTCTGCTGACTCCAAAGAGGTTTCTTGTAGCTCCGGTTGACACTGCCAAACTTCCATGTAGCAGCCAAAGGGGACCCAAGGGCCTCTGCCACATAAGAAATGGCACATTACAGGTGGGGCCCTGGTACAGATTTTGCATTGGCTTGCGGTGACTGTAAGGGTATTCAGTCCTAGGATCCAGGGCAGATTCATATCCTCAGGATGTAAACAAAGAAGGTTCTCTTTCAGTGACAGCAAGTAGATAGCTCTCAAACCAGAAGAAATGTCTACCTAAAGATTATTAGTAAATTTGATACATTTTTCATTATACAAACTATAACTTTCATTTCCTAAAAAACTGTAGTATCCCTTTAAGAAAACCTCTGCCAGTGAAGCCGTGTCTCGCAGATCTAGGTTCTTCTGCGCAAAATCTATGTAGCCAAGAAATAATTACGACTCACTATCATTAGCATAAGAATGAAGCAAACATGGACCCAGCTGCAAATACATATCCTTTGGCGGCAGAGATTGGCATCCACAGCAGTTTTCAGCAGTTTTCCACATTTGCAATAATCTGAATTCGGCAAAATTGATGAGGGGATCTCGAAGCTTGAATATCTAAAGATGGTGGCAGTGCGGATATATGTGTTGTGGTAAATATTAATAGTTGCAATCAGCTCGCATCAAAGTTTGTGTAAGGAAAATGGTGAGTCCCCCTTCCCTCAGCCCCAGTCAGAGAGCGACACATCTGTTACCATCTTGGTTGAAAATCCTGAGAGACTCCTCCGCCCTTCTCAGTCTGCTTACCTTTATTTACTAACAAAAGGTGTAAAAGGGGCTGGCCCAAGACAAGGGTACAGGAAGTGATGACATGCAGGAAGTGATGTCAAAGGACAGGGCGGGGCAATCAATGTGGCCGGGCAGACAATGCACACGCCCCATCCCTGTATAAGGAAGGATGAGTCATGTCCATTGTCTGATCAGCCAGGTGGCCGCCCACCCCCATCACTGTCAGCATGGACCTCATTCAACACTGCTCAAAGGTGATCAGTGTCTAATAAAGATCATTCTACTGGTTCCCATAGGTTTGAAATTATCTGCGAGGCATTGCTACGGCTATTGTCAGTATACGGTACTAGTATACCGACAAGGCAGATATGCATGTCTTAAAGGCAGATATGTCTCCAAGCCAATGAGAAGGTTTTCATACTGAAGGTTTTGCCACTGGTCCCGATTCAGTCAAAGTGCCCTCTGCTAGAGCGCTCCTTGGCTAAATCAGACACAGGGAGACAGATGACAAACTATAAAAACACACACACATCCTAAAGTAAAATGTCCGCATAATAAAATTTCCACAACATATGTGAAGATGGCTGCACTGCTGGTATATGTGAAGGCGGCTGTACTGCTGGAATATCTGAAGATAGGGGGCACTGATGGTATATCTGAAGATGGCGGCGCTGCTGGAATATCTGAAGATGGCGGCGCTGCTGGTATATCTGAAGATGGCGGCGCTGCTGGAATATCTGAAGATGGCTGCACTGCTGGAATATCTGAAGATGGCGGCACTGCTGGTATATGTGAATATGGGGGCACTGCTGGTATATCTGAAGACGGCTGCACTGCTGGAATATCTAAGGATGGCGGTGCTGCTGGTATATCTGAAGATGGGGGCACTGCTGGTATATGTGAAGATGGGGGCACTGCTGGTATATCTGAAGATGGGGGCACTGCTGGTATATGTGAAGATGGGGGCACTGCTGGTATATCTGAAAATGGCGGCACTGCTGGTATATGTGAAGATGGCGGCAGTGCTGGAATATCTGAAGATGGCGGCGCTGCTGGTATATCTGAAGATGGCGGCGCTGCTGGAATATCTGAAGATGGCTGCACTGCTGGAATATCTGAAGATGGCGGCACTGCTGGTATATGTGAATATGGGGGCACTGCTGGTATATCTGAAGACGGCTGCACTGCTGGAATATCTAAGGATGGCGGTGCTGCTGGTATATCTGAAGATGGGGGCACTGCTGGTATATGTGAAGATGGGGGCACTGCTGGTATATCTGAAGATGGGGGCACTGCTGGTATATGTGAAGATGGGGGCACTGCTGGTATATCTGAAAATGGCGGCACTGCTGGTATATGTGAAGATGGCGGCAGTGCTGGAATATCTGAAGATGGCGGTGCTGCTGGTATATCTGAAGATGGCGGCGCTGCTGGTATATGTGAAGATGGGGGCACTGCTGGTATATCTGAAAATGGCGGCACTGCTGGAATATGTGAAGATGGCGGCGCTGCTGGAATATCTGAAGATGGCGGCGCTGCTGGTATATGTGAAGATGGGGGCACTGCTGGTATATCTGAAAATGGCGGCACTGCTGGAATATGTGAAGATGGCGGCGCTGCTGGAATATCTGAAGATGGCGGCGCTGCTGGTATATGTGAAGATGGGGGCACTGCTGGTATATCTGAAAATGGCGGCACTGCTGGAATATGTGAAGATGGCGGCGCTGCTGGAATATCTGAAGACGGCTGCAGTGCTGGAATATCTGAAGATGGCGGCGCTGCTGGTATATCTGAAGATGGCGGCGCTGCTGGTATATCTGAATACGGCTGCAGTGCTGGAATATCTGAAGATGGCGGCACTGCTGGTATATGTGAATATGGGGGCACTGCTGGTATATCTGAAGACGGCTGCACTGCTGGAATATCTAAGGATGGCGGTGCTGCTGGTATATCTGAAGAAGGGGGCACTGCTGGTATATGTGAAGATGGGGGCACTGCTGGTATATCTGAAGATGGGGGCACTGCTGGTATATGTGAAGATGGGGGCACTGCTGGTATATCTGAAAATGGCGGCACTGCTGGTATATGTGAAGATGGCGGCAGTGCTGGAATATCTGAAGATGGCGGTGCTGCTGGTATATCTGAAGATGGCGGCGCTGCTGGTATATGTGAAGATGGGGGCACTGCTGGAATATCTGAAAATGGTGGCACTGCTGGAATATGTGAAGATGGCGGCGCTGCTGGAATATCTGAAGATGGCTGCAGTGCTGGAATATCTGAAGATGGCTGCAGTGCTGGAATATCTGAAGATGGCAGCACTGCTGGAATATCTGAAGATGGCGGCGCTGCTGGAATATCTGAAGACGGCTGCAGTGCTGGAATATCTGAAGATGGCGGCGCTGCTGGAATATCTGAAGATGGCGGTGCTGCTGGTATATCTGAAGTTGGTGGTGCTGCTGGAATATCTGAAGATGGCGGCGCTGCTGGAATATCTGTGCTTCTACAGGGGCCTCTAAGTGCTGAGGCTTTATGCATAGATGAGATTAATCGTCACACTTCATGTGTGATTCCCTGTGGACTCTGCTGGCTTCGCAGGAGCACGCGGCATTATAATGATTTATAATGCTGTGTGTCTCTGCATGACTTTACTGCTAGAGAATTATGCTTCATTCACACGTCAGTATTTTGGTCGGTGATTTCCAACTGTGATTTTGAGCCAAAACCAGGTGCGGATCTCTCCCTTATACCTTATGTCTGTGGAGGCTCCAGTCCTGGTTTTGGCTCACAATCGCTGATGGAAATCACTGACCGAACACTGACGTGTGAATGAGGCTTAGGCCTCATGCACACGACCGTGCCGTTTTTTGCGGTCCGCAAAAAATGGATGCCGCCCATGTGCCTTCCGCAATTTGCGGAACGGAACAGGAGGCCCATTATAGAAATGCCTATTCTTGTCCGCAAAACGGACAAGAATAGAATTGACCATTTTTGCGGGGCCACGGAACAGGGCAACGGATGCGGACAGCACACCGAGTGCTGTCCGCATCTTTTGCGGACCCATTGAATTATGTTCCCTGCCGGATCTCTCGCATTCCGGCATTGCCTAAAGCTACCTTGTTGACGTCCGGTCCGCCCAGCGGTTTTCGTCCGGACGATTCTCGTCGTGTGCTGCAGGTTTATCCATAAATACTGTACCTCACACAGTGTATTAACAGGATCGTCATATGTAAATAAACCAAACTGTTCAACCAGCGAGCCTGCTCCAGCTAGCCTCTGTGTAAAACCAAGGAAAGCGAAAGGACCATAGCCGTGTATTAGACATATTCTCCATTTCATATTTATAAGTAACTGCTCTTGGAGGTGGAGTGTCACTTTATTAGGCAGCACGCCCACGTAATGCCCTTTAGTATAAGCGCGTCTTCTCGTCTGGAGAAATTGCAGATGGAGACGAGGGCCCTTGAATGCCTCATAGTATTTATGTTGGCAGCAGCCGCGGAAGGGAAGATCCTGAATTGGCTGATCTGCATGAGCTGGCACAGGCGCCAGTCTGACCCCCTGTCTGAACAGTCACATCTTCAAGTCTTGAAGATGAAAGAATTTGTATGAATGTCGGTATCCAGCCGCAGGGTCAGATCTGGAATCGGGGAATCCGCTAAAGCGCACTGGATAATGAAAAGCGCTGAAACTTTCTAATATACTTTGTGTTTCAAGACCTCTGCTTGCTGTCAGTGCATAAAGACATTCTACTGTACTTAGCAGCAGTGGGACAGTGCAAGATGTTGCAGTTTTAATCCTGTTAAAGGAAATGGGACAAAGCTGTAATGTCCTGCATTTCTACTAAGTAGGCGCCACTATGTAAACTATGAAGAGGCGGTGGTGCTTGCACGATTGCAGCGGCGCCTTTCATCAGCTGATCTCCGAGGGTGCCAAGAGTTGGACCCTCACCAATCCATACCTCCCAAGTTTCTAAATAAACAAACAGGGACATATCGTGCGGAGCACAAAGCACGCCGCGGCAATTTTTTTTCACACTAGGCCACGCCTCTAACTCCGCCCAAAACATAACTATGCACCTAATCCCAACCAGTCCTCTTAATGCCTCCACATATTAATTATTACCCCTTCATGTCACCGAACAGTGTTTTATGCCGACATTGTGCCCCCTCACAGAATTATGCCCAGCTGTGCTCCCATTAATATGCCCAGAAGTGCCGCCAGTAATATGCCCAGCTGTGCCTCCAGTAATATGCCCAGCTGTGCCTCCAGTAATATGCCCAGCTGTGCCCCCAGTAATATGCCCAGCTGTGCCCCCAGTAATATGCCCAGCTGTGCCCCCAGTAATATGCCCAGCTGTGCCCTCAGTAGTATGCCCAGCTGTGCCCCCAGTAATATGTCCATATGTGCCCACAGTAATATGCCCAGCTGTGCCCCCAGTAGCATGTCCAGTTATGTGCCCCTCACAGAAAGTAAAAAAAAATAGACACCACATACTTACCTTGTTCCTAGCAGCAGCACAGCGGCTGCTCTAGTCTATGGAGGAGGTGGAGCACAGACCAACGATGTGGATAGCCGGCAGGGGGTTGGAATGATGGAGCAGGGAGCCGATGCCTACTCATTATAATACAGGCAACTGTCTCTGCTTCCTATAGATGCAGAGACAGCTGCCAGAAAGCGGGACACAGCTCCCCTGTACCAGGACAGTGGGACAGCCACTGCAATGTGGGACTGTCCCACCGGATCTGGGACAGTTGGGAGGTATGCCAATCTGATACTGAGGATAGATCATCAGTATTCTGATCACAGACAATCCATTTAATCAAGCAAAACATTGCACAGTTGTACCAGTTTTACCTGGAGTGCTCCTTTAGGGTATGTTCACACATGGCATATATGCTGCAGATTTTTATCTACACGCTGTGAAAAATGTTCTGAGCCTCATGCACAATGGGCTCGCATAATGGTTTGGTGTGACGTGTCATGTACCCAAGCATTGCAATGTAGCAGACCAGCTATAAAAATGAACGGGGTCGAAGTGCGATTCACATGTTTGCCACAATTGTGACCCCAAAATCACAAAAATTCCAACACTTCTGGATTTTTTCATGATTCTTGGGTTGCAGTTGTAGCAAACGTGCGAGTTGGGGGAGAGAGGTGCACCTCCAATGAGGCCAGATGAGGCGGCTGTCTCAGGCGGCGAGACCTAGAGACATGCGGGACAGTGGCAGGGCCATGAGAAATGAGGGCTTCCATTGTGGAAGTGCCCATCTCTCTATATTCACCTGTATCATAGTATGCCTTTAACAGTAGGGCTGGTGGAGGGGGGACACTATTAATTTTCACCTCAGGCAGCAGAAAGGCTAGGTGTGTAAGAGGCAGCCCTGAATCAACCAGCAGCATTTCCAGCACGTATATCTATGCAGACTGTCATGTTTCCCTCCGGCCACCAGAGGCCACTGTGACTAAACAGGAACCTGAGTTGTGCTGGCCAGAGGCCAAGAAAGAGTTAAGAAGTTTTTCCCGGGCTGTTCCAGAAGTTGCTGGGGGCCTGGCTGAGATAACAGGGAGAGATGGACTGCTGAGAGATAACAGAAAAAGACTGTAGCAGCAGGAGGCAATATTAGCTGAGATTTTCCTGACAGCTGTGAGCTGCACACAGAGGACTTCACTGTGTGTTCCAGAAGAAGTGGGACCATGTGTAGAGACCAGCTGGATCCTTCCTGCCAGAGGTGGAGATCTGCATCTGTTGTGACCAGAGAGAGAAAGACAGACAAGCAAGCGACCGGACCTGGAGCCAGACTGCATCTTATTGGATCCAAAAGAATCTGCAGAACTGTGAGTGGCACCGGTGCTTATCTGTGATAGGTTATAGAGTCAGGGACTTAGTCAGTGCGCTGTAGAAGTGTCCCCTGGGTAGCAGGGCTAGATAGGAAATTGGTAGTGAGAGTAGCCTGCAAGCTGACTGTTTAGCTTATTCTGTGTCTATGGAAAATCTCATTACCACTGTTGTTGTTTTATGTTCACCTGTTCATACCATTCCTGTCATTGACCCATTGTGCCGCTGGTGCGGTGGTACTGTATTGTTACTTGCGCGCCCAAAATCGCTGTGTAAAGAAGCATTCTATCCCTTTAATAGATAAGGAGCTGTCGTTTTTGGTATGCAGCTCACATGGCAGCGCTCTCATGTCTGCTTTGTTAACAATCTTTCAGGCTTATTTCCCTACTGGTATACGTGTTCTCCGCTGCATTCTGCTGGGATGGCAGCATATGTCGGCACAGTATGTTTAGTATGCGCTTTACTCAGGAGAAGGAGGCAATTTATATAATTGTGATCTCTACAGACGCCCGCTTCTTCATCCATGATATGACATGTGAAATTGCAGATCATTTTATTCACCACTGAAGTCACTTTCTGCATCAAAAATTTACCGTATTCACACTGTTAAGGAAATCCCTGGAATTAATTAAGCACTCCGGCAGTTATTTCATTTCTTTGACATATAATGCATACTAGAGATAAGAGAAGTATGCAAAAATTTGATTCAACTGCTTTGCCTAATTTTACGAAAAAAGTTGCTTTGTAACAAATTACTTTGTCACGAAGCGCATTTCTTTGTAAGTGGGTGCAATGACAGGGAGCAGCGATTGCTCATAGATGATCCCGACATCTGATAGAAATAACAGTGTAAATAAAAAAAAGTTAAAAAATCATAGTCGCCTCATCCATTTGCCGCCATCTTGATTGAAGATCTGTAGATCTTATTTCTGCATGTAAGAGAGCAGGAGTGCAGTGATATAATAGGCAAAACCATACAATGATTAGCTGCAGAGTTATAAAACTCCCCTGATGTGCACAATGTGTCTACATTATCTGTGAGCGCTGTGTGCAGAATTTCCAGTGTATTTCTAGGAGATACGGCCTCACACTGCTTGTAAGAAGTGACAGGAAGAAACCTATCACAAGCAGGAGGCGGGGGGAGCTGTGAAGCTGCATTACATACGATATACACAGGGATAGGTGTGAGATAGGGGATAGCAGTCGTATGTCACTGATCTATCACTGGCTGCTTTTATTGTGATGAGAGTCTTCTCTCTCTGCTTCTGTAACTACCCAGAGATGGCACAATAATTAAGAAGGCATAAAGAGCCTCTACTTTATTGGTTAATTATAGCTTATTGTTAGCTAGAGTGATTTAAACCGACATATGTTCTGCAGATTTTTGAGTAATCCTTGTACCAGCCCTAGTTTACAGTAATTAGATGCTTGTCATTTTTAATAGGGGAAGCTGTTAAGTAACACATTTTAAAAGTGTTCTCCAGGCTCTCCTATATTGATGACCTATCCTCAGGACAAGTCATCAATATCAGATCGGCAGGGGTCCGACTGTAGAAAGAGACATTGTGCGCAGTGTGCATATGCATCTCCCGACTCTCTTCCTGCTCACTGCTGCCGTCAATGCAAAGCAGCAGCACAGCAGGAAGAGAGACGGGACATGCGCACTGCGCTCGCTGTCTCCTCATACAGCTGTGCCGGGTGTCGGACCCCCGCTGATCTGATATTAATGACCAATTACATGCAGCGATCTCCTCTGCACCATGGGGAGAAGAAATCGCTATGTCATCGCTCGTCCCCATACTGTCTAGTGGTTTGCCGGCGGCAGATCGCTATTAGATCGCTATTAGACAGCACGATCTACCGCTGGCAAGTGCTGATTATTAAGCGTGCTTAAAAATCAGAATTTCGGGGACACATCCTAACCGTCATGAAGTGAGGACGCTCGGCACAGAAGCTCCTCCACCATCCTGACCATAACCTGGCCATTCGGCAAATAATCGCTTCCAGACCGCTGCCCTGAGTCCCAGGGAGGTTCAACCAAGGGGGTAGACCTATTTGGGCCCTCTTCTGCCCTCTGCTCCGGCCACGTCGATCGGGCGCGGCTTCCGGACTTGAGACCGCGCTGAGATTTCAAACCATGCCCCCTTGCTTGTGATTCTGACCCAACCAACTTCACCCCCGGACAGACAGTGGCACCCTTAACTGTAAATGGCTGGAGGTTTTGCCTGTGGCTAGTGCAGCGCAATAGGGTGTGACTGACTACTGGGCTTGCAACGAGGGATCCTCAAACCCTATTGTAGAATGGGAGGCTTTCAAGGCGGTTTTGCAGGGCACGCTTATACACGCTATAGCATCCTATAGGAAAGAGCTTGGGATAACTAGAGCTAAATTGAAATCTGAACTGGGGCTTACGGAAGAAAAATACATCCAGAACCCGAGGGATGATACCCATGGGGATTGGGTGGAAGTGCATAGACGCCTCAACCTCCATTTAGTGGAATATACCCAGAAAAAACTGTTATTCCAAAAACAGGTGGTCTTCTCGGAGGGCGACAAGAATGAGAGAGCACTAGCCTATTTAGCAAAAACGTAATCGCCGCAGACAGTGGTTTCACATATTACCAGTGTGGGGGGGGGGGGGGGGAGTCGGATAAATGAGCCTAAAGAAATATGCGAGCAATTTGCCCGATATTACTCTGACTTATACAAATCTAAAGCACCCTCTGAGAGCAGTGACTTGCAGAATTTCCTACAGGCCATTCCGCTCACACCACTATCCCAGTCGGACAAGAGTTTCTTGGCTTCCGCAGTAACCGTGGGAGAAATCAAGACGACAATAGAGAGCATGGCGGTCGGGATGTCCCCTGGTCCGGCTTCCCTTTGGAGTGGTACAAACTAGATGTGGACGTGCAATGTGGGCGGCTCATTAAATTGTTTCATTATGCTTTTGAACACAATGAGCTGACCCCATCTTTCATGGAGGCGACTATTGTGGTAATCCGCAAACCGGGGAAGCTTCCCCGGACCAGTGCAGTTCATATAGACCGATTTCCCTGCTGAACATTGATACAAAAATCTTAGCGAAAGTTCTGGCTGGACGTCTCAGGGACGTTATACTATCGGTGATAGACCCCGATCAATCCGGTTTTATCCCGGGCAAGACCACAAATATAAATCTTAGGAGGTAATTCACGAATCTGCAGGTTAGACACGAGAAGGCGGGATCCCGGGCGATTGCCTCCCTCGACAATGAGAAAGCTTTTGATTCTGTTGAATGGAAGTTCATGTGGGAGACACTGAAATGTCTGAGGTTCCCTCTGTCTTTTATACGGTGGGTGTAGCTGTTATATCGGGCTCCAAAGGCAAGAGTAAGGGTTAAAGATTACCTGTCGCGCCCCTTTAGGTTGCATAGGGGTACCAGACAAGGGTGCCCCTTGTCGCCTATGCTGTTTGCCCTCGTCATGGAACCTCTGACTCAATTGATCAATAATAGTACGTTGATAGAGAAGTGTATAAAAGCTTGGAATACAAGAAAAGTTATCGTTATATGCAGACCATATATATCTGGCAGATCCTGGTCCCTCTCTGGAGTCCCTCCTGAATACGGTAGATAGTTTTGGATCCTATTTGGGACTTCGGGTGAACTGCGCGAAGTCTATCCTGTGCCTTGTTGACGAGGTGGACAGATCAGACGTGTCTACACTGTCTCGCTTAGAGGTAGTTGACTGCTTTGGGGATTCGGATACACAGAGACCCTAGTCAGTTTTATCAACTGAATGTGGTACCTGCGATGGAGTATATCACCCGTAAGATTGAGGCCTGGGAAAACCTGCCATTATCTCTGGTGGGCCGGAAAACATTGTCAAAATGGTATCACTGCCTAAGTTGCTTTATGTTTGCAGAGTAACTCCTTCAAAAATTCCCAAATCTCACTTTGAGTCCTTAGATAGGGTGCCGTTCTTGTGGAGGCACCAGGCTCCCAGGGTGTCTTAGGAAATCCTTAAAGGGAATCTGTCACCTAGTTTGAGCATATTAAACGGTTAACATAGCAATTTTCAATAAAGTACCTTCATTCCAGCAAGGGTCTTCTTTCTTTTATTCAAGTTTTCATTTTGATCAAAAATGCAATTTTTAAAATATGCTAATTAAGCTTCAAGGTGCCCAGAGGGGCGTTATTCCTCTCTTCTAGGAGCCGTAGTATAGAACAGGCGCAGGCGGTACTGCGGCTGCGCGAGATCTCTGGGGAAAGAAAGGAGGACGCAAGGATCGTGGGGTAAATAAATTACATGACGTAGCGGAGGGGGCGGCGCCGTTCGGCTCCGATGTGGGAGTAAATTAATTTATGAGGAGGCGTGCTGGGCTTAAAATAAAGGCCGGCTGGGCACTGCAGGGGCGCGTTACTGGGCACTAGGGGAGAGGAATAACGCCCCTCTGGGCACCTTGAAGCTTAATTAGCATACGGTATTTGAAAAATCGCTTTTTGATCAAAATGAAAACTTGAATAAAAGAAAGACCCTTGCTGGAATGAAGGTACTTTATTGAACATTGCTATGTTAACCGTTTAATATGCTCAACTAGGTGACCGATTCCCTTTAAAGGCTTTATATTCACAGGGGGGACAGAGATTGCCAGATATGTATATCTACTATATTGCTTCGCAACTGGAATATGCATCATGGTGGATCAGGGCAGATGCAAACAACCCAACAGTGGTCCTTGAAGCTGCGCTAGCGGGCTCGTATGAGGCGCTGGCAAACTTGGTGTACGGGGGTGAAACACTACACGGTGGCTATGGTGAATGTTGTAGCGGCATGGAAGGCATTTGTAGAGGTGCATGTGGAGAGTGCAGATGGAGAGACCTGGTGCCCACATATCCCCCTGTGGAGAAGCAAGCATCTTAAAGAGCTTTTCCATCTCAATGACTTTGAATTCTGGCCCCAGAAATGAGTAAGATGCCTTACTCAATTAGATGTAAACGGTGCTTTCCGCACTTTTGACAGTCTCAAAAGAGAATACGACTTACCCCGTACAAATTTTTATCGATGCCTCCAGATGAGACATGCCTGCGGGACGCAGTTTGGAGCTTCGCCCCTACAGTTGAAATGTGGGCCCCTCGAATCTATTGCTAGACGAGCACAGCCCTATAAACCAGTTTCCTCTTTCTACGAGGAGATAATGAAAATGCAAGATTCTCCACTCCGGCGATCCTTTGATCGCTGGTCCGTGGATATTCCTGGCCTGGAGGCATCTCACCTGGAGGAGTTGAGCTCTGTATGGAAAACCACGGTCATTAGCGCCCGAGACCAGCTCATCCAGGTCAATCGGATACACAGGGTGTATCTGACGTCGGTGCGCCTGATCCCTCATGTACGAGATGCGGGGAGTCAAGAGGATCCTTGTATCATATGATATGGACGTGTCCCACATTGCAGCTGTACTGGGGTCGGATATGCACTTTTATCAATACGGAGTTGGGGCTCCCAGGGATCTGTTCCCCTGTGGTATGCTTTTTGGGATTTGTGGTAGACGTAATTCCCACTAAATATGGCAGAAGGTTTCTCCGCTTATTAATGTTTTATAACAGAGAAAGACTATTCCACCTAAACTGGAAGCCACCTAAGACCCCTACTCTTCAACAGTGGATACAACTTCTAAATGCTGATCTCACCATGTATAAGCTAACATACACCGCTAGAGGAACTCCAGACCGCTTTGAAAAGATTTGGGGCGTTTGGCTGCGTGCGCAGCACACGGTCTAGGTGTTGACTTGGGTGGGGCAACAGGGTGCTCAGGTGTGTATGTGTGTGGTGTGAATGATGTCTAGTGATCGCTCAATGTGTTCGGGGGGCTACTGTCATAAAAAGACACACGCAAGTGCTTTTGTTTGGATCCCCTCTTTATAATTGGATTTTTCTTGTGACTGAATACTGCGATACCTGGGCTTGATGTCTCTAATAATGTCTAATGTTCCTACTTGTTTTTTCTTGTTTAAAACGAATAAATAAATACTATTAAAAAAATAAATAAATAAGAATTTCATCGGGCAATCGGCAGCAGTATTACACTGCAATATGTTCACTAACGAGTGTCCATGTGAATGCTCGTTAGCGATTATCGGCCGAAATATCGGCCAGTGTAATTCACGTTCTCTTATAAGATAGTCACATGTTTGTACAAGTAGTAGATACAATTGTATTCAGTCCAGACAATGCTCTGTGAGCTAAATAAATAAGTTACAATGTATCAGTCGGGAGCCCAGGCTGATCGGCTGGAGTGCCAGGTGTCGGACCCCCTCCGGTCTGATATTGATGACCTATCCTGAGGATAGGTCATCAATAAATATAACTTGGACAACCCCTTTGAGCTTCATGTACATAAATCTGGAAATTCCCTCTAAAAGAAGGGGTGCTCCCATTCATGACCCTCTTAAATTTGTATAAGGTAGGTAATATGTACGGATTTTCGTGCGGAAAAGGTGAGATCGGGGCAAACCTGGGTCAAAATCCAAAACAAAACCCGCAAATAATGCAAAGCAGATTTCGGTACAGATTTGGTACCAAAATGCAGCGAAATCCCCTAAAAAATCAGCGCAGAAAATCTGCATAAACTGCACTGGCATGTGCGGTGATCCATTGTGTTCACTGCTAAAGCTAGTAAATGGTTAATGTATTTTGTGATGCTCTTTGTAACCTCAAATAGTTGTGTATAAGCAGGAAATAGTTTAACTGGCAGCTTTTAGTTGCTTGCTAGGAGACAGGCTGGCCCTTCCCCTTGGCTTGTAGAGTAGGATATTCCTAGCAAGCAAAGCGAGAGTAAAGACCTGTTTGTGTGTACTGCCAAAAAGCAGGCCAAAGCAGAAGCCTTATGCAGGAAAACACCATTCCTGAGAGTGGAAAACTGCCAGAAAGCAATTTTCCTAAGGAAGAAAGCACTGAATATTTACAGAAGCTTGAGGATCAATTTAAGGCTGTGCTAGACTGAGACAGTAAGGTAAAGGCACATTTATGGCAATATACTTTACTGCATGTGGAAAGGGTTATGTGCTTCAGGTGCACGCCACACTTTTCAGACGGACTTGCCATCCGACCTAGGACTGGACAGGACAACACAGACTTTGCATGTCTTTGTTCAATTTGGGAAGATTGCATAGTGTATCCAGAGAGACTGTGGGAGGACTACTACCATCATTGCCACCTCCTATATACAGCCTTTGAGAAAACCTTGCCCTGTGATATACCTCAGAATTTAGTCTACTACTTGTATTTGCACGGTGACACCCATCATCCTCAGTAAAGATAATGATCTTTGTTATAATCAAGCTGGGCCTGGTCATTTCCTCCACCATCCACCGGCCCTTGTGATGTCGTCCTACCTTGCACCTTGCTACACACACCTTTGCACTCATCCCTATCATCTCCTAGCAACCATGCGTGAAAATTGCACCGCATCCGCACTTGCTTGCTATTTTCACGCAGACCCATTCACTTCTATGGGGCCTGCGTTACGTGAAAAATGCAGAGTATAGAGCATGCTGCGATTTTCACGCAACGCACAAGTGATGCGTGAAAATCGCCGCTCATCTGCACAGCCCCATTGAAGTGAATGGGTCCGGATTCAGTGCAGGTGCAACGCGTTCTCCTCACGCAATTGCACCCGCACGGAAAACTCGCTCGTGTGAAAGAGGCCTAAGTCTTCACATTTATTCCTGGAGTTATATTTAGAAGGCTCTGAAATAACTGAGAATGGCAGTGGGAAAATAGAGAATTCAATTACCACCAGAAGCCAGCATGTTCTGTCCATGCAGAGTGAGCGCAGCCTGGAACACAATGCAGAGGTTCCCAACAAACAGCAGATCGCGACCATGCATTTTTTATAATGGAAACAACTCTCGGCTCTGTACATTGACTCTGGATGGAAGTGAAAGGGGAAGCAACATATTAACACTGTGGGATTTTGATTGAAAAGTACATTTCTACCAATTAGCATACGGCTGGAATAATACATGCAGTTCTTTTTAGCAGTTTTTACTGTCGTTTTTTTAGCTAAAGTCTTATGCCGATCCAGCAGGACGGGCAAGCATTAGAGGAGTTGTCCCATGAATAATATTCTACAGTTTCCGAACCAGCACCTGGATCTGAATAGTTTTGTAACTACATGTAATTAAAATTTTTGTATAGACCCCGAGCTATTCAATAAAATGTATCTCTATAGTGCCACCTGCTGTTTACTCTTTTCCTTATTTCTTGTCCACCTCACTAAGGTGGTCGCACGTGCTCAGTTCAAATCTTCACCTGCCAGCAGCCATATCTACTGTTGTTACAGGGAAAGATCTACAGAAAGAAGGACGCACCCACTGTGAAAGCAAATGCCCCCTGAGCTACCAGCCTGGTTCTAGGCTTGTTACAAAGAGACTGTCATGTTGTATATGAGGTTTCATTTTCATTTACGTCAGTCATGGATTAAAACCTATAAAGGGATTGTGCCCATTCACTTCAATGGGAGCAGCCCCGGTGGAACCAGGTCCTTCCCCTACACAGATTGGATGGAGCTGTGTAGTTCTAGCGCCAACTTCTGCTACTGCAGAAGAGCTGATCGTTGGGGTACGGGGTGAGGGACGCCCACTAATCACATTTTGCTTGCCTATCCTAAGGAAAGGCCATCGAAGTAAAGGCGTAGACAACCCCTTTAAGATGTGTCCACGTGGGATGTAAATTGAATGTAAACAATGTTCTTCAGATCCATGGCAGAACTTGCAGTAAAATCGGCAGCAAAGTCTGCATATTTTGTATGCATATTTTTTTTTTCGCGGATCTACCAGAGATTTCACCTACAGTCGTGGCCAAAAGTTTTGAGAATTACATAAATATTGGAAATTGGAAAAGTTGCTGCTTAAGTTTTTATAATAGCAATTTGCATATACTCCAGAATGTTATGAAGAGTGATCAGATGAATTGCATAGTCCTTCTTTGCCACGAAAATTAACTTTATCCCAAAAAAACCTTTCCACTGCATTTCATTGCTGTCATTACCTTTAATGCTGAGATCATTTCAGTAATCGTCTTGTTAACTCAGGTGAGAATGTTGACGAGCACAAGGCTGGAGATCATTATGTCAGGCTGATTGGGTTAAAATGGCAGACTTGACATGTTAAAAGGAGGGTGATGCTTGAAATCATTGTTCTTCCATTGTTAACCATGGTGACCTGCGAAGAAACGCGTGCAGCCATCATTGCGTTGCATAAAAATGGCTTCACAGGCAAGGATATTGTGGCTACTAAGATTGCACCTCAATCAACAATTTATAGGATCATCAAGAACTTCAAGGAAAGAGGTTCAATTCTTATTAAGAAGGCTTCAGGGCGTCCAAGAAAGTCCAGCAAGCGCCAGGATCGTCTCCTAAAGAGGATTCAGCTGCGGGATCGGAGTGCCACCAGTGCAGAGCTTGCTCAGGAATGGCAGCAGGCAGGTGTGAGCGCATCTGCACGCACAGTGAGGCGAAGACTTTTGGAAGATGGCCTGGTGTCAAGAAGGCCAGCAAAGAAGCCACTTCTCTCCAAAAAAACATCAGGGACAGATTGATCTTCTGCAGAAAGTATGGTGAATGGACTGCTGAGGACTGGGGCAAAGTCATATTCTCCGATGAAGCCTCTTTCCGATTGTTTCGGGCATCTGAAAAAAGGCTTTTCCGGAGAAGAAAAGGTGAGCGCTACCATCAGTCCTGTGTCATGCCAACAGTAAAGCATCCTGAGACCATTCATGTGTGGGGTTGCTTCTCATCCAAGGGAGTGGGCTCACTCACAATTTTGCCCAAAAACACAGCCATGAATAGAGAATGGTACCAAAACACCCTCCAACAGCAACTTCTTCCAACAATCCAACAACAGTTTGGTGAAGAACAATGCATTTTCCAGCACGATGGAGCACCGTGCCATAAGGCAAAAGTGATAACTAAGTGGCTCGGGGACCAAAACGTTGACATTTTGGGTCCATGGCCTGGAAACTCCCCAGATCTTAATCCCATTGAGAACTTGTGATCAATCCTCAAGAGGCAGGTGGACAAACAAAAACCCACTAATTCTGACAAACTCCAAGAAGTGATTATGGAAGAATGGGTTGCTATCAGTCAGGAATTGGCCCAGAAGTTGATTGAGAGCATGCCCAGTCGGATTGCAGAGGTCCTGAAAAAAAAGGGCCAACACTGCAAATACTGACTATTTGCATAAATGTCATATAATTGTCGATAAAAGCCTTTGAAACGTATGAAGTGCGTGTAATTATATTTCACTACATCACAGAAACAACTGAAACAAAGATCTAAAAGCAATTTAGCAGCAAACTTTGTGAAAACTAATATTTGTGTCATTCTCAAAACTTTTGGCCACGACTGTAGATGCGAATCCACGGCACAAATGTTGCAACATTTAAAATCCGCACGGCAGGTTGTTTTACACATTGTTTTTCCCCACAGCAGGTGGAAGAGATTTGTTAAACGCTTATCCACTTTGCTGCTACTGTAATATGTAGAGGATTTTCCATCCACAAATCCAGACAGAAAATTTGCAGAGTATCCACTGCATGTAAACAAAAGCCTAAGGCCTCTTTCACACGGGGCGTGAGGTGAACGCATTGCACCCGCACTGAATCCGGACCCATTCATTTGTATGGGGCTGTGCACATGAGCGGTGATTTTCACGCATCACTTGCAAATTGCAGCATGCTCTATATGGTGCGTTTTTCACTCAACGCAGGCCCCATAGGAGTGAATGGGGCTGCGTGAAAATCGCAAGCATCCGCAAGCGAGTGCGGATGCGGTGCGATTTTCATGCACGGTTGCTAGGTTGGGGACCCAAGCTCTATTATTTTCCCTTATAACATGGTTATAAGGGAAAATAATAGCATTCTGATAACAGAATGGATAGTACAATAGCGCTGGAGGGGTTAAAAAACAATATCAAATAATTTAACTCACTTTAATCCACTTGTTCGCGCAGCCGGCATCTCTTCTGTCTTCTTCTTTGAGGAATAGGACCTTTGATGACGTCACTACGCTCATCACATGGTCCGTCACATGATCCATCACCATGGTAAAAAAAGATCATGTGATGGACCATGTGATGAGCACAGTGACGTCATCAAAGGTCCTATTCCTCAAAGAAGACAGAAGAGATGCCGGCTGCGCTAACAAGTGGATTAAGGTGAGTTTAATTATTTTTTATTGTTTTTTAACCCCTCCAGCCCTATTGTACTATGCATTCTGTGTTCAGAATGCTATTATTTTCCCTTATAACCATGTTATAAGGGGAAATAATACAATCTACACAACCTTGAACCCAAACCTGAACTTCTGTGAAGAAGTTCGGGTCTGGGTACCACAGTCAGTTTTTTATCACGCGCGTGCAAAACACATTGCACCCGCGAGATAAAAACTGAACAAAGGAACGCAATCTCAGTCAAAACTGACTGCAATTCGTTACCTACTCGCGCGGGTTTGCCGAAACGCATCCGGACCTTATCCAGACACGCTCGTGTGAAAGAGGCCTAAGTCCTTCCTTTAGATTTTCCGTTCCTCTTGAATCCATTTTTGGCTTTGGCTCAAACCAAAAACGCATGAAAACGTCATGTGTTAATTCAAGTTCAAACAATTGTAAGAGGTGACCCGGATGAGGTAGCCCCTGTCCATGCTATACTAATTGGTGTTGAGGTAAAAGAAGGGTCTCTAGATCTGAAGGACCACCATTCTACATTGAAGTCATCAGTGGTCTGTGATGTCTCAATTACCTTACATCATTGAGGAGATGATCATTTATCTTGCTGTTACCCCAGCGATGACCATGACAAGGGGCTCCCCAACTTTACCCTGAAGGGCAGAGACAGTATAAAAAGGGGATCATCCAAACTAGGCCAAAGAAACTAAAGACTCCTAAAGAACACAATGCATGGCAATGGAAGGATGTAAGGTTCTTTTGCCTATGAGTCTCTGTGCTTGGAGGACCACAGGCTACATACTTACTCTGTTTCATAAGAAGTGAGGTATTGCAGCAATGTAACCTACGTATTCATTTTCATCACATATCTCGATCCTATACAATACGATGGATGCAAGCACATGGACATGATCATGATGCCATTGTTGGTGGGCCCCTGGTATTGCTTTTGGCCCCAGAAGCTTCACACTATGCTGATACTAGGTCAGTGGTAAGGATACAGGATCCTTACAGAGTTTGGATCAGGTATTATTAATTTTATTTGCACCAGGGTTCTTTCACTATACTGGACTCCATTGAATTTCCATTGAGACCTATGGAAATACCAGACTTGATTTTGGTGCTCCTGTTCCTTTGGTGTTGGTACCATTGAAATAGTCAGCAGGCACATACAATGGAGAGTATACCCCCTGACTGTAACGTTAATGGTATTACAGAGTACTCCATGCTCAGGGCTGTAATGTCTCTGTTCTCTTGGCACGAGGCTGTAATCTTTCTGTTCTCTTGTAGGTCTTCCGGTCTCTGCGGACCTGTGCGTGGATGAGCCCCCTGTGCAGCTGGTATGTAAGGTGCCCTGCAGCCTGGACTGTGTCATCAGTGAATGGTCAGACTGGTCGCAGTGCTCCAGGTCCTGTTCCACTAAAAATGCAGAAGGGAAGCAGAGCAGAAGCAGGTCAATCCTTGCCTACCCTGGAGAAGGTAAGTGCCAACCTGTGTGCCCATGTAAACCAGGTCCCTTGGGTGCCAGATAATCAAGCATTCAGAAATAGAGAAGTACAGTACATTAAAGAATTACCAGACATCCTTGAGTCAGTAGAGTGACATCTGCTCGGCTACCAGGAGTTGTCACCCGTCACAGTGACAACTAAAGCTGAGGATTCTGGAGACACTGGGTGACAACCCTGGTTGGACCTGTAGTGGTGACCATATTGGTTGCCCACAGTGTTACATCTCATGAAAGTAAATAAAGTAACGTTGCAACCAACAAGTTGCCGAAAGCATGACAGGGCAGTCACAAGAAACCAAAACCTGCTGGAAATCTTGCAGCTATTGTGTCATGGAAAACTGAAGTTTGCGCAACCCCATGCAGTGTCATTAGATTGATTACAAATTTACAGGCAGCGCTTCACTGCGAACTCTGGTTGTATGACCTGTGTCGAGGCCAAAGTCACCATGGAGCCATATGGCCAAAGTCAGCTTGGAGCCATATGGCCAAAGTCAGCTTGGAGCCATATGGCCAAAGTCACCATGGAGCCATATGGCCAAGGTCACCATGGAGCCATATGGCCGAGGTCACCATGGAGCCATATGGCCGAGGTCACCATGGAGCCATATGGCCGAGGTCACCATGGAGCCATATGGCCTAGGTCACCATGGAGCCATATGGCCAAGGTCACCATGGAGCCATATGGCCAAGGTCACCATGGAGCCATATGGCCAAGGTCACCATGGAGCCATATGGCCAAGGTCACCATGGAGCCATATGGCCAAGGTCACCATGGAACCATATGGCCAAAGTCACCATGGATAAAGAAGAAAATCCACAGCACTCCTTAGTTCTGGTGAACAAGCTGGTTAGCTGGTTTAACAAAGTAACCAGCTTGTTCACCAGAACTAAGGAGTGCTGTGGATTTTCTTCTTTATCTGTATACCTATGGGACCCTCAGCCAGGATCCTCATCCGCGAGCACCGACCTATCTAGGTTTCTATTGGCAACTGTCCCTATATTGGGACCTGGAGTGCTGCTTAACCCTCTTTTTTACCAAAGTCACCATGGAGCCATATGGCCAAAGTCACCATGGAGCCATATGGCCAAAGTCACCATGGAGCCATATGGCCAAAGTCACCATGGAGCCATATGGCCAAAGTCACCATGGAACCATATGGCCAAAGTCACCATGGAATCATATGGCCAAAGTCACCATGGAGCCATATGGCCAAAGTCACCATAGAGCCATAGTTTTATATGAGATTTTCTGTGGTTCCAGCCCATGAGACCTCGGGGAAAGTAACTAAATTTGCCTTTGAGGGTTAGTGTAGTATTACATGCAGCCATTCTCCACTCTGGCTATTAGATAGGGTCCGTCCAAGCAGCAGACCCCCCCCGACTCCATGAAATTCCATATGTCTTTAAAGGACATCTAAGGATTGCACATTTAATGCAAGAGGCCATTTCAAATTTACAAATACAGGATTCAAGGAATTTTTCAGAAATTTACTTTGAAGGTTAAACTGTATTTTACCAAAACATTTGAACCTGGTACATTGTAATTGTTAAGTGACGCAATGATATCTGCAGGTGGAAAGCTCTGTCCTTCAAACCAAGCCTTGTACGAGTATCGACTGTGTAACAACCACCCCTGCTCGACGTTTTACTGGGAGTCATCACCATGGGAACCGTGCACAAAGATAACACCACTAAATGCCACCGGCAGCTGGAACAATGAGGTGGCGTGTGGTCTGGGGGTGCAAACCCGAAGAGTCTCATGCATCAAGAGCCATGGAGGCCAAGTCACCAGCAAAAGGTCATTTACCAAAATGTTAATGAAATGCAAGATAGCAAAATCTTCTCCTACTATGACCCCAAGTAGATTAATATTTCTCATAGCATGTGGAGGAAATTCATAGAGTAGATTTCATTTTATGATAATCGTACAGAGAGCATGTCATAATCATATAAATTCAGAATTACAGAATTCTACCTGTTTGCAGCCACCACTAGGGGGAGTGCACGGCATGCAGATTAATATAGCTCTGATATATACAGTTAATCCAATTGTGTGTTAAATGCGGTATATAGTTGTCTTTAAGGAAAGGATATTTCACGCTGAGGTGGGTTCTAGATGACTCTAGCTTTAATATTTCACTTCTGTTATCATTTTCAGATGCCCAGAATCTACAAAACCTGAAACAGTTCGGACCTGTAATTTGCCTTGTGTTAAGGACTGTATTGTAACTCTCTTTAGTGAGTGGATTCCATGTCCCAAAACATGTCGGCCTGGTGAGTTACGAGGAGACCTTCTGATGTTCTTCATTTAGGTTGCCCAGGGTTAGATTTATATGGAAGGTTCTCATTGGGAATATTCTGTATGTAGTATATTCAATTAGACATATGGAGGCAGTATTATAGTAGTTATATTCTTGTACATAGGAGCAATATTATAGCAGTTATATTCCTGTACATAGGAGGCAGTATTATAGTAGTTATATTCTTGTACATAGGAGCAGTATTATAGTAGTTATATTCTTGTACATAGGGGGCAGTATTATAGTAGTTATATTCTTGTACATGGGACCAGTATTATAGTAGTTATGTTCTTGTACATAGGAGTAGTATTATAGTAGTTATATTCTTGTACATAGCAGGCAGTATTATAGTAGTTATATTCTTGTACATAGGAGGCAGTATTATAGTAGTTATATTCTTGTTCATAGGAGGCAGTATTATAGTAGTTATATTCTTGTACATAGGAGGCAGCATTATAGTAGTTATATTCTTGTACATAGGAGGCAGTATTATAGTAGTTATATTCTTGTACATAGGAGGCAGCATTATAGTAGTTATATTCTTGTACATAGGAGGCAGCATTATAGTAGTTATATTCTTGTACATAGGAGGCAGTATTATAGTAGTTATATTCTTGTTCATAGGAGGCAGTATTATAGTAGTTATATTCTTGTACATAGGAGGCAGCATTATAGTAGTTATATTCTTGTACATAGGAGGCAGTATTATAGTAGTTATATTCTTGTACATAGGAGGCAGCATTATAGTAGTTATATTCTTGTACATAGGAGGCAGCATTATAGTAGTTATATTCTTGTACATAGGAGGCAGTATTATAGTAGTTATATTCTTGTTCATAGGAGGCAGTATTATAGTAGTTATATTCTTGTACATAGGAGGCAGTATTATAGTAGTTATATTCTTGTACATAGGAGGCAGTATTATAGTAGTTATATTCTTGTACATAGGAGCAGTATTATAGTAGTTATATTCTTGTACATAGGAGGCAGTATTATAGTAATTATATTCTTGTACATAGGAGCAGTATCATAGTATTTATATAACATAAATAGGAGACAATATTACAGAATCTGATGCTGGTATAGTTTTTTTTAAACAATGGTTGAATGACCATTACATGTGAAAAACATTTTCCTAAACCATAAATATGGTCAGAACAGTTGTCACTCCCTCCTCCCCTCCCCTCATCTATGCAGGTCATACACAGAGCATTAATCAGCAGGGGGCACCATTCAGTACAGAATAATAGAAAGAAGTTTTTTTTTCTTTTCTTAAATTGTTTGCTATTTAGTACCTGTGAATAATTTAGGCAATGATGCATAATGTATATGTTTTTTTTTTTATAAATAAAGCCTATCCATAAATGAAAGAGAGTGGAGCGTTATGAATGTGCAGTAGCCCTGACAGAGCCACCGCGTCCCCAGGCTATCCTGCCTACGCGTTCACAACCTAATGAAAGGAATAACCGGCTGATGTGCACATTGAATGGAATCTGTAACATCTGTGCTGCTGTTATTTGCGGCTCTAAATACCTGCACAGTTATAGAAAGAGATGATATTATGTTCATGGAGAGAGCACTTTCCCTCAGCGTGCGAGATTGGAGAATCTGTAGAAAATGAGGTAGCAGACCATAAATAGCGGAGGGAAAACTAGTCCCTCTAAATCCATAGTTGCTAATAGTCCCAGAATGGCCAAGCTTGTCCCAGGCTGAAAATGGAAGGGGGTTATTTATACCCCACCCAAGAGTGGGTTCTACCTAGCGGGGTTTGTCCAGCTTTGAAACACTTTTGGGTAGTTGCTCCTCCCTGCCGGACCTGTGATGGAACCATACTTACCAGGTTCCTGCCACTCTGCTCTGGCTCCTTGGACCCACCACACTCCAGTCTCCACCTGTCAATGGACTTGGGTTCCATATGCTGCTGCCTCTTGGGGGATATGTCTCCGCAGTGGCCAGTGATTGGCAGAAGCAGTACATGTTACCCCCATTGATAAAGACCGGCGAGCAGAGGAGCGAACAAGCCAGAAACGGGCATTCGATTATATGAATGCTTCTCTCCACAAGGGGCTACCCAAATGTGTTTCAAAGGTGGACAACTCCTTTAAATGCCCCAAATTTGCCAATAGTAACTGTTGCTAAGTATTTTAATGCCTATTTTATATTGGAATGCATAATGTTATTATGACCAGTATGTTATTGTTTTGACGAGCGCTATATGTAGAAGAAAAGAGGCCCTATAGCAAGATTAAAAGGGGCCCCCTGCTGGTGCTCGTTAACACCACCTCCTTACTCTCAGAGACAGAAGGACCTGGTGCTGGTATTCACCTCATATTTTTTTTCCATGATCCATTTGATTGCTAACATTATATGATCTGAGGAGAGGAGATCCCTGCACATTTTCTGACAACCTAATTAGAAAAAAGCCAACCTGAAAGAGCCCTATAACAGCCATATGGGCTACCTCGTTGGTACTTAAGGCCATACATGCCAACTTTTAGAGATAGTCTTCAGGGAGATGTGGGAACAGTTGCCTACACAGTACGTTGCAGTTTTTGTACATAGGCCATGCCCCTCTTTGTATGGCACAGCCCTATTGCAAGTCATAAGTCCCTACACCCCCCCCCCCCCTCGCTCCTCGGAGTAGAAGTCGCCTGTATGTACGCAGCTATCTATATGATATGTCATGGCTGTGTATGGTCTGCCTGTGTTCTTTTTATTCTGCTCTCTATATATTAAATTATGGACAGATACAACCTACCTGTGCCCCCCTACCTTTTTCATGCTTTATGTATAATACCCTATGGTCATGTATCATTTGCCTGTGCCTCCTGCTTCCTATGTAATACATTATGACCACCTATAAGTTTCCTGTGCAACCCTTTTCTCATTACAGATTTATTAAAGGATGTATGCCACTTTTATGGCCAGTACTCAATGGATTTACAAAAATTTTACACCAGAAACTAATATAGATTATAGCATAAATCTAAGCATATAAAACGGGCTGATCTGCTGGGTACACGTTTGGCAGCTGAAAGCATCTGTGTTGGTCCCATGTTCATATGTGCCCACATTGCGGAGAAAAATGATGTTTTAATATATGAAAATGAGCTACCGTAATCTGCTCATCTGCTGACAGATGCCTTTTAAAGAGACTCTGTCACCAGGATCAACCCTATTAAACCAGACAGATTGCGTGGTAGGGCTCATCGTGCTGATTCAAATTTTACCTTTCTTTTGTATGTATGATAAATGGCTGCAGAGATATCTGCGTTTATATGTATATGCAAATGAGAGGTTCGAGCACCAGGAGGCGGGGCTCAATCCTTGGAGCACTGCTTCGTAACACCCCCTGTGCTCTTCACACTCTCCCCTCCCATTGATTGACAGGGCTAGACTTGCTGAGGGCAGAGCTGAGTCCTAACATCTACATATCATATACACTATGTACTATAGCTTCACCACACTGAGATCTGCTCAGAAAACTACATATTACTGCTTTATTCACAGGCACAATATATGATTATAAAGACACCAGTGATATGTATTCACTTATATCCATAGGAAAGACACTTTTTTTTTATCTTGTTGGTAATGGTATAGCTCAGTATTTGATTTTACATGTAGAGATCCCAGGAGAGACTTCAAATATTTTTTTCTTCAGATATATTTTTTTATTTCACATTTATCCCGTTAGAAAAGTCTATATCCTTATCATACTGAGAATAATATTTTTTTTTTTGAAAGCTAATAAATATTACAGGTTTCTTTATAATCATATATTATATCTATGAATAAACCAGTGATAGGTTTTTAACCACCTCCGGACCGCCTAACGCAGGAGGTGGCAGCCCTGCGCACAATCACGCATATATGCGTCATCTCGCGAGACGCAAGATTTCCTGTGAACCCTCGCACACAGGCGCGCGCGCTCACAAGAACGGAAGGTAAGAGAGTGGATCTCCAGCCTGCCAGCGGCGATCGTTCGCTGGCAGGCTGGAGATGTGATTTTTTTAACCCCTAACAGGTATATTAGACGCTGTTTTGATAACAGCGTCTAATATACCTGCTACCTGGTCCTCTGGTGGTCCCCTTTGTTTGGATCGACACCAGAGGACACAGGTAGCTCAGTAATATGTTGCACCAAGCACCACTACACTACACCCCCCCTGTCACTTATTAACCCCTTATTCACCCTTGATCACCCCTGATCACCCCTGATCACCCCATATAGACTCCCTGATCACCCCCCTGTCATTGATTACCCCCCTGTCATTGATCACCCCCCTGTAAAGCTCCATTCAGATGTCCGCATGATTTTTACGGATCCACTGATAGATGGATCGGATCCGCAAAATGCATACGGACGTCTGAATAGAGCCTTACAGGGGCGTGATCAATGACTGTGGTGATCACCCCATATAGACTCCCTGATCACCCCCCTGTAAAGCTCCATTCAGATGTCCGCATGATTTTTACGGATCCACTGATAGATGGATCGGATCCGCAAAACGCATACGGACGTCTGAATGGAGCCTTACAGGGGCGTGATCAATGACTGTGGTGATCACCCCATATAGACTTCCTGATCACCCCCCTGTCATTGATCACCCCCCTGTAAAGCTCCATTCAGACGTCCGCATGATTTTTACGGATCCACTGATAGATGGATCGGATCCGCAAAACGCAAAAAGTTGTCTTTTGCCAAGATATTTCTCTCACCCAGCATGAGAGAAATATCTTGGCAAAAGACAACTTTTCCCATTTTTTTATACAAAGTTGTCTTTTGCCAAGATATTTCTCTCACCCAGCAGGGGTATATGTAAAATGACACCCCGAAACACATTCCCCACCTTCTCCTGAGTACGGCGATACCACATGTGTGGCACTTTTTTGCAGCCTAGGTGGGCAAAGGGGCCCACATTCCAAAGAGCACCTTTCGGATTTCACCGGTCAATTTTTACAGATTTTGATTTCAAACAACTTACCACACATTTGGGCCCCTAGAATGCCAGGGCAGTATAACTACCCCACAAGTGACCCCATTTTGGAAAGAAGACACCCCAAGGTATTCGCTGATGGGCATAGTGAGTTCAAAGAAGTTTTTATTTTTTGTCACAAGTTAGTGGAATATGAGACTTTGTAAGAAAAAAAAATCAAAAAAAAAAAATCATAATTTTCCACTAACTTGTGACAAAAAATAAAAAGTTCTATGAACTCACTATGCCCATCAGCGAATACCTTAGGGTGTCTACTTTCCGAAATGGGGTCATTTGTGGGGTGTTTGTACTTTCTGGCCATTGTAGAACCTCAGGAAACATGACAGGTGCTCAGAAAGTCAGAGCTGCTTCAAAAAGCGGAAATTCACTTTTTTGTACCATAGTTTGTAAACGCTATAACTTTTACCCAAACCATTTTTTTTTTTACCCAAACATTTTTTTTTTATCAAAGACATGTAGAACAATAAATTTAGAGCAAAATTTATATATGGATGTTGTTTTTTTTTACAAAATTTTACAACTGAAAGTGAAAAATGTCATTTTTTTGCAAAAAAATCGTTAAATTTCGATTAATAACAAAAAAAGTAAAAATGTCAGCAGCAATGAAATACCACCAAATGAAAGCTCTATTAGTGAGAAGAAAAGGAGGTAAAATTCATTTGGGTGGTAAGTTGCATGACCGAGCAATAAACGGTGAAAGTAGGGTAGGTCAGAAGTGTAAAAAGTGGCCTGGTCTTTCAGGGTGTTTAAGCTAGGGGGGCTGAGGTGGTTAACAAGAAACTATTGTCAATATAGTAAGGCCTTTACTATTATTATAAATTTGATTATATATTATTTATTATAGTATTGCCTTTTAATATGGTTTTAAATAAAATTTTAAAAAAAATATATGAAAAAATATAACTTAAGTAAGTCTCCCTTAGAACTCAAACCTAGGATCTCTACATGCATAATAGACCACTATACCACCAAGCTACAACATTATCATATAGAAAAATGTTTTTTCTTTGCTTATAAGCTAACACATATCACTGGTGTCTTTATAATCATATATTGTGTCTGTGAATAAAGCAGTAATATGTAGATTAGCTTTCTGAGCAGATTTCAGTGTGGTCAAGCTATAGTACATAGTGTATATGATATTTACTTGCTAGCACACAGCTCTTGGACACAGCTCTGCCCTCAGCATGTCTAGCCCTGTCAATCAAGGTAAGGGGAGAGTGTGCAGAGCACAGGGGGTCTTGCAAAGCAGTGCTCCAAGGATTCAGCCCCGTCTGTTGGTGCTCAAACTTGCTCATTTCCCAAAAAATATAAATGCATATTTCTCTGCAGCTGTTTAGCATACAGACAAAAGAAAGATATAGTTTTAATATGCATGATGAGCCCTACCAGCCAGTATGTCTGGTTTAATAGGGCTTATCCTAGTGAAGGCTGCCCAAAACAGCTGAACTGTGGAGGTGTCAGACCCTTACAAATCTGATGACAAATCAATATTAAAGTCCTGTAATCCATGGAGCCACCATAGAAGCTTATATTAATGTGTTTCTTGTGAGTATAGTTATTTAACTGTTTCGTATCATTTCAGGGAACCACTCTGTGATCAAGCAGTCGCGATACAGGATAATATTACAAGATGCAATGAATGGCGGTCAGGAGTGCCCGGATACTCTGTATGAGGAGAGGGAGTGTGAGGATGTCCCTATCTGTCTAATGTACAGGTAAATTCTGGTCCTGTTCAGCCTTATACCATGCAACTGGTGATAGATGCATCGTTTTCCACACTAATCTTCCTAAATGGAGGCTACACAATCTTCCAATATAAGCAATATCTTTATAGAGGGTGGAGCACAGATTTTCTGCTCCAGACCATAAATTATATGTGATATCTACACCAGCCCATAGGTGGCATGGACTTCAGTTTCTGGCACACAAATATCAATAAAGTTGCCACATATTGTGCTAAGTAGTGTGTGAAACACCAATTTTTACTAAATATATGCCATTGAGTTTTAAAGTTAAATTCTATCTGCCAGCAGGCACCACTAGGGGGAGCTTATGAGTTCAATGTACAAACAGTATGCAGTAAGCTCTGTAACTCCATCTAGTGGTGATTGCAGGAAGCCAGAATTTAACTTTAAATCTATGCAGGGAATCTGAAAACAAACGAAGGGAAACAGCACTCCGGTGTAACAAATATATGTATTCACTCAATGTCAGACAGGCAACGTTTCAAGCTTGAGAATGACTGCATTGAGCAGTTGAAACGTCGCTTGTCTGACATTGGGTGAATAAATATCCTTGTTGCTTTGCTTCTGGTGTTTGGGCTTGCCCTTTCATCCTATAGGGCAGGGATCAGCAACCTCCGGCACTTCAGCGCTTGCACCACCACTCTGAGCAGGCATGAGATTCTCAGGGCTGGGCGAGATGTCTGGCCCTGTCAATCAAGTGTCAGGGGGAGCATGTTTGTAAGGGACAACCTCTCTTAGGTGAAGAACTCTTGTTGATGAGACAAACCAACTCTTACAAATCGATTCACTCTTTTCTATCAGGCATCTTTTGTTTAAGGTCATTACTCCCCTCTCTCCATTGGGAACACATGCACACTCGGACGGCGTGGGCTGAACGGACAGCTATCTGAAGCGTATGGACGGCCTTAGGCCTCTTTCACACGGGGGTCATGGACCGGATAAGATGGGGGTACGTCGCGGGAAAATGCGCAATTTTTCTGAGCGAGTGCAAAAGTTTTAATGCATTTTGCACACGCGTGAGAGAAATCGGCATGTTTGGTACCCAAACCCGAACTTCTTCACAGAAGTTCGGGTTTGGGTTAGGTGTTGTGTAGATTTTATTATTTTCCCCGATAACATGGTTATCAGGGAAAATAATAGCATTCTTAATACAGAATGCTTAGTAAAATAGGGCTGAAGGGGTTAAACAAAATAAAAAATAATTTAACTCAGCTTAATTCACTTGTTCGCACAGCCCGGCTTCTCTTCTTTCTTCTTCTTTAAGGAAAAGGACCTGTGGTGATGTCACTGCGCTCATCACATAGTCAGTCACATGATCCATCACCATGGTGATGGACCATGTGATGAGCGCAGTGACGTCACCACAGGTCCTTTTCCTCCTGGACAGCAAAGTAGAAGACAGAAGAGAAGTCGGCTGCGCGAACAAGTGAATTAAGGTGAGTTAAATGATTATTTTTTTTAACCCCTCCAGCCCTATTTTACTAAGAATTCTCTATTAAGAATGCTATTATTTTCCCTTATAACCATGTTATAAGGGAAAATAATAATGATCGTGTCTCCATCCCGATCGTCTCCTAACAACCGTGCGTGAAAATCGCACCGCATCCGCACTTGCTTGCAGATACTATGCAATTTTCACGCAGCCCCATTCACTTCTATGGAGCCTGCGTTGCGTAAAAAACGCACAATATAGAGCATGCTGCGATTTTCACGCAACGCACAAGTGATGTGTGAAAATCATCGCTCATGTGCACAGCTCCATAGAAATGAATGGGTCCGGATTCAGTGCGGGTGCAATGCATTCACCTCACGCATTGCACCCGCGTGGAAAACTCGCCTGTGTGAAAGGGGCCTTAGAGTTTGTTTTCTAGTTTCAATATTTGTTTTTAGATTACACAATGAAGGTTAATTAACAAGCCGATGATCTGGTGTCAATGATCACGATTAGCGGGAGCCGATGTTTTCGGATTTTGCAGGAGATTAATTCTCTGCGGTATTTAAAAGGAAAGAATTTCAAAGCAAATTTATGTCCGCAGACGACCTATGTCGCAGTGATGTAATTACACTGCTGTTGTCGGGAATGTTGGAGTAATTAAAGCTTATACCTAAAATAAGAGTTTCAATGTATTAGTGGAGACAGCGCCCTGACCTGCCGCATCCTGCCGCCGCCTGTCTGCTCCCCTATCCATTCTGGTGATCTGAGTAAATTAACCTCAGCTCAGCTCATTAACAGCTATCAGGCCATTTTTTATGTCAGCTAATTATTGAAGCCTTGGTTTATTTAATTAAATTGGGATAAGAAAAGGAGCAAATACATAGCAACTAGACGAGCAAATCAATGTGAGTCGCCAATTTTGCCACTCATCGGATAAGTTCACCAATTTGTCAAATGGAAATGAAAAAAAAAAGCATGAAATCCAATGTATTAAATGTCAGAGTATGTTTAATTTGGGAGAAAAAGTACTTTTAAGCCACATTCAAATTAGCATTTAAGTGCACCGAAGATGGGTCCAAGCCACTCTGTGCACCATTGCTCCTCCTGCTTCCTCTGCCTGCCCCTAATTCACTAGATCAGATGACTATGCAGGAGCCTGGCCTTGTCAATCAAGGAGAAGGAGGTCCTGGCAGAGGAAACATGAGGAGCAAGTGTGTACCAAGGGTCTTCTTGGGTTCGCCCTCCGTGCACTTAACAGTTTATTTGCATATAGATTAAAAGTACTATGGATTGCTAAGTGAAAGGTATCATTGTATTCAGCTGAGCTAGCCTTACAAGGCATTCTGCCTGGTTCATCATTGAATTTCCTGGCGTCAGACTCTGTTCAATACCAGATGTCACGCTTTGGTGTGGGAGGGAAACACCACATCGAGCATAAGAGGGAAGGGGGGAACAGGGAATCAGGCCTGAGAACTAGGAAAGGAAGATGGACACCCCCTAGTAAAACCCTAACCAAAATCCAGACTGACTACCAGTATGAACAGACCCCAGAGGTAGGTGAGGTCATACGCAGGAATACCTAGAGTCCTATTTAGCCCTATATGACCCTGGTACTAATGGCAGGGACAAGACTACCTGTTCCTCCAAAAGGAAGGACAAACAGGAGTCTCCTTCAGGCCTAATACAAACAATAGGGAAATGCAACACACAGAACCCAAACAGAATACAAAAAGGGAAAGGAAAGACTTAACTTCAAAGGGGCTATGGAAGCACCAGGAACTCTGCCGAGATCCACACACCAGCAATCCACATCTGAAACTGAAGCTATAAACCGCACAGCATTGTGGGAGAAGCAACAATAAATAAGGAAGGTTAAATGACCACATTAGCAACACCAGAGGCAAGGGATGTGGTCATTACCAGAAACAACACAGGCGCTTATTGATCCACAAGGAAAAGCTATCAGATTAAACCAGGTGTTGCCAGTCTCACCGATCTGCTGCCACCTGTCGCGGGAACGTCCGTGACATCAGGATAATCCCATTTCATCCTAAATCAGCAACAAAACATAACAATACAGACGCAGCCCAATGTCCAGGGATGACGGGGTCACCCTCAATGAAAGGGAGTTTGGTTCTGATCTAGATCCCTGAAGCTCCCAGCTTTGCAGATTAAGGGTTCCGCTATATGGGAATTTTGGCTGAGACAAGTGCAGTGCGACCAGAGATCACAGTGTAGCAGGGCTGCCATAGAACTGCGACATGTAAATTGCAAAAAATCCAATCCTGCTGCATATTTTGCAAGTCTTGTGTCGTGGTCGCAGCAAACCCTAGCATGTTGCGGATGCAGCGAGGTCGTGTTGCGACCCCATGCCTTCCTATTGCAACCTACGGTATCTACACTGCGATACTTGGGCATGTAGAAGAAACAGCCGAACCTAAGGAATTATTGTGCCTGGAATACTTCAAGGAAGGAGGAATTGTATGTTCAGATTCAACTTAAAACATCTAAAACCGAGTGTGTGACTTACAGTAATTGTAGGTTCTCTCGTATCTGTCAGTGAATCTATGAAGATAAATAGCATTTCTGGCCCATAGTTGACATTGTCTCTAATGCACTCCACGCTGTATAATTACAGATAAGTGCAACGATTTGAGGATTTTATTTTTTTTAATACCTGTTCCGGGGGTTATATGTAATGCATTTGCTGGAGGATCAAACATAAGAGAATATTGAACGTCAAACGTGTTAACAAATTCATGCAAATGTGTTCTGGGAATAAATAATAGAAAATATGTTTAAAGCAAAAATAAATAGAGAAAATGCACAAAAAAATTAATTAATAAATAAAATGTCCCTGATCTTTCTTCCTTAATCTTCTTATTCCCTTGAGCATGTTTTAGGTGTATAGATATAAAAAAAGGTTTCTTTGTGTAATAATTCTTTGTGTTCTGAGAGATCAGCCATGTCCTTCTCCCTACTGTCCCCGGCTTAGATGTAAGACAACTGGCTGCAGCAGGAGTCTCTCCCCTTCTGTCCGGTCTGCAGTATTAGGCTAGGTCTACACGACGACATTTGTCGCGCGACAGATAGGGCACAACTACACTGCAACATTTGTAGCACAACATTTTGTTGCACTAATGTCGCGCGACAATTTTTATAATGGCAGTCTATGGTGTCGCACTGCAACATGCAACATGCTGCGACTGCAACACAACAGTCGCAGAAAAATCCATCTCTAATGGATTTTCTGCGACTGTTGCGTCGCAGTCGCAGCATGTTGCATGTTGCAGTGCGACACCATAGACTGCCATTATAAAAATTGTCGCGCGACATTAGTGCAACAAAATGTCTTGTGACAAGTGTCGTCGTGTAGACCTAGCCTTAAAGGGGTTGTCCAAGTTATATTTGGTCATCAATATCAGATCGGCTGGGGTCTGACACCCGGCACCCCAGCCGATCAACTGTTTGAAGAGGAGGCGCGCGCCGTACCAGCGCTGCCTCCTCTTCACTGTTTACCTTCTCGCCGTTGCATCTGCAGTGGTGAGCAGGTGTAATTACACCCAAGCCATCCCGTTGAAATGAGTGGGTCCGCACTCATCCGCGAAATTGCGGAATGGATGTGAACTCATTCATACGGTTGTGTGAATGAGCCCTAAAAAGGACAAAAATTACCATCCTTGGTAAGTCCATGCGAGTGGCTGGCATAGTTTTCAGTCAACTTTTACGCCTTTTTCCCTCCACACTACTTTGTGTCGAACGTGGGGGCCAGTGCCGGGAAGCAAGTAAGTAATCTTCCTCTTACACAACCCCTTTAAGCCTCTTTCACACAACAGTTTTTTTTTCCGTTTATGGGCCGTTTTTTTGCGTTCTGTATACGGGCCGTATACGGAACCATTCATTTCAATGGTTCCGCAAAAAAAACAGAATGTACTCTGTATGCATTCCGTTTCCGTATTTCTGTTTATCCGTTCCGTTGAAAGATAGAACATGTCCTATTATTGCCCGCAAATCACGTTCCATGGCTCCATTCAAGTCAATGGGTCCGCAAAAAATTCGGAACACATACGTAAATGCATTCGTATGTCTTCCGTATCCGTTCTGTTTTTGCAGAACCATCTATTGAAAATTTTTACCCAGCCCAATTTTTTCTACATAATTATTGTATACTGTATATGCCAAACGGAAAAAACTGAACTGAAACAGAAACACAACGGAAACAAAAAACGCAACAACGGATCTGTGAAAAACGGACCGCAAAACACTGAAAAAGCCATACGGTCGTGTGAAAGAGGCCTTATTTAAGCTCATGTCTGAGTGTCCCCAGCAACGTGTTGCACCCGGTGAAAAAAACGTACCTGCTCCCCGCCACTCCTTTCGAGCTGTGATCCTCCAGTCCGCGATTTGTAAACTTCTGGCCGCTGTAGCCAATCACGTGTCCCTAAGAGCTACGTGACCTAGAAGTGACATGCTGCTTGGGGAGCGGTCACCACTGAGACCAGTCAGTCCCTTCGATGATAACCAGTAACCGCAGACCAGGACAGGAGGACGTGCAAAAAGTCAGGGATGAAAGATTCTGGATTGTGCAGATCACGGACAGAGACGCCATCGGGGAACGTATGCATTCGTTTGGCAGGAATGACTTGAATACAATGTACTGTCATTAGCCTTCCATCCATGTTCTCCGTATACATTCAGGTGGTTTATGCCTCAACGGGAATTAGCAGCCGCGGCTCCATCAGCATCAACCGAATTACGTTCCCAATACACATGGAGGGGGAGGGGGGGCGTGCACACCTGTTCTCATATCCATGTCTTGTAATGGTTTGCAGGTGGAGGCCCCAGGAGTGGAGTCAGTGCATCCTTGTGCCGGATTATGTGAGACAGGGCATTGGAGGGGCCACAGAATCATGTGGCCCCGGGATACAATCTAGAGGTAAGTCTTGGAGAAATCCTTTTGATTGTCTACATGTCGGACACAGTGGCTGTCACGCAGTATTCCCACATACTGGATGACACGTGGTGACTACAGCAATGACTTAACCTCAGAGGTGAAATACAGGGTGGGCCATTTATATGGATACACCTTAATAAAATGGGAATGGTTGGTGATATTAACTTTTGTTTTTTCAATAGGAAGAGGGTCATGTGACACATCAAACTTATTGGGAATTTCACAAGAAAAACAATGGTGTGCTTGGTTTTAACGTAACTTTATTCTTTCATGAGTTATTTACAAGTTTCTGACCACTTATAAAATGTGTTCAATGTGCTCCCCATTGTGTTGGATTGTCAATGCAACTCTCTTCTCCCACTCTTCACACACTGAGAGCAACACCGCAGGAGAAATGCTAGCACAGGCTTCCAGTATCCGTAGTTTCAGGTGCTGCACATCTCGTATCTTCACAGCATAGACGATTGCCTTCAGATGACCCCAAAGATAAAAGTCTAAGGGGGTCAGATCGGGAGACCTTGGGGGCCATTCAACTGGCCCACGACGACCAATCCACTTTCCAGGAAACTGTTCATCTAGGAATGCTCGGACCTGACACCCATAATGTGGTGGTGCACCATCTTGCTGGAAAAACTCAGGGAACGTGCCAGCTTCAGTGCATAAAGAGGGAAACACATCATCATGTAGCAATTTTGCATATCCAGTGGCCTTGAGGTTTCCATTGATGAAGAATGGCCCCACTATCTTTGTACCCCATATACCACACCATACCATAATTTTTTTTGTTCCAACAGTCTTGGAGGGATCTATCCAATGTGGGTTAGTGTCAGACCAATAGCGGTGGTTTTGTTTGTTAACTTCACCATTCACATAAAAGTTTGCCTCATCACTGAACAAAATCTTCTACGTAAACTGAGGGTCCTGTTCCAATTTTTGTTTTGCCAATTCAGTGCGCCGATCTGGGTCATCCTCGTTGAGATGCATGCAATTTGCGGTCCCCAATGCATGGGCAAATTGCATGCACAGCACTCCAGCTGTGTTGAAACTACAACTCCCAGCATGCTCCATTCATTTCTATAGAGCTCTGAGAACAACCAAGCAAGTGTTCATCTTGGGGAGTTGCAGTTTTACCGCCGCTGGAGTTGCGGAGGTTCGCCATCACAGCCCTAAGCATATCGGCACCTGCAGATGCGTATTATATTATGTTGTTTACATGAAAACCGGAAAAGTTTATTACAGTAGCCAGATGGCGGTATTATTAATATGGAAAATGGATGCCTAGACATGCCTTCTATGGCACAGATTTTCGCCATGGATTTTCACGTTTTGCAGGGGGAAATTCATGGCAAATCTGTAAGAGGTTTTTGCTGCTGAGCGCTGGCGGTACAATCCGTGCCAGATTTTCACACATCTCATCTACACGCTGCAAGGAAATCTGAGGATAACTTGACGGAGCACATTTAATAAAGGACTTGCTACACTTTTAGACATAAAAAGTATCGCGAGTCCCCTTTTCTGTCCGGCAGTGTGACAGTATTGTGTCCCACAGTCGGTTTGGCGCTGTGTACGTCAGTGGTGTGTTTCGGGGCCATGCCGGGGTGCCCCAGCAATTTTACTTACGTTTAGTCCTGGAAGCGGTCAGGAACTGGCGTAGTTTTTACTCCAGGTGCACGGACTGCCACAGATGCGTCTAATTTATGACGAGGCGCCAAATTAGATGGATCTTATGGCAGTGCAGAGGGGAAAACTGAGACCGGCGTAAAAACCCGGTCTTGGTAAATGTGCCCTGACGTGTGGGAGCACATTTATTGAAGCGTTGGCGCCTGTTTTTAGTTTAAAAAATGCTGTTTTAGGCTACATGCACACGACCGTGCCATTTTTTTGCGGTCTGCAAACTGCGGATCCACAAAAAACGGAAGCCGCCCGTGTGCCTTCCAAAATTTGCGGAAGGGAACGGGCAGCCCATTGTAGACATGACTATTCTTGTCTGCAAAACGGACAAGAATAGGACATGTTCTATTTTTTTTTCCGGGGCCATGGAACTGAGCAACGGATGCGGACAGCACACGGAGTGCTGACAGCATCTTTTGCGGCCCCATTGAAGTGAATGGGTCCGCATCCGAGCCACAAAAACTGCGGCTCGAATGCGGACCAAAACAACGGTCGTGTGCATGAGGCCTTAGACAGCATTTTGCCACCTCTGAAAATTGCACCTGTTTTGGAGGTGGCAACTAGGGATGAGCGAATCGACTTCGGATGAAACATCCGAAGTCGATCCGTATAAGACTTCATTTCAATTTTGTACGGAGCGAGCGCTCAGTACAGTATTAAAATGTATTGGCTGTGACGAGCCGAAGTTAACCCGAGTTCAGGAAATGTTTTTTTGCAGTAGAAATCAATTTATGAAGTTATTGCGCGAAGTCTCGCGATACTTCACGACGTAATAACTTCGGCTCATCGGAGCCAATACATTCTAATACTGTACGGAGCGCTTGCCCCGTACAGTATTGAAATGAAGTTTTATGCGAACCAAAGCCACTTCTTCTAATAGATTCTATAAACTGAAGCCATGATGCCAATGTGAACAGAGCCTTAAAGGCTATGTAGACCTTTGAGGCCATTTTTTTTTTATATTGTGGCATTGAACTCATTTTGAACTGAAAATCATTTTTTCAATTGGTCTTTATTAAAAAAAAAATTTTTTTAGCCCTTTTCTCTATATGCAGCGTGCCAGGACCCCCTAAGGATTTTTTTTCGGGCGTGAGCATACTAGTGAATGAGGTGCCGAGGATAGTAGTACTCAAGGTTTTGTTGTCCCTTGGGGCCGGCGTGCAGTGGATGGGAGGACAGCACGAGATCTTCTGGGACACTTTCGGTTGCAGGGAACACCAGCCAGATGTTGGTTGAGGGGCCCTTGATGGTGATGATGTTTAGGGTGCTTTTCTAGGCTTGATCATGTCACGGCGGACAGGACATAGAAACACAGATAAATAAACAAACAAGTTTCTAGGCGAGAAGCTGGGGATCAAGGTCACCTCCTGATAAATCCCTACCAGCTCTCCCTAGACCGCTAAGCCCACGTTCAGACCCTTAAGGTGGGAATATCGTGTCCTCATGCCTGGGCTGAGAATACCCTAAAAATCCCTAAGATGATGAAAGGGGAATAGAGGCAACTTGCTCCCTCCGAACCTGGAGGGGCAGGCGTCTCTCTAACAGCCTAGACAGCAAACCACAAGAGAACAAAAACCAACTTATCTTTTGAGCAGGAACAGCCAATCCTTCCTTCCTTGCAAACACAGAGCCAGACAGAAGCTATAACCCGCAGGGAACACTGGGAGTGGGTGTGATTTAAACTGAAACCAACGACCCCACCCAGTGCACCTGAAGGGAGGCGGATCTAGCTTGACTCCAAAACAAAACAAAACAAAAGGCTAGACACGTGCTGCTAATCTGGCAGACCTCGGCACATAGCCTGAGCAGGGCATGACAGATCAGGGCCCAGAGGAACGTGAAGCAGCTACATGGTGAATTTGGCCTTTCTCCTTCCTCTATGGACTTGCTTCTTACTCTGACTACATTCTGCTCTAAGCTAGACACACCCCCACTATATATATTATGTGGTGCCAGCACCACCTAGGGGCGAATGGGTGAAATGACATTGCCAGCCTGATAATAGGAAATACCATACAATGGAATGACAGATGTTTGAAGCGTCCCTTTTACACACATACGTGGGATGCTGCATATACAATGTGTTATATGGGACGGCACGTTCCCTATCCAGTCAGGAGAAAGCCTCTTCAAGCTCAGATCATCCAGTTTCATACACATAGGCAAAACATCAATATTGTTTTCCACCAGATGTTCCTGTGGGATATCAGAAAATGATACTGATAGTGAAGCACTGTAATCCAATGCTACTGGCACTCGTATGATTATACTCACGAGTGCAAATGAACATGCAGGCACATCAAACAAATCCGGAGGCTTCGCTTTCCTTCCTTTCCTCTCTTTTATCCAGTGTAGCTGTATAAAATATTTAAATCGCTCCAATAGTGAAGCACCGCTTTAAAACCAGTATAAAAATTGATTTATTGTACTCACGAGCATAAAAGGGTTGCAGGCAATACATTAAAACCAATCCAACGATCCAAAAGCTTCATCAGGGGCCTCCGCATTTGTTTGATGTGCCTGCATGTTCATTTGCGCTCGTGAGTATAATCATACGAGTATCAGTAGCATTGGATTACAGTGCTTCACTATCAGTGCATTTTCTGATATCCCACAGGAACATCTGGTGGAAAACAATATTGGTGGGACCTGATGTTTTGCCTATGTGTATGAAAGTGGATGATCTGAGCTTGAAGAGGCTTTCTCCTGACTAGATAGGGAACGTGCCGTCCCATATAACGCATTGACTGAACTGTGAATTGTTCCCACTTCACCTTCTGGAGTCGCTGCGGTAAATCCTGGTAACAACAGACTGGAATTTTAAAGCTTTGTTTCCCTTTTCTCTACACAGCCTTGGGATTCTCTAGTAGCATTCTGTCTGTTTTTACTATGTTCCTTCAGGCAGCTCAGCTGATGGCTCCTTATGTCTGATCTCTGACCTCCTTAACGCTCATTATAGCTCAGTTCTTATCTTACGGATAAGAATGTGGCTTAGGCCTCATGCACACGACCGTTGTTTTATTCCGTGTCCGTTGTGCCGTTTTTCGTGATTTTCTGCGGACCCATTGACTTTCAATGGGTCCGTTGAAAACTCGGCTAATGCACCGTTTGTCATCCGCGTCCGTGATCCGTGGTTCCAGTCCATCAAAAAAATATAACCTGTCCTATTATTTTCACGGAAAACGGTTTGCGGACCCATTCAAGTCAACCGGAGGCACACAAGATTGTCCGCGCGTCCGCGTCCGTTTTTTTCCTATCATTTGCATGGAAAACCTGTCTTAGATTTTTTTTAACTTTCTTTCATGTCTGGTGATCCTCCAAAAATAAAGGAAGACACACGGAAACAAAAACGAAAAAAAAGATCATGGAACAATGGAACCCCATTTTGCGGAACGGAACACAACAACGGTCGTGTGCATCAGGCCTTAGGGTGCATTGACACCAACAGATTATATAACCAATATCTGTCCAATCAGACCAATAGTTGGTGTATATAACAAAAGATCTGAGTGTGTAAACGGCCATCTAACCAATGATTGGTCAGAAAATCTGTCAGATAATCTGTTGGTGTATATGGACCTTAAAATAAGTGTTTATGAGCTTTTGGTAATTTAGAGATGAGGTTATTAGATGACCGGTGCTCTATAAAATTTCCCTAACCTCGTCACTTCCGGCCACACCGGACATGACGTTCCCAGGTTTGGGAGGAGGTGTGTCGGGGGTGTGCCGCGCCGCACAGGCGCACCACGACGGGGTAGGGAAATTTCACAGCAGAGTTGATGAGAAGCAATGCGCTTGCGCCGTACTTCTCAGCAGGACACCGTCCGACACTGTGCATGCGCCGGGACCCTCAGCAGCATTACAGGGTAGGAAAAAATTATGGGCCAGTGCGCACGCTTGGCGGATAGGGAGATCTCTCATACCGAGCATGTGCAGTGTCGGCCGGTGTCCTGCTGAGAAGTACGGCGCAAGCGCATTGCTTCTCACCAACTCTGCTGTGAAATTTCCCTACCCCGTCGTTGTGCGCCTGCGCGGCGCGGCACACCTCCTTCCAAACCTGGCAACGTCATGTCCGGTGCGGCCGGAAGTGACGAGGGTAGGGAAATTTTATGGGTAGGGAAATTTTATAGAACACCGGCATAAAGCGAAAGTGAAAGTACCAGTCACACAGCTAGATAGATAGTTAACCCTTTGTGATGTGTAGGAAGGCGCAAGGGGCCGTTATTGATGAAAGGTATGTGTCACCGAGATTCCTGGCCTCAGTGAGGTAAGAGGTGTCATCGAGGAGTCAAAAAGTGAATGGGTCAGTCCGATAGTCTTAATACCCAAGCCGGACGGGACATTGCCATTCTGTAATGACTTCCGTAAACTGAATGAGGTGTCCAAGTTTGACGCATATCCCATGCCCCGAGTGGATGAGCTTATTGAGAAGTTGGGCCAAGCCTGGTATTTTTCTGTGTTGGACCTCACCAAAGGGTAATGGCAGGTACCCTGGACGGAAGCTGCCAAGGAAAAAACGGCTTTCATCACACCAGAGGGGCTGTATCAGTACAAGGTATTACCCTTTGGTCTACATGGCGCTCCCTCCACGTTTCAAAGGCTAATGGACATTGCACTCCATCCACATCGTCGGTACACTTCGGCGTACCTGGACGATATCGTTATCCATAGCACCGACTGGGAAAGTCACCTACCTAAAGTACAGGCTGCAGTGGACTCCCTTAGGAAGGCTGGCTTAACCGCTAACCCAAAAAAGTGCGTGATAGGGTTAGAAGAGACCAAGTACCTGGGGTATGTAATTGGGCGCAGAATTATTAAATCTCAGGTGAACAAAACTGAGGCAATTAGGAATTGGCCTCGACCTGTCACTACTCGGCAAGTAAAGTTGTTCCTGGGAATGGTGGGATACTAGAAACATAGAAACATAGAATGTGTCGGCAGATAAGAACCATTTGGCCCATCTAGTCTGCCCAATATACTGATACTATATGAGGTTTGTCCCCCACTTTGCTACAGTCGCCGCACCATTGACGGGCCTTTTGAAGGGACGCAAGTCAGTGACGGTTCAGTGAAATGAGCAGGCCGAAAAGGCTTTCTCTGCTTTAAAGTCGGCCCTGTGTGGGTCCCCGGTATTGTTGACGCCTGACTTCGAGAGGGAGTTTGTGGTACAGACCGATGCCTCTGAAGTAGACCTCGGAGCTGTACTCTCTCAGGACATCAATGGGAGGGAACAACCTGTTGTTTTCCTGAGCCGCAAACTTACCCCAGCCGAGACTAGGTACAGTATAGTGGATATAGAGTGCCTGGCAATCAAGTGGGCACTCGAGTCTCTCCTCTATTAACTGTTGGGGAGAAAGTTCCGTCTGGTGACCAACCACTCCCCTCCCAAGTGGATGAGCCAAGCCAAAGAGGAATGCTCGGGTCACCAAATGGTTCTTATCTTTACAAAACTTCAAGTTTTCTGTGGAACATAGGGCAGGCAGGTTACAGGAAAACGCAGATGCCCTGTCCCGGGTACACTGTCTGGCGGGTGTTCACCCCCTCAGTGTTGAACAAAGGGGGGAGGTATGTAGGAAGGTGCAAGGGGCCGTCATTGATGGAAGGTATGTGTCACTGAGATTCCTGGCCTTGGTGAGGTAAGAGCTGGTAGTTTTAAAGGGTTTCTACCACCACATTTTCACCTATTTAGCTGTCAGACACTTGCGATCTGCTAGTGTCTGCTCTACCTAACCATGCTATTGTAATCCCTTTCTGTGCAGCGGTTACCCTAAAAAACATAGTTTTATTGCTATGCTAATCAGCCTCTAGGTGCTATGGGGGCGTCTTTCAGCACCTAGAGGCTCCGTCCACTCACCATTTCTGCCGCCCAGCGCGCTCCAGCCCGCCCCTCTCCTCTAAATTGACAGCCTACTCGCGCCTGCGCCGTGTGCTTCCGTATTCGGCGCAGGCGCAGTGACTGTTGGACTGCTCCCTGCGCCGTAATCGGCGCAGGCGCAGTGAAGATGCCGGCGCAGGGAGACAGTCACTGCGCCTGCGCCGAATACATGCGCAGTAGGTATCGCGATGCCCTGCCAGGCAGAGGCGCACGGAGGGCGGGGTTATGAGCCGTTTAGGAGGTGCTGCCTGGGGCTCCGAGGATCGAGAGACCGCCCTGGGCACTTGAGAGGACTCATTAACATAACCTTATAAGTTCATTTTCGGCTAAAAGAAAAGTCAGTTTTCTACAACAAAGGTACAGTTTTTAAGTTCTGGGTGGATCATATAACCCTATTTGATCGGTCTAATATGCTGAAATTTGGTGACAGACTCCCTTTAAAGACTTTGTGATTGCCTCTATACTGCGTCCGCTAGCCTGTCTACCAGAGCAAAACCCCACAGATGGAACGGTTGAATATTTTTAATAAAGACCAATTGAAAAAATGTATTTTAGCCCAAAATTAGTCAAATGCAATCATAAAAAAAAAATTGCCCCTGAAGGTGTCCATAGCCTTTAAGCCAATCAGAATTCAGCTTTTATTTTCCCAACTACACATAAGATGGAGGCTGGATTCTGGTTGCCATGGGTGACAGGGCCTTTCTTTTTCTCAGCCAGCTCTCCTCCGGGGCCCCTGCAGAGCCATTTACCGTCCTCTTCTTGGGGGACGTCATAGCGTGAAGCTAATGACACTTTTTTCATGTCTCAAATACCGAGATTAGGTCTCCAGACGCCTCTAAGCTCAAGGAGATCATTGTCACAGGCCGTAATAATCTTCTTAGGAGGAGATATGATTGTTATTAAGTCCGGGGAAGAAAGTAGACATCATTAATTTCATTGTACAAATCACATTAAATTCGCCAGTCGAAAACTTCAGCCATTGTGTCCTGAAAGAGCAAAGTATGCGGGGAAAGCGCGACTTCATTACCACGAGGAGCGGCTTAATTGCATGTATTAGACGTACTCATTGTACTCATTATAATCTTAGACACAGCGCCTTTCAATGGTAATTGTTCTATTAATGGCCCCGGTTTATTAGGGCTTGAAATGGCCCCGAAAGCTCCATCTGGTGCAACGCCCCCAACGTCTGAGCCCCTGTTTAGGAGAAGGCATTGAGCGCAACTAATTATAAGTCAGGCGTTAATTAAATTTTAGATTAGAAATTCTAAAGGAGAGGTGTTCCAAGAATATTCTTAAAGGGGTTGTCCAGGATTAGAAAAACAGCCGAGGGCAGGATCCCCGCCCTCCAACTCATTCAGCAACATATGCACCAGAAGATGGGAACACATTAGACCAGAAATCCACCCAGAATATTTCTTTCTGGTGCACAAAATGCCCAACGATGTACTACAATTATTACCTCTTAAAGGGATCATCCCATGAAAGATTTTCAAATTTTTTTTTTTTTAAAACCAGCATCTGGACCTGAATACTTTTCTGTTCTTTATTTCTCTGTCCATCTCAGTAACCTCTCTGAGGGGGTCGCACATGCTCAGTTCCATCCATCAACTACCATCTACCATATCTAATGCTAGAAGCTGTGACAGTTGTAGGGAGAAAACTGCCCAAAAAAGGACACACCTCCTGAGCTGGGATACGGAGAGAGCTAGAGGAGAAAGGTCACACCCCTGAGCTGGGATAGGGAGAGAGCTAAAGCAGAAAGGTCACACCCCTGAGCTGGGATAGGGAGAGAGCTAAAGCAGAAAGGTCACACCCCTGAGCTGGGATAGGGAGAGAGCTAAAGCAGAAAGGTCACACCCCTGAGCTGCCAGCTTGAAATAAATCTAGCAGAGCAATTGGATCAATGAATGGGGAGATCTCTGGATCCATGTGAGGTAGAGGACTGGTTCTAGCTTTGTTAGGTCTCATGCACACAACTGTATTATTTGGTCTGTCTGTAATGCACATTTTTTTGGGGATCACACAAGGACCCATTCATTTCTATCATTTAAAAAAAAAAAAATTCCCTGTGTGCTGACCTTGTGAAGGCAGCCAGGCAGCAAACTACACTGCCTGTCCCAAAAAAAAAGTTGCCACCAAAAAAAAAGCCTTTAGCTTTGATTACGGCACGCATTCACCGTGGCATTGTTTCGATAAGCTTCTGCAATGTCACAAGATTTATTTCCATCCAGTGTTGCATAAATTTTTCACCAAGATCTTGCATTGATGATGGTGGAGTCTGACTGCTGCGCAAAGCCTTCTCCAGCACATCCCAAAGATTCTCAATGGGGTTAAGGTCTGGACTCTGTGGTGGCCAATCCATGTGTGACAATGATGTCTCATGCTCCCTGAACCATTCTCTCACAATTTGAGCCCGATGAATCCTGACATTGTCATCTTGGAATAGGCCCGTGCCATCAGGGAAGAAAAAATCCATTCATGGAATAACCTGGTCGTTCAGTACGTTCAGGTGGTCGCTGACCTCATTCTTGGAGCACATACTGTTACTAAACCTAGACCTGACCAACTGCAGCAACCCCAGATCATAGCACTGCCCCCACAGGCTTGTACAGGAGGCACTAGGCATGATGGGTGCATCACTTCATCTGCCTCTCTTCTTACCCTGATGCGCCCATCACTCTGGAACAGGGTAAATCTGGACTCATCAGACCCCATCACCTTCTTCCATTGCTCCAGAGTCCAATCTTTATGCTCCCTAGCAAACTGAAGCCTTTTTTTCTGGTTTCCTCACTGATTAGTGGTTTTCTTACGGCTACACAGCTGTTCAGTCCCAATCCCTTGAGTTCCCTTCGCATTGTGCGTGTGGAAATGCTCTTACTTCCACTATTAAACATAGCCCTGAGTTCTACTGTTGTTTTTCTTCGATTTGATTTCACCAAACGTTTAAGTGATCGCCGATCACGATCATTCAGGATTTTTTCCCCGCCATATTTCTTCCTCGAATACGATGGGTCCCAACTATCCTTCCAGTTTTTAATAATGCGTTTAACAGTTCTTATCCCAATTTTAGTAGTTTCTGCAATCTCCTTAGATGTTTTCTCTGCTTGATGCCAATGATTTGACCCTTCTCAAAAAGACTAACATCCTTTCTACGACCACGAGATGTTTCTTTCGACATGGTTGTTTAAGAAATGAGAAGTAACTCATTCAGAAGCACCAGTTGGGGTGAAATAACTTGTTGCCAGCTGAAAGATAATCGCCCATGCAGTAATTATCCAATAGGAGGCTCATAACTATTTGCTTAGTTAAATCCAGGTGGCGGCTTTTTTTTTTTGGACAGGCAGTGTATAAAATCTGTCCTATTGTTGTCCATTTTGCGAATAAGAATAGGCTTTTTTAAAGTGTGCCCTGTGAAAATTGCAGGATGCACATGGGCTGCATGCGTTTTTTGAGGATCCACGATTTGCGGACTGCAAAATGGATACAGTCATGTAGAGGAGGTCTTAGAGCTTGTCATGTACATATGATGTCTGATATAAGAAACACCCCTCTTAATGCATTACCCCCAAAAGTCTAACACCAGGGTAACACTATGATTGCCATAAATGTTAATTATTATATAAAAAAAAAGCTATCTTGTTTTATTTTTATTTTTTTAATTATAAGCCAAAAAATATTAAGAAAGCAAAAATGGGACACGTATACCAAGCTTGCCTGTTTTTGGCCATAAAATTAGACCGGCGTATTTCATTCATTTGTCTTTCTTTTGCAGAGCATTTATTAAAACTCGCACAGCAGTTGAATTAGACTCTGTGAATTTGTATTAGTCTGACCTCTGGTGGTTGTTTTTCAGTAGGACAGGTTCGTATTCGCTAAGACTGGTCTAATTTATTTGCACATGAAAAAAGTTTCATCTTTGCAGAGAAAAGTCTCCTGGAAAGTGCTACTTTTAATGCAAAACAAAGGGAACCTACATAAATAGGTTGGAAAAAAGTTGCAAAAGTTAAAAACCTTCTGAACAAGTCTAAAAAATGAAAATAGTCAAATGAGGCGCAAAAGCCTCCAAAACAGGTGCAATTTCAGTAGTAAATGTGACTAAGAAAATAAGACTGTCTAAAACAGCATTTTTAGACTAAAAACAGGCTCAAACCTAGTAAATGTGCCCAAATGTGTATAAAAATGTTGAAAAAAAGAAACCTGCATTGGTCATGAAAAATTTCCACTAGGGCCCAGTGGGTCAAGTTCCCTTTCTTTGCAGAGTTTTCTGATTTTATGTCAATAAAATCTAATTTTAAAAGCTCTGCTTGCTTTCAGTGAAAGGAAGCCTTTCCATTTACATTCAGCTGTTGAAAACGGAGTATTTATGCAGAGCTTACATCCTATACTTTGTTACAGTCATATTCAGGCAATGGCGTGGGAGCTCGAAAGATTGGACTCCAGGCTGCTACATTTTACCTGCACTGATACACTGTAGCAAACTATAAGGGCAGTAAAGCCTTTCAGTTTTAGGCCTCATGCACACGACCGTTGTGTGCATCCGCGGCCGTTGTTCCGTTTTCCGCTTTTTTCGCGGACCCATTGACTTTCAATGGGTCCGTGGAAAAATCGGAAAATGCACCGTTTGGCTTCCGCGTCCGTGATCCGTTTTTCCAGTCCGTGAAAAAAATATGACCTGTCCTATTTTTTTCACTGACAACGGTTCACGGACCCATTCAAGTCAATGGGTCCGTGAAAAATCACGGATGCACACAAGATAGTCATCCACGTCCGTGATCCGTGTCCGTTTTTCCCATCATTTTCATTGCAAACTTGACTTAGTTTTTCTTTTCTCTTTTCATGTCCGTGGATCCTCCAAAAATAGATCACGGAACAACGGAAATACGTTTTGCGGACCGCAAAAAAAAACGGTCGTGTGCATGAGGCCTTAACCAGTTTTCAGTCTCTAACTAAAATCCTGAATATTCCTATTGCCTGACATAAAGCTGAGATCCAGAAAATTAGGAGGAAACATTGCTTTATATAATTTTTTTATTTGGTAAACGGCAGGCACCGTGACCGAACCTAACAGATCCCATTTTAAGTCAATGCGGTCCGTCAGAAGCTGATCATGTCTGTCATTTTTGGTTTTCTGTTCCTGTGATGAAAAGTTGCAAAAGTTTATTAACTGACATAAAACCCCTTTAAGAGGCCGTCCTGCTATTAAATATCCCATTCATAATACATATCCTAAAACTGTAACAATGTGTCATTTATCTGCTGTTAAAACGTATCCAGTGACGTTATGGCTTACATACTATGTCGCCACCTGGTGTTCAAAGTGTATAACAATGGGCAGGTCCACCTAAAAGCTCATGCACACGACCGTATGTATTTTGCGGTCCGCAAAAAACAGACCTGCAAAAAATACGGATGACGTCCGTGTGCATTCCGTATTTTGCGGAACAGAACAGCCGGCCCCTAATAGAACAGTCCTATCCTTGTCCGTAATGCAGACAATAATAGGACGTGTTCTATTTTTTTGCGGAACGGAAATACAGACATACGAAAACGGAATGCACACGGAGTAACTTCCGATTTTTTTTGCGGAACGGAAATACAGACATACGGAAACGGAATGCACACGGAGTAACTTCCGATTTTTTTTGCGGACCCATTGAAGTAAATGGTTCCATATACAGTCCGCAAAAAAAAAAACTGAGCGGACATGGAAAGAAAATACGTTGGTGTGCATGAGTCCTAAGGGTCCATTCACACGTCTGCAAAATGGGTCCGCATCCGTTCCGCAATTTTGCAGAACAGTTGCGGACCCATTCATTTTCAATGGGGCCGGAATGTGCTGTCTGCATCCGCATTTGCGAATCCGCACTTCAGTTCCGCAAAAAAATAGAACATGTCCTATTTCTATGAGAGTGCCGGCGATGTGCGGTGTCCGTGTTTTGTCGGATCCGCAATTTGCGAATCTGCAAAACACATACGGATGTGTGAATGGACCCTTAAGTGAACGCATTGCACCCGCACTGAATCCGGACCCATTCATTTATATGGGGCTGTGCACATGAGCGGTGATTTTCACGCATCACTTGTGCGTTGCGTGAAAATCGTAGCAAGCTCCATTTTGTGCGTTTTTTACGCAACGCAGGCCCCATAGAAATGAATGGGGCTGCGTGAAAATCGCAAGCATCCGCAAGCACGTGCAGATGCGGTGCGATTTTCACGCACGGTTGCTAGGAGACGATCGGGATGGGGACCCGATCATTATTATTTTCCCTTATAACATGGTTATAAGGGAAAATAATAGCATTCTGAATACAGAATGCATAGTACAATAGCGCTGGAGGGGTTAAAAATAAATAAAATATAATTTAACTCACCTTAATCCACTTGTTCGCGCAGCCGGCATCTCTTCTGTCTTCATCTGTGAGGAAAAGGACCTTTGATGACGTCACTGTGATCATCACATGGTCCGTCACATGATCCATCACCATGGTAATGGACCATGTGATGAGCGCAGTGACGTCATCAAAGGTCCTATTCCTCACAGATGAAGACAGAAGAGATACCGGCTGCGCGAACAAGTGGATTAAGGTGAGTTAAATTATTTTTTATTTATTTTTAACCCCTCCGCTATTGCACTATGCATTCTGTATTCTAAATGCTATTATTTTCCCTTATAATATGTTATAAAGGAAAATAATACAATCTACACAACCTTGAACCCAAACCTGAACTGCAAAACGCATTGCACCCGCGCGTTAAAAACTGAACAACGGAACGCAATCGCAGTCAAAACTAACTGCAATTGCGTACCTACTCGCGCGGGTTTGCCGCAATGCATCTGAACCTAATCCGGACACGCTCGTGTGAAAGAGGCCTTAAGGGGATATTCTGGTAATTTGTTATTGAATGAATAAGGGCTCATTTACACAACCATATGAATGGGCCCGCGTCCATCCCACAACTTTGCGGAACCGTTCATTTCAATAGGGTCGCAAAAGAGGCGGACAGTACACCGTATGCTGTCCACATCGGTTGTTCCTGCAAAAAAGATAGAGCATATCTTATTCTTGTCTGCAATCGTGGACAAGAATAGGCATTTCTATCACAGCGCTGGCTGTGCGCTGGCTGCAAATTGCGGAACGCACACAGGCCGGTATCCGTGTTTTGCGTTCCCAGTGATATTACTGATGGCCGTGTTTGCACTGTGCATTCTCCATTCAATGCTCTGGGATTTCCAAAAACAGCCAAATGAACTCGCTCAGCTATTTCCAATACTCCCATAGCGTTGAATGGAGAGCAGGCAGCGCGTTCTCCTGTACTTCGTCGGTCCCGTCCACTTCCCAACCTCTGAGACCTGCTCCTATCTGACATATACTAGCAATGTCTGAGATGGGAATACCCCTTTAAGTTGCATTTCCAAAAATGATTCCGACCCGGAGAACACTACTGTGCATGTTGTTTCCATTGTATCAGGTCGGATTTGCAGTGATGACCATTGTGCCGTCATTCGTGTAATATTCAGTCAACCACTTCTCACCCAGGGACTCCTGACATGGACTCTGCATTAACACTTCGCACCCAAATCGGCGCCCGGGGCGTTTTAAATGCTCAGGCTGTAGAATTTCTAATGTAACCGGCTCGGCTGGAATCTCATCTGACGCGTAAACTTGTGACAAGAAGCTGTTACTGTGGGGGGAACCTTCATGGCAATGTTCAGACAATCAGCAAAGTGTAAAAACATCAGCAAAGCCTTAGCCCCGGGGCCGTGGTACGGTCACCCTCATAGTGAACCGGCGCGAGGAGCAGGAGGCCGCGGCACCTTAAACCACCGCCAGCCGCGGCACCAAGATAACAGGCTCATGGAGGCAGAAATAATTGTGTTTGCTTGAAGATGTCGTTGGGTTCAGCCTCCTACTTGTGATAATCGCAGGACGGGTTTTGGCTCCGTCAGCCGATAAGAAGGTGGCGGATGACGTTTTAGCTCCCACTGCCAAGAAAAGCATTTAAAATTTGGCTACACAAAATCTCAGAATTTTGAATTTTTATGTCTCTTTTCGTAAGAACTAAAGGAATGAATATAAGAAAAAGATAACGGCCCCATTATAATCTAATTCTTTATTAATCATATAGAATTAACGGCAACAATAAACATTACCTACAGAAAACTGCAGAAAATTTTTGACTTAGGCCTCCTGCACACGACCGTATGGCTTTTTCAGTGTTTTGCGGTCCGTTTTTTTCCCGTTGTGTTTCCGTTTCTGTTCCGTTTTTCCGTATGGCATATACAGTATACAGTAATTACATAGATAAAATTGGTCTGGGCATAACATTTTCAATAGATGGTTCCGCAAAAAACAGAACGGAAACGGAAGACATACGGATGTGTTCCGTTTTTTTGCGGACCCATTGACTTGAATGGAGCCACGGAACGTGATTTGCGGACATGTTCTATCTTTAAACGGAACGGAAAAACGGAAATACGCAAACGGAATGCATACGGAGTACGTTCCGTTTTTTTTTGTGGAACCATTGAAATGAATATACAGACCGTATACGGAACGCAAAAAACGGCCAGTAAACGGAGGGAAAAAAACGGTCGTGTGCAGGAGGCCTTAGTGCTTCAATTTCTCACCGTTTTCAATATGTCTACTTGCTGTCAGTGAAAAAGAACACTGAACAGACTTAGGCCTCATGCACACGCAATTTGCGGTCCCCAATGCACGGGCAGCGTCCGTGTGGCGGCTGGGACGGATCGAGACCCATTCAACTTGGGCGAGTCCGTGATCCGTCCGCACCGCAAAAAAATAGAATATGTTCCAGATTGCGGACCCATTCAAGTGATGCAGGGACCACATGGCCGGTGCCCGCATATTGCGGTCCGCAATACTGCCACAGCTGGGCAACGGCCGCGTCCATGAGGCCTTAGCTAGTTAGAGAACTTAGGGGCCGACCGGAGCCCTTGGAGCACCAGTTTCCAAAAACTGGCGTAAAATTTTTTAATTATCCCCAATGTGTGTGTGTGTAGATAGATATACGGATGTAGCAGGGTTAACACGCATGCTTTATGAGACGTGTTATCTAAACTAAATTCAACTAAATGCATTAAGCGATTGCTTTTCAATGGCTTTTGATAATGAGATGAGTTAAGAAATTGGAGTTATTAGTGTGTGTGTTACCCCTGCTACATCTGTATAATAAAAGGCATAATATATTGTATATTCACTTATTCAGTAATAAACTTGACATAAAACTGGTAAACGCCTTTAAGACTTTGTACTTTCGTGTTCATACTGTCGTCCTGAGCCTCGGTCGTGGGTTGTGTCACTTTCGGCAGTAGAATTAGCACAGTATGGAGCGGTGCTGCCGTCCAGATGAAAATAAACCATTAGGGACCATTTGGATACATGAAATGACCAATCTGTCAAAGCACCATGGCTTCCATTAAAGACGGATTCTGTTCCACTAGTGCGAGCATAACCTCACACTTCTTACAGCCCCTTTCACACGGGCGAGAATTCCGCGCGGGTGCAATGCGTGAGGTGAACGCATTGCACCCGCACTGGATCCCGACCCATTCACTTCTATGGGGCTGTGCAGATGAGCCGTGATTTTCACGCATCACTTGTGCGTTGTGTGAAAATCGCAGCATGCTCTATAGTGTGCGTTTTTCACGCAACGCAGGCCCCATAGAAGTGAATGGTGCTGCTTGAAAATCGCAAGCAAGTGTGGATGCGGTGCGATTTTCACGCATTGTTGCTAGGAGACGATCGGGATGGGGACCCAATGTTTAGTATTTTCCCTTATAACATGGTATTCAGAATGCTATTATTTTCCCTTACAACCATGCTATAAGGGAAAATAATAAAATCGACACAACCCCGATCCCAAACCCGAACTTCTGTGAAGAAGTCCGGGTTCTGGTCTGGGTACCAAACATTCCGATTTTTCTCACGCGCGTGCAAAACGTATTAAAACGCTTTGCACTTGCGCGGAAAAATCGTGCATTTTCCCGCAACGCACCCGCATCTTTTCCGGCAACGCCTCCGGCCAAAGAGGGATACAATGTATCAATACCAGACAATTAACAATAGTTTCATTCTGTGCATCCACAACATCACAAGTCTCTGCCCTGTATTTATATTTAGCTACAATGTATCAGTTCCATAGTGGAAGTTACACTTGTGTGGAATCCTCTGCATGCCTCGGCTCCATAAGGGCTTGTACACAAGAGCAGCTCCACGTATTACAGCTCCTGAGTCTGTGGGGTTCTATTGCTCCCCCCAATAAGCCATCTTTTATGTCTTTTTATATAAAGAGTTGTTTTTTTTTATTTGCTTTTACTACAACAACAAAAAAAGTATTAATATTAGTGTGCCTTACATGCTGTCTGCTCAAGAGTATTATTGGGGCAATGCTTCTAGGGCAGGATCTGGGTCTTCAGCACATGCAAAACAACAACTCCAAGCATGCTGGGTGTGGTAGTTTCGTAAGCCACAAGGTTGGAAATATCTTTTCTGGGATACTCCATTTGCCATTATTTGATATTTTACAAATATGGTTTGTATTTTGCCCCCAAATCTACTACTGGAGTTCATACTAAAACCAGAGATAGGACTATGGGAAAATGTATGCTTTTTCTCTTCCTTGCACAAACAAAGTATCTATTCAGCCCTGATATTTTGCAACCATTTATCATTATAGATAAAATGTACCAGTCTGCAGGTTTCAGGTCATGCTGGGAGGTGTAGTTACACAACAGCTGGTTAGCCACAGGTTGGGGACCACTGCCCTTAAAAGATTAAATAGAAATTCCTCTTCTGCATACCGTATAGTCATATCCATGACAGAGCAGACACTTCAGAAACTGAGCTCATTTAATATTTACTGGCATCAGAGCCGGTGCCCGGGTCATTTATGTTTCACAGATTTGCAAGTCTTCTTCATTGTTATGTCTAATCTGACACTGGGAATCACTGCTAATTAGTGCAGCCAGATTACTGCTCGCGCCGACAGACTTCTTCTCATTCCCCGTCATTATACACCGATTTTTTATAAAGGCTTCACAGGCTTGTTAGGGCAAAGTAAAAATAAAGCACAGAGGACGGCCCATGGGCACACGAAAGAGCCATGCTATTATTCTCTAGGACAAATTGCTGTTTGCTTCTAAAATATTCATCAAAGAAACAAAACACTTTATAGTAATGGTGTAAAATGTGCATAATCAGTGAGATTCGCAAAAATATCAGCCTCTGCATAGTTAGTTATCTTAATACAGTAACAAAAAACATAAAAGATCATGGGTTGTTTCACAAACAGTGCCACTCCTGTTTAGTGGCTGTGCCTGGTATTGCAGCTCAGCCTTTTTCAAGTAAATGAGCTGCAATATGAGAAACAGCTACTAGACAAGAGCTGTTCTGTGTCAGGCCCATCTACCATCCACAAGGTGGCTTCCAAAAGACAGGACCTACACTACCGGACTTGCCTCTCCTGGGCCTTTGGCCTACAAAGTTCAGGGCAATGTAGAATCCAGCTGTATTATACTCTGATTTAAATCCCTGAGCTGATGGTCAGGAGTGCACGGTCCAAATGGAGGCAGCCACTCCGCCAAATATACAATGCAAAAAACAAAGTTCGATCAGCACCACAGAACAACACGAAATTAAGTACAGTGCACAAGAGCGCTGCTGCAGTCCAAAAGCTAAGAAACACTATAAGCAGCAGCACACTGCTCCATGCACAAAGACACATGCAAACACTGGAAACATGGATACATCTGAACTGCATTACTGCTATCCTTACTATATGGAAATTAGAAGCTAATTGATTAAAATTGTGTCTGGCCCATCTACCAGCAACAAGGTGACTTTCACCAGACGGGACCTACAGGGCTTTTAATCAGAGTATATTGAACTGGTCTGATAGTGCAGGTCCCGTCTGTTAGAAGTCACCTTGTCAATGGTAGATGGGCCAGACACAATTTTGATAAAAATGTGCACAAAGAGCTTCTAATTTTCATATAGTAAGGATAACAGTAATGCCGTTTATCCATGTTTCCAGTGTCTGCATGAGTCTGCACATGGAGCGGTGTGCTGCCACTCCATATAGTCTTTGCTTTTGCTTTGCAGCGGTGGTAGCACCTGGACTTTGTCAGAAGGGGTGACAGGTCTTCTTTAACAACTGGAACCTCACTTTTCTCTTGGGGAGATTGGTTCTCCTTGCAGACACCCAGCTCTTGTAGGGAGTCTTAGTGTCCAGCTCCACAGTGACAGGTGTCGCTTGACAAGGAAGTTTCGCAACATTTTATGTAATGAATTTCAATGGTGTCACTATGGGATATGCTACATGCTGCGTAAAATCCATCTAAGTCATATTTATCTGCGCCTGTCATGCTGCAATCGCAACATGTGGCGCTTTGCATTATGACACTATCGAAATACGTTATATCAAATGTTGTGGTGCAACACGTGCTCACGTAGGACTCTTTCCCATGAACAATACGGATTCTGTCAGGGTGCGTTCAGGGAAACTCGCACAATTTTGCAAGCAAGTTCAGTCAGTTTTGTCTGCAATTGCGTTCAGTGGTTCTGTTTTTTCTGAGCAGGTGCAATCAGTTTTTATGCGTTTTTCATGCAATTGAAAAAAAAACCAGAAGATTTACAAACAACATCTCCTAGAAACCATCAGTGAAAAACGTCTTACATCTGGACTGCATCCAGGTTACATCTGGATGCAATGCGTTTTTCACTGAAGACTCCCCCCCCATCTCACTACAGGTCCAGGGCTGCGTGAGAAACACAGAATATAGAACATGCTGCGATTCTCACAACGCAAAAAAAAAAAAAACGCTCATGTACACAGACCCATTGAAATGAAAGGGTCAGGATTCAGTGCGGGTGCTATGCCTTCACTTCACGCATCGCACCCGTGCGGAAAACTCGCCCGTGTGAAAGGGGTTTTACAAGCAATTCGACTTGGGAAAACATTTATATACGCTTTCCCCAAGAAGGAAGAAAACGGTCTTTCTATTGGTGCCCACAGGTAGCTTCACTCTAACTTAAGTTGCCTTGAAACATAACGGCGACATCAGTCGACCGCAGTTCGCTCCTCCGTAAACAGTTCACGAACCCTTGCATGCTGCCCCATCTTGTTGGGAAAAGCAGGACACTTTTTCTTCTGCGGCGTCACTGCTGAAGGTCTGCACGCAGTATCAGCCAGCATAAACCAACGTGCCCAAAGATGCCTAGACGTCAACGGGGACCTCTTGTGGGCAGGGGCGGACTGGGAACTTAAAGTGACCCTGGAAAAAATACGAAAAGTGGCCCAGTTTTGTGGTTGGGTCCGAATTGATGGAAGGCAGGGCCAGCAATACCATACTCTGGCACATTATACCGCCCCAACAGAGCCAAATACCACATAATACTGTCAGCGGCACAAAATACATCCCCAAAAGCTTCCACTGGCCGGCCCCCTGGGCATAGGTCCAGCGGGAAATTTCCCTGTAAGGTCTATGGCCAATCCGCCCTGCTTGTGGGTAATAAAAAACAAAACATCCACTTGCCGGTTCATCGCTGGAGTCGGGCTACTATTTCGTGGGCCACCCTGTATTACATGGCAGCCAGTCAGTGAATTCCTGACCATGTAGTGCATGGACAAGCCAGGTCTCCCAGAGCAGCTCTTTACTCTGGAGAGCATTACAGGAGACCCTCCTCTAGGGATCAGCAACCTTCGGCACTCCAGATGCTGTGAAACTACAACTCCCAGCATGCAAACCGGAGGTTGCCGATCCCTGCTCTAGGATGTCCTGATAGGGAATTTGGATAGGGGTGGTCTACATGACATAATCCCTTAAGGCCTCTTTCACACGGGCGTTGCGGGAAAAGGTGCGGGTGCGTTGCGGGAACATGCACGATTTTTCCGCGTGGGTGCAAAACATTGTAATGCGTTTTGCACTCGCGTGAGAAAAATCGCGCATGTTTGGTACCCAAACCCGAACTTCTTCACAGAAGTTCGGGCTTGGGATCGGTGTTCTGTAGATTGTATTATTTTCCCTTATAACATGGTTATAAGGGAAAATAATAGCATTCCGAATACAGAATGCATAGTAAAACAGCGCTGGAGGGGTTAAAAAAAATTAATTTAAACTCACCTTAGTCCACTTGATCGCGCAGCCCGGCTTCTCTTCTGTCTCCTTCTTTGCTGATAGCAGGAAAAGGACCTGTGGTGATGTCACTCCGGTCATCACATGGTCCATCACATGATCCATCACCATGGTAAAAGATCATGTGATGGATCATGTGATGACCGGAGTGACGTCACCACAGGTCCTTTTCCTGCACACAGCAAAGAAGAAGACAGACGGAGATGACGGCTGCACGATCAAGTGGATTAAGGTGAGTTTAATTATTTTTATTAATTTTTTTAACCCCTCCAGCGCTAGTTTACTATGCATTCTGTATTCAGAATGCAAGGGAAAATAATAATGATCGGGTCTCCATCCCGATCGTCTCCTAGCAACCGTGCATGAAAATCGCACCGCATCCGCACTTGCTTGCGGATGCTTGCGATTTTCACGCAACCCAATTATTTCTATAGGGCCTGCGTTACGTGAAAAACGCACAAAGAGGAGCATGCTGCGATTTTCACGCAACGCACAAGTGATACGTGAAAATCACTGCTCGTGTGCACAGCCCCATAGAAATGAATGGGTCCGGATTCAGTGCGGGTGCCATGCGTTCAACTCACGCATCGCATCCGCGCGGAATACTCGCCCGTGTGAAAGGGGCCTTAAAGCTTAACTTGTTTTTCCTTAGGCCCCTTTCACACGAGCGAGTTTTCTGTGCGGGTGCAATGCGTGACGTGAACGCATAGCACCCGCACTAAATCTGACCCGTTCAATTTGTGCACATGAGCCATATTTTTCACGCATCACTTCTGCGTTGCGTGAAAATCGCAGCAGGTTCTATATTCTGCATTTTTTTTTCCCCACGCAGCCCTGGCTTCATAGAAGTGAATGGGGCTGCGTGAAAAACGCATTGCATCCGCAAACGCAAGTGCGGGTGCGATGCGTTTTTCACTGATGGTTGCTAAGAGATGTTGTTGGTAAACCTTTCGTTTTTTATCACGCATCAATGCGCATTGCACCCGCGCGAAAAAAACTAAACAACTGAACGCAATCGCGGACCAAACTTACTGAACTTGCTTGCAAAATGGTGCGAGTTTCGCTGAACGCATCCGTCACGCTCGTGTGAAAGAAGCCTTACCCTGGAGGAACTGATTTGTTTTCATCGTTTTCATTTACAGAGAACCCGTTTTGATGCCGGCAACGACTTATCCTTTTGACTCTTTTGCTTTTTTCCTGCTCTTATGTCAATAATGTAGTTACCGATATAATAGTACAAGAAAAATCCTGTTTATTGTTGCATATAAACAACAAAAAATCTCCAGTTTGTACGACCAGAACAATGGCAGCTGCTGCTCTACGTCTTGCTGCCGGTTACGCTCTGCAAACTTAATGGCGCTGTTTGTCAGTGCGCTAAGTGCACATTAACTATAATTTCAGTCCCACAGCCCTTGATTTTCAGTAAACTGAGACATTCTCCTTCTCCACATTTTTCCCTGATTTATTTTATTTTTATCTCAGTACTCAGTAATGAGTTACCATCCACTGCTCCAGCAAAGTATTCAAAAGCATGGTATTAAAATGCAATTTGAAATGAATTAGTTCACCCCGAAGAGGAATCCGCTGAGGACTTGTTACGGCTGCAACAAATAGAAGCAATCACCATAATATCCACGAAACGGGTTTTTATCATAAAATCTACTCATCACTCTGCCGATTACCAAAGATTACAGTCAAATGTCAGAGATTTAAAAACTTTAAAAACCAATAAAAAAAATATATATTTCTGCTTAATTTAATGAACAGCTTAAAGGGGGTGCACTTTGACCAAAATGTACCGTTTACTGGTAAGAAATTGTCATAAAAAAGAAAAAGAATTCAGTCATGTGGATGATGACGATCGTGCGGCTGGGCACGTAAAAAAAGGGGCAGTCTAGAATTAGATTCACATGGCCATTTTCTTTCAAAAACAACACCACACCTCTCTACTGGTTGTGCGTGGTATTGCAGCTCAGCCCCATTTACTTTAAAGGGGTATTCCGGTTGTTTCAAGTTATCCCCTATCCACACACAAAAATACGTACATTTTTGTAATCTCATACGCTTTGCTGGTACTGTAATGCGCTGCGGAAACATGCATATTCCACAACATGTGCAAGTAGCCTAAGGCCCCTTGCAGACGAGCGTGTCCGGATTAGGTCCGGATGCGTTGCGTCTGCGATCAGGGAAAATAGTTTTGCACGCGCGTGATAAAAAACTGACTGTGGTACCCAGACCTGGACCCGAACTTCTTCACTGAAGTTCGGGTTTGGGTTAGGTTTTCTGTAGATTTTAATATTTTCCCTTATAACATGGTCATAAGGGAAAATAAAAGCATTCTTAATACAGAATGCTTAGTAAAATGTAGATTGAGGGGTTAAAAAAAAAATAAAACATAACTCACCTCATCCAATTGATCGAGCAGCCGGCATCGTCTTCTTGCTTCTTCTTTCAGGACCTGCAAAAGGACCTTTGGTGATGTAATCATCCATCTTCATTCAGAAGGACCTGCGCTGAGTGCGATTACATCACCAAAGGTCCTTTTGCAGGTCCTGAATAAAGAAGCAAGAAGACGATGCCGGCTGCTCGATCAATTGGATAAGGTGAGTTATTTTTATTAATTTTTTTAACCCCTCAATGTACAACATGAAAATCACCGCTCATGTGCACAGCCCCATAGAAATGAATGGGTCCGGATTCAGTGCGGGTGCAATGTGTTCACCTCACGCATCGCATCCGCGCGGAATACTCGCCCGTGTGAAAGGGGCCTAAGGGTGCTTTCACATGTCTTTTTTTTTGTGGTTTTTTTCTGCACTTTTACTTTTTTTGCTGTAAAAATGCTAACTTTACATTTTAGCTGGAGGTCTATGGGAAACATGAAATGCAGGTCACACCATCGGGTTTTAGCTCCTGGTGATTTTCTTCATTAGGTGGTGTTTTTGGCTTCTTTTCAAAAATGCAGCATGCTGGAGCTCTCAGCATCTTTTCAGGCATTTTCTATTTTCGTACTCTATAGAGCAGGGATGCCCAACCTGCGGCCCTCCAGCTGTTCCAAAACCACAACTCCCAGTATGCCTGGACATCCTACAGCTAATAGGGCACGCTGGGAGTTGTAGTTTTGCAACAGCTGGAGGGCCGCAGGTTGGGCATCCCTGCTATAGAGGAAAACATCATGTAGGAACTGCTAGTGGTGAGACACATAAAGAAAAAAACTGACATAAAAATGTAGCAGAAACCACAGGTAGCGAAAAATAAAAAAAATAAAGTGGTTATTCTGGGAGTTTTTAATGGTAAAAAAAATGCCAAAGCCAAATTTATTTGTGCAAGAGCCCTTAGGCTACATTTACACACAAAATGGCCAAAAAGTGGGGCACACTGTCTATTTTTCATAGCCATTTTTAAACCATTGGTGCTTCCATTTTTTTGTCCGTCTGTCCATTTTTTATGGCCGTTTTGCATCTATTTTTAATGGCAATTAAAAACGGATGCTTTTCATTGGGTTTTTAGGTTTAAACCCCACTCCCTGCAGTGTCCCCAGTATATATATATTTACCCCCGCCCCCATAGTGCCCCAGGATAAATACTGCACCCCTTTGTGCCTCCTGTAGTTATAATGGCCTCCAGTTGTGCCCCCATTATTGTCTCGCAGTAGTTATAATAACCGCCAAGTTGTGCCCCAATACAGATAGAAAGGCCTCCATATGTAATGCCCCCACCCTCTCTCCATGCCAGATAGTTACAACTAGCGTTGAGCAAACTGAAATATGATACATTCGATTCGCCGCAAAGCCGAATTTCCTCGTGCTTCGCGGTAGTGAATCATTTTAACCTGAAATACTGTAAAAAAAAAAAAAAAAAAAATCATACTTACCCGATCCATTTGCTCACAACGGGCCGGCCACCGCCATCTTGCGTTAAGAACTTGCAAAAAATCCAGTGCACAGTGACGTATAACGTCATCATGGGCCGTGCAACATTTTGTGACCAGATCTTCAAGCAAGATGGCGGCAAATGGATTGGGTAAGTATGATTTTTTATTTTTTTTTATTTTAATCAGATACCGCAATCATGTGTGAACGCAGCATCTGAGGGGTGCAATGACGGGGGGCGGAGCAATTGCCGCTCTCTATCATTGTGCCCACTACTTACATAGAGATGTACTTCGTCATACTTAGAATTAATTCGTCACAAAGCAAATTTTATTGCCAAATTTGGCGAAGCAACCAACATTAAAAAGCCAACATAGAAAAAAATAATTAAAAAAAAGCTCAACTCCTCCACTTGGACGCGCACTCTTTGAACCCTCGCTATTCACCAGATGCAGCAGGACCTGATTTTCCTAGCGTCGTGATGTCACAAAAACACTATGCTATACCACGTTGTCGGACGAGGCGGAAAAAGTATCTAAAAATGTCTAAAACAGTTAATAAATGTGGTGCAAGAGATGTACGCCAGTTCTGCTCTGTCACGTTTTCAAAAAGTAAATCTGACGCATTGGGTTCAAACTCCTGTCCCCAGACCTGACTGTGATATTCCCTGCCCTGCGGAGGGGACATGAGGGCCACCAGGGTCAAAAGCATAATAAACAATAATAATAGTTGTAATAAAAAAGCTGTAAAACCAGAGCCTGACGACATATACTCCACATTTCCAGTTTCCACACCAGTGAAGCGTCTCCGCAGACTGGGATTAGATTTATTTTCTACCCCCTTCGCTCCACTGGCTGAATGTGTTCTGCATTGGCTGCTCCACCACTAATCCCAACCAGGAACGCCTGTCGGCTTTCTAGATATTTTATTTTTTAAGTTTATTAATTTGTGTGACTGCTTGTGCGAGGAATTGGGCAGAAAGCCTTGAGATGGCTGGAAAGCTGGAAAACAGACAAGATGAACCGTGACCTCGCAGAACTTCACCAAGGTGGAAATGAGTTCTTCAGAGCTGCCTTGTGGGGCTTTAATAACCTATCCCACTGAAAGCGTTTTATCTTCACGCTGGGCGCTGCCAACTCTGCTCCTGCGTGCCGCCTCTCCGGCTGTGACAACTAAAATCTAAATGGACGTGCTGTAAAACTCCCAAAAGACATCTAAAGAAGTAAAAAGAATTCTTCATTTGTATCAGTGTCTCCAGTTCCCAAGTGTTCGTGCCCACTTCACGGCAGGTGAATGCCTCCAAAACCATGTCTGGTTGGAGCGACCTTCTGAATGATGTTTGCAGCACAATTTTACTGATTACCGCAGTTTTTTTCTACAATTGTTAATGTTTTGCGGGTAAAAATCATGTCGCCATTAAACAAGCTATTTTGAAACTTCTTGTGGGTGCGGATTCAAGCAGCCAGGTATCAGTATTCTGGAAGACGTAGCCGGTTGCGAATAACTAGTGAGCTGGTTCACCTGCATCTATGATATTACTAATTCATCGGTAGTTGATGGGATCTTACCTCATCAGTGGGTTGAGCCAAATGTGGGTGTTGGGCCCTATGCAGGGGGCTCTCTAGTTCAGATCTGTACAAATCACTGAAGGTATATCTATGGTAACAAAAAAAGGAGCAAAAATACCCCAAAACCTGCAGCTGCATCCCCCTCCTCCCCCTGCAGCTCGTCTTCTGTTCCCTGTATGTTTCCTTCACATGCTGAGGATTTTGTTTCGGCAACTGAAAATCATTTCAATTCATTTGAATGGGGCACAGGCTCGGACTGGACCTCAGGGGTATAGGTGATTCCCCCGGTGGGCCCCTGAGCAAGGTGGGCCCCTAGTCTCCCACCCCCTGCACAAGTGGCACATAAAAAAGTAGACTTACTGCACTACATACACATATTCAATGTCCAGCACCTCAACCAGCCTGTGTTAATATAAAAAACTCTTAAAGAAACTCCCAGTTTATTATTCTAGACCTGATCAGAGCTGAGATGACTTCTAGGTGGAGAGGAAAGCCACCAGTGTCCTCTTCTCCCCAGGACCTACCTTCTCAAAGTCACTGCAGGGACCCCCATATTCAATCATCTGGTAGCATCTTGCTGCTGTGTGAGCAGGTAATATCTGACTGTATCCGCACAGTGGGCCCCAAAATACATTTTACTGGTGGGCCCTAGGCACTCAGGTCCGACACTGATGGGGCAGCAAGCGCATGGATTTCTGCAAACCCCATTCATGTGAATGGAACTGATTTTCAGTCTCAGAAAATTGTGCAAAAAAATCAAAATCCGAAATCCACTGCAACAAAATCCACAGGATGTAAAGACACTACAGATGAGCGAAGTTTTAAAAAAATTGGATTTGGCTACTTCGCCGAATTTTACAAAGAAATTTGCTTCGTAACGAATTACTTCATCACAACGCACATTTTTTTGTAAGTAGCGGGTGCAATGACAAGGAGCTGCGATAGCGCCGCCCCCGTCATTATACCCCTCAGATGCCTCGTTCATGCACGATCGCATCTCAGTGTAAAATTAACATAATTATTTTTTTTTAATCAAACTTACTGCTTCCATTTGCTTGCGACGGGCCGGCCGCCGCCATCTTGCTTGAAAATCTGGCGTGAAATCTTGCACGGCCCGAGATGACGTCATCACGCCGACCGGCGTGGTGACATCATACGTCACCACGCATGGAATTTCGGACGAGATCTTCAATCAAGATGGCGGCAGCCGGCCCATCGCGAGTAGGTAAGTATGGAGGAGGTAAGTATGATTTTTTTGGGATTTTTTACACTATTTCAGGTTAAATCGATCCGCTACAACGAAGCACGAGGAAATTCCCTAAGGGTTTTTTTTATGCAGTTTTTGAAGCCAAAATCGGGAGTGGATCATAAAAAGGAAAAAAGTATTCAGAACAGATGCGACTATTCTGAATCCACTCCTGGTTTGGGCTTCAAATACTGCATCAAAAAAACTGAATTTATAGCGGCACCCTAATACTCGAGATGGATTGCAGAGTCTGCAGTAAGGCCCCTTGCAGACGAGCGTGTCCGGATTAGGTCAGGATGCAATTTGTCTGCAATAAGGGAAAATCCAGTGAGTAGGTACGCAATTGCACTCAGTTTTGACTGCGATTGCGTTCCGATGTTCAGTTTTTATCGCGCGGTTGCAATGCGTTTTGCACTCGCCTGATAAAAAACTGACTGTGGTACCCAGACCCGAACCCAGACTTCTTCGCATAACGGACAAGGATAGTACTGTTCTATCAGGGGCCAGCTGTGCCGTTCTGCAAAAAACGGAATGCACACCGGCGTCATCCGTTTTTTTTTACAGATCTGTTTTTTGTGGATCGCAAATACGTCGTGTGCAAGAGACCTTTTTTAGTGTTTTGCGGTCCGTTTTCCACAGATTCGTTGTTCTGTTTTTTGTTTCCACTGTGTCTCCGTTTCTGTTCTGTATTTCCATTCCGTTTTTCATTACATAGATGTTCCGCAAAAACGGAACGGATACGGAAGACATATGTATGTGGACCCATTGACTTGAATGAAGCCACAGAACGTGATTTGCGGGTAATAATAGGACATGTTCTATCTTTCAACTCAACGGAAAAACGGAAATACGGAAATGGAATGCATATGGAGTACATTCTGTTTTTTTTGCGGAACCATTGAAATGAATGGTTCTGTATACGGACCGTATACGGAACGCAAAGAACGGCCCGTAAAAACGGGACAAAAAAACGGTCGTGTGAAAGAGGCCTAAGGGAAAGAAGAAGTAAAGGCTGCTGGGGTGGGGTGGGGGGGGGGATGATGCTCCCCCCCCTAATAAGAGATTTTACAATTTTATATGAGCACTTTTGGGCTGTAAAAGTTATGGACCTGCTGCACTGAAATTTGGTTGCAATGTGACTCATGCACATGGCCGTTGTGCGGCCGTTCAATGCATTGGGGACCGCAATTGCGCAATAAGTAAAGACAAGTTGGATCGTATTACCTGTTTGGATTGCAATTATTCCTCAATTACTCAAACTGACCACACTCAATTTTATTGCAAGTGAGCCAGGATTCAGGAGTCCAGCCGTACCAAGGTAGGAGACACCGTTGACACTACCATATCTGCTATACAGAGACATTATCCCCCTCTGGCATTCCTCACCTGGTACGTGAGCTATAACATCTTAAAGGGCCCTGCTACAGTACCTGCGCAAGCTGCAATTGGCGTCACGAACTACTACACATATACACTGACCCACTGCATAGCATTCCCACTGACCCAGTGTCCTGCTCATTGCAAAAGCATGACACATTGCACCACATGCTCTCGTTCCAGGGAGTAGAGCTATAATCAACTGGTGGCCCTGATCTGTTTACCATGAGCCAGGGGGCTCAGCCCATCCTGCAGCGGTTAAGGGTATCTCCCTGTTTTTAGTTTGGACTTAACCTGCTTCATGCCTGTGAAAAGATAGTAGAGTTGGCCAGTTTAGTCAATTCAGAAAAACTGAGGGGCACGGCGAAATAGGGCATAGTGGCTGAACTCACAGGACTGTGAGTACAGATCCAACAGTCTGTCACTTTTCATTCATTCCTTCAAACAGCACCTGATGGTGCTGTATCAAAGCATTGTCCCATTCATCATTCAGTGTACGAAACACTGCCGACAAGCTCAGGGTCAGAGCCACTGTCAGCAGAAGGACCTTCATCCTGTGGTTCCAAGACTTTCTTGCAGTGAGAAGCGTGTATCCAGTTGGGTTTTCCTTCAACCTTTACAGCGGTGTGGGTGGTCAACAGTACTTGAAATAAACCATCGAATCTTGGAACTAGTCTTTTTCTCACATGCTTTTTTATCACCACCCAGTCTCCGGGCTGCAAGTTGTGAGTTCCTTCTACTGAGTCAGGATCTGCAAGTGAAGCAAACACCTGTTTATGGTGTATTCTAGCCTTTTTGTGAGGGCCCGTATGTAACTGGTCAGACTGTCATTATTCATCTGCAGCTGCTGGGGAAAGTACAACCCTAACCTGGGGGCACTTCCAAACAGGATCTCAAATGGGGACAACCCTGTCCTCTTGTTTGGGGTAGTCCTTACTGAAAATAGAGCCAGAGGCAATCACTCTGTCTAGGGCCTCTGGATCTCCCGCATGGCCTTTTATCCATTCAAACGCTCAACTCGGAAAGCTTGGATCACCCCTAATGCTTGCATAACTTCCCTCATCACTTCAACTGCGAAATGAGAACCTCTATCTGACTCAATAACTTCAGGAACACCATACCTGCATATCAGTTCACTGACCAGTTTCTTTGCTGTATTCTTGGCATTTCTTTTGGCTATTGGGAAGGCTTCCGGCCAACCTGAAAAGCGATCAAAACACACGAGAACAAATTCATACATTCCTACCTTTTGGTAATTGTATATAGTCTATCTGCAGTCTCTGAAACGGGTAAAGTGGCCTGGGGGTATGCTTGCTTGGAGTCTTCACCACTTGACCGGGGTTATTCAGTGCACAGAGAAAACCCTGGAGCAATCCACCCTGTATTAACCACACTTACCATGGCACCTTTCGATAGGTGTGTGGGCCCGTTGGCCTCCTGAGCCATCATAGGATAGAGGGCTCTGGGTAGGCATATTTTTCCTGACACTTCCCAGAGTCCCTGCCCATTCGGCACTGCTCCTCTCTGAGTCCAGGAGCTCTTTTCTCCTTCATCTGCCTGTGCAGACAGTTTAATCAACACATCTTCAGACATGTGGTGAGGCTCCAGGACGCCAACAGGGATTACCTCGGGTTTCCAAGGCTTCACTGCTGCCTCTTTTGCAGCCCCATCTGCCCTGTTGTTGCCCCTAGCCTCACGGGTTTGTTGTCTGGTATGTGCTTTAACTTTGACAATGGCTACTTCCTCTGGAAGCAGTAGTGAGTTCATTAGGTCAAACACTGAGTCTTTGTTTTTAATGGGCTGACCTGCAGAGGTTAGAAAGTCTCTAACCTGCCATATGGGTCCATAGTCATGTGCAATACCAAAACCAAACCTTGAATCTGTATAGATGTTCACCTTCTTCCCCTCAGCCAATTTACACGCCTCAGTGAGTGCCTTCAGCTCTGCCTCCTGCGCAGACATGTGCGGAGGGAGTGGTTCAGCAATGGTTACCTCATGTTGTGTGACCACTGCATATCCAGTGTGGAACCGGCCATCATCTCCCATATTCCTTCTTCCATCTACAAAACACTCAAAATCAGGGTTATCAAGAGGTTTTTCTTGAGAATATCCAGATGTTTCTTGTTGCATCAACTGTATACAATCATGAGGAGCATTTTAAGCTAAATCAGACAAAAGGCTACCTGTGCTACCCTCCCCATTACTGAATCTGTAATTGGTAACAAAGTAGCAGGATTCAGAGTAGCACATCTTTTGAAAGAAATGAGGAGTGCATATTGGAGTCTGAGTTGTCTAGCCATAGAAATATGTTTTGGTTGCACTTGTGTGAGTATGTCCTGTGTGTTTGCACAATTGTATGTTTCCATCTTCCCCCCTGCACTTCCTGAAACTCAAACTGATTGCTAAAGAGGAAATTGTGGGAAAGGGGGTGCGTGTGGGTGCTATCTATACACAGAAACTGCCATGTTTTCACAGCTGCTCATTAATTTCATTGCTTGCACTGCCGCGACTGCCCTGACACATGAGGGGGCGCCGCGGGCAACAGGGTCTAACCTGGCTGACTGTGATGCTGAATTTCAGAACAGAACAAGTTAAATTCCTCATCATATTTTGGAATACTCAAGGCTGGAGCTGAGGTTATGCACAGCTTCATTGTATGAAAATTATTCACTGCCTCTTCTGTCAGGTGAAATGGGTCAGATAACAGACAATCATACAGAGGCTGCATTAACATGGAGGCATGTTTAATCCAGGGGCGACAGTATGACACCATCCCCAAAAATACCCTTAGGCTTTGTGCTCCTTTGGGCACTTGAATCCTTTCAACAGCCTCCCTTCTATCTGGGGTTTTCAAAATTGTCACCTTGTTAACTTCTCTAGGAACAGGAACCATCCTGTAACTGACAGGCACCCCCTTAACTGGGTTTCTTCTTTAGTAACAATTGGGTAACAACCGTACTATCTTATCTTTAGTTTAACTGGCTCAGATTCACAGACAAAAACTGTTTCTCCCATAAATCCCACAGCCGGTACATAACAAGGGGTTAACTGATAAGGCTGCAAGAAACTCTTTCCTACTCTCTCTCTCACTATTTGTCTGGAAGTTTTCCTCTTCTGATCCCTGGACTTGTTTGGTATGGTCCCCATAGTCTGTCTCAGTCCAATCCCAGGATTTGGGTCTGACTCACAAGGCACTTTAACACCCCAAATCCTGAATTACATAATTTGCCGGCCGGGCTTCCCCTAGGTCCTCCTCCCTCGGATCATAAGCCTTCTGGTACACCTAGTTAAAATGTACCCTAGGTCCTCCTCCCTCAGACAGTCCTTCTGGTTCACCTACTCTAGATCATCCTGCTTCGGACAGTCCTTCTGGTTCACCTAGTCAGGACTTGCTCGCAGACCACCTTGGGGACCCACCAGGTCTATAATAACCTCAACACGGGGTGTCCCTTACAAGTACCCAGCTCTCCGTCTCCATATGTTCTCTATCTCAGCAAACAGAGTTCCTACGGGTTCTGCAGCAGTAATTCTTGCATGTACATTTAACCCAAACACCCCTCACTCCCTGAGAGGGATGGCAGTAACAACCGGACTTAATGAGTCGCAACTTCAAAGAATCAGTACGGGAATTTCCTCTGCTACATTGCACTGTTTTTTCTTTGTTTTGTTTTTTCTTTTGAGGGGAGACACAATCAACAAGTATACACAATAAAGATAAACTTTTCAACTTCTTGTTTACCCACTTGAACATTAACAAGACTAAAACAAGCGACACCTCCCCTTTAGGTGTCAAAACAAGCAGGGATCACCTCACTGGCAGACAGGATTTTTCCCCGGCTCCCACGGTTGGCCTGCCGGTCGGACCACCCCCTCCGCCCTCTCGTCTGGCAATTCCTCCAGACTCTCACAGGCAGAAATCTCTTGTGGTCTCCGTCAGTCCCGTCCCTGCGCTCAAAGCGCAACCTCCTGCCAGGGGAATTCTCTTGCCCTGGTTAATTGTTACCTGGGAGGCGCCTGACACACAACACAAACCACAGAAAACACAGAGAAGAATATCCACAATATTTTCCTTCTCAGCCTGAAGTTCTAAAGACCCAAAATGTCAACACCAGTTACTCCTCACAGTATGATCATCGTCCAGCAGACAGACAGCCGTGATGTAGCGAAACAAAGCAACTAGAGGCAGGCAAGATTGCTTACCTTCTCATGGGGCTGCGGTCTCCTCCTCAAGTGCCCTTCGTAACGCCCCGGAGGTCATTTATGTTGGCTACAGATGCTTCATTTTCTCTCAAACACCCAGTTTCAACCTCACAAACTACTTTTATACATATGTCAACAACTCCATTGCATCCATGATCCCTAATCTAACCACCATAAGTTTGTTTGAACTTTTCCCACACTTCCACTAGAGTCTTTTCTGTCTTGTAACCCTCTGGGACACTAAGATTATTAGCCATATCTGTCAGTTGTCCACAAGTTTTGTCATTCAACACCAAAGAATACAATTTCCTGACGTCAGTTTCTCCTAGTCCTTCCCTAAAGCTTCCTCATTTGTACCAGTGTACTCTAGAAGACTAAAATAATTTTTCCAGGGAACCCAACGCAGTTTTCCACAGAACTTCCCCACTATATACCTAGTGTATTCTGTACTGACCCTAAACTTATTCAACCCCTCAGGGGGTTCCAGGGCTCCTGATTTCCCTTTTTGGTGTTCTTAGTTATTTTCCGCAATACATGCCGGACAACAGACATCTATCTCAGTAATCCCAGTTTACTGTCTCAAACGTCATAGTCAAAAGTCTTACCCAATAATCATAGGAATGTCATCTCTTTAGAGTTCTTTACCAAAAACAGGCTGGACTGTAAATCAGCTTTTTAGACTCCAACTCCACACCGATTTGGACAGACAGAAGATGAGGCACAGATTTTAGCAAGATAAAGTATCTTACCTTGCAGCGCTGCTTTAAGTGGATCTGTACGTCCTCTGACCGTGGTTATCGGGGTGTCGAAGGAGAGCTGATTAGTCCAGCCCCACATTGGGGGCCAAGTTTTGTGAGGGCAATTACCCCTGCGTCTATGATTATGGGTTCCGAATTCAAATAGTGTAATGTGCACAGAGAAGGCTGATACATGCAATGGTTGTAATCAGTCATCTCCTTTATTATAGAATTAGCAGACAATCTTATACCATAATTATTGGCAGACGCCCCACAGCCATGCGTCACATAAAACCACAAAGATAAGGCAGAAGAAATGAAACCTTTAGCAGAAAGAGGATCTTAAACTTAGAACAGCAGAAACTAGCATTTATACAAATAGAACAGGAGGGAGGGGGGGGGGGGAGGTTGTCATCTGAATTCCCCCCTTGCGTTCCTGCAAAGAGCTGACACTTGTCTAAAATTTTAATAACCTCTAATTGAACTCTGGTTCAGATAGATATAGGATATACAAGATGGAGTTCTATCTCTCACAGCCGCCTCAATAAACCTTTTTGAAAAACATTAAATAAATGTCTAGAACATTAAAATAAAATAGGGACCATGTTCTTTCTCTCACGGTGACTTATATTTCATCATTGAAATTTAAATTTAAATTGTGAGACATCCCCTTTAAAATTGGGAGGAGCCAATGAGAAAAACTTGAAGGACACTAAACTGCAGGTCTTGTACCTCATGAGTTATAAAGATATAAACTTACCAGGAGCCTGATGGCTGTGAGGATCAGATTTTGATCACCCCCTTCCCTTTGTTGTGCTCACTTCTGATGTAAGAAACAGCAAAAATGTTAAGGAATTTTTAATGATATTTATACGGAGCGGCTTTGATGAAAGCGGCAATAACACAAGGTAACATCTTTCGTGGACGCTTTGTTATTTTATCTTGGCTTTTCTTCATCTCAAAGTAAGATCCGTACTTGTTAAATAGCAAATTATTTCCAGGGGGTCTGTGATATAATCAGCGGTGCCTTTGTAATGCGCCGCACCTGATCTGTCTGGAGATGGAACATTGTTTATAACCTTTGTTCTATGGGACGGAATATTTAGAGCTGAGATTCTTCAAGTGATCGTTTCTTCTGTGCTAATGAGCAAGTCCCAGCGTCACACACTTATATCTTCACCTGCATTTTCTAAGGGAGACGTAAATAATTACATTTCTGTTAAGAATAAGTTGTGTGACAAAGTGGGTAGTACATGGCGACATGTGTTGCATCAAAGTTGCGCGCCCTTTTTTGCAATGATAGTCAATGGTGTCACACTGTAACATGCTGCAACTGCGACACGACAGTCACACAGAAATACAACCTGGATGGATTTTTTGCGACTGTTGCGTCGCAGCCCGACACCATTGACTATCCTAATAACACAACGTTGTGCAACTTTTCTGCGACAAGAAGTCACACAATATATGTTGCCGTGTAGACCTAGCCTGAATGTCAATTTTTTTACCAATTTAACACATATGTTCATTTTAGGTCCCTCATTCTGTGATGATTAATTCCTGTAATATATATTTAAAATAGTTAAAGCTCTATTTTTCTTATACAAAGTCCCTGCATAGATTAAAACAAAATATCACCTTGCACTGATCGCATCTTACATCCTGTATTATACTCCAGATCTGAACTCACTATTCTGCTCGTGCAGTCACTGTGTACATACATTACATTACTTATCCTGTACTGATCCTGAGTTACATCCTGTATTATACTCCAGAGCTGCACTCACTGTTCTGCTGGTGCAGTCACTGTGTACATACATTACTTATTCTGTACTGATCCTGAGTTACATCCTGTATAATACTCCACAGCTGCACTCACTAGTCTGCTGGTGGAGTCACTGTGTACATACATTACATTACTTATCCTGTACTGATCCTGAGTTACATCCTGTATTATACTCCAGAGCTGCACTCGCTATTCTGCTGGTGCAGTCATTGTGTACATACATTACATTACTTATCCTGTACTGATCCTGAGTTACATCCTGTATTATACTCCAGAGCTGCACTCACTGTTTTGCTGGTTGTTATAGGTAACATCAATCTTTTCCTTAGAAATAGTCTTAAGACCTTAGTTCATCTCCTATAATGCAGACTGTTAGGCCTCTTTCACACGAGCGTGTCCGGATTAGGTCCGGATGCGTCCCGGTGCATTGCGGCAAACACGCGCGAGTAGGTACGCAATTGCAGTCAGTTATGACTGCAATTACGTTCCGTTGTTCAGTTTTTATCGTGCGGGTGCAATATGTTTTGCACGTGCGTGATAAAAAACCGACTGTGGTACCCAGACCCGAACTTCTTCACAGAAGTTCCGGTTTGGGTTCAAGGTTGTCTAGATTGTATTATTTTCCCTTATAACATGGTTATAAGGGAAAATAATAGCATTCTGAATACAGAATGCATAGTACAATAGGGCTAGAGGGGTATATAACTCAACTTAATCCACTTGTTCGCGCAGCCGGCATCTCTTCTGTCTTCATCTGTGAGGAAAAGGACCTTTGATGACGTCACTACGCTCATCACATGGTCATTCACATGATCCATCACCATGGTGATGGATCATGTAATGGACCATGTGATGAGCGCAGTGACGTCACCACAGGTCCTTTACCCAGGTCCTGAAGAAAGAAGAGATGCCGGCTGCGCGAACAAGTGGATTAAGGTGAGTTATATACCCCTCTAGCCCTATTGTACTATGCATTCTGTATTCAGAATGCTATTATTTTCCCTTATAACCATGTTATAAGGGAAAATAATACAATAGAAATGAATGGGTCCTGATTCAGCGCTGGTGCAATGCGTTCACCTCGCGTATTGCACCCTGCGTGGAAATCTCGCCCGTGTTAAAGGGGCCTTACTGTTTCCTACATCAGATTTCTGCACAGTGCCTAGAAAACAAATCAGGAGATGTGTGAAGGCTGGACCAGTAAGGAATGCTGGAAGATTTCAGCCCTGAAGCCTCTAGAATTGTTAAGGCTTGTCTGTGGGGGTTTTGTTTATTAGTATTTTATACAAGTTTACTACTCCTGATTTTATTTAAAAAAATTTCAGTAATTGATCCAAACACAGGTGGCGCCGATCACCCAACACTGCAGTGCAAATGATTCTGGAATGATCGCATCTTTCATCGCACTAAGGCAATGAAATTGTATGGGGGCAGATACATTGCGATCATTGCTGCATGTAATTGTCGCTAAATGATCGGGTTGACATTTTTCATTCCTGGTCATTCCCCATGTAAAGGAGTTCCCGTGTCCCAAACTGCCCTGATCACTGTTACAGGGGCTCAGAGGGAACATGGCGTTTTTGCTTTGGGCCCAGGAACGCCACACCGCGCAGATCAGTAATACAGACACGATGCCTTGAGCTGATTCCTAGCGGAACACGCTGTCTGCGTCTACCGATACAGATTTCTAAAACAAATTTAATTCACCACGCGCATTTACTAGAACTTTGAAAAGTGAAATAGTAATCTCTGAGCTGTCACTCGCTTATTTCCCAGCCATCCGGCAGGAACCTGGCAAGTGAATACACAGCAGTCACAAATGACTGATTTCTGTGGCTGAGAGAAATGGAAATGTATTTTTTTGCTTTTGAAGTTACAAACCACTTCTGGATTATTGACTGTTGTGGCTCCGTCACGTTTATCTCCGAGGCCTAAGATATTGGGTCAAGTTTGGTGTATTTGTGAGGTGGGGAAGCAGCTCTCATTGTCTGAACACTGTGTAGATTAAATTAAATGATCTGGACTGACATTCTGCTGTTTGGCCACAAGATGACGCTGTTTCCTAAACACAGCTACAGACTGTATATATTTCCATATTCATGAGAAGGGGAGTAAGGCCTCTTGCACACTACCGTTTTTTATTTAGTTTACGTTCCGTTTTTTTGCAAGGGATCTGCAAACAAAACGGAAGGTACTCCGGGGGGCTGTTCTATTAGGGGCCAGCTGTTCCGTTCCGCAAAAAACGGAATGCACACGGACGTCATCCGTATTTTTTGCAGACCGCAAAATACTGAAAAATCCATACAGTCGTGTGCAAGAGGCCTTACTCAGAGCCTGGAGAGGAAGAGAAAGGGAGCATCCATCTTAGAGGGAGCTGAGACTGAGGAACTGTGTCAGCAGTGGATCCAATGGCATCCAGGTGTGAGAGCATCCCTCAGTGACCAGAGCGGCAGCTAAGTGAAGCTGATTGTGTCTAAGACCCTGATCCTGACCAGAGGAACGAGGATTGGTTCCAGGAACGTTGATGAGAGCTGAGGAGCAAAGCTACATACACTGCGGGACCGCATGCTTGTTGGAGAGGCATTTGTTCTGTTCAGAGTCACCAGCGGATGCAGAGCAGACCCGGGTCGGTAAGATCGTGCACGCACCTCATTACAGTGTTGGCGCCTAGAGACTAAGACCAGGCCTGTAGTTAGCTAGTTAGGGTCTCTGTTTGTGTTGCTACTGTTCATTGCAAGGATTCCATAACTTAAAGGATTAGCACTCTTTCCTCCTGCATTCATCGGAGGACGCCGTGCTGTGCAACACAAGGGTCTCAGCCTTCGGGCTTGGTGTATGTAAATTTATTGTATGTTCCCAGCATTTGTGGTTGTGTTCATTACCACGTTTAAGTAAAATTCTGTTTTAGCAAAAGCTAGTGGTGGAGTTGTTTTCCTCGTTCATGACTTTGCTGTATCTTGGTACACGGCTTACATCTTGACTTTGAACTGATCTTAGTAACTTCAATATCCTGGGATGAAATGCAAAATCTGTAATGGGGCCGCCCACCTACCATGTGCCATTTATATAACTGGTGTCTTATATGGCAGAGGGGCCTTTAGTCCCCCTCCCCCCCCCCCCCTTAGGCTGCAGGACCAAAGTGTAATCTGTAACGTTGCACCCCCTTGTAGCTTTGCCCTTGGCTATTTCCTGTAAAATGTAAATACTTTTCTTGGAAAGCTAGATGACGGAAAACATATGGCTGGCATTATATCTCCCAGTGGGATTGTCACACATCTGAATGGCAGAAAATGTTCTCTATAGCAGCTTACTTTGAAATATTAAAGGGGTTTTCCAAGACCTATAATGCCCCCTCCCCATATGCCCGTGCGCCTCACACAGATAGTACTTACCTTGCTCCCTGCCACCCGCTCAATTCTAATGCCGCCATGGCCACGGCAAAACAACTGGCGTTATGGGGGGGACAACCAATGGCAGGCCGCGACGAGGACGAGCCTCCCTAGCATTGCGGGTCGCGCCCTGCTTCTGGCTGCCCACCGCCTCCGGATATTTTGATCTGCACGGACGGGGAGATGCAGAGGCGCCCGTGCCAGCATCATAAGTGTGCAGGTTCCGTGGAGCAAAGTAAGTACTATCTGTGTGAGGGGCCCGGGCATATGAGGGGGGCACATGGAAATGCTCATTTACCTTGATCCTGCCGCCACCGCCGAATAGAATGGGCCCCCCTCCAGCGCTAAGCTCCTGTGCAGCTAAACAGACTGCACAGGCGGAATGTCCGCCCCTGTCTGAAAGGCTATCAACACTTTCGGGCATAATTTTGTTTAATGATTGCATTTTACAGATTTTAGGCTAAAATAATTTTTTCAATTGGTCTTTCAGCAAATTTCAGCAGTTTTTGTCCTACGGGGTTAGGTTTTAGTCTGTCGGCATACTGCCACTTTCTGTTTTACATTGACTCCCGTCATGTTTCTGTTCTGACGGCTCATGTGTAGCCAGGGGCGTAGCTAGAGCATTTGGCACCCGGGGCGAACCCTTTGTTTGGCACCCCCCCCCGCCCCCCAAGAAAGTTAAGAAAACATGCACAAACTTTTTTCAATGTTTTCAATAATATTTATAAATAAAAATAAAACCCCTTAATAAAATAAACCTCTGCACACCCCCTTAACGAAATAAACCCATTAACCCCCCTTAATAAAACCCATTAACCACCCCTTAATAGACCCCTTAACCCTTCCTTAATAAAATAAAAACCTGCACCCCCTTAAACCCCAGTATAATAGACATTGGTGGCGCAGTGCGCGCCCCCAACATAATAAACATTGGTGGCGCAGTGCGCCCCCCCTCCCTAGTATAATAAACATATAAACATATAAACATTGGTATAATAAACATTGGTGGCGCAGTGTGCCCCCCCAACATAATAAACATTGGTGGCGCAGTGCGCCCCCCCTCCCTAGTATAATAAACATATAAACATATAAACATATAAACATTGGTATAATAAACATTGGTGGCGCAGTGTGCCCCCCCAACATAATAAACATTGGTGGGCAGTGCGCCCCCCCTCCCTAGCATAATAAACATATAAACATTGGTGGTGCAGTGCGCCCCCCCCCCCAACACCCCAGTATAATAAACATTGGTGGCACAGTGCGCCCCCCTCAACATAATAAACATTGGTGGGCAGTGCCAATGAGGGTTAAAAAAATAAATAAAAATTAACTCACCACCTCCAATTGATCGCGTAGCAGCCGGTCTCCTGTACTTTCTTCAGGACCTGTCAAAGGACCTGTGGTGATGTCACTGAGCTCATCACATGATACATCACATGATCCATCACCATGGTAATGGACCATGTGATAGAGGCTGGAGCTCAGTGACGTCACCACAGGTCCTGAAGAAATTACAAGGAGACCGACAGCAGCTACGCGATCAATTGGAGGAGGTGAGTTAATTTTTTATTTTTTAACCCTCATTGGCACTGCCCACTGCCCACCAATGTTTATTATACTGGGGGGGGGGGGCCGCACTCAATGTTTATTATACTGGGGGGGGCGCACTCAATGTTTATTATACTGGGGGGGGCCGCACTCAATGTTTATTATACTGGGGGGGGGGGCCGCACTCAATGTTTATTATACTGGGGGGGGGCCGCACTCAATGTTAATGAAGATATCTTCATTGGTGGCGCAGTGGCCACAGCCCCTCCCCCGGCCCTGTCCCTCTTCTTATTGGCCGCGGCGGCAGCAGCACAGGGGGAGGGGGAGACCATCTGGAGCCCTGCCCCTATCACAGCGCCACGCCTGGCCCACTCGCCACATTTTTTTTTTTTTTTATCCTCAGTAGCGGCGGGCCCCCAGTGGCGTAGGGCCCCATAGCCATTGCTATGGCTGCTATGGCGATCCCTACGCCACTGGCACCCCCCTTGTGAGTGACACCCGGGGCGGGCCGCCCCCCCCCCTTGGTACGCCACTGTGTGTAGCCCTTATATCTGAAGTCCTCACTGCTCATAAAAAAAATCCTCCTAGGTAAAATCTTATCAGATGAATAAGAATGTGGCTTAAATGAGTCTTTGAGCTGTCAGGAGTTCAGAGATAAGGAGCCGTCAGAAGAGCATCATGCCGGAACTCAATGTAAAACAGAAATTGGCAGTCTACAGTCTGAAACTTAACCCTGTAGTACAAAAACTGTTGAAATGTTTTAATAAAAATTATTTTTAGTGCAAAATAAGTAAAACAATCTCGCACACAAAAAAAAAATTGCCCCGAAGGTGTTTGTAGCATTTAACAGCAATAAGTGGAGATCTTATTCTATTTTTCTGCTCCATTAGTGGAGCAGAACAGAAATAACGGAAGTGCCGGGTAGAGCCCATAACAGAACCAAGCAGAGCTTAACAGACTCCATTGACTACAATAGAGTCCATTCAGGTTCCGATCGGGAAGCTGCGACGGAGTCCTTACTGAAATATACGTTTCTTCTCGGAGCTGCATTGGAATTTTTTTTTTTGTTTGTTTTCTACCCATGATGCCGCCACTTACAATTGTTACATTGTTTACTAGTGTTGATCGAGCACCACAGTGCTCGGGTGCTCGAGTAGAACACTTTGGAAAGCTTGGGAGCTCTACAGAGCACTAGAGCACAATGGAAGTCAATGGGAGAACCAGAGCATTAAACCAGGCGCCCCCTGCTCTGAAGAGGGGAGGGTGTCTGGTTCATAGGAAAAAGGTCAGAAATTGATGGACAATAGGTCACTGCTGGGAACGATGTCGTGCGAGTAGTACGCCAATTTTACAGACTGACAATAATACGCACAAAACTGAAGATAAAATCGATTTTAGAGGAAAAATTGTTAGGAAACATTCTTTCCTATATATTTACTTGTATATAAAGTGCAAGTGCTGCCAAAAATTACAAGGAAGAGGCACTCCGATACTACCTGTATATCACATAATGGAGGGCCTCATTCACATTGTGGTACAATTGTTCAGGTAGTCGGACTCCTTCACTCATAAAGCCCATGCACTAAGTGAAAGGGCTGCCAAAAATTACAAGGAACCGGCACTCCAATACACACTTTATTACACATGAAGGAGGGCATCATACACCCTTGAAAATGATTGATGGCCTGCGGGTGACCCTCAAAAGCATTAGGAGCGAGGGCCTGATGCTGATCTGACCATCTAAAACATTAGGTGTAAGGGCAGCCTAATAAGCATGCTGATATGATGGAGGAGGAGGATGAGAAAAGGAAGATTGAACCATATACCCTTTTTAGTGGTGGAAGGGGATCATGGGAATACAGTGTATTCAATACACCATAAAAGCCACATGTAAAGTGCCTTTATGTTCAGCCGCTTTCCTCTGGTGGAGTAGAGAAGTCATGGTCAATCCAGGCCTTGTTCATTTTGATAAGAGTCAACCTGTCAGCATTTTCAGTTGACAGGCAGATGCGCATATCAGTTATTATGCCACCAGCAGCACTAAATACCCGCTCTGAAAAAACGCTGGCGGCAGGGCAGGCCAGCACCTCCAAGGTGTAAAGCGCCAGTTCGTGCCACATGTCCAGCTTGGACACCCAGTAGTTGTAAGGCGCAGAGGGATCAAGGAGGACGCTGACATGGTCTGCTACGTAGTCCTTCAACATCTTCCAAAACTTATATTACCCCCTGTATAATGTCCCCTGATACCCCTCCTCAGTTATATTACCCCCTGTATAATATACCCTGATATCCCTTAGTTATAGGCCTCATTCACACGACCGTTGTTCTGGTCCGCATCCGAGCCGCAGTTTTAGCGGCTTGGGTGCGGACCCATTCACTTTAATGGGGCCACAAAAGATGCGGACAGCACTCTGTGTGCTGTCCGCATCCGTTGCTCTGTTTCGTGGCCCCGCAAAAAAAATATAACATGTTCTATTCTTGTCCATTTTGCGGACAAGAATAGGCATTTCTACAATGGGCCGTCTGTTCCGTTCCGCAAATTGCGGAAGGCACACGGGCGGCTTCCGTGTTTTGCGGATCCGCAGTTTGCGGACCGCAAAAAAACAGAATGGTCGTGTGCATGAGGCCATAGACAGGTTAAATAAAATAGTCTGTTCTATAAGCACCACATTGTTTTCTGTCCGCCGCCACAAAACAATATGGAAGTGCCCCTCCCGAGACCAGGCTCTGGATCAGCCACTGGAAGTGGGATGGCTACCCTGATAATAGCGTTATCGCCGCTCACCATCTGTGTTGATTCCTCAAAGTTGTGTAAAACCTCACAGAGGTCAGACATCCATGCCCACATCGCTTGTGAAGAGCGGAAGCTGACTGGAAAAGCAACGACCATGTTGCAGCTGGTATTCCACTACTTCCCTCTGCTGCTCACAAAGACTGGCCAACATGTGGAACGTGGAGTTCCAGTGCGTGCTCACGTCGCACAACAGTCGGTGAGCTGGCAATTGCAAGCGCTGCAGCATTGCCAGAATGGAGGCAGCTGTAGAGGACTTTTGGAAATAGGCACACATGCAGCGCACCTTCACCAGTAGCTCAGGCAAATTGGGGTAGGTTTTGAGAAACCGCTGAACCACTAAGTAGAACACGTGGGCTAGGCATGGCATGTGTGTGAGCTTGCCGAGCTCCAAAGCTGCCACTAAGTTATGGCCATTATCAGACACAACCATGCCTGGTTGTAGGTTGAGTGGCGAGAGCCACAGCTTAGTCTGGTACCTTATCCCCTGCCACAGCTCTGCGGCGGTGTGCTGTTTGTCACCTAAGCAAATTAGTTTCAGCTCGGCCTGTTGCTGCTTCCCCACTGCAGTGCTACACTGCATCCAGGTACCGACTGATGGCTGACTGGTGCTGCAAGATGAGAATTCAGAGGTGCAAGTGGAGGAGGAGGCGAAGGAGGAGAAGGGGGGGTTGCAGCCACTAATGTAGGTGGTGGCAGAAATCCTGATGGAAGTAGGGCCCGCAATCCTTGATGTTGGTAGCACCTGTGCCATCCCAGGGTACGACTCGCTCCCAGCCTCCACAACATTCACCCAGTGTGCCTTCAGGGAAATGTAGCGTCCCTGGCCAAAAGTACTTCTCCATGTGTCAGTCGTTAAGTGGATCTTCTCAATAACTGCATTGTTCAGGGCACGGGTGATAAGGGAAACACATGCTGGTGTAAGGTGGGGATGGCACATCGGGAAAAATAGTGGCGGCTGGGGACTGCATAACGAGGGACGGCTGCCGCCATCAGGCTGCGGAAAGCCACAGTGTCCAGAAGCCTAAATGGCAACATTTCCAGGGCCAGCAATTTGGAAAGGTGCACATTTAGTGCTACGGCCTGTGGGTCGGTGGCTGGGTATTTGTGCTTTCATTCAACGGCCTTGGGTATGGACATCTGTACGCTGCGCTGGGACACAGAAGTGGATGTGGTCGCTGATGGTGCTTGCGAAGGTCCAGGTGCAGGGCGGGAGACATCCGGACCTGCGTCTTGGACAGTGGATTGGCTAGCACGTAACACGGGGAAGGCAGTGGTGTGACCCGCAGACACTGATTGTGGACTCAGGCGTTCGGCCCACCTATTAGGGTGCTTTGATGTCATGTGGCGGATTATGCTGGTGGTGGTGAGTTTTCTGGTGTTCATGCCCCTGCACAGGTTGCAAATGTCAATTCTTTTATCGTCCGCACTTTCCGCAAAAAAGCGCCAGACTGCAGAACACCTACCCCTTGGCAAGGGAGGTTGCCACAAGGAGGTGCTCCGGGGAACAGTTGCGGGCCTGTTTGGTGTGGCCCACCTACTCCCTTTTGCCACCCCACTGCCTCTTCCAGCCTGTTGCGGTGCTGCGGATCCCTCCCCTCTGTACTGTTGTCCTCGCTCGGCTTGCCACCTTCCCAGGTTGGGTCAGTGATTTCATCGTCCACCACCTCCTCTTCCACTTCCTCACTCTAGTCATCCTCCTGACTTGTTGACCTAACAACAACCTAACTTATTGACGACTGTGTCTCATCCTCATCATCAACCTCTTGAGACACTAATTGCCGTTGACTTATTGGCAACTGGGTCTCATCATCATCATCCACCTCGTGAAACACTAATTGCCGTTCCCCACCGTCATCTTCTTCTGACTGTGGATGCTCAAGAGTCTGGGAATCATGTCCCTCTTCAAGCGGGCTTGGCGAGAGGCCCAAATCAAGGAATGGCTATGAAAGGAGCTCCTCGGAATATCCGAGTGTGGGATCACTTATTTGCCAAGACTCTCTATGGTGGGAAGAAGGATTATCAGGGTTAGGATTCTGTTGACCAGACTCTTGTCTACTGAGACTGGACTTTGTGGAAGACAGGGTGGTACTTAACTGGAAGCATTATCTGCTGCAATCCAACCGACCACCTGGTCGCACTGGTCTGACTTCAAGAGTGATGTCCTGTGCCACCCTGCAAACTGGGACATGAAGCTAGGTATAGTGGATGAGTGTGTTTCTGGTGCTCTGGCCGCAGGAACAGTTTCACCGCTACCAGGGCCACGGCCTCTGCGTGCAGCATCAGCAGCACGGCCACTTCCCCGTCCCTTACTGCTCGCCTTCAGCATATTAAATGGTATATATGCTTGCAAGTATGTCACATGTACAGTAGCGCATGTAAGTGTATGCAGAAATAAATTAGACTGAATTTGACAGATATTTAGGATGCACAAAGCGTTATTCAGGAGATGTAGCGCAGGTAATGTCGCTGTCACCAGCGGCCAAACAATTGCACCTGATGACGCGTTCCGGCCAGCCAATCACTGTAATGCCAGTAACCAATTTGGCTACTGCATTACAGTGAGTGACAGTACTTCCCCGCACGTTTATTGGCTGCGTAGCAGCCAACAAACGTGCGGGGAGGAGACTCGAGCATCGCGCTCGAGCACACGTGGTGTTCATCCGAAAACTGCGATGTGCCGAGCATCGCCATGCTCGAGTGAAAATGGTGTTCGGCCGAGCATGCTCGCCCAACACTATTGTTTACCAGTAAATTGTTACATTGTCTGCAGGAGTAAGATCCAGCCTTTAGTTTTCCTACTGTTATGAAATATGCTGGGAGTTGTTGTTTCTCAAAAGTGGAAAGCCGTGGATTGGAGCCCCCTACTCTACAGTATTATACATCGAAGGTAACATTTACAATCAGTTTATTGCATTGAATGAAAGAACAAATATTCAGTCGCCGAAAGGAAATGGACTAGGACTTTGGAGGCATCCTTTTCTAAAAACAGTCATTTGTCTACGATCAGGCTGCTGGTAGAGATGCTGACACCGTCTTATCTATACAGATGGCGCCTAGGGCCGTCCCATGGTGTGATCCTATACAGAGCAGGCATTGTCATTTATTTCAGAGAGTGTTAGCGGTCCCTGGCACGCTGTGAGGAATGTCACTTATTAACAGTCGCAGGTTGAGAAGATGACAGATCTTGCTCCATTTAAAGACTTTTTCTTCACACAGCGTGGGGTGGCTTTCTACCTGGCGAGCAGCAGCTCGTAAATCCTCGTTTAAATAGGTTCTTCTAAGGTATGATACAAAGTGTTTTGGGGCTTTAATGCACATCGACCTGATACATGCGGCATGTTGCTATGGTGACAAAAAAATATAATGTACTCTTATGATCCGCCACTTGTCGCTGCTATTCACAACGTTCCCCACTTGTTTCGAGAACTTTGTATCTGTCGTCTGCATGGAAGGAATATCTGCAGATGACAATGAATGGCATTTATGGAGAACAAAAAATGTTTTTGAAATGTAGTCTTTTATTAAAAGTTGGAAAAGGTGAGGATAAAAATAACTTTGACTATGAACATGCATTCGTCTATAATATGTGAGCTTGTGCAGAAACTCAGACAGGGGGTAATCTGCAATAGTTTTATTTTTATTGTAATGTTATGCCCGGTTTCTGCTGTGTACTCCAGCAAATGAAGTATGGTCCCTCCCTCTTGGTAGGAGTGGGCTTGTCCTACTTCCTGCCAGGACTGGGAGTTACAATGAGACAGCGAAGAGGGAGGAAGCACATGTCTGAGCTCCTTCTTCAGGAAATCTTAACCAGTGCTCCTGTGAGATCTTCACTCCAGGGAGATTGTCAGAGTCAAGAAGACAGCTTCCAAAAAGCTTCATTATGCTTAGATAGCAGAGTGATCACCACAGCTTTACAGACTCTGCTGCAGGTGAGGGACTATGGTTCAGACACCCATCACTTAGACCTCTCCCAAAAAAGTACACATCAGGCCTGTATCATACCGTAGACACCTATATCCACAAGTGCCTGCAAGTGCCATTTAATTGCCACCTAACCAGCCACCATACCTCATCACCTGGTGACCGAAACTTCACTTTATACCTACTACTGCTGATGTACTACAGGGTATATTAAAAGAGACACTTTTATACTTTTACTTCTTCTTCAAACCACCTTTTCACTGTACCGATCCCCAGGGAGCAAGAACCTGAGGGAGTACAGTGTGACACATCATCTCATCAGGGCCACTATCACTCCCATCCTTTGCACCGACTCCTCAGGGGTTGTTGCTTCCTCTTTTCCATACTGTCTGTATGTCCCCTAATGGGTGGGAAGGAAACATTCAGAAGCAGTTCCCTTCACTCAGTGGCACCCTAGATCACCGCCTACTCTGCCTACCCCAAGTCCCACCACTGCTCAGGAGATGAGTTTTAAAGTGGGTAGAACAATATGTAGCCAGCAGGACATGGCTATGCTGTTGGGAGTGGCAGTTTTCCATCAATACTAGCAATAGTTCTGGTTAGGAAGTCATAACTTTTACATGAAGAATCTAATCCTGTCGTCACCATCCAAAATGGACACTCCTCCTACTGTTGACAACGCAATGACTGGGATATGTGTTGTTTTAGTCCTATTTAGAAATACATGAGCAGGGTCCATTTTAGGGTGTAGCAGATTGCACAGTGCCCACATTTCCATGGACAGGTCAACCATGAGCAACTTGAATTTACCATTAATCTTTTCACTGTCATAGACCACCAGAAGAAGTAATATGAATAGGCTACTAGAAATTTTACTGTGAACCCTTTTACGATCCAAGACCACCAAGTATTTTGAAATTATGAAACAGTCTATAAACTGCATGATACTGAAATGTATTTTAGCCAACTATAAAGAAAGCTCAGAAATCAGATATGCGGCTTTGTCTTCTAGGGGTCAGCTGTGTCACTGCTGATGACCGTCCTGCAGATGTCACTGAATGTCTTCGATGGGCAGGTCCTGCTCCACCCTCAGCTCAGGAGTGTAAGGTCCCCTGCAAAGAAGAGTGTGCATTTACTCCATGGACTAAATATACCTCTTGTACCCCAGACTGCAGTTCAACTAGAGTGAGGAGAAGATCCCTCGCTGGTACGTTACTACCTCCATACACCTTCTATAGTCATTAATTACAAGCTGTTAATAAAAATGTAAAACTTCATCTTATTGATCACCTCAAGTTAGTGTAGCGATTCTTCATGGCTCATATTTCATTATTTAAACTGTAGGTTTATCTTCAATTAATCTACTTAAAAAGTTAAGTCCCTGTGTACATACACTGCGTGCCGAATTATTAGGCAAATGAGTATTTTGACCACATCATCCTCTTTATGCATGTTGTCTTACTCCAAGCTGTATAGGCTCGAAAGCCTACTACCAATTAAGCATATTAGGTGATGTGCATCTCTGTAATGAGAAGGGGTGTGGTCTAATGACATTAACACCCTATATCAGGTGTGCATAATTATTAGGCAACTTCCTTTCCTTTGGCAAAATGGGTCAAAAGAAGGACTTGACAGGCTCAGAAAAGTCAAAAATAGTGAGATATCTTGCAGAGGGATGCAGCACTCTTAAAATTGCAAAGCTTCTGAAGCGTGATCATCGAACAATCAAGCGTTTCATTCAAAATAGTCAACAGGGTCGCAAGAAGCGTGTGGAAAAACCAAGGCGCAAAATAACTGCCCATGAACTGAGAAAAGTCAAGCGTGCAGCTGCCAAGATGCCACCTGCCACCAGTTTGGCCATATTTCAGACCTGCAACATCACTGGAGTGCCCAAAAGCACAAGGTGTGCAATACTCAGAGACATGGCCAAGGTAAGAAAGGCTGAAAGACGACCACCACTGAACAAGACACACAAGCTGAAACGTCAAGACTGGGCCAAGAAATATCTCAAGACTGATTTTTCTAAGGTTTTATGGACTGATGAAATGAGAGTGAGTCTTGATGGGCCAGATGGATGGGCCCGTGGCTGGATTGGTAAAGGGCAGAGAGCTCCAGTCCGACTCAGACGCCAGCAAGGTGGAGGTGGAGTACTGGTTTGGGCTGGTATCATCAAAGATGAGCTTGTGGGGCCTTTTCGGGTTGAGGATGGAGTCAAGCTCAACTCCCAGTCCTACTGCCAGTTTCTGGAAGACACCTTCTTCAAGCAGTGGTACAGGAGGAAGTCTGCATCCTTCAAGAAAAACATGATTTTCATGCAGGACAATGCTCCATCACACGCGTCCAAGTACTCCACAGCGTGGCTGGCAAGAAAGGGTATAAAAGAAGAAAATCGAATGACATGGCCTCCTTGTTCACCTGATCTGAACCCCATTGAGAACCTGTGGTCCATCATCAAATGTGAGATTTACAAGGAGGGAAAACAGTACACCTCTCTGAACAGTGTCTGGGAGGCTGTGGTTGCTGCTGCACGCAATGTTGATGGTGAACAGATCAAAACACTGACAGAATCCATGGATGGCAGGCTTTTGAGTGTCCTTGCAAAGAAAGGTGGCTATATTGGTCACTGATTTGTTTTTGTTTTGTTTTTGAATGTCAGAAATGTATATTTGTGAATGTTGAGATGTTATATTGGTTTCACTGGTAAAAATAAATAATTGAAATGGGTATATATTTGTTTTTTGTTAAGTTGCCTAATAATTATGCACAGTAATAGTCACCTGCACACACAGATATCCCCCTAAAATAGCTAAAACTAAAAACAAACTAAAAACTACTTCCAAAAATATTCAGCTTTGATATTAATGAGTTTTTGGGGTTCATTGAGAACATGGTTGTTGTTCAATAATAAAATTAATCCTCAAAAATACAACTTGCCTAATAATTCTGCACTCCCTGTATATTAACTATCTTGTACTAATGCTGAGTGCCATTGTGTATTATACTCCAGAGCAGCACTCACTATTCTGCTGGTGGAGTCACTGTGTACATACATTACTTATCCTCTACAGATCCTGAGTTATATCCTGCATTATACTCCAGAGCTGCACTCACTATTCTGCTGGTGGAGTCACTGTGTACATACATTACATCACTTATCCTTTACTAATCCTGAGTTACATCCTGTATTATACTCCAGAGCTGCACTCACTTTTCTGCTGGGGGAGTCTCTGAGTACATACATTACATTACTTATCCTGTACTGATCCGGAGTTGCATCCTGTATTATACTCCAGAGCTGCACTCACTATTCTGCTGGTGCAGTCACTGTGTACATACAGTATATAGTCAAGATCGCATGTATATACTGTATGTCATGTCACTGTATATAATGTCATTGTATAATACTGTTGAGGGGCACCTGACAATAAAATATTTTAGTCCTCCTCCCGGGAGGGCCCCTTCTAAGTTCGGGCCCCCAAGCAGCAGCTGCCCCTATAGCTACGCCCCTGGCAGATAGAACCTGTAAGCATACTTTCAGTTTTTACAGTGCCTGCTGTAAAGATACCTCTTTGAAGACACTGATCAAGCAACGGATGGTAAGAGATGTCAGTTTTGAAGCCGGAGAATTATGAATGCAGCTCTGGATTAATGTAATGTATTTACAAAATTGATGAACATATCCTAGGGAACTTCCATGTTTTGCACTATTGTGCAGATAAAATATGTTGCTACGAGGCACAGTTTTTTATATAGTAACTGCTTAAGGGTTTTACGCCTCCTCATTACCAAATATAACAGATTCCAGTCTCTCCGTACTTTACGTCCTCCTGAGATGCAGCTGCTGTGTCTTGCTGTGATGTTAATCAGGCTTAATAGATTCATTTATTGCAGGATTTGTGTTTACATCTGATGTAATTAAAGATAAATTACTTTTTTTTATTAACTATGTAGCATTAATAGCTAAAAATTAAATGATATACCTGATTTGGTTGGAAGGGCCTGATGGGAAGTCATGACAAAGAGCAAGGTAAACATGGGGAAGTGCGCCACCTACAGGTGCTGGTTCACATCACTGGACCCTCATCACAGGAGGTCTCATCACCAGGGGCGTTGCTAGGGTCTCAAAAGATCCGGGGCCCAAGCTCCAATGAATATGGCCCAGTTCTCTAAGTCATCCCCCCTCACAGCACATTTTGCTGTACTTGCCATACAGCAGCACATACCTCTCATATGCAGGGCCTCCAGGTGACGTCTCCTCCGATGTAGATCTTCTATGTCATCATCTTCTCCACTCGGTCCGTACAACTTCTCTCAGCCGCCTCGTCTCTGCAGAGTGTGACACTCAGACCTCTTAGCTTCCTCACATTTCTATCATCATCCCCCAAACTGGAGTCCCAACAGTGTTATTCTGCTGCTCGCTGTGCCCCCCAATACCCCCAGATACTATCCTGAAGAAAAATTAGTGCCCCCACAGTAATACTGCCCCCTAAAGTGCCCCTAACCGTGATAATGCTCCCTAAGAGTGCCCCCATTAGTAGAAGAGCCCTCCAGTATTAATATTACCCTCACAGAGCCCCTAGTACAAATAAGGCCCACTATTGTTCCCAAGTGGTAATTAAGCTATCTACAGACCCCTCAGTAGTAATAAGGCCCCCATAGTGCTCTTAGTAGAAATAAGGCGGATCTACAGTCAGGTCCATAAATATTGGGACATAGACACAATTCTAACATTTTTGGCTCTATACACCACCACTATGGATTTGAAATGACATGAATAAGATGTGTTTTACTGCAGACTGTCAGCTTTAATTTGAGGGTATTTACATCCAAATCAGGTGAACGGTGCAGGAATTACAGCAGTTTGCATATGTTCCTCCCACTTGTTAAGAAACCAAAAGTAATGGGACAATTGACTTCTCAGCTGTTCCATGGCCAGGTGTGTGTTATTCCCTCATTATCCCAATTACAATGAGCAGATAAAAGGTCCAGAGGTCATTTCCAGTTTGCTATTTGCATTTGGAATCTGTTGCTGTCAACTCTCAAGATGAGATCCAAAGAGCTGTCACTATCAGTGAAGCAAGCCATCATTAGGCTGAAAAAACACAACAAACCCATCAGAGAGATAGCAAAAACATTAGGCGTGGCCAAAACAACTGTTTGGAACATTCTTAAAAAGAAGGAACGCACCGGTGAGCTCAGCAACACCAAAAGATCCGCAAGACCATGGAAAACAACTGTGGTGGATGACCGAAGAATTCTTTCCCTGGTGAAGAAAACACCCTTCACAACAGTTGGCCAGATCAAGAACACTCTCCAGGAGGTAGGTGTATGTGTGTCAAAGTCAACAATCAAGAGAAGACTTCACCAGAGTGAATACAGAGGGTTCACCACAAGATGGAAACCATTGGTGAGCCTCAAAAACAGGAAGGGTAGATTAGAGTTTGCCAAAATACATCTAAAAAAGCCTTCACAGTTCTGGAACAACATCCTATGGACAGATGAGACCAAGATCAACTTGTACCAGAGTGATGGGAAGAGAAGAGTATGGAGAAGGAAAGGAACTGCTCATGATCCTAAGCATACCACCTCATCAGTGAAGCATGGTGGTGGTAGTGTCATGGCGTGGGCATGTATGGCTGCCAATGGAACTGCTTCTCTTGTATTTATTGATGATGTGACTGCTGACAGAAGCAGCAGGATGAATTCTGAAGTGTTTCGGGCAATATTATCTGCTCATATTCAGCCAAATGCTTCAGAACTCATTGGACGGCACTTCACAGTGCAGCTGGACAATGACCCAAAGCAAACTGCAAAAGCAACCAAAGAGTTTTTTAAGGGAAAGAAGTGGAATGTTATGCAATGGCCAAGTCAATCACCGGACCTGAATCCGATTGAGCATGCATTTCACTTTCTGAAGACAAAACTGAAGGGAAAATGCCCCAAGAACAAGCAGGAACTGAAGACCGTTGCAGTAGAGGCCTGGCAGAGCATCACCAGGGATGAAACCCAGCGTCTGGTGATGTCTATGCGTTCCAGACTTCAGGCTGTAATTGACTGCAAAGGATTTGCAACCAAGTATTCAAAAGTGAAAGTTTGATTTATGATTATTATTCTGTCCCATTACTTTTGGCCCCTTAACAAGTGGGAGGCACAAACTGTTGAAATTCCTACACCGTTCACCTGATTTGGATGTAAATACCCTCAAATTAAAGCTGACAGTCTGCAGTTAAAGCACATCTTGTCCGTTTCATTTCAAATCCATTGTGGTGGTGCATAGAGCCAAAAATGTTAGAATTGTGTTGATGTCCCAATATTTATGGACCTGACTGTATAAGTCCCTCCTATAGAGCCCCAAGTAGTAATAAGAATGCTTAATGTCTCCTGCATTTGCAATGCCCCTGTTGTTATATTCCCACCTCCACCATACAGTCCCATGTAAATAACATCACACCATCTCTCCTGCCCCCTCCAAAATACAGTCCTATGTAAATAACATCACTCCCTTCACCCCCCAACATAGTCCCATGTAAATAACACTATTTCCCTCCCTCCGCCATACAGTCCCATGTAAATAACATTACACCATCTCTCCAGCCCCCTCCAATATACAGTCCCATGTAAATAACATCCCTCTCTATCTATAGCCCCCTCCAAAATACAGTTCCATATAAATAACATCACCTCCTCCCCAGCCGCCTTCAACATACATTTCCAAGTGAATAATATCACCCCCTCCCCAGACGCCTACAACATCACCCCCTCAACATTCAGTCCCATGTAAATAACATCATTCCACCCACCAGCCACCTTCAACATACAGTCCCACGTAAATAACATCACCCCCTGAACATTCAGTCCCATGCAAATAACATCACTCCCTCCCTCAGACCCCTGTAACATTCAGTCCCATGTAAATAACATCACTCCCTCCCACTGCCGCCATCAACATACAGTCCCAGGTAAATAACCTCATTGCTTCCCCCAACCCCCTCTGACATACAGTCCCATGTAAATAACATCCCCCTGCTCCAGCCCCCTCCAACATACAGTCCCATGTAAATAACATGACCCCCTCCCCAGCCATCTCCAACACACAGTTCCATGTAAATAACTTTCCTCCCTTCAGCCCTAACATACAGTCCCAGTTAAATAACCACAACTCCCAGCATTGCTCTGCCTCTCCCTTCACTCCCCTGATGTAGCAGACATCACCTCAGCTTCTTCCCCTCTTCACTGCCGCCCTCCCCTGCACTGGTCAATGATGGTGACATCATCACAGGTCCTTCTCAATCACTGACTGTTTTACTGGTCACATGACAGTGATGTCACCACAGGTCCTTCAGCTCTTCCACCTCATTAGATTCAATTGTATTGCTGTCCTGTGGATGGCAATACAGTTGTATCTAGCAGGCAGGCAGGCAGGACATTCGGGGCCTGGGACAAAACATCAGGGGCCCAGGTCCCGAATGTTTTAACCTAGCAACGCCCCTGCTCATCACCTTACCTACAGTGCCTTTTTTTTATGTTACACCCACAAACTTAAGTGTATATTATTGAGATTTTATCTGATAGACCAACACAAAATAGCAAGTATGTGTGAAGTGAAAATAAAATGATACATGGTTTTCAACATTTTTTATAAATAAAAGTCTGGAAAGTGTAGTATGCATTTGTATTCAGCCCCCCTGAGTCAATACTTTCACTACAATTACACATGCAAGTCTTTGGGGGTATGTCTCAACCAGCTTTGCACATCTACAGTAGAGGCTGAAATTATTTCCCATTCTTCTTTGCAAAAAAGCTTGCACTCAGTCAGATTGGATGGAGAGCGACTGTGAAGAGCAATTTTCAAGTCTCGCCTCGGGTTCTCAATGGGATTTAGGTCTGGACTGTGACTCGGCCATTCTAATACATGAAGATGCTTTGATCTAAACCATTCCATTGTAGCTCTGTCTATATTTTAGGGTCATTGTCCTGCTGGAAGGAGAACCTCTGCCCTAGTCTCAAGTCATTTGCCACCTCTACCAGGTTTTCCTCCAGAATTGCCCTGAATTTAGCTCCATCCATCTTCCCATTAACTCTGACCACCTTTCCTGTAGCTGCTAAAGAAAAATCTCCCAACAACACGATGCTGCCACCACCCTGTTTCATGGTGCGAATGGTGTGTTCAGGGTGATGTGCAGTGTTAGTTTTTCACCACACATAGCTTTTTACATTTTGGCCAAAATGTTCAACTTTGGTCTTATCTGACCAGAGCACCTTCTTCCACATGTTTGCTGTGTCCCCTACCTGGCATGTGGTAAACTGCAAACAGGACAGAGCTTGATTTCAAAAATGTCTTTCTTCTTGCCACTCTTCCATAAAGGACAGATTTGTGGAGTGCACAATTAATAGTTGTCCTATGGACAGATACTCCCACCTGAGCTGTGGATCTCTGCAGCTCCTCCAGAGTGACCATGGCACTCCTGGCTGCTTCTCCTTGCCTGGGCTGTCAGTTTAGGTGGACGGCCATGTCTTGGTTGGTTTGCATGTGCCATACTCCTTCTATTTTCAGATGATAGATTAAACAGTGCTCCGTGAGATGTTCAGAGCTTGGGATATTTGTTGATAATTATAGTTAAGCGAAGCGAGCTTAGGATGCTTAATTCTAAGTCGCCTTCATTCAAAACTTTTGAATAATACTGTACAGAGATTCGTCCAAGGTACTATTCGAAACCGAAGCCGAGTTCAGTTTCAAGTTTTAAAGTGGTTTTCCATTTTAAAAATCAACTACAGAAGTTATTCAACGAAATCACGCACGACTTTGTGAATAACTTACTTCGGCTCATCGTAGCCCATACATTCTAGTACTGTACAGAGACAAATCTCCGTACAGTATTATACCAAAGTTTTGAACAAAGTGATTTCAGATTAAGCATCCGAAGCTTGCTTTGCTCAACTCTATTGATAACCTAACCCTACTTTACACTTCTCCACAACTTTATCCATGTCCTGTCTGCTGTGTTCCCTGGTTTTCATGATGCTGTTTGATCACTAATGTTCTCTAGAGAGAACAGCCGGAATTATACTGAAATAAATAACACACAAGTAGACTTGATTTACTAAGTAGGTGACTTCTGAAGGCAATTGGTCACACTGGATTTTATTTAGGATTATCAGAGTACAGGGGGCTGAATAGACATATGCGCCACACTTTTCAGATATAATTTTATAAAAATTTTGAAAGCCACGTATCACTTTATTTTTACTTCACACATACTTGCTACTTTGTGTTGGTCTATCACATAAAATCTCAATAATATACATTTATGTTTGGGGTTGTAACGTAAAAATGGGGAAATGTTCAGGGGGTATGAATACCATTCCAAGACAGTGTACATTTGGCAAGTCATTCCTGCCATTTTCTCCCTCTCTTGGAATTATTAGTTATGTAGCAGGAAATTCTGCACTCTTCCTATTGCCAACATAAGATGAGAACAAGTTTACCAAGAGCCTCTGATGTCTATATTCCCATACAATATAGAGATTATGCACCCAGTGATGTCACAGTACAGAGATAATCAACACAGTGATGTCACAGTACAGAGATAATGAACAAAGTGATGTAACAGTACAGGGATAATAAACACAGTGATGTCACAGTACAGGGGTAATAAACACAGTGATGTCACAGTACAGAGATAATAATCACAGTGATGTCACAGTATAGGGATAATATACACAGTGATGTCACAGTACAGGGATAATAAACACAGTGATGTCACAGTACAGGGATAATATACACAGTGATGTCACAGTACAGAGATAATAAACACAGTGATGTCACAGTACAGGGATAAACACAGTGATGTCACAGTACAGGGATAATAAACACAGTGATGTCACAGTACAGAGATAATAAACACAGTGATGTCACAGTACAGGGATAATAAACACAGTCATGTCACAGTACAGGGATAATAAACACAGTTATGTCACAGTACAGGGATAATATACACAGTGATGTCACAGTACAGGGATAATAATTACAGTGATGTCACAGTACAGGGATAATAAACTGTGATGTCACAGTACAGGGATAATATACACAGTTATGTCACAGTACAGGGATAATATACACAGTGATGTCACAGTACAGGGATAATAAACACAGTTATGTCACAGTACAGGGATAATATACACAGTGATGTCACAGTACAGGGATAATAATTACAGTGATGTCACAGTACAGAGATAATAAACACAGTGATGTCACAGTACAGGGATAATAAACACAGTGATGTCACAGTACAGGGATAATAAACACAGTTATGTCACAGTACAGGGATAATATACACAGTGATGTCACAGTACAGGGATAATAATTACAGTGATGTCACAGTACAGAGATAATAAACACAGTGATGTCACAGTACAGGGGTAATAAACACAGTGATGTCACAGTACAGGGGTAATAAACACAGTGATGTCACAGTAGAGGGATAATAAACACAGTGATGTCACAGTGCAGGGGTAATAAACACAGTGATGTCACAGTACAGGGGTAATAAACACAGTGATGTCACAGTAGAGGGATAATAAACACAGTGATGTCACAGTACAGGGATAATATACACAGTGATGTCACAGTAGAGGGAGAATAAACACAGTGATGTCACAGTACAGGGATAATAAACACAGTGATGTCACAGTACAGGGATAATAAACACAGTGATGTCACAGTACAGGGATAATAAACACAGTGATGTCACAGTACAGGGATAATAAACACAGTGATGTCACAGTACAGGGATAATAATTACAGTGATGTCACAGTACAGGGGTAATAAACACAGTGATGTCACAGTACAGGGGTAATAAACACAGTGATGTCACAGTACAGGGATAATAAACACAGTGATGTCACAGTAGAGGGATAATAAACACAGTGATGTCACAGTACAGGGATAATATACACAGTGATGTCACAGTACAGGGATAATAATTACAGTGATGTCACAGTACAGGGATAATAATTACAGTGATGTCACAGTACAGGGATACTGCACACACTGATCTCTCAGTATAGGGGGATGTCACAGTACAGGGATAATAAACACAGCGATGTCACAGTACAGGGATAATAAACACAATGATGTCACAGTACAGGGATAATAAACACAGTGATGTCACAGTACAGGGATAATATACACAGTGATGTCACAGTAGAGGGAGAATAAACACAGTGATGTCACAGTACAGGGATAATAAACACAGTGATGTCACAGTACAGGGATAATAAACACAGTGATGTCACAGTACAGGGATAATAAACACAGTGATGTCACAGTACAGGGATAATAAACACAGTGATGTCACAGTACAGGGATAATAAACACAGTGATGTCACAGTACAGGGATAACAAACACAGTGATGTCACAGTACAGGGATAATAATTACAGTGATGTCACAGTACAGGGATAACATAGACTTATAGGATAGCTACATTACATATAGTAGCATTAGAGGTTCAGCTTTCTTTTTGAAAAGAGAGCTAATTTGCATACTTTATTCTCAGTGGAGCATATAAGACTTCTTATGCCTACTAGGCGTTCTCCACCAGGAGAAATACATGGATAATGCACACAGTGATGTCACAGTGCAATGATAATGTACCCCATTCTATCAGCATAGAAATAATTCATATAAAAAGGTCACCATACACACAATGAAATCCCATAGAATAGAGCCACATTCAATTCTCTACATCTCCTTCCATCATCCATAGTTATCACAAATTGCACCTAACCTTTGTATTGAGATGACACCCCCACCGTTTTTGGGCCCCATAGCAGCTGCTATGCCTGCTACCTTAATAGTTACACCCGGCTTGTTTCCAGTTGGACTGGGATTCCTTGGGTCCACCAAACAAAATTGTTTTCGGGGCCCAAACGCTATATCATCAATAAAGCCTAATAGGTTTTAAATTAAAGAAATACAGTCTAGGGGCAAGTAATTGTACCCAAAAGCAGCTCCAAATGGGATTTTCCTCCTTGCTCTTTGGGTTCTACTATAGCTTCAGAGACTGGGCCCACCGGGGGATACTCTGGTACTCTGGTGGGTCAGTCTGACCCTGCTTGTTCCGTATAGCTCACTAATAGATATCAGGATGTCAGCTTTATCTATGGATTTGCCTTTCCAATACTTTGGTCCCGAAAAGAACAAATAATTATCTGAGGAAAAGCTTTAGGACTTTCCAAACAAGGTTATGGGATTTTGTCTCGGGGTCACATAGGACAAATACTGAGAAGTGGGGTTGCCCTTGTCGAGTATGTGCTCTACTTGTAGGCAGGTGTAGCATTAGGTGCTTTAGGGTCCATTCACACGTCCATATGAATGGTCCGGATCAGTTCCACAATTATGCGGAACGGGTGCAGACCCATTCATTTTCAATGGGGACGGAACGGATGCGGACAGCACACTATGTGCTCTCCGCATCCACATTTCCGGATCCGCAATTCCATTCCTGAAAAAAATAGAACATGTCCTATTCTTGTCCGCAATTGGCGACAAGAAAAGGCATTTTCTATGTGAGTACTGACGAATTGCGGAACGCACATTGCCGGTGTCCGTGTTTTGCGAATCCGCAAAACACTTAGGGACGTGTGAATGAACCCTTATAGGGTAAGATTCATCAGTCCCAGGTTCCAGGTCCCACGCGTGGCTGACACTCCATTCTTTTCTATTGGACTGCCAGAAACAGCCGAGCAAGCGCTTGGCTATTTTCGGAACTCCCATAGAAATGAATGGAGGGCGGGCACGCATGCATGGCTGCTCTCCGCACACAACAGATGTCTCATTCTCGAGATAGGTCTGGGTCCCAATCTAGCATTGGTGACATATCTTTGCGATATGCCACCAGTCTCCCAGATGAGACAACCCCATTACGTTTTATCATGAGGTTCTCTGTACTGTGAGGACAATAATATCCTGTGACTGAGAGGACCTGTGGTAGCCTCGCTAATAGAACCTGCTACAATTTCTATCAGGTACAAGCAGAATAACCCCAGAATAACACTAGACCCCCACAGAAGTTTGTATTCTGGCTCCATGCAACACAAAGGTACTACCAAGCCCAATACTAATTTAATTAAAAACGGTGCACTACAGGAAAGTGATTGCACTGACCACACAGATCTAGATTCTGTGACCCAGCAGGACCCACCGCAGCTCCATAACCTTTTCTAGATGACCTTATGATAAGTTTGTTTCAACTGGAGTTCATTACAAGACTCGATGAATCCATATTTCAGACTTCATTAGACGATCTAGCAGGCGTATAAAATCAAATTCATCAGAACAAACAGCATAAAACATCAATAAAAACATAAAAAGCGTACTCCGACTGTTTCACCTTCATGGGCTTTAAACCTTCAAAAAGAATTGTGTACAGAAAATCTCAGCTCCACATTAAATCTCATTTATTGCCTTTGGTGTAAAATACAGCAGGGACACCAGCAAATTGTGAATAATGCTGGAAATGTTTATTGAACACAAAGGCAGAGTAATTGTTTTACACGGGGCATGTAATTGAGGGACATAAAGAGCCTATATAACCTTCGTATTAGGAAAGCGGCACAATTGCGTTCAATGCCCGCTCTCTGATCTACGGCCGGTCTTTCCACTCTTTCATGATTAACCGTTCTGGAGCCTTGTTCATTCCAATAAGCAATTTTGTTCTGTTTCATTCGCTGTTATTCTTATTCGCTGATACAATGTATCACTGCTCAGATCCATGTCCAAATCATCAAGAAGGACTGTGACTCTGGTTGGTACTATGAAGGGGACATTGTAGTTGGTACTATGAATGGGGCATCGTGGCTGTCACTGTCATGAGGACACTATGTTCACTGTTTAATTACTATTGCTGGCAATTATGGAGCAGCCCTCCATTTGGCGCCTCAAGGAACAATTAAAATGTTTTCACAAATGCCCTTAAAGGGGTTGTCCAGTTTCGACAAGTTTTATCTAAATTAAATAGGTTTTCTGACTCTTCTCTATTAATGACCTATCCTCAGGATAGGTCACCAATATCTTATCGATGGGCTTCCAACTTCCAGCACTTCTGATAATCAACTGTTTGAAGAGGCGGCAGCGCTCCTCTTCCTAGGCCAGTGACGAGATGTTCTTCAGTCACATTGCCTAGTTGCAGCCAGGGATGGATTGTGAACTTAATGTGGCCCTGGAAAAAAGTCTAAAAGTGGCCCCACGTTGTAAGCGGGTCCAAATTAATAGAAAGAGGGGCAGCAGAATTAGCAGGGTGAGCAATACCGTCCCATCAGAACCATATACCACAGTGCAACACAATATATGCCCCAAAATCTGCCCCTTTTGTGGTGTCCTTCAATATATGCCATTTTCTGTCCTCTTCCACCAGTTGTCTCTGATTAAGATATGGAGCAGAGGGCTAGGGGTTGAGGTTTGGCCACAGCAGTCAAATTCAGGAGGGCATGTACAGTCGCTGGCCAGATATGTGTACCTGATTTTCACAGCTTTAATTACCGCTGAGAGCTCATTATGTACCCAGTCAGCGGCAGAGAGGAGGGCTTGGGTGGCCTCCTGGGCATCGGTCCACTAAGAAATTTCCCTGTAAGGTCTATGGCCAATCTGCCCCTGGCTGCAGCTCAGTCCTAATCCAGTTAACATGACTGAGGTGCCAAACCAAGGACAGCTGCTATACAATGGATGGTGTCTCGCTTAGTATGCTGTGAGGCTCACTGGAGCACCTCTTTAAAAAGCTGATCGGCAAAGGGGCTGGGAGTTGGACCCCAACCAATCACATATTGATCACCTATCCTGAAAATGGGTCATTAACATGGAATACTTGGAAATCTGCCTTAATAAAGGGCGGTCCACTGTTCAAGAACCTCCTCTTCTGTCCAGAGTCGAGAGGGATTACAAAGAGCCTCTCTGGCTCTGGAGGACCTGTCCTTTCCCGCATTACACAGACAACCCTTTGATTTAAATGGACACTGTGTAATGCTTAATTTCTCCTGTGGTGGCGCTTCAGGGAAATTGAACACTTACTGCCAAGCCTTATCATAAAGGATAGTTGATCGCTAGCATAGGGACACTTTGTACTCCAGCTTATTGCGAAAAGATCCTTCAAATAAGTACGACCTGTCCAAAGAAGAGTTCTTTGGGTTTGTAGGATTGACGTAAGCTATACAATGTAACATTTTCTGTATTTTACATAGCTAGAGTTAAAGTTCTTCTTGGTTCCTTGAAGTGCTCTTCACCCTAACCTTCAAGACTATTCTGTAAACAAAATCTATGACTTGTTTTCGATGAGGAATATGATCTAGTGCCTTCAACATTTGCCTGAGAAGATGAATGCTTCTGTATTTAGCTGAGTTTCCTTATACTTGTAGATTTTTTCAAATTTCAATAATACTGTTCCGTTCTGGTTACAGGGAGAAGCAAGAAGCGGGACAGATGTCAGAACGCAGAGGCTTATCCGTTAGTGGAGACAGAGCTGTGCGCCTGTGAAGTATATAAATCTCAGCCGTGTGGAAATTGGTCGGACTGCATAATACAAGATGCAAGAAATGAGATGCAGCTGGGAGCGAGAACTCGGGGAATCATGAAAGGCTGCGGTGGAGGCATCCGACTCCGAGCCATCGCTTGTTATGATTTAACTGGCAGAATAGTTGAGCCCACTCTCTGTAGTCATACTGGTGAGAAGAAACACAAAATTATTTTTAGAGCTGCCATTTCTCATTGAATTTTAATTGTGAAGGCGGAGAAGGGATTTGTATTCGTGTAGGTTCAGTGTTTAACAAGTAGAGTTATTATCTTACATTTACATGATCCCTGCCTCACAGAGAGGAGGTCCTCTACTTACCACCCTGGATGGGGGGATATGTAAAGAAATAGTCTCAATGTAACTATTCAAGTCTTCTGGAAACCTAACTATAAATCCTTGTCCATGTGAGGTAGTGTTAGAGCAGTTATAGTCTTGCACATACCAGGGAGTATTATGGTAGTTATATTCTTAACCAAATCTCTTTTTTTTGAGAATGCAAATAGTTAAATAACGTTATAGCATGACAAACGCCATACGCAGATGGCATCAAACAAATGCAATCAAATACACTGGTACTTAAACTTATGAGGGGGGTTAACACAAACGAACAGACGAGACTAACATACATGAAGAAGAAAACACACATGAAAAGAAAAGAGGGGGGGGGGGGATAGCTACAATAGTGGTGGGGTCGCTCAGTACATGGTGGGATCGCTCAGTTTGCCGGGTGGTGGTAGGCCTTCCAGGGACTCCATGTGTCTAGGAAATGAGGGCGAGTGTGAGATTCCCAGTGAGCCAATTCCTCAAAACGGCATATCTGGTCAACTTTCTTTTGCCACATCAGTAGCGTGGGCGCAGAATCATTCTTCCACAGGACAGGAATCACAGGCGGGCAGCGGTAAGAAGCAAAGTTGGTAAATTGTTCTTAGAAGAGGTTAGGGACATATTGGGACACCAGAGCAGGACCAGTTGTGCGTCTAGACTTATAGGAGAGCCGCAGATTCAATTGAGTAGGCTCTCAATCTGTTTCCAGAAGGGACGGATTAGACTACAGGACCACCATATGTGAGATAGGGACCCCTTCTCTGTTCCACACCGCCAGCACTGGTCAGGGATCTCGTGGTTAAGGTTATGTAGGAATTCGGGCGTTTTGTACCAACGCGTCAGTAACTTGAAGGAATTCTCCTGTATTTTGATACAGCGACTGAATCCATGAGAATTAGCAAGAATAAATGCTTTTTCAGGATCCGAAAAGCGGAACGAAAGTTCCTTCTCCCAGGCGGCTATAAAGGATAGTACTGGAGGTGTGGAAGAAAGTAACTCCTTGTAAAGAGTCGACAGGGGCTTCCTCGGGGAGATCGGTCTATCTAGTTTCTTTTCCAGCCAGGTGGGTTCTTTGTTGCAAAGAGGAGGAAGTTTTAAAATTGCAATATCTTTGCGGAAGTCAGCAAGAGCCAGGAAGGATTGTTTTTGAACCTCGGGTAAAGCCTGAATTGTGTCCCATGCCAAGTCCCCAGCCGTAGACACAATCTCTTGTAGGGTGCGGTCAGACAACCTATACCAAACACCTGAGGGGGCAGAGGTTTCAGGGTGCACAAAATTTTGTAAGAGGTGCAGAGGGAGGTGGGGGCTTGGGAATCTAAGATCTTTAGATTTGTAGAGTTTAGCCCATTCAACGAGCATGCCTTTCCAAATGGGAGAGACAAAGGAGTGTGAGGGCGAGCAGCTACGAACCCCCCATAGGATGAGTTTATCCTTATATGTGATAAGGTCACATTCCAGGGCCGTGCATAAGTTCGGGGAGCCTCGGAAAAAGGAGAGAGAAGCACCTATTCAGGTGCGTAGCAACATAATATAGGTGGACATCGGGTAGGCCGAAGCCCCCAAACCTCTTTTCCCTCATCAATGTGGAGTAAGCTATCCTAGATGGTTTGTTCGCCCAAAGAAAAAGGGAGAACCTCCGACGTAGTTCTGGGGATGATGAAAGTCTTAAGATAGTTCTTCCTGCCTATCCAAGAGATGAAGGGAAGTTTAACCGACTGTAAGTGAGACTTAATAGAGTTAAGCATAGGGGTGTAGTTAAGGCTGAAAAGGGTTTTCAGGTTGGCAGAAATGTGGATCCCCAAAAATGTGATATCACAGGTGGCCCATGCGAAGGGGGTGGAGCGTTTAAGCGACGCTACAAGAGCAGGTTTACAGGTGACATTCAAGGCAAGGGATTTGCTATAGCTGATCTTAAAATTGGCTAGAGATGAAAAAATAGCCAGCAGCACTCCAGGATATCAAAAAGCAAACGGTGGTTTATTAGACCCAAAGTCAAGCGACGTATCAACAGCTTGTTGCTGTCTTTATCAAGCATCATGCTTGATAAAGACAGCAACAAGCTGTTGATACGTCGCTTGACTTTGGGTCTAATAAACCACCGTTTGCTTTTTGATATCCTGGATTGCTGCTGGCTATTTTTTCATCTCTAGCTCATTGGACCTAGGTGCTGGTCCTCACCAGCCTGACGTGCACCCCGTGTTCACACAGTGTGCTGCTTCCTCATTTTCTCAAGGTTGATCTTAAAATTGTAGATCCAACCAAATTCCTCAAATATATAGTGTAGCCGGGGGAAGGATTTCTCAGGGTTAGTGGTCATAATAAGGAGGTCGTCTGCAAACGCAGCTGTGAGGTGCGTGTGGGAGGCCCACCGAAGACCTTCAATATCGGGATCTTGCCTGATTTTGCACAGGAGAGTTTCCATGACTATCACGAAGAGGGAGGGGGAGAGAGGACAACCTTGTCTAGTGCCATTAGTAATGGCAAAGGCAGGCGAGAGAGTGCCGTTGACTTTGACCCTGGCAGAGGGGGCTGAGTACAGAGAGAGAATAGCCGAGATAAGTTGATCAGGAAAGCCAAACTTCGAGAAAGCCAGGGACATATACTGCCAGCCCACTCTGTCAAAAGCTTTCTCTGCATCAGTGCTTAGCAGAGCTAGAGGAGTAGAAGTAGTCCGCGCCCAGTTCATGAGATGTAGGAGGCGAACGGTATTCTCAATACCCTGTCTGCCAGAGACAAAGCCAACCTGCTCCTTATGAATAACATCCGGAAGGACTTTTTGAATCCGCTGGGCTAAGATCTTAGCCCACCATTTAATGTCCGTATTTAGTAGGGAGATAGGGCGGTAACTTCCACAGTGCAACGGGTCTTTGTTCTCTTTACGAATAATGGTGATATGGGCTGTAAGTGATTGGGGAGGGAGGTGGCCACCGTCCAGAAGATAATTACATAAAGAGCTAAAGTGAGGGACCAGTATGGGTTTAAAAGTTTTATAATAAGAGATAGTGAAACCGTCGGGTCCGGGACTACGCCCGGAGGGGATAGTGCCCAGGACCTTCAGGACTTCTGGGCCGGAAATGCGAGCTAGTAATTGGGAGGACTGGTCTGAGGATATAGAGGGGAGTTGAAGGGAGGAGAGGAACTTATTCGAGGCATCCGCGATAGAACAGGGAGATGAGCCAGGAGGGGCCGGGAGATTGTAAAGGTCCTCGTAAAAAGCACAAAATGCTTTGGCTATGTCAGGGGTAGATTTAAGGTGATTACCTGCCGCGTCTTTGATTGCCGGTATGAAGGAGTCAGAATACTGTTGTTCAGTTAGCGCCGCCATAAGTTTATTCCCTCTGTCCCCGTGGGCGTAAGATTTAAAACGCGCACGTAGGAGTAGTTTAACCGAGGTAATGTTTAGTCGATTTTTGAGTTGAGTTCGCGCGACCGTAAGCTCCTCCGCTAGGCTTATAGCTTGGGATTGCTTATGGCTGAGCTCAAGAGTGGCGATACGGGATAGGAGGGTGGATATGGCTTGGGACCTCTGTTTTTTAATATGGGAGCCGAGGGCGATGAGCTCTCCACGAATCACAGCCTTATGGGTCTCCCAGATTACAGCAGGGGAGGGAGGGGAGGGACCTGCGGTGTTAGTACTGAAGAAATCCCGGAGGGAGGAGGCTATTTTCTCGGAGGATACCTGATCCTGAATGATAGTTTCATTGAGACGCCAGTTCCATTCTCTTGTAAGGAGAGTGGACAGCGAGACCGTCAAAAAGACAGAGGCATGGTCCGACAGTGTAATGTTGCCTATTCGGGTGTGAATACATAGTCTAATCTATGGTGTGAGGACTTGGCATGGGAGTAGAACGAATAGTCACGACCTGTGGGATTCAGGGTACGCCAGGTGTCAATGACACCCAATTTACGCAGAGCCGCTTTCAGGCGTCTAAGACGAACATGGGTGATGGCCGATCTCCCAGAGGAGGAGTCCAAGAGTGGGTCTAGGGTCACATTAAAATCACCCCCCAGGATTACCATACCATGTTTAAATGCAGCGAGCGCAGAGAGGGTCTGAATCAGCCATGCAACTTGTCCCCTGTTAGGTGCGTATATGTTGGCCAGTGTAACCGGTGTGTCCGCTATAGAGCCCTTCACAAACAGGTACCGGCCACCAGGATCCGAGGAGGAGGCTGCAACCGCAAAAGGTACCTGCTTGTGAATGACAATACTGACACCCCGGCTAGCGGAGGTCTGCGCGCTATGGAATCATTGAGTGAATTTCTTGGAGGGAAGATTAGGGATCTTACCTGCCCGAAAATGTGTTTCTTGGAAAAAAGCGATGGAGACTTTATCTTTTTGTAGCAAAGAAATCACCTGAGATCTTTTGCACGGCTCATTCAGGCCCGGGACATTAAGGGAGGAAGCTACAAGCAATTAAAATCAAAATCTGAACGAGCCAAATAAGACCATAAGGATGGGATAAGAGTACACAAAAGGGAAAACACATTAGGGCAAAAGAAGATAGACAATAAGGCAAACAGGAAAGCATTATCACATAGCGCTGAACTAAGAGCTCTACAGAGCGCCTGGAAATCAGAGGATCCTTTCTCATCACGGACTGGTGTCGGGATCCATCAGGCGGGGGGTCTCGTAGAGCTGGGGTAGGCCAAGGGAAGGCTATCAGGTAACAAGGAAGTCAACGAGGAGAACAGTGGCAAACAAATCCCCTGTGCAGAGGGGGTGGGAGGGGAGAGGTAGAAAGCACTCAGGATGGTGAAGTCCTTAGGGAAGTAAACAAAGGCCTGAATGCATCCAGAAAAATCATGTCAAGGACTAAAAGGCCCTGGTGCATGTCCTGAACGGCAAAAAGGAGGGATCCGCAACTTCGGAAGTCCACTTCAGGAGAACACCGGAATGGTGTCCGGCAAAATGATGAACATCTCAGCAGACAGGCTTCAGCGATGAGGAGAGTGACCCGCTGCAGCAGAGGCCTGAGAACTCTGGCTGGGTCGAGATTTCTTCCCGGCAGGTGCAGCGTACTCAAGTTGTGTGTAGAAATGTGTTCCTGGGTGTAGTAGTGCAATAGACACTAACCTGAGACGGCTGACTCTCTGCATAGGCAGGTGATGGTAGGAAAATGTTCGTGACGCCAGTGCCAATTAAACGGTGGCACGCCGTTTGCTGATAACAGGAATAAATGAGGAACCATGTGATGTTAAAACAGAACTCCAACTTTAGTAGTTTTCATATAGAGACATTAACGGAATCGCAGTTCCTTGGCATACAGTTGATTTTTCAATACAGTTGATGCAGGCAATACAGATTAAGCAAGGTGACTTCAGAGTGTGAAACACAGGACTTGCAGTACAGGAGCTTGCACTCTATTCCTGACTGATCCTGGAACATAGAAAATCTTCTCCAAGGCCCAATAACCTAGTTCTGGCGTATATCCTTGGTTTTAACTTTATAAAGTACCTCCTCTGTTATCTTGAGTACCTCTTGCTTTCTTGAGCTTTGCCTCTGTCTCTCTCCCGGCTTCCTCAGGCTCTTTAACTGAGATATTCCTGTTTCTGCTTATGGGAATTCAGGAGGGGAACCTTCTCCTTAAATCTGGAACCCGGTTACAGGGACTGCAAAACCCTCTCCTGGACTGCAGGCTTCAGGCCTGGACTTGTCTCTGACATTGTCTAGTCTCCAACTTGGTTCTCACTCTGGTGGGGCTAGACTCTATACTAGACTCAACTTTTGACTGCCTTCCTTTCCCTGACTGGGCCTTATATAGACTAGGGCTCCCTAGCTCCCTCTAGTGACTAAGAGCTGGAATGACACCCCTAGCAGGCCTGTACATGCAAGTTTCACAGTAACAGGGAAATATATAGCATTACATTACATGACATTTTATAAAGATGACATATACCAACTTCCCCATAAATAAGGAGGGACGACAGCACACCAAGTGACCCTTTTGTAGTGACGGGCATTACAGTCCCCGTACACTACATACCCCACTGCTTTAAGCTGAGTACGCCCTCGTACTCCATCAGGGCTCGCCCAACTGGAATCTCTACCTGAAACAGAAAAAGAGACATGCAGGCATACATATATGTAATTCATCTGCATTTACATTCATATCAGGTCCAATTGGCAAAGATGAAGGGTGGTGACAAGGGGCGTCGTTCTCTTCTCTCAGGATAGTTAATGGATCTGGGGCGCTGACCTGGCACAGCGTGACATTTAAACCAGGATAGTCCATGACAATGAATAAGTCCATAATAGAACAGCAAAATAGATAAAACAGTATAAAAGTTCTTGGAGGCTCAAAGAACAAACATGAGTCCGTACCCAGGTTATTTACCTATAAATCACAGAGGCTCTCATGCGGTGGAGTCCATCTCTGGGCACATTTCCTTTTAAAAGAGCAAAAATCTCAGAGGCTCAGGTTCTTTTGAGTCTGTCTCCGGGCACGGTTCCTTAGTATCAAGTTGCACAATAAAATTGTAGAATATAAAACAAGTGCTGTAATACGCCTGATCAACCTGAAAAGGGGGTTAAGGGTAAAAGGTGCAACTCAGGAACAGGCACAACTTGGCGTGGGATAGCAAAAGCAGGCAGGAGGTCCTGGAAACAAACTTGGCTTTGTCGACTTTGATATTTCAGTGGTCAACACCCACCACTGAGCCGTGGATAAACTGGCAGCAGCAATAAACGACCAGGAAACATAGGACTCCTGTCCTGGAAGGGTTAATAAGATCATTCCTTGATGAAATAAATCAAAGGCCTAGCAGGCTGATTTACAGAGGCATATCACAATCACTCGGCCCTGCTGGCAAATACGGCCTGTAGTAGTCCTCTACAGGAGGATGTGCCCACATAACAGTGCTAGGGGGCAGCTGCAAGGTGAAGGGGCCCCTAATAGGTATTGGCCCCATGGGCCTAGGGGTAAACCCTTGGGTGGACCGTACCGGTCCCGGCATGATAATTGTGGGATGAAGTGGAGTGGATACCGCCGCCTCAAGCGGTCCGGTGGGCTCTGTGCAGCAATTCACAGCAACAGCGGGTCTTCTTTGGGGCACTGACGGAGCGGTGGCAGCAGAAGGTGGTCTACGGGTGGTGACAGGCACCCTTACCTCGTCCTTCTTTGGCGGCGTCTGGATCCTGGCGGTCGCGATCTTGCGCAGCTCCCGCAACTTCTCCTCCAGCCGGACAATCTGGTCACCGATGCTTTCCTTGTCAGAGTCGCTGTCATCTGCTGGCGCGGACTCGGCCTCTGCAGGTTCTGGTGGCGCATCGGGTCTCCGACCCCTCCGGATGTTCTCAAAGGTATTTCGAAGTCCTTTTAAATTTTCCATCTCTTGCATGGTCTTCTCCCGACGAGGCAGCTCGGGGGAAGGATAAGGGCCCACCCATTTTTCCAACACGGTTGGCTGCCAGAAGATGTTAAGCCCAATGAAGGAGCTCCGCTCCTGGAAGGCGTGATGGACCGGCTCTGGAGAGCGTTCCGGTTCCCGCTCGCAGCCAGAGTAGTCTTCTTCTTCTCTCTCCCAGTCCTCAGGTACTCGCTTGGGACGGGTCACGGCAGTTGCATAAGGGCCTCTCAGGCTCTCGGCAGGGGTGAACTCCACTTCCTCTCCCTCGCGGAGGCTGTGCTGATAGGAAGGGAGGTAGTCTCTCTTGACAGACCTTCTATTCACATATAGGTCTCTGCCAATCAGGTAATCTTGTATGAACCCGTAGCCACGGGTTTTGTCAAAGGACACCACCACTCCCTTTCTCCTTTCCAGGCGGGGTTGGGTGTTGGTGTGTCTTTCATGGATTGTCTTGGTCAACTCTTCATAATAGATCTTGGTCTTTGTATTCCGCTTTATAGCGGCCTCCCGGATCTCTGCCATAAGTGATGACCACTTGAAAGAGGGTTGAAAGAAGTCTTTCCATGAGCTGAAATGATGCTCTGGTTCTTTCTCCCGTGGGCGGCAGGCGGGTTTCTCCGGTCCCGGAGAGTAGGCCGGTGGAGCCTCCTCTGGCTCTACACCAATATCACTCATTTTTGAAATCTCAGGTGCGGACGTTGCAGCAACGCTCTGTTCACTTTCCAACATGCTCGATCCTTCTCCGGAGAGCGATAGGGTCGCGTCAATTAAATCAGCCAGCTCCTCCCATTGCACTGGGAGGCCGCCCCCCAGGTATTCCAGTATATGGAAGTCGGTGTCCATGCTGGCAGACATGCAAATGTCCAGATAAGCAGTGGCGCCTGACCTTGAACTCCTTCCCGCTATTTCCTCAGAAAGGCGCCAATTTTTCCCGCCTTTTCGGGATGAAGATGACGCAGCAGCTATTTCAGTAGCCTCAGCGGCCATCTTTGGGTATAAACGCTGTCTATTCACTGACAGCAAGCAGGATGATGAAAAGTCCACAAAACCACACTCCAATGTGGCGATTTTCTTCCTCTTGATAGCGCAACACTGCACAGCGCTTTTTGGAGGTTTTAGGGACACTTTTGGTATGTTTTTCGGTCCACAAAGTCCACTTTAATAAAACAGGCAATTTGTCACTTTGGTCACAGGGCAACTGTATAAGGCACAAAGTTCACGCTTCTTGCACTAGAAAGCGTGCGTATCCTGTTCGTGACGCCAAAAGAGAGGTGCAGCGTACTCAAGTTGTGTGTAGAAATGTGTTCCTGGGTGTAGTAGTGCAATAGACACTAACCTGAGACGGCTGACTCTCTGCATAGGCAGGTGATGGTAGGAAAATGTTCGTGACGCCAGTGCCAATTAAACGGTGGCACGCCGTTTGCTGATAACAGGAATAAATGAGGAACCATGTGATGTTAAAACAGAACTCCAACTTTAGTAGTTTTCATTTTATAAAAATAAATAAATAAGCCTCAAAAATACGTTGCTTGGTGGTATCGCAGGTCCCGACGGTGAAGTGGGTACAGTTCACACAGGTAAAAGTGTTTCTTTGGATAGGACCGCGCTACCTCTGGAATCACAGAGAATCCACAATCGAAGCCAGCAAGATATTCACAAGCATGGGGAAGCAAACAGGCCAGTCAAAACCTCTCCTCCTCTCCTTTCCAGGCTTCTATGGAACACCAAAATTGCATCCAATAGTGAAGTACCGTCATGCAAGTCGGAGTAAAAACGGTTTTATTATACTCACAATGCACACGTATAAACAAGCAGTATACAATGGATCAAAATCACCCGACCCGGGTTTCGCTCGGTTGAGCTTCGTCAGGGGTATGGGGTACTATTAGTAGTTTTCATATAGAGACATTAACGGAATCGCAGTTCCTTGGCATACAGTTGATTTTTCAATACAGTTGATGCAGGCAATACAGATTAAGCAAGGTGACTTCAGAGTGTGAAACACAGGACTTGCAGTACAGGAGCTTGCACTCTATTCCTGACTGATCCTGGATCATAGAAAATCTTCTCCAAGGCCCAATAACCTAGTTCTGGCGTATATCCTTGGTTTTAACTTTATAAAGTACCTCCTCTGTTATCTTGAGTACCTCTTGCTTTCTTGAGCTTTGCCTCTGTCTCTCTCCCGGCTTCCTCAGGCTCTTTAACTGAGATATTCCTGTTTCTGCTTATGGGAATTCAGGAGGGGAACCTTCTCCTTAAATCTGGAACCCGGTTACAGGGACTGCAAAACCCTCTCCTGGACTGCAGGCTTCAGGCCTGGACTTGTCTCTGACATTGTCTAGTCTCCAACTTGGTTCTCACTCTGGTGGGGCTAGACTCTATACTAGACTCAACTTTTGACTGCCTTCCTTTCCCTGACTGGGCCTTATATAGACTAGGGCTCCCTAGCTCCCTCTAGTGACTAAGAGCTGGAATGACACCCCTAGCAGGCCTGTACTTGCAAGTTTCACAGTAACAGGGAAATATATAGCATTACATTACATGACATTTTATAAAGATGACATATACCAACTTCCCCATAAATAAGGAGGGACGACAGCACACCAAGTGACCCTTTTGTAGTGACGGGCATTACAGTCCCCGTACACTACACAGGCACAAGGGACCAGGTGTCTGCTTTTGGAGGCGAGGGTATGGGCTCCCTGGTCCGCCGGCATCCAGGACGGGATTTCAATCAGAGCTATGCCCAGTGAGACCCAGGCCCCGGATAAGTCCTGGCGAGTGCGTATGGTGATCTGCCTTCCGTTTTTGAAGACAGCTAAGCCAAAGGGGTACAGCCATCGAAACTGGGTCCCCGAGGTTTTGAGAACCTCAAGAAGCGGACGCAAAATACGTCTCTTTGCCAGCGTGGAGGGTGCTAAGTCCTGAAAGAATTGCAGCTGTGAGCCTTCATATTCCAGGCGGTCAGCTTCCCTACTTGCTTTCAATAGGGCCGCTGTGTCCACAAAACTGAGGAGGCCGCAGATAACATCTCTCGGAGGATCTGATGCCTTTGGCTTGGGACGAAGAGCGCGATGAATGCGTTCAATGATGATAGTTGCTGCTCTTTCTGGGTTTAAAAGATTCGCGAATATTTCTTTCGCAATTTTTTCGAGAACTTCCGATGCAAATATTTCTGGAAGACCGCGGATACGAATATTCCGTCTGCGACTTCGATTTTCCTGATCTTCAATTCGCAGGAGGGCATCGTTGATGAGTTCTCTGTGCGAACAAAGTGTCGAGCAGGTTTCCTCACCGAAGCGAATAATCGAGTCCTGCGAATTTTCCAACGCAGCTACTCTCTGGCCGATGGATCGAAGATCGGTCTTTATTTCGGTCAGGTCTTGCTTCAGAGGTGCCAGGGCGGAATCCAAGATTTCGCGAAGGATCGCTTTGGAAAAAGTCGCTCCCCGCTTGCGATTTTTATATTCGGAAGCATCCGATATACTTCCCGCTTCCGAAAATTCGTCAGCGCGGAATGAAGAGAAGGAGCCGGCCCCATCTTAGGTGTCTCCGCAGCGAGGCCCTTGGAAGATTTCCTCAGGAATTGCTCCATGTCAGGCTGCTTGGAGCGTCTCACAGGTGGGTCGGCATGTTCCCTGGGGCGATCTCTCCCCACTTTGCCCATTTTGAGCGTCTGATAGGTGCTATAAAAGGGGGTTTGTGCCAGTTAGGATGAGGAGCTCAGAAACCAGCAGCCATACAGCTCAGCGGCCAAGCTCCGCCCCTATAGTAGTTATATTCTTGTACATAGGAGCAGTATTATAGCAGTTATATTCTTGTACATAGGAGCAGTATTATAGTAGTTATATTCTTGTACATAGGAGCAGTATTATAGTAGTTATATTCTTGTACATAGGAGGCAATTTTTATTGGTATAAAACAAACATAAATACAGAAATACTTTTTCATCATAATAAATCAGACTTTTTCATCATTCAGTATAAATTATACATGTTCATCAGGAAATAAAATGCATATTAACTGTAACTTAAAAGCACATTTTAGCTAAAGCAGAAAAAGAAGAAAAATAAAATAAAATAAGAAACAAACACAGTTACATCGTACACTTGAACCGTCAGACTAGATGGACGTTCCTCCATAGTTTTATATTTTCCCCTTTTTTCCTGACCTCTAATGACCGGATCCACCTGAGTTCTGACATGATGAGGGTTATAGCTGTGGTATGATGGAATGGTTCGTTATGGATGGACACTCGGGTTCTGGTTTGCCAGTGGTAATATTTGATGACGGTGATTATCAGATACATGGTCCCCCGGTCGATGTTATTCACATGAGATGTGACACCATAAATAATTTCTGGGTATTTTAGGGACTGTAATGATGGGATTTTTAGCTTGGCGGATATGTCATGCCAGATTGTCCGCCCACCCCAGCACTCTGATATAAAATGGAGCATAGTCTCCTCCTGCTGACAACCTAAGGGACACATGCGATCTGACACACTGAGGAATTTTAGATTCCCCCTGACAAAGAGTTTTCCCTGCAATGAGAGCCAGCCAATATCACAGAACTTAGGGGGCAGCCTTGGTCCATTCAGAAGCCTCAGACTATCCTGTAAGGTTGAGGTTGGACAGTCTGGAAGTGCTAGCTGTAAACAGTAGAAGGTCCTACATACTCTGGAGTATAGCTCTTTCCTGGTTTTACTCTCAATGAAAGACTTGTCTATACCCCATTTCTTCAGACATCTTACACCATAGTCCAGGTACTGGGGGAGGAAGTCACGGGTCAATCGGCCCCTCTTGAGACTGCCGCCTCGCATCCAAGGTTCTGCAAAAGGCAATATCCAATCCCTGATACTATTCACCCACAGGGAGCTGTTGTTTGAGTCCAGGTCACCAAAATTAACTTTAAGAAACATGGAGTCAAAGAAAACCCTTGGATTTAACATATCCAGCCCACCCTCTCTCCTCTGTAGGTAGGTGATCCCTCTTTTTACTGGGTTCAACCTGTTCCCCCATAACAGCTGGAAGAACAGGCTAAAGAGCCTAGCCGAGAAAGATTCTGGCAAAGGAAAGACGACAGAGATGTACAAGAAGACAGGGACCAGGTAAGTCTTCAGCATAGTAACCCTTTCTCTATAGGTCAGCCTCCAGTTCTTCCATCGCTGAACCTTTATATTTCCGGCATCCAACTTTTCCTCCCAATTTAGTTTGGCATTATCTTCCCTTCCAAATTTAACCCCAAGGATTTTAATATGGGTGGAGGCCGTCGCAAACTGTGGCAGATCAAAATCAGGGTCAGTATCCGATGTCCAGAAAGCTTGACTCTTCTCAAGGTTGACCAGAGACCCTGAGGCCTCCGAGTAGCTTCTGATGGCTGCCGACAACATCTCCACCTCACGAGGCTCAGATATCACCACAGTCACATCATCCGCGTAGGCAACAATACTCAGGGGCAGGCAATGGGGGACCGGCACCCCCTGAAAATCACACTCCTGCAGTGACCTCAGGAACGGGTCCAAGGCAAACACATACAGCAGGCAACCCTGTCTCACCCCAGCCTCAACCCTGAACGTGTCACCCTGCCAACCATTGATTAGAGGAAAGCTCTCAGCCTCTCTGTACAAAGTTCTCAGCCAATCTACAAATTGTCCCGGAATGCCGTACTTTGATAAAGTGGCCCATAGATACTCGTGGTCTACTCTGTCAAAGGCTTTAGCCTGGTCCAGACCTACAACATATCTCCCACACCTCAGAGCTTTACATCTCTCAAACATCTCCCTTATCGAGATGACTGCTCCAGAGATGTTCCGCCCTTTTACTGTGCCGAACTGACAGCCTGCCAACAGTGCCCGGGACAAACAAACTAACCTAGAGAACAGAATTTTTGCCAAAATCTTCCTGTCGACATTCAAGAGGGCAATTGGCCTCCAGTTCTTGATGTCACTAGGCTCTTTCCCTTTAGACAGCAGAATTAACGAGGACACCCTCATGGACGGAGGCATCAGGTGATTTTCTAGACAATTTTTGTACACATCCACGAGGATTGGAGCTAAGTGGTCTCTGAACTTCTTATAAAATTCTGCAGTAATACCGTCTGGACCTGGTGCCTTCTTCAGATGTAATTTATCAATGGCCACTTTAACCTCCTCCACCGTTATTTCTGCTGTTAAAGGAGAAAAGTCCAAATCTCTAGTATCAGGCCCTGGAGTTGCCTCCAAAAATTGGGTCACTTTTTCCTTATCCAAAGCCTTCCTCTGAAACAAGTCAGCATAGTTGCATCTCACCATCCCCAGGATGCCCTCCCGAGATTCTTGTAAAACACCCTGGGAGTCAGTGAGACCTGTGATCAGATTTTTAGCCACGTGCTCCCGGCAGTTCTCAAAGGGATCAGGAGCCCCTAAGGACCCATAATCCCGTTCAGCTACCAGGGAGGTGTACCTGCTGTACTGATACTGCCTTATCTCAGATTTCAGCCGGTCAATCCTTTGTTGGTCATCCCCACCCATCGAATAGAGTGACTCCAATTCTTTGCGCAGTCTCAGATACTGGCCATACTTACTCTTCCCCTTCTTAACTGACAGTCTCTGTAAGAGGGACCTGATCTCCTCCTTGACATCCTCCCACCAGTCAGCCATGTTCTCATAGAAATCCACTCTGTCAAGTTGGTTCTGAAAGAAAGAGTAAATGTATTCCTGGACAGAGCTATCATCTAAAAGACTAGCGTTCAGTTTCCATAGCCCTCTACCAAGATCTGGATGCTTAGTGGCGCCCAAACAAAAGTACAAGGCCAAATGGTCAGAATAAGGGACTGTCTTTTCCCTTCTTTCACTGATGGCTTCAGTAGGACTCACCAGAGCCAGATCTATCCTACTACTGCGTCCTGCACAGGTGTAAGTGAACTTTGGACGCCTACCACCCTGTACAAAAACATCAGACAGGCCGGCATGCAGAATAATGTTGTTTAGGACCTTACAGTCCCTAGTAAGGGGTCTACCACTAGGCCTGTCACTGGTTGTAGTGGTGGCCTTAAAGTCTCCAGCCATGATAATAGGAATAGATGTGAATAAGTATGGCTTAACATCATTAAAAAGCTGAGTCCTTTCGCTCACTGTCTGTGGCCCATAGACGTTAATAAGCCGGAGTCTTCTACCTCGGATGGTAATCTCTAGCAGAAGGCACCTTCCCATCGAGATCTCCGTTAGTCTATGTACAATTACATCATGGGTGTTAAACAAGATAGAGACCCCGGCATAAGGCTCCACAGACATCGACCAAAAGGACGGACCAGACTGCCACTCTCGCTCTGCCTCTCGTATGAGACCTGAGGTGTTTAAGCGTGTCTCTTGCAAGAAAAACACATCGGCCTTGAGGTATCTCAGGTGTTCGTAGACGGCATGTCTGGTCTTTCTAGCTCTAATACTATTCACATTGCTGGTGACCACTTTAAGATGGAAGTCTGCCATCAGGAGAAGAAGAAGAAAGATAACCCCCATCATCATAAATCAGGGTCAGAGTTTTCTTGCTGACTACCAGTTTCCATATCCCATACAGACTGTGACTCGGCATGAAGAGGTCTCCTTTTTGTGGGAGGATCCCCTCCTGGGTCGTCATCACATTCCGCCATCATACGCTTCAGCTCTCTCTCTATTTCTGCCTCTCCATCTGACTTGGAGAGCACACCGTATCTGTTGGTTGTTACAGTTCCATCAGCCTGCCTGTCCACTCTCATTTTAGTGGGTTTTTGGACGGTGGTCCATTCACCCTCAGGCCTGCGGCTGGACTTATCTTTTTTCCGTTTAAGGATTTTATTTTCCCCAGTGGTGGGTGCTGGGGCAGGGGAGGAGACAGACACTGGATGCTCTACAGGCTGCTCCACAACCTCCATGTCCCCCTCGGTGTTACCTGCCTGCGGGTGGTCCGGCACAGTATCATTCATGTGTGGGGTCTCTGGCACTGTGTATAATGACCCTGACAATAGCGCCTCCTCCTCCTGCTCCTCATCTGGGACATCTGCCCCTTCCACCAAGTCCTCATCAGGGAGATTTCTACAGATGTTATGCCACGCTTCAGGACAGTCTCTATGGGGGTGACCGATGTTACCGCACAGGTTACACCTTATGTTCTGGCAGGTGGCGCTCACATGGCCGATGTCCCCGCACAGGCTGCACTTCATCATGGTGCAGACACTCGCCACGTGACCTGATTTCCCACACTTGAAGCATAGCCTGGGCTGACCAGCATAGAAACAAACCCCTTTCTCCCGGCCAATGAAGAAGGAATTGGGAAGGTGATGGGTGATGTTCTGGTGCTGGTGTAATGTAACCAGGACCCTCCATCCCCCAGTCCAGATTCCATCCTCATCCCTGGTCTTGGTCAGGTTTGACTTGAGGTCGCAATGCCTCCTGAGCCAGATAATAATATCCTGAGGGGGGACAGACTCGTTCCAGAAAATGATGGTGACATTTACAGTGTCAGGCTTAGAGATGGGAATGAAGCTGAACTTGTTCCACCCCTCAGTATCTCTGACCCGGGTGTAGAGAACCCAGAACCGGTCCAGATCAGACATGAGCTTGAAGCTAATATCATAGCCCTGTCTGTCTGGGAGGTTTATTACTGCCAGGATGTTGGCTGGCAGGAAGCCCATCTGGGTGCACAACATGTCTCTGACCACACACCTTCTGTCAGGGAGATCTTCTTTTGCCCCTTTATGTCTAAACCTGACAACGTTCCTTCTCTTGAAGGCCTGGCCTGTGTATCTGGCGTTAGAGGGAAATGATGGAGAACCCCGACTCCAAGCATTCCCAGATGTCTGACCAGTACCAGTATCCTGCGGGGGGCGACGTGTGGGCTGCTGACCGCCCGTACTGTGGGACTCTGCTGCCTGTGGTGTAACTAAAGGGGGGAACTCCTCAGCCTGAGACTGTACTGCCCCCTCCCCACCATCAATACCAGGGTTCTCTATGTTCCCAGCAGCCATAGATGACTCCTCCGCTGGAACATTATCACCCACAGAGACATCAGCAACATCAGACATGGCAGCCATAGAGGACTCCTCCACTGGGACATTATCACACACAGAAATATCAGCGACATCAGACATCTCAGCAGCCATAGAGGACTCCTCAGCTGGGACATTATCATCCACAGAGACATCAGACATCTCAGCAGCATTACAGTGCTCAGTATTAACCCCCTGCACCCCACAGTCCTGAGCGTCCTGCTCAGACACACCCTGAGGTGCTGCTACAGTGTTACCTGTAGGTGTCAGTCCACAGTCCTCCTGCAGTGCACTGCCTCCTGGGACTTGTGGTGTCTGCACTGCCACTTCATTGCTGTCATCAGGTAAGAGTCCACAGTTTTCATTTTGTGCAGTACTTACTGCTGTAGTACCTCACCGGGGGCTGATGCAGGACTTGGCTCTTGTTTCTTAGATGTACTTTTCTTGTACAACTCTCTCTCCTCAAAGGGAAGAGTTGCTGGCTGTAATATGGGTCTTACGTGGGACTGCAGGGTTTCAGACCTAGATGTTGATTTGGTCCCAGAGTTTTGTCCTTCTCAAACCTCTGCTGGTTCTGGTATGTCTCTCCCACTGGTCCCATTTTCTCCAAGACAGAGTCGATCTCCTGCGCATTGTCAGCGAGTTCCTTGGCCAGTGAGTCCAGCTTCTTGTCCAGTAAGGCCTGCTTCCCTGGGTTTGCAGCCTTTAGTTTGTATGTGCAGTTTATCTGTTTCTGCAGGTACAGCTTATGTTTCTTCAGCGTCTCCATTCTCCTCACCAGTGCTGGGATCTGCTCAGCCAGGTGGAGCTCAGGTGGCTGCTCCGGAGGCCTCTGGTTGCTGCTGGGGAGTTTTACAGGCTGTTTGTTTGCAGTACAGGTTTCTGTCTGTCCTGGAACAAGAATCTGCATTTTTGGTGCAGAGCCTCGCAGTCCCTGGAGTTTTGCGGCTGCTGTCACTGCTCTTGGGTCACAATCTCCTGGTGGGCGACTGGATCCCGGCTGTGTAGCAGAGACAGTACTGGTAGCACCTTGAGGTCTTCCTCCATTACTGCCTTTGATCTCCTTCACAGCTTGCATGCCCCCAGACTTTCTGCGCTCAGAACCTATCACCACACGCTGCTGCAGATTCTCCTGGATGGTTTGCTTTTCCAGAGATGTCCTCCTCTGCCTCCCCGGGGTGGAGGTGGATTGTCCACCTGAGGCCGGCAATGGAGATTGTCTCAGCTCCTGCACACTCTGCACGGTTCTTACTTCTGGACTCTCCAACACTTTGGTCTTGCACACAGGTGACCCTTCATTCACACTGGCAGGTGGTTTCACCGGACACTTACTTTTTCCTTCTTCTTCTCTTACGCTGGAACTGGTACTGCTGACATACTTTCTGTCCATAGAAACTTTGGGATTTACATCCCCTGACGGAGTTGTCTGGGTGCTTCCCAGATTTGGCCTAGAAGCCTGGGCCTTGCTTGGGGAGCTTCCCCCCCCCGGGGGTGGCCACTCCCTGGACTTTCTCCAGACATCCAAAGCCTCAGGAGAGCTCCTGACACACAACCTCTCAGCAAGGAGGCAGTATTATAGTAGTTATATTCTTGTACATAGAAGGCAGTATTATAGTAGTTATATTCTTGTACATAGGAGGCAGTATTATAGTAGTTATATTCTTGTACATAGGAGCAGTATTATAGTAGTTATATTCTTGTACATAGGAGGCAGTATTATAGTAGTTATATTCTTGTACATAGCAGTATTATAGTAGTTATATTCTTGTACATAGGAGCAGCATTATAGTAGTTATATTCTTGTACATAGGAGCAGTATTATAGCAGTTATATTCTTGTACATAGGAGCAGTATTATAGTAGTTATATTCTTGTACATAGAAGCAGTATTATAGTGTTATATTCTTGTACATAGGAGCAGTATTATAGTAGTTATATTCTTGTACATAGGAGCAGTATTATAGTAGTTATATTCTTGTACATAGGAGCAGTATTATAGTAGTTATATTCTTGTACATAGAAGCAGTATTATAGTAGTTATATTCTTGTACATAGGAGCAGTATTATAGTAGTTATACTCTTGTACATAGGAGGCAGTATTATAGTAGTTATATTCTTGTACATAGAAGCAGTATTATAGTAGTTATATTCTTGTACATAGGAGCAGTATTATAGTAGTTATATTCTTGTACATAGGAGGCAGTATTATAGTAGTTATATTCTTGTACATAGGAGCAGTATTATAGTAGTTATATTCTTGTACATAGGAGCAGTATTATAGTAGTTATATTCTTGTACATAGGAGCAGTATTATAGTAGTAATATTCATGTACATAGGAGCAGTATTATCGTAGTTATATACTTGTACATAGGAGCAGTATTATCGTAGTTAAATTCTTGTACATAGGAGGCAGTATTATAGTAGTTATATCCTTGTACATAGGAGCAGTATTATAATAGTTATATTCTTGTACATAGGAGCAGTATTATAGTAGTTATATTCTTGTACATAGGAGCAGTATTATAGTAGTTATATTCTTGTACATAGGAGCAGTATTATAGTAGTTATATTCTTGTACATAGGAGCAGTATTATAGTAGTTATATTCTTGTACATAGAAGCAGCATTATAGTAGTTATATTCTTGTACATAGGAGGCAGTATTATAGTAGTTATATTCTTGTACATAGGAGGCAGTATTATAGTAGTTATATTCTTGTACATAGGAGCAGTATTATAGTAGTTATATTCTTGTACATAGGAGCAGTATTATAGTAGTTATATTCTTGTACATAGGAGCAGTATTATAGTAGTTATATTCTTGTACATAGGAGGCAGTATTATAGTAGTTATATTCTTGTACATAGAAGCAGCATTATAGTAGTTATATTCTTGTACATAGGAGCAGCATTATAGTAGGTTAATTTTATACAAAGGAGGCAGTCTGGCAGCAGATACATTATTTTCAGTAAGGGACAGTATTATCGGTGTTTGTTTTTTTCACACAGTTCTTACAGAACTCCTAATCCGTTGCTTTCCTTTACACAGCCATTTAACTAAATGCATTGCCTGAGGTGAAAAACAGTATTAGCAAATGTTACAAACACCACAGTCATCACCTCTTAAATCCTTTGCTGTCCCAGCACCAATGCTTCAGTAGTCTTTGATTAAAATGCTGCAATGAGATAATATACTTCCATGTGATTGATGTAGCCAATTTCTGACTTCAGTAGTCACATGCAGTATTTTCTGGCACTAAAACTGAGGGCAGTGATTGACTTAACAGTCATGCTTGTTACAGGTTATTGAGTGTGAACCCACTGTGCAAACATAGGGCTAACCCTTAGGAGGTTATTCTGGGGCTTCCTTGGTTTTCACCCTTTAACCCCTATACAGGGACCTAGTCTTCGCTGCGTGTAAGCAACCAGACTGCTGCCTCTTAGAATAGTTCTGGTGAAGTTGGCAGCTGACCGACTCTGGTCAGGGACTCCGGTGCAAGCACCAGGAGCTCTGGAGATAGAATACAAAGCAAAAATGTAGCAAAACTACAGGTACAATCTGAACAGGCACCAAGGCTTGAATAATGTTTTTTGAGATCCAGGCAGCACACAGTTAATGTAGACATAGAAAAACTTGTGGGTGGGGTAGTGATGAGACACACACAAGGCAGGCAGGCTAGGAACTTGACTGAAACACAGATGGAAAAGACAGACTGGGTTAACTTAACCCCTTAAATACCTGATCTATTTTAATTTAATAAAAAATTATTTTATCTCCCCACGTTCCAATAGCCATAACTTTTTATTTTTCCGTTCATATAGCCATATGAGGGCATATTTTTTGCAGACCAAGATACATTTTTTATTGTTGCTCATATCTTGTATTAGAAAACAGGAAAAAAAATCTTTGTGGGGTAAATTTGAAAAAACAAAACACAATTCCACCAAGGTTTTTGGGGTTTTGACATCACGTGCTAAAAGTGACATGACATTCTTATTCTGTTGCCTAATTCTGCAGCTATACCAAACTTGCATAGTTTTTATTTTAATTACTGTTAAAAAAATAAAAACCTTTGAAAAAATCAAAATTTTCTTTACATCACCATATTCAGACAGCCATAACTTTTTTATATTTTGGTCTACAGAGCTATATAAGGTCTTGTTTTTTTGAGTAATGAACGGTTATTTTTGTTGATACCATTTTTGCGACTTTTTGATCACTGTCATTCAATTTTATAATCGTGTTTTTTTATTTTTTTTTCCATTACTGCGTTCACTGCACAGAAAAAATATTTTCATAGTTCAGACATTTTTGGACACAGTGATACCTAATATGTTTATTTTTTATTGCTTATATAATTTTATATGTAAAATTTGGAGAGGGGGTAAATTAAACTTTAAAAAATTTTTATTTTTTATTTTTCCCTTTTTTTAAAACTTTTTATTTATTAACTATTAGCCCCCTTAGGGGGTTAGAACCTGAGATCTTTTGATCCATGTCTTATGTGGGAAAGGGTCGGCACTGCTGGAATAGACGCGGTGCACGAGTCAGTGGGAAGACGTCCCAATACTTGCAATAAAGAAGGAAGGACCAGCACTCGCGATGATGATGAATGTTGCGTTTATTCAGTCACATATTAAGGACATATAGTGACGCGTTTCAGCACAACGCGTGCTTTCTTCAGACTATACAATAAACTCCTATCACATCTCTTTTATACACAGAGAGAGGGAGGAGTAACAAAACAAAAGGAAAATGACATCATACTATGTAGCTCCACCCACCTCAGGGCTGACACAGGTGAAGTAATGAAAGATGCAATAAACAAAAAAAAAAAAAAAAAATCAAAAAAAAAAAAAAATCAATGTGGATACATTGATGAAACAATGGAACAGTTGATAACAATTCAGGAATCAAGTCCGCTGAAAGAGACAAATGAAATGTATATTATTATAATCTAAATTCTTATAATAAGAATAATATAGTCAAGAACTAGGTGAAACTGGAAATATTATACTCGCGGTTGAGCCCCCTTGGATCCACAGTTTGTAACCGGTGGATCCAATAAGCCTCACGCTTTAAAAGCAAACTATTCCTGTCGCCGCCTCGGCGAGGTAAAGATACACTCTCAATCACTTGAAACCGCAACTGCGATATCGCATGACGCTTCTCATGGAAATGATGCGGTAGGGGTAACAACAAATTCTCAGTGCGGATAGTGGACTTATGCTTGCTTAATCTATCTTTAATCCGCATTGAGGTTTCCCCTACATAGACCAAACCGCAGGGACATTTCAAAATATAAATGACATTTTTACTATCACATGTGAACATGCCTTTAATGGGAATTTGTTCTCCAGAATGAAGGTGGGTCAGTGTAGAACCTCTAATGACACTCGAACAGTTGTTACAATTTAAACACGGAAATGTGCCCTGACGCGGAGTAGTCAGTGTGGTTTGTCTGACTATAGGTTTGTTAGTGCCTATGTCTGCTCTAATAATTTTGTCACGGATATTGTCCGCTCTTTTGAAACACATCATTGGAGAATTTTGAAATATCTCCATATGAGGATATGATCTAGACATGATGTGCCAATGCTTATTGATTATGCCCCTTATTCTCTGTGTCCAAGGATGGTACTTCACTATTAATGGGATACGTGGTGGTTTAATAATCTTCTGTCCCTGCGGTTGATCTAACTTCTGCTTTTGAGATTGTAATAAGTGTAGGGGATAGCCTCTGTTGAGGAACTTTTTCGTCATCTCTTGCAACCTAATTTCACAGGTGTCAGGATCAGTCACGATCCTTTTAACCCTCTGGTACTGTGAAAAAGGAATCGCCTTCTTGATTGCTGGGGGATGGCTGCTAGTGTAGGTAAGTAGACTATTTCGATCTGTATCCTTGATATATAAATCAGTGTACACTGTACCATCATCCTTGCGCTTTACCCATGTATCAAGAAAGGATATTTGTTGAAAATCAAAGTGTATGGTAAATTGAAGCTCACTCCAAATGGAGTTAAGATGACTGTTAAATTCCATGAGGGATCGAACGTCGCCTCGCCATACGCAAAACACGTCATCTATAAATCGACGCCAAAATATGCAATGCTTTAAATATAAAGAATTGGAATAAACAAATTCACTTTCAAACGATGACATATAACTGTTTGCGTACGGCGGCGCGACGTTCGATCCCATCGCGGTCCCGCGGCGCTGTTGAAAAAAGGTGTCTTGAAATAAGAAGTAATTTTCCTCCAACACTAGTTTTAAAAGTGTCAGAAAAAAATCCTTCTGTGCTGATGTATAATGACTGGTATTCAATAGTCTGGATGCTGCCTCTAAACCCTTTTCGTGAGTAATGGAAGTATAGAGGCTGCATACATCAAAAGTGACCAGTATGCAGTCTCTATCTAGATGAAGGGGACGTATTTCACTCAAGAAATGCCCTGTGTCTCGTAGGTAGGAAGGAGATAACATGGTCAAAGGTGTGAGCACTTTCTCCAGAAAAATGGCTGGGGGAGAGAGGATTGAATCAGAGGAGGCCACAATAGGGCGTCCCGGTGGTCTGGTCATGGACTTGTGAATTTTCGGAAGGGTGTAAAACACCGGTGTAATAGGATGCTGATTTATCAAAAATTCACTTAATTTATTATCTATGATGCCATCCTCTCTCGCCTCAGTCACTATCCTCTGTAATACACCTTTAATTGAAAAAACCGGATCAGATTGTAAAATCTTATATGTCTCATTATCACTCAGTTGACCTAAAATCTCTGTGATGTAATACTCCCTATCCAGAATCACAAGGGCACCCCCCTTGTCAGCTGGTTTGAATATAAGTGACTTATCCTCTAATATACCATTCAGTGCATGTTTCTCTTCAGCTGTTAAATTATTACGTATCTGTAAAGAACCTTGTCTACACTGTTGCAATAGAGAATTAACATCCCGTTGAACTAAATTAGCAAAGGTTTCCACTGGATGGTATATTTTCGGAGGTGCAAAATGACTTTTAACTCTCAATGAAAATTGTTGCAATGTTAAAGAACCTGACGGCTCCTCAGAGCTAGCATGACCGCCCCCCATGTCATCTACATCAACATTTTTAGTAAAGTGTACTTTAAGACGTATATTACGGAAAAACCGCTGCAAATCAATGTCCAGAGAAAAGGTGTCCAGCGTCCCTGTGGGGCTAAAGGACAGTCCCTTCTTTAGTAAATTCAATTGCGCAGGACTCACAGTTTTACTTGAAAGATTAACAACTAAGTTCTCGGCAGTACCTGCGATCTCGTCAGTCTCGGTGCGTCTGCTTCTCCTATGATGGCGGCCGGCTCTCCTGGTGTTGCTCTTCTTTTGCCGCGGCGCTTGCCTAAAAAATGAATTGACGTTGCTCCCGAGGTGTCGCTGCCTGTACTGGAAGATGCAGATCCCGTTCTGCGATCTCTTGTAAACGAAAAAGGGATAGCTGTCCCGGACTTGTCCTGCCACCTGTATACACGCTGTGATGAATAATCCTCCACATCTCGGAGGAACTTGGAGCGTTTGGTAGCTTCTATTTTCACCTGAAGTTCTCTGCATTGTTTGTCGGTTTTCTCATACAATGTCGCGAGATCCTCTGGTTTGAGGCAATCCCTCAGCTGTTCTTTAGCAGTGGTGATGTGAGCTTTACACTCTTCAATGGCAGTATTGAGGTATTCCACAGTTAGAACAATCAAGTCCAATGAGCATTTATTGAGGATGTTAGAGAAACGAGTGCAGTATTCAAGGTTATTACCAAAAAATGTTGGTCTCAATTTCACCCTTAGTCCTCGCGGAATTCTCTGTGTGCGGTGATATTCTGCTAGAGTAGCAGCATGTAGTTCAAGCGCAATCAGGTGTTTGCTTTCCTTCATTAGATTCCTGCTCTTCAGCTCACTGGTGGGAATCTGGAGAAAATCAGTTGAAGCTGTGACTTGTGATACAATATCACGGGCCTCATCCTCTGTGTAGGCAAAGGTGCTCATTTATAGGAGTAATGCGTGCTCGTACCCAAAAGTCAGGCAATCTTATGTGGGAAAGGGTCGGCACTGCTGGAATAGACGCGGTGCACGAGTCAGTGGGAAGACGTCCCAATACTTGCAATAAAGAAGGAAGGACCAGCACTCGCGATGATGATGAATGTTGCGTTTATTCAGTCACATATTAAGGACATATAGTGACGCGTTTCAGCACAACACGTGCTTTCTTCAGACTATACAATAAACTCCTATCACATCTCTTTTATACACAGAGAGAGGGAGGAGTAACAAAACAAAAGGAAAATGACATCATACTATGTAGCTCCACCCACCTCAGGGCTGACACAGGTGAAGTAATGAAAGATGCAATAAACAAAAAAAAAAAAATCAAAAAAAAAAAAAAATCAATGTGGATACATTGATGAAACAATGGAACAGTTGATAACAATTCAGGAATCAAGTCCGCTGAAAGAGACAAATGAAATGTATATTATTATAATCTAAATTCTTATAATAAGAATAATATAGTCAAGAACTAGGTGAAACTGGAAATATTATACTCGCGGTTGAGCCCCCTTGGATCCACAGTTTGTAACCGGTGGATCCAATAAGCCTCACGCTTTAAAAGCAAACTATTCCTGTCGCCGCCTCGGCGAGGTAAAGATACACTCTCAATCACTTGAAACCGCAACTGCGATATCGCATGACGCTTCTCATGGAAATGATGCGGTAGGGGTAACAACAAATTCTCAGTGCGGATAGTGGACTTATGCTTGCTTAATCTATCTTTAATCCGCATTGAGGTTTCCCCTACATAGACCAAACCGCAGGGACATTTCAAAATATAAATGACATTTTTACTATCACATGTGAACATGCCTTTAATGGGAATTTGTTCTCCAGAATGAAGGTGGGTCAGTGTAGAACCTCTAATGACACTCGAACAGTTGTTACAATTTAAACACGGAAATGTGCCCTGACGCGGAGTAGTCAGTGTGGTTTGTCTGACTATAGGTTTGTTAGTGCCTATGTCTGCTCTAATAATTTTGTCACGGATATTGTCCGCTCTTTTGAAACACATCATTGGAGAATTTTGAAATATCTCCATATGAGGATATGATCTAGACATGATGTGCCAATGCTTATTGATTATGCCCCTTATTCTCTGTGTCCAAGGATGGTACTTCACTATTAATGGGATACGTGGTGGTTTAATAATCTTCTGTCCCTGCGGTTGATCTAACTTCTGCTTTTGAGATTGTAATAAGTGTAGGGGATAGCCTCTGTTGAGGAACTTTTTCGTCATCTCTTGCAACCTAATTTCACAGGTGTCAGGATCAGTCACGATCCTTTTAACCCTCTGGTACTGTGAAAAAGGAATCGCCTTCTTGATTGCTGGGGGATGGCTGCTAGTGTAGGTAAGTAGACTATTTCGATCTGTATCCTTGATATATAAATCAGTGTACACTGTACCATCATCCTTGCGCTTTACCCATGTATCAAGAAAGGATATTTGTTGAAAATCAAAGTGTATGGTAAATTGAAGCTCACTCCAAATGGAGTTAAGATGACTGTTAAATTCCATGAGGGATCGAACGTCGCCTCGCCATACGCAAAACACGTCATCTATAAATCGACGCCAAAATATGCAATGCTTTAAATATAAAGAATTGGAATAAACAAATTCACTTTCAAACGATGACATATAACTGTTTGCGTACGGCGGCGCGACGTTCGATCCCATCGCGGTCCCGCGGCGCTGTTGAAAAAAGGTGTCTTGAAATAAGAAGTAATTTTCCTCCAACACTAGTTTTAAAAGTGTCAGAAAAAAATCCTTCTGTGCTGATGTATAATGACTGGTATTCAATAGTCTGGATGCTGCCTCTAAACCCTTTTCGTGAGTAATGGAAGTATAGAGGCTGCATACATCAAAAGTGACCAGTATGCAGTCTCTATCTAGATGAAGGGGACGTATTTCACTCAAGAAATGCCCTGTGTCTCGTAGGTAGGAAGGAGATAACATGGTCAAAGGTGTGAGCACTTTCTCCAGAAAAATGGCTGGGGGAGAGAGGATTGAATCAGAGGAGGCCACAATAGGGCGTCCCGGTGGTCTGGTCATGGACTTGTGAATTTTCGGAAGGGTGTAAAACACCGGTGTAATAGGATGCTGATTTATCAAAAATTCACTTAATTTATTATCTATGATGCCATCCTCTCTCGCCTCAGTCACTATCCTCTGTAATACACCTTTAATTGAAAAAACCGGATCAGATTGTAAAATCTTATATGTCTCATTATCACTCAGTTGACCTAAAATCTCTGTGATGTAATACTCCCTATCCAGAATCACAAGGGCACCCCCCTTGTCAGCTGGTTTGAATATAAGTGACTTATCCTCTAATATACCATTCAGTGCATGTTTCTCTTCAGCTGTTAAATTATTACGTATCTGTAAAGAACCTTGTCTACACTGTTGCAATAGAGAATTAACATCCCGTTGAACTAAATTAGCAAAGGTTTCCACTGGATGGTATATTTTCGGAGGTGCAAAATGACTTTTAACTCTCAATGAAAATTGTTGCAATGTTAAAGAACCTGACGGCTCCTCAGAGCTAGCATGACCGCCCCCCATGTCATCTACATCAACATTTTTAGTAAAGTGTACTTTAAGACGTATATTACGGAAAAAACCGCTGCAAATCAATGTCCAGAGAAAAGGTGTCCAGCGTCCCTGTGGGGCTAAAGGACAGTCCCTTCTTTAGTAAATTCAATTGCGCAGGACTCACAGTTTTACTTGAAAGATTAACAACTAAGTTCTCGGCAGTACCTGCGATCTCGTCAGTCTCGGTGCGTCTGCTTCTCCTATGATGGCGGCCGGCTCTCCTGGTGTTGCTCTTCTTTTGCCGCGGCGCTTGCCTAAAAAATGAATTGACGTTGCTCCCGAGGTGTCGCTGCCTGTACTGGAAGATGCAGATCCCGTTCTGCGATCTCTTGTAAACGAAAAAGGGATAGCTGTCCCGGACTTGTCCTGCCACCTGTATACACGCTGTGATGAATAATCCTCCACATCTCGGAGGAACTTGGAGCGTTTGGTAGCTTCTATTTTCACCTGAAGTTCTCTGCATTGTTTGTCGGTTTTCTCATACAATGTCGCGAGATCCTCTGGTTTGAGGCAATCCCTCAGCTGTTCTTTAGCAGTGGTGATGTGAGCTTTACACTCTTCAATGGCAGTATTGAGGTATTCCACAGTTAGAACAATCAAGTCCAATGAGCATTTATTGAGGATGTTAGAGAAACGAGTGCAGTATTCAAGGTTATTACCAAAAAATGTTGGTCTCAATTTCACCCTTAGTCCTCGCGGAATTCTCTGTGTGCGGTGATATTCTGCTAGAGTAGCAGCATGTAGTTCAAGCGCAATCAGGTGTTTGCTTTCCTTCATTAGATTCCTGCTCTTCAGCTCACTGGTGGGAATCTGGAGAAAATCAGTTGAAGCTGTGACTTGTGATACAATATCACGGGCCTCATCCTCTGTGTAGGCAAAGGTGCTCATTTATAGGAGTAATGCGTGCTCGTACCCAAAAGTCAGGCAATCTTATGTGGGAAAGGGTCGGCACTGCTGGAATAGACGCGGTGCACGAGTCAGTGGGAAGACGTCCCAATACTTGCAATAAAGAAGGAAGGACCAGCACTCGCGATGATGATGAATGTTGCGTTTATTCAGTCACATATTAAGGACATATAGTGACGCGTTTCAGCACAACACGTGCTTTCTTCAGACTATACAATAAACTCCTATCACATCTCTTTTATACACAGAGAGAGGGAGGAGTAACAAAACAAAAGGAAAATGACATCATACTATGTAGCTCCACCCACCTCAGGGCTGACACAGGTGAAGTAATGAAAGATGCAATAAACAAAAAAAAAAAAATCAAAAAAAAAAAAAAATCAATGTGGATACATTGATGAAACAATGGAACAGTTGATAACAATTCAGGAATCAAGTCCGCTGAAAGAGACAAATGAAATGTATATTATTATAATCTAAATTCTTATAATAAGAATAATATAGTCAAGAACTAGGTGAAACTGGAAATATTATACTCGCGGTTGAGCCCCCTTGGATCCACAGTTTGTAACCGGTGGATCCAATAAGCCTCACGCTTTAAAAGCAAACTATTCCTGTCGCCGCCTCGGCGAGGTAAAGATACACTCTCAATCACTTGAAACCGCAACTGCGATATCGCATGACGCTTCTCATGGAAATGATGCGGTAGGGGTAACAACAAATTCTCAGTGCGGATAGTGGACTTATGCTTGCTTAATCTATCTTTAATCCGCATTGAGGTTTCCCCTACATAGACCAAACCGCAGGGACATTTCAAAATATAAATGACATTTTTACTATCACATGTGAACATGCCTTTAATGGGAATTTGTTCTCCAGAATGAAGGTGGGTCAGTGTAGAACCTCTAATGACACTCGAACAGTTGTTACAATTTAAACACGGAAATGTGCCCTGACGCGGAGTAGTCAGTGTGGTTTGTCTGACTATAGGTTTGTTAGTGCCTATGTCTGCTCTAATAATTTTGTCACGGATATTGTCCGCTCTTTTGAAACACATCATTGGAGAATTTTGAAATATCTCCATATGAGGATATGATCTAGACATGATGTGCCAATGCTTATTGATTATGCCCCTTATTCTCTGTGTCCAAGGATGGTACTTCACTATTAATGGGATACGTGGTGGTTTAATAATCTTCTGTCCCTGCGGTTGATCTAACTTCTGCTTTTGAGATTGTAATAAGTGTAGGGGATAGCCTCTGTTGAGGAACTTTTTCGTCATCTCTTGCAACCTAATTTCACAGGTGTCAGGATCAGTCACGATCCTTTTAACCCTCTGGTACTGTGAAAAAGGAATCGCCTTCTTGATTGCTGGGGGATGGCTGCTAGTGTAGGTAAGTAGACTATTTCGATCTGTATCCTTGATATATAAATCAGTGTACACTGTACCATCATCCTTGCGCTTTACCCATGTATCAAGAAAGGATATTTGTTGAAAATCAAAGTGTATGGTAAATTGAAGCTCACTCCAAATGGAGTTAAGATGACTGTTAAATTCCATGAGGGATCGAACGTCGCCTCGCCATACGCAAAACACGTCATCTATAAATCGACGCCAAAATATGCAATGCACTGAATGGTATATTAGAGGATAAGTCACTTATATTCAAACCAGCTGACAAGGGGGGTGCCCTTGTGATTCTGGATAGGGAGTATTACATCACAGAGATTTTAGGTCAACTGAGTGATAATGAGACATATAAGATTTTACAATCTGATCCGGTTTTTTCAATTAAAGGTGTATTACAGAGGATAGTGACTGAGGCGAGAGAGGATGGCATCATAGATAATAAATTAAGTGAATTTTTGATAAATCAGCATCCTATTACACCGGTGTTTTACACCCTTCCGAAAATTCACAAGTCCATGACCAGACCACCGGGACGCCCTATTGTGGCCTCCTCTGATTCAATCCTCTCTCCCCCAGCCATTTTTCTGGAGAAAGTGCTCACACCTTTGACCATGTTATCTCCTTCCTACCTACGAGACACAGGGCATTTCTTGAGTGAAATACGTCCCCTTCATCTAGATAGAGACTGCATACTGGTCACTTTTGATGTATGCAGCCTCTATACTTCCATTACTCACGAAAAGGGTTTAGAGGCAGCATCCAGACTATTGAATACCAGTCATTATACATCAGCACAGAAGGATTTTTTTCTGACACTTTTAAAACTAGTGTTGGAGGAAAATTACTTCTTATTTCAAGACACCTTTTTTCAACAGCGCCGCGGGACCGCGATGGGATCGAACGTCGCGCCGCCGTACGCAAACAGTTATATGTCATCGTTTGAAAGTGAATTTGTTTATTCCAATTCTTTATATTTAAAGCATTGCATATTTTGGCGTCGATTTATAGATGACGTGTTTTGCGTATGGCGAGGCGACGTTCGATCCCTCATGGAATTTAACAGTCATCTTAACTCCATTTGGAGTGAGCTTCAATTTACCATACACTTTGATTTTCAACAAATATCCTTTCTTGATACATGGGTAAAGCGCAAGGATGATGGTACAGTGTACACTGATTTATATATCAAGGATACAGATCGAAATAGTCTACTTACCTACACTAGCAGCCATCCCCCAGCAATCAAGAAGGCGATTCCTTTTTCACAGTACCAGAGGGTTAAAAGGATCGTGACTGATCCTGACACCTGTGAAATTAGGTTGCAAGAGATGACGAAAAAGTTCCTCAACAGAGGCTATCCCCTACACTTATTACAATCTCAAAAGCAGAAGTTAGATCAACCGCAGGGACAGAAGATTATTAAACCACCACGTATCCCATTAATAGTGAAGTACCATCCTTGGACACAGAGAATAAGGGGCATAATCAATAAGCATTGGCACATCATGTCTAGATCATATCCTCATATGGAGATATTTCAAAATTCTCCAATGATGTGTTTCAAAAGAGCGGACAATATCCGTGACAAAATTATTAGAGCAGACATAGGCACTAACAAACCTATAGTCAGACAAACCACACTGACTACTCCGCGTCAGGGCACATTTCCGTGTTTAAATTGTAACAACTGTTCGAGTGTCATTAGAGGTTCTACACTGACCCACCTTCATTCTGGAGAACAAATTCCCATTAAAGGCATGTTCACATGTGATAGTAAAAATGTCATTTATATTTTGAAATGTCCCTGCGGTTTGGTCTATGTAGGGGAAACCTCAATGCGGATTAAAGATAGATTAAGCAAGCATAAGTCCACTATCCGCACTGAGAATTTGTTGTTACCCCTACCGCATCATTTCCATGAGAAGCGTCATGCGATATCGCAGTTGCGGTTTCAAGTGATTGAGAGTGTATCTTTACCTCGCCGAGGCGGCGACAGGAATAGTTTGCTTTTAAAGCGTGAGGCTTATTGGATCCACCGGTTACAAACTGTGGATCCAAGGGGGCTCAACCGCGAGTATAATATTTCCAGTTTCACCTAGTTCTTGACTATATTATTCTTATTATAAGAATTTAGATTATAATAATATACATTTCATTTGTCTCTTTCAGCGGACTTGATTCCTGAATTGTTATCAACTGTTCCATTGTTTCATCAATGTATCCACATTGATTTTTTTTTTTTTTTTTTTTTTTTTTTTTTTTTTTTTTTATTGCATCTTTCATTACTTCACCTGTGTCAGCCCTGAGGTGGGTGGAGCTACATAGTATGATGTCATTTTCCTTTTGTTTTGTTACTCCTCCCTCTCTCTGTGTATAAAAGAGATGTGATAGGAGTTTATTGTATAGTCTGAAGAAAGCACGTGTTGTGCTGAAACGCGTCACTATATGTCCTTAATATGTGACTGAATAAACGCAACATTCATCATCATCGCGAGTGCTGGTCCTTCCTTCTTTATTGATCCATGTCTTGTCACCCTAAGGGCTCTTGCACATGACCGTAAGCCCTCCGAAACATACGGTCCGTGAGCACGCCATATGTTCCGGAGCGGCATACATTGTGCGCACGGCGGCGAACAGCATCACAGATTATAATGATGCTGTGCACGTCGGGCCGCCCACAGGGCTATTGTCTCGCACTCATAAGATCATATCAGTGCGGGAGAATAGCCCAGCGGGCGGCCCGATGTGCACAGCATCATTGCAATCTACGATGCTGTGTACTGCTGTGCGCGCGATCAATGCCGCTCCGGGACATATGGCTTGCTCATGGACCGTATGTCTCGGAGGGCATACGGTCATGTGCAAGAGGCCTAATGGAGATCTATTTGGGTATATAGGATTTTTTTTACTGTCACTGCTGCTCTGTGCCTCGTGCACAGATCAGCAGGGAAGTTATCATGACAGGCCTGGAAGACTTGTGCGGGGTCCAGGCTGCCATTGTAACTGATAGGAGCCCCTGTGATTTAACTGCGGTGGCTCAGATCAGAAGGCAAAGGGAGCCGCGCATGGAGTGGGCTCACTGCAGCAGCCTGCTCCATACAATTGCGGGCGCATAATGGCGTACATATACGACGCATTATGCGGTAAGGAGTAAAGAGGATGAAGGTGAGTGCGCGTGTGATCTAAGGGAGCATAAGGCAGGGGCATGGAGGCAGCAGCATGGTGATGGCTCCGGGGATCAGCAAACTGGATGGCATGGTAAGTGGCCTAGTGTCTACGCTTACAGGAGAGCGGTGGGCACAGACCGCAGACATAACAATGTGCTAATAAAGCATGTCATTCCAGGATATAATTAAAGACTATTTGTGTCTGATTTAAGCGGTGAGAATTTTTTGTGTTTATTTTATAACTTTTGTCGCTTCGAGTTTTTTTTAATTTTTATACACACCCTTAAAAATCATAAAATTATGGCTACTTTTAACCACCACTAGGGGGAGCTTCAGAGCTTACTAAAGATGGATTTGTTATTGACATTAATATATATAAATCTGTCTTCAGTGAGCTCCCCCTGGTGGCGAGCCAAAATGTTATAATTTAACCGAATGGCTGTATAAAAGCAAACGGGGGATTTGAAGCGCTGCAACAGAAAACTATGAAAATAATCACCACCAATTGTAAACTTCATTAGATAAAAATAATAGAATTTTCTGTTGATGAAGATTTCCTTCATGACTGATGGGTGACTTTGAAATAGTAAAATAGTAGAAAACCCAGTGTCCACTCATTAACATATTACCTCTTTTTCTTTGCAGCGATAAAACAACATAAAATCTTATGGATCCTTATTTCCCTTTCACTAGTACAGCACCATTTATTGCTCTCTCATAAACTGTCTTATTTTGTTACCGCTGGCTGCATTCTGCGCCGCTAGTATTATATATTGCAGGTTAGCTCACTATTATAGATAATCTTGTTTCATTTACCAGTGGCGGCAGAGCTGTAAGGCCTGTGATAAGGTGATTCAGCTTACATGAGATGTTCCTATTATAAAATGGATGTGGATACAGCTGGATCAAGATAATTGTACAGGGTATGTGTAGAAAAGCTGATACAACGTTACTGGGAGATAAAGCGTGTTTGTATTTGAAGGGTCAGTGCTGAATGAATAGACTGCGCAGAGATTTCCTGAGCTCCTGTATGTTACCTCGAGTGGCACAATAACTTTCTTATCGCACCTAGCAGACATTCAGCTTTAAAAAAGGGTCAGTGAGTGTCAGGAACAATAGGAGAGGATGGAGACAGAAGAAAAACACACTGCCAGATCATTGCTCCTGCCCTTTATGGCCACTTCAAATGGAAACATCTTATTATTATTAAAGGGCAATTTCAATGACGATGGACGTAAATATCACTGCTACAGTAATGATTCCTAAGTTATACGATAACGAGATTCTATTAAATACCATTTCCTATGCTTACCGTTTCTTCCATCATCCACCATAGAGCACTTTTATCTTAATCCCATTGCTCTGTAAAAAAGAAAAAAGTCTATTCTATTGTGCTTATTGTTATCTTCTGCAAATACATTAGAAAAGAATGTAGTACTGCCTCATATATACAAGAATATAACTGCCACAATACTGCCTCCTATGTACAAGAATATAACTACTATAATACTGCCTCCTATGTACAAGAATATAACTACTATAATACTGCTCCTATGTACAAGAATATAACTACTATAATACTGCCTCATATATACAAGAATATAACTGCCACAATACTGCCTCCTATGTACAAGAATATAACTACTATAATACTGCCTCCTATGTACAAGAATATAACTACTATAATACTGCTCCTATGTACAAGAATATAACTACAATAATACTGCCCCTATGTACAAGAATATAACTACTATAATACTGCCTCCTATGTACAAGAATATAACTACTATAATACTGCTCCTATGTACAAGAATATAACTACTATAATACTGCTACTATGTACAAGAATATAACTAATATAATGCTGCCTCCTATGTACAAGAATATAACTACTATAATACTGCTCCTATGTACAAGTATATAACTACTATAATACTGCCTCCTATGTACAAGAATATAACTACTATAATACTGCTCCTATGTACAAGAATATAACTACAATAATACTGCCCCTATGTACAAGAATATAACTACTATAATACTGCCTCCTATGTACAAGAATATAACTACTATAATACTGCTCCTATGTACAAGAATATAACTACTATAATACTGCTACTATGTACAAGAATATAACTAATATAATGCTGCCTCCTATGTACAAGAATATAACTACTATAATACTGCTCCTATGTACAAGTATATAACTACTATAATACTGCCTCCTATGTACAGGAATATAACTACTATAATACTGCTCCTATGTACAAGAATATAACTACTGTAATACTGCTTCTATGTACAAGAATATAACTACTATAATACTGCTCCTATGTACAAGAATATAACTACTATAATACTGCTCCTATGTACAAGAATATAACTAATATAATACTGCTACTATGTACAAGAATATAACTAATATAATGCTGCCTCCTATGTACAAGAATATAACTACTATAATACTGCTTCTATGTACAAGAATATAACTACTATAATACTCCTCCTATGCACAAGAATATTACTACTATAATACTGCTCCTATGTACAAGAATATAACTAATATAATGCTGCCTCCTATGTACAAGAATATAACTACTATAATACTGCTCCTATGTACAGGAATATAACTACTATAATACTGCTCCTATGTACAAGAATATAACTACTATAATACTGCCCCTATGCACAAGAATATAACTACTATAATACTGCCTCCTATGTACAAGAATATAACTACTATAATACTGCTCCTATGTACAGGAATATAACTACTATAATACTGCTCCTATGTACAAGAATATAACTACTATAATACTGCCTCCTATATACAAGAATATAACTACTATAATACTGCTCCTATATACAAGAATATAACTACTGTAATACTGCTCCTATGTACAAGAATATAACTACTATAATACTACTCCTATGTACAAGAATATAACTACTATAATACTGCTCCTATGTACAAGAATATAACTACTATAATACTGCTCCTATGTACAAGAATATAACTACTATAATACTGCTCCTATGTACAAGAATATAATTACTATAATACTGCCTCCTATGTACAAGAATATAACTACTATAATACTGCTCCTATGTACAGGAATATAACTACTATAATACTGCTTCTATGTACAAGAATATAACTACTATAATTCTGCTCCTATGTACAAGAATATAATTACTATAATACTGCTCCTATGTACAGGAATATAACTACTATAATACTGCTCCTATGTACAAGAATATAACTACTATTATACTGCTCCTATGTACAAGAATATAACTACTATAATACTGCCCCTATGTACAAAAATATAACTACTATAATACTGCTCCTATGTACAAGTATATAACTACTATAATACTGCCTCCTATGTACAGGAATATAACTACTATAATACTGCTCCTATGTACAAGAATATAACTACTATAATACTGCTCCTATGTACAAGAATATAACTAATATAATACTGCTACTATGTACAAGAATATAACTAATATAATGCTGCCTCCTATGTACAAGAATATAACTACTATAATACTGCTTCTATGTACAAGAATATAACTACTATAATACTCCTCCTATGCACAAGAATATTACTACTATAATACTGCTCCTATGTACAAGAATATAACTAATATAATGCTGCCTCCTATGTACAAGAATATAACTACTATAATACTGCTCCTATGTACAGGAATATAACTACTATAATACTGCTCCTATGTACAAGAATATAACTACTATAATACTGCCCCTATGCACAAGAATATAACTACTATAATACTGCCTCCTATGTACAAGAATATAACTACTATAATACTGCTCCTATGTACAGGAATATAACTACTATAATACTGCTCCTATGTACAAGAATATAACTACTATGGACTGCAGACCTAGCAGGACACATGTAGGAGAGCTCTCCTCCTTACCACTCTGCTAACTGGTAAATTCAGCGGTCTAATTTGCTCAAGAATGGGAAAAGTCGGTAGATATATACCCAGAGAGAAACCTGAAGTCAGCAAACCGGAGCGTGGTGCCTCCGACATGGATAAATATCTCAACAAGAAAACTGCAGCTCCTGTGCCGGCCGGTCCTAAGATGGTGCTGCCGGAACTAGATGTCTGGGGCAGGGATCCGGAGGGAGAAGATGAAGCTGCTGCAGAGCACACAGCAGGCTCCACATCACAAAGTGCTGCCCCGATATCCAGGCAGTTCCTGCAGCAGGCTTTATCAGCAGCCCTGGCCCCAGTGGTTCAGGATCTGCAGGAGATTAAAGCTGACCTGAAGCATATCGGCACGAGGGTGGAAACACTGGAAAGTAACCAGGCGTCCATCTCGAATTACATCAGAGCTGCAAGCAATCACACCATGGCTCTGGCAGCCTCACTGGACACTGCATACTCCCTCATAGAAGACCAGGAGAATCGGAATAGGAGGAAAAACCTCCGGATCCGCGGCCTGCCTGAAAGCACCCCACATGAAGGCTTACCAGAAGCTGCCGGCGCCATCTTCTCCCTGCTCCTGGGAAGCTCCAGAGCGGCCGAGATTCAAATAGAAAGAATCCACAGAGCGCTCAGGCCGAAGCCAAAAGAGAGAGAGAACCCCAGGGACGTGGTATGCGGTCTCCTGAGGTATGTGGACACTGCTGCCCTGATGCAAGCTGCCAGAAATATGAAGGAGATCATATATGAGGGGGCTAAAATCTCCATCTACCAGGACCTGGCATCCTCCACATTGAATAAAAGGAGGGCGCTGCGGCCCCTCACTGACCATCTGCGCCATCACAAGGTGCCATACAAATGGCTATTCC